>NC_042629.1:62696194-63896194 GCF_901001135.1 Rhinatrema bivittatum | reverse complement strand
TAAGGACTTGCTGATCCAGCCTGTTAGATGCCTCAGAATCTCTTTAACCTGAGCTAGTGGTAGCACATTGGGGACCCTAAATAGAGTGGAAAGCGGGCATTGGTAGGAAGGAGCAGAGGTCCATGGGGAACACAATACAAAGTGAGCCTGGGGACCCCCTTCAGCTGCTTGGAACCGTAAGCAATTGCTTGATCTGCTCATCTGTAGCACTGGCTCGGTTTTTACTCCCACTATCTCTTACCCATCCCAACCTGCTGCCTGTACTGCTGAATTAATTTAGCACCCTTCTAAACAGTAAGTAGGGTAAATGGCAGCCTGTCAGATACGTGCCTGCATGAGTGAGTCACAGCTCAGCAGGTTGTAGCATGACTGGACAGAATGTTACTTCCGGTCAACCAAGTCACCAGACTTTCAGATAGCAGTAGCTCCAGTCAAAATTAGTAGTCTGTTTTTTGGAGCACTTATTAAATGCCTTGTTTCTTACCTTCCTTCTCCAGGCAGATTTTCTGTCTGGCCAAGTGGGCTTGTATGAACAATCCTACCTTGCAACTTCACTTAGAGGGTAAAGGTCATTGCTTTCGTTAAGCAGAAATGATGCACCCTAAAAATAAAAATTAAAAGCCCTGTAAAGGGAAAACATTTTCATTCTTTTAAATAAGCAAATATGTTATACGACCAAGTTGTGCCACATGCTTTTGTTTAGGTTATACTTGATCAAACGGGTTGATACTTCAGTCTGCACAGGTTTATCCTGCTAGCATGATACAAGTTATCAACTTTTGCCTGCCACATAGGAAAAACTAAACTTGATTCTTTTACCACTGTGATTTAATTACCAGTAGTATTTCTGATGTCCTCTATTCTTTTTGTAACTGTTTATTTTTGAAATCACACAGAGAACAAATGCAAACAAAAGAATATAAGCGCAGGTTCAACAAATAGAGAATCAGAAGAATAACGAATCCTAGTACAGACCAGATCACAGATCACCAAAAATCATGTAGCAATCTGCTCCATGTCCAGTAAGGATTCCAAATTTGGTTGTAGAGCTCTGGCTTGTCCCGCAAAGCAAAAGTAATCTTCTTCATCACCACTATCTCCTCCGCTGTAGTCTTTCAGTATTTTATGCTTAGCTTAGTCTTTCAGTGAAAAGCAAATAATGAGCAGTTTATAACACCTATTGTTTAGCTTTGCCAGAAAGGATTAATGTGTCCTGTCTGCCATATATATATATATATATATATATATATATATATAATTTGTCCCAAAATTGCAAAAGACAAACCTGTAATCAACTGTAACTTGCTCTCTACACCTGTACTAAGAGGCAGTGTTTTTTTTTATTGTTGTGAGCGAACTTTTGTTTGTGAACAATCAATTTTGGTTACATTTCCCTGTGAAAACTACTTAGCCATTTTTTCTTCAAAGAAAGTATCAGTTTGTGTTCAATGAAGTGAAGTGTTTCATTTAAAAATGTTTTTATTGAATGGCATGGGGTTTTTTGGGGGGTTTTGTTTTTTTAAACTATTTAGGAACAACCTAACTAAAATATATATAGACAAAAATGGTTACATACAATTAGAGCTCTCATGCAATGGAACTTTAGAACATTTGCAATCCTGTCTTTAAAAAGGCAACTTGTGTACAAATAAGAGAGAAAATGAAGGCAAAGTTATTTCTAGTAAAGGGGATTACCACCACGTGATGATATTATTCTATCAACCCACATCCCCTCCAACATTAGATATTTTAGAATTGAACTCCAAATATTAATCCACTAATCTGTATCAAAATCCAGACAAAGCTCAGAATTCCTCTTGTTGATCAGTGAAGCCTTTATTTCAGATTTGCCAACAATGGTATGTAAACAGCGATAAAGATAATAAATCATTTTACCAAATGACTCTCTATTTAAAATTTTCTCCAATTCAGTTTTGTCTCATAAACAGTTCAGATTTCCCCTCTTGCAAAAAATGTCTCTTCGAAGTTGGAGAAACAAATACGGGCAAATTTTAAAAGGCTTGCGCGTGTAACATTCAGGGGCTGCATGCTGCGCACATTTTTTTTAAAAGGTCCAGCCACATGTGTAACCCCTGACACGTGCAGAAATGCCAGGCCAGCTAAAAGGGGCAGGCCAGGGGCGTGGGCAGGCCTGAACAGCAGCCATTAGGGTCCTGTCCTGGAGAAGCGCGCGCCGGCCGTCAGCTGGCGCTCATAACTTAGTTCTGCTCTAAAAAAAACCAAAACAAAACAAAAAAAAAAAGCCCACTAATTAATTAGGGTTAGTTTAGGGGTCGGAAAGGAGAAAAGGTGGATGGGTAAAGGTAAGTTCCCTCCCAGTCCGCTTTTGAAGGAAACTGGGCAAAGGCCCGATTGCGTTGCTGCGCGTAGATTACAAAATCCCCACAGGAACCATATTTTTTTACATGTGCACGCCGATGTGCGCATGTTATAAAATAGGCGCGACCATTTTGCGTGCGACGGGACTGCGCGCACCTTTTAAGATCAACACCATGAGGTATATGAGCTGCTATATCAAACTCATTTACCAAGTCTGGAAAAGACTTAAACATATATACTTTGTATATTGCATTATGATCCTGATTTATCTGCTGTAAATAATATACCAACCATGGTGTTTCTTAGCATTGAAGATGTTACATCTTGATAGTTCTTAGAGAATGAAATTCTCAACTGAGATTTTATGATGTATGAATTGACATTCTTGAACAAGCTACTGTGATTTATTTATTGATGGTATAAATAGCTTAAAATTAGTGGAAAGGAAAATGGGCAGACTAGGTTGATCTTGTAATTATTCATTGCCATTATTTTCAGTTTCTTTGTTTGCAAACACATAAGGACCGAAACTCATAATATAGGCAGCTGGTACTGATGGCCCCTCCCCTTGTCTCCTTACAGTACATAACAGTAGCAAATAACACTCACAGACAAAACTGGAGTTAAACAAGGCCGCAGCTTTTTTGCTAATATCAAACTAACACCAGAGCCAAGTTGTCATCACAAGTGCCCACCCAAGGAATCATCTACCATACCCCAGCATGATGACTCCTTCGCAGGCCACCAAACCTGCGAATATCCAGCGGCCTCCCGCCGCTAAACGGGGACCCCCACCATAGCCTCCAGCAAGGGGTCCCCAACCATGTGGCTGAACCCAGTCACATGAAATTAAGCCAGAGACAAGAAAATCCGCCACCTAGCGGATTCCTTGCTCTACACCCCTCCCCCAAAAGAGTAATGGCTCTAGTAACTCCGCTGTACCCCCCCCCCCCCAAGCTGCGACAAACATTACCCCATAAGAAGAGAAGAGGGAGGGGATCGCTGTGGCAGTATGAGCCAAAAGGGGGCGGAACGACCGGCTGCCATCCCCTAGTGCATCGGAGCCGACCAACCAGACCCCACTGGGTCTCGAGGGGCGGCCCCGATGTCAGAGGCCTGGAGGCCGGTGCTAACCGTCCAGACTGCCCGGCCGACCGGAGGAGCCAGCCTGGCGCCCACATTATCGTGGGCCTCCGGGACTGTGCACCTCCAGCTCTTCCAGTAGCTTTGCTTGTGAGTTCAGTACTGCATGTTATTAAGTCAGATGTCCCTTTTTTTTCTTTTTTTAAACTACTGATCTGCTGTCCCATACTATTATGTTAGTACTTTGTGTTTCAAACAGCTTACAGTCTCTACCAACTTTAATTCCTTAGCTACACAGTGTTTCATTCTGCACAATCAGAAGTTGTCATTTGATTATTAATGTGAGTTGGTGCTCTTAGGTCAGTTCCCATTGAACAGTTGTCCACTTCACAGAAACTACCATCACATTTTTGGTTCTAAACGACAAAACTGACAGCAGAGAGAGCACAGACATGGAGACAAAATTACCTCCACCCCCCCCCTTTTTATTTTATTTTTATTATTAATGTTTCTACCCTGCAGCTTTCATTGCTGCTCATTATTGATCTTTGAGCTTTGGCAGTCTTTTAGATACTGTGAGTCTCTGTGCACAGTTGCTGGGGTTTTTTTTTTTAGCCCATTTTATCCTTACGCTTACATGGGCATTACGGTAGTGGTTCTCTAACAGACGGTAGTCTCTTTCTCCCTTGAGCTCTGTAGGGACCTAAAACTGGGTAGGTGCAACAGCCAGGACTCCCTTCTTTCCAGGAGCTGTAGATGCTGCCCATGCAGTATTTCCAGCCCCAGCTGGCACAGAGAATGCGTCTCCTGCCATTAGGACCCTTTTATCTACAGAGATGGTCTCTCCAGAGCAGAGCTTAGACACATTGGCAAGCTCATGTGGGAAAGTTTGTGCTACCAGTGCCTATGCTGTTAATGTTCTGTGGATAAATGGAGGTTTTTGTTTTCTCGTGTTAGTCTTGCATTTGTCACAAACACTAAATTAACCACTTTTTAGAGAGAGCTCAAAAGATTAAGCAGCTGCAAATGATGCATTCATATTTTTCTGTCTATAAAACACACTGAACCATAAAATGCACTTTAGTTTTAGGGGTTGTATAGTATGATTAATATAGTACATGAGAGAGACTCCCTAGGCTGCCTCTGAAGTAGCTGGTAGGATGGACTTCACTGGCCATCCAAGTTTCATCTTTTCAATGGCTGGTGGGATGGTCTTTGCCAGCTGCCTAAGCCTCTTCCTTCCCGCAGCTGGCAGGATGAGCTCCTCCAGCCACCTGGGCCTCCTTCCAAATCTTTGGCAGCTGGCAGAGCCCATCCTGCCATCTCCAATCTTTAGCCCCACTGACCATGTAACAGTAAGATGCAGGCTTCTTTTTAGAATATCTTTTAACTAAAATGTTTTCTGGTCTAATAAATATGGCTAGTTATGATTATTCAGTTTTTCCCACCGTTTAAAAAAGCAGACTGGTGATATATAATTTGTGGATGGTAGTACAATATAATTTTTCAGAGATATATACTGTAGCACAAAATATGAACATGTATAGAACTGACCCAAGAATGATAGCATTTTATCTGCTTAGCTCTGCAGAAACAGTGACTAAAAATTATGGCCTGTGGCCTACTGTATAGTCATAATAAAACATTTTTCCTTTTCTTTCTGCTAGACCAGTTATGTATAGGATTTCCCTCCTCCACAGCTGACTGAGACAGAGGACACCTCTTTTATGATCTCACTCAAGACTATAAGGGAGGTGTGGTCCTGTTCCTATCCACTAGTCTCTGTCTCTGGAAACTGCAGACACATGAGGAGGATGATAGCTCTTACAGCCTAGTTGAGTCCTTATTGCTTCTGGGACAACAACCTCTAGGGGTTGATTTTCCTAGTGGGAGCATTTCTCCCAGGGCCTTCCTTGGTTGGGCTGTGGGTGTTATCCCTTACTTCTAGGGTCTATGGAGCCCCTAAAAATTGGTTTCTGCAGAAACCCTTTAGCCCTTAAAGAAAAAGGGAGAGAGAAAGAGCATGGCTCTCTCATCTTCCATCCCTCCTTTCTGTGCTTGGAGGAGGCTCTCAAAAAAACCCCAAAAACCTGCCCAAACTAGCTAATACAATGAGCAGAAGTGGAAGGCAGCCAGCAGAGGCATCCCCAGAGGTGGTGAGTAGTGCTGCTTTGGAGAGGGAAATCTATCGCTGGGAGCATTGTTTCAGTGACAAGTCTGAGAATTGAAAGCATTCTCAATTTGCTGCAGCACAGCTGAGAGAGGGCAGGAGCAAGAACTGGTTCATTTACCACAGGGAATGGGAAGTTTACTCACCGCGGCAGCATTTGCTTTCTCTCCTGTGGGCTCCCTGGGGTTTTACAGCTGTGCATAGATGGAGGAAGTGTGCCATGTGCGGGGCCAAGCAGGTCCCGAATGATCTGCCTGCTCTGTGAAGGGAGCCCCGTAAAAAGATGCAGGAAGACAATGGGAGCTCAACCCCTCAGCTAAGGGAAGAGCAGTTGAGAGCAATTTTCCTGACTGAGCCAGGACGGAGCAAGGCAGCCTTGATCGGGGGCAGGGAAGGTGAACCCTCTTCCCTTTTATAGCCATGCAGGGTGGTAACTTCCTGTTGGACACTAAGGACCTCTGGCAGGAAACATTTTCTGCAGACTTTATTATGACCATGCATAAAGCATATATGGCCATGTACAGACCTGCAGAACCAAGAACATTTAAATCCCCAAAGGATAGCTTTTATCTCTTAGTAACTTAGGGGGGAGGTTCTGAGCTATCCCTATGAGACATGAGAGCACACGCACCTCTAGAGAAGCTTCAGGGTCTGGGATAGATTCTCCCCAGGGCTCTCTAGATATGATTCACAGGAAGATGGGGAGTTCTCAGAGGATTATGCCTCCATAGTCCACCTACTCTGGAAAGAGGAACTGGCAGCCCTTATTTCTAATGTGTTTGAGGCCTTGGGGATGTCATATGCTTCCACTAAAGAACTGGTTGAGGGGAATCCAATTTTCCAGGCATTAGCCACCAAGGGTGTTTCCATTGCAAGCACCCTCAGGCGTATGGTTCTTATGGATTGGAACCCTCAACATGGGGGAATTAAAAGATAAGATTTGCCCCTGCCACTGGAGGAGAACAGGAGAGTTCCTTATGTCAATGCACTAATTGTAGCATTCATGCAGAAGATTACCAGTCTCATAGAACGGGGTCAATACTGAAGGATCCCCAAGATAGGAGAAGAGGCAACTCTTAAACAAGCCTTTACAATAAATGCAGTGGACATGCAGGTGTCCATTTGTGAGGGCTGTGTGAACTGAGCCACCCTGTGTTGGATCCAGCAGCTCCCAGACAGCCTGGAATTAGCTCACCTGGACTTGGCCATAACATTTTTGACTTATATGTATGACCTAGTGAGCGTGTCCTCTAGGCCTTTGGTCTCAGGAATAGGGGCCATAAGGCTTCTATGGCTGGGCAGTTTGGTCAATAAAATTGACATCAAAGTCTCGCCTTTTGTAAATTACCTTTCAAAGGTAATCTGCATTTTGGAGAGGATTAAAAAAAAAACAAACCCAAACACTGGTGAAGGATTTAGGGGAATCAGAACTTCAGAAACTTCCTGAGGATAGGACTTGCACAGAGTTTCAGGACTCAAAGTTTCTGAGATTGCAAGTATAAAACCACAAAGTGGTCCTCTTCAGATGCTCCAAGTAGGGGCTAGTCCTTTCAGGAGGCAAGGTCGGCAAAGGTAGAGCTGCCTGCAGCTTCAAGTGGTAACCATTCAGCACAATGACTCCCCAATAAAGCAATATGTTATATGTTTTCACTTAATTTATTCCAAGCATTGTACATCTGTTATATTTTTGCCAGGTTTTCAGACTACATTTCTGAGAAGTTGCATGTCTACCTTTTTTAGCAGAATTTTATAAATTAAAAATAACCATTCATTATACAAAGGGTTTACTGTGTGTTCTTACTAGGGTTTCTCATTCTACAATATATAATGTGAGAATGGGTTCAAGAGGAGAGGAAAATATCTGAATTGCTCTGCACATTTTCTCCCAGAGTGTAAAATTCAGCATGGTGGTCAGTTACATGATGATATGGATGCCAAAAATAGCATACTAGGTCGTTGCACATTATAGTATATGAAGTACCCTGCTTAGTTCAGTATCTTAAGAACTTCTGTCTGAGACCTTATGTTTGTATGTATAGGAAGTGTGCATTTTTTACATATAAAAGTATATATATATATTAAACCCTCTACTTTATCAGGTGTGTTAATGCATTTGCATTTTTCTTTCTAGATTATATTCTGGCCTTCCCTCTATTTGGAATTCCTAATTTTGTAACTATCAGACTTTGTGAGAACACAGGGTTCTTTTTCTTAATTTGAGTAAGAAATCTCCATATCACCAGAATGACATCTGAACTGGAGAGCAGCCTAACATCTATGGATTGGCTACCTCAGCTCACAGTGAGGGCAGCCATTCAAAAAGCTGATGCTTCTCAGAACGCTCATGGGACAGGTATTTCAAAGAAGAACGCACTTCTTGACCCAAACACAACACTGGACCAAGAAGAAGTCCAACAGCACAAAGACGGAAAGCCACCATACAGTTATGCTAGCCTCATAACGTTTGCAATTAATAGCTCACCAAAAAAGAAAATGACTTTGAGCGAGATTTATCAGTGGATTTGTGATAACTTTCCATATTATAGAGAGGCTGGCAGTGGCTGGAAGGTAAGAACTATTTTTTATATATTTGTATTATGTTGTATTATGTTCCATGTAAACCGCCATCTCGGCGATAGTTATCTCTGTTATCTGTGAACCGGAGTGATATGTATATTATACAGGAACTTCCGGTATATAAAAACCAAAAATAAATAAATAAATAAATGTAGCCTACAGCAGGGGGTTCTCAATTCCAGTCCTCAAAGATCAAAAACAGGTCTGATTTTCAAGGTAACAAAAATATACAAATTAACCCATGTATTCCACCAAGCATATGCAAATGTATATACCGTATTTTTCGCTCCATAAGACGCACCTAGGATTCAGAGCAGGAAAATAAAAAAAAATAAAAAATGGTGTGCTAAACCGGCCTGTCTGTGCGTCTTATGGAGCAAATTAGGGGAGGGCATAAAATGTTTTTTTGTTCCCATTCCCCATCCCAACCCTTTAAAATTAATTAACTACAACCCCCCCCCCCCCTCCCCCAAGACTTGCCAAAAGTCCATGGTGGTCCAGCGCGGGTCCGGGAGTGATCTCCTGCACTCGGGCCATCGGCTGCCACAATTCAAAATAGCGCCGATAGCCTTTGTCCTTACTATGTCACAGGGTCTGCCGGTGCCATTGGTCAGCCCCTGTCACATGGTAGGAGCATAAGATGGCACCGGCCGTCCATGGCTCCTACCATGTGACGGGCCGACCAATGGCACCGGCAGCCCCTGTGACATAGTAAGGGCAAAGGCTATCGGTGCCATTTTAAATACTGGAAGCTGACGGCCCGAGTGCAGGAGATCTCTCCCGGACCCCCGCTGGACCAGCAGGGACTTTTGGCAAGTCTTGGAGAAGGGTGGGGGGTTGTAGTTAGGGTTTTTTTGGGCTTTTTGTTTTTTTTTTAATATTCACTCCATAAGATGCACAGACATTTTCCCCCCACTTTTGGGGGGAAAAAGTGCGTCTTATGGAGCGAAAAATACGGTAGTTATTGAAAATCAAGCCTGTTTGTAGTCCTCAAGGACCACAGTTGAGAGCCCCTGTGAATATAGCATTAAAAACCTTCAAAATACTTGAGGGAACAGGGTCAAGGGAGAAGAGTCCTCTTTTATCAGATAATACAGACCCCTATGTTGTAGTAACTGCTGTAAACATACCACACATCTTTTATAGTACTGAAAATAGAAAGCTAGATATCTCAACTTAATTTATGAAGCCATTTTTTGCAGAGTCCTATTACTTTGTCACAAAAGGTCCTTAATTTGAAACATTTGGAAACCCATTGCATTTCCTCTTTATGGTAAATTAAAAAGATAAATATACGGTATATTTTGGTTTCTGTGTGAACACCTTTGGAATGATACTATATCTAAACATATGGGGATAGACTCAAAAATCTAAACCTCTTTACCCTAGAGGAAAGTCAAAAGGAAGGGATAATAGAGACTTTTTTAAATATCTTGGAGGTTTCCATGCATAGGAGGCCTAGCCCCTTTTCTATGGAAAGGAGGTTCTAGAATAAGGGGGACATGGTTTGAGACAGAGAGGGGGGTAGACTCTGGAGTAATCTTAGGTATTATTTCTTTACAGAGAGAGTAGTTGATGTATGGATCAGGCTCCCAGTGGTGGCAAAAACAGTAGCTGAATTCAGTAAAGCAAGGTATAAATACAGGAGATCTCGGAGGGGGTGATTGGAATTGTAGAGGCTTGATAAATTTTGATTATGTCAGAATAGATGAGCCATATGGTCTTTTTCTGCCGTTTTCTCTGTTACTGTGTTTGATGCAGTTAATACACAGTTTATCAGTGGATGTCACTGGAAACGACTAAGACAAACCCATAAGATCACACAAGGTTTTGCAAGAGATATTATCTTAACATACAGTCTCTTTGTTGTGTATGGGTGTGTCCACTCCCAGATTTATGCACAGGCAACTGCCTAGGGTGCTAATTTTTTAAGGCTCCAGATACCCAGGTCAAAAAAAGTGCCTGCTTCTAATTTCTTTAGGGTTATGGGCCAGTGCTGCTTCAAAGAGGCATCAACTAGACCTGTGCCATCAACCGGTCCAAAATATTAAATCTGGCCTTGGGTGTGCAGTGGGGCCAAGTGGCAAAAATAGTTTGTGATAGTTTTGGGGCTGTAAATGGTCACATAATGCTCTATAGCAGCGGTTTTCAACCAATGTGTTGCCACACTTCCCAGTCCCCCACTGACCCAGCTGCTCCCCTTGCCCCAGCGAAATAGAAATTTATCCTCCACCTGGGTGGAACACAGCAGGAAAGCTGGAGTCAGCAGCACCAACACGGTCTCTTCTTCCTGCTCCCTCCCCACGGCCCAGAAGAGACCATGCTAGTACGGGCAGCATCAGCCTGAAGAAGCGCGGTGCGGAGCAATGTCAGGACTCCCATCCGCCAGGGGGACTGTCTCGAGGCCACTAGGGTTGGAAGTGGAAGAGGCTGCGGCTGCCGCTAGGGTTGGAAGTGGAAGAGGCTGCGGCTGTTGCTGGCTTGGTGGGGGGAGAGAGAGTGAGTGAGCAAGTATATGTTTGAGATCCTGTATGTGTAAGTATGCAATTGAAAATCTCTGTGTGTGAAAGAGAGTATATGTGTAATTGAGATCCTTTGTGTGTAAGAGAGAGCATGAATGTAAGTGTATGATTGAGAACCTGTATGTATGAGAGATCATGTATATGTATGATTAAGAACGTGTGTTTATGTAAGAGAGATCATGTGTGATTGAGAGCAGGTGTAGGTGAGAGAGAGCATGTAAGTATGTGATTAAGAGCCTGTGTGTAAGGGAGAGACACAGCATGTGTGTAAATGTGTGATTAAGAGCCTATATAAGTGAGAGAGAAAAAGCATGTGTATATGTAAGTGATTGAGAGCCAGTGTGAGAGAGAGCACTTGTATGTGACAGAGAGAGGAGAGAGTTGCAAGCAAACCATCCCTCCTGCTGCAAATTCAAAACAATCTCAGGGCACCTGGATATCAAAAGTTCCCAGGTATGCAGAGCAAAGCATTTTATTATCCTTATTTTTCATTATTGGGTCTTTGTGTCTGCTATTTTGAAATATTTTATTGGTATCTAGAAATGTTTGATATGAGATTTTAATTTTTGGATATTCCTTTCATCATTTATTTTGAAATCTGTTCTTTTTGTTAGTATGCTTTTACTGCTGTTGACTTTATATTTCTTGGTTTGTCTTATAAGGACTGGTGATGGTTTTTTTTTTTTTTCCTTTGTTACACTGCGTACATTCTCTCTGGCTTGTTGAGTTTTCCAGTTCAGTTTTTGTCTGCATTTTTCTAGTTATGCTTTATGGTCTCTCTATTCTTTGCTAGGTGAGGGGTCTGTACATATGACTGAGGTGAGGTATTCTGCTGGTGTGTAGTTTCTGTGTAGGGCTTTATAGCAGCCTGGCTTGGTCCGTTTTCCTAATAGGAGGTGTATTGGTGTCTTAAGGCCTGGTGTAATATTTTCAGTGTTGCCTTTTCTTAGGTAAGGTGGTTACTGTTTGAGTGCTGGAAATTGGTGCTGTTCATGAATATACGTATCGCATCGGATTACATCGAACAAAGGGTTACATCAAACAAGGGATAGGTATGAACATTGGTAAACGTGGTTAAAGTCCATCACTGACCAGTAGCAATTGAATAACTGTGGAACGAACAAATAACAGCGGGTAACGAGAGGAAAACGTAAGCAGGTCGATTAATTACCAGGTCGGTTAATATGACGCCAAAGGTACCTTATGGCAAGATGCTGAAGATTATTAAATGGAAGGTATTAAAGAGAAATACAATGCTAAAGATCAATAAAATTAACTTGATGCTTAGGATCAGTAAAACAAGCTTAAGATCAGTATGAGAATCAGTCAAGGGAATGTTGGAACATGTTGGCCCAAGTCCGGCCAAAAACTAGAGTCAATGAGAGAGTGTCTGTTCTTTAGGGAAACGCTTGTTTGAGCAGCCACGTCTTTAGCTTTTTTTTGAAAGTCAGCGGGCAGGGTTCCTGGCGAAGATCTGAGGGTAGAGCATTCCATTGGGAGGGACCAGCTGTGGAGAAGGTGCGTTTCCTTAGAGAGGACTTGGCGGGGGGAGCATACAGGGTACCTTTGTACGCTGTTCTGATTGGTCTGGAGGAAGTGTGGTGGCGAAGTGGGATATTAAGCTCAAGAGAGGTCTGATTGTGAATGGTCTTGTGTATCATGGTGAGGACTTTGTGAAGGATTCTGAATTTAATGGGGAGCCAGTGTAAATTCTTAAGGATGGGCGTAATATGCTCTCCTCTGCTGGTATTGGTCGGGATCCTTGCGGTGTTCTGTAGCATCTGTAGAGGTCTGGTGGTGTTTGCAGGGAGGCCGAGGAGGAGGGAGTTACAATAGTCTATTTTTGAGAAAATGGTGGCTTGGAGCACCGTGCCGAAGTCGTGTAGGTGTAGGAGGGGTCTCGGCTTTTTTAGGATTTGTAGTTTGTAGAAACATTCTTTTGTAGTGTTGACGAATTTTTTTAGGTTCAGATGGTTGTCCAGAATTACTCCAAGGTCTCTCACATGGGTGGTGGAGGTCATTAGGGTCATGGGGAGGTGGTTGACCACAAGGTCGTTGTCGTCTTTTACGATAAGGGGCTCTGTTTTGGCTGGAGAGAAGGAGGTTGATGGACTGGAGGCAGTTGTTCCAGTGGGTGAGCGTTTTGGAGATAGATTCAGTGACCGGAATGAGAAACTGCACATCGTCGGCGTAAATGAAGTAAATTACCTTTAGATTTATAAGGAGTTGGACGAGGTGGAGGAGATAAATGTTGAAAAGAGTAGGGGAGAGTGAAGATCCTTGCGGGACGCCAAATGTTGACCTGAAAGGGTGAGATTCTTTGTTGTTTATTCTGACTTTGAAGTTCCTGTTATTTATGCAGTTTCTGTTCAGACAGAGTACATGTCTTTCCCTTGTGTCATTCTTAACAATAAAAATAATACTGGATCTTTATTTTTAATTTCCACCGTGAATTGTAATGAGCAATGTCTCCCACATGTGAGCGTGGTCTGTCAGGTGTGTTACAATGGGGAAAAAGGTTGAGAACCACTGCTCTATAGGTCTAATTCAAACTCTGCCAGAACAGATTGCATTACATACAGATTTAGAACTAGTAAATATGGCCATGGCTATTTGGTTAAAGGATCTGTTGCATTCTGTCTCCTACTCAATAACGTGTAATGATGGGTAACAGGTATCTATGAAGTTGTAACAAGGAACTTTTGTTGTTGGTTATGTGATTCAAACATCCTGTTCATTTTTAGTTTATAGAGATCTTCATTTTAATTAGATCATGGGGAAAGTTGACAGTTGCTCAAGAAGGGTATAGTTTGGAGTGAGGAATCTTCAAAAGACACTGCTAAAACAGTCAGAATATTCTTATAAAGAGGATGTAGTAATAACTGAGGTAGCTCATATAGTTTTAAATAAAGAGCAATCAAATATGAATGCATCAAAATTACCTGAATCAACTGCTAGCAATGAACAGGTTGTGAATAGGGATGAAAAACAAATATCAGAAATCCTAAAAAAAAAATGTATGGCACCAAATGAAGATATAGACACCATAGACATTGTAAGAGATATGCTGGTACTTGAAGACTGGAGGGATATTAATATAATGCCAGTTTTTAAAAAGGGATCAAGGGATGACCCAGAAAATTACAGACCAGCGAGTCTGACGTCAGTTTCTACAATTTTTTTTGGCGCAATCATAAAGATCAAAATTGTTGAATATATATAGATAGGCATAGTTTAATGGGTCAAAGTCAACATGGATTTAGCCAAGGGAAGTCTTGCCTTACCAATCTACTACATTTTTTTGAGGATTAAAAATAAACATGTAGATAAAGGTGAGCTAGTTAATAAGGTGTATCTGTATTTCCAGAAAGCTTTTGGTAAAGTCCCTATTGAGAGACTTCAATTAAAAAATAATGGGATGCGGGTAGCATTGTATTGTGGATTGTGAACTGGTTAAAATATAGAGAATAGGGCTAAATGGTAAAAGATGGATAATGGAGTGCCCCAGGGATCTCTTCTGGGACCACTGCTTTTTAGTATATTTATAAATGACCTGGAAATAGAAACAACGAGTGAGATGATCAAATTTGCCAGTGACACAAAATTATTCACAGAATTAAATCACAAAAGGATTATAAAATAAAACTGCAAGAGGACCTTGCAAAACTGAGAGACTGGGTATGCAAATTGCAAACGAAATTTAATGTGGACAAGTGCAAAATAATGCACTTAAGGAGGAGTAATAATGCAAGGTTTCACATTAGAAGTCATTCAGGAAAAGGATCTAGGCGGCGTCATTGATGATACATGGAAATCTTCTGCTCAATGTACACCAGCAGCCAAGAAAGCTAATAGATTGCTAGGAATTATTAGGAAAGGAATGGAGAATAAAACAGATAATATTATGTCTCTGTATCGCTCCATGGTGCAACCTCATCTTAAGTATTGTGTGCAGTTCTGATCACCACATCTCAAAAAAGATATAGCAGAATTAGAAAAGGTACAGAGAAGGGCAACCAAAATGGTAAAGGGAATGGAATGATTTTCCCCTATAAGGAAAGGCTAAAGAGATTAGGACTCTTCAGCCGGAAGAAGACTTGCCTGAGGGGAGATATGATAGAGGTCTGTAAAATTGGAGTGGAATGGGTCAATGTGAATTGGTTGTTTATTCTTTCAAAGAGAACAAAGACTAGGAGACATGCAATGAAGTTACTAGGTTTGGATAAGTTCTTGGAGGAGAAGTCTATTACCTGTTGTTAATCAAGATGACTTAGAAAATAGCCACTGCTATTACTAGCATCAGTAGCATGGGATATACTTAGTTTTTGGGTATTTGACAGGTATGTATAGCCTAGATTGGCCACTGTTGAAAACAGGATGCTGGGCCCTTGGTCTGACCCAGTATGGCATGTTCTTATGTTCTTACTCAATGCATAATTAAACTCGGGAATTTTGTTGCCAGAGGATGTGGTGAAAGCTATTAGTGCAGCTGTGTTTAAAAATAGATTGGACAAGTTCCTGGAGGAAAAGTGCATAAACCATTATTAAGGTGGAGTTGCAGAAATCCGCTTCTTATCCCTGGGATAAGTAGCATGGAATCAGTCTACCCTTTGGGATCCTGCCAGGTACTTGTAGCCTGGATTGGCCACTGTTGGAAATGGGATACTGGCTTTGATGGACCTTGGAAAGAGGACTCCATATTAGTAGAATGCGCTAATAGTGTACAAAATATATCAAAATTTCACAATACATGAAATTAGGGATAGGGTGGTACTCTACATTTAAAGATGGTCTAGTTTAAATAGGGTAAGGGATCAGCAGGAAACACATTGCATTCTAGAATCTCTATAGATAGAAATTTCCATGTGAGATGGGGATGAATATAAAAATAGGGATATATTGGTCTGCTTGACCAGGTTAAGGAAAAGCTTTCAGAAATTAGACAGGCTAATAAAATTGTCAACACAATGGCAGTTACCTCAATACTATCTGGATGTCTTATCAGTATTGGGGTAATTGCATGCTGTAGAGGTAACATTTCTAAATGCACAAATGAGGGTCCTCCCTCAGTGGCTCTTCAGTCCCCTGATCTTCCCACAGTGCCTCTTAGATTGCCTGTATTACATCTATAATCCTTTATTAGGAAGCCACTTAAGTAATACAGGCAATCTAAGAGGTACTGTGGGAAGATCAGGGGATTGAAGAGCCACTGAGGGAGGACCAAAAAGGGCATGGCACATGCTAGGAGGAAAATTAAAATATTACATTTATTACCATATAAAATGTACCATATTCTACAATAGTGCTATATACCCATGCAGACTTGTAACCTTGGGGTCATCTTGGATCAATGCTATTCTCTCTATGCACATTCAAAATATTGCTAAAATATGTTGGTTCTTCCCCTATAACATTGCTAAAATCCATCCCTTCCTTTCTAAGCATCCAGCTAAAAACACTCATCTATTCTCTCATCACTTCCCATTTAGAATACTGCAACTGGTTCAGCTGGCCTCCAGCTGAACCAATTGTCTCCATTGCAACCTGTTCAAAAATCAGCTGCACAACTTTATCTTTGCCAGCGCTATGATCATGTAACTCCTATTCTCAAGCTGGTACCCTGGCTCCCCATCCACTTCAGCATACAGTTCAAGCTTCTCTTACTCGCCTACAATTCCAGGGCATGGCACATGTAGAAAGATATCGTACTAATAAATAACACACACATATACACACACACACACACACACACACACACACACATACATACACACACACACACACACACACACACACACACATATATATATATATAAAATCTTCCAAAGGATATGTAGAAATATATCATACCAATTTGTTACCTAGCAGCCTGTGAAACTGACTTTATTGAGAAGCTCTTGTAGACTTTGAACTTTGTACTTTTTATTGAGACACTCTCTTGTCATAAAATTTAACAAGGGCTCTCAAAAGCCTGCAGTTGCTCCCCCCAGCATATCACTGAATATATAGTACTATATAGGTACATTGTCACTGGGTAGGCTTGTCAGTATAGGCAATTTTTGTTTGCTGGAGCTTAAATGCAGATTTATACTTAAAATATCTTATTACTTTATAAAATAGATGATAGGAACCAGGACTGGAAAAAACATGGATGCCAGGTCACCCAGGTGTCAAAACCTTTTCTCTTGGTGACATCCTAGCCCAGGAGAAGCATCAGCTGCTGGACTACAGAAGAATAGAGTAGAACAATGGCAAAAGAAAAATAAAATAAAAAAAGAATGAAAACAAACACAATCCAATTTAAAAAAAAAAAAATGTCCTCCTGATGCTTGGGGTTTTTTTTTTCCTAAAAGAAAAAAAGTTCCACACCAGATGATAACCATCTTAAAAGGCTGCTTAAGTTATAAAGTGATCAGGACGAAGTTCTTAATTAAAACTAGCTAAACAAAATATTTTGGAGGAGTCTTTTTACTGTGAGAATATTAATTGTAGGTTATACTCCTTAAAGGCTAAACATTTTGAATTTGACTAGCAAGCCAGATTTCAGTCAAATGCTTTGTTTTCATTTGCTTGCTGGAGGCACTGGGAGATGCTGGTATAGCAAAGTTACACAGGAACTAGGTGATTTGATCTGTCTTGAATTCATGCCCCAGGGCTCTAATCACTAGACCAGAGTTCTAAAATAATTTGCTATGTTTGTGCTAGCCAGGAGTCAAACTTAATACTTCTGGCTAAGAATTGGAAAATTCTGACTACTCTCCACATTAGTACCCAGATCTCATTTCATTCTGTGGACTCTCATTGTTCCTGTGAATCTAAATTTTGGGTATTCTTGAATGATTGCACAATAAATGCATCTATATTTTTATTTTCCAATTTTAGAATTCCATACGACATAACCTGTCACTGAATAAGTGTTTTCTTAAAGTGCCTCGATCCAAGGATGATCCTGGGAAGGTATGATTTTTCATTTCTTATTATTTTCTTTGGTATAAGTTTTTCATTTGCTTAAATGAGCCACTATCCTAATTTTGGAGACTAGTCATCATCCGCAATGCATATTATATCTGTGGATCTGGCAGATCGCTTCTTTACATAGTGGCGATATAGGTAACCATAATCAAAATCGGCTTTTTTTCTTTTAAACATTTTATTTATCATTTTATATATTATACACAAGCATAACTTGCAGTAGAAATAGCATTTGAGTGTTGTAATATTCACAGGAAAAATTAAACAATAATTACAATCAGTTGCTAATAGATCACCATAAGATCAAGAGAGCCCAGAAAGGGAGAAAAAGAACATGAAAGAAGGAAGAACCTTCAAAGGGGAAATAGAAAAAGATCTTCCAGTGAGAATATTGTACGCTTTTGTACATGAATCATGAAGGGAGAGAACCTGTCCTAAGCTATCCACTCTCCAAAGAAAATAAGGACGCTATATTAACCATTATCAGGAACTTGAGCATTAATAAATGATCTAAGCTGAATAGGTTCTAAGAAAACAAATTTCTTATTGGAAAAAGTAACAATACACTTATAAGGGAATCACAAGAAAAAATGAGCCCCAAATCAACAACCTCTTATTGCGGCTCTAGCAATGCTTTCCTTTCTGCCTGTGTAACCCTAGAAAAACCTGGAAAAATGTGAAGTTTGCCACCCATGAAGGAAATATTCATTTCTTGAAAGTACAATGAAAGAATCAAGTTACAATCAAAATTTGAGGGAAACCTCGCTATTAGGTAGATCTACGTGACGCATCTGCTGTAGTAGTTAGTCTCCAGGATAGCAGAAATATCCAAAGGTTCCCCTCCAGAACTCATTACAGCTTGAGCAACACCTAACCCTTCAGGCTCTTTAGCCCGAAAAAGATAATATGCCTTATGAATCAACATGAGGACAGATTGAGGAAAAACAAGAACTTCCCTCATATAGGTCTTAAAAAGTTCTGAAGGAGAAATCATTGAGACCATTGGAAAATTAAGAATCCTATGATTAGATGATCTTGCAGAATTCTCTAGACTCCAGCCTATGATGTATCCCAGTGTTATCTTGTATCAAATTATTCTGAACCAGCAAAATTTTCCCCAAGTCAGTTTCCAACTGTTGTTTTTTCAGCATGAGCAGAAGCGAGAGTCTCCTGAATTTGTATTCATGGTGGCTGTGAGAGAGGTTAGGGACTGCTGCATGCAGCAAAGTACCAGCCAGATATTCTCCAAGGTTGCGGGAGAGGATTTTGGTATGGAGAGACTCAAAAAGGAGATTGCAGCAGGTTCACCTTGATAAAATCCAGGCTATGCTCCTCCCAAAGCTACAGTTAATCCCACAGCTGTATCTGGGGTTCCAACTGGAAACGGAGCCTGTCCAGTGCCAACTTGGGCCTGCAAAACTCCAATACCATCTCACCTAACAATCACACCACAAGCAGACGCCGCTGACTCACCCTGGCCTACATCTAGGCATTCCCGACCCAGAGTGACGTCAATAGGTGGTGGCGTCATCAGTAGCTGTGTTGAAGAAGGGGGATCCTATCGGGGTTCAGAGAGATGTCCAAGCAAGCTTCAGACCAATGCTCTGCTCCCTCAGAGATAGCGGTAGCAAAGGCCAGCCCGGACAGTGGCAAGCAAAAAGGAGCTCCTTAATTGTCATCTTCCACGAAGAGGGGCTTTGCGGGTGAACAAGGGGATCTCCCCTAAGCCTTCTGCATTGCTTGACCATAATAGAGTAGAAAAAAGCAAAGAAATCAGGCAGTTCCAGGAGCACACTGTCCTCACCTGAAGCCAAAATTAGCTCATTTTCTAATTAGTTTTTTTTTTGACTCATTAATTAGTGCCAATTTATTTAAAAGAGAAGTGCTCTGCATGTTGTGTATTGTTTCAGAAGGAACTGCTTGAAACCAGCAGTGAGCCCCTGGGAACAGCTGTGTTTGAAACTGTTGTACTATTGGTATTTGTCTGATTGGTTCGTGCTGTCTATGATGTCCAATTGCAGGATACGTATTCCTGTTTTTAATTTATGTATTTGAAGTGTTGCATGGGAAACGATGGGTACTGGGTGTTGGAGAGTGTTTTTCAGCATAAGAACATTTTTTTATAAGTTCATGTCATTAAATGTATGTGTGTGTATAATATATATAAAAAAATGTATGTTGGTGGTTTAACTGTTTTTAAGTAGAGAAACCCTTAGGAGCAGTTACCCGTCATACTTATGAATTTCCCAGAGAGGAAGGGGAAACCTTTGGAATATAATTAGTAAACAGGGAGGCTACCAGTACCACTGGAACAGCTGCTTTCCTTCTGACATTGTGCGGCTGTAGATAAGTTTGAGCTGTGCAGCACCTAAACTGTAGGAGTGTGAGAACAGTGTGGCAGGGTACTGCATGGCACAGATTGCTGACAGCTGTGCGATGCCAGATGGAAATAGTTATTCCTGGGATGGTGGTGATAGCGGTCGTTTGGCCTGCCTTCCATTTTTTTTAATGTGTGGAAGATATCTGGTCTGGGCTTCCAAGATGGTATCTTTAAACAACGTCCATGGCTGATGTAAACTCTTAACCTCTGCTCCTTTCAGTTTTTTCCTAACTTAGCCCTGCAAAGGCTGGTTCTGATTAAGTTGGAAGCCCAAATCAACAGGAAGAAATTCCTGGGCCAAAATAATTTTAAATACCTGCCCTGTCCCCCATTACTAGATAGAACCATGAGCTTTTGCTGGTAGCTATGGTTCTGGTAAGGGCTGGTTTCAGTTGAGATGGAAGCCCATATTAGCATGACAAAGCTGCCAGGCCAGAAAAATATAAACTAAGTATCCAGTCAGTGGTGCTTTCAGGCAAGACAGCTGTTTCACCTTTATATGTTTGATCCCTGTCAGCTTAGTGCATTGCATCAGAAAGCAGTTGGTTGTTTAAATGATTTTGTTGAAATACATAAGGACCTAATGTCAAAAAGGAATGGTTTATAATTCTTTATTTTCAGTTCTCACAGTTTTGTTTTACCCGTTTTGTATCTATTTTGTTTGCGTAGGGATCTTATTGGGCAATAGACACAAATCCAAAGGAGGACGCACTGCCAACTCGGCCAAAGAAGAGGCCACGGTCTGGAGAACGGGTGAGGCTCGACATACGTGAACCACTGTCTCTGTTCAGCTTCCTTCGCCTATGCTATTTGTATCCAACACTTAAGATGTCCGTCCAGTCTGTAAAGTTTGTTCTTAGAGAACAGTTCTATGTTAATGGGGTGAAGAAGTCATTTATTAATGAAAGACTATGAACAGATTTTTAATTTATTTTTTCTTTAAAGTAAAATTCAGGAAACTGTCAACTTTCCAAAAATAAACAATATAGATATTTGTAATAGTTATGATTTTGTATTTGTGTTAAATGACTGGGAAGAACAACATACAAAAATGGAGCACAACTTGCCAAGATGAAGGGCAGTAAATTATTTACGGTTAAACAATGCATGTTTTGGAAATGGGATTTGAACCTAGATCTTCGGACTTCTCAGTTCTTTGCCTAAACCATGCTATGAGCAGATTTTTAATTGGCGTATAATTATTACTACTTCAGATTGTAAATGCGTTCCAGAAAAGTGCTGTACAAGCAAATTGTAGATGATAAAACAGAAGTGATGGGGACAGGACCCTGATCAGAGATGCCTAGGGGGAAATCCAGGGTGAGCAAATGTCTTAAGGAAAGATTTAACTAAAAGAAGCATGGTCACCTTACAAATAGAGACTGAGCATAAGCAAGAAGTTTAAGCAAAAGGAATACATGGAATTGAGTTGCCCTCAGCAGACTCTGCTGCTCTCGCCCTCCTTAGAGGCTCTGCCCAGATGTCACAGTCAACCTTGTCCAACCTCCAGGGTTGTTGCAAAGATATGGAGAAAGTCAAGAAATACCGTTGATGTGTTGAGTAATGGAGAAATTACTTACCTGATAATTTCGTTTTCCTTAGTGTAGACCGATGGACTCAGGACCAGTGGGTTTTGTGCTCTTCTGCTAGCAGATGGAGATGGAGTCAGGTTTCAAAGCTGATGTCACTCTAGATATACCCCTGCAGTAACCTCAGCTCTTCAGTATTCTCTTCGAAAAGCCATTGTGGATATATCTTTGCTTAAATAACTTGATTAAACTTGATTAAAACTTGAACTGGTTCAACTAATTTCCAAACTGGAGACCGCCAATGCACTCAATCAAATAACACCGACACTGGACAAACTGTGGGTGTCTTGAACTAGGGATAGGCCATGGCTTACCTGTATTTGCTTAGTCTCGAGGTTTGCTTTGCAAGGTTCTCCTTTTCTGGGGCAGCCGTGGGTGGGATGCTGAGTCCATCTGTCTACACTAAGGAAAATGAAATTATCAGGTAAGTAATTTCTCCATTTCCTAGCGTGTAGCCAGATGGACTCAGGACCATTGGGATGTACAAAATCTACTCCCGGACAGGGCGGGAGGCTGCCCGTGGCCCACTTAGTACTGCCCTTGCGAAGGCTGTGTCTTCTCGGACTTGAACATCCAGGCAGTAGAACCTGGAGAAGGTGTGTATGGAGGACCCCATTGCCACCCGACAGATCTCGGCAGGCGACAGTAGCTTGGTTTCTGCCCAAGAAACTGCCTGTGCCCTCGTAGAATGAGCCTTAACCTGTAGTGGTAAGGACTTCCCTGCCTCTATGTAAGCTGCCTTGATTACTTCCTTGATCCAGCGGGCTATGGTCGCCCGCGGGGCCACTTCTCCTTGTTTCTTCCCGCTGTTAAGAATGACAAGCGATCTGTTTTGCAATCTTTCCAGGTACCGCATTAGAAGTCTGCCGACATTTAGATGGTGAAGAAGGCGTGAGTCTTCCGAATCCTTATGTTCATCCGGAGATGGTAGTGAGATGGTTTGGTTCAAGTGAAACTCGGAAACCACTTTTTCTTCTTTGCTGTAGTTCTTAACACTAGTCTGGTGTGTGGGATAGTGTCCGCAACTGCTAGGAGACGGAGAGATACTGAAGAGCTGAGGTACCTGCAGGGGTATATCTAGAGTGACGTCAGCTTTGAAATCTGACTCAGTCTCCCATCTGCTAGCAGAAGAGCACAATTCCCACTGGTCCTGAGTCCATCTGGCTACATGCTAGGAAATAGTGTCGATATGAACCGTTCTATTAAACTAAGGTGAAATGTCCATGTCATTAAAACCAAAGGGATAGTTTCAAAATGTTCATGGTGAGAGGGTTGGAGACAAAATTATAAAAATTGACCCAAAATTTCTAAAAGAATATTAGACTGAATTTAGTTGGTCTCTAGTTGTGAGAGCTAATCTTTTTTTCTTTTTTTTCCTTGTCCTGTGTTTTAGGCCTCGACTCCATACATAGATTCAGATTCTTTGGGAATGGACTGTATTATTTCTGGAAGTGCCTCCCCAACTCTGGCAATCAACACTGTGACTAACAAAGTAATTTTGCTTTTCTCTCATTCACGCCAGGGTTTGTTCATGCTTGTATCGGTGAGATACTGCTGTTGCTGTACCCATGTTAAGATGGGAGCAGTGTTTAATGAAAATCGGGTTGTTTTCACAACAGACCGCAACAATGCTTTATTGCTAACAAAGCTCCTAATCACATTTGTAGGTTAAGGAAAGGCACCGGTCTTCACTGTGGGTAATATTTTCAGTGGTTTGCTTGTATCTTCCTTATTTTATAGGCACCTTCGTTTTCAGTTTTTATTTAATTTCTCCTGTAAATTTCAATGTTATAACAAAAAAGAAATCAGAGGACAAATGACTTTTCCACTGATTTTTTATCCTGTGTGTTATAAAAGTCATGTTTTTCCACTGATTATTTTTCTTTTGTTATAACATTGACATCTCCAGGAAAAATAAAAACTGAAAATGAAGGTCCTTAGTTATGTAGAAGAAGAAAAATTGAGTTTGATTTTGATTAGACCTTCAGATTTCCTTCCATTTATGATTATGGAATAAGTTACTCATGAATACGGCATCAAACGTAAATCTACTATAGGTTCCTTTGTTGCCCATGCATCGTGTCATTGATGTAAATTGAGTTTGCTATTGGATGTTTCATCTATATTTACTTACAGTTGACCCCCCTTCTCTCCCACTTAAGCATAGCTAATTATTTTTCTTTAGGATCTCCCCCTTATTCACTTCTTCTTTGTTATTGCCAGCTTTTGTCTATAATACAGCCTTGGTTGATCTTAATAGGAGCGTAATTATTTTATTTCAAGGCGGTTGTGAGGTGAATATAAATATTTAGTGTCTATGAATTATTTACTGATATCTTCATTGAGGAGACTATTTCACTAGTTATTCTAAAAAAAAGTGAATGGAAAATGACCTGCATTGATGAAAAAAAAAAATTTAAATCTCTGGAATCAAAGTAAAAGGGTCTATCCTTGTGTCCATAATGTACAATAATCTGTCAGATTTAGCATTTAAAAGTATACTGCTCTCAGATCCCTGGGAATGAAAGGGAGTCATAGGCATTGCTATTGCTAGATTCAGAGCCTATGAGTGCAGACTTCCAGAAGTAAACTTAGTGCATAGTCCCCAGCCCAGAGCTGGCCCTGCAGTGGTCATACTTGGGGGGGTGCATATCTGGTTCCAGAGAGCGCTGTAATTTATGAATGCTGACCGAGGACTCTCCCTGTGATGGCTGGGATAGATGAGAGGTGAAGATGGTTAAAATTGAGAGGTGAAGATGGTTAAATTGGAAGAAGGGCCAGGTACTTACAAATGAAAGCTTATGGCAAACATATTCATCCAAACCTTGAAGAAATGCAGGCTTTCCATAGTAATCTTATTGAAAATTTGCAGAACCCACAAGCAGAGGACACTAAGGTGAAGAGGGTGAGGGATTTTTTGGGGGTTTTTTTACACATCCTGGATATCTCTCAGCTACTGATTCAGACAGCGAGTTAAGATTACATGTTTCCCTTTCTGATTACATTAGCAATTGGTTCACTTTTTTTATATATATTCCGCTTTTCGCACTTTTTATTTTTCCAACACTTCAAAGTGGATTACATTTTGGTACTGTAAATATTTCCCTATCCCCAGAGGGCTTACAATCTAACAGGCCAATACAGTACAGTGCGCTCCGGAGCGCACGGTTAGCCTGCTATTGGACGCGCGTTTTCCCTTACCCCTTATTCAGTAAGGGGAGGAAAACGCGCGTCCAACCCGCGGCACCTAATAGCGCCCTCAACATGCAAATGCATGTTGAGGGCGCTATTAGGTATGCGCACGGGATGCAGAAAGTAAAATGTGCAGCCAAGCCGCACATTTTACTTTCAGAAATTAAGGCCAACCCAAAGGTAGGCGCTAATTTCTTCCGGCACCGGAAAAGTGCACAGAAAAGCAGTGTCCCTAGCGCCTCCTTTTCCCGTTTCTACCACACCACCTAATTTGAATACTGAATCGCGCACATCGGCAGAGTTGGGCGTTCGTCCGCTCTCCCGCAGACTTTACTGAATCAGCCTGCAAGTTTGTACCTGAGGCAATGGAGGGTAAAGTGACTTGCCCAAGGTCACAAGGAGCAACAGCGGGACTCAAACCCTGGTCTCCTGGTTCGTAGCCCACTGCTCTAACCACTGGGCTACTCCACTCCACTTTGGATGGACTCTTAGATTTCTTTGATGTGGAACAAATCAATGATTTAGTATTTCATATCTATTCAGTATTGTGATAAGGAATCTTTGTGCATTGTTTGTAGATATTTCCAGATGAGCCTGTGTATTTCTAATTGTTCATTGGAATGATGATGAGGAATCAGGCTTGGAAACAGTTATTAATCTCATAGGACACTGGATTCTTTGCTTTGTCATATGTTTTAGGCATGTGCATTTGTTGGTTGATTTGTTTGTTTTGTTTTAGCGGTATGCATGTATCACAAACGGAGAGTACGTGTGCACAATGGATAATGTGCGTGTATGTAAATTGGCAACGTGTGCGCGTACTCTCTATTCGTGAGATACACATATACCACTGAAATAAATCAACCAATGAATGCACATCCCTAGTATGTTTTACACTGAAAAGAGATTTCAGTCTGTCAAGTTTAGCCTTGTGCATAAGAATAGCTCTTATGTGGACTTTTAGTGGGTAATTTTCAAACAAAAAAAATGCTCACAGAAAATAGTTTATAATAACCTTACAATTTGTGGATATAGTTTTAATTAATCAGAAAAAGACCTTAAATTACTGTTATGCCCCAATTTTTGGCAAACAGCATTATTCAATCATCAGAAAAATCTCCAAATTACATGATGTGGTTTAACATCTATTTGAGAACATTATTCAATAAAACAGTTCAAATGAGATGACAGAGAGAGTTGGTAGGCTGTGGGAAGGTAGTAAATATAGCTTTTAGATTAAAGATGAGGCAAGTGCATTCCTAGCTAGGCCCCATCTAGACAAATAAAAATAAGAAAATTACTTGCTTAGTGGTAAACTAGCTTCAGCAGCCTGCACTCTTCTGCTGTTTTATATTCTTATCCAGTATCTGCCCAGCAGCAGGATCTGGGATGTTGGCTTACTACCTTCTTCTGGATTTTGAAGCTGGTTTAGTGAAAAACAATTTTCTCTTAATCTGGCTTCGGGGTAGGAGAACATTTTGCTTCTGACTAGATGCTCAGCCTGGCCTTGTATAGGAAATGAAATTTCTCCCTTTAAGATAGGGAAACCAAAATCTGGTCCATACAACTTGCGTGATTGTGCACGTTCTGCATTTACTATTCCAGTGCATTACATTATTTTGCCCACTCAATCAACTGTCAAGTTTAACAAATGCTTGAGCAAACAACCATGCCTTTAATTTAGGGTTTCCTGCACTTTTAAAGATCCTTCAAAATGTACACAAGAAGAGGACATATTCAACAAATTCGTTTATTCATATATCCCAATTACCTATCTAACATTAAAATCTCTCTAACACACACATCCATCACACATGCACATACATCTAAAACCAATGTTCATCAGTAAACATGGTGTTCATGTTTACTGATGAACAATATATATCATATAATATGATTTTTAAATATATTTTTTAATTTTTATAAATATTTATAAAGTGCTGATGTTTGTCCTAACATCCATGCATTTTTATGATGTATTTTGATATCTTGTGAGCCACCATGGCTTCTCTTTTGGTGGAAAATGACACATAAATGCAAAATGTAATATCAGAATCCATCCCTGCTGGGAGCGGATATAGTAAATGACATAGTAAATTAAGGTAGATAAAAAAAAAAGCCCACCTAGCCTGCGTAGCTGCATTTTATGTATATTTACCTAAAAGTAGATCAAATTCCCACATGGAACCCAAACACCATTGTGGGCCCATGATCCTTTGTTCCTAGTTACTTGGGGTTTGATTTCCCCATTTTGTTCTCTTACTATGGAAGACTAGCCTGGTTAGAGGTCATCTGAACTATTACATATCATTTAGTAACTTTATTATTTTGAACAAGTGTCATGCACCTTTTATTATATTCGCTCACCCTTAAGGATTGTTTCCATGTGATATCTGCATGGGACTCTGACAAGGATTGTTAATGCTACTAATTTAAAGGAATTACTCCTGCAGATGCTTATAACTAGTTTCTTTTTGGAGTGAGGAAAAAGTTTTGCCCAGTGCTTAAATTTGGATCTTACGATTTTTGGATAGGGAAAGTTTAGATCTTCTACTAGGATGTTTATTCAGTATTTGACTTAGTGACTCTTTCTGTCATATGAATTTCTCCTAGGACAAGCAGGGTGATCTCCTCACCCATTTGTGAGGACTATCAGATGGAGCCTGCCACTGGAAACTTTTATCAAAGTTTCTAGAAACTTTGGCACACTGAGCATGCCCAGCAATCCACTGTCCTCGTAGGGTCCCTATTCAGGCTTTTTATTCGTACAGCTTTCACCTCGCAGTTGTGGAGCTCAGCTCTCTTAAGAGTTTTTTGGCAGTTTTTCTCAGTTGTTTTCGACTTGTCTGTGCTGGGTCCCTCTTCTCCCCCGTCAGTGTCTCTATAGGGCGGTGCGGTAAGTGTGGGTTTTTTTTCTCATTCATTGCGGTCAGTTCCCGGCAGTGTCGCACTTCAGTGGCTTCCAGTCATCAACTGTTCGCCGGCTCTTTTTTAATGGCATCATTGGGTTTTCACCGATGCCACCACTGCCCGCGGACTATGTCCATCACGGATCCGCACAAGGTCTGTATCCTCTGCCTGGGGACATCCAAGATGTCAGAGGGTCTCGTTTTTGCAATCAAATGACCCCCAGGGGTCATCGGGCCTGTTTTGGATAAGATGGAGAAGCTTTTCGGGGTCCAAAAAGTCTGGTCTTTGACTCTGGCATCAGGTGCATCAACGCCCAAAGACCACAGGGAACCTATGGACACGGATCCATCGATGTCCACTCCTCCACCGGAGCCCTCTTGGGAGAGAAGGGCCAGGGATAGGCAGTCATCTGTGTTGTCTCACTCAAGGACATTGGGATCGCCTCCTTCCTTGGCACCGGGGAATGACCAGGCCGAACACCAAGGGAAATCTCAGAAACATCACCATTGGCCGCCATCACATGGCACCAAGTTTGGGTCAGCACTCGTGACCGCTGTGATGCACCTGAAGCGACCCCCATGGAGAAGAGGCATCGACCTCCATCGACATGGGAGTCCCAGGCATTCCCCACAGATATCTGTGCTGGGCACCAAGCTCCTTCGAGGGTCTGAGGGAGTTCTGTTGTTCTGCCTTCAGATTTTCAGGAAGAGCTGGACCACAGGGTGCAACTGGCAGTGCTCTGAGCCCGTCAAGGCATCAAACCACCGGTTTCACCGGTGTCTGAGCACGCACCTGCACTGCTGGCACCACTGCTGGAGTGCCTCAATGTCCTGCTGGCCATTTGCCCACGCAGCTGGTGCCCGGGGGTCCCTGGATACCACAGCGGTCATCGGGGCCTCCTCCCTATGGGGTAATTCCCATTATAGGTTCCTCTAAGGAGGATGATGTGTCAAGGCCCAGGGCACTGGTCTGGTGCCTTGGCGACCTCTGTGCCTTCGATGCCCTCTGTCATTTAGTGCCGAAACTGAGAGGCTTGAGTGGGGGCCCTCCACAAAGGTCCCTAGGGGACTTTAGTGAGGAGGATGCCCCATATGATCCCTGGGGGGATGATACCTCGGAGTTGTCTTCTGATGGCTCAGGGGATCTTCCCTCAGAACCACCCCCTCCAGATGAGAGGTGCTGAAGCCCGCAGAGGTTCTAACCTTTGCGGGCTTTGTGTGGGCTATGGTGGAAGCCATTTCTTTCCAACTCCTGATGGAGGAAGATGCCCATCACAAAATGCTGGACGTTCTCCAGTTTGTTGATGTCCCAAAGGGGATAGTGGCTATTCCTGTCCATAACATCTTTAAAGAGTTACTCCTCTGGATTTGGGAGCACCATATCTCTGTGCCTCCGGTAAACCTTATCTTTGTGGTAGCGTCTGCCCAATCTGGAGCAGGGGGTTCCTTTTCAGTCCCTCTCCCCACCCCCACCCCAAGTGGAAGAGGTTTTCAGTCTTGTCTGAGTCATGGCTTGGATCCGTTCTCTTGCCCCACTCCGAGATTGCTTGACTATACCTTTCGGACACTGGTCTGAAGACCAACTTGGCCAGGGTACACCTGAGTGCCATTGGGGCCTACCACCAGGGTGTTAACGGTTCACCTGTCTTCATGCAACTCATAGTGGGATGTTTTATGCGGGGATTGCTTAGCTGAAGCCTCCCCTGTGGCCTCCTGTTGTGTCCTGGGACCTCAATGTGATGTTGGCTCAGCTCATGCAAGATCCTTTTGAGCCACTGTGATCTGAAGTACTTAACCTGGAAGGTCATCATCTTGGTTACGGTCACTTCGGTGCAGAGGGTCAGTGAGCTTCAGGCGTTGGTGACATATCTGCCCTACACAAAATACTTTCATGATAGGATGGTCCTGTGTATTTGCCCTAAGTTCCTGCCTAAAGTGGTGACTGATTTTCATCTTAACCAGTCAATCGTTCTGCCCACCTTTTTTCCCAGGCCTCATTCGCACCAAGGCAAACAGGCTCTGCACGGCTTGGATTGCAAGAGGACCTTAACTTTCTACCCCAAGCGCACAGCAAGCAACAGGCAGTCCATGCAGCTCTTCATTTTTTTTCGACAAGAATAGATTGGAAGTTTGTTACCAAGCACACGCTATCAGACTGGCTGGTGGATTGTATCTCCTTCTGCTATGCGCAGGTGGGCCTTCAGCTTGGAAGCCATGTCAAGGCTCACTCCATCAGAGACATGGCGGCTTCATTGGCCCACTTGCGAGCAGTCCCTGTGACCTAGATCTGCAAGGCTGAGATGTGGCGTACACTCCACACATTCACTGCCCATTACTGTTTGGACAGGGATGGCAGACACAACAGCAATTTTGGAATCTTTTTCAGCTATAGAACCCAACTCTTCCTGCCTAGGACCTTTTTTTTCAGGTTCATACTGTCTCCCTCTATTTTCCACACCAGAGTTGTGTCTGTTGGCACCTGGTTAGGTGCCTGTGGGGTTAGTAAAGTTCGGGAGCAGCCTGTAGATAAATATTCACCCATATGTGAGGACTACATCCTGCTTGTCCTAGGAGAAAGCAGAGTTGCTTACCTGTAACAGGTGTTCTCCTTGTACAGCAGGATGATAACCTCAAGAAACCCACCCGCCACCCCGTGGAGTTGGGTTTCTCCTTTTATTTTTTCGTGAATTCTATATTACGAGACTGAAGAGGGACCCCGCGTGTACACGTGGATAGTGGCATGCTGGGCATGCTCAGTGTGCCAGTCAAAGTTCTCCGTGCTGGGCTCCATTTGATGATGTCACCCATGTGTGAGAACTGTCCTAGGAGAACATCTGTTACAGGTAAGCAACTCTGCTTTACTTGGTTTTCCTAAATGCTATGGGACTCTCTGCAAGTAAGAGCATTCTAAGTGAAGTGCAGGAGTTTTGGAATTTGGGATTTTTTTCTTTACTTGGATGTAGATTAAGGTGGTCTTTTTTTTTTTTTTTTTTTCCTTTTTGCTAAAGTAATATAAAAATTGGATTCTTTATTTTCCCTGCTCCTCTTTCTTCTTAAACTGGGGGGGCCAATAAAAACTGTGAAAAGAATTTTGCCTTCATTGAGCAAATAACAGGATTGATTGGTTGTTAAGAACTATAAAGAGCAGATAAAAATAAGATATATGGAAGAAAACATGCAGTATTACAGTATTAATGTTAATGTATGCTTAATCTGGCAATATTTAGGATTTGCATTCATACTTACAAAAAAGATATTTTAAATTAATTGGGTTTCTAACATTTTACAGTTTCCAGAGTCACCTGATACAGCAAAAGAGAGATTTTCACTTGAGAACAAAGTGAGTAATTTATCACAGTTGGATCATGTAGTTAATTAAAGTTTACTTGGATCATGTAGCACATCTTTTGTCAAAACAGTACTAATGAGTCGTCAATTGGGTACACAAGGTGGAATAAATTGACAAGCGGGAGAAGTAGTCTGCTTTGTAATGTTGAGATTGGGTTGGATGAATGTTCCATTACTGTATTTTCAACCTACCATTTCTACACTTTTACTGTGGAAAGCTCCTATTATATTGTTCCCTGCTCTTAATCCCTCAGTCTCCGAGTTGAGAAATGTTTTATATTAAGTAGCAAGGGCCAATGTGGCGCTTCCTGTCTCCATAAAAGGACATCAAAGAAAAGATTCCTGTTTGGATTCAGGAAGCATCATACTGGAAAATTTTTGAAATCTCTGCTCCTTCTAATGCCTTCTTCTCCCAATAATAAGAAAACTAGAGGCAATTTTGAATTCTTTTTATGGATGCGTGGGAACATTTTTAGCTATTCTTTTATCATTTAAAAATATTCTCCAGCATAGTGTATGCCCAGGAATCACAAAGTCTAGAAAAGGAGTGAGTATCCTCTCCCATTAAAGTTTATCCTTTCTTACGGCTTCTGCACCATCATTATATTTGCTTGCTTCATCAAAATCTTAAATGTTGTTTTGGAAAGTTATAAAATTTAGAACTAGACTAAGGCTTTTACAAGGAGAGCATTCAAATCTTGCTGAACAGATACATTTGAGGAAATCATGATACAGTATCTTGGATCTGTATTTCAAAGAGTGTGAAAACCGATTGATATAAATGTGAGAAAGTGTTGCAGTAATGCATCAAACTTAATTTTAATACATCGTTCTTGTGTTGGTCAGTTGCAGCAAATATAAAAGATAGATCAACTGCTTCTTAGCCTGATTGGGGTGGAAAGATATTTAGAAAACTTAGGCACTAGCCAGAAATTTTTAGGAAACAGAAATTACCCATATTTTCTTTTCTTTTCTTTTTGCCATTTTGCTTATTTTTTCCTTTTTTTTTTTTTGTCTTTGTTTTGTCTAATTTTTTTTTTTCCTTTTTTTGCTTTTATTTAAATTTTAGCTCAAGTGTCTCTTCTAGACAATCCGCAGCAGAAGGTTGCCCCAGATCATAGTACCCCCTCTGGGTCTCACCGGTGGCAGCAGCATTTGCATCTTTCCCTAGGTTGTGTTGGCAGCGGCATCTTTCTTACGCCTAGATTACCTCAAGCTGGCAACCACAGCTACATCTCTTTCTGGGGTATGGGCTTCAGTAGTGATGGCAGTAGCAGCTGCATATCTGCCCAGGTTCAGGTGGCAGCAGTTTCTCTTCACAGACCTCACCGGTGACATCTCATGTCAATTTTTAGGCACTAAACTTTAGGCACCCAGGTGATCTGGTGCCAAGGTTTTTTCAGCCCTGAGCTGGATGTTCCTATTACTTTATTATTGTATACCCAAAGTACATTTGGAAATGGTAATTTTATTTAATAGACCACATTATTTGCTTTTTTAATGATTTTAAGATAAAGTGAAATATCCTTTAGCAAGTATTGTGCCCAATAAGAATTCCTCTGTGAACTGTTGCCGCAATTTGATGTGCACAAAATTATTTCCTTCCCCTGTGAAGAAATATTTCATTCTGGTATACTTTTATGATTAAATATTCAATAAAACCATTCTCTGAGGACAAGCAGGATGGTAATCCTCACATATGGGTAAAATCATCAGATGGAGCTCCGATGCAGAAAATGTATGTCAAAGTTTCTAGAACCTTGACTAGGTACACTGAGCATGCCCTATATCACGCATCCACGCAGGGTCCTTCTTCACTCTTTCTTCTTTTCCACTGAGTTGTAAGCCTTGCTGTCTGAGCTCACTTTAGCTGTTTCTGCCCTAGTGGAAAACTTGTTTCATCGCGGTTTTCAGTATCGTTCCATCGCCGGGTCCCTCTTGGTGACTCCCAGTAGTGTCCTAGTCAGGGTTTTCAGTGTTTCTGGTAAGTTTTTTTCTTTCACAGTCAATTTCCTCTGTGGCAGTGGTGCCCTGGTTGCCCGCCAGCCATCGACGGCCACCACCATCGCCTAGTGTATACGGCCCCGATTCTTTCATTCCATCATGGCCACTTCTGGTTTTCGTTGATGCCCCCAGTGCTAGAGGACCATGTCCATTATGGATCCTCATGAGATGTGTTCTCTGCCTGGGGGCATTGCATAATTGTCAGGGCTGTCACTTGTGTGCCCAAATGACCCTGAGGGGATGTCTGCTTTGACTTGGCAAGATGGATCAGCTATTCTGGTCGAGGAAGTTCAAGCCAGCGGCATTGGCATCGATGGAATCTGCACTGTCGGCGGGACAGACTGTTCTGTCTGTACTGTTGGCAGATAGGGGCACTGGAGACCAGCTGTTTTTCGATCTCCTCCAGGCCGAGGATGCCAGGTTCATCGTCTTCAGCCTCTGCACCAGGCAAAGACCGGGCCGAACATCAAGGGAAGTCTAAGAAGCATCGGTACTGGTCGCAGTCAATGCACAGTGCAGGTCACAGGGATGGCACCGGCTTTTGCTGCGATGTTGCTGAAGCGACCCCGTGGTTAGGGGGGCCCATCCTCTTATCTGTGCCAGGGGTCCACAACAGTCTCCACAGGTCCTGGTGCCAGTCCTCGATCCACCTTGCAGATCCGAAGATCTGGCCATCCCTCCTTCCTCCCAGTCGGAGTTGGCATCAGCAACGTTTGAGGAGGAGCTAGAGCATCGAGTCCAGCTGATGGTTGATTGGGCACTGCAGGGCATCAGACTTGTGGCACTGACAGCACCGGAGCCAGTGCTGCCCATCATCCTACTGCTACTGGAAAAGCTCAACGTGTTCATCGATGTGTTACCAACCCAGCTGGTGTCGGTTCCTGGGGCAGGTTATTGCCAGTTCCTCCAAGGAGGAAGCTCCACAGAAGCTGGCAGAGATGCCGAGGTCTGTAATCCCCCATCCATTTCCTCTGGTGTTCTCCTCCCTCTTAGCAGCCAGAGTGGTTGAGCCCATTCCACAAGGGCAAAGAGACCAGGGGATTCTATTCAGGTACTTCTTGATTCCAAAGAGAGCAGAAGGACTCCATCCCATCCTAGACCCTAAGGGCTTTGAACACGTTTCTAAAAAAAAAAAAGAAAAGTTCAAGATGGTTTCTCTGGGCACCTTGATCCCCCTTTATGCAAAAAGTGGACTGGCTGTGCTCCCTTGATCTAAAGGACACTTACAGTCATATCGAGATCTTCCCCAGTCACATGAAGTATCTCTGATTTGTGGTGGGAAAACAGCACTTCTAGTTCTGGGTGTTGCTGTTTGGGCTCTCGTCCACCCCATAGGTCTTCCCAAAATACCTGGCCATGGTGGCAGCGCACCTCTCCAGACTGGGAGGGCATGTCTTCCTATATCTGGATGATTGGCTGGTCAAGAGCATGTCTCGGGCAGGGACCACAGGTCCATGCTCTTGACCATTTGGGTGTTGGAGTCACTAGAGTTCATTCTCATCTACCCAAAGTCCCATCTCAGCCTGTCACCTCAATTGGACTTTATAGGAGCTCTGCTAGACACAGCTCAGGCCAAGGCCTTTCTGCCTCACCAGAGGGCCGTTGCCTTGGTGACCATTTTGGAAGAGATTCAGCAGAGCCAGCAGATGTCAGTCTGGTACATGTTGAGGCTGTTGAGCCATATGGCCACAACTGGCACGTTTACACATGCGCAGAGCCCAATGGACCCTGAGGTCACAGTGGCACCAGGCCACTCAGAGCCTCCAGGATTGCATCAGTCACCCCATTTCTCCGGGACTCATTGTCCTGGTGGCAGGTACTTTCCAATCTAGAACAGAGGATCTCGTTTCTGAGTCTCCCTATTCAAATTGTCCTAACCACGGATGCATCTACCCTGGTATGGGGAGCTCATGTAGATGGGCTCGGTACCCAGGGTCTTTGGTTTTCTCAGGAACACTCTTGTCAAATCAATTTCCTGGAGCTTCGGGTGATCAGGTATCCGCTATGGTCTTTCAGATATCTGTTGTCCAACAAAGTTGTTCTGATCCAGACTGACAACCAGGTAGCCAAGCGGCATGTCAACAAGCAGGGAGGCACAGGATCATACCTCTTGTCCAGATCTGGTCATGGGCACTGTCCCATGGGATGGTGCTCAGGGCCATGTACCTGGCTGGGTTGGAGAACGTGGTAGCGGACAGGCTGAGTCAAGCCCTCAGATCCCAAGAGTGGTCCCTAGACCAGGGTGTAGCAAATCAGATATTCTGCCTCCGGGGAAGTTCAGACGTGGATCTGTTTGTGTCCCTCTGCAACAGGAAGGTGCCTCAGTTCTGCTTCCTGTACAGGACAGATGGCAAACCCAGCCTCTGGACACCCTTGCCCATCATTGGGGCAAGGGTCTTCTGAACATGTATCCTCCAATTACCTTAGTGGCAATAACTATCTTGAAGCTTGGCCCCTCATTGGCCAAGACAGGTCTGGTTTCCACTCCCGCAGGAGTTGTCTATCCGGAGACCGATTTAGTCTGGGGACTTCCCCAGATCTCATCACGCAAGAACAAGACAGGCTGCGGCATCCCAACCTCCAAGCCCTGTCACTCGCAGCCTGGTTGTTGAGAAGTTACTTCTGCAGCTGCTTGATCTTTCAGAGGATGTGTCTCAAGTCCTGGTGGCTACTAGAAAGTCCTATGGACTGGAGTGGAGGAGGTTTTCCATGTGGGTGAGCAGAAGGCCCTAGATCTGTTCTCCTGCCCCACACAAAATCTGCTTGATTACTTTCTACACCTATCGAAGCTGGCTTAAAAACCAACTCATTTAGAGTTCATCTTAGTGCAATTGGTGCATACCACCAAGGTACAGATGGTAGGCCCATCTCTGTACAGCCTATAGTTGTAGTTTCATGCGGGGCCTGCTTCAATTGAAACCTCCCTTAAGGCCTCTCGCTGTGTCTTGGGACCTCAACATGGTGTTATCTCAGCTGATGAAAGTTCCTTTTGAGCTACTGTGCACCTGTGACCTGAAGTACCTGACCTAGAAGGTCATAATTTTGATGGTGGTCACTTCAGCATGCAGGGTCAGTGAGCTCCAGGCCTTAGTGACTTATCTACCTTATACTAAGTTTTATCATGGTCTTGCGTATGCACCTAAGTTCCTGCCTAAGGTGGTGACAGATTTCCATCTTAACCAGTCAGTCATTTTGCCAATATTCTTTCCCAGGTCCCATTCGCACCAAGGCAAATGAGCACAGCATAGTTTGGACTGCAAGTAAGCCTTAGCCTTCTATCTGGCGCAGATAGCAGATAGAAGCCCATAGACAGTCCACCCAACTTTTTGTTTCTTTTGATAAGAATAGGTTGGGCTTTGCCGTCGCCAAACAGATACTATCTAATTGGCTAGCAGATTGTTCCTCCTTCTGTTATGCCCAGGTGGGACTGCATCTTGGAGGTCATGTCAAGAATCATTCTGTCAGAGCCATGGCAGCGTTGGTGGCCCACTTGCAAAGCAGTTCCTGTGGAGGAAATCTGCAAGGCTATGATATGGAGTTTTCGCCACATAGTCACATCTCATTGTCTTGATAGTGATGGCCAATGCGATAGCAGGTTCAGCCAATCTGTCTTTCGGAACCTATTTGAGGTGTAGAACCCAACTTTCCCGCCTAGGGCCTGTTGTTTGGGTTCAAGCTGTCTCCCCTTCTGTTACCAACTGCACCGGTGGTGTTGTGCCCATTGGCACCTGGTTGGGTGTCCGTTGGTCCTCTCTTATTTTTGTGTTTAAAAGCAGCCTGAAGCTAGGGAGTCATTCATGTATGAGGTCTATCATCCTGCTTGTCTTCAGAAAGTAGAGTTGCTTACCTGTAACAGGTGTTCTCCGAGGACAGCAGGATGTTGGTCCTCACGAAACCCGCCCACCACCCCCGCAGAGTTTAGTTTCTCCTATTTTTTATTTTAATCTTAATTCTATGTTTCGAGATTGAAGAGGGACCCCCACGTGGACACGTAGTATAGGGCATGCTGGGCATGCTCAGTATGCCTAGTCAAAATTCTAGAAACTTTGACATAAATTTTCCACATTGGGGCTCCATTTTATGACACCCATGTATGAGGACTAACATCCTGCTTTTCTCTGAGAACACATGTTACAGGTAAGCAGCTCTGCTTTCCAAATAATGGTCATTATAAATTGAACAATTAATAAATTAAGTGTCTTCACAATAAGGAGAGAAGCATGAGAAAGTATCTCTGCCCTTATCTTTGCATTTCTTAATCATAGGCACATTCAATCATTGTATGCAACTTCTTTTTGAATAGATTTTAATGCAATAAAAGTCAGCAGGCTTAAAGAGCTAGAAATCAAATAATCTGAGGGATAGCCATGTTAATCTGGTGTATAAAAAAATGACACGAGACAGGTGTTACCTTATAGACTAACCAATTTATTGAGGCATGAGCTTTCCAGGACAGTCCACTTTGTCAGATGCATCTGATGAAGGAGGCTTGTAAAGGTGCATATCCTACTAGAGCCACTTTGGAGGAGAACCTCTGCTTCAGGGAGGTAATTTTCAAAATATTGCAACAGTTCTCTGTGCACTGAAGTGCTGACATAGTTTCAGCCCTTTCGTTGTTGGACTTTTGTATTTAGTAGTATACTTTTTATTATTAACAGAAATCCATCAAAGGAGATAGCTAGAGATTAATAACTGTACTAAGGCTAACTAATGTTTAAAAGTGCAAAGTTTCAGGACTTCTATAAGCAGTATGAACCTTAGTAATGCTGAAAGCTTGCATTTTTAAGTACTCGCTAACCTTGTAAAAGGTGTCATCTCTACACAGCTACTTTGGTTTTCTTTTGGCTAATTTTATTTTTGATGGGGTAAAATGGTACTAATACTGTATTTTAGTAGTAATATTTTCTAGTTCAAAGAATGCTACAAACAAAGATTATATGGGGGGGGGGGGGGGGGGGAGTCCTGCATGTGAGTGAACACACAAGGGCTATTTTGAGTTGTCTAGTGGTGGTGGGTGTTTTATGTAGGAAGAAATCTAAACTGTACAGGAATCCTTATTTATTATAAACAGAAAGCAACGTCAGACTTCCGCACTGTATTTTCAGACTGTGGCTTTGTGTAAGCATGAATTTTGCCTGCAAACCTTGCTCCTTTCTCTGCCTTTCTATCTTCAGTCATCCATTATTGCTATTCATCACACGTTTTGACATGCTGCAGAAATACCGCCTTTTATGTTTTCCTAATGTATTCAGCTCACTCTGGATGCTTCATTTGAAACCGTAATGCAGATTTCTAATGACTGTATTGGTCCTGAAGAAAACTAGATTTGCCGATACCTTTTTATTGAGCCTACGTAATTATACCAGAGGTGTATGTGGTATCAGAAGCTCGTATACGTAGCTTTGTTTAGACTGGAGGATATGACCTTGATAGTTCCTGTGCAAAAAGCCATTGCCTGCCAGTTTTCTGGTCTGCCTTAACTGCAGGAAACTCTCTATGCAGTAAATTATCATCAGATTTTGTGGCAATGATAGAATCTACAAAGTAGGCATGATATTGAATATTAGGTAAAACAGTGAAAAGAGCCATGACACATTTTGCTCAAAATATAATCTTCTGATGGAGTGTTATTTTAAAAGAGACTCTGTACGAAAGGGTTTCGCTGTCAAACGTCTTTATTTTCCTGCCATAGGAAATAACTATCAACCATATTCTGCAAAATCTTCACTGAGATTCAGGACTACAAATTAGATGACTATCTGTCTTGCTAACATGATAGAAGGGAAAACGAGACCATAGTGTCGGTTATCTTAGATGTGCCCTGCTTGTCATTGCCTAATTATTATGACACATTTCATGTTCAGCAGTAAAATATACTAGATTGTTGTATTTGCCATGCCATTTCTGGTTTGGAATACATGTATGTGCCACATTAGGCAGACGGTATCTGGTGGTGGAACAAAAATAGGTGTTTTAAGTGTTATGCTTGTCCCTTTCTGATTAGAAGGACTATCTTCAGAATTGGGATTAAACTATTAAGGATGCAAATCATCTGCTATGATTTTGAACAAGCAATATATTTATGTCCTAGGAAGACTGCAAGGTTCTCCTGTTTCATTTGTGGACAGTTCCACATATTTTACTTAGACCTTGTGTTAGAACAACTATACATGTTTTAAATAAATATGAGTGCATGCATAACAAAGATATTTTAAAGCATACCTTTAAAACACAAAAAAAGGTCAACAGATTTACAGGCATGCAAGCCTCATGAGTATATATCACTCTCATCCTCCAAAACCCATTATCCAAAAGCCTGCTCAAATAGGTAAGACTTCAATCTCTTCTCAAAGATTTTAATATCTGTTTCCATTTTAAGTTTAATTCAGCCATCACAGAGTCCTCTGCAAAATCATTTTTGGCCTTAATGTTGGGAAAGTAGAATAGATGAACACCATATATATATTAGATCCAGTGGTTCCCAAATCTGGAGGCAGTGCATGCAAATCTATCTCATGCATATTTATTGCGGATATCCTGCAAACCTGACTGGCTGAGGGTCCCCCAGGACAGGTTTGGGATCCACTGTATTTAACTTCTGTGGGCTTGATTCTTGCAGTGTCCTTTGTGTAGGTTGAAGACTGTGGATTTATTGGATCCGGATATTGATTTGCTAAACTTATACCAGTCATTTGTACCATCTTGACATTTTACTTTGTGATAAAAATTGTTCAAAAGCTGTTTGTTAACCCTCATCCTGCCACATGAAGTAAGTTTTTTATAAATCTTATAGGCTTTTGTCCCTGCAAAAACCACTGTTCATGGTATCTGACTGACATTTGGATATATTGTACTAAGGTGTTAGTGATAAAGGGCAAATTAAATTTTTAACAAGTATTTGTCATTGCAAATGTTACAAGTCCAAAATAATTATGTGACTGGCCCTATCACGTGTGCTGTTTTTTATGCCAGATATGCTTTAGCCTACACAGGGCACATCGTTGATGGCATCTGGCTGAAATTTGGATAATGTGCCAGAAACAATGTGTAAAAACCCATCATAAAAAAATGTATTCTATTGCAAAAGTTAAAAGCCCAAGATAATTTCACAACTAAGTTTTGTGATTTGTTTTTTGTATTCTTTGTAGATATTTTGTGTTAATGTTTTTATTTATTTATTGATCTAAATGTCTGCTCTATATTTTTATGGATATTTAGAACATGATCCACCTAGAGTTGGATATAGATCTGGAGAATATAAATTTTTAAACTACAACTAATGGAGTACTCTCACATGGCATGCCATTATTATATCTGGCTACACTGTACACTGCCTGCCCCCAACCTCTTGTTCAGAGAAGGCAGGACACACATACTCCAAGCAGAGAGTACAGGCAACAGGAACATCAGGTCCTACTATTGAAGGAAATTCCATGGTGACTTATCTGACTCCTGCTTCTGAAAATTGGAATTGTTTTGCTCAGCTTTTCCTCCTCTTGGTATATCTCACAAACTGGGTTATAGGAAGGCAGCAGGCTATGCTGTTTCTTCCCCCAGCTCCCAATACACACACACACCAGCAACAGGAAACAGTGAAGAAAGGGATCCTCGAAAGCTGCATTGAGAGAGATCTACACCACTCCCCTCTCCCTCATTTCTAGCCAGATTTGAACTCCAATATACTAGAGAAATGAGTGTATTAAAAATACTTTTTTGAAGTCTGAGTTTTTGCAAAAAATGATCTTGCAGTAGTTTTATAACTATTTTCATTATTGGGGTACATTTGTACCCCAGCATTAGAGGGCCCCATTGTTCATGGTATCAGTCTGAGCTTGGGACACAGCTTATAGTAAGGTACTAGTATCAGAGTCCTAAATGGACAACAAAATGTGAAGGAACAGCTTTGTTACTGAAAAGAAAACAAATTCATTTTTGGGGTACAAACACACCCCAATATTCAGCTAAATATAAAGGAGGGATGTACGCTCATTTTTGTTTTAGTGCAATATAGTGTGCATGAAAATAGGGCAAAAAAAAAAAAAGAATAATATAAACGAAAGCAAAACTTCCCAAATATTTTCTGGCTGCACATCCTTAATTCAGAGAGCCCCCATATATATTCTGTCTAAAATTTGGATAGTGTGTCTCAACCACTGGTCCATGGACCGGCAGCAGTCCCCAGCAGCATTTTTTTGTTGGTCCACAGAACGGCAGTCGTTGCAGGGAAAAAAACAGACCCATGCAAGCAGCTGCCCTCTGCGGCTGCACAGGTATTGGATCCCATCAAGTCACCCGCAGCTACATTCTCTATTGCCCGAAATGTCCTGATAGCTTCATTTCAGGCCCCACAGCACTGCTGCTGCTTCTGGGTGTGGGGGCAGATGGCTGCTATTTTCCAGCTCTTCACTACTGCTGGCGCTGAACAGCTGACTAGGCCTGCAGAGTAAGCATGACCATCGTGTCCAGCTGAGCCCCGAACTGCCCCCGCCCTGGCGCTAAACAAAATATAAATCCAATGAGTTTCTGGCTATTGAGCCATGAAGGCTGGTGCAAGCCACAGACCCCTTAAAGGGGTAGCATCTACCTATCCCCACTTACCAATGTATTTTTTTTAGCCCCAGCTGCACTATCCTCCAGAATGAGATCTGATTCCCCCCCCCCCCCCCCCAATTCTAGTTGCAAGTTCCTTTGCCATTAAGAGGTGGCTGTGTTGAGATTGGGAGAGACTCCTGAAAGGGGGGGATATTCACCCTCTGAGGTGAGCCCCATGCTCTTTAACCATAGATGGGAACTCTAGCACTCTTCAGGTGTCTCCCCCAACTCAGCCAGCCAGTCCACATCAGTTTAGGTTAAAATTTAACTTTGGGGTATTACAAAAAATATGAGCCCATGGTACATTTGTAGTCTGGGAAAAACTAATCCATTTCTGGAGTGCAGGAGTATCTCACAGGTTTTTTGGCCACAGACCATTCACAGTTTATCATATTGGCCTGAAATTTGGTCTGATAGTCGCACCATACTATGCACAATATCCTTGGTGAAGAAGAAATGTTGTTTATTTTATTTTTTAGACATCTTTTTGTAGCAAAAAAGTTCCCAGGGTATGGCTGTACCCCGTACGGCAGGATGAGAGTTAATATTTTCTTTGAAACCTTTAAAATTCTTAATAGTAGGAAGGTGTTTTATTGTTTAAACTACAGGATCATGCAAATGGAAAACACAAAAGAAATTGGAATTAGATCGTATGTAGAAATGTATTTTTGTGTTAAGTGGTACAGTTCATAGTAGTTAAAAAAATATATTAAATCAAAATGTTTGTTTTTCTTTCCCTATGAATTAGTTGTGCTAACTTGTAGACTGAGGTAGCACAAATTCCCCTGAATATTTGTCATTTAAGAAAGAGCTGGAAACATTAGCTCATTGTTGGTGGCTCTCATTTGGTTGCTATTTTGAATCATTTATTTATTTACAAAGTAGTGGCCCTTTAGAAAGCTTACTAATACATGGTAGTCTTTGCCAGTTGTTCGTCAGGTAATAAAACAGTGACTTTTTGAGGGTTTAAATGGTATGATTTCCCTATGATTCTAAAATAAATAAATAAATAAATTTGGAGGACTGAACCTGTGAACCACTTAGAAAGGCGTCAACGTTTCTTCCAGTTTGTTGTGTTGGTTTTTTTTTTTTTTTTGGCCTGACAGCTTCTTCTATCTCAGTGGTAATCAGGGCTGAGATCTGGCAACCATGAACGTTCCACAACTAGTTGTGGGAGTTTTCTCCTATTTTATACTCTCCCCAAGCTTACTTTAGTCCAGTCATTGCAGCGATGTCATGCACCAAGGCTTCTTCTAGAGCCTGGCAACCATGGGCTCTAAATCCCAGCCACGAGGTGTCGCCTTCGCTTAGACAGACTCCCTCCACCCCACCCAAGGTACTGTGACCGTTGCCTCCACAGCAACCCCAGCTGTGGCCAAATTGAGGAAGGGAAGACTTCAGTTGGGAGTTGATCTCTGGTCCCTATGCACGGCAGTGCTAGGTTGGACTGTTTTGTTTTGTTTTTTTTATATATATTTCTGACTTTCCACTTTTGCTAGTGGTTTTAGTTACATAGAATTGCTCTCTAATTCTGTGGGGCCAGTTCTAGGCCTTATCCACATTCCTGCCAGTGAACCTTAACCAGTTCTGCTGATCAAAACATGGGGAGCTCTTTTCTTTCCCAGTGTTGGCATTTGGATTCGCATTTCAGTGACTAAAGTTCTGTCGTATATATATTTTTTTCTCTTTAATGTATCATTGCAGTACAGTTTGCAGCTCAACTGTCTAATATGTAGGACTGTACTTGAAGCATTTCTCATCTTTAATACTTACAGGTAACGTTCTATAATACAGATCAGGATGGCAGTGACAGCCCACGCAGTAGCCTTAACAACAGCCTCTCTGACCAGAGCCTGGCATCTGTTAACTTGAACAGTGTTGGTAGTGTGCATAGCTACACGCCGGTAAGCCTTTATAAATCTAGTCTTTATTCTATAACTCATACCGGAAATTGGTAACGCAAGAAAGTAAAAGGATATTAAGGTTGTAAATAGTTGTGTGGAACTTTTATTTATTTATTTAAGCTAACTCTGTGCATTCTGATTCAAATATATTTTTGGCCAATGCATGCCTCACCCATTGTGGAAATTTGCCCTCTGGACAAAGCTGAGAGGTTTAAATAATGTATGTAATTTGTATCTTGCAAAGTGCCCCCCCATTAGGGGACTTCCAAAATGGACCCATTTCTTTTCCAAGTCTTTTTTTTTCAGCTGAATCAAAACCCTGTTTTAGAAATAATTGCAGGGAAACACACTCGCTCACTTTCAAGTAAGCCCTCATATCTGACACAGCCTCACTTAAAAATAGGTAAAGAGCATCCCTGATGAGAGTAATAAGAAAGATGTAAGCGCTGGAAATGCTTGTGTATGTCTCTTACTTAGTGGAACATGTATCATTTATGAGGGCAGAGTTTCTAGTATGTCTAATGAAAAATTAGAAAGAACTGGATAAGGGGCAGGAACATTCTTCTAATATTCATCTTATCTATTTTTATTTATTTATTTATTTTATTTATTTAAAGTTTCTTTTATACCGATGACCGTTTACACATCGCATCGGTTTACAGTTAAAAAGGAACAAATGGGCAGAACCCTTACATATAACATTGAAAAAACAGGTTAACTTTTGGGCAGGGCCCTTACATGTAACTGAGAACAAGGTGGTTAAAAGTGGGATAGGGTATAGAGCTGACTATGCCGCGAGCGTCCGTGATATCAATAAATAGATACAGCAAAATCAGTAAAATCACAACTATTTACAAAAGCTAATTACATAAGTAGCCGAGTCAAAGTACAAAATCGATGGGCATGAAAATAAGCAAATTGTCATAGGATTCCACTGTTGCACATCTGTAGCTTTTCTACACATGGTGGTTTATTTAGTGTAGGTAAACTTTAAATAAAATTATCCAAAAAAGACACCAGTAGGATATTTCCCAAAAATGGACTTATGTTGTATATATGTACTTGGTCCATGGCTTCCAAGCCATACTGGTGGGGAGAAGGAACTCTTTTTAGTTTCCCCATGGAGGTTACAGGTCTGCAGGCTCATTTGTTTTAAAGGGAAGCGGCCCACAGACATCTGGTATTTTGCATGGGTCGGGACCATGGGGACAAGTACATTTCAGGGTTTTAAAAATACCTCCCCACATACACACACCCCCATGCAGTCTCTAGAAATATCCCTTTTTCCTGTGGATACATTTTCAAAAGCCTATTTTACTTGGTTACAGCTGTGTAAAATACTTAGAAAAGTGTCCTTGCCCAATTCTCTCCAATCTTCTACTATCCATTCCAAACATCATTTCAAAGCCTATAGCAGATATCATTAACTGCTCCTTGGCACAAGGGTGGGTTCCAGACCAACTAAAACTCGCAACACTCAAACCCCTTTTAAAAAAAAAAACCCAACCTTCCGCCTACTGATCCGGCAAACTTCCGACCCATAGCGAACTTGCCTCTGATCGCCAAAATCATGGAAAAAATAGTAAACAAACAACTCTCCGAATACCTGGAGGAGAACAACATTCTTTCCCCATTCCAGTTTGGATTCCGCAAAACGCTAAACACTGAATCCCTCCTAACTTCTCTTTCAGACACCATCCTCCTAAACCTGGAAAAAAAACAGCCTTACCTCCTAGCGCTACTACTTATCTGCGGCATTTGACACTGTGAATCATTCCATACTTTTAGAGCATCTGTCAGACATTGGCATCAAGGGAGTGGCTTTCAGCTGGTTCAAATCTTTCCTTGACAACAGATTCTTCAAGGTCAGGATCAACAACAAGGAATCACACCCTATCAGATCCAACCTGGGAGTCCCCCAGGGATCATCCCTCTCACCCACCCTCTTCAACATTTACCTGCTCCCACTGTGCCAGTTACTCACTAACTTAAAATTAACGTACTACCTCTACGCGGATGATGTCCAGATTCTTTTCCCAATCACAGACTCTCTTCAAAAAAACCTGGTCCCACTGGAATAGTTGTCTGCAGTCGATCAACAGCCTTCTCACCAGCCTAAACTTGATCCTCAATACCAATAAAACGGAGATCCTCATCATATCACCAGACGAAAACAACATCCTCAACTCCCCAAGCTCCTCACAATTCGCAAAAACAGCCATCAATCACTCACCTTCCGTCAGAGATTTAGGGGTTCTACTGGACAACCAATTTAATCTTAAAACATTTGTCCATAATACCACTAAAGAATGCTTCTTCAGATTGCAAGGTCTTAAAAAAACTGAAACCTCTCCTTCACTTCCGAGATTTCCGCCTGGTCCTGCAATCCATTATCCTCTCTAAAATAGACTATTGCAACTCCTTCCTTCTCTGTCTCCCTGCGATCACCATCAAACCACTGCAGATGGTCCAGAATGCCGCCGCCAGGATACTCACTAACTCAAACAAAAGAGATCACATCACGCCCATCCTTCAGTCACTTCACTGGTTACCCATCAAATTTAGGATTTCTTTCAAAGTTCTCATGATGATCCACAAGGACATCCATAACATCTCCCCTCTCAAGCTAAGCAGCCAATTTCGTCCGCACACTTCAGACAGCCCGGTCAGAAGAGCATACAAAGGCTCTCACTGTATGCCCCCCGCAAAAACCTCCCTAAGAAAGCTAGCGTTATCTACAGCAGGGCCCACTCTATGGAATACGCTTCCTCCGGATCTTTGTCAAGAACTATGCCCGCACACTTTCAAGAAAAAATGTAAAACTTGGCATTTTAGTCAAGCTTTTCCAGGAGACTTAAGCACACACTGATCCCGCTCCACGGAATAGGACTAGGGCTCGCGGACATGGGGCTCACCGCATGCTCAACCCAGTCCCTCCCAAGCACTATCATGTTATATTATTTTATTTATTTGCTGTTTACTCTGTATTGAAGTGTTTGTAGTTTTTGTTCTCTTTGGGTAGCATATGTTCCTTGTTTTTCAATTTTTCAAATGTTCCTTGTATCGGTCCCACGTGATGGTTCGGTTGTACTGTAAACCAGTGTGATCTGTATACCTTACAGGAATGTCGGTATATAAGAATTTAAAATAAATGTAGTTCCTGCTCAGTGGAAATGGATTGTTTTGCTGTATGTTTTGACCCCATGTTAGTATATTGGGAATTGTCACAAGAAGAGAATTTTGGCATCATTTATGCTTTACAAGTCTCTTTCAGTGTGTCAAAACAGAGCATAAAAGGTAATTTTATAAGTAAACTGGAAGTCACTGAGTGTGGGCATATAATCTTCCAAAAACTTTAATTTTATGAAAAAGATGCACACAGCTACAAAAGAAGCAATTGACTTTTGGTGATGTGAGCATATCTGTCATTAGAGGAAATTGTTACCACTTGAAAAATGTCTGCATTATAGCAGTTAACATCTTTATAAAGGTCCCTTGACTGAGTTTTATAGCCATTTCAGGTGCACTGGGGAAGAAAGCAATAAGAGTCCCTAGTTTTATGAACAAGAGAGAATGCATTTATCCTAAACTAGAGCTGAGCAATTATCTAGTTTACTTAGGGCTAATGGCTTTTTCCCCTTTGTTGTATTACTATTTTTAGAACATGTAAATTGAAACTCCATCAAAACTGCTCCTGAGCATTTCAGGCACCCATTTTATGTATGTATTTTTGACCTGTTGTGTCCAAATCTTGGAATAAAATTATCCAGCATCATTCACATTCATTTTTCTCATATCCCCAGTTATAGAAACATGATGACAGAAAAAGACCATATGGCCCATCCAGTCTGCCCTTCCATCGGATTAATTTAGCACTATAATTCACATCACTTCCTTAGAGATCCCCTGTATTTATCCTATGCTTTCTTGAATTTAGAAAATTGTTTTTGTCTCCACCACCTCCACTTGGAGGCTGTTCCATGCATCCAGCACCCTATGTGTAAAGAAATATTTCCTAAGATTGCTCCTGAATCTAACCTCTCACTTTCATCTCATGACCCCTGGTTCTAGCGCCTCCTTTCCGTTTGAAAAAGGCTCACTTCCTGTGCATGGAAACCTTTGATATATTTGAACATCTCTATCATTTCTCACCATCTCACCTTTCCTCTAGGGTGTACATGTTTAGATCTTTAAATCTATCCCCATACGCTTTAGAATGAAGACAACTGACCATTTTATTAGCCACCCTCTGTACCGACTCCATCCTGTTTATATCCTTTTGAAGGTGCAGTCTCCAGAATTGTACACAGTATTCCACGTGAGGTGCCATCAGGGACCTATACAAGGACCGTATCACCTTCCTTTTTTTTTTTTTTTTTGTCATCTCTTTGAGGTTTTGGGTGTTTTTAACCATTATAGGTTGAAAAAAAATTACAAGAATTGGTTTAATAACAGAAAAGAAACAGTCACATTGTTCTCAACATCAAATTTAAGAAAAAAACCATTAGTCCTCATCAAGAAGGGTAATAGAAAATAATATTTAAAATACTGTTTTTAAAACAATTTCCTAATCAGACTTCGAGACAAATGAAACCCAAAAGAGTTGCTGTAGTTCTAATTACATCATCCGAATTTTGTAAAATTAGAATTAGAGTGCCACTATATCTAAAAGAGCCTTCTACTGGATTAGTAACCAACTTTTTATCAGGAAAGTAATAACACTTCAAGAATATAAATGTTTTCTGAGAAGAGAGTTGCAAATCATTCACAAAATACGTAAGAAGTTCTTCAGGAGATAACCATTTAGTCTTCGGGAAGGTTAAGAAATATAGATTTTTATTTTTTTTTACACTCATATTTTCCAGTGATTCACACTTATGGAATAACAGCAACCTATTTTTAATATCTCCATAAACAGCTTGCAAATTAGATACATTTGTTAACAATGCAGTATAAGAATTATCTAATTCCATCAATTTAGAAGAAATTCCAGCTGAAAGGAACATAACTGGGTTACCGTGCCAACTAAGGAGGTCTCCGCTCGGGAAACCACCTGCCAAATATCTTTCAAAGTTATTTCACCCTGTTCAGTTGGGGAGCCCCCTTCCCCTGTAACGCCTACCTCAACTGGTGGTGTAACAGAGTCTGGAACTAACAGCCTTAAATTATTAAAGGTTAGTCTATTAGATGGCAAATTTATATTACGATTTTACATGGGAGAAGCAGCCAACTGTCCCAATAAGGTTGACCATGGAACTACGGCATTCTCTCTTCTCTCGATAAACGCGGGTAATGGAGGAGGAGCTTGATTGCCAGGACTCAAGATTGTATCATCACTGTCCCAACTTATATTGTCATGGGGGTAACCTGCACAGAGCAGCAGTAACTACCTTGGGAAGCTTGCTGGGCAGACTAGAAGGACCATTTTGGTCATTTTCTGCCATCATTAGTATGTTACTATGTTGTTCTGGCCACGGGAAAGATGTTTTAAAATGGTGGTCAAGGGGACCTTTAATTGGTGTCATGCTTTGAGGGACTCTGCAGATCTTTCCTTTTATGCTTTATCCCCATTATGAGCAGCCCCAGAAAGAAAAGCCAAAGTGGTGTGCAGCTTCAGCTATGCGCTGCTGCAGGCAAGAAGAAATAGCCTGGATGACAGCGTTGCTGCTTAGGCCGTGATCTGAACCCCTGTCAGGCTTGGCTCAGGCAAGAGGTTTAGACGCCTTTTTCAGGACCCTCCACCTCCCTTTTTTTCTGCTGACCATTCCTCTCTCTATGCAGCCAAGTATCCTTCTGGCTTTTACTATTGCTTTATCCACCTGTTTGACCACCTTAAGATCATCAGACACAATTACCCCAGATCCCCCTCTTGCTTTGTGCTTAGAAGAATTTCACCTCCAATACTGTACTTCTTCATTGGGTTTTTGCATTCTAAATGCATTATTCTGCATTTTATTTTAGCATTAAATCTTAGCTGCCAGAACTTAGCCCATTCCTTGAGCTTCACTTGATCCCTCCTCATGTTTTCCACTCCTTCCTGGCTGTCTACCTTGTTACAGATTTTGGTGTAATCAGCAAAAAAAGACAAACCTTTCCTGACGACCCTTCCGTTATATCACTCATAAAAATGTTGAAAAGCACCAGTTAAGGGGAAGCACACCACTAGTAACAACCTCTACCTCAGAGAAAACTCCATTTACCACTACCCTTTGTCACCTCCCACTCAGTCAGTTTCTAACCCAGTCAGTTATTGTATTGCTGGCCCTCTGAGATGGATAAGCCTCTCAAAAAATGTCAGTGGCTCACAATAACTGACTTTTGGAAATCCAACCCCCAGTGTTTCTACGTAGAGTAACCAGGTCAAACATACAGTATTTAAGTAACACATTCTAAAGAATCCATGTTTGAAACCCTTACAAGGTTTATCTGGACCTTGAACATTTTTCAACAATGTATTGCTGAATTATTCTAAGTAGTTGTACACACTGGCTCACCTTGACCATGGCACGTATTGAGTGGTGCCTTTAGTAAAGAAATGTAAAAGTGCTTTAAAGTGTTAATATTGTCTGACTTAGAATACCACCATCCCTACCTCACTAGGCATAGTGATCTTTGCCCTAATTTCCACATTTCCGAGGACAAGTAGGATAAGCAAGCCACACATGTGGGTGGTACCATCCAATGGCACTGTCATTACAAAGTTTCTGGAAGGCTGGGTAAAGTTTACAAAAGCTTTATTGGGTATGAGTGGGAATTCTCCTTCTGCCGTTGTCACAAGGGGGCCCCCCCTCAGTCTTGCCTTGTTTACAGAACAGTTGAACACACTTCTGTGAAAAGGAAACATTTTTCCTTCTCTGTAGCAGTTTGGCATCCTCAGTTGAATCCCCTCTGGTGGTTCCCTTTAGTTTGTTAGGTAGGTTCGTGGCTATTTTCTTTTCTTTTTACTATTGCCTCAGCTTTCGTAAGGAGCTGATGGCAGTGCCCATTTACTAACATCTCCAGAAATTGTAGATGAGAAAATGGGAAGTGTCACTCTCAGTACTTCTGTAGGTAAGAAGGTAGACCTGAACTACCATATTGAGAAAGTACAGTTACATCAGTCTACCATAATGGAATTCATCCAGAAAAAGGCCAAGAGGACTAGAGCTGACACCTCCGTTCCTCCTGGATGGGAGTCTTATCTTTAAATTTTTAGGTAAAACAATTCTTTCAGAATGCTGTGCTATAAGATCTTCATGATCGAATATGTATGTATGTATAGACTCGAGAGTAGTGAAGAAAGCATCTGGTAAGGTCAACCTGTGATACTTTTGAGATGGCATCAAGAGCCTATGCCATGACAGTTGTTGGGTCCCACAGAAATTCATGGCTGTGAGTCTCAGGTCTCAGATGTGTAAGATGGGCTTGCAGATGTGCCCTGCGGCAGAAACGTTTCTTCAGAGTGAAGGTCAAAGAAGCAGTTTTTATAAAAGATCATTGTTCTATACTTCAGATCCTTTCTGCAACCACTTTTGATCGGTATCAGGGTGGATCATCAAGGAAAATGTTTTCCATAGAAAAATGTTTTCTTCCATCCATTCTCCTCTGTCAGCAGTCTGATCTGAAGCCTTGGCTGAGAGACCACGAAGACCCAAAACCTCATACTGCAACCCAGTCAAACCCATGCATGGAGTTTGGTCTCAATACCTTCTGACTTCTAGAAAGGAATCCACCGGGAGGTTTTATATTAAATGGAGGAAGTCTGGCGTATGCTATAAGGGTCGTAAAGTTTTTCTTTTGTGCCACACACAAACTGCTTGAATACTTTCTCCGTCTCTTGGAATCTGGCCTCAAGCCCAGCTCTATCAAGACTCAAAGTAGTGCAACTGGCATTTCTACCAGCATATAGAAGGAAACCCTATCTCTGTTCAGCCTTTAGTTGTTAGGTTTATATAGGGCTTGCCTCCAGCTGTTTTACTGGACCTCAGCTTGGTTCTAACTGTCGATGAAAGCCATTCTTAAACCTCTTAATTCCTTTGTGCACACCTGACCTGGAAGATTGTATTTCCTCCTGTGATGTCCTTGCAGACCTAATTCTGGAAAGGCCCATCAAGATTCATAGCTGCATCAGTAGCCCATCTAACACTGGCTCTAAGATTTGCAAAGCTGTGACAATGTTCTTCCTTTATATTCACATCTCGTTATTGTTTGGACAAGGACTCCTGATGCGGCAGGTTTGGATGATCAGGGTTGCTTTGTGGGATAGAATCCAACTTCATCCCCCCAGGAATGGGTTGTCTATAAAATAATTAAAAAAAAAACAAAAACCTGGTTCATTGCTCTTTGGCAGTTTGGTTTTTCCATTTTTTCCTTTGGAAGTCAATCCTAAGTTAGGGATTCCCAAATGTGTGACCTGCTTATCTTCCTTGTCCTTGTAGAAAGCAATGTTACTTGTCTCTAATAAGTGTGTCCAAGGATAGCAGGATGAGAAGCCACACAAATTGCTTCCCTTTGGAGTTGCATTCTTTTAAGCTCTTAGATAAGACTGAGGGGGCCTCCACACAGTGGTGGCAGAGTGGGAATTTGTGCACATGCCCAGTAAAGGGTTTTTTTTAAAGTTTCATTCCACTTTTCAGAAACTTCCTGACGTCGCCATCTTATCCTGCTGTTCTTGGGAAAACATCTGTTATAACCATGCTTTCTCCTCTTTCCCCAGCAGCCTCTCTTCTGCCACTAAGTTTCTGAAAACTTTTGTCTTGTGTGTCCTCACTAGTTTGTAAGATTCTTGTGTCTGTACAGCACTGTGTGCACCTTGTAGTATTATATAAATGACTAAGAGCACTAGTAGCTTAATATGGAAAAAAAAAGAATAAAAGTACTCTCATATAATGGTGGTTTCTTTTTCACAATAGGTAACAAGCCATCCAGAGCCAGTCTCTCAGTCACTAACACCTCAACAGCAGTCGCAGTACAGCATGCCAGAGCGAGACAAAACGCTGTTCTCTGAATATAACTTTGAAGATCTCAGTGCCTCGTTCCGAAGCCTCTATAAGTCTGTTTTTGAACAGTCTCTCAGCCAACAAGGTGAGTTCTGTGTCTTTCAGAGTCAAATGTAGCAATTTAAGGAGCTATGAGTATGGTCCAACTACTCATATTATAATCTTGAGCACATCTGACCAGCAGAAAAGTAGTGAACTTTGAAATTTCAGATGTGATAAGGTTTTGGTTGCAGGGGCTTTCCTGTGACAAATTTGCAAACTTGAAACCTTTGGGTTGCCGCTATGTGATTAGGCTATGACTTTCACATCCTGTCTACTCAGTTTGGTGGTTAAAAATAAATTACTACTGTGAATTAGAAAGCTCGGGATGAATATTTCAGGAGCTGTCTTTATGCAATTCTGTTCTTCTGTGTTGAAGTCAGTTCTTGAAAGAACCTTCCTGAACACCCATGGTCTGCTAATAGTGGCCTCACTACAGGGCCACTGTTACTAGAAAGGGTACGGATTGTGTATTACTGCAGATTGTATAGTAGAGTAGAGCACCTTCTCTGCAAAGACCATTATCCAAAAACTTTAAATATTTCAGAATCCAGCTTGTGTTCTATTTTCCAGAATTTTGCACCACACAAATGTGATAACCCAGTGCCTTCCACATCTTCCCCCAGCCCGAACTTCCTCAATTCTGCGGCCCAGTCCAACTCTGTCCTACTTGGTTCTTCTCTAACCTGCTCCTCCACTGCCTCAGTGCCTCTCCTTTTGCATGGTTCAGTCTCAGGTCAACTATTCAAACTGCATGGTTCTCTGTACATTTCCACAGAACAGCATACAATTCAAAGAGCTTATTGACAATTGAACCACATATGGAAAGAATTGCTTGAACCTTAAGACATGATAAGCAGATAGACTATAGTAATTGATAAATTAAAAATATTGGGGGTAGGAACTGTGCACACGTATAACAGCTGCTTGTAAGGAGTTGGTTTGACATTGCAGTGAATCCCAACCAATGTTCAGTGACATTGAAGACCTAGGTCAGGGTTTCCCAAACCTGTCTTGGTGACACCACAGCTAGTTGGGTTTTCAGGATATCAACAATGAATATGCAAGAGATAGATTTACATATGTTTGAAATCTAGTATATGCAAATACTACTTGCATACTCACTGTGGGTGACTGCTGTGGGGGTCACTAGGACGCATTTGGGAAGCCCTGACTTAGAGTATCTCAAATATTGGAGTGCTGACATGCTAGGAAGTGGCCTCTTGAAAAGTACATGTGATAACGCAAGCTAAGGACTTCTTAAATTTAGGACTGGTCTCGCTTTCCCACTACTCAGCCTTTTGATTACTATTGGGCCTAACATAATAAGGTGTGGGTTTAAAATGTGTGTTGAAGCTCATGCAAAGTTTAAAGCACAGGTTAAAAAAAATGTTTAACTCCTCGATGCAGTAAGCTAATGGTATGCTAATGAATTTGGAGTTGTTTTTTTGGTTTTTTTTTAAAGTGCATTGTCTGAAAAATGTGTGCTCGGCCCATATTTTAACATGTGAGAATCTCTCTCTCACGTGATTTATACACACAAAACTCATGTTCTGGGTATATAAGACTTATGCATACAAAATATGATTGATTTTGCACGAAAATGTTTGGTACAGAAAACACAGTTCTCTGTGCACTTAAATCATATTTCTGTCAGAAAATATTCTTTGGGTATGCAAAGAATATTTTCTGGGCATAAATCCTGTTTACATGTCCTGGCTCTGGAACTCCAGCTTCTGTCCATAGACGGACACTAACTCTGGAAATTTTACTCTTACCTCTGACCAAGAGTAAAGCGTCCAGTGCTAAGAGAACCTGTGTTAAGCCAGCACACCTCTCTGCATTAGTTGGAGGTAAAGGCTAATGCCCTCATTAGCATGGGGTTTCCCATGTGCTGGTTCTAAACAGGGGACAGTGTTTTGTGCACATTTTGTGTGCAAAACATTTTGCTGCATTGGGAGTAGCATTTGGTTATATAAAATGTGCACATGACTGCAGGTAAAACTGCTCTGCAGAGCAAACCTTGTTACATCGGGTCTGTTCCATTGAGAGCAATTAGCAAAGTATTTAAGAAAGGTAAATTTATTTTATTCATTAATATTTATCAAGTAGCAGTCTCCGCAAACACTGAACAAATATAGTACCTGGTTAATATTCCTGGACCATATCTGTAGTCTTAAGATGATTTGCTTTAAACGGATACCAGCCTGTGTTTATGCACTCGCAATACTGAAATATGTTTGGAGAAACAGACTCTTAAATAAAATAAATGTGCTCTTGCTGTTCTGTTTTGCTTACAGTGGTCATGAAAAGGTTTTTAGGATCTCACAGTTGGTGCTGCATTCTTTAATTTAATTTACATTTTTTAAACTTTTTGCATTTCAGTTCTATTCTTTGTTTTTGTTTTCTTAACAATCCTGTAATTTGACACATACTGGGATTGTTTTCACCAAGGTAATGTAAAATAAAATGATTGTGTGTGTGTGTGTGTGCATCATAAGGCTAAAGAGTGGGGAATGGAAACGGGGGGCGGGGAAAGGGGTGATGCTTGGCAAGGGAAACCGCAAACATTTGGGAAATGTTTTAAGGCCTTGAGCCGGTTCTGTGTATTCTGCATTAGTTTTCCCCTTCCTCTCACATTTCTCACAATAAAGTTGACATTTGCTGTATTAGCAATAATGATTATATAATCAAATAAGATTGTAGTCTCACTTTCTCTTTTTAATTTTGTTTCCCTTGGCATTCATTTCTCCTTCAACAGTTATATTTTCATGTACAATTCAGTGATCATTATTACTTTTGTTATAATAGTTTGCAAACGTTTAGGCACCCAAAGTTAAAGCAGAATAGATTGAAAATAAGTGAATATGGCATTTACAGAAGTTTGGATACTCTTCCAGTTGATTCATTTCTACTTAAAAAAAACAAACATTTAGGCCTGAATTTTTGGTTGACTCATTAGGCCTTAAATTAGTAAGACAATTCCAGAGATTAACAAATAGTTTGATCCTTCTAACCTTTTCAAGTTGCGATTTGTTGTTCTGTCTGCTTTCAACAACCATGGGTGCCTCAAAGCAGTTTTCTAAGCATTTAAAAATGAAGATAATTCATTTTTACAAAGCAGGGGAAGGCTGTAAATACAATCTCTAAACTCTTCAGCTGGCAATTTCAGCTATCAGAAACATTATTAAGAAATAGAAGTTACATGAAACAAGGTTCAGGCAAAATCTGGAAGACCAAGAAAAATCTGTGGTGAAACTACCTGAAAACTGATCAGATATGCAAAACAGAACCCACAGATCATCAAATGACCTCCTGAGAAGTTTAGCTGATACTCCAGTATTGTCCACAGTACAGCACTTCTTATGCAACAGCAATGTGCTCAGAAGAATAGTCAGAAGGAAACCTTTACTATGACTTCATCTAAAGTATTCAGAACAAAACCTTGATAAGTCTGTAACGTGTTTTGGATCATAGCCTGGAAGATAATGTCCCGAGTCAATGAAGATACTGAAGCTGCAAAGTGGTTGGATGTTTAAGCAGGATGACAATCAGAAACATACTGTGTCTCAAAATCAGCCATGACATATTTACAGAAAAAGATGAAGGTTTTGGAATGACCAGTCTCCAGACTTGAATATTGTTGAAAATCTGTGGAGAGTGCGTGCAAGGAGACCTAATATGATTGAGCTAGAAAGGCTCTGCAAGGAAGAGTGGGAAAAATTTACAAAAGCAAGGCTAAAAAGACTTCTGGCTACAGGAAGCATTTGGGAGATGTTAGTTCTGCCAAAAGAGGTGCTACAAAGTGTTGACTTAAAGGGTGTCCAAACTTTTGCACATGCTGTATTCACTTTTTTTTTTTAAATTATTTTCAATCTATTTAAAGCGGCATATAATAATTTTGCCTTAATTGCCGCAAGATGTCCTGTTTAACTTTGTACTGTGTAGAGGTTGTGTTGAGATTCATTGAAATTTAACCAGGGGTTCCTAAACTCTTGCATACACTAGCTGTGACAGGTTGGTTGGCCCTGTCTGCTTAGTATTTAGTGCTACATGAAATTAGACAATTCAGGGGAGAGCAGTTTGTACAACCACGGGTCAAACTGGATTTGACAAATACATGAAACCTGCAGAAAAAATTGTACTATCAGCATTCCCTTAGTTTTGTGCCTGTATTCAAGTGTGCATATAGTGCGTTTATGAAAGATTTAATCTCCAGAAATGTACATGTTCTTTCTTTCTTTCCAGCTACAGGCAGGTAGTGTGCCAGTATTCTGATCTCTGACTGAGCTATCGTGTTTTATATTAAGAAAGAGATACTATAAAACATTGTAACTTTGCTTTTCCTCTTGTAAATGTACAGGCCATAAATACAGGCACAAAATTGAGGGGATGTTGTGTTAAGATTAATAATTATCTGTTCAATGAATTTTTATCCTACCAATCCTAAGTACTTTGCTCTTGGCGAATTACAGAGCAAATGTGTGCATATTTGACGTGAAGACATTGAACGAATATACCAATGATGGTAAACAAATACATAGGCAAGCAAGACGACATCCAGCAATTTTGTGAGAAATAAAGTAGATTGCTACTTTTTATGATGTCATACTTGTATTGAAATGCCTAGTAAAATATCACAGGTCTTTGAGTTCAATAGTAATGATCCTTACTATCATATGTTAACTGGAGACGGGTCAGAAATTACAATCTCTAGGCTGACCTGTTGGCTTCACAATCATTGCTGTGCAGGAGATGCAGATTCAGGTCTGAGCACAGCTCCTTGGGTCTGCAGGAGTTGGGGATGCTGTAGAGCCTTCCTCTGAATCTGTCTGTTGAAAGTAACGCACACTTTTGTATTTAACTGTTTGCAGGTTTGATGAACATCCCTTCAGACTCCTCTCCGCAATCCCACACTCCGTGTTCTTATCAGCACTCGCCGAGCAGCACAGTGAGCCCTCACCAACATAGCAGCCAGAATAGCCTGACGAATAGCCACGTCAGTAGCCTCGGCACCAGCGGAAGCAGTTCTATCGCACAAGTTCCCCACTCTCACCCGCAAATGCACGCGCAGCAGTCTCCGCATCCTCAACACGCCACCCATCGACAACACGGGCTACCGCAGCATCAGCACCCTCCACAACGTACACAGCACCCTGCACCTCACCCCCAGCAGCACACACAGCACCAGACGCAGCACCCCCAACATGCGCAGCATTCGTCCCAGCATCAGCATATACAACACCATCCAAACCATCAGCACCAGTCCTTAACACATCAGACACATCCTTCTCAACAGCAGCTGCCCTGCAACGCTGGTAAGTTATTGAACTGTCATCTGTGTATACTATTAGACTTTGTTCACTGGCCATACAGCATGCAATCCTGAAACATATTCAAAAAGCATTGCTTGAGCAGATGGCTAGGACCAGGTATGTAATACAATGATTGAGAAATAGAATAACTTGGTAGAATTATTAAAAATGAATTTAGTACTTGCCCAACAGTGAATGCCCTGAGACCATGCACTTTGTTTTTCATTGCATGGAGCTGTAAACGGTGAAGGTTCTTCCTTGGCTCCCTGGTGGTAGGCACTCACCAAATCCCCTTTCACAATTCTTGTTCTCACCTTGCCCTCTGTTCATGGCCTTCTCACAGTATCTCTGGTCACATCTTCCTCCTGTTTAAAAAAAAAAAAAAAAAAAAAACAACAACTTTTACTTTCATTTGCAAGTACCTCTTTCTCTTGGTAAGGCTTTTGTCTTAATTTGCCTTTCCTGCTCAATTTAAAATAAAATAACATTCCATTTTACTTCCTTCCCCTTGTTTATGAAGTTTTCTGTATCCTTTCCTTTGCATCCTTTAGAAAAAGTCTTGCGTGCTCTTCATATTCCTCCATCTTTTTCTCAGCTTGTTGCATACCAGCTTCAAGATTTTGGCTTTTCTTCTTTGCTGTAAATGGAATTCTTTGTTATCTCTTTCTTGTATAATGGACTTACTTATGAAAAGTAAGGCATTGTAAGAAATCTGATCTTTTTGATTGCTAACATTTACATATTACTTGAAATCGGGGCTTAATTTATAGACAGGCAGGAAGTGGAACTGTGGAAGAGGTGAGATGGATGGGCCAGGTTTGTCTTCTGCAAAGGGGCAGTACCAGGGCCATGTGTGCTCACTCTTTTTTTTTTCTCTCTCACATACCCATATCAAAGCCATGTGGCTACCTTTGTCTCAGGATAAGAAGCTCGAACACTCTGTTCTCTGCATCCTCTCTCCCGCCCCGATATAAATGATCCATGCAGCTACTGTGGCTTGTTTCGTCAGGGGATCAGAATTGATAAACACTGCCGGCTCTGCTCCGTTTTCTCGCATCATGGAAAAATGGTGTCAGAACGCCATTCTGAGTTCTGCCGGAGATCAAGCCTCGATAATGGACACACAAAGGGATTAAATTAGCATAAATTTGAAAGGTAGGAGCAGTAATGCTATTTATCAAGACCATGATTGAAGCCTTGACGTTTGGCGCTACTGCTCAAAACTTTAAAACTTGTGCTAATTCAAACTTTTTTTTCATTTCTGTTCTTTGCAGTGTCTGCTTCAGTATCATCCCCTCCCCTTGTTCTCTGTAATACAGGGATAAATTGGGGGGGCTGGATTAGGGAGCAGAGTGGCTTAGCCCCTCTCCTCCTCTTACTTGAAGGCTACCTGGAGAGGAAGGGCTAGAGCAGAACACCCCCACTGCTTTGCTTCGTAAGCCTGACAAGATGTGCCAGATCTACGTTCCATCCTGTTGCCCCTCCCCCCCCCACAAATTAAACCCTGCTTGAAATGTATATGTTTACCAGTGGCATACAGCATGGATTTCCCACTAGGCAGCTACCTAGGAGTTGCCAGGTTGAAAGGGGTGCCGCCACTCTGTCACGGGGAGCAGTTTCTTAAAAACACTGCTCAAGACTGAGTGGCCTCACCGTATCAGATCCCACCCCCTTATAAACGCAGGGGCTCCTAAGCCAGCAACATTTGGAGCACTGTAAAATAGAATTGCTGCCAGCCTGGCTTTGCACCTTTTAAGAAGAGGGTGAGTTGGATAAGATGCTGCTGCTCACCTTGAATGACTATTCTGAAAAAGTGCTGCCAGGAAAAAAAAAAAAAAGGATGAGGGCTTCTTTTCAGCACAAAGCACAGGTTCAGAGGATGACCCCTCATCTCCCCAGCCACTCCCTACATCCTTGCTTGAAGGTAGATTTCTCACTTTTCCCCTCTCCCTCCACCACCTGCTTGGAGAAGCCCCCATGCTCCTCTGCCTAGGGACACTTAAAAGGTAAATCTAGCCCTGTCTTGTGCAACATAGGTGAATACCTCTAGATCACTCTGAAAGTTATCTACAGGTTGTCATTTGCAGCGAGGAGACACATTAAGCTTGACATCCTATTTTTACTTAGCACCAACTGCAAGTGTGACAGAGTAATTTTAAGCTAGTGAACTAATGAAATGTGAATTGGAAGCCGCAGAGCTGATATAGATTGGATATGGAATCTGAAAATCAAATTTTTTTCAAATAACATTTGTGTATGAAGATGCTCTAAATAACAATCCGTGATGTAAAGATGTTGGTAATATAACTTTTTTCCTTTTCTTATATTATGATCACACAGTTTCAATTCGACTAGTAAGCAATGGGGCAACTTATTTATTTGAGTTACTCATCAACACTTGATAGTTGGCCTTGAAAAAAAATGCATTGGGTTCCTTGGGTTGGTTGGGGCTAGGGAAGCTGCAGACATGCTGTTCTCAGCTCTTGAGAGACAAGGAATATACCCATTGACAGGTTCAACTGCATAGATGCACTGGTTCTGGAAGGAGCATATTGCTGAAATAACTGGGTGAGATAGAATGAAAATATTCAAAGATCCCAGATTCATGGCACTGTAGCTGGAAAATAAAATAATGTTTTATATTCTACCAGTTCACAAAAGTTGCTTAAGTGAATTTAATTTAACTTGAATATATTATGTGTAATGTGCATGTAAACATATCACAAACTTTAAAATATTTTATCAAGTTCCGTGATTCAGAAGACTGTTTTAAAAACCTCCCATACAATAAAATAGAACAAAGGAGGTCCCTATTGTTCTATGATCTGGATGTATTAAAAACAGTAGGAGATGAGAGAATGGAGAATGGACGTTTTTGGTTTTCTTACCTAAACTTCATCCTTATCACAGTAAGGCAACTGCAAACAAATAGTACTGCTCTTCAAAGACCCTTATTCAAAAAACACTTCTCTGTTCTTTGTCTATTAAAATAAATCTTTATTGAACAAGTCCAGTAGAAAAAAATCCCATCATTTTAGTGCAGTGGAATATTACTGAAAGTGTAAGGAATTGTTCCCATACTGAAAAAAGCATGCATGTGATTTTTAGAGATCTGACCATGTGCTTGATATATTCTACAATGGAGCCACTGTTACACTGTCCATGTAAATTATACGAATGGCTATGTATATTTTCAACACATGTAACTGAACAAAGCAGCATCCTAGTAATATTATTCTAGATTTGATAGAAAATAATATTAGTAGGTAACATAGTAAATGAGGGCAAATAAAGTCCAAAATGGCCAGTTTACTCAGCAAGGTCTTCAGCTTACATCCTTTGTTTTTTTATTAGGTTTTTGTTTTTTTTGTACGGTTATAAATGCTGTTCCGTGAAGGTTATCCCCATGCAGAAGAGATACCAAAGGTATCTCACATTACTTAATTTCCATCTTCTTGCCACTGAGGATCCTCTGTTTATCCCCTTTTGAATTTCATCACCGATTTTTGTCTTCATCACCTCCTTCTGTTAGTAGGAAATCCTCAAATTGCTGTGGTATCCCGAAACTCTTTCCTTACCCTGAAATCCTATATCCCTGCTTAACCACTTTCGATTAAAAACAAACAAACCCAAAAAACCAGCCTTGGAACACAAGCAATTTATTTAATTATATAGTTAAGAAATATAAATCTTGCTCAGTCCTCAACTCTTGGCAGTTTGAATGCCCTACAAGTACAGAAAATGATCAATGAGTCTATCATCAAGACTGTCTGGAATATCCATGGTATCGAGGAAAATCATATTGATGAATTCTGGAAGAGAGACTGGTGGACTGCACTATACCATTATGGGAAACCCTCAAACACAGACTTCCTGTATATTAAACACACACAACTGCAACACTGCAAAGGTTCAAGCCCATCTTGCTTCCATTAGGAATAATTGTATCCTCGTTGCACCAACTATACATAAGTAGTCTCGCTTGTTAGAGAAAACTGGATAATTTTTTTGTACATGAAAATCAGCCATTGCTGCCATCTCCTACTGAAAAGGAGAACAACTGATTCAGAATGAATTCTGATTTCCTTTGCTGCTTTGAAAAATAATTGATATTGATTGCCTGTCTACCATAGATGCATCACTGCACGATGGATAAGAAAGTGCAGTTTTTGAAATTTGGAACTTCAAAGACGTTCCCGTGGTATGCTCTAACTATTTTTGTACTATACATAGAGAACTGAAAATGGTTTATCGATTGGATATGTTGTGAGATGAACAGTCAAAAAACAGCAAGAGAGAAAAAAGTAGCAAGCACTTATCCATTCAGTGCCATTACACACAACTGGCAGGACTTTTCTCTGAGTAGATAAGAACAAGGATGAACGTTATCGATGTCTGTCTAAGGGAGTTGCTAAAACATGTGACTAGAGTCATCAAACTCTGAGGTAGCTGCCACATATATGCTGACAGCCAACTGGACTGCTTATAGATCAGTATTTGAGCCTTGCATTCACAAGGAGTCTGATACAAAGGTGCTTCTGCAAGCTGCTTGTCAATTACTGAGCTACCTACTTGTACGAACAGTACACACTGATGTTTGCTTACAACTGCAACCCTGTTTTCTTCTGACTTTTATGGATCATGAAGGAGGTGGGAAAAGATACAAATGTTTTCTCTTAATGAGCTGGCAAAACTCTTGGAGCTGAAAAATCAAGGCATCTCCATTCTTCCATGCTTTTACCAGTTGGTTTGTATTATCCGTTTCTGTTCATGGGACAAAAAGGGCATTGAATATTTTCCCAGATGTAACATCTGTGTTCTCTGAATTATTTATTTATTTAGAAACTTTTATATACCGACAACCGTTTGCACATCGTATCGGTTTTTTTGAATCAGGAAGGGTTCCTACCAGCATGAGTGCCAGATAAATTGAACGCTTTGTGAAAGCTCCACTGGTGACGAAGCAAGGTGATACCGGTTCACCAAGACAAAGATGACTAATGGAAAGAATTCTTCCTCCTATAGATGCTTTGCTTCAACTTGCAAAGAGAACAGCAGTTACTCCTGGTCATTCATTAGGATAAGCTTTGAACATACATCAGCTGCCTGCCTCTAGTGATTGGGACTTTGTGCTGCTAATCAGTTGCAGTGGGAACCATTGTGGATAACTCGGTGAAAAATCTTTTTAAGTGGGGCAGCTTTTTAGTATATAAAAGAGGACTATAATTGAAGTATCGAAACGAATATAAAACTACATGATTATAAACTATTGGTACACCTTCTCGAACTGGTATGGGAGTGTTTTGGGGATGCCTGTCTTTGCAGACCTTTTACTGAATCACACACCAATGAGCTTGCTTCGCTCTATGGAGAAAATGCTGTTATTGGTCCCCTTCTCAAATATATTCATCTGCAAGAGATCTGCAATCGTATTTTCTGTTGTGTCCCATGCTATGGAATTCCCTTCCTTTGTCTGTTAGCGTGAAGCCTGGTTACAAAACCTTTTAGGATGAAAGTTGAGCACTTCTTTGAATTATAGCCTCTGGATTTATCAGATTGTTCAGCCTTATCTTTGTTTGATAGGTTCCTTGTTTCACCTCATTGGTTAGGCATGTTTTTGTTTTTAATATCTCAATGTTTTGTCTTCATTTGTAATCTGCTTAGATCAGCTTGATGAATTGGGAGGAAAAGATGAATTTTTAAATAAAATAAATAGATGAGTAAAAGATTTTAGCAAATAAGACCATAAATGTGTACAGCTCGCAGTAGAAAGCATACAGTAGATCAAATTCAGTGCCCACAAACATTTAATATAAAATGCCAGTATATGAGTGGAAGCTGAAAAGATGTGAAAGACAAGACTGTATTGTACCTATTGCTGCATAGGCAGAAGTATAATTGAAATATCTACTGAACATTTCATGATTATAACTGAAAAGAGGAATAGAAAATATAAAAAGTAGCATAAAACAGTTCACCATCATATTCATACAGTACAAAGCTGTTAAAAACAAACACACTTCACTGAGTGTTTAGTTTTTCTACATTCTGTCCTGCAAATGCAGCTGGTCCTCTATTCTATGTCTTTTATTGAAAACGATAGACTAAGAATTGTATTTGCTCCAACCTTTACCTCTTTCTGTGTCTGAGAAAATAAAGATCTTTCTTATACTTACTATATATAAGTACACAACAGACATGAATCGTCAAAACACTCCCATACCAGTTCAAGAAGATGTGGTTTCATAGCCTATTATTCAGCAAACAAAACTACCAAACTCTCAGTATTTATGCTTTTTCACTACTGGAGCAATCTTTGTGTTATGCTACACCACTGTTTGGTTTTAAGTAATATAGTGGGTTGTTAAAATAGATTGAATAGATATGTTTCTGTTATATTAGGCTTGCTTTTGCAATGTTATAAACCTCACTTCAATAATATACCTAAACTGCATAAATAGCTGGCTATCTGGAAATACATGGGCCAAGGCATTCTTTCTCATTCTGCAAAAAAAAAAAAAATTGGGCTGGCTCAGTAGATATTTGACTCTGTCCGAGGAGGGGGTGGGGGGTGGAGATTTATGCCTGTTAATATCTTTTTGCATACCTCCAAATTTCTCTAAATTGAGGCTATTGTATCTTAAGAAATACCTCTCTAAACATACCTTAACCTTTCACTGTCAGAAACTCAGCATCACTAGACAGCAAATACTATTCATAGAGGTCATTGTGAAGTTACCTGCTTCAATTGCTAAGTACAGTGTGCAGCCACCTTTCCAGCTCACCTCTTCTGGTTTACGTTTGTAGGTGTTCCCACTGAGTGGTATGCCACTCTAGACATGTTGAAGGAAAGCTGTCGTATTGCAAGTAGTGTCAACTGGTCTGATGTGGATCTCTCACAGTTTCAAGGTACCATTTGCAGCCTTGCTAATTGCTCTTGAACTAGTTGTATAGTGAAGCCTTGCTATTAGTGAACTTGACATGGTTAGATTTGATGTCAATAAATCTGACTTTTAGCAATTGAAAGGATAAAGAAAAGAATGTTTTACCTAGAAAGCTTTGCCAAACTACCAGTCTCACAAATGTATTATTATGCTTTGCAGTTTACCATATCTGTGTGTGTCTGCTTGGGCTATGCCATTGTAAAATTGCAGCCACGCCTCTCTGAAAGACTATTTTAGCATTAATGGTTAGTCTAAAATCTGAAAACAAAGGGTCAAATGGCAAGTTTCTGGTGGGTTTCTTTGTTTACGATTCATGAGCCCGTCATGACATTAGATGCTGGAAATGCTCGGAGAATCGTGTGGCATCAAGGCAAATTGATGTAAGTCAGGTTGGCTTACTTCAGTGACTTAGATTGCCAGGCAGAATGCCTTGATTTAAATCACTACATTTCAGTCCAGTTTTTCCTTTGTACTTTGCTACTCTTTTATAAAGCAGTGTGTAAAGGATTGGTCTGATGGCTCTGTGGCAGTGCTGTGCACCTGCCATGAGGAAGAGCCTGAGTTTGATTCCCTGCTCAGGTTGTCTGCTCCTTGGGTTGTTCAGAAGCCCTGGTTGGATTCAGGGCCCACGATTACAATATTTGGGAAGAAGTCCGGGTGCATGTCACCAGCTGAAGACTGTCACTGCAGTGGCTGAGCTAGGTTTGTTAAGGGGGGAATATAAAATTAAAAATAAATGCATGTTCATTGACTAATATAGCACTTAAATATGTTTACAATCGAGCAGAGCCTTTACACAAGCTTTGCTACTTATGTCTTTCTACATAGAAATAACCTTCTAATCCATTTACGGAATATATATGTATATGTTGTATAGCATATTTGAAAATTGTGACTATTTAGCACATAATTAGCTTTAGATTATACCCAGCTGCTTTAAGATGATATATGAATTTACATGCACAAATAGCAGGTTAATTTTTATTTATTTTTTTAAAACAAATCAACCTTTAAATGCAGAGGGGCTGATATTCAAAAAGAGCTGAGTTCTTAAATTTAGGCTTCCAAATTAGGTACTTAAGTTTAGAAAATAGGTGCCTAAATTAAGTACCTAATTTAAAGGCCTACATTTAAGAACTTTCAGCAGAAAATTCACATACATTTAGGATCTTGCCTGTTATTTATTTGCCTAGCTCTGTAAATCAGTGCCAAGCTCCTAACTTTGTTTCCCTGCCCTAACTCCATCCCCGTATCCACCTGCAATTTTGGCTTCTAAATTTAGGAAACTAATGAAACTAGGAGCCTAAATTTAGGCACTCAGCCCTGGTAAATTTTCAAAAGGGCCAATTTAGGAGCCTAGCTCCAAATGTGAGGAGTCTAAACGCTTTGAAAATTGGTCCCAGAGTCTTTACTTGTCTTGCGCCCAAGTCTCACCCCTGCAAAATCAGGTTTCATGCTGCTTATGACCTATTTTTAAGTTAAAACATTTTAAAATTAGATGTTTGGGGTTTGCTTATTTTTAATCTTAAACCTAAAACTCAACCTTTAATCTTAAACCTTAAACTCAAACTTTTGATTGATGCATATGAATTCAGTGCATTTATTTATCTCTTATTTATAATTTTAATAGATTTTATCTTTGGGCTTTCATATATTTTGCTTTAAAAGCAAAATTTGCATTTGATTTTATAAAAACAACTTAGCTATAATTTAAAAAGTTTAAAATTCCTGTATTTTAAAATCATGGATTTTGTTAATCCCGTTACAGTATCCATTTCAATGTGGTTTTGTGCTTGTGAGCACTTTTTAAATTTACTATACTAAAAGTCCAGATTTGCTTGAAGTCAGGGCTTATGTTAATTTTTTAGATGAAGAAAAACCAAGCCTGAAAATCAGATAGCCACTGCTTCTTTTCAGTGTGAATAGGGGATTGTCCCAATCTTTCTCTTCCAGCTTCATTGGGGGGAAAAGAAATTTCTTTTAAGGACAAATTCTTAAGTGCACTCTTCTGCCAGCATAAGTAACATAGTAAATGATAGTGCCCATTTTGGGTGGATGAGTGTAAAACTTCCCAATATGTAAATCTGATCCTGCCACTGGTCTCTGTATCTGGCCTAATCTTATTTATCTGATTTGTATCCAACCCGATTCACTGAGACTCTGGGCAGGTTTACAGTAGCGAAGCAGAAAACTACTTGACTAAAAACCAGTCAATGTAAACAAACATAACACCCTAAATAACACACAATATAAACATTGCGCATCAGGGTTATTGATGATGGATGCTCTATGCAGATTACCCCAGCCTGACATGGCTGCACTGCTATTAGGGTTGTAACTATGTAACCCTATAAGCAATGACTGTCTCTCTTCACTTTGGGCATTAACTCCAAACCTTGCCTAAATCCTGTGAGCCTGAATGGACAACAAACTTGGGCCTGATCTATAGCCTGATTTAGCTTCCTCGTTGTATGCATTGAGCACATTGATCTTGTACAGCACTCATGATATGCTTCAAAGATAACATGTTGTGTTTTACCTGTTTTCCGACAGGCTTGATGGAGAGTATGAGACAGGCAGATCTCAAGAACTGGTCGTTAGATCAGGTTCAGTTTGCAGATCTGTGTTCTTCTCTTAATCAGTTCTTCACACAAACTGGGCTCATCCATTCGCAAGGCAGTGTACAGCCCTCTATCTGCCACAATACCATGCACCCAGCTAAACCTTCCCAGCACATTGCGACAGGTAAAGCTGACTGAAATATACATCATCATATAGATGATGACTTGCATTTTTATATTCAAAACTGTTTATGGAGTAAAACCCATTTTACCTATATAAATTAGCAATTTGAAATTTGCTCTCACTTAAATGCAGATAAAAAGCCATTTGGTGGCTTAGCACACACAAGCTTTTAACCGCATTACCAGGAGGGCGTGTGTGTTTAGACTGGGGTAAGCAAATAATGCCCTGTAGATTGCATTTCCCATAAGCAACGTACCTGAACAGAAAGCAGACCCAGGCTTCCCATGGGGCAAGTTTCTGAGACAGAGCCTGCACGTTCTTTCTCTTTGAGCAGTGGTGCAAAGCCTATGGCTAAAAAATTCCTGCAGACTGGACCGATGCAAGGTGTTAGAAAATTGTTCTTCTCACCCCCAGCCCAGGCAGGAATGGTAGGGACTTCTTCGGACTGGCTTCGCTACTTTTGTTCGCAGGAATCTGTGAACCAATCTTTTCTTACAATACGTTTCATAAGCTGCTGCTAACATGCATTTTGACCTAGTGCTTCTAAATTTCTGTTGTGAATATTTCCAATAGATTGGGTTTCATTGAAGAGTCGTACTTAGAACTCAAAGATAAGATTGAATGGTTAACATTTAATGCAAGGCCTTGGTACTGTTGGCCTGACTTTTTTTTTCTCTGAGGATAAGCAGGATGTGATCTTCTCACAGGTGGGTGATGTCCTCCTGTGAGGGCTTCACATCCTGCGGTTCTCTGAGAGCATCTGTTACAGCTAAGCTGCTTTTGCTTTAGCTCACCGATTTTTGTACAGTGCATTTGGGCAAAAAGAATTTCAGTAAATATGCAGGATAGGTTTAGCAGATAAAGCTAATCTTTATTTAAGGGAGACCAACATTGGTGCACTCAAATGGAAAAGGTGCAACACTTATTTTTTTTTTTTATTTATTTCAATGTCCCATCCTTAGAGCATCCTTAGTGGTAAGAGGTTACTGGGATTAGCCCAGCAAGATGTTTTAGGGTTGTAATTGCTGCTTCTGCAGGGCATCCCTCACTTCCGTTTTTTCAGGGTTGTAACTACCATTCCGCGCACCTCAGGATATGCCAGGTGCTTGTGACTGGGCCACTGTCAGAGACAGGATGCTGGGCTTTGATGTACCTTGGTCTGATCCAGCATAGCAGTTCTTATGTTCCTAATGCTGCTCTGTGCATGTTACCCCATACAAGCAAGTTATCACTGCTAATCCCAGTATTTTATTTCCATCCTCTTACCCCTAAGGATGCTCTGTTTATCCTATACCCTTTTGGGATTAAACAGTGAATAATAGGAGGCTGGTCATGTTCAGTATCTTTGTGGGGTTTTTTTCTTTTCTTCATCTGTGCTGCCATGGTATTGCTGCAGCTTGTGCCACAGTTCTAAATCTTTCAAGAAGATGATTATTTTTTTATTTTAACTCTTATCTCACTTATACAGGAAATTTGTACATAGACTCCAGACAAAACCTTCCTCCTTCGATGATGGGCCCTCCAGGTTACCCTCATATCCCACCACCACTCAGCACCCCCGGACCGACTATTTCAGGTAACTTCTCCCACCTTAGGTCATTTATCCTTCACATGTCCTTTACCTGCAATGAGGCCTGACTGTATCCCTAACTTATTGCATGCTGATTTAGTTTGTAGAATGCTTAGATTGCTGTGCTTAGCAACTCGACAGTACAGGTGACATGGGAAGGACCCAAAAAACACAAAGGAAGGCAATCTATGATAGCCGTCAGGATGAAAAGAAAAGAATAGATGCCTGTAGTCTAAAATTAATCCTTTATTGAAGTGGAGACACAAGGGTAGCCCACTTGTGTCTCCACTTCAATAAAGGATTAATTTTAGACTACAGGCATCTATTCTTTTCTTTTCATCCAGGTGACATGGGAGCCTGACCAGATTGTGCAACATTTTTCATCACAAGTCATAAACTAATTGAATTTTAGCAATTTCACTAAAATAAAGCGTAATGTTGTTGATCAACCTAAAAAAAAATATATTTATATTTTATTTCCTTTTTTTGGACTGACTTAATACTTTGACTAGTTTTTGGGTCAAAGCAAAAAAAGGTTGACTGAATGTACAAGTTAATCACAGATTGCATTACAATGGTATGAAGGTTTGTGGGAGGCTTGGTGGGGGTAGAGTGATGACAAGGTGACCTGATTGAAGGGAGTGTTAGCTCCTGAAAGCTAGATAAGAAATGCATTAAGGTGGTCCATTAAAAAGGTATTTATAAGCATTAAAAACCAATAGAAAAGCTTAGTCCTGCTTTCAGCATGTAAACGTTGCATGTTATGGCTTAGGTGATATCTGACTTGATTTGACTTTGGAACTTGGATATTGCCAGTCATTTATGTGTTAAATTTCCTAGCAGGACATCATGGAGCAATGAACCAGCAGCATATGATGCCATCACCGAACTTCCATATGCGTCGCCCACTTCCTCCCGATGACATTCAAGATGACTTTGATTGGGATTCTATTGTGTAGTGCTTTCCATGAAGAGATTTAAAAAAGAGGAGACAGATGTCGTCTTATTTTCCCTACTTTTAAAGGAAATAAGTGAACATGAATTGGGTAAATAAAAGGAAAAAAAAAGTGAAGATGTCAATTAACTATAAAACTGTTATGACAATTGACTTTGAAGACAATCAAACTATCTAGCAGGAGAGCTTAAATTATCGCTTTTACTTGGCCCTGGAGCAAGTAATGTTGTCTCCCCTGTAAGCTGCCGTAGCTCATAACTGTTGTGTGATTTGGACAGCTTTTTCAGCTTTTTAGCATACGTGTGTTGACTGGTGTTGACCGCAAGTGCCAGACTGCCACCTGGACAGAGCCCCTGTTGTAATGCGTGGGCAGTTGTAATGCGTGATTTAAATCTGAAATCTTTTTCTTAGCTGGATTGTAATGTATCAGGCAAAGTAAACATCTGGGAGTCCTTTTACATTCTCATGCTGTTGTGTTATATCAACAGATGGGCATAATTTGATTTAGGTTCTCTCTCCCTTTGAATAAAGACATCTTCTGGTCATAGGTTTGCTATCCAAGGAGCAGTGCTAATATCCAGTGGCCACTGTAACAGGTATCAGGTCTGTTCTTGCCCATCCATAGTTAGGCTGTTTTTGTCTTCTAAAGGTTTAACCAATAGGACACATTTTTATTTTCAAAGAACTTCTGCTTCTTGTGCTATGATGAGTATCGTAGTTAAGTGTTTGTTTTTTTTTTTTCTACAGTCATAAAGTTGGCAAATTCGATAGCCTACTCCAGTTATTTTGAATTATCTAGGTATAATTTGAATTGGCAATTTTGCAATATTAAGTTGCAGAGTAATTGGTATATAGCAGTGCAGATTACAAAAGTATTTCCCATGGATTGTCAAGGATATTGCTGATTTCACATGACCTGTGTTAGATTGTAAGATTATATGTCAGTTTTTGAACTTCATTTCTGAATTTGCTGTACAAATGATTTGACCTCATAGAAGCTGTGCATAGTTGGAGCTTGAAAACCAATGATTGTATACTTCCATCTGCTAATGTATTTATAATAAAGCAAACTCACTATTTATTCATATTTTCTGTGAATATTAGGCTGAAGCTTAAGTTCCTAAAAACAAAGTGAAGGCATTTGAAAAAACTAAATTATAATTTAATTTTGCTATTGAATTCTTAGAATTCTGTTTTAGAGCGTGCACACTCGAGCCTCCAGGGCTTGCTCAAACAAAAGAATAGTTGCTTAAAAGACAATCAGAAAAGACAATCTATTATTTTGTAACCATTATGTGACTCAAGTCATTTTCTTTCCTGGTTTTTTTTTTTTTTTTCATTCTTACCACGTTGAAAATGTATTTTTTTGTATCATTCAGTGGTATAGATTTAAATCATACAGTGTGATAAAAGAAAAAATATGTGCTCTTCACAGTTGGATGGGGAAGATAAAAAGTCAGATTTCTCCCAACACAAGAATATCGGCATGTTATTGAATTAAAATCTATGCACAGCCATAGGCCTCTTCCTGTCTATTGTGTGCAAGAACTCTTGGCAAATACTTAGTGGCATGTAATGCTCCAACATGTTCAGCTGTTTTAATTTGTGAAAATGCTCATATTAGCATACTAGTTTATACACACAAAATAATTCATGTTTATTTTGTTTGCCCTTTCAATTTGACAGCAAAGAACTGCAAATAAAACTGAATTCTGTAGGTAGCAAAAAGTTTGATCTACATTAAATAGTATTTCTTTCATGGAATACAAAGGGATGAAATTTAAGCCTTTTAGTGCCATAGTCCTATGTGACACATTACCTGGTTTATATTTTCATCAGCTGAAGCATCTAGCTTGCACTGATTTCTGTTGATTTCTTTTGTGGTTTTCTTCTGTGCATGCTTTTTTTTTTTGTTTGTTTGTTTGTTTTTATGTCAGAAAAAAATGGTCCAATCCAAAAAGACATCAGATCTCAAGTACAGGAACACACAAACTACAAATCTCATACTGCAGACTGGCCAATTTGTGATTTAAATGTATGTAAAGTACTTGGTGCAACCCAAATTATGTTTAAAAGATTAGGTTCTGGACAAATAAAAGGACATATGAATTGTAGTATGTACTACATTTAAAAACTAAACTAAGTGATCCCTCTGATTTTTGTTAGCAGAATAAAAGTGGCCTTAGTCAAAAGGTGAGGTTTTAAATTGTGAGTTGAACCTGTGTTCAATGGTGTACCATCTCCTAGCATCCTGAAAATGGCATATTAAACAGCAATGTGCACTTTAACTGGTTTTAAGTAGTAAACAGCACAGCTTAAAGATGAATTTGTGGAGCTTCGATGTAAATCTAATGTTCCACCCATTTTTAGTATTTTAAGTGGATTTTATTTTGCCCAGCTCCATTTCAAATTTCTTAGGCTGTTTTACTGTACTAATTTATAATGCTCAGTACATATGTGTGAAACTATTTTGGATTTAAGCTTTTAGTAATCTAAAAGGTATTACATAATTGCCTATTGCCCCATGAATCATAGAAAGTACTTTCTTCCCTTCCATCCCTCCCCCCCCCCCACCAGTAAAAAGAGATAATTGTTACAGTTGATATAATCCCAATTTTTTGGGGTGCAGTCTGCTTCTGACTGATTAGCTATCCATAATTCTTATGATATGGCTCTGTAAAAAAAATAATACAAAAAAAAAAAATAAAAACACACACAAAAAACAAAAAAAATCATATATTCCCAGAACTACCAGTATGGAGATCTGTCTGGCATCACCGTAATTCTGGCATTTGTGGTATAGTTTATTCTGTGTCAATGTGTTTAAATGTGTTTTTCTGTAAATACTTGTCTTTAAAAATGTCCTCTTTAGGGGTGGGAGGGGAACAGAAGGGGAGGGGGGGCTATTTCAAAAGGAATAGAGTATTTTGATATTGTTCATTCAGAGGGTGATATATGTGTATATATCTATATTGTATATACGTGATGAAAATGCATTGGCTTTTTGTGCGACACTACCTTTTAACTGTACTGCTGTTCTACAGTCAGTGTTTTAATGTTTATACGTTTTTGTTATTGCACGGTTTACTACTTTTGCTCTATGATGAACGGCACAGATATTTGTAACAGTTTAGTGCTGTAAAAATATTCCAAGTGTCATTAGGATTGTTGCTGCCAGACCTGATATGCATGAATGGCACTTAAAAATAAAGAGAACATGTTAACTTCATTCTATTTTTTTAAAGAATTTTTCCTTACATGAGAGCGTGTGTTTTAATTATGAGTGTAATAAGCAAGAGAAGTATGAACTATCATTTTGCTCAGGAAGAATACCATGCTTGTGCCATAAATTCGTGACTTTGTTTCACAATCTTATAAGGCTGTAAGTACTGTATCCTGAAAACTGCATACCGGTGGATGGAAAGGTATTAAGACTGTTTAGTGTTCTAAAAACTCATATTGTATGCTTGTTAGCGTATGATATCGGTAAATATTTTGTTTTAAGAAAAAACTGCAGAAAGGCAATACAGTATATACATTTTCTTTCAAATACAGTTAGCACCTAGCCACAATTATTCTCATCATGAGCTTGCTCTGTGCCTCTGTCTGAACCAAAAATTGTAAATGCTGTTCGTTTTAAAAAGGCATCGCATGGAACAAAATGGATAATGTTCAATACGAGGACTAGATTGGCTTTTTAAAGGACAATAATGTTGTTTGAATCTTTAATATTATAAACCTTTTATAGGCAACAGGGTTTCTGTATGTAGATGAAATCTTACTTTTTTTTCATTTGGATTAGATTTTTACTATTATACAACAAAAGAGAAGAAACTTACCCTTGGAGCAATCTGTTGGTCAAGGGCACCTAGTTATTACTATGGTACTGTTGCAAAAATGTTAAAAGCTCATCTAGCCAAACAGATTGAAATGTATGTAATAATTCACACATTGGTTCATTTATGCTCTCATTTAACCCTTTGAAATCTAGGTTGTCATGAAAATTCCATCAGACCTTCAATTTATCAGTTGTCCATTTATCTTGTAGGCTGCAATGGATTAAGATGTATTGTTCTGTTAAATATGTGGGATATAGTCAATGTTCTAGCCTAAAAGAAACTATTCCTCGGTATTCTATTTCTTCTGCCTTCCCATTTCTTTTCATGGACATACATCACAGGTTTACACTATTTTACTGAGAAATGAGTAAGAAAATGTCAAACTTTTCCATAAATCAATTCCCTGTACGTACCCAGACTCCTGGGGTTTTGCCTTCCTTCCAGCAGATGGAGACAGAGTTTTGCTGACACTGGCATATAACCTAGTGTGCCACCTGCAGTCCCTCAGTATTTCTCTGTCTCCAGCAGATGGCAGCAGTGCAAACATTTTAGAAGATTTGTTATCTGGAGTTCCTCCCAGAAGGTTGGCAGGTCCTGGTGGGGCCAACCCTTCTGGTAACCCTTTTTAATCTCTGTCCTTTTGTTCACTAAGGAGAATACTGATCATGAGGAGATGAACCCAGTCATGGAGGGCTTAAGAGGTCCAACTAACACTTTCCCATTTTATAAGTCTGTAAAAAAGCTGGTGCTCTGGGAGTGGGAAACTCCAGATACCGGACTGAAAGATGGCAGAGCTATGGGTACGTTGTATTTGATGGCGGAGGAAACTTTAGCTTTGTTGCGGATGCCAAAGTTTGATGCCTCAGTTTCAGCTGTCACAAAAGTCTTCCTGTGGCTGGTTCTGCTACGCTTAAGAATATGTAGGACAGGAAGTTGGAGGTCCATCTCAAGAAGGTTTTTGAGGTGTCTGCTCTAGGCATTCGGATTGCGGTGTGCAGCAGTTTCATGCTTCGGGCTGGTTTATGCTGGGTGCAGCGGTTACTGTCTGATAAAACTATGTCAGCGTCAGAGGCCAAGTAGGCAGAGCGGCTGGAAGCCGTGGTGGCCTATGGAGCAGATGCTTTGTATGACCTCATCCGAACTTTCTCCAGGACTGTAATGTTGATGGTCTCGGCCAGGTGGCTCTCTTGGTTGCGGAACTGATCGGCAAACATGGTCTAACTCCCAATTAGGGACGTTGCCCTTCAAGAGGAAGCACTTGTTCAGAGAGGACTTAGAAGTCCTGTGTTCACTAAAGAAGAGCCTGGAGAAGGACCATCTCTACACAACAAGAAACTGGAAGGAAGTGGAATAGACGAAAACCCTTTTACAGTAGAAAATGTATGGGAAGAGCTAAAGAATCTGAAAATGGACAAAGCCATGGGACCTGATGGGATTCATCCAAGGATACTGAGGGAGCTCAGAGATGTGCTGGCGGGTCCGCTGTGTGACCTGTTCAATAGATCCCTAGAAACGGGAGTGGTGCCAAGTGATTGGAGAAGAGCTGTGGTGGTCCCGCTTCACAAGAGTGGGAACAGAGAGGAGGCTAGCAACTACAGACCGGTTAGCCTCTCTTCGGTGGTGGGAAAAGTATTGGAGTCACTGTTGAAAGTGAGAATAGTGAACTATCTACAGTCCGGAGAATTACTGGACCAGAGGCAGCATGGATTCACCAGGGGAAGATCCTGTCAGACAAATCTGATTGACTTTTTTGACTGGGTAACCAAGGAATTGGATCAAGGAAGAGCGCTCGATGTCATCTACTTAGATTTCAGCAAAGCTTTTGATACAGTTCCGCACAGGAGACTGGTGAATAAAACGAGAAGCTTAGGAGTGAGTGCCGAGGTGGTGACGTGGATTGCAAACTGGTTGACGGACAGAAGACAATGTGTGATGGTAAATGGAACTTTTTCTGAAGAGAGCGGTTTTAAGTGGTGTGCCGCAAGGATCGGTGTTGGGGACCGGTCCTGTTCAATATCTTTGTGAGCGACATTGTGGATGGGATAGAAGGTAAGATTTGTCTCTTTGCGGACGACACTAAGATCTGCAACAGAGTGGACACGCCGGAAGGAGTGGAGAGAATGAGACGGGATTTAAGGAAACTGGAAGAGTGGTCGAAGATATGGCAGCTGAGATTCAATGCCAAGAAGTGCAAAGTCATGCATATGGGGAGTGGAAATCCGAATGAACAGTATTCAATGGGGGGAGAAAGGCTGATGGGCACGGAGCAGGAGAGAGACCTTGGGGTTATAGTGTCTAATGATATGAAGTCTGCGAAACAATGCGACAAGGCGATAGCAAAAGCCAGAATAATGCTGGGCTGCATAGAGAGAGGAATATTGAGTAAGAAAAGGGAAGTGATTATCCCCTTGTACAGGTCCTTGGTGAGGCCTCACCTGGAGTACTGTGTTCAGTTCTGGAGACCGTATCTACAAAGAGACAGAGACAAGATTGAAGCGGTACAGAGAAGAGCGACCAGAAAGGTGGAGGGTCTTCATCGGATATCATACGAGGAGAGATTGAAGAATCTAAATATGTACACCCTGGAGGAAAGGAGGAGCAAGGGCGATATGATTCAAACTTTCAGATACTTGAAAAACTTTAATGATCCAAAGACAACGACAAACCTTTTCCGTCGGAAAAAAATCAGCAGAACCAGAGGTCACAAGCTGAGGACCCAAGGAGGAAGACTAAGAACCAATGTCAGGAAGTATTTCTTCACAGAGAGAGTGGTGGATGCCTGGAATGCCCTTCCGGAGGAAGTGGTGAAGTCCAAAACTGTGAAGGTCTTCAAAGGGGCATGGGATAAACACTGTGGATCCATCAGGTCTAGAGGACGTGTATAAAGAGGAGGCAGCAAAACACTGCACGGAGCGGCAGTAGCCACAGAGGCATTCACAGAACGGGATGCCAGTGGCCAGTGGTTGTTGTTCCACCTTCATGGAGCAGAAGGATGGAGGGCTGCCATCTCCAAATTATATTAAACAAAAACAGGGGTGGGTAAGAGTATGTAAAATTAACGGTGAGGTCATAGGCTATAGGTATTACCAATTATTAGACTTATTCAATATTTGTTGATAGTTAATGTGGCTTTCATTGCATACTTCACTTTCAATGCATATCCAGCATAGCTCTCTGCTTAAACGGCAGGGGAGTAGTAAAACTGATACTTCACGCATATCCAGCATAGCTCTCTGCTTCAACGGAAGAGGAGAAGAAAAACTAATACTTCACGCATATCCAACATAGCTCTCTGCTTCAATGGCAGGGGAGAAGAAAAATAACCAATAAGGGCTGAATAACATAGTCTGGGTAGACATATAAGTATGGGTGTAGCTTGCTTATTGTGGCGGTTACTAACACCCTAACTAATCAAGCTTGATAGTTCACTTGGATGCAGCTCCATCACTGCTCTCTACATTAATGGTGGGGGTGAAAGGGAAATAGAACCAAAGGTTACTAAGAGCCAAGAGAAACAGATAAGTATGAGAAAAAAAAGAAGTGTGAAGCTTGCTGGGCAGACCGGATGGGCCGTTTGGTCTTCTTCTGCCATCATTTCTATGTTTCTATGTAAGAAGAGCTGGTAAAGCATCTGGGTGAGAATAAGATACATAAGCTGCTGGAGGATAAACCAAAGGATAGCAAAAGTACCTACTCCTCATGGCCTCACTTCCAGCTGAACTGGTTTTTTCAGCAGAATAGGACTACAGGAGGAGTCTGGAGACAAGGATCTGGCAGGCAGCAGTTTTGGGGCCAGTCCTTTTGAGGTCTAAAGCCGAACAAGGATGGTTCTAGCCAGGGGGCGAGACCAGTCCATTCCTAGGTGCCGGCCGTAGGGAGTCGGTTGAACTCTTCTACGAGTTGGCCAAAATCACAACGGATCAGTGGATCCTAAATGTAATAAGGCATGGTTACGCTTTACAATTTGCTTGCCCGCTAAAGGACATGTTTATAGTGTCTACTTGCACCTTCACAAGCAAACAGGTGGTTCGGGAGACCATTGACTGTTTTCAGATGCTGGGAGCCATTGTACCCGTCCCCATAGGGGAGCGGGGAACGTGAAGGTGCTCCATTTATTTTGTGGTCCCAAAGAAGGAGGGAACCTTCCCACCCGATCTTGGATCTGAAGAGGGTGAATGTGGCTCTGAGTCCCTCGTTTTTGTATGAAGACCCTATATTCAGTAATTGCTGCTGTGCGCAAAGGAGAGTTTTTGGTCTCTAGATTTGACCAAGGCTTACTTACATATAACAATCCGGCTGGATCATCAAAGGTTTCTCCGGTTCATGATTCTCGGGACATTTTTCAGTTTTGCGCTCTGCCCTTCAGTCTGGCAACGGCCCCAAGAACCTTCACCAAGGTGATGGTTGAGGTGATGGCGGCTCTCAGGAAGCAGGGCATCCTGGTTCACCCTTATCTCGATGATTGATTGGCTTATTCAAGCGAAGTCTGAGATCCTTTGCAGTTAAGCAGTGGTTCTGCAGCATCTAAGATCCCTGGGTTGGGTTGTGAATCTGTCTGTCAGCTGATCCCCTTCTCAGGTGTTGGAATTCCTGGGAGTGTGTTTCAATACCAGGATCAAGAGAGTGTTTCTTACCAAAGAGCGGATCGACAGGCTGCACAGTCAGGTTCGCAGCTTGTTAGAAATGGCTATTCCCAGGGTCTGGGATTACCTGCAGGTGCTTAGGTCCATGGCTTCCACATCTGATTTGTTTCCTTGGGCATTTGCTCATGCAGGGTGCATTACTTTCCCGATGGGATCCATTATCTGAGCAGTTTCATCTACTGTTGCCTCTTACGGAAGTAGCCAGATTAAGTCTGTCATGGTGGCTTGGTCACAACCACTTAAGCAGGGGTGTAGTTTTGGAGGTTCTGAACTGGACAGTGGTTACAACCAACACCAGCCTCTCTGGCTGGGGGGGCTGTTTGCCAGGCACAGTTGGCACAGGGCCAGTGGTCACTGGAGGAGGCATCATGACCCATCAATCATCACATTGCAGGTCTTTCTGCCTCTGGTACAAGGATGGCCAGTAAGGATGTTGTCGGACAATGTGAAAATGGTGGCTTACAGCAATCAGCAAGGTGGGACCAAGAGTTGAGCGGTGGCTCAATAGGCCCAAGAGCTAATTCGCTGGGCAGAACAAAATCTGGAGTTATTGGCAGCCTCTCGCATTGCTGGGATAGACAAATGTTCAGGCTGATTTCCTCAGCCATCGGCAGCTAGATCCTGGGGCGTGGGAGTTGTCGCAAGAAGTGATGCGTTGTGATATATTTTTGAACATCGATATATAAAGACAAAATAAATAATAAACATCCTGTTTGGACTTGATGGTGACTCAAATGTCAAGGCCCTGCGCTTCTTCAGGTCATTGGAGGGAACGCGGAGTGGAAGGAGTCGACGCCTTGGTACTCCCATGGCTGCAAGGGGTTCTCCTGTACGTGTCCTGCCATGGCCACTAGTAAGGCCAAGTATTGCGGCTGATAGAGATTTATCCGGAAGAGGTGATTCTGGTGGTGCCGGAGTGGCCTCGCCAGCGCTGGTTTGCGGACTTGATCAATTTCGCAGTGGTCAGTCCACTGCATCTTGCTCATCTTCCCAACCCTCTGCGTCAAGGCCCCTTATTTTCAGATCAGGCAGCTCGCTTCAGTCTCGTGGCTAGGCTTTTGAGAGGAGGCATCTGAGGGGTAAAGGTTATCCTGAGGATGTAGTTTCCACTGTTGCAGGCTAGAAAGACCAACTTCTTTGGCCTATGTCAGTGTGGAGAGACTTTGACTCCTGTGTGCACAGCAGGGAGTTGATCTATTCGAGCATCTGTAGCGCAAATTTTGGCCACCTTGCAGCGGGGGTTAGTGAAGGGTTTGGCCTTCAGTTCCCTCGGGGTCCGGGTGGCGGCTTTGGCTGTCTTAGAGGCAAGATTCAGGGGGCAGCCCTAGCATCACACCCAGATGTGATGTGTTTTCTCCAGGGTGCGAAGCATTTGCGACCTCCAGTACAGAAATTGTCCACCCTGGAGACTTGGTTCTCAAGGGTTTATGTACGGCTCCATTTGAACCGCTTCGACAGGCAACTCTGAAGGATCTTACCTTAAAAGTTGTTTTCTTGGTGGCAATTTGTTCAGCTAGGAGGATTTCAGCGCTACAAGCTTTCATGCAGGGATCCTTTTCTGAGGATTGATGATGGGGGGAGGGGGGTCTCGTTGCATACAGTTCTTTCCTTTCTACCAAAGGGGTGGTATTGGCTTTTCATATGAATCAGTCTGTGGAGCTACTGACTTTTCCGAATCTGGATTTATCTATGCCTCATGCAAGGGAGTTGAGGCTTTTGGATGTAAAAAGGGTCTTGCTGTGCTATCTTAAGGTCACCAGTAGCTTTCAGCTATCAGATCATCTTTTTGTACTATGGAGTGGTGCGAAGAAGAGAAATAAAGCTTCCAAATCCACGATAGCATGGTGGCTAAAAGAGGCAATAGTTTTGGCTTACTCTACTCAGTTGCAGGTGGCATCCTGAGCTGAATGTCGGCAAGTGTCGCCACAAGAGATTTTCAGGGCAGCTACTTGAAAGTCATTGCACATTTTCCCCAGACATCGTCAGGCTATCCAGGCTCCAGAAGCCATGAGTTAGTGAAAGTGTTCTTTGAGCGGGACTCTCGCAGTCCCACCCTGTTTAGGGAAGCTTGGGTACATCCCAGGAGTCTGGACTGATCTGTGGTACTACAGGAATGAAAATTAGCAGGTAAGAACCAATTTTCCTTTATCAATGGAGCGCTGCATGCTCTGGAGCTTTTTTACATGCTCTTAAGCATATGCAGGATGACCCTTGTCATTATTACCATGTGGCACCCCCTCAGTCTGAACACCCCCACTAGCATCAGAAGCATTCGTATTGGTGGACACATAAGAACATAAGTCTTGCCTTACTGGGTCAGACTGAGGATACATCAAGACCAATATCCTATTTCTAACAGTGGCCAATCCAAATCGCAAGAACCGGGCAAGATCCATAGGGGTAGGTAGATTCTAAGCTGCTTATCTGCAACTCTACCTTAATGGTTTATGGATTTTTAACTCCAGGAACTTGTCCAAACAATTTAAAATGCATCTACACTAATAATTTTCACCACATCCTCTGGCAGTGAATTTCAGAGCTTAATTTTATGTTGAGTAAAGAAATATTTTCTCTTGTTTTAAATGTATTACCTAGTAACTTCATTGTGTGTCCTAGTCTTTATACTTTTTGAAAGAGTAAACAACTGATTGTTTACATGTTCCGTTCCATTCATTATTTTATAGACCTCGATCATATCTCCTCTCAGCGGTCTCTTCCCCAAGCCAAAGAATCCTAACCTCTTTAGCCTTTCCTCCTAGCAGAATTGTTCTATTCCCTTTATCATTTTGGTTGCCCTTCTCTGTACCTTTTCTAATTCTGCTATATCTTTCTTGAGATGTGGTGATCAGAACTGCACAGAATACTCAAGATGAGATCACACCATGAAGTGATACAGAGGCATTATGTTATTCTGTTTTAGTCTCCATTCCTTTCCTAATAATCCTTAGCTTTCTATTTGCTTTCTTGGCTGCTGCTGCACAACTGAGCAGGTGATTTCAACATATCAACAATGACACCTAGATCCTTTTCCTGAATGGGGACTTCTAATGTGGAACCTTACATTTGTGTAGCTATGATTTGGTTTATTCTTCTCTTAGTGCATCACTTTGCACTTGTCTACATTAAATTTAATTTGCCATTTGCATGCCCAGTCTACTGATTTTTGCAAGGTCCTTTTGCAATTTCTCACAGTTCTCTTGTGATTTAACAAATTTGAATAATTTTGTTATTGGCAAATTTGATCACATCATTTATTCCCATTTCCAGGTCCCAGAACAGATCCCTGGGGCACGCCACTATTCATCTTTCTCCACTGGGAAGATTTACCAATTAGCCCTACTCTATTTTCATCTTTTAACTACAATAGGACCCTGCCCCCCATCCCATGCCATTTTAATTTCCTAAGAAGTCTGTTACGAGGGACTTTCTGTTCACACCCAGAGCATATCCTGAAGAAGACTAACTTTGGACAAGAAGTTCTGCATAGCTTGTTCACCCAGGAATCCACTCTCCATTTGGTTGGGTTGTCTATAAGCAGTTGTACCACTATACAACCCTCAGTGTGGGACTCCACACATTATGGCTAATTCATGCCTGCTTCTAGTTGGAGAAAGCAAATTTGCTTACCTGTAAAAATAGGGTTCTCTATAGACAGAAGGATGAATTAGCCATACTTAATTCCTGCCTGCCTTCCCATCACAATTCCCACGCCCCAGGATCTAGCTGCTGATGGGCAGGCGTTAATTTCTGAAAGTAAAATGAGCTACACATGAGCAATGTGGGTTTTAAAAAGCTGTGATTTACGTGCTTAGATACCTATGTTCACACCAAAAATGAGTTGGGAAAGTGGGGCATGGACATTCTGGGACGGAGCCAACACGTGCATAATTTTGTATTTTAAAATTGGAAGCCACATAGTGCAGCAGCTTGTTAGCCATGTAAATATACTGCTGCTCCTGATGAGGAGCAAGCCTGTAGATCTTGCATTTTAGAGCTCACAGGGTGAGGGATCTGTGGTCAACTGGGGGGTGTGCAAGATGAAGAACCAGAGGGATCTGAAAGACCTCTGTATGGAATGGGCAAGCTGATGGACTAGTTGGAAGAACTGTGAATGTCCCTCCTTTGAGCATGTTTGAAAATCAGCTAAAGCCGGCAAAGTCCTATGGCAATTACGTGAACTAGGTTTGCTCGAGTAACCTCTTAAAATTAGGCGCATACTTATGCACGGGACTTTGTCAAATGCCTTCTGAAAATCCAAATACACCACATATTCACCCCTTTAAAAAAAAGTAGATTTGTAAAGCAAGACTTCCCTTGGGTAAATCCACGCTGGCTGTTCCAATAAATCAGGTCTGTCTATATGTTCTATATAGGATTTGTTAACTTCTTATCAACTTTTGTTCAGCTATGTCAGCTTTCATTTAATATTTATGTAAGGACTCATCTAGCCGGAATATATGCCTCTTATAGAAAGGATATATAATCATTAGTGAGAGTAGGAAGATAGACCAAACCAAAATGTTTTGTCATTACCATGACTAAACAAGTTTTGCTTTAGTCAACTTTTTTTTTTTTAGAACACCAGCTCCTGAGTAAAGAGTGGATTTATTTTGAGTGACTCTGAGCATCGGCCTTCAGGACCCTGCAGCTATTGCTTCCTCCCTGATGGGACCGAACCAGCTGCATGGTCAGGTCCCAGTGGCTCCCCCTCCATAGTGAGGACAGAGGAGGGGGATTACATTTTACTACTTACAATTTTTAAGCTGCAGTTTTTCCTTACCCTACTTCTTACCCTACAGAGTGGAGATATGTAAATTTGGTATGAAATTCCCAAATTCTAAATTGCTGCTGTAGTTTTACAGTTACAAACTGTAGCCTTTCTTGACTGACATAGTTAAAGACCCAAGTCTTTATATCCTAGAAGAGCACTTTGAGATAGCATAGAGACATTCAACTACTACAAAAGTATCAATAATGCAAAAGTGGCAAAACTTTTTCAGTGTAAGGAATTTTCTAGAGGATGCCATATTATGAGGCTCTAAAGCTAGTGGACTCAGGAATAACATTTACAAACTATTTCTTCGTGGAATAGCATTCCAATAGAGGTGGTGGAGGCAAAAAAAAAAAAGTAACTCAATTTAAAAAAGCCTTGGATAAGCAAAGAAGCCCCCCCTTTGCTTTGGAAATCCAGAGATCAACGGGGGTCTATGACAGTGCACCAGGAAGTAAATTGGGCAGATTGGAAGGCCATCTGTACTTCTGTCTTTCTATTAGCTGACTGCATGCACAGAAAGCTGCTTGGTGGTTGTATCCATCATGAAAGAACTCTGTGATTTGATATTCACTTTATTTCCCTTAAATTGAATTAGAGATTGTATGGAGGTCGTCTTCTCATGTTATCCTAGTAATTGCCTGGCTCACAAGTAAAGTTAATCCCATTTCTGAAAGAAGAAAAATACAGTTAGTGAAGCCTTTATGTACAGTAGGACTTATTCTGTCCTTTATGTTAAATGTTGTGTTTTTATTTTTAATTTTTAGTCCAGCAGTTTCCTTCTCCTTTAGGTTCTGATGGATCAGTGACAATGCTACCTGCGGCCAAGTGGAAGAGCCAGGTTTAATTCCCTAGCCAGGACTTGGGGATTCTGCAGAGGCAGCTTTTATAGTTCACAAATGGAAGAGTGAAAGCCAAAATACAATAGCAATACTTGCTAGCTAAGAGCACATTTGTGCTGGGTTCCAAGAATCATGGTCAGAGGATTGTTGTCATAAGACTGGACAGACTAGATGGGTGGGGAGAGGGGGGGGTTAAAAATGGGAAGAAAAACCTGGGAAATTGTAAATTAAGGAGTCTGAAGTCATAGCCCCATGAGAGCCTATTTCCAAGTGAAAGGGAAGCCCAAATCAGTAGAATGACACTGCTGGGCCAAAAATCCCCTTAGGTTGTAATATATTCTTCTAATCTCGGGCTCTAGTAATTCTAGTTTATTTTTTTCTCTTAGTTTCTTGTCGCTTTTTTAAGTGTTTTGTCAATGTATATACATTTCACTATTTCCAGCAGAATCATCTGTTGGTAAAAGCAACTCGTATATTTCCAAGCCCAACATTTTTTTTTATTTTTTTTTTTGTAATTGTACTTTCAGGAGTAAAAGAAGTAGGGTGGTGATTAACAATGTGGGCAAGCTGACTACTCTCTTCTCAGTATTGTTAACCTTGAGCAATAATATAGGGACTTGGTGTCTACTGTAAAGGAGGGGAAAAGTTTGAGAAAAGAAATCAATATATTTTTATTGGAAAACACATTCAAACAGTAATAGTCCACCATGACGGAAAAATACTGTTTAGCTGGTGACATCACAATCTGTTTTTCTGCACTAGTTCCATGCACCAAAATGATGATGCAGAAGCTTCCTTCTGTATCTTTTTTTTTCATTTCAGAATTTTAAAATATTTTAAAACCATATTAGATAGCAGAAGAATATATTGGCATAACAGCCATGGGAGTTCTCCTCAAGGGTAACAATGTGGTCTATAGTGGAAATTTGCGCTGTCATGATTGAGCGCCTGCTCTCTTAACGCACGCCAATCCACCTCTCCCAGGTGCCCGATATATTTAAATGGGTTGCCACTGTAAAAAGGAGGCGCTAGGGAAAATCTTGCGTCCCTAGAGCCTCCTTGGCATCAGGTACCTAGGAGAGGTGGCTGGCAGCGGGCTAGGAAAATGGATGATCAATTTTACAAGCATCTGTTTTCCTAATCTGTGCACAGCCATGGGCTAGGAAAATGGATGCTTGCTAATTCAACGTCCGTTTTCCTAACCTGCCAGCGACACTTTTTTTAAATTATTTTTTATGGTGGGGCAGGCATTAATTTTTGAGAGTAAAAATGTGTGCGTCTGGTGCACTTTTTTTTTTTTTTTCTTTCATTGGGAGTATTAGCTAATAATCTCATCAACATGAATTTACATGTAATGTGCACTATCTGCTTTGGTCCCGTGTTTTGGATGCACTAATCCCCTCATTGCATGAGGGGTTTGGACACATGTCCAAAACGCACATCAAAGCACCTGTAAAGCTGTACACAGCTTGAGTGTGCATAGAAACAGGGCAAAAAAAGAGACCATATGGCCTCTCTAGCCCACCCATCCATACCAACTCTTCAGTTTTACAATCCATATCACTGCCTAGGAGTTCCTCTGTTTATCCCATGCTTGCTTGAATTCAAATACTGTCCTGATCTCCACTAATGCCACAGGGAGGCTATTCAATGCATTCACTAACCTCTCTGTAAAGAGCTATTTTCATAGATTACCCCGAGTTGACCCCTTTCACCCTAATCCCATGTCCCCTTGTTCAAGAGCCTTCTTTCTGTGTATGGCAACCTTGGAGGTATTTAAATAATGCTATCGTATCTCCCCCTAACCTGCCTTTCTTAGATTGTGGGGACAGACAATCTTTAAAATGAAGACCACTCACCATTTTAGTAGCCAACCAGTTTATATCATTTTGAAGGTGTGGTCTCCAGAATTGTACATAGTATTCAAGTGAGGTCTCACCAGTGACTTATAAGGGGACAATTTTGCCTTTTTTTTTTTTTCCAGCTGACCATTTCCCTGTAAAGCCAAGCATCTTTCTGGCTTTTGCTACTGACTTATCCATTTGTTTGGTCTCCTTACGATCATCAGATATAATCCCCCCCAGATTCTGCTCTTGCGTGCTTAGAAAAGTTTCACCCCATATACTGTAGTTCTCCCTTGGGTATTTTTTGCATCCCAAATGCATGACTACATTTTCTAGCATTAAATCTTAGCTGCCAGACCCTAGACCCATTCCTCAAGCTTCATTAGATCCCTCCCTCATGTTTTTCACTCCTTTCTGGCTGTCTACCTTGTTGCAGATTTTGGTATTATTGGCAAAAAGGCAATCTTTTTGCAATGTCACTCACAAAAATGTTGAAAAGAACCAGTCTAAGGACTGATCCCTGAGGCATATTGCTAGTAGCGCCCTTCTCCTTCGTGTGAGCTGTATTTACTACTGTCCTTTGTCACTTCCCACAACCAGTCTCTAACCCAGCCCATACCAAGGGTACTCTATGTATAAGTTGCCTAGGCAGAACAGAGTCCAAGTCCTTTTTGAAACCTAAGTATGTTACATCTAATGCTCTCCCCATCCAACTCTCCGATCACCCAGTTCTGCTACCTTATGCAATTTTGCTACAGTCTGTGACAGGCATAAAGCCTCCTGTTCACATTTTAGGAGAAAATCTCAAACCAATCTCCATTTACAGCACGCACCAGTGTTGCTTCTGCCACTTCTACCTAGGGCAAGTTGCACATTTCCTATCCCTGTACCCAGGGCTGCTTCCATTAGATGAATTAGGCAGTTGCCTAAAACGCTGACCCTTGAGTGGGGCAAAGGGTAGCAGAATCCTGCCAACCCCGGCCACTAGCGAAGCTTATCCCACCAGAGCTAAAGAGAAATCAGATGCCAGGGGCCACAGGCTGATCCCATCGTAGGGGCAGTTGAAGAGAAAGCAGAGGCCGCTGCCAGTAGGTAAGTGTCAGGTGGTGATGAGAGTGAGGCAGGTACAAGAGCAAAGGTTGCCTAAGATGCCAATTACTCTTGCACTGGCCCTGCCAGTACCTCTGGTTAACCACATTGTAAGATCGATAGGGCAGGGATTCCCCATTCCTGTACATAATTTATTTTCAATATCCTGGTTTAGTCACTGTATAAATACTAAAAAAACAAAACAAAAAAAAAACCCTGCATGTGTGTGTAGATGTGTTTTATATGCTATAGTATTTTATATGCTAATGTATTTGTTGTGTTTTTATGATGTATTTCAATATGAGTCACCCTGGGTCTTTTTTTTTTTTTTGTGGAGGGCAACAAATATAAATCCAGATATATATCCACACACATGAATGTACCTTACCTTGTCTGTCTACTCTATTCTTGTTCTTAATGACGTAACTTGTTTTCTATATTGCATGTAATATTTAGGTGCCATATTAAATGTAGAATCATATAGTTAGATTAATATACAGCTAATGTATTTATTATGTATTTGTTTGCTGCTGATCAGGTTTAAACTAATGGGTATTTAGAGAAGTTTGCTTTCAGGAGAGTAACTGCTGAAATTTTGGGATATTTGTGTTACACATTGCTCTTGCACACCCATCTGTGCAGTTGTGGGATGGTTAATCTGTAACAAAGAGGAAAATTGCCCTGCCCTTCTTTCCTTGTACTCTCCAGCTCTCTCCAGATTGTCCGATCCACTCTCCACTACCCCACACAGAAATTGGGCTCCGCCCCTCTGGCTGTATCCCCAGCTCGATGGCTCCCTCAATAGTCTATCCACTCTCTACTGTCATAGTACACTTACGCTCGGTGTGCGCTCTCTACTACCCCACCCCTCAGTTACACACTTCCTCCACGTCAGTGTTTCCTTGCCCTTGGATAGGTTTTTACTGCTAGTGATTTATAAAATGATTGAGAAGAAGAATCATCATCATGTGTCAAAAATCTAGTGCACAATCAGCACTTAAAGATTGGCCAAGCAGTGGCCAGAAGCTTTAACAAAGTCTCACAAAGGCCTCCAGACTGAAAAAAAACTCTTAAGATGTGCCAAAAATGCTACAGAAGACTAGATCTCCCCCAGACAGAACCAAATGTCTTCAGTCAGTCCAAATCTATGCAGTGTGAAATAAAAATGCAGTATGCAGACTATGCCCACATATTTGATAGTTTCCCTGATCCAGCAATTTTGCAGAATTCAGGGTATTTTTGTTCTAGACTCACTGCAATTTCATCTTGGATAAACCATAACATTCTCTCTCTATATCTACAATTATATATAGAGAGATATATATGGAAAGTTGGTTTCATTGAGTTAAAAGTATTAAGACATTTCTTCTATTGAGAGATCATGTGGTTATGTGCAAAAAGAGCTGAAAAGCTGGCTGTTCACCAGAGCCTACTCAAACTCACTCAATCAACCACACTACCAGACACCCACGCAACCCAACACCAAGAAAAAATCTCCATCTCTCGATCAACAAAATAACTTCTACCATTCGAATACCTAAGACAATGTGCAACTGACTTCACATCGTATATATAACAACCTCTTAACCTTGAACCTTTAAATCCCTGTTACTGACCTAACTGTATAACTCATCCAACCTATATACCTTCCTTTCTAACTCACTTATTAACCCCATTCTACGCCTTAGTGTAGAACATTTTGTATGTAATAACTAACACACAAATCCCGAAACTATAATCCGACTTCAAGACAATCTGCTGTGATGTTTATCTAACCTTTTTTCACAATTACTGTAAACCATTCTGATGGCAAAACCGAATGACGGTATACAAAATATGTTAAATAAATATAGGAGTGGAATTTAGTTTTATTAGAAACCTTAGGCACCAACCAAAATTCTTAGAAGCCAGAGGGGTGGGGAGTGGGGATGGAATATAGCCTTATGGGGTTTTTGGGTTTTTTTTTTAGCTTATTGTTCTTTTGACTTTTGCTGCCCACTTCCTTGCCTTCTGCATGCAGGCCCAGTAGTTGTGAAGTTTTGTTAGTAAAAATAAAGGGAAAATAAGCGTAGGAAAAGTCCGCAGCCATTGTCCTGTGGTGGAGATGGATGGGAGGAGAGAGCAAAGCAGATAATAGAACATTTGCAGGCAAAAAGATATTGCTCTAAAACTATAGAGAATTTGCAGTTTTATAAGGGGAGAGCAGGTTTGTGCTCGTAATTTCTCAGTAACTTTGCTTACAGTCTAAAATATTGATGTACCTAAGAGAGAGGGACTATGGAATAGCAAAAGGTAGATCAAATGCATAAACTAATGGTTTGGCTTACATGTTGCAGGCTCTCATGGTGAGTACTGGAAGGTGATTGGTTTCTCCAGGCTCTCATCACATGAGCGAGTACAGCAGGGCTTGATCCATCGTAGGGGAGAAGGTCTGCAGAGTACCTTTGGGGCAGGCAGTTGTAATCGCTGTGGGATACCATCAAACCATTGGTTCTGATATGCTATAGGGAGTTGAGGTGGTGGTAGGGGATGGGGATCTTGGCTACACTGTTCATTGAACTCCCAATCGGTCTTCCTGCAGAATACAAAAATGAACGTTTTCATGACTCCAACCATCAATTATTGCATTTAAAAGTTAGAAAATGGCACCCATACTTGACCCAGTGGCATCGCTATGGAGAGGGGAGAGCAAGGGAAGGCAAGTGCTGCCCCCCCCCCCCCCCCCCCAAAAAATAGCTCATCATCCCCACCAGGCATCCTGGCCCATGCCAGCTGGAAAGAAGAGGAAGCAACATCAAAATAGCCCACACAGACCAAGAGGGGGAGGAAATCACAACAGAAGAGGCTGTCCACCTGGGACAGAGGGAGACAGACATTGGTCCTGGCTTAACCAGGCCAAAGGAAGGAGGAAGCAGTGACAGGAGAGGAAGCATCCTGAGGTGGGACCTGCTGCAGGAAGGGGGAGAGTGCTGGGGTCTGTCCTGGCAAAGGGGGAGAAACAGGAGAGTGCTCTGTTCCATTCTGGAATGAGGGGCTGGGGGGCAAGTGCCAGGGTTTGTCTTGAGGGGATCAAGAGTTTTGGGATTCATCCAGAGGAAAGGGTAGGGATGGGTACAGAGTAGTCCATGGGAGAGGGGGAAGTGCTGGGGGGGTCTGTCAAGGCCAGAGAGGTGGAAAGTTCTGGAATCTGTCTTATGGAAGAGGGCTGAAGGGGAGATTTATTAACTGTATTTATGACTATGAATTTTGTATTCTATTTTGTTTCGTTATCTTGTTTTATGATTACATTTCATTTTATGGTTTGATATATTTTACTGGATGTTATTTATTTTTGAAATGTTGTAAACTGTTGTGACAGCTAGTCCAAATGACGGTATATAAAAATCTGTTAAATAAATAAATGCTGGGAACAGAGTAGACCATGCGAGGGGTGTCAGGAAAGGGGTGTGAAAATATCATGTACAACACCCCAGCCTCTGCTAATCCACAAGCAACTAAGGGTGACCAGAACTTGTAAGTTCCCACGGTTGTTGCTTGGTGTTTTCAGTTAATTTTTGCATATTTCTATTTCTAATTTGTGGATGATGAGGGCCTTTGTATATTCTTCCTGTGACAAAGGTAAGGTTTTGTTTTTTCAAATTTGTTTACTAGTGCTTAGTTTCTCTGTAGGGGTCTGTAGTGGTCAAACGTGTTCTGTTTTCTCAATAGGAGGCATATTAGTGTTCTAGGACCTGGTTCAATTTTGCAATACTGCCTTTTCACAGCAAGGGTTATTGCTGTGTGAGTCCTAGGTGTTAGTTCTGTTATGCTATAGCAAGTTTACTACAAAAGGTTCTTTTTGGCAGGGCTTTGTGTTTAGTCGCAATGTGCCTGGTGGTAGAGGGAGTTTGGATTGCCGTTAAGAAGATATCACCAGAAATTGAATATATTTTTTGTAAGGTGAGTTGTAAGGGAAAATACCTAAATCTGCTCTGAATTCACTGTTGGGGAGGGAGGAGGGGATTTGTTTTCAGGACTCAAAATATAGGTGTTTATATCAGGGACTTCACTCCGATACATAAGATATGCCATACTGGGTCAGACAAGGGTCCATCAAGCCCAGCATCCTGTTTCCAACAGTGGCCAATCCAAGTCACAAGTATTTGGCAAGTACCCAAACATTAAATAAATCACAAGCTATTATTGCTTATTAATGAATAGCAGTTTATGGATTTTTCCTCTAGAAAACTTATTCAAACTTTGTTTTAAACCCAGTTACACTAACTGCTGGAACCACATCCTCTAGTAATGGATTCCAGAGCTTAACTATGCGTTGAGTGAAAAAGAATTTTCTTCGATATACTTTAAATGAGCTACTTGCTACCTTCATGGCATGTCCCCTGGTCCTTCTATTTTCTGAGAGAGTAAATAACCGATTTACATTAACTTGTTAAAGTCCTTTCATGATTTTGTAGACCTCTATCATATCCCCCTCAGTCGTCTCTTCTCCAAACCAAACAGCCCTAACTTCTTTTTAGCCTTTCCTCATAGGGCAGCTGTTCCATGCCCCTTATCATTTTGGTCGCCCTTCTCTACACTTTCTCCAGCACAACTATATATATATATTTTTTTTTTTTTTAATTTATTTTTTTTAGATGCAGTGACCAGAATTGCATACAGTATTCAAACTGCAGTCTCAACATGGAGCAATACAGAGGCATTATGACATCCATCCTTTTATTTGCCATTCCCTTCCTAATCCTAACATTCTGTTTGCTTTTTTGATTGCCACAGCACACTGAGCTGACAATTTCAATGTATTATCCACTATGATGCCTAGATCTTTTTCCTGGGTGGTAGCTCCTAATATGGAACCTAACATCGTGTAACTACAGCAAGGGTTATTTTTCCCTATAATGCATCACCTTGCACTTGCCCATGTTAAATTTCATCTGCCATTTGGAAGCCCAATCTTCCAGTCTCGCAAGGTCCTCCTGAAATTCATCACAATCTGCTTGAGATTTAACTACTCTGAATAATTTTGTGTCATCCGCAAATTTGATCACCTCACTGGTCATATCCCTTTCCAGATCATTTATAAATATACAAGCCGTTAAAACGGGCTACATGAAAATTGTTTTTCAGTCCATTTTCAAACACAGCACCCTTCTACACTTTTTCTCCCTCACTCCCCCCCCTTCCCCTCGTTCACTCATCCCCTTCCCTCCACTCAGTCTTACTCACCCTCTGTCTCCCACTGCCTCCTTCCCCTCACTCTCACCTCTCTCCCCTTCCCTCAGTCACTCCCCACCCTCTCTCAATCCCATCCCCTCTCCCTCAGCCCTCCTCTACTCCCTTTTTCTCTGCTCCACAACTTCTTACCCTTCCACTTACTCACATCCCTCTGTCTCTCACCTCCCCCTCATTCTCTCTCTCCCCTCACTCTTCCCCACCCCCTACCTCCCTCCCTCCCACACACTCACCCACTCCTCCTTCCCTCTCACTCTCTCCCTCCCTCCCTCTCACTCAGTCCCTCCCTCCCTCTCACTCTCTCCTCCCTCGCTACTGGCCGCTGCTGCCGCCGCTCCTCGTCGCCGCCGCCGCCATGTTGGTATACGCTCGCTGAGACCGACGTGCTTGCCCACACATGCGCAGTAGAGCTGCTCTACTGCGCATTTGCGGCACGTCTGTCAAGCTTCGTTTATTAGGTTGATTAAAAAGCACCGGTCTAAGTACAGATCCCTGAGGCACTCCACTGTTTACCTTTTTCCACTGTGAAAACTGACCATTTAATCCTACTCTCTGGTTCCTGCCTTTTAACCAGCTTGCAATCCACAAAAGGACATCGCCTCCTATCCCATGACTTTTTAGTTTTCTTAGAAGCCTCTCATGTGGGATTTTGACGATCGCCTTCTGACAATCCAAATACACCACATCTACCGGTTCACCTTTCTCCGCGTGTTTATTCACCCCTTCAGCAAAAATGTAGGAGATCTGAATAATGCTTTTGAATACTGCATAAAAGGCCTTGGAACCTTTTTGCAGTGACTTTTATAGTCAAGTTTAAAGGTTAGGGGCCAAGCTGTGGGAGTGATGTTTGGAATTGTCACTTTAGCTTGCCTCACATTCCATACCTTGTTTGCTTCCCCTTTTCTTCCCTCTACTCCTCACCCCCCCCCCCAACCCCACATCAGCCACCACCAGATAGCTCTGTTGGGGCACCACTGTTTCTCACCTCAGTTCCTGCTTGCTGATGTTCTCAGGTAGGTCCACAAGTATAATCTTCAAGCACTTGGTGGCTAAATTATGCAGTCGCTGGAATTTGCCATCGGGCCCTTTCAGTAGCCTGAGAAGTGTTAGCTGCTTGATTATCTAACCCCGTGAAAAATGGAGAGAGTTAGATGTGGATGTCATCGTGCCTTCCTCCATTCAGAATCTGAGTATAAGAACGCTGGAAGGTAGCTAGCTCAAGGGGCCCCTCAAATCTAGTCTCTAGGCAGAAGCCATTATGCCTAAACCATCCTAAAATGGTTCCCTTATCTATTCTTAAACACTTATATCACACCTCCCACCCCCACCATGGAATGTACCACTTAGGTTTCAAAGGGTTAATCAGAAGCATCAATGAGTCGACATGGAAATTGTTAAATATATTTCCATCTGTTTAGCTGGTTGGGATTTTAACTTATTTTTACAATAATCATACCTAGGTGTTCCTGACTCATCCATTCCTTAGGCATTCTTAAAGATCGGTGCTAATACCTATGTACACACTAACATTCAGGAAAAGACTGAAAACTTGGCTTTTTAAAAAAGCATTCCCAGGCCTTGATTAAAACCTTCACCTAACAGCACAAACTCTTGTTCAAAAATTGGATTGAAACAAGAAACCGCCAACTTCCCACTCATATCCATCACCATATTGTCATGCTACACAACTGTATTATATAGATTCAATTTTGCTATACAACTATATTATATGATTCAATTTGGCTGCACTGTAAAGATTCTACTGTTCAGTTATCTCCCCCCCTTTCCAGATCCAAGTTTTATTCTCCCTGTTTTATTGTAACTTTCTCACATCCATGCTATTGTTTACTGTGTTTGTATATTGATTACTGTGTTACTCTCTTCCTTATTCACATTGTTAATTGTAAACCGGTTTGTTGTGATTCTTGTCATGAAAGTCGGTATAACAAAATAATAAATAAATAAAATAAATAAATAAATGTTACATCTTCATTCTATTCTTTAAGCTCCCTAGGGGTGTATGCTGTCTGGATTACTGTCGGGAAAACAATTAACTTGGGTAAATTAACCCTTTAACTTGCTCCTTTCCTATGCTAACATGGGTTCCCAACTCCCTCCCCCCCAATGCTTTGGTTATCTGATCTCTCCAGCTCCTTTCATCCTTAGGCTCTGGGACTTGAGTGCTAGAGAGCGTAAACAGAGAAACAGGACTGCAGAAAAAGACCATATGGACCATTGTGTCTGTCCATCCGCACAATTGCTCATCTCTACAAGCCCTGTCACTGCCTTGGCGATTCCCTGGGCTTGTCCCGTGCTTTTCTTGAATTCAGATTCTGTCCTCGTATCCACCATCTCAGCTAGGAAGCTGCTCCATGCATCCACCACCCTTTCCTTAATCTACCCCCCCCCCCCCCCCCCCCGAACCTTCCTCTCGTGACTCTTTGTTCCATAGTCTCTCTTCAGCTGAAAGAGGCCTGCCCTCCTGTGCATTGATACCACGGAGGAAAAGATTTACACACACACACAAGCCTGCCACTGTCTCATTCCTTGGAACGTTTGACTCTGAGCTGAGGGAGTAGGTACAGGCAGAGAAATAACAGAATTCTGGCCCATGGCCTAGGAGAGGGATGCAGCTAGCACACGAATTTCAACCCCCACGCGCAAGTTTATACTGAGAGCACTAACCCAAAGGTTTGAGGAGGGGTAGAAGAGAACACAGATAAAGTTTCCATACACATTTTCTTATCTGTTATTATTGATTTGCTGTCTGTGATTTTTAGTTTGCTGTTTTAAATTTAGAGTAGAATCCACTGTATGTCATCTTATTATTATTTTAATAATTTGGGAATGCAGCTAATTAATAGCAGTAACAGTGAACTTAAAAGCATACAAACCTCAAGCACAAAGCCCACTTTAGAAAGTGACCACCTGGAAACTGCATCACTCAATGACCACTACCAGAAAGAAAGACAAGACATATTCTTACCGTCTTTATGTGCTCCTTGTTGTGCTCCTGTTTTCCTGAAAAAAATCTCTTCCTTCTGTTAAACATCATCCCACTCTGGACCTGCATAGAGGAAAGGAAGAGAATATCGGCTGTTAATCCAAGTTTGGGGTTTTTTTTCCTGTTCTGCATCCACAGAAAAATCCGTTGACCCTGTGACACTCGCCCTACCGAGACCATCATCTAATGGTCTTTTGGGTCAGGAAGCAAATTTTTTTTCCTTCCTGAGAAAAGATCTGACTAAAGTTTCAGGGGGGGGTGTGGAGATTGCCTTGTCTGAATCTTCACACAGAAATGGGACTGGTTTGGAAATGGGAGGTCCAGGCATATTCGCTGCAAGCTAAGAGGACCAGAAGCTGCACCAAGCCCGCAAGTTCCGTTCCTTGTATTGCTTAAATATACGGTGGTAAGAGCTGAACAAGGTAACGGTATCAGACCCGTAAACCTAGTGCTGCCTCTAGATAGTCCCAAGCTGCTAAGTAAGCTGCAAAGTGAATGCTCCTTTACCCTGTGGCAGGTGCTCTTCCCCTGGCGTCTGGCTCTACATTTACGGGATCTTCCCTTCGCTGCGGCCATGAAGCTGCTCTGGATACTTCCCTGGGAGTCTCTTTAGCAAGTGGGCACAGGCCAGAACTCTTGGCACTGCCTCAGCTGCTGATATGAATATGGGGGTAACTTTGGCTGGCCTGCTGGCAAGGGTTTATGCTATAGGGTGGGGGAGAGGCGATGACATCACAGGGAAGGCTGTGAGATCATTCCTGTAACCAAGCCCCCCCCCCCAAAAAAAAAAAAAAACAGCTGCCAGGAGCCCAAAAGGCATAATATGGGCTGCAGACAGGAGGTGGGGGGCGTGTTTGCCTTCTGAGAGAGAACGTTGGGCATTCTCATGATGGGACCCACCGATGGACATACATACTCACTAAAGTGATCGCGTGAGATATTGTACTTGTCCAGGGCAGTTGAAAAATGGGGGTCCAAAGGTATAAGGAGGCCCCCTCTAGAAATGATCTTGGAATTACTCCTTGGTGCATACTAACTTTTTTTTTTTTTTTAATTGACATGGGTCTGCCTCTCTCCATTATCTGACATTTCCTATGTGGCTCAGAATTCTCTTAAAGGGGGTGGGGGAGAGGGGAGGAAGAGAGAAGAGGATCCCAGGCCTGCTGATCTCCTGCTGGTTTAAGGACTTAGCAGGGGATTGCAGGTGGGAGGTAAAGTGAATAGGATTCGGTGTGCCTTCTCTTGGCTGCGGCATCTAATCTGTGCTTAGGAATATTTTTATTACTATTGTGTAGATAGTTCTAGGCAAGTACTGTTCAAGAAAAGTTGGTTGAGGGTTCAAAATAAAGAAGATGCATAACATGCTAATTTCATTACTGTTTGGGGGTTTTTTTTTTTTGGGGGGGGGGTTGTGTCCTCCACCTCCCCCGGGATACCATTCCCGGGGGAGGTGGAGGACACATTCCACACATCCTTTTTGTGAAGAAATGTTCCCTGATGTTGCTACTGAGTTGTCTTCTCCCCAGATCCTCATGCTATGAGCATTCTTTCTTTCTTAAAAAGATTTGCTGCTTGAGTGTTATCGATATCTTCAACATTTTGAATGCCTTTGCATCTCCCCTCTGTATCTTCTTTCTTCTAGGGTATAAATATTTAGGTCCTCATGCCTTAATTTGCTTGGCGTTTTTGGTGCAGGCCCTGGTAAATACGCCTACTGTGAGGAGGGTTTAATTGACAATGTGCTGTTGCCATGGTCTCCACTGTATCTGCTACCTACCGCAGTAGGGATCTGCATAAAATTGCACACGGTTTGGTTTATCTGTTAGCTTTTTTTTTTGTATCTAATGTTCATGGATTTTCTTTTCTTTTTACATGATTATGAATATGATGTATTATACATGTATGACTTCCTTTTTCAATTAAAAAAAAAAAAATTTGAAAAACCGCTGCAATATTTCTGCATTAGAAGTCAAGCACAGTGTGCATGGTCATGGTTTCTCCGGCACATTACTGAGCCACCATTACTGATCAATGCCATTCTGAGCCAGACCATCTCAATTAGAAAGAAGGGAGACGTGATGAAGAGCAATGTGTGGAGAGAGACAAAGAAATGGCAGAAATATTAAACACTAAATAAGACCTTGGAGACGGACCGCTATGGGGTTGACAAGACCGTAGATGGGAATGGGGTAGACAAAACTCCATTTGCAGAAGAGAATGTATGGGAAAGCTAGGCAAACAAAGTGAACAAGACCATGGGGCCTGATGAGGTTCATCCAAGTATACTAAAGGAGCTCAGAGATGTGCTGGCGGGTCCGCTGTGTGACCTGTTCAATAGATCCCTAGAAACGGGAGTGGTGTCAAGTGATTGGAGAAGAGCGGTGGTGGTTCCGCTTCACAAGAGTGGAAGCAGAGAGGAGACTGGAAACTACAGGCCGGTTAGCCTCACCTTGGAGGAGGGAAAAGTCATGGAGACGCTGCTTAAGGAAAGGACTGTGAACTATCACAATTGGGTTGGGTTGCTGGACCAGAGACAAATCTGATTTTTTTTTTTTTATTGGGTGACTAGAGAATTGGATCAAGGAAGAGCGCTCAATGTAATCTACTTAGATTTCAGCAAAACATTTGATACAGTCCTGCATAGGAGATTTGTGAATAAAATGAGAAGCTTGGAAGTGAGTGCCAAGGTGGTGCATGGATTACAACCTGGTTGACTGATAGGAGACAGCAAGTAATGGTAAATGGAATCTACTCTGAAACGAGAACGGTGTTAAGTGGAGTGCCACAGGGTTCAGTGTTGGGACTGGTTCTGTTCAATATCTTTTGTAAGCGACATTGCGGAAGGGATGGAAAGTAAAATTTGCAGATAAGAACATAAGACTTGCCACACTGGGTCAGACCAAAGGTTCATCAAAAAATTTAGAATCCTGTTTCCAAATACGCCAATCCAGGTCACAAAACCTGGCAGGATCCCAAAGGGTAGAGAGATTCCATGCTGCTTATCCCAGGGATAAGCAGTGGATTTCTGCAACTCCACCATAATAATGGTTAATGAGCTTTACCTCCAGGAACTTGTCCAAATCTTTTTTTAAATGCAGCTGCACTAATAGCTTTCATCAGATCCTCTGGCAACGATCAAGATCTGCAACAGAGTGAACATACCTGAAGGAGTAGAGAGAATGAAAAGAGATTTAAGAAAGCTGAAAAAGTGGTTGAAGATTTGGCAGCTGGGATTCAGTGCCAAGAAGTGCAGAGTCATGCATCTGGGGTACAGTAATCCAAAAGAACTGTATGTGATAGGGGATGAAAGACTGATGTGAACGGACCACGAGAGGGATCTTGGGGTGATAGTGTCTGGAGATCTGAAGATGGTGAAGCAATGTGACAAGGTAATAGCTAAAGCCAGAAGAATGCTGGGCTGCATAGAGAGAGGAATAACCAGCAGGAAAAAGGAGGTGATAATGCCCTTGGAAAGATCCTTAGTGAGTCCTCACCTGGAGTACTGTGTTCAGTTCTGAAGCCAGTAGCTCAAAAAGGAAAGAGATAGGATGGAGGCAGTCCAGAGAAGGATAACCAAAATGGCATAGGGTCTCTGTCGGAAGACCTATGAGGAGACGCTGAAAGATATTTTAAATGCAGCTGCACTAAATGCCTGGAAGAGAGAAGGCACAGGGGTGATTATGATACAGACCTTCAGATACCTTGAAAGGTTTTAATGATGCACAAACTTTGAACTTTTTCCATTGGAAATAAATCAGTAAAACTAGGGTCATGAAATGAAACTCCAGGAAGGACGATTCAGAACCAAAATCAGGAAATATATTTTCACTGAGAGGATGGTAGATGCCTGGAATGTGGTGAAGGATAAAACAAAGAATTCAAAGGGGCATGGGATAAACACTGTGGATCCCTAAAGGAAAGAGGATTGGAAATGAAGAAAAGGGTGCATGAGGGTAACTTGCTGGTGCGGCGGTTACTACCCTTAATAAGCTTTGATGTTTTGATGCAACTGTAACATTACTTCTGTTTCAACAGCAGGGGGAAAGGGGAATTGGATTCAGGAAACAAACAACCGGAGCCCTGACTTTTATGGTCTGGGGAACTGATAAACATGGGGTAACCTTCACGGAGCAACAGTTACTACCCTTAACTAATGAGTCTGGATGCCTTTGACACAACTTCTGCATCACTCTCCACTTTAATGGTGGAGGAAGAAGAATTGGATTCAAACAACCATCACGGGCCATGACTTTTACAGTCTGTGGGGTAACGATAAGCAGACATAAGGAAAAAAAAGCACAGGACTGCTTCAATGGCCAAATCCATAAGCATTGCACGTCAAGCAACACTAAATTTTCAAGAAAGCTCGTCACCCAGTAAAAGAAACATGGGGGTAATCTGCACAGCGTGGCAGTTACTACCATAAGAAGCTTGCTGGGTCTTCTGGATGGACCATTTCATCCTTTTCTGCCATCATTATTATGTTACTATGTTAGCTCTGTCTTCTGACATGAAGGTAGAAGCTGCTGATTTCTTGACTCTGGTTTTATTGGGCGTATTTCTTGAGAAAAATGCAGAATTATTTTTTTTCCAAAAAATAAATGCACTGTTTTGGGGGAGAATATCCAGTCACGCTTTCAGTTACCCAGTACTTGTGGATTATTTCGTAAACTCTTGTAAATGGTTTTTTAAAATTGTGATTAATAAGAACAAATCAGCCATACTGATATTTTTAATGCAACATTAGGTTTCTTATCTTTCAGGATGTAGAAATAAGGGTCAATAAAGACGTTTGTAAAATCAATAGGTTGAAAACTCTATTCCCTATCTGCTCGCCCACAAAAGCACCTGAAGAACCACATGATCTGACTAAATGGATCATGTTGGACAGAGTAACTAATCTTAAAATTAGTCAAATCATTAATAAATTTAATCCTACCAATCACCCACTTGACCCAATTCCAGCCAGTTCCTTGAAACAAGTACACAATGTTATCACTCCAACAATCGCAACCTTAACTATTCATTCTCTCTTGGAAGGATTTGTTCTACATGGGTTAAAACAAGCTGTGATAAAACTGGTTGAATCAACGATTGGGACAACTATCATCCAATATCCAATTTGTCTTTTCTCTCAAAAGTACTTGAAAAAACAGTGTTTCAACTTGTAAATCATTTGGAAGATCAAGATATTCTCTTCCCTAACTAATTTGGATTTAGGAAATATCGCTCAACTGAGACTTTACTCCTCTCTTTAGTGGACTCTGTTCTACGAGGGTTTGACGCAGACAAATTATATCTTCTTGTGCTAATTGATTTAACAGCCACCTTTGACACTGTAGACCATAGCCTGTTATGCTACCAGCTGAGAAATATTGGGATTTCAGTAGTGTTCTCAGATGGTTCTCTTCCTTTCTATCTAATAGAACATTCTAAGTCAAACTGGGCATCATACATCTGATACCTTTAATATTGATACAGGTATCCCTCAAGCATTCTCTGCAACTCTATTCAATATTTATATGCTTCCACTATGTAAATTACTGGCAGATTTAGGAATTACTTTCTTCTTGTATGCTGATGACATACAGTTTTACATTCCATTCTCCAAAACATTTGAAAATACTGCATCGACACTCTCAACCTATTTGAAAACAATACAGCAAGAACTATCTCAACTTAAACTAACATTAAACCCCGCAAAAAATGAAATCATTTGGTTAAGTAGAAATTCTTCTATAGTCAAACCTCTGCCTCTAGACCTGGAAAATTTTCAAATTACTCCCTCAGATCAAGTATGGGATTCTGGTATCCAGCTAGATGAAAACCTTACTATGAAAAAGCACATCAATAAATGTATTAATGCAGACTATGCCAAGTTGCGTATATTACATCAGTTGAAACCTTTATTAAATTTCGAGGATTTCTGTACTGTATTGCAAACTCTAATTTTCTCAAACCTAGACTACTGTAACTCCCTACTACTTGGTCTTCCCGAATGTCTTTTAAAACCATTACAATCAGCAAGACTTTTATTAGGAATTATGAAATTGGATCACATCACTCCCTCGCTGATATTACTGCATTGGCTGCCAGTACAATCCTGAATCTATTATAAATAATTAATGTTAATTTTCAAAATCATTCATTTCAGTAACACCGGTCTGATAGCGTGACATTACAACCATACACACCTCAACGAACACTAAGATCTCAAAATACAGGACTATTGACTGTTCCTACAATACGGAGTTCACACCTGATCCAAGTAAGCAACTGTGTGCTTTTCATAGCGGGTCCAAAGGTTTGAAATTCTAGACCTGAATCGTTATGTTTGATACCAGATAGAAAGAGATTTAAATGTGAGCTAAAAACATGGCTATTCAAAAATGCATATAACCTAACTTAAAACATTAAAAACTTTAGAAAGCAGAGAATGACAATAACTAGAAGGACAAGAGATATTAACTTTGTTTTTAGTTTCTTTTATAGTTTCTTTTATATAGATACTGTACTAGATTTTAAGATCTTATTTGATATATTTTAATATTTGACTATCGTATTTCCCATGCTGTATTGTTAGATATGTAATCAGTTATGAAGGTACCTCTAAATGACGGTATAGAAAAGCTGTCAAATAAATAACTGAAGCATGAGGCTTATATTAATGAGAATGTAAGAATATTAAGACAACGTACTGACGTGAAAATTGTTATATTATAATTCCTGTACTAATCGCCTGATGTCCTAGATCTTTAGTTAAAATGTATTAAAACATCTCATTAGATTTATATTAATTCCTGTTTAAGAATATGACCTCTGTAAACAGTTATTCGTTGATTTATAGTATGAATGTAGCTTTTGTAAACTGTTGTGATCTCTATATGGAACGACGGTATATAAAATGTCTACATAATAAATAAGCGAGACCTTTTCATTGTACTAACTCAATACGTGTGTGACTAGTTTTGGAGAGTTACACTCTCTTTATGCTTCCTTCAGTAGGTCAGTGCATATTGATCCTTATTTCTACATATTCACGTGGACTTAACACGGCAACCGCTGCTCATGTTTCATGAATATGTTAATTGATCCCACTTGATGTTAAAGTTGCACTTCCTGCTTGGATCACCAGAGGTCAGCAGAGTACAATGCCACTTGGTGCTGTTACCTGCTGGACAAGATTTGCTAAGCTACCACAAATTCTACCAGACACCACGTTGCCAATCAGATCCCTTGCCGTGTGAGATAACTTGTGACGCTGCTCTGAAGATGGCTGCTTCCAGAGCTCAGGAGCAGCTTTAAGATTTCTGGACAGGAACAGATTTAATTGACAAAAGGTGTAGGGCAGCTTCTGTAGCCATATTGGTCCTGGAGTAAATGTTATTATTTACTATGTGAACAAATGAAAGGGTTTTGTTTTTAATTGTTGACCCTTGCCTTCCCTTTTCCTCTCACTTGTAGCATGATATGCTGGGGGACAGAGCAACATAGTAAATGACAGAAAAAAGACCAAATTGGCCCCTCCAGTCTGCCCAGCTGAGATTCTTCCAGTTTGGGTAGACAACATCCGTATACAACCAGCCCTAGATTTGTCAAATGGCACCCATTATGCCTGCGGCTAGGGCAGCGAACATTTATGGAGACAGCAGGCTGGCTAAGATTTGCTGCCTTCCAGCTCCGCTCACTCTCATTCAGCAGAGAACAGCCTTCTGCTTACAGGATATGGGACCAAAAATCACCAAAAGTGTCTAACAGCAGCTAAATCCATCTCTGTATACGACCCACCACCCGTGCCTCTTCTCCCCACCCTCGCCTTCACCTCCATATCTGTTACCTGAACCTTCAACGTTTTGCCCCTATCACTGCCTGCCCAGAATCCGTTAAAGTCCTAGCCTCTGGCTCCACCACCCTCACAGCTAGGGCCACTTCAGGCTTTGTTTTCTTCCTTTCTCAGTCCCACAAGACAACCACTTAATCCGGTGCCCAGCTCCTCTCTCTCATGTATTAGCACCAGGCTTGCTCACAATCCACACAGTTACCAAAGCCATCCAGGCTGTTGTCTGAAGCTTCAGGCCTTCCCCGTGCTTGCTGAAATTTAGTGTTTTAACCATGGTCACTCCACGCCTTCCTAGAAGCCCGATGGAAGTTTTACTTCTGCTGTTAGGGCTGTAATCGCCGCTCCGCAGAGGTGACCTGGATTCGTTCCCGGAAGCTGGAATGGAGTCTTACCGCTGCTGTTGGTCGTAGCCCGCTGCTCCATGCAGGTTCCCCCGGTGCCGACTTAGAAGCCTGATAAAATCATGCCATGGCAGCTGGGGTTGTAACCTCTACTGGTTATTTCCCAGAGCCTGTGGTGTCACCAGTTCATGCTCCCTCAATCTCTTCACTTTTTAAAAGTAAGGATCCTCTGTGTTTATCCTAAGACCCCCTTCCTGGCTGAAGGCTGGTTAAGGATAACTCCCCCCCTCAGCTGCACTCCTGAATCAGCAGGGGATCACCACAGCAGTGACGTTAATTTTGTCTTTCCAGTGGCCAAATGCCTCTTTACACCGGCTGGGTCCAAATGAAGCTCTGATGTTAGATGTGGGACAGCAACAATCTGTAATGTGATGACATCAAATTCTAGTAACAGCATTCGTTGTCATAAAGGCTCCTTGTTACATCATTCTATAAGACATTTTGAAGATTGCCATACGAGTTCCTCCCCCTCTCTGCCACGGGTGATGAATTTCCTTATCTGCAGCAGTGTCAGAACTTTTTTCTTGTGTTTTTCTGCATTGAGACACTGACTCTGGATTCTTATATAGAAACATAGAAATGACGGCAGAAGAAGACCAAATGGCCCATCCAGTCTGCCCAGCAAGCTTCCACATTTATTTTTTTCTCATACTTATCTGTTACTCTTGGCCGTTATTAGTAACTTTTTGGTTCTAGTTACCTTCCACCCCTACCACTGATGTAGAGAGCAGTGCTGGAGCTGCATCTAAGTGAAGTATCAAGCTTAATTGGTTAGGGGTAGTAACCGCCGCAATAAGCAAGCTACACCCATGCTTATTTGTTTACCCAGACTATGCAATTCAGTCCTTGTTGGTTGTTGTCTGAATGTAAATCCTCTATATTCATTCCCCCCTGCCGTTGAAGCAGAGAGCTGCGCTGGATATGCACTGAAAGTAAAGTATCAGGCTTATTTGGTTTCGGGTAGTAACCACCGCAACAAACAAGCTAATCCCCCACTTTTTTGTGAATGCAAATCCTTTTTTCCACATTTCCTTTTGCCGTTGAAGCATAGAGGAATATTGGAGTCACATTAACCATCTGTATGTTTATTGAAAAGGGTATTAATCACCAGGTAGTAGCTGTTGTTCCCGCAAGCCCGCCTGTGCCTCTTCTCTTCATTCACATCCTCTAGACTTTATGGATCCACAGTGTTTATCCCACGCCCCTTTGAAATCCTTCACAGTTTTGGTTTTCACCACTTCCTCCGAAAGGGCGTTCCAGGCATCCACCACCCTCTCCGTGAAGAAATACTTCCTGACATTGGTTCTGAGTTTTCCTTCCTGGAGTTTTAAATTGTGACCCCTGGTTCTGCTGATTTTTTTTTTTCCGATGGAAAAGGTTTGTCGTTGTCTTTGGATCATTAAAACCTTTCAAGTATCTGAAAGTCTGTATCATATCACCCCTGCTCATCCTTTCCTCCAGAGTGTACATATTTAGATTCTTCAATCTCTCCTCATATGTCATTCGATGAAGACCATCCACCTTTTTGGTCGCCCTTCTCTGGACTGCCTCCATCCTGTCTCTGTCCCTTCGGAGATACAGTCTCCAGAACTGAGCACAGTGCTCCAGGTGATGCCTCACCAAGGACCTGTACAAGGGAATAATCACTTCCCTTTTCTTACTCGATATTCCTCTCTCTATGCAGCCCAGCATTCTTCTGGCTTTAGCTATCGCCTTGTCACATTGTTTCGCCGACTTCAGATCATTAGACACTATCACCCCAAGGTCTCTCTCCTGCTCTGTGTACATAAGCCCTTCACCCCCCCCCCCCCCATCGAATACAGTTCTTTTGGATTTACATACCCCATATACATGACTCTGCACTTCTTAGCATTGAATCTCAGCTGCCATATCTTCGACCACTGTTCAAGCTTCCTTAAATCCCGTCTCATTCTCTCCACTCCTTCCGGCGTGTCCACTCTGTTGCAGATCTTAGTGTCATCCGCAAAAAGACAAACTTTACGTTCTATCCTGTCCGCAATGTCGCTCACAAAGATATTGAACAGGACCGGTCCCAACACCGATCCTTGCGGTACACCACTTAACACCGCTCTCTCTTCAGAGTAAGTTCCATTTACCATTACACATTGTCTTCTGTCCGTCAACCAGTTTGCAATCCAGACCACCACCTCGGCACTTACTCCTAAGCTTCTCATTCACAAACCTCCTGTGCGGTACCGTATCAAAAGCTTTGCTGAAATCCAAATAGATGACATCGAGCGCTCTTCCTCGATCTAATTCCCTAGTCACCCAGTCAAAAAAGTCAGATTTGTCTGACAGGATCTTCCTCTGGTGAATCCATGCTGCCTCTGGTCCAGCAATTCTCCCGACTGTAGATAGTTCACCATTCTTTCTTTCAGCAGCGACTCCATTACTTTTCCCACCACCGAGGTGAGGCTAACCGGTCTGTAGTTACCAGCCTCCTCTCTGCTCCCACTCTTGTGAAGCGGGACCACCACCGCTCTTCTCCAATCACTCGGCACCACTCCTGTTTCTAGGGATCTATTGAACAGGTCACACAGCGGACCCACCAGCACATCTCTGAGCAGCAGCGGACTCACGATGTCAGACCGGCCCGGGTATTCGCGGCCCAGGACACATCACGTGGCCTGCCGAGTGCGGCTCTGTCATGGCTGCGCACAGCAGACCACATGACTGGAGCGATCGGCCCACCAGGGGATGCCTGATCTCCCGATAGGGGCGGATTGGCCTGTCTCTGAGCTCCCTCAATATCCTGGGATGAACCTCATCAGTCCCCATGGTTTTGTCCACTTTCAGTTTCCCCAGCTCTTCCCATACATTCTCTACTATAAATAGTTACATTTACTCCACTCCCCTCCAGTTTCTTGTTAACTAGTGCCGGTCCTTCTCCAGGGTCCTCTTTAGTGAACACCGAACTGAAGTATTTGTTTAATATTTCTGCCATATCTTCGTCTCTCTCCACACATTGATCTTTTTCACCTTTCAATTTCACTATACCACTTTGAACTTTTCTCCTTTCTCTGTTGTATCTGAAAAATGTTTTGTCACCTCGCTTTACCTCCTTGGCAATCCTCTCTTCCGCTTGACTTTTTGCCGTCTTGATTAATTTCTTCGTCTCCCTCAGTTTCACCAGATATTCTTCTTTGTGCTCCTCCCTTTGGGATCTTTTATATTTCTTGAACGCTGTTCTTTTAGCCTTTATTTTATCAGCCACCTCCTTTGAGAACCAGATAGGTTTAATTTTTCTCTTGCTTTTCTTTACTTTTCTAACATATAGATTAGTTGCCTTGGTAATTGCTCCTTTTAGATTGGTCCATTGTTGTTCCACATCTCTCTTGTTCTCGCAGCCTTGTTCTTCCTCCAGGTCCTTCCCCATTTCATCAAAGTCTGTGTTTTTGAACTGCAAAACTTGGGTCTTCATGCTTCTTCTCAATATCCTATTTTTGATATGAAACCATACCTTTTGATGATCACTGGTGCTGAGGTGGGCGCCCACCTGGACATTAGAGACATTATCTCCATTACTGAACACTAAATCGAGTGTAGCTCCTTCTCTCGTGGGTTCCATTACCATTTGTTTGAACAGAGCCCCTTGCTGGGCATCCACTATCTCTCTACTATTGTTAGATTCTGCAGAAGGGATTCTCCAGTCTACATCCGGCAGATTAAAATCTCCAACAATCACCACTTCTCCCTTCTTTCCCACCTTTTGGATGTCTTCAACCAGATCTCTGTCAAGCTCTTCCTTTTGATTTGGAGGCCTGTAAACCACTCCAATATAGATGGATGCCCCATCATCTTTTTTTAAGTCGGCCCATAGTGCTTTTTCATTACCCCATCTTCCTTGCAGCTCAGATGCTTGGATATTGTTTCTGACATAAAGAGCCACATCTCCCCCTTTTCTATCCACTCTGTCCTTCCTTAACAAGTTATAGCCCAGTATTGCCATATCCCAATCAATACAAAGACTGTATCAATGACTTTTGTAAAATTTTAAATCCTTTTAGACTTTTCCAGTATTTTTAATGCTTTCAGATTATTGGAATTCTGTTGGTCTCTCAATATTAAATATATACTGACCAGATTTCAATTCAACTTTAAAGAATATCTCAGTCTTACCTACTGGCAATTTGATATTGCTAAAATGTTCCCTAAAGTATATATTCCCTCTATCCTTAGGTTGCCATCTAACTCAAGTCACCCCAAAGAGGCTGATGCAGTTCTGGTTTTGTCACATTATATGCATGGAGGCGAAATCTTACTTTTTCTTAGAGAAATCAGAAATGCAAAATCGGGCTGCCTTCTACTGAGGCAAAACCAACTTGGGTCAGGATGAGGTGTCAATATCTGAGTTAAACTGTCTCTTGAATTACCATTTGAATGTTTCAGCCACCACAAATTTTTAAGTGTGTTAGGTTGTCAAGAGGATATGTGTATTCTGGTTTGTTCCAATATTTTCCCTAAAAGTGACATCCAAGAAAAAGATGCATAGAACCCTCTGGAGCTGGGCACCTTTTTTTTTTTTTTTTTTTTTTTAGAAAAGGGTACGTAATTTAGCAAATCCACTTTGTGTTTGAGTATGTCATTCCTTTTGAAGGTTAAGAACATTTAGAACAAATGTTCTGTTCCCAAGCCGATGTGAATAAAAGCATTTGTGTCTGAAATGGGGGACCTTGACATGTGCGACATCGAAAGCGGCTCAAATTCCTGTCAAAAATAAACCATGAGAGAAGAATCCAGATTGATTTCACATAGGTGATGTTTTGAGGGCTTGCCATTGTGTTTTAATTTAAATAGTGAAGAATAGCGATAACCATGCAGGTCGTTAATTGCCTTCCTAATAGCAGCATCAGCACAAGAAGGCTCGGAACAGAGCAGATGAGCGATAAATTCCAATTACAGAACATGGGGGGGGGGGGGAGGCAATTTTCTTACTGGCCCCAGTGTTGCAAAGTCTGAAAGTACTTTTTGACCTGTGCGCCCGGTGCTAGTTTTTAAAGTAAAAGTACACCTGCAGTTTTAATTTGAAAATTTACTAAAGCAGAAAAGAAGCCGTGCAATCCACTTATGCAGCCTCCTTTGTGCTTTTGAAAATACAAAGCATGAGCGTGTTGTGAGCTCTGCCTCCAGATGTGGGTAAAAGTACACGGGGAGTACAGGCAGGCATCTTCCAACAGCCCCTTTCCTTGGGTAAAATGTTTTAAAGATGGCCCTCCACGGGAAATGTCTTCTGCTGAGACTATAAACATAGATCCAGAGATGAGAAACTAACAGTGTTTTGGAAGTTAGATTAGATTACTTTTACATCCCTCCATGCCATTTCGTATGGAGAGAAACGTTTTGTTCAGCAGTGATGCCATCACTGGGCATGCATTTTTTTTTTTTTTTTTTGGTCAATTCCATACCTGCTCGTTGAGGACTCCTCTTACTTTTTCATCTTTCTCAAGTTACTGCCGTTTTCCCAAATGTGCGCTGTTATGTTGAAGGAGCCCTACCATTTGGGCTAATCCTACCACAAGAAGCTGCTACAGGGCAGAGAAGCATATCAACCAAAGACAAATCTAACATGCGTTAAGTGGTAACAGACCTTTCTTGTCTTTAAAAATTTGCTTTGGGTTGCTATGCTTCTTGTAAAACGTGGGCAACGTCGCCTGGCTCATGCTGACGTTTGATGTCTGCTGCATTCATGAAATGGACTGATGGCGACATTCTTTCTTAGGATGCTGTGAACGCCTTAAGTGCATGACAGAACTAATAAACTATTATAGAATTAATAGATGTTTATTTGTTTTGCCTCTCATAAGTATTGTTGGCTCTTGGTCGCCTTTTCAAAAAGGATTTTTTTTTAATAGATGTTGGAATGCTAGCCCTGTAAGGAGTGCCTCCAGGCCCTCTAACTGCTGGATCTTTAAGAGGCTGACTCAGATGGGACATGATCCTGCTGCTAGAGATGGGAGTCTGAGTCCAAAAGTTGAGGGGACACGGGTCCTCTCCCTCTACCCCTCCAGTCCTACTCGTGGCTACACCTCTTGTTTGCAGTGCAAATTACGAGTATATATTATTGCCATTTAAACAGTGGCACAAATACCTACAGTACCTGAATGTAAACTGATGTGAGGTGTCAGATCGAATGTTGGTATATAAAATTAGATAAATCATTTAATAGAAAAAGAAAATGTTGCTTTCCAAATACTTACTGAAATCCATGTTATGACCATTACTACATTATGTTAATATTTACTTATATGCTGCAATATGTTAAAGACCCTAAGCAGCTCACAATAAAGCATACATAATTATAAACATACATTTTAAAACAAGAATAAAATAACAATATAAAACAGTATTAAAACACATGCAAATAAAATGGGCAGTATAATATCTAATTCAACATTCAAGGATTAAGAAAACGCCTGTGCAAAAATCGGTATCTAGAAATTTTCTAAAGCCATATTGGCAACGTCTACAATACTTGTCTTAAGCTGATGTAAAACAAGTTTTTTGTCAGGAAAGACTAGGAAAAAATGGGTCTAAAATTTGAAAAATCATTTTGATCCAACCCTAGTTTTTTCAAAAGTGGTTGGACAGCTGCTAATTTAAAAGGGCCAGGGATTGACCCCTTGGACAAGGAAAGATTGACCAAAAGGCTAATTGATGGAGGAATACTCTCCCCAGATATTCTTAACAAGTTTGCCCTACAAATTTAATGGGCAATTAGAAGTATTCATAGTGCTGATAATCTGGGAGATTTCTAGGGCCTGATGACAGTTGGAGAGAGTCCCATTTAGATACAAATGCATTAGTATCATCATTAGTTATATTTGGATGGTTATTAAAAGTCTAATTTTAGAGCTAAAAACTCATAAATGCATCACCATCAAAAGAACTAGAGAAGCTAGAAGAGCTTTCAGATAGACTTCACATTGTCAATTTATGTGAAATAAGATTTTGGGGTTATTTCCAGCCGCTTGGATCAGTGATGGTAAGCAGATAACGCTTTGTATGGTGCTAAATTATCTGCAGATTCTTTGCACCACTAACGTTTGAGCTTCCTGAGTTGTTCTGGCATGGATCTAAGCTCAGATGTCATCCATTTATTAGATGTTTTCACTTTAGTCCCTACACTACCTACGTGAAGGCTATCGAACATTTTGCAGCATATCCTTCCGAGCGGAAAGTGCAGAGTTGCAATCTGAATAAGAGGTTAAGTTTAATTTTTCTTCTAACATTAAGATAACATCTGTATCAACTTGCCCTCAGACAGTAAATTGTTGATTATCTTGTGGGTATACATCTATCTTGGTATTGAAACTTGATGAAGTCTCTGTTAAAAAAAAAACCCAAAAAAAACCAAACCTAAATCCAGTGTATTTCCAGCAGAATGCATTGGGCCTGTAGAGACTTGAACCCAACCAAGACTCCTCACAATCAGGCCGATACAGTACAGTGCGCTCCGGCGGAGCACAGCACACTGTTAACCCACGTTTGTATGCACGTTTCTGACGCACTAGCTTTAACCCTTACCCTTTACCTCTCTATTATCTGAGAGAGTAAATAACCAATTTACATTAACTTGTTCAAGTTCTTTCTTATTTTTTCAGGTTTTTAAATGCATTAGTAGGCAAAATGAGTTTTGCTCCTTCTTATGTTGATAATTAAGCCATCCACACAGGGAACGTAACTTTGTAAGTTGTAGACAACTTATGGGCAAATACATTACACCAGTTTTTGAAAGGGAGCCTAAGCATGCACATTCGCTTAGAAAATTATCCCCGTCAATCCTATCTAAATTACTCCCGCTACCTGGAGCACGGAAATTTTCCATGTAAACCTGTGCTCGTGCTTTTAAAGTAGAAAAAAACCCCATGCCTGTAGGTGAAACTGCCTTCCTGCAGTCCCCAGGCAGCCTCCATGAGAACTTGTGTTTGTTTCCCCACACGGCAGGTGGGCTATTTTATGAAACCCCCATTTCTGCATGTGAACGTTGTTGTATTTTATTTAATACTACAGAAATGCTTTTTGAAAATTGCAAAAAAACCCAAGGTATCACCTCACTGCAATATTTTGAAAAACTTATTATAGACTTTGTGCTGAGAAAAAATCTCTAGAACCATTCTAATGAGTGTAATATGAATGCATGTTATCCACCATCACAGTGGAAAAATTTATGGGAAGGGTGAGGAAGGTTTCATACAACTTTGTAACATCGCATCCAGCGACGTGTAGTGGTTTTAATCACGAAAATTGCAGCATAATAGGCTAATGCCTGGCCTGAGGCAGTCTTTAAGAATGCTCACTTGTTTTTGTATAAGGAACTGAGCAATATTCAGTCATTTTTTGTTTTTTATACTCTGTTATTGGTGTAAAAAATGATACGAAGGCGAGAGAGAATGGATTCTGCAATAATAGACCAGTTCTGCGGCTGGAGCCCTTTAGAACTGTCTGGAGAGCAGCTACAAGAGTAATAAGGTCCTGGATAGGACTAGGACGGGCCTTATGACCTGTGTCAGACATGGGGAAACAGCGCAATCTGTGTTGGACTGGGATGGTATTGTAATGTATTTCTCTTCTGTTTATTAGACAAAAAGCAAGCCACTTACAGTGAGCAATCATCCTACAATTTAATCCAAACTATTATACAGGTTTGTTGTTCTTATTTTAACTTAGACTAGAGAAGCCTCCTCGTCAATGGAAAACTTGCATGAGTGGGGGGGCTATTCCACCAGGAGGCATCCCCCCGGCACCTCCACCCCAAGCGGAGTGAATGTGGAACTAGAGGGCCTGGAAGGCTTCAGCAGGACGTTTTTTTTAATTATCGTTCATCCGGTCTACATATTTTAGTTCCAAGGAAAGTGCCGTGAATCACAAACGTGTGTTCTTTTTCTACCTTATTGATAAGGGTTAGTTTATTCTTCCCTACCTGGTTTTTTTTTTTCTATCAGTACTGGAATGTTTATAATGTGCTGCTTTCAGGGTTTCCCAAGGGCAGGTGCAGCTTTTTATCGTGTGCTGTTGAACTAATGGCTGCTGCTGTCCTTGGCTTGGGGGTCAGGAAAGGTGAGGAAACCCTATAAATACAAACCGAGCCAGAGCTGGGTCCCCAGGATCTGCAAACCCAACCTCACAATGTTCAGGTGGCTTCTCGTTGCTGTGCTCGTGGGCTGTGGTAAGTTTTGGGGGTTTTATTTTGGTTTTTTTGCTTCTAACCTGTCGCCGTGAACATCATCTTGTTGCTTTCCCAGGCCTTTCCGGCGTCTTGCTGGAGGTCTGCCGGTTTTGGTTGCTAGATACGTCCAGGCCTCCATGGCGTGCCGAGAGTGTTGGAGAGACCTGCAAAATGCCAGCAAGCAAAGGGTAGAAAAAAAAAATGAGGCTCCAAGAAAAAATGGAGATGGTCTACAACAACTAGGGGGGAAATTTGGAGGGCTAAAGTTAAAAAAAATAAATAAATAAACTTCCCCCATGTGAAATCCATGGCAATATTTGGAGGTTCTGTCAGAATAGATCTCTTTTTCTGTTGGAGGTTTATAGTCCTTCTGGTAGACCTGCCAGGTCACATAATTATAGTGAAATGTTGTGACGACTCCGTGAAAAAAGTGATAATATGGGTGATCCATTTATGTGCCATTTACACAGATAAGAAATCCATTGCTCCCTTCTTCAGTACCCATCATTTCAAAATTAGAGCAAGGGCGATAAGGGCAGAGAGAGAATAATTTCTTCTGCTCAAAATAAGGGTCTCATCCTTCTAAGGAAGGTTGCTGAACAGGCGACGCGGATTCAAATGACCTTTCGAAGGTTAGTGCAACACTTTGCTGGCGTGCAAGAGAAGGGCAAGCCGAGACATGTGATGATAACGGGTCCAGAGCTCCCCTCCCCACCCAAAAAAAGCCCACTAGCCCTGGGGTCACACGCTGCGGTTGGACTGAAGGATGACCAGACTCCTCCTTCTGAGCCTGGTGTGGAGAGAGGGAGAGGTTCTGCGGGCACCGGGAACCCTTCCGATTCTCCGGTACCACAGAGTCAGGCTGCGCTTCTAACAGCATTGAAAGGAAGGCACTGCCTACCGCAGGGGTCGTTCTCGCTTTGTGTCTAGGCCGTGGGCCCTAAGTCTTTTCAACACATAGGGCCTTGCTAAGCTTTGAATCCACAGGTGGCATTGTGCTAACTCTCTTACTCCCATGATACGATGAGTGAATTTGGGATAGTCTTTACCCACCTCCCGCCCCTCCCCCTCCAAAAAAAAAACCCAAAAAACCCCAACCAATTTAGAGGGTTGTACCTATTGCTTTCACTTTGTGCCTGTTTCTAACATTGCGGCTTCTGTTTCACGCCGTCTCCCAGCCTACAGTTGTGGCGTGCCAGCCTACGCGCCCATTATGAGCAGGGTGGTAGGAGGAGAAGATGTAAGACCGCACAGCTGGCCCTGGCAGGTAACTGGGGGGGGGGGGGGGGGAATGCTGATTTCAACGCTGGCAAAGGAGAATAGGGAATTGGCTCTTACGTCTTTCTCTTGAATTTCAGATCTCTCTTCAGTATGCCAAAGGTGACCTGTGGGGCCACACCTGCGGGGGGACCCTCATTGCCACCAACTGGGTCTTAACCGCTGCCCACTGCATCAGGTAATGACTGCTGCCACCCACGGAAGGGGCACAGGACGCTACATCCGCACCTTTTTCTCTCCCATTTTTCCTTTTCCTGACTGGGCGGCCACTTCAAAGCGGATTACGTTCAGGCACCGTCGCTCAGCATTTCCTTGACCTCAGAGGGCTCACAATCTTAAGGGCCTGATTTTTGAAGGCTTTTCTTCTGTTCTGCCTCGGTGGTGGTGGCGGTGGGGGAAGCTTGGTAAATCGGTCCCTAAGTTTGTAGCCGAGGCAGTGCAGGCTGAAGTGATTTGCCCCGGGTCACGAGGAGCGGCAGCGGGGATTTTAAAGCCCGGCCTTTCCTGCTTTGCAGCCCTGCTGCTCCTCCTCCGCTTGCTGTGAAGGCATTTGCTGTTCGTTTTTCATTTGGGTGATTTTTTCAAAGAAAAACCGCACATTTTACACAAGAAGGCTGAAGGATATGCAAAAGGAAGAACAGGTAAAGGTAACCTCCCTCCTTCTCGGCATTTAGACATCCCCTACAGGTAGGAAGAATTGCTCTTTGCAATTTAATCGCAACTCATGGTGCAGTCAGTCCCAAAGGCTTTGGATAAAGCACATTATTTACTGTGTTTCTCGTTTTGAGTGTTTATAAAGATGCTTAAGATGTGGTTATTAAAGCTGCTGACTAGATTCTTCAACATAGTGTAACGGTTTCTTGGTTTTGTTGCATCCTTTTATGGTCTTCTAGCTTTTTGCCTCCTTTCTTTTAATTCTAATATATTTTTCTTACATTTCCAGTTTTAGGGTTAACAAAAACCCCTGCTCCTTTATATGGCCGCGCCCTATTTTAGGAAGCTTTGTCCCCAAGCTGTTCTTATATTCCTGCTTCATGTGAATCAATGTGACCAGGGCTCTGATTAAGAGCAGGGCAGCAGCACCCCCCCTCCCCCTGATTTACTTAAATTATAATGATGGGAGGGGCTAAGTAGAAGGGAACTTCCAAAACTTGGAAGCTGGAAGATAACATCTGGACAGACCGGTTGTCTTTTCTGCCTGGACAAATCTCATGTTCTAGCCGCCGGTCCATCAGTTAAAATAACGAGGGGGGGACTGATGATTGTTTTGGGATAGGTGGAGCTTTACTCAAGGAACTGTAACCCTGAAGGATCCTCTTTGTGTCAACCCCTGAGAGAAACTGAATCGATTTTCACTTCCTTTTTCTGATCCTTGGTTTTCTTTCCTTTTCATTTAGCAATGGTCGGACTTACCGCGTGGCCTTGGGAAAGCACAATCTCCTGGAAGATGAAGCCGGATCAGTCACGATTGCGCCAGAGACCATCATCGTCCACGAGAAATGGAACTCCCTCTTTATCATGTAATTCCACTGACAAGCGGGGCCGATGCAATACGGTGCGCTCAGCCGAGGGCGCTCTTTAACCCGCAGCCGGACGCGGGTTGTGCAGGGCAACCTAATCCCCTTATGCAATATCCCCTTATGAATACTTACGCAATAAGGGGATTAGCGCCTCCGTGGTGGAGGCGCTAATCCCCTTATTGCGTCCTTATTGCGTCCAACGCGCAGCGAAACTAATAACGCTCATCACATGCAAATGCACGTTGATGAGGCTATTAGTTACCCGAAATTAAAAAAAAAAAAAAAAAAAAAAGTGCGTTCAATACCCACATTTTTGCACTCAGAAAAATGCAATATTAAGTAGGAAGAATGAAAGATTTAAAGAAAAAAAAAGTGCCGGCAGTCAGATTCGGGAAATGGACGCTCAGTTAACCTGCATCCGTTTTCCGAACCCGTTGCTGTACGCTGATTTAGAAAACGGTTGCCAATAGATTCAGCATCCATTTTCTAAACCGGCGGACGGCCACGGACAGCCGGCCTCTCCCGTGCGCCCGCTGTCAAGGAGGCCCCAGGAGTGTGCAATTGACCCCAGCACCTCCTTGACAGCGTGGCCCTTAATTAGAATATTGCATGGCACCCCCATGAGAGGTGCCTGGGGGGGGGGTGTTAGGAAAGCGGGCGCCGAATACTCAGCGCCCGCTTTCTGAGCAGTTTAATTGCATCTGCCTTGATGCTTCCGATTTGCTGTCATTACCGCGCCAGTCCTCATCCTTCATTTTGCCGGTCAGGCTGGCACCTGCATAGTAAAAGACAAAGACTAATTAATGCAAATTCCACCGTTCTGGAGTATTGATCCAGCTTAGCTAAACTGGAACAGAAAGGAGCTGGAGTCATTGTAATATCAGGTATTCATTTACGATTGTGTCTGTCGATCTGTTTGTGTCATTGCTTCAGCAAGAAAACCAGAGAAGCGAGTGGGATAAACTTTGAGGTTGCAGGCTGGGGGAAGGTAGCATGGTCAAATGCGACAGTCAAAGTGCTGTGTCTGTGTGTGTGGGGGGGAGGGTCATTGTGTTAGCATTCGCTTCTGTTTTGTTGCCTTAAGTTCTGGTGGTTGATAATGCCTGCCACTTGCTGCTAGCTGAACTGACCAGGGCTCATGTGCGGGAAAACCTGTTACCTCACAGAAAGGTGCGCCACTCCCACTCCCCAGGTGTGGGAATACGCACACAGTCCATAAAACTTTACCGGCCAATACAGAACGGTGCGCTTGGCACCAAGCCGCACATTTTACTCTCGGAAATGAACGTCTATCCAAGGGCCGGCATTAACTTTGAAAGCTCCGGGAAAAGTGTACAGAAAAGCAGAAAAAAAAACTGCCTAAGTCGGAGGCATCAAAAAAAATCAAAATCCGTCGGCTGGTCAGTGGGTTCGAAAACGGATGCTCAGTTTTCCCGGCGTCCTTTCTCTGAACCCGTGGCTGTCAGCAGGTTCGAAAACCGACACTGATGCAATTGAGCGGCGGATGTCAGAGCCACTGACAGCTGCTGCTTCCGCTAATAAGAGGCGCTAGGGACATGCGACGGGTGCTCGCTTGTGGAGCACCGGCTCCCCCGCACCTCTTATTGCTTTGCCCTGTGTGTCAGCAGCACAGCAAGCCTTGCCTAAGGATGTTGGACCTCTCTGACCGAAGGCAGCCTGTGCTCGTCACGCTTGACTGACCGGGAATCTTAAGTTTTCCCCAGTCGGGTTGGCTTTGCAGTATTTGAAACTGACTTGCATTTATAAAACTGATCTAAGAAAAGTTGCCACGAAGTCCATACAGAAGCGTAGCCGGGCAATCATATGCTCGCTCTTTGCAAAGGGGATTTATTGATGGCCAAACATTTTAATACTTAGCAATTTGTGATAGTCAAGACAATCCTAATTCTTGGCACAGAATGGGATGGATTGCGAGACTGAAGTCCCTATTAGTTTTATTAAGATCGGGGATTATGGGTTTGCGTGTTTTGGGCAGGTCCTGCTTCTGAGCTTCCCATTCCACTTCCTCTTGCCTTTGTGTAAGTGGGACTATAGCAAAGGTGAGAATATAACCTGGGATTTTAAGTGGAAGGTTAAGGTGTGAAGCAGCTCCTTTTACAATCTACTTACCGGATTTTATTTTGTTTTTGGTTCTGGCTTTTTTTCCCCCCATTATCTCTTTTTATTTTTTTTTTACGCGAACGGTTTCCAGGTCCTGCTTCCATGGCCCCACCCTGAGCTCATGCTGGGTGATTATTCTGCAGTCAGGCACCGTGGGATAAGGGATGATGATGCCAGCCTGGGTTTCTGCGAATGCTGGGACAACAGCTCCTGGGGGATTTTTTTCCTTTGCGCCATAACAGAAAAGTAGTTGAGAGCCGGTCAGCACCACTGATGTGTAGGGCCCGATTCACGAAGGCCTCCCCTCCCCCCATTCTGTTTCAATGGGGGAGGGGGAGAGAGAGAGCTTAGGAAACCTGGCCCTTGTCTGCCTGTAGAACAATGTAAATAGTAGAAAAGGAAGTATATTAAAAGTGGTACAAATATTATTCAGTTGATTAAAGCTAAGATTTGCTAAGTGAGACCTTTTTTTTTTTTTTATCAATCAGAACAAGTTTAGGTTGCAGATTGAAAACTGGTTGGGGGAGGAGAGGCGGTGTCCTCGTGGCTCCAGGATAGAAAGCAGAAGCCGGTCCTGGTTTTCCAGCTCTTAGAAAGAAAGCAGGAGTGATTCGCCTTATGCCTTCTGTCCAGGAGTCAGTAGCTTGGAAACCTGGAAGCTTTGCCCGGGGATTTACAGCTCTGCTCTCACCCCACCGGCCTGCGCTGGCGTTGGGCTTTCCGTTCAAAAGGTAGCGTGGCTGGGCCTCTGGGAAGGAGCTGGGAAACGAAGCTTCCCTCTCCCATCCATTGTGCCAGGTAATAAGTGAAAACCTCTCCACTTTCTCTCCCTCTCAGCAATGACATCGCCCTCATCAAGCTTTCCGAACACGTGGAGGTGTCCGACACCGTCCAGCCGGCCTGCCTGCCTGCCGATGGAGCCCTGCTGGCCCAGAATTTCCCCTGCTACGTCACCGGGTGGGGGCGCCTGTACAGTAAGAACGCAGCAGCCTTCAGTTAAACTTGCAATTCTGCCAAAGTCTTCGCTCGAGCCGGCGCTGAACCGGGACAGCCGCCTCTGCGCCCGGTCGGGAGCCTTCACTCGGTCCCGGACGGGCACCAGGATGTCCCATGTGTCTTACTTCCTAAGCAATGCTCCTGTGTCCTGCTTTAGGCAAGAATGGGACGCTTCATTGTCCCTTTTTTTTTTCTCAACACTTGGCCTCACGCAGGAAAAGGTTTCACGGGATTTCAGCGATGACTCGCACGGGCAAATCCAGGATTTAAGAAAAGGGTGGGGCAGATGGGTCCTGAGCAGCTCCTTCCAGGTTCCTCTGCATCTTCCTCCCTTCCACCACCGCCCCCCCCTCCCCCCATCTCCTTTCTTTTCATCCTCTCCCCCTCAGTTTTTGGGGCACGATAGTCTGGGCAGAGCACTGGTAGGCCAGCGGGGGGGGAGGGGGGGAGACAGGGACGGGGGGGGGACAGTGGTTCTTTCCTTCACCAGGGCTGCTTCCTTTCTAAGGGAGGGAGCAGGAGCAGCCTCGGAGACTGAGGGGTGGGGGGGGGGGGGTGCACGTGTTCTCTTCCCCACCCTGCTGGCCTGCCGCCCCCCGCCACTCGTCTGACTGCCAGGGAGGAGGACAGATGGGAGAGAGGTCGACCTTAGAAATGGACGCAGCTTTTACCAGGGGGGATATTCTGTTACCTGAGACCGTATCGGTGGGCACCATGGCCTTTGCGGTGCTCTTGGTCATACTGGAAGGCACTAGTAGAGCGGGAGGTGTCGTGCAGCAAAATCACATAGTAGAGGAGGTAAATATATATATATATTTTTTTTTTTTTTTTGTGAAACAGTTTGAGAGCCATGGGTCATGGATGTTTACAAAATGGTGAATCATAAACTGCACATATTGCCAACCTCTTGCAAAACTCTTACGGTTACTCCCCTTACCGGCATGGAACGTCCTTTCCGAAATCATTAGGCCAAGATTGCTCCCTTCCTGGCTTTTAGTGTGGTGATGGGTGCGCGGGGTCCCGGGGAAGGTTAAGAAATTTCCGGTTAAAAACTGCGGATGAGTTTAGACCGGCTTCCTGGGGAGCATCTCCGGAGTTTCTTGGCAGCGGGACTCTCTCGTTTTCTGGCTAGCGTTGCGGAGGCCACATGACCTGGCATCTGATCCTGGAGGAAAAAGTGTCCAATTTAAAAAAAAAAACCAAAACAAGAAACCGACGAGCAAACTTCAAGAAATGTGGGGAAAGTCTGGGATGGGCAGCGGAAGATGCAGGATTGACTTTGTTTCTCCATCTTGAATTTTTTTTTTTCCCCCCCCGTTTTAGCCAACGGTCCCATTGCAGACAACCTTCAGCAGGCCTTGCTGCCAGTGGTCGATCATGCAACCTGCACCCAGAGGGACTGGTGGGGAAGCCAGGTTAAAGCCACCATGGTTTGTGCCGGAGGAGACGGTGTGGTGTCGGGATGCAATGTAAGACTCGCCGAGTCGTGCCTGCCGGCAGCGGGGCAGGAGGGGGAGGGGATGCGGTGAATGTAGCGTTTTGGTCTCCCACTTCCTCGCGTGGGGGGGGAGGGGACTGGGAATATGCACTTATTGCGGTGCTAGTCCTGCATGAGGGTGGTCGGGGGTGTGAGGGAGGAAAAGAAAGGCCTAGACCGTGGTGATTTTCTGCCGTATCACCCCAGGTCACCATCCTGCAACCTTTTTAGACTTGATTCCTTTTCCCCGTTTCAGCTGGAATGGACGGTGGAGGCTCCCACTGGTCCCGTTATTATTATTATTTATTTTTTTAATAAAAATTCCCACTGGGCCCAGACTTCTGCCAAGGAGGGGAAGGAGGGAGGAGAGCAGGGTCACAACTGCCAGATGAGGGAGAAGAAGGAAGAGGGGGGGTTGTAGGGGCAGGGGGAGGAGCAGGGAAGAGTGGAGCTGCTGCCATGGGATTTGAGGAGGGGAGGCGCACAGCCATTTGGAGTTTCAGGATTGCCACCATGAATATGCATGAGAGAGCTTTGCATACCCTGCATCTTTAATGTATGCAGATCTACCTCGTGTGCCTCCAGGGCAGGGAAACGCTGCTTCAGATGAGGGACGCAAGGGCTTAATTTATCCTTTCCTGGCGTGCACGTCCTCTCTGTATGAGTATCTGTGCTCACACACAAGGTTTGGATTTGAATTTGACCTGGACATCTGCTTTTCCTCTGCAGAGAAATTCAGAGGTGACTGGATTGCAAGGGACAAGCTGAGCCAGGCCTGGTTTTACCCTTTCTGCATTTTATGAAAAGCAGGCCCTAGAAACCTGGAGGGGACAGGGGATAAAACCAGGCCTTGGATCACCCTGTCCCTTGTGACACGGCTCTTGTCATCTGGGGGGGCAATGAGCAAGGCTGGCGTGTCTTCTGCAGCACCTGTGTCACCAGGATTCAGGAGGCCCATCCCGGAATGGCAAACGTGCCTTTCTTTCATTTATAACCAGACAAAAATCTTCTATTTCTGTAACGCCCAATAAAGGATTAGAGAGTTCGGTTCTGTGCCCTCATCTTCACTTCTGTTTAAACCTCAAGTTAAAAGCGATGGGTCCATTCATCTTTATTTTGAATTGGATTTTGATCCATCAGATTTCTGTTGCTCTTTTGGGTTTCCAGCAAAGTTGGAACTAGATTTTTTTTTGGGGGGGGGGGGGGCAATGGCATCATGATCCTTTGTTTGCAACCTACCCCGGATTTTCTTCCCTTATTTTTTTTTATTCCCCCCTTCAACTCTCTCCAGAGAGAGCAGCAACGGTCCTCGGCCAGAGGCCACCAACTCGCAGCTCTCTCCAGGACCTGACTGGCCCTAAATCTGGCCACTGAGGGCTGGCAGACACTCCCATCGAGGCTACGAGTTCTGCCTCCGCAGCAGCCCCAGTGCTTGAAGCTTGGTCCCTTGCACAGCAATGGCACAACACCCGAATTACTAGGCCAGTCTGTTAATGCAAACATGTCTGTAGGCATCTGAAAGCACACCAGGTTATTGTTTACATTCAAGTGATCTCTTCATCGCAATTCCTTGGGCAGTCAATGTCAAATTCTGAGCATGGCCAACCCTATTGGAGCTAATGGCCAATCATCTGAGATGCAAAGTCCATACAAGTAAGCACAGCTCAGATGTGGGGAGATGCTGCATATCAGATAAAGATATTTGTACAGCTCATGCCGGCTCCAAGGAATCCTTCTATACTTTTTAAGGGTTATCGGCATTTTGTTATGGTTAAGACTACAATTATTCCCGAATGGAACCCAAAAGAGAGAGCGTTCAGTTGCTTTTCCTTGTGTTTTCTGACAGGGGGATTCTGGGGGCCCTCTGAACTGCCTTGGAGATGACGGTGCTTGGGAAGTGCATGGCATTGTGAGCTTTGGCTCCGGGCTGAGCTGCAACTACGCTAAGAAGCCAACAGTCTTTACCCGCGTGTCTGCCTACATCGACTGGATAAACCAGGTAGGCAAACAGATCCTGCTTCCTCTCATATTTTCGCTGCATTAAAGTTGAGCACAGCAGCATGCCTATAAAGAGGGCACATACCAGTTTATTGTATACATTCAGGTGATCTTTTCAACACAATTCCTTGGGCAGTCAATGTCAAATAAATGCTGAACATGGCCAACTCTATTGGAGCTAACAGCCAATCATCTGAGATGCAAAGGGAAATCTAGTAAAGGACCCTAAGTCCATACATTCCATATGCTGGAGAGTGCCAAAGATATGATTGGAGACTCAGAATTTCAGATCATTTTACAGGTATTGAACATGCCGAATGCTGCCACCAAACGCACAATGCAAGGATGAAATTTCTGGATATTCTAGAGAGTCCCTGTTATGGGTACAAGGCAGGGAGGGCTATTTATTTATTATCAAACACAGTTGTGTCATTTGAACCATCAAAATATAGAGGTCTTTTCTACACTAGGTTGGAGAAGAATGAGCAAAGGGGTATCTTTGAAATGGCCTTTCCCATTTTAATTAGTAAAAAGGGCCGGTCACCAATGCTTGTTGGCCTCTTAAATTCCCGGTTCATAAACTCAGATGGTACATCTTGTTCAGGGGCTTTTGGACCCATTGTGGAGTAATGTGACTCCCCTGGTTATGGAACCTCTTGAGATGTTGGCGCTACCTGGAGGAACATGAGAAGACAGTCTTAGTTGCATAGGGCATATATTTTACTTTATTGTTTTTTTGAGTGGAGATTAATAACACTGTTCCTTCCTCCTTTACAGAAAATTGCTTCTAACTGAGGAAGAAAATCGGTGACATCGTCTTGTTTGTGAACAGAAGATCATGTTGATGATTCTAATAAAGATTTGTTGAAGTGCTTATTGATTTCTTAGCTTATTATTTTTTAGCATATACTTTCCAGAATCTATAACAAAATACCCAAGGGCAGAAGGGAAAAATATAAGAATACAAAAAAGGGAAGTAATTATAAATCAATGCATATAAAATAGAATGGCATGAGATCCTAGAACATCTCACTAGTCAGGAACCATGGAGTAAAGAAAGATTGTGAGGCCAATATTAAAAAAAAAAAAAAAAGCTGAGCACCTAAATTTAGGCTCCTAACTTGGGTACCTATTTTCAGATGAACTTAGTTAGTGTAAGTTTTCAGCAGAAAATGTACTTTTAGGAACCTTAAATTTGTTAGGCTTCTAAACTTAGGCCTGCTATTCATTTGCTACCTAGTTCTGAAAATCGGTGCTAAGCACCTACCTTTGTCCTCCGCCCTAACTCCTCCACTGGGGCCATGCACTGTTTAAGATCCTAGTGAATATAGTGTTACCACTCAGACCTGATTCCACAATAATCAGCAGATATTCAGAAGATAGCGGCCAGGAAAGTTACCTGGATAAACATCTGGCCAGCATATTCTGAGGTGTAGGCCGTGCCGCTGAATATACCCAGATCATTTTTAGTTAGCTGGATACGTTTAGACCTGCTCAATAGCAAGTCTGACTTATCTGGATAAGGATGAATATTTCCACTTACCTTGCAAAGTTAGCCAGATAAGTATCTCCTCCTTGGAACAACCCTGTCCTGCTTAATATTTATCCAGCAAAGTGGCAGCTGATGAATATGGCCAGATATTCAAACACCACCACTTAGCCGGATAATTCCAAACGTATCTGGCTAAATGGCACTGAATATCGACCTCGAGGAGCATAATTTTAGGTTCTCAGCCTTAATAAATATTCACAAGGGCCAATTTAGGAGCCTAGCTCCAAAGGTTAGGGTCCTAAACTCTTTGAAAATTTGACCTTTATATTTCAAAAGTGTGTTTGTGCGTCCTGTATTGTCATTCAGATGCTGGCATTTTTGTCTTAATAATTCTTTTATATAGACTTTGGAGTGAAAGGTGTTGATTTATTCATTTACTCCTGGGGATAATATTTGGAGCTTTCGCCATAGACAAGAGCAACTGAAACCCTAAGATGAAGCCCACCTTCCCCCAAATCTTGTTACAGAAGAGTGCCATGGGGGAATAGCATTCTGTTCACAAGACTATAAGGAAAGGTAAAATGCAATCTGAGGAAATAAATATCAGCGCCATAGTCGATTAATAGCAAATATTAAAGGGCTAGTGCCACCATGAAAAGAAATAAACAGTATAGTTTAAGATGGTGATGATGATCCAGGAATACAGAATACAGGATCAACCAATCCCCCCCCCCCCCCCTCCATATATGCTGTGTGTTGCATCCAAAATGAGCAGGATGCAAGTGAAGATCTGCCACAGAAAAATGCTCGTCTGACGTAAGCCCCCATTAAAATAAGCTTTTTTCATGGGAGTGCTCTCCCCCATCAGAAACCCCTGTGAGGATTCAAAGCCATTCAAATGTTTAAAACCTGTCCTTCTATGCTGTACCACTTGCGTTTTATATACTTGAGCTCAATAATTACCTTATTTATAGTCCATTTGGGGCTAACAGCTGACACTTGCATGATAAATCCCACCACCCATTTTATTTACTGAATATTTGTGTGGGGGAGGGCAGTTGGCTGCACTTTGTTTCGGGGAGCATTGATATCCTCCATTCCTCCTGCAATCACATTCAATTCCACCATAAAAACAGAACGAGGGAAGTCTTGAGGTCCGTCCCCTTTCCCACCACCACCAGGGACTTGGCACTAATTTTCAAACTGGAAATGCAATTTTGAAAAGGAAGGAAAAATGCCCAGGCATGTTTTGCAGCTGTTAATTTATACAGGTGCTTCACTATGGCAGAACCCTCGTGCATTCGTTTGAAAATTCAAATGTATGTGCACCGATCCCCCCTCCCCCTGCTCAGAGGCCTTCCGTGTGTTCTCTTACCCGCGCCACACGGAGGATAATCACTTAAAAGCTCGTTCCCAGGTGCAAAGCACTTTTCTACCCACGGAAATGGCTTTTAATATTACCCTCTCTGCATCCAAGCACACTTTACTAGAGAATCCTGGTGTGGAAAAGGAGAGGAGAAGCTGCGGAAGGCAGGAAATCCATCGGTTCCCAGTAAAAAAAAAAAAAAAATCAGGGATGGACAAACTCCTCCAACCTGGTCAGATTTAGGTTAAAATCTTAGATTTTTTTTTTTTAATGTACTGAATTTACTCAGGGTAATTAGGGGTCGGTGTTATTTATTTATTTAGATTTTTATATTCCACTTTTTGCACATTTTTGTTTCCAGCACTTCAAATCTGATTACATTCAGGTACTGTAGGTATTTCCCCTACCCAAGAGGGCTTACAATCTAAGGGCTAGATTCATCAAACTATCACATGCGATAGGAAGAGGGGCATGTTTTATGGTAATAGCGCACTTCGTGATAAATAGGCTATCTTAGCGCTTCGCATAGGTATTACCGCAGAGTGCGGGAGGGAAAGAGAGAGAGAGTCTAGTAGTTAAGTATTTATACCTCTATAGGAGGCCCACCTAGTAACTCGAGGTGAGGTTTAGGTAGTAGTGTAGGGGTTAGGGGCCACTTTGACGTGCAGAGTGAGACGTACGAACAGAACAGTGGTCTCCTGTGAAGATTTGATGACCTAGATTGATGTTACCCAGGTTGAGAGTCCATCAGGCTAGGTTGAGAGAACACTGTACAAATCACATGCAAAAACGCCTTAACGTGTGCATAAAGGCCATAATGCGAGTTGGAAAATAACCCCCTTAGGGCCGGATTTTCTAAACTATCACGGCTCTGTGAATTCGGCGGTACTGGGGTGCGGGCCTGCGAAAGCCAGCAGCGATCGTCACTTCCGTGGTGCGATCGCTGCCGGCTTTTGCACCCAATAGCGCCACCGGCAGCGATAAGGTGTCCTACCTTTTCGCCATGGGCGAAGTCATTGCGGAGTCCGCCCGGATTCCACCCTGACTCCTCCCCTTCTGGTGCAGACTCCGCCCCGATTTAGCTATCCTTTTTCGCATGCGATCCCTTTAGAAAATGACCCCCTTATTTTGTAATCCAGTGGAAATCTGACTCTATGATTGTAACTTTGAGACAGACACGCGAGTGCTATGTACATGTGTATGCTGGCTCACGCCAATGGACGTGGCCATTTTATACCATATGCACACATGGTATAAAATAGGCTGTATGCGCGTACATGTGCACACGATTTTATATTACCTTCTGATGTTATGATGAAATCCAGCTATGTCTGCACAACACCTAAGGATTTTGCAACACGAATGCCTCAGACCCTGACATCTCCATCCCCTCACAAAATGAAATAAACAGAAAGGCCTCCCTTGCCACCCCCACCGCTGACCCGAAAATATAAATAAATAGCCAGATTAAAGGTCCAGCCTCAGGAATTTACACAGTGAGTAAGAAACCACTTAAACCAATCATTTCTTGCTAATTCACAGGGGAAAGCTTCTTTATGTTAAAACTACAGATGGTGTTTCTTTATAGAAAATTAAGCAAGAAATAGTCAGCTGGTGAGCACAGCCGTGAACCAATGGCAGGGCTGCTTTAAAAAATGCTCACTGAGGTCACAATGCGCGCTGACCTCCCTGAAATTTCAACTGAGCTGAACTGAACTGGCTCGCTTCCCTATAGGAAATACAAAAGAGGGGATTCTGAATGGCAGAGGGACTGAGGGCACATAAAAAAAATGAGATCTGGGGATCACAGGTGCTCTGCTATTTGTGGCAACATTTGGTTGAAAGGTCAAACTGGTTCCAAAGAAGGTCATTCTGCCTACAGAACTGCTGTGCAGCTGTACAAGTTTTCACAATATCTGTGTATATAACGCAATGATATTGTCTCATTGCATGGTTCCCAGTAGCCTCATAGGTTCAAATTTCAGGGTTTTGTGGGGGGTTGGAGGGTTGCGTTGTCTTGTGGTTTGGGTAGGGTGCCCTACTGTCCAGATTGCAGAGGAAGTTCAACTTTTGATTGGAAAAATGACCTTTTTTCTGGTCTACTGTGCACAAATAAAAACGTATTCCAGTGCAGTTCAGTGGAATTTCATGACACGTCTGATAATATTCCACTTAATAGCTTTTGAAAATTCATCACTCTTGTTTCGGGTCTGATTGGGAGCTTGAAGGTTTTAACTAAACAGAGATGTCTAGTTCTAAAATGGCGGCCTAGTGACTTAATCCATATTGGCTGTGATGTCACTAATAACATCATAGAGTCTGAATGATGCAATCTGATCCCATTCCATATGATGTCACCCATTGCATCACAGAAGCTGCCTATGATCTGGGGAGACCAGTCACTTTACCCTCCGTTGCCTCAGGTACAAACTTATTGGGAAATATCTCCAGTATCTGAGTGCAATCTGCTTTGAAGAGCGAAAAGCGGAATATAAAAATCTAAATAAATAGACTAACAAAAAAAATTGATCATACCATCTCAAGTGTTATAGTGAAAGGACAACATTGTCATGTATAGGCCAAATGAAACAACTTAGTCTTCAGTTCAGCCCTGGAGGTCCTTATTATTTAACCCTAGCCTAAGCTCTGCAGGTGAGGGGTCCCAGAACTTTGGAGCAGCGACAGCAAGTCCGTCTGCCTTGTCCAAGCCCCGTCTGTGTGGATTCACCATTAGGTGCTGATGCCGCAGAGACCCTACTGGCTCCCAGAACCCAAGGGCTAGGCCTGCAGAGGAGGGGGCTGGCTAGGGGGAAGATTGGCTCTTGTCTTGCTCAGAGTCCTGCCTTGAGGTCCCGTGCTGCTACCTAGGTGGGGTTTCCTGGCCTCCCATTCTGTGTGAGGCAACTGATTACACTACTTTGGACACAGCTGCTCCCAGAGGTGAAGGAGTTCTGGGAGAACAGTTTATAGCTTTTGTGAAATAACTTGGCAGCAAAATGTACTATTTGCTAAGGATTGAGTTTTACTCTTTATTTTATTTGTCTTTTAAAACTGTTGACTAGGAAAAAGCCTTGTTACATAAGAACATAAGAAGTTGCCATGCTGGGTCAGGCCAAGGGTCCACAAAGCCCAGCAACCTCTTTCCAACAGAGGCCAAAACCAGGCCACAAGAACCTGGCAATTACCCAAACACCAAGAAGATCCCATGCTACTGATGCAATTAAGAGAAGTGGCCTGGAGGAGTGGGTGGGTGAGACTAAGATGGTAGAACAATTAAATCCTATTGATTTTATATAAATTGCTATTCAGAACATTTACAAACATGTTTGCACCTCCTGAAATTTTCCACAGTATTCAGATGAGATGTTTTCTTTCAAGATAACATAGGAAAAGAATTGGGGGGAAAAAGCTAAATTTGTCATTCATCTAGGCTGACCAGATAAGAAAAGAGACTAAATAACATTACTGGTTGTCTTTCGAGGCTTCTTGACTAAAAGATTTCTTCCGTTGTAGGTACAGTGTAAGCCTAACTTGTAGAGGATGGTAAAAGAGAGACCGACAAAGAGGAGGGGACAACCACAGATCAGTGTGACCGGTACAAACCGATTTAAAAAGAAACATCTGAGAATAAAAGAAATGGGATCCAAAGAACAGAACTGCAGGAGGAGAAAGAGGATTCACTCTCTTTTTGTTTGTTTGTTTGTTTGTTTTGCAGAAAATTACACAGCGTACACTAGGCATGCGATAGCACACAGGAAAATAGTTGAATTAGCACAAGTTTGAATCTGGTGAGCAGTGTTGGCATTGTCAAGGCCTTATTGCATTTTACTGACCTTTCCTTAGCATTCAGCCCTCCACGTTCAACCCTTAGATTGAGTCTAGGCATGATAAGGAGTCTGCTGGTGCGGGAAAGCAAGGCAAGGTTGGTTATGGGTCGGGTTCTTTGTGCTACATTGTAGAATTTGTGTCTCAGTAGAGTCTACTTGACCAAAATATTGTCATTTCCGTGTTAGTCCACTTGGATACATAGAAATAATGGTCAACAAATGAGCTGTACATAAGACTTTTTTTTTTTTTAGACTAATTCAATAGAGACTGCTGAAATTCTGGAAGAGAGAAATGAGATGGAAGAGCAAGGGAGAGATTAAGTAATATTGTGGGTGAATTTTGTTTTATGTATTGTCATTTTTATTGTGTTGGACTCTGCTTTGGGTGGTCTATTTGGGTCAGGGAGATGGTCAATAAGAACTTTTAAATACATTTAGAATAAAAAGAGCCAATGAGGCAGATGATAATTGCAGGAACTCAGCACAAAACTATATATGCTGTCTAGTTTTCCATTTTCTTTGTTTATCATGAACCAAAATCCTTGAGTGCTGAAATATTACAGCTGGTGAGAAAATTGCCATCCGTGCATGCCTAGATAGGAGTGGTAAATATTGCACATGGCTTGGAATCAGCCAGATACTGCTGTCCCCTTCCTTAGATAGTGGCTATGTATAAATACCTTGAGGTAAAGCATCAACGAACCTTGAGCAGCTTCAGAGAACCCCAAGGTTCCAACCAAAAGCCACGATGATCCGCATCCTGCTGGCCGCGGTGCTGGTGGTCCAAGGTACGTACATCAGCCATATCTGTTGCAGAACCACTACACGTACCAGCTAAAGGTTCTAGGAGAAGCATGCCAGGGTACAAGTAAGGGCTATGACACCTCTTATCTTACTAGAAAACGCCTGTTGGGTTCACATTTCCAGGTGCTTTGTTACCACTTCTAGAGCAGTAGTAATTAAATCAGTCCTTAAGTCCTTTCTTCTCCCAGCCACTCCCTACACTCCCACCGCCCAAGCTGGTTGGCTTTTCCAGATATCTCTACAGGATATGCGTGAGATATGTCTGCATACATCAGAAGCAATGCATGCAGATCTATCCTAGGGATATCCTGAAAACCCAACTGATTGGAGTGGATAAGTGGGGGTGGGCTCCATCCTGAGCTTCACTGCTGTAGAATAACGCAGGAACACTCTTTCGTACCAGGGACAAATGATTAGTAGTTTGATTTGTTTTTTTTCCCCCATGATAATGCGAAACATACAGGGGCAGATTTTCAAAGGGGTACGCATGTAGGATACGCGTGTAACCCCCGAAAAGCTGCCCCTTCCACCCCCTGCGCACGCTGAGCCTATGTTGCATAGGCTCGGCGGCACACGCGCAAGCCCTGGGACGAGCGTAAGTCCCGTGGCTTTCCTGAGGGGCGTGTCGGGGCATGTCAGAGGCGGGGCCGCGGGTGTGGTTCTGGCCCAGGGGCATTTCAGGGGCGTGGCCGAGGCCTCCGAAACTGCTCCCGGGCCGGAGAATCACGTGCCGGCAGCTGGCTGGGGCAGGCGTAACTTTTATAATAAAGGTAGGGGGGGGTTTAGATAGGGCTGGGGAGTGGGTTAGGTAGGAGAAGGGAGGGCAAAGTGGGGAGAGGCGGAAGGAAAGTTCCCTCTGAGGCCGCTTCCGATTTCGGAGCGGCCTCAGAGGGAACGGGCAGCGCGCGCAGGGCTCGGCGCGTGCAAGGCGCACAAATGTTCACCCCCTTGCGCGCGCCGACCCCGGATTTTAAAAGATACGTGCGGCTACGCGCGTATCTATTAAAATCCAGTGTACTCTTGTTTGCACCGGGTGCACGAACAAACGTACGCGCTCGTGTATTTTTTAAAAATCTGCCCCACAGAGACTGATGTATAAATGTTCAACAACATCGACCATTAACTTGCATTAATTATCTCATGTTACTGACATGCGATGCAGTTTGATTGGAAATTTCTTGTATGAAGGTCGGCACGTTGATGCTGATTTAACGCAAAAAAAAAAAAAATTAATAATAATAATTGGAAGTATGGTTAAGTTCCCCGTGGTAATAGATCTACATAAACGTTTGCATGTTTTAATGCGTGCTTTATAGTGTGTTCATAGGTAAAGGGCTGCTTTGTGTAATTCTGTGGCTCGTTACCTGTTTGGCATTGAGTTTGTGCTGATGCTTCTAATAGCTAAATAACACACATTAAGAGTGCAGTAACGGATGTAACGTGTGTTAACGGGCTGGCTTTATTGAGATCATCAGCATGGTGTAGAGCATTGACTTTCTTAATCTTAAAATATTTACAGTTCCTGTAATTTCCTTATGTCCTCTTTGAATTACTAAGCACAGACTTATTGTTGTGCCCCTGCGAGCTGTACAGTCCGGTCTATACGGCGACATGGGCGTCGTTAACTCCGTAGCAATTTATACAGTTCACCCAGTGGTACTAGGGGAAGTGCCAGGCTGGAACAACTCGGCCCATCCTCTGACAACCTGATTCATTGTAAATTCTCTCCTACGTAGCCCTGGGCTGTGGGACTCCTTCCTATGCACCGGTCCTGTCCAGAGTGGTGGGCGGCACGGAGGCCAGACCCCACAGCTGGCCCTGGCAGGTAAGAAGACCACATTTTCTCTGTTGCTCTTTTATGCACCAGCAGCCAATACAATGAACTTTTCTCAGACGTTTTTCCAGGAGCAAGTTTGCTGAAGAATCAATGGGACGGCAAAGAAATAAAGGGACCTGCGTAAATGAGTTTGCAGGCTACATTTTCAAAACATGGCGCTTTGATGTCTGTATTCTGTACTAGGAATGGACACGTGTACAGGGACTGAACAGACTACGAATAATGTTTCAAAGACCATTTCTAATCGGGGTTGGATAACCCTAATGAGATGTTTAAATGCAGACAGCATGGGCTGGAAGGGAGTAGCTGCTGTAGTGGTGGCCCTGCCCAGGCTGGATGTGAGGGGCTGGGGGACTCTCTAGTTCTTCATGGTGGCGAAATGAGCCAGCAATAGAGAAGAGGGGGAGAGATGATGGAGGAGTGGAAGACGGAGAGAAGCTGGAAAGAGAAGGCTTGAAAGATAGGAGGGAGTGAGCAGCCCCTTAGAGAGGGAGAATGGAAACCTGACACCTTTATGTCAGAGCTTGGGAGGTAGGGCTTTGAGTCGAGCCTCGGATTTGGAGTGCAGTCCTGGGGGAGCCCTCTGAGTGTTAGACATCGCAATGCAGGCCCCATTAAGCAGGTAATCCTACACCATGGATTTATGGAATAATTTTGAAATAGCATGCTCGTAGTTGCAAACCATGCAGGTGCCTTTAATGCATGTTACTTGATGCATATTTGCAATGAAAAAAACTACCCAGCACACAGTGGGCCAGATATTCAAAAGCATTTATTTTCTTAAAATTGGGTTTTACAGGTGCAAATGTACTTTACCCATGTAAGTGGGTCTTTTTGATTAAGTATTTGGTTACTTGCTCGGAAGAATCCCAGCAGGGTCAGTGCAAGTATATTCAGCCCCCCCCCCCCCCCCATATTAAATTTTAGGCCCATAGGCCAACTCCATCTCCCCCCCCCCCACCCATCCTCTCTGATAATTAACTTAACAATCATGATGACCACTACTCCTCTCAAAACAATCTCGTAAAAAAAAAATAAATAAATAAAAAATGCATAATTGGTCATAAGGCAGAAAATATTTTCATAACATTTTTTTGTGGGAAAATACTGATTTTCCAAGTTAAAAGGCTTTTTGAAAGTTGCTCACTCTAAAAACACTTAAAACTATGCACATTTCAATACAAATTAAGCATGTATGCCCAGACTTTACCTTGAGAATAACTGCAAAGCTTGCAGGTAAAAGTACCTGCAGACTTTAAAATAAAGCATACAGTTTTAAAACTGCACCCCCCCCCCCCATACTTTTAAATATTAAACTATTATACAAATTTGTTTCAGAAATCAGGTCACAGAGTCTGATGAACAAAGGTAGTCTCTGAAATGATTGGCTTGCCTGATTGGCTAGGCTGAACTAGGATATTTTACCCTTAATACTCACCATACAAAACAATTTCAAATTCATTTTTCACCTCAGTATCATTGAAACAAATTCCCTCTATTACCAGACAAACTGAGAAGTAACACAAAACCCTGCAAAAAAAAAGTTACTCAGAACCTCTACGGCAAATCTACCAAACCAAAACAGCACTGACTGCCAGAACTAAACACAGCAATAAGAACTTGCCATACTGGGTCAGACCCCAAGGGTCCATCAAGCCCAGCATCCTGTTTCCAACAGTGGTCAGTAGGGATGTGAATCGTGTCCTCGATCGTCTTAACGATCGATTTCGGCTGGGAGGGGGAGGGAATCGTATTGTTGCCGTTTGGGGGGGTAAAATATCGTGAAAAATCGTTAAAAATCGAAAAATCGAAAAACCGGCACATTAAAACCCCCTAAAACCCACCCCCGACCCTTTAAATTAAATCCCCCACCCTCCCGAACCCCTCCCCAATAACTTAAATAACCTGCGGGTCCAGCGGCGGTCCGGAACGGCAGCGGTCCGGAACGGGCTCCTGCTCCTGAATCTTGTCGTCTTCAGCCGGCGCCATTTTCCAAAATGGCGCCGAAAAATGGCGGCGGCCATAGACGAAAAAGATTGGACGGCAGGAGGTCCTTCCGGACCCCCGCTGGACTTTTGGCAAGTCTCGTGGGGGTCAGGAGGCCCCCCACAAGCTGGCCAAAAGTTCCTGGAGGTCCAGCGGGGGTCAGGGAGCGATTTCCCGCCGCGAATCGTTTTCGTACGGAAAATGGCGCCGGCCATACGCGTAAGTCCCGGGGTTCTCGAAGGGGGGCGTGTTGGGGGCGTGTCGGGGGGCGGGCCCGGTCGTCGCGGCGTTCCGGGGGCGTGTCGGCAGCGTTTTGGGGGCGGGTACGGGGCGTGGCTACGGCCCGGGGGCGGGGCCGCGCCCTCCGTACCCGCCCCCAGGTCGCGGCCCGGCGCGCAGCAGGCCCGCTGGCGCGCGGGGATTTACGTCTCCCTCCGGGAGGCGTAAATCCCCCGACAAAGGTAAGGGGGGGGTGTAGACAGGGCCTGGTGGGTGGGTTAGGTAGGGGAAGGGAGGGTAAGGTGAGAGGAGGGCAAAGGAAAGTTCCCTCCGAGGCCGCTCCGATTTCGGAGCGGCCTTGGAGGGAACGGGGGGAGGCAGCGCGGCTCGGCGCGCGCAGGCTATACAAAATCGATAGCCTTGCGCGCGCCGATCCAGGATTTTAGTAGATATGCGCGGCTCCGCGCGTATCTACTAAAATCCAGCGTACTTTTGCTTGAGTCTGATGCGCAAGCAAAAGTAGGCTGATCGCGCTTCTTTTAAAATCTACCCCTCTGTGAACTTAATAGCAGGTAATGGACTTCTCCTCCAAGAACTTATCCAATCCTTTTTTAAACACAGCTACACTAACTGCACTGACCACATCCTCTGGCAACAAATTCCAGAGTTTAATTGTGCGTTGAGTGAAAAAGAACTTTCTCCGATTAGTTTTAAATGTGCCCCATGCTAACTTCATGGAGTGCCCCCTAGTCTTTCTATTATCTGAAAGAGTAAATAACCGATTCACATCTACCCGTTCTAGACCTCTCATGATTTTAAACACCTCTATCATATCCCCCCTCAGCCGTCTCTTCTCCAAGCTGAAAAGTCCTAACCTCTTTAGTCTTTCCTCATAGGGGAGCTGTTCCATTCCCCTTATCATTTTGGTCGCCCTTCTCTGTACCTTCTCCATCGCAATTATATCTTTTTTGAGATGCGGTGACCAGAATTGTACACAGTATTCAAGGTGCGGTCTCACCATGGAGCGATACAGAGGCATTATGACATTTTCCGTTCTATTAACCATTCCCTTTCTAATAATTCCCAACATTCTGTTTGCTTTTTTGACTGCCGCAGCACACTGTACTGATGATTTCAATGTGTTATCCACTATGACGCCTAGATCTCTTTCTTGGGTGGTAGCACTTAATATGGAACCCAACATTGTGTAATTATAGCATGGGTTATTTTTCCCTATATGCATCACCTTGCACTTATCCACATTAAATTTCATCTGACATTTGGATGCCCAATTTTCCAGTCTCACAAGGTCTTCCTGCAATTTATCACAATCTGCTTGTGATTTAACTACTCTGAACAATTTTGTGTCATCTGCAAATTTGATTACCTCACTCGTCGTATTTCTTTCCAGATCATTTATAAATATATTGAAAAGTAAGGGTCCGAATACAGATCCCTGAGGCACTCCACTGTCCACTCCCTTCCACTGAGAAAAATGTCCATTTAATCCTACTTATGATAAGGAAACACACAAATATTACACCAAGCCCTAGAATAGAATTTCTGTTCTTTCCAGCAGGGATGGAAACAGAATAAGCTGGAGCATACAGAAAAACTACACATTAGCAGAAAGCCTCATTTTAGTCACACACACAGAAAAACCCTCACCAAATATAGAATAAGTGGCCACAAATTAGAAACAAAAATATAGAAACAAAAACTTAACTCTTGTCTATTCCAGCCTCACCCTCTCCTCTCTTGTTCCCTGCAAGATAGGAGGGAAGGTGGAAACAACAGATGGGGCTGGATTAAGGATCAGTCTCTCTTTCTTGCTCTGCTTTATGCTTTGCTTCCTCCAGGCTCACCCCTTCCCTTTCTTCACACTGGCCGGGAGAGGAAGAGCTGGAGCAGGAAGCAGAAAGCTGTTCTCTGCTGCCTGAGATTTAGTGAAACAATCAACAAAAAGAACCTAATCGTCTGTGGAAATCTATAATATTCATAACCCCCCCCCCCCAAAAAAACAAACAAACCCCACAGGTAAATTCACCATCTGTGAACCAACTTATCAAAGTGCTCAGTCTGAGACCCTCCTAAAATGAGCAGGTACTATCTCATTTATTGACGGTTTTACAATGCTCTGTAAACCACCCAGATGGAATACTGCTCAAAGATTTTAATCATAGGTCTCATTAGATTTTTTTAAAACATTTTTGTATGCAAATAAAACGACTCTAAGTTAAAGAAGCACTTTATCAGGAGACACAGATAAGTGCTTCTTTAACTTAGAGACTCACAGATTGTGTATTTACCTGTGGTTTTTTTTTAATAAATCAGATTTAGGGAGTCCGATAGAGTCGTCAGAGCAGATACTTGTGTGCTCATGCACAGCAAAGCCCCTGGTGCCGCTCCCAAAATTGTTCCACCCTAGGCAGTTGCCAAATTCTGCCTAATGGAAGGACTAGCCCTGAATCGCAGTTGCACGTCTAGAAATTGGTAGGTGCCATGGCAACTTGTAAGACTGAATCTTGTGTATTACTCACCCTTTTGTCTTTGTTCAAGGTCTCCCTTCAGTACCAGTCGGGTGGAAGCTGGTATCACACCTGTGGAGGTACACTGATTGCCTCCAATTGGGTCCTGACAGCAGCTCACTGCATAGGGTAATGTTGCTGAAGACACCATCATTTGTAACCCTCAAAGAGAAGAGACAGTAGTTATCCTAAGACCGAGGGCTGCTTCATAGAAATGTATTTTCCCAGTTCCCCCCCATGTATTGGTAACATCCTATAGGGTTCACTTCTTTCTGTTTTTGTAATGGTTAAGGAGTGACAATGTATCTGGTGAGGTTCTAGACTAGAAGAAGACTGGATCCTGTTAACGTGTCTTCATTCAGTTTACATCCTTTAGGAGTAGGAAACTGATTAGCCAGATGTTTACGAGGGGTTTCTACTTATTTTTCCTGTTCATTTTCTTTCCCTAGCAATCGAGTCTACCGAGTCCAGCTTGGCAAACATAGCCTAGGTCCTACTGAAGCAGGACAAAAATCCATTAGTGCAGCAAAGATCATTGTGCATCCAAACTGGAATTCCAATCTACTCTCCCAAGGGTAATCTCTAAAATATTTTCTTTTACTTCTTGCTACCACGTGTTCATATCTATTGCATTACTAGACTATGCAAGTGTGCAGAATTTGCAATCTAGTCCAGGCACACAGACAATAGAAAGTTAAAATTAGCAAGGCTATGATCGGGAAGAGACAGGGTTAAGATTTTAAAGCAACCTCAGAAAGGTATATGGCTAGAGAAAGGGGCAAGATGCATGGACTCAGAGAGGTGATTACAGACATCTTGCTCATCCATGTGAAATGTGTAAAGTTGGAAGTTGGCAATGGAAGAGAAGGGAACGCACAACAGCGACTTGCCCAATGAATGGAAGTAACGAAGAAGGGTATGGGGAGAGAGAAGATAATGAGGAACTGCAAGTAAAGGCACTTGTAGGTGAATAGGAAAAGCTTGAACTACATGCAGAAGCAGAAGGGAAACCAGGGTAGAAAGGTTATATAGTGTTCATGGCAGTGGAGGAAGATAAGATCTCTTCTTTGATCCAGGGAATCTCTTTCCATTTTGCATGTTTGATGGTTCTTTCCAGCTGCTATGGTAGCACTGTGTTATGGACACCTCTTCTTTTGCTGCCTTCAATTCTGCTGCTGCCTTAGAATTATTGCTTCTCAGTGCAGACTTGGAGCCTCACTCAACAGGCATGGTTTTCAGGCTCTCCACAATGAATATGCATGAGCTATATTTGCATATGCCGGGTCTTTAAAATATGCATTTGTATCCCATGAACAGTCATTCTGCAAGTCCTGAAAACCAGCGTGGTCAAGCGGTCCTTGAGGATTGGATTGTGAACCACGGGCCCGGATATTTTGCCTGTGCTGTAGAGCCAACCCTGGTTCAGGCCCCGCCATAAGTCCCTGTCTTTAGTTCTACTGCCATGAATAGCAGTAGTAACAGTTTAGAGTTTGTTGGTATTTGTCTAGAAATACCAAACAAATGTTGAATTATTATTATTATTATTTCAAACCCAGGAATGACATGGCTTTAATTAAGCTGGCCGAGACTGTGAGCTCTAGCAGCACCATTCAGCCGAGCTGTCTCCCTACTGCAGGAGCCATCCTGGCCAACAATGCTGCCTGCTATGTGACAGGCTGGGGCCGACTGCAGAGTAAGTATAGTGCTTAACCCTCTCGTAAGAAAACGAGGTGATCACATATGTTCTTACATGCGTCTCTGTGATACCTGGAGCAGCATAAAACAGTCTAGAAATGCACTACTAGGTCATTCACCCTACAGGTGGCTGCATGAGTGTGTATATATATATATATATATTCTTTGTCATTGTGTAATAAAGCTTGCAATATTAAGTATCTTTCAAATCATTTAAAACATTAGTGGAATTACTTACCCTGTTTTAGGATTCTCTGACAGATATACCATTTTTATTTAAAGCGTAGATCCAATATACTATCCATTATATATCCATATCCATATACACACACACCCCAAAAAATTCCCAAGGGGGAAAAAAAGCACTAATGTGTTAAGTACATAAGTAATTTTGTAAAGTTAAAAATGTTTCTTTATTGATACATTTTACACAATAAAATAAATGAGCATGAGTACAGAATCAAATCATAATCATATCAAATTATATCCAAATAGGAAAACATTTCCTAAGTCTATTAAAACAGTTAAACAATACAGAGTGTGATACAAATGTATCAATGGTTTGGTGCAACAAGGACCTGCTACAATGTAATAACGTTTGCATATTATTATGACAAAGGGTTGGAAGGAGCCCACAATGTTCTAGCCGATCACTGAATGTTAAAGCTGTAGGATCATTATATATTCTAATTATTGTCATTTTACTTTAATATGAATGTAGTGCAGTGAAAAGAGAGAGCTTTAAATATCTTACTGGTATTTCATTAGGGGTCGGGAGAGGGGTAGTTGCACTTCTTCCTGCTCTTTTATGCTTTTATATTAGTCATAACTGGTCTTTACTGGAGCTTTCAATCACAAATCTCCCATTTGTCTTGCCCAGACAACAATCTAGAGCCTGGGTACCATGGCCCATGAGGCCCTCCAGATCTTGGAACGTGTGCACACCCTGAGCCTGATCAGTAGGTGTCACTAGTGAGCAATGCCTGGACCTCCTGAACAGAACAGGAAATACAGAAAAATTCATGCGCCTTTCCCCCCCCCCCAAAAAAAAACAACCTTAACCCCACCTCCCTACTCCTACCACCCTCCCCGCCATGAACACATGAACAGAGGGGAAAGGATTACATTTCTTTTCTTTTTGCAATTTTCTCAGCCGGGGGAGCCTCTCCAAAAGAACTGCAACAGGGACGTTTGTTGGTGGTAGATCATGCGACCTGTTCCCGCTCGGACTGGTGGGGCAGCACGGTGAAAACCAACATGGTCTGCGCCGGCGGCGATGGCGTCATCTCCAGCTGCAATGTTAGTACTGACACTCTTTGGCGTGCTCTAGTTGCCAGCTGTGTAAAAGGTGTGATCGGATTAGAGAAGGAGTGGCCAACACTGGTCTTTCCATACTACATATGGCATGATGGATTTACTGTATGCACTCGAGTATAAGTCGAAAGATATTATCCCCAAAGCCGGTCCTTAAAATCGCAGTTGTCTTACCCCCGGGTCAATCCACATCATGCCGCCACTGTCATTCAAGATACCTGAGTGAATCGTTCTCGCGCTCTCTCCCCCCGCTCCCTTAACTCACCCGCTGCTATGAGGACGCTTGCGGTTGCGCGGGCAAATCCTCCCCTCTCCCAAGCCAGGGTCTGATTGGCACACTCAGAACCACGCGGTTCAAAGTGCACCACTGGGACCCCACGGCGGAGGAGGGAGGGTACACCTGAGTGACCGCAAGTGCCGTCGTGCTCAGAGCAGCAGCGCTGGATCCGGAGGAGTTGTGTGTGGGGGGGGGGGGGGGGGGGGGGGGGAGAAGCTGTCCTACCGCTACACTGGGGGAGGAGGAAAGACGTTCCTGAGCAAACGCAAGCGCTGTCCTTGTCCAGATAGCGGGTGAGGTAAGAAATCAGGAGGGAGGAAAGGATTCAGACAGGAGGGACATTTTCTTAAGTTGTTAAATGATAATGTTTCTTATGAGACATTCTATTCTGCTTTAAAAAAAATAACTTAAGTAAATCACTTTTATTTATCAGTTTTTCTTAGTATGATTTCACCATTTCATAAGCCCCCTAGGTTTTTTACCCTTGACTTATCCACAGTTGGCAGATAATTCTAGATTTTGGGGCCCAAAAAAATACCCTCGACTTATACATGAGATTGACTTACGTACAAGTATATAAGGTACGTGCACTGCCTCCACTGTATGGAAATCTCTCTCATGCATATTTGTTGTGGAGATCCTGAAAGCCACATCCGTCTGTGGCTCTTAAGGCCAGAGGTTGCCAGCCCTAGATTGGATGATCCGAATCATAACATCTGGAATGGAAGCGTGGTCAAATACCTCTTGAAGGCAGCTTGGTATAAAGCGTGTTAGGATGCAGGGACTGTGAAATGGACAGTGCCCATAGAAACGTCCAATTGTTCAAACTGCCCCTTGCAAATCGTTGGTGAAAAATATACTTCCTTAATTTTTTTCACCCCAAAAAACAAGACGCACACTGCAAATGAGCAATAGCTTCCCCCCCCCCCCCCCCCCCCACAATAATTCACCGTAAAATCTTGGTTTCTCCATTTCTCTGAAGTCTTATGCTAAAGAGTTTATGCCCCGTTCTAAAAAAATGTCAGTCAGATTTTGGACTTCTGCATGAATGATTTTGCACTAAACAATGGCATTTTCTTGTAATGGCAAAGTTATTCACAGGGACAGTAACTTTCAAGCAGCGTGCGGGCGCATGCCCGGAGACGTGGTGAGTTTATAACTGGTGCGCACATTATAAAGTAGCCTGAGCGCCCTTAAGTGGGCACGAAAACCCCATTTCTACCACGTACGGCAGGGTTTAAAAAAAAACTGGAGCACGTCTCTGCCATAACTACTGTCACCAGCTGGCTCAGGTTCCCCCCCTGGTTTAACAGCCTGCACTCTCCCCAAACCCTTTAAACCCCTCCAAGACGGCAGATTTTTTTTTGATGGGGGGTTTACTATTTACATCTCCATGACGGAAGTAAACTTGCACCGCATTGCATCTGGGTGTCCGGCTCTTGGCCATGCCCCGAAATGGCCACGTCTCACTCAGACCGTGCTCCTTTTTTGAAACTGAGGGAGATAGATACGCACCCATCTGGGTGGCTTATAAAATTCGGTGGGCGCACATCTCCTGATTTTTGGCGTACGCTGGGCTTTTAAAATTCACCTTAAAGTGAGAAAGGCACTTTCTGCTTACCCTAGGGCTGAATCTGTTTTGCAGAGACTGCACAATACGGCACGAGCTGCATGGTTAGAACAGGGAAGAGCGTTCCAGCTTTAGGCGAGACTGTACGCCTAGGCAAGGACAAAGTGTGGTCCCTCCGTTTTTCTCCTAGATGGGGTTGCCTTGTTGCTTTCTAAAGAATTTGGTTCTCTCAGCCCTGCCTGCTTTTTTTGCTTCCATGGGTTTCCAGTGCGGGGTGAGACGTGTGCTCCTGCCTGGTTTCCTGGAGGGGTTTTTTTTTTTATCTCTAGCGGTAAAATGCTCCAATGTGGGTTTCTGCGGTTCCCTGGCACAGGAGTGACCTACTCAGCCGGCACTGCAATAAGCTATGAGGTGGAACTTCAAAAGCTGCAGGCCACCCGCCTGTGGGAATTAAACACCTAAATCAGCCCCTCTAAATGGCCTAGGGGCACGTTCCTAAATGCAGCTGCTGATTACAGGGGTGGCCTTAAGGCAGGGAAAAATGAGCTATGAACGTAACCCTGATTTTGAGCACAAGCCGCCTAAACATATAGGCTATTTATTAATAGGCAGACTTAAATTCAGGCCCCTAAGTTTTAAGGACCCAAATTTAGATGAATTTTCAGCTGAAAATGCACAGGGGCCGAAACGAACTGAGCATTTCTTTTTGTTTTTTTTAAATGCGATCTACGCTGTCAGCTGCACCTTACTCACCTTCCTGTCACTCTCTGTTCCAGGGGGACTCTGGTGGACCACTGAACTGCAAAAATTCCAGCGGCCAATGGGAAGTTCATGGCGTCGTCAGCTTCGGCTCGTCCCTGGGCTGCAATTACTACAAGAAGCCCTCGGTCTTCAGCCGGGTCTCAGCCTTCAACAGCTGGATTAGCCAGGTAGGGCCCAGCTGGGTGTGCAGAGGTTTCTTCGGAAGCCCCTCAGGAAGAGCGGTCTAAAAGCTGTAACAGAGGGCGGGGTCCTGTCTGTTTTCACCTGTACAGCATCTTCGTTTGTTCTTGCCTGCAACACCTTTTCCCTTATTCAGGCCAAAGCCAAGAGCATCAAAATATGCGGATACCGAATCCTGGTTTTAAGCCTTCTGCGTGAGAAAACGAACCCCTTCTGCAGCCGAGACCGGGGTTAAAGGCGGCCCTCGGACTATAGAGGGAGTGAAAAACCGCCACAGGGCTCCCAAAGCGATGCTGCAGTTTTATTTATTTATTTGGTTACATTTCTTAGTTGTCATTCCCCGAAGGCAAAAATGAAAAAAAAACAAAAAAAACCCCAACATTGATTACATCGCCATTATGCAATAAATAACAAAACCGTAAAAAATAACAAAAGCTGAAACTAAACATTAAATTGATTGTGACATCAAACGTGAAATGTTTCGGGGGTCCTGAGCCTTTTATCAGTGCTTCTCCCTCAACCCCTCCTAGGACTGCATTCTCAGAAGGGAAAATGACCATTTTAAAATGTAAATAATGTTCTATTCCCTTTATTTGCCCTCTGAATGGGTGTTTACATTTAACAGTATATTTGTTGATCAATGCTGCTTGTCCTCAGTTAGATTGCAGTCTAGCAGCAGAGCCATGGGCTCTCCTTACAACAGCCCCTATTGACATACCAAGGTGTTTTGTACCAGCTAAACCTGTCTTACTGTAAAAGTCGCTTTATAGAACAAACACGGGGGGTACATTTGCCCGTCTTTGTCACAGTTAGGCTGCAGTGTTGCTGCTGGTCTCCCTAGATAAAATCTGTTTTAAAAAATATGTAAAATTCTTGCAGACATCATGCACAAACGATGCATCCCCAGTCCCCCAGTTTGCAGCATAAAAATATTAAACTGTTTTAGTTTCATATTTATACTGCAATTTATTTTGTATATCTGTGGTTTTTTTTATTTTGTTTGCAAAGGAAACAAATACTGCATCCAAAGCTCCTTGCAGTTTTGAGAGTTTGTTTACTATTTATTTTCCTAATAAATTTGCCTCTTGGGGCTTTAAATATAAAATCTAGTACAGCCTTCCAGGGAGAGCTAACCTTGAATTTTGCCCAAACTGAGTGCTATGCATGCTTCATTGTCAAGTTCTCAAAGCTTTACCCTTAAAGTCTTTTATGATGTCAGGGCTTCCCAAACCTGTCCAGGTCCTGTCACAATCTTTCGGATTTCCATAGTGAAGGCACAGAAGATATGTGCACATTTCCTGGGTATGTAAATCTCGCTCATGCATATTCATTGTGCATAGTAGGGTTGCCAACTGGCTCCAGACTTTCAGGACAGGTTGACCCAGTCCTGGTTTTTACTCCCCTGCATGCAGGTACTTACAGTCGTGATTTTCTTAGAAAATGCAATAGGGAAATCAGAATAAGTCCCAGCATGCAATGGGGTAAAACCAGGACTGGATCAACCTGTCCTGAAAGTCTGGAGCCAGTTGGCAACCCTAACTGTGTGGTAACCAGGACAGGTTTGGGAAGCACTGACCTGGTTAATCAGCGACAGACTGGGCCGATGAAGTTCTTACCCCATTGCTTCTGTAGAATTGTGCCCACTGGTTTTTTTTTTTTAAGCAAATCAGAATTACGAGCTCATGCATGCAACGCAGCTCTTCCAGCATCTGCGAGGCCTGAAGCTACCTGCTAATCCTACTTTTAATTCTGTTCGCTTGTTTCTTTTCTTTCCAATCTTCTGCAGACCATCGCTGCCAATTAATTTGAAGTCCTCCAGGCCGAACGAAACAGAGAACTGCTGTCGGGAAAGCCGACGACATGCCAGAAACTTTCATGTTTGGAATCCAATGAGAAACGGAAGAGTAGACAATAAAAATGACAAGGTGAAACAGCTCCTCCTTTGTGGTTAATTTAAAAAGTGTAACCTTGGTTTCTTTGACTGGTCACCCTGAGACAAATGTTTCACAGTTGACGTGATGGATAAATAATGAAATCAATGACTCCTGCTCCTGAGAGTTGTAATTCCATCACTGCTGAGGGCAGGACTTGTTGAGAACCAGGAGCCTCTGCTCTGCGAAATTCCTCAAGCATGTGAATGCTCAAACATTTGGACAGACAGACAGACACAGTGATGACAATAGGCAAGTTTTCCACTGAGGAAAGGCAGCTAAAATAATGGGTAGAAGATAAGGTTATAACTTCTAAAGAGCCAAGTCATTTTAAGATCTCTGCAGGAAAGTTTTAGGACTTGCCCCTGGAAAATACAGACATGCCTGATTTTCCAAGATTTGTAAGGAGCAGAGAAAACTGGATACTGAATTTCCCCCCCCCCCCTCTCCTAAATTCTTATTAAAAAATACATGCAAAAAAGGTATTTTTTTAAATCAACATTTCAAGTTTTAGTGAATTTCCCTAATTAAAAATCAGGCCAAAGCATTAATGACATTTTCCTAATAGAGTAATAGATAATTGGTGCAAATCAAAGGAGCTTGCTTTTCTGAAGGGGGGACATGAGCTCTTCCAGCCTGCAGGAGGTTCGTTATCAGCTTCATGCGCTAGAAACACAGTTACTGGTGTATGGGAGAAGCTGTAGCTGCGTACTGTACTGGCTTTTTTGAGAAAAACTACCATTTTTTTTTTCTAGTCTTCTGTTCATGCTCCTCCCTGCTCTGTCAACACAGAAATTTAGGATTAGGTAACCACCCCCAAAACCTATCATTTATATTTTTAGAAAAGGACGGAAAACGAGGGAATCCTGCACACATACAGAAAAGACAGGGATCTCTGGTTCCACCAATCAGACACATGGTAGTCCCTCCATAACGGCACCACGGGGTAACATTTCTGCCTGGGGTGGCAGTTACTCTACCCTAAGCAATTTACCAGGCTGACTGGATGGTCCATGGTGGTCTTTGTCGTCATTTATTATGTTACTATAAAACTTAGAAACATAGAAATGACGGCAGAAGAAGACAAAACAACCCATCCAGTCTACCCAGCAAGCTTCACACTTCTTTTTTCTCATACTTATCTGTTTCTCTTGGCTCTTAGTAACCTTAGGTTCTATTTCCCTTTCACCCCCACTATTAATGTAGAGAACTTGAGTTGCCACATATGATAAAGTTATCGTATTTCTTTTTGACCTGGTATGCCCCAAAAGGGGCCAATTATCATGCAACCACGTTCCCTGATCAATTTTTTTAATGTGTCGTGGAAACTGTGCACAGAGTAAAGATTACTATTATCATAAACAATAGTAAATGCACATCAATCATAACATTCAATTCACAGATATTCATTAAAAAAAACATGTTTTTCTACGCTCTGCATACAGAACGCAGCTTTGCTGTGCCGTGAATGTGCGATCAGACTTCCTCGAGGAGCAGGAGAACAGCGATTTGCGTTTAGTCTGTCATCCAGGCAGCCTGAGCAGAACCTTTTCACTTCCCAGCTGCTGCCACAGGAAAGGGTCCCTGTTTTAGAGAGAGTCGGAAACGCACTTGCCAGAGGTCTGGCCATGCCGTAAACCTGGCAGACCACATGAAATGACCATTGTGGTGCAAGAGGCTGTCTGTAAGTGAAAGCTTTGTAAAAAAAAAAAAAAGCTTAGTTTCCCCTCCCCCATGCCATTCCAGGTGCACAGCTGCGCCTCTCCCATCAGAAATGGTAAAGTCATCCAAATCAGCCGCAATGAGACAGGTGCTGACAGCAGACTCCTCGCAGAGCTGATCTTCAGCTTGTTTTAAAGAAAAAACGCTTTCGAAGGTAATTGAAGTACCCGGGAATCTGTTTGTACACGCCCTTTGCCGACACTTCATTAGCTACCTGGATATAATTAAAGTAGGGAAAAAAAACCAAAAAATACTTTAAAAAAATCAATGCTAATGATAAGTACATGTACCTGAAAATCCTGGTACACTCAAGAACATCTTCAGGTCTGGGCTTGAGTAGATCAGTAAAAGTCTCCTTCTACCTGTGCATGGCTGGGTGAAGCCTCAAATATAAAGACTGCACAAGACACGAGCAGTTTTTAGTGAGAAGGTAGAATAAGAGGGTCGCCAGTTTATTTTATGAGAGCACAGACGGCCACAGGTGAAATGGCAAAATTTAGTGATCAACCCAGGTCATACGAGAGATGAATCAAAAGAAAGCTGTTACCATTACAAGGAGCGTCTGCAGGTCATCAGATGCAGCGTGCTGCCCCAGAATACTGTCCAGCGTCTCCACGTACCAAGTGCCTGTCTGCTTATTCCTCCAGGACACAAATCCTGGAGGGAAAAAAACAAAACCAAAAAGCCAGCGATCAGGCCAAGGTCTGTGGCTGTGCAGGCTTCAGATATCTCCTGAACACAGAACTACATCCTAACTTCCACTTCGGCCTACCTGGAAAGGTGGAGTAGGCCACCAAGATGTCACTGGGAGTGGGCAGGCTGGCTACCGCATCAAGCTGGTCAAAGCCTTCAGCAGGCAGGCTAAAGGGAGTTGCGTCAGACTGTACAGGATCCCCCAGATGTCTGTCAGACTGTACAGGATCTCCCAGAGGTCTGTCAGACCGTACAGGATCCCCCAGAGGTCTGTCAGACCGTACAGGATCTCCCAGATGTCTGTCAGACTGTACAGGATCTCCCAGATGTCTGTCAGACCGTACAGGATCTCCCAGAGGTCTGTCAGACCGTACAGGATCCCCCAGATGTCTGCCAGCTGGAGCCTCTGCATCCAAATGCAACTCAAAGCCCTTGTCCTTTTGATCTGCAAAGACCAAGAGCTATTCGTTAGATACAAAACAGCTCAAACAGAGATTCCCAGAAAAATACACTGACGGGCCCCACAGCACAGAATCTCTAGGGCTGGACCGATCTGCTTCATAACAGAGGGCACTGGCTCTCATCCTTAGGAACTTTGTTTGAGATGGATGTGTAACAGACTTGCTCATTTTTTTTTGTGGCGTGGAAATTTAGTGGTGTTTACACTGGGAGGTGCCTTTGGTGTCCGCCAAGACCTGGGATTCTCGAAACAGGCAGAGGGATGCCAAACCACGGCCACTGTCTGATTTTGGGGGATTCTCCTTGCTTTCGGCTTGGAATCATACTGCACCGATGTGGGATTCGGTGCTTTTCCCACACTAGGCGTTGCATCCATTTTTTTTTAAGTTTAATATTTTTTTCTAAAATGTGAATAACACTGGATATTAGGGTACAGGATTATCGAAATGTAGTAGTGCTTAATGCAAGCTAGTGCAGGTTTATACATATATATATATATGACACTCTTACTGGGACTTTCAGCTGAAAATCCCCGAGGATGTACTTGCTCATAATGCCTTTCACTTCTGTTCGGCGACGTCTCCAACCAATGTTGCCTCAGGCATTACTCATGATTAAAATGCTCTCCTATTGAAAACGGCATCACCAGCCTGAGACTCAATTGTGCTACTTGGAAGCCTCAGTGTACAAGATTAGCACTGAAGAAACGGTGACTTAAAATAAAGAAAATAAGAGGGCAATTTCCAACTAGTTTGTGCAGCTGCAAACCGGGTGGGCATTTTTTTTTTTAATGTGTGTACTTTACGCAAGTTTTCAAAGCTAAAGCACCTGCCTCGTTTATCTCAGAAAACGAGCAAATGCGGCGAACATTCGTTAAAAGATGACTGCACCTGCTATTCGTGCCATGGGGGGGGGGGGGAGGGGGGCCAATGACCGCTCGCCATGAGTGAAAAACTGAACTTCCCCTGAAACCAAACTCAGCCACAGGATCGTCTGCACCGTGGAACCGGCGGCTGCTTTTGGCCGCCTTCAAAAGAAGGCGATTTTCGGTTGGGTCTTTTCCCCCCTGGGTATTTACCTTTGAAAATTCCCCTCTGAATTAAAGAGCAAATTCAGGTGTTTTCCCCAAAAATATTTACCTCCACCACACGCCTGAATGATAAAAAGTTTGGGCTTCCCGCGCAAACTTGGACACTGGGACCCATCAAAATACTTCACGATCTTCTCCACTGGGATGGACGCTCCATCCGTCCCATACACACCGCCGGGGAACTGGATATGCCGAGCCTGAAAAATATCACACGGTCCGTGAATGCCAGGGACACCCCCCACCCATATTCTTAACTTTCAATGTGCTCAATACGTCAAACTTCAAACATGAACGGGGCCCAGTGGTGGCAGCACAGCTGAAGCCTGGAATTTCCCCTGTTCTTGGAACAAAGGCTGATGGCGTTTTGTTCCGGCACGTTCCGTGTTCTAATTCCTTGTATCCCCGAGAGGCAGAAACTTCTCGTAAACTTGGGAGTTACTGGGCCACCTACGGACGAAAATCGGGCGACCAGCTCAGTTTTTATGGCTGCCATTGGTCACTGGACTTCTGCCCCACTGTGTCTGAAGCTGGGTATTCATGAGGTCACCTACTCCGTTTTTATGGTTGCCACCAGCCCCCCCCCCCCCCCGATCACTGCTTCTATCACTCGTCTAAGTCTGCAGAGACCCAGCTTTGTGACCCTCATAGGGAATACCATAAAATCCAAACACACCTCAAACGGTGAGGCGAACTCCCGGTGCCACTCTTCAAGCCACGAGTATTTCAAACCTTGCAGGATTATTCTGAGCACAGGTTTGTTTTCCCAACAAGAGAGAGAGAAGTGTTGTGTGTGCCTGCGCCACGGGAGAAGCTCAGGAACCCCCTGGGCTTTGGGGGGGGGGGGGGGGGGAGGTAAGGAGGCCCCCATCTCAGCCTCACCGATGGACGGTGAAGAAGGAGCCCGTGTGGGATCAAAATCTCATGCACCACAATGCCTTTATTATTGTTTTTATAAAAAAAAAACAAAAAACGTGTAAACCAATCAAGAAGCCAGCGCTCTGCAGGATCAACATGGCTGCTGTAACATGTGCGAGCCGGACCTGGAGAACAGGATGCATTCAACTCTAAGTGCCGGTGGCTTGAGTGCAAAACAGATACCGAAGGATGGGATAAGTGGGGAAAGATCAGCTGCTAACCCCGGCAGAGGACGCAGCGGGGCCTCCACGAGTCAGAGCAGCGGTCGCAGCGCCCCCGCCTCCTACCTCGCAGCCGTGAGAGAGGATGACCACCAAGCAGCAATCCAGGTGGCTGTGATCCGTCCCCGCCAGCCTCTGCAGCTCCCCGTGGATTTCCTGCGGGGCGCAAGGGAAAGCAGAGCATCACCCACGATGGGGAGAGCAAGAAGGGTGGGAGGGCAGGGGGGGGGGGGGGATGATGGACGGCGAGCGGCAGGGCCGGGTGGCGGGGGAGGCGAGAGCCCTGGGCGCCAGAACCACTTACCTTGCCTTTCAGGTTCCGCCGGACCTGCACTTGAAAACGAAAAGACCGGAAGCGCCTCTGCAGCTTTTCGCAGTCCACATCGGAGCCCTCCCGGCGGGAGAGGTTGCAGTGCTCCAGGAAATCCACGTTGTTGATGATGAGACAGAGGCCGCAAGGGTCTGCGGACAAGATATAGTCCTAACCAAAGGGATCGGGCAGAAGAAAGTCAGGACCCAAACCCAGATTAAGCTTCTAATCCGAGGGACTGAGCAGGAGAGAGGATTATGGGAGGATCTACAAGAGCTCAGCGACGGACTCACCCCCACCCCCACCAGCTGCATTTAGGCATTTGGATAGCTGGCAGTCCGTCCGTCCCACTCCCAACACCGCGTCGGCCAGCTGTCCCTATTCAGTGAAGTGGCTACCGGGGCTACTTCCGGTGGCAGAGCGGCTGCCCCTGCGAGAAGCCAAAGCAGAGAGACCCATAACCCTAGGCATCAAGCGCAGAACTGTCCGAGGAGCCCGTGAACCTGCAGGAAAAGGCTGCGGTCCTTTCAGATAACGTCTGCTTTCTAAGGAGACGCCGAGAGACACAAAGGGGCTTTTTGCAAGTGGTCACCTCTGCAAGGACGCCTACGTGCAAGAGGCCGAGCTCTCGCTGCCGCAGCTCCAGCTCCGCCTCAGCCACCAGTTCTCCTGCCGCCTCTACCGTCGTAAGCCCCGGAAAAGCACGGCAGGTAATGCATCTCAGACAAAGAAACATTAAACAAACAAACAAAAATGAGCAGCATCACCTTATCGCAGTTCCTTTTGCATTCTCCGGTCCTGTTTTCTCCAGAACGCGTGGAACCTGATGAGAGACGGATGGAAACGGAGAGAAGGGGGGGGGGGGGAGAAGAGAGAGTGAAAAGGAGCGGTCGTCCGTCACCAGGTCTGGCTCTTTCACGTGCCCCCGCTGTAAGCGCAAGCTGGTGGCCTCTTCCCGGCACGGCAGCGCTCAGGGCCCCCCCCTTCCCACTGCAGAAATTCCTCATCGCTCCCCCCCCCCCCCCCCCCCCCCCCGCACAACTATTTATTCTGTATGGAATCAGACACGCCCATTTCTGTTATTCCTCATGAGATCTGGCGGAGCGCCATGCGCAGGTGCCACTCACCGACGATGCAGCCAGCCTTTCGGTAAGAAGCGGACACGGCCTGTGAATGTCCTGCTGCGTGCCGCCGGGTAAGACGCTGGTGCGCGCAGCAGGAGAGGGAAGGCCTAGCGCTACGTATCCACGCTTTTGGAGTAGGGGGAAGTATTATCTTCCGGACTACACTTGCACCATAAAAATCCTCTCTTCCACTACCATCTTCTCCAAATCCTCTAGCACCGTTCTGGACTCGCATCTCCTTCCCCCCCTCCATCTGCTTCTCCCTGCTTCCACTCCTAACTTACTAGGTGGACGCTATGGCTGCTCAACGTTTCTCCCTCCTCCTGCTCCTCTCATGGCACTGAAACAGCTCTTCATGACGGACACCAAGTCTCCCCTCACTATCCTATGGTCTACGCTGCCTTCTCCTCTTCGATCTTCCAGCAGACCTTCAACATCGTCGGTCCATCATTCCTTCCTCATCTCGGTTCAATTCATCCCTCCCTTCACGCACCTCCCCCCTCCTCCACCACCTTGCTCCGTGCCACAGGGATGCAGTTTCAGATATCCCGTTCCAGTCCCCGGCCTCGTCGCCTCTTCATGATAAAGATCCAGTCTAGTGGACTTCCCATTTCCCTGCCATCTCCACTTCGAAGTCTGCTCACTCGCCATATTACCCTTCTTCAGGCATGGCATCCAGGCTCAGCCTGCTTTTGAATTGTTAATTTTATGTGGACAGTACTTCAGTTGGTTTTATTTTACATAAGAACATAAGAAGTTGCCTTACTGGGTCAGACTGAGGGTCCACCAAGCCCAGCATCCTGTTTCCAAGAGAGGCCAAACCAGATTACAAGTACCTGGCAAGTACCCAAACATTAAAATAGATCCCATGCTACTCATGCCAGCAATAGCAGTGGCTATTTCCTAACTCAGCTTCATTAATAGCAATTTATGGACTTCTCCTCCCGGACTTATCCAAACCTTCTTTTAAACCCAGCTACACTACCTGCACTAACTACATCCTCTGGCAATGAATTCCAGAGCTCAATTGTTTGTTGAGCGGAAAACTATTTTGTCCGATTTGTTTTAAATGTGCAACTTGCTAACTTCATGGAGTGCCGCTAGTCCTATTATCTCAAAAAGTGAATAACCGAGTCACATCTACTTGTTCAAGACCTCTCATGATCTTAAACACCTCTATCATATCCCCCCTCAGCCGTCTCTTCTCCAAGCTGAACAGCTCTAACCTCTTCAGCCTTTCCTCATAGGGGAGCTGTTCCCTTCCCCTTATCATTTTGGTCGCCTTTCTTTGTACCTGTTTACTAGAAAGGTCTTTATAAAATCTGATAATAAAAAACATTTCATTTACGCTCTCTACACGAGCGATCCTGCCCCTTCTCCCTCTTTTCTCTCGTGATCTTCCAGCCTTCTTGACTCCAAATTTATCATCACTCTATAACACAGTGCCTTTGTATTAAAAAAAAAACACAACAAAAAAACTCCACTGTGTAAACTTCAAAATAGAATTTACAAAACTGCATACCTGGAGTCTGGGGACCGTGTGGTTCATCTTGGTCTCCTTTCGCAGTGACTTGGTGGGAAATTACCAGCCTTCTGGGCATTTGCTCATCTGTAAAATGAAAGCATTGGATTCGGCACCATTTTCCTGAAAATGATGTGGTTTCCAATAAAAATGCTCTTGTTTGGTTTCTTTGCTGGTTGGGGAGGTCTTCAAACGGAGACCCCCAGCAGATGCTGAATTATGGCGGCCGGCCAGGAGCTGATTAGATTTCCTTGGCGTGAATATATACAAAGAGAGAGAGGATTTAAAAATCCAGCTCTAATTCTCCTTGTCAACACATCTTATGGATTTATTGGAGGAAGAGCTGTAAAGTGTTCTGGGGGAATTTCTCGGAGGGGTCAGAATAATGGATTTGTCAGGCGTGGACCAATCAAGACGATCTCGCCCGTTAAGAAAAGCCCCAACGGCACGGAACCATTTTTGCTTTATATTTAGCTTCTGCTCTCTTTGCAGGGCGGGTTTAAGGACAGAAGGTGATACAGGCTTGGGACTGGCAGGTGTGTAAAGTCTGATCCTTCAGGAGGAGCCCCCCTCTCCATACCCAGTAATAGCTTGAGAGAAGCAGGTACTGCTGAACAAAGGACATGGAAAACCAAGTCGTTTATCCTGTGTGCTCTAGAAATCAAATTTGGAAGAAAATGCAACCTAATATTATATCCAAGAAACCATCCCGTAACAGCGGTGCTGCTCTTAGTTGCAATGCTGCATGCTCATTAACCAAGCACAACAATGGTGACGGATCCTCTGCACAACAGGGGCTAAACAAATTGAACCTAATCCCCTGCTCAGCAGCCTAGCACCTGGCCCTGCAGCACTTCTTTGTCCCCCAGCATTCAGTCTATAGCTGCCCCTGTTCATGATGGAGGGAAGTGGACCAGATTCGTACTAACCTCCCTTCCTAGCAGGTGAGGGCATTTCAACTGGACTTATGTGACGTGGCTCCACTGCTGCCTTTCTGCATCCCTCCCTGAGCACGGCTGCGAGCTCGGCCTGTCCACTCTCCTCCAGGCAGGCCACGAAGAGAGGAAAGGCTGACCTGCCTCGCGTCTGCAGATCTGTGACCAGTTGCCTGGCCTGGTCTCGACGGGTGCCGGCGCTCTGTGAGGGGGGGGGGGGAGAGAGGGTGAGAAATTCACAGATTCCCGGAATGCAAACTCTCTCTCTCTCTCACTTAGTGCAGTTCCAGTAGCTGTGTTGATCCTGGAGAAAACTGAAGTCTTGGTTGGTGGGGCTATTTTTTTTTTTTTTTTAAAGGACTGCCAAAAAAGGTATATGCACTTTCAAGACCTCACATCTGTTCTTGAAATCTCATGTACTACGCCATCTTTAAGAACTACCAGCACCTTCTAAGATGCTCACCAACTTATTTAAAGCACTTATGTAAAAAGACATTCATTCCCCGCATGGCAGTAAACTGATGCAGAGTTTCCTCTATGGGGGTCTTCTCCCCTGGGGAACGCCTTTCCTATTCAGATCTGCAAAAGCACCGTCCTTCACGACCAAACAAGAGATGTTCTTCTTGTTACATATCCCTTACTTTTGTATGCTTCTCTCAGGTTGTTCTGTTTCCCTGTACTTGGTTGTTAGGCATTCATATTTTTAAATATTAAATGTCTATTTCTTTAACAAAAAAAAAAAGCAGCTTACCTTCAGCCAGCATGTATGTAATGTTCTATATGTTTGCATTCATAAAATGAATAAAGATATCATAAGAAAAAAAAAAAGCTACTTCCAGGGATGTGCATGTGGATCTGAAGCTGTTCTCCCTGCTCCGCCTCCCCCTTCCATTAAACGGCCTTATGTCTCCCAGACATGTTCTGAAAATTTGATGTGCACAGGACACACGCGTGTAGTGATCTCAAAAGCTGCCTTTTCCTTTCAAAAGTGGGCAAAAAAATAAAAAGCATCGCTGGAACGGAACTATGTGCGGAAGGGGCCCTGGTTTGATCTTCACCTCGGGTCAGCTGGGGCTGGGCATGCTGCGGAGGCAGCGTTCACATCCCCTGGGGCAGGAGGGAGCTGGTAGTCACACTTTAGGAGTGACCCTTGGTGGCCGGATTTAGAGCCCATCCTACAGCGTTCCTGCTACGATGGCCAGACTGGGAACAGTGGGGGAGGGGGGCTACTAAACCAGGGGTGAGAAAAGGCTCAGCGGCGTCAGAATCTCAGCCCTGGCTCTGACTGAGCCGCGAGAAAAAGGAGAGCGGAGGAACAACAGAGCCCAAATAAATACATAAACAATGCAACGATGACGAAGATGAAAGAAAGAAGCAATGTCCCGGTCAAGAATCCACTTCTTAGCACTACACAAACCAGCACAGGGGGCTCCTCCAGAGGGAAGGGAAGAGGACTCCATTTAATCCAAGTGAGCAAGAGGCGCTGGATTCATATGCAAACATCAGGACACTATGAACAGGGGAAGCACTGATCTGGGCGCATTAATATGGTTTTAATTAGGCCGTGCTGGTATTTCTAATGGGTTGGGTGCTATTTCTTTTTTAATGGACCAAAAATGCTATTTCTTTTTTAATGGACCTCAGAGTCGGGCTTCACCTGACTCTGGGGCCATCATGCGAGACCCTTTGTGGCTGGAGAGCCCTGGATCCCCCCCCAGAGTTTGTGGTTACAAAAAAAAAACAAAAACAAAAAAACCCCAAAACACCCCAATTATGGGATGGAGAGCTTCAGGTGGTGCCTGCTGGGCAGACTGGATGGCTGTTTTTGGTCTTTATCTGCCGTCGTTCACTATGTTACTAACAGTTTGCTGAAACAGATCCTGCTAGGACTAAAGAGTTCTAATAACTGTCTTCCAGGAAAGACATCTCCAAGCCCTGTGAGGGTGGTTTCTGGGTACAGCCGTCTCGGGGAACCCGCTCTCTCCCAGCCAGTCGGGTTTTTAGGATTTTATTTTATTTATTTATTTAACATCTTTTCTATACCGTCGCTAAGTTATATACCATCGCAACGGTTTACAAATAGGCACATAGACTAAGGTTAGTAAATCTAGGATATCATACGTTCTAACAGGTGCCAATAAAGTTCGGTTACAATTTCATAAATAAAATCATTATTTGAGTAATGTTGGTCAAGTCCAGGTATATTATTGAGTTACTATCTCTTTGAGATATTACTTCTTCAATGTAGGATTGATTAAATTCATTCTCATCTGCATTACTCTGTACTTTCATTCTCTACCCTCCACACTCTTTAGTGAAGGCTTTTTTAAAGAGCCATGTTTTTACATTTTTCTTAAAAGTTTTGAGATTATTCTGTAATCTGAGTTCAGGGGGCATCGTGTTCCATAGTATGGGCCCAGCCAATGATAAAGCCCTTTCTCTCACTTGGGTTAATTTTGCTGACTTTACTGAAGGGATTGTTAGTAGTGCTTTGTTTGCTGAGCGGAGGTTTCTTTGTGGAACGGGTACTCGTAAGGCTATGTTTAGCCAGTCTGCTTCTTTATCATATATTAGTTTGTGTATGGTGCATAAGGCTTTGTATTTTATCCTGTATTCGATGGGTATCCAATGTAAGTCTGCTAGAGTTTCGGTTATATGGTCCCTCCTCTTTTTTCCCCGTCAGTATTCTGGCTGCAGTATTTTGAAGTATCTGGAGTGGTCTTATCGATGTGCTTGGGAGTCCTAGTAAGAGGATACCCATGAAAAACCTGCATAAGATCTATTTGCCTATTTTACAATGCCAGTACCTACACATTTATCTGGTCACGCTTCCTGTGCCTAGCACGATTCTTTTCTTATCTGTTTTAAGTTAGCAGCAGTTTTCAGAATGAACACAACCCCAGGGATGTTTGCTTTGAAGCTTGCCGTGGGTTCAAAGTGCCAGCAGACGTTTGCATCTGTTTTCTGAGCAGGAGCTTTCCGGGTGTTGGAAAAACCAACATCAAATTGCTCCCCCAGAGCACCTCCGCTTCCTGGAGTTAAAAGCAGGAGAGCTGTGCTAGGGTGGGCAAACTTTCAGCTGTGGGCAAGGCAGGATGAATCCCGGGCACCCAATTTCCAGACGTAAATCACTATCTGCAAATTTAAGTGGCCGTGAATATGGCCTCTCTCATGTTTTGATAGGTGCCAAATACACTTTCCTCCCCCAAAGCCTCTCCCCGCTGCGATGGGAAGAAGCGGACCGTTCAGTTCAACATTTCTTTTCAAATAAACACTCGGGTGCAATCACGTTGTTCTGCGTACCACAGCGTGCCGTGCAAAGGCTGCACGAGCAGACACAAGCTTCTGACACGCCAGTCGGTGAAATGGCAACCTCGGATCCACAAATAAAAAGCACTTCCCTTCACTATAACCCCCAGGGGATCCTTGGATCGCTGCGAATACCCGCTGCCCATGATGAATTCTCACCCACCGATCAGAGGACCCAGGTACCAAGAAGGGATAGGGGGGTTTGCTTGGAGGCTGGTTTGGCGCATTTCCTAGGGGAGAAGCACTAATTCTTCGCTATCCCTGCCCCGCCACAATTTTCAGGAGACTGTGGCTCATTACTCCTACCTGGATTTCTTCGATCATGTCCTGAGAAAAGATGTCCTTTTGTAGCAACAGGTCCCAGAGTGGGGCAACTTTCAGATCCTTCACCAGCCGCACCCGGTTCTGCTGCAGCAGGCGTCTCTGGCCCTCCTCCATCCTGGGTCTGAGAACAACCAATCCTGTCGTCACTTGCTCTTATTAGGAAACACTGAAGAAAGTGCAACGTCCGTGCACGACGTGGTGCACTGGCCTGGGCACAACGTGTGTTAACATAACACGCCACAGCCAGCATCAACTTTATAATAATAGAGCCCAATTTAGGAGGAATTTTGTCCAAGGCGGTATAAACGTTAAGGATTTTTACTAAACAGGTTGGTTTAAAGTGAAGCCAATACATGCAAAAATGCCGCTCCCTTTCTGGCTATATTCAACTCCTGCTTAAAGACCTATTGCTTTAAGTCTACTTTTAAATCCAAAAGTCAAGGACTCTGTCTGATCTCAGCCCTCTCACGGTAAATGTAATTTGCTGTATTAGTGAAACAACTACTAGAAAAAGTTATTTGTGTGTCTTGCCTAGACTGTAAGCTCACTGAAGAAAGGACGGGCTTTTGTATGCCTGCATACCTAGTAGTGCTACAGTAACATTCACGTCGTGGTATAGGAAGCAGAGTGACCACTGCTGGCTTAAGTATGCCGGAGCAGTAAGTCAAGGGAGAATCTGCTTGCATTCGGGCCGGTGGAGCGCACCATCAGCCCGGGTTTGGACGTGCGTTTGACGTGCTAGCTTTACCCCTTATACAGTAAGGGGTAATAGCGCGTTGAAAATGTGGTCCAACCCCCCCCCCCCCCCCGAAACTAATAGCGCCCGCAACATGCAAATGCATGTTGATAGCCCTATTAGTTATTCCCCCCCCCCCCCAGGAAAGCCCCTTGGCTGCACATTTTACTTTCAGAAATTTCAGCCGGCACCAGGAAAGTGTACAGAAAAGCAGAAAAAACTGCTTTTCTGTACACCTTCCGACTTAATATCATAGCGATATCAAGTCGGAGGCCTCAAAATTAAAAAAAAATAATAATAATTTTAATTTTGCCGGCGTCTGTTTTCTGAACAGTGGGCTCCAGAACCGACGCCGGCAAAATTGAGCGTTGGCTGTCAAACCCACTGACAGCAGCCGCTCCTGTCAAAAAGGAGGTGCTAGGGACGCGCTAGTGTCCCTAGCACCTCTTTTTACCGCGGGCCCTAATTAGCATGTTCTTTCCCCCTGAATCGCGCTCCCCCGCTCTCCCACAACTTTTACTGAATCGGCCTGAGAGTAATTATCATGGTTACTATTGTGGTCCTATATTTCTCTTTATGTTTTCCTGCTCTAATTCTTTCCCACAGTTAGACTTTACCCTGTTTTAATGTAACTTTACGACCTTCGCACTTGTTAATGTTCTGTTATTTGACTCACTCCCCCTGTTATCTGTAAACCAGCATGATGTGATTTTTAATCACGAATGCCGGTATAGAAAAACTCTAAATAAATAAAAAATAAATAAAATAAATGTTTTATCATGACTTTATTTCATTTAACTTTGTATTTTTCTGGTCCACATTATTGTGGGGAAAGGACAGGTATAAATAACATGCTGACGTACATATTCTAATTTAACTTTTAAGTTTCCTCCACCCATCGCATCACCTGCCAGCGATCAACTGTGGTCTACAGCACTACAACGACAGCAGACTAGGTAGACTGGATCGACCTCTTCTCTCACAGCCTATGTTTTTATGGTACTGCCTATACGTTTGCACAAGCTTCTAGGTTATTTTGAAACAGCCAGCATAGAGTCCATGCATACAAGCACTGGCTTCGGAGGGCACACCTTACATGCGTACATGCATACTTTATAAAATCAAAAAGGATGCATCTAATTGCTGATTCTGCTCCAACATCTCCCTCTGTGCGCCTAAAAGCATATGCAAAACCAGGTTCTTTAATAAAAGCCATTTACATGCATAAAATCAGGTTTTCTTCCCGTAAATGACTTTGAAAACAACTCTCTTTAAGGTCCTGGTTACATAAAATACATTTCGAAATAATAATACAAATATCCTTACCTTGATTTACGGATGCGATGATCCCCGCAGGCACCTTTGTGATCCGACTAGATTTTTCAGTTCCAACTTCTTTGGTAAAATCAGAGATACCAGTTTCTGTTTTAATCGATTTATTCCTTTGCCGATTTCTCCTGCGCTCCAGGAAGTAGTTTTGTGTTTACAATAAGGAAGTGAAGCAAAAGTCCACGTTTCTTAATTCCGGATCTTGCTACGATTGGCCTCTGAGGTTGCCGGGGAGCTAGGTCCCAGCCCTCTCCCCCGCCTTTTGTTTTCTTGTTTCTGCGCACTGTCATCGCACAGGCTGATCCGGGCCTGATTACGCCCCAGTGCATGCATGGATTTGTAGTTCTGATTTCTCCGAGGGGAGGAGGGGCCCCTGGAAACAAATACAAAAAAAAAAAAAAAAAAAAAAAAGGGGGGGGGGGGGTAGGGTGGACTTGGACTTGCACGCCCTTTCGCTGGCTGAGGAAGTTTGGACCGCGCGGGCTCCCGTCCTTAACGACGCAAGTCTCGCGCCGCTGGCGGAAGTTGGCAAGTCCCGCGAGAAGAGCACCGAGACTGTCAATCCCGGGAGGAGCTGCGGGAGAGGGGAACTCGGGCCGGTAAGAGAGGAGGGGAGGGGAGGGAGGAAGGAAAGAAACTCCGCCATTGAGGGGGTTCGCGGTGGAGGAGACCGGTGGCCTGGTAGGGGCGGAGGGTTAACGGTTCCTGCTTTCTTCGCTGCCCCCTCCTTCCCGGGCGATGGAGGTGGGGAAGCAAGAACGGTGAGGAGGAAGAGAGCGATAAATTGGCCTGGGGAGAGGGGGCGCACGGAGATAGAGGGAAGAGGGGACATGCGAGGAAGGCTGCAAGAAGAAATCAGTTACAATAGAGAAAAGTAACAAGTGCAGCGAGAATACAAATCTAAGGTGTAGAAGACAGCTTATGTTTTTGGTTATCTGCAAATAACCTGGCTTGCCCACCTCACATCAGAGTGGAGGGCTGGGGGTGGACTTCTTTTATCCTTCCTCAGAGTTAGGGTCGGTACTCTGGGGAAAGGGTTCACTGGATCTGTACAAGGGAGGCAGGCAATATGGTCCACTTCATTTGTACTTCTTATTTTCTTTCTAGGTACTTCAGCAGGTAGACCTGAAGGGAAGAGAGCTGGAAGGGAGGTAAGGAGATGCATAGATTTATTACCGAGGGACTTGGATAACTTAGGGGATCGGCACAGGCTCTCGGAGCCTTTCATTTCGAGGTCACTGATTCATGTCAGGGTTAGGTTGGGAGTGACCAAAGGTCATTCACATCTGGTGACCCGGGTGAAAGAAGAAGACCTGGAGTGAGATGTCTCGTTCTAGCACCTGGTGAAAATGTGTCCATGCTTTAAAACCAGCATCTGAACATGGCCACCATTGTTTATGGTCTTGGCAGAAAAGGGAAAGATTGCACAAACAGTGGTGACAGCATTTCTGCCTGACCCACTGAAGTGGTTCATCTAGAGCATGGTTTGAGGTGCATTGACAGGGCATTGTGGTGAAGCCTGTGCTGCCCATGCTAATCCTGTGTTATGAATACATGGAAGGCTTTAGTTTCCAGTGCATTTCACGAGTAGTGATTTCACAAGAAAAATAGAAATGTTGAAAAGTTATGAGCATTTTCTTGTTAATACATTTTTATATTTTTATCCGTTATGAGTTCTAAATGGTAAAATCGAATTTTATTGCAGGATATTATTTGTACATGCAAAGCTTCACTGTATTTATAACAAAGGTTTAAACAAAAATCTTGATTAAATTTAAGATGTTTTTAATGCTCAGAGTTTTCTGAACTTGTCCTGGTGACCCCGCAGCCAGTCTAGTTTTTAGGATCGCCACAATAAATATTTGTGCAGTAAACTAGCATTTCGTTAGATTTGTATCCTTAATGGATGGTGTTGAGAAACCTTGACAATGATACTGAACATAGTTCTTCACGTATATTGCTGATATTGTTCTGCTGAGCTGTGAAATATTTTGTTTGTAGTGTAGGTAAGCAAAGTCTGCATTAGGCACTTTTTTCAGCATAGCATGTTGTCATCTTGCTATGGTTCATTCTAGAAGACCACCCTTCATAAAGTGCACACATTGGGGCAGATTTTAAAAAAGCACGCACGTACTTTTGTTTGCGCACCTGGCGCAAACAAGAGTACGCCGGATTTTAATAGATACACGCGTATCTTTTAAAATCTGGGGTCAGCGCACGCAAGGCTGCGCAAAATCGGCAGCCTGCGCACGTCGAGCTGTGCAGCCTGCCTCCGTTCCCTCTGAGGCCGCTCCGAAATCGGAGCGGCCTCGGAGGGAACTTTCTTTCTGGTGCCCCCTACCTTCCCTTTCTTTCCCCTAACTAACCCGCCCCCCCCCCCCCCCGCGTACTCCTTTGAAAATCTGCCCCATTGTCTATGATTTTCGATAAGTTCAGTCATTAGTAAAGGTGTGGCTGAGTTGGAGCCTTCAAATAGAAGATGCCTACTTGGTAGAGGGAAGTTGTATCTAGATTGAACACATTTCTTTATGGTCTTATTAACATTGGTAAGACAGGCATTTTGCTCTCCAAGATATTTCAAGTGCATTTAAAAACCTGATGGAACTGTAGAGATTATACTTAGGATGTTTCCTCTAGTATTACACAAAAGTGGCTTTGTTAGAGATAATTTTGCCAAGTTTACTCACAGTAGCGTCCCTTACTTTTGAGTATAAAATTTTGCTTTTCATAAGAAGTAACAGCATTGTTTCCTTTTGTGTGAGCTTGCATATGCAGACAGCGGCAGTATTAGAGTCCTTATTTCTGGGATTCATGCAGATAAAACTTCTGTACAAAGTTTTGCTGGCTAGCTCTTCTGCTAAGGCCTGCAGAGATATATGTACACAAGCCTTGGGCTCTCACCCTCATCCCCATGCCTTGAGTGTAACCAGCACAAAGGCAAAAGACTGAAAGCTGTAGAGAAGGAGGAAGCAAATCATTTGACAAGAAGGACAGCTGTCATCTTTTGCTTGTCTAAATCCCACAATAACCTAAAAGAAGTACATGCACCCAGTTGGAATTCTTGTCTTTTTTGCTTGCTCAGTTATGGAAAACTAGAATTTTGTATGCATGAGAACATTTTGTTAGCAGCAGTGCCCTTGGTAGTTTTGCCAAAACAAAGAAAGCCATGAAAATAGAAATAGTCAAGATTATACCGTAAGATAATACCGTAAGATATTCTAGATAGCAGTGTCTTGTTCAATTTGGTGGTGAGAGAGAAAATCACCTTAAAGAAGAAGAAATGGGATGGGAAAAGATGTTTATCATGCCACAGATATGTACAAACTTCTTCACATCTTCTGTTGCTATTATTTTTCATTGATCATTGTGTCACAGTCTACCGACAAATTACACTTTAACACATTCATGAATGGCCAAAAGAGCATGTATAAAGAGTCATAAAAGACGTGTTTTGTACAGAGTTGCATTTTGAGATTTTGGCATAGAGATTTATGAAAGTATATTGTGAGATTTCGGGATTACGTTACTCCTTGTTTAATCTCTTCAGCTTTGGAAACAAGATATGGAACTACAGAAGCTTCGACTCTCCTGGCAACTCTTAATTATTTTGGTTCTGGTTCTGGTCCTGAAAATATTGTCTGCAGCAGATTTTGATCCATACAGAGTCCTCGGTGTCAGCAGGACAGCCAGCCAGGCAGACATAAAAAAGGCTTATAAAAAACTGGCTAGGGAATGGTAAGTGTAACCACTGGGGGAAACTGTTTTAAAGGTGCCTTAAGAAATACTGTCACCATCTCTACTTGTAGAATAATAAGGGGAGTTTAATATAGGATATATTTTGGATGATTTTGAGATATTGGTGATTTTGGTTACCTATACAATTTTGGTTACCTATACAATTCCGGATCCAATATAAATGTCTGTCTTTAATTCACAAATCGGTTTATGGCAATAATGCAGAATGGTTAAACGCATCCCTTCACATCCATACTCCTCAATGTAACCTCAGGTCTTTAGGAAAAGCTTTATTATCCATTCCATAACCAAAATTAGCCCATTTGAACTCAGTCAGAGAAAGAACGTTATCACTGGCAGGACCAGCACTCTGGAATTCGCCCCCCCTCGACATTCGGCTTGAGGCAAATACACACACATTTAAAAAACTCCTGAAGACGTGGCTATTTGAACAGGCATACATACATTCAAACAAGCTAAATTCGAGAGTATAGTTATTCTCCCTGTTTACTTTTATTTTATAACCATGGAATTAGTCCATGGTAGTGTTTATTTTACTTGGAATTGTTTTTAGTTTATTTAATACCATTGTAACTTGTAATTTTGAAAGGTGGTTATTTTATATTGCATTTTATTTTTGGGCAATGTATATTATGTTTTAATTTTGCTTTACTTGATTTTATTGTTTTGTTTTAGAAAATTGTAAACAGACTTGAAGTTATTACGAAAGTTTCGGTATATAAAAATGGTTAAATAAATGACTTTGGTCATGCTACAGTAGAAATGATCAGATAAGTAATTTCAGGTAAGAAAAACCAAGGTTAGAAGTTTATGCATAGATAAGAACATAAGAAATGCCATACTGGATAAGACCAAAGGTCCATCAAGCCCAGCATCCTGTTACCAACAGCGGCCAATCCAGATAACGGTAGGATCCCAAGGAATAGGTCCACTCTTTCTTGCTGTTTAGCAGGGGTAATCAGTGGCTTTCCTTTCTACATGGCTAATAATGGTTTATGGACTTAGCAGCTTACAGCATTTTTAGAATTCAGCTACGGTAAGCCCCTTCCTCAAAGAATTTACAGTCTATGGGTACCGGAGACTACAGATGATATAGCAACTTTTCTTCCAGCAACTTGTCTAAACTGATGAAAAAAAGCCCTGCTGCCACTGCTGACCTAAAAAGCATAGCTGGAAGAGGAGGGAAGCACCTGCATTGGGCTGCCCAGAAGGAGGAAGCACTGTTGGGCCACACAGGTGCAGGAGGAGAGAGGCAGTGGCGTCTGGCCCCAAAGATAGTGGTGGTAGTGGGCCAACGAGGTCAGATGCAGAGGGAGGCAGTGGCGTCTGGCCCTATAGATAGTTACTAGAGGAGGTAGATAGTGGTGGTGGTGGGCCAACGAGGTCAGATGCAGAGGGAGGCAGGAGCGTCTGGCCCTACAGATGCAAAGGGAGAGAGGCAGTTGCTGTGGGCCAATGAGGCCTGATGCGGAGGGAAGCAACAGGGTTGACTCGAAGATGGGCTGCTGCTCCATTGTACCTGGGGCTGTTGTACCGCAGGAGGTCAAGCCTGGGAGGGTGAGGAAATGGGGATTGGGAGGGGGCACAAGTCTGAAAAGAGACCCCCATTCTCCTTTTCCTTCCCGGACTGATTCCTGAAAAAGCTGGTGCGGAGGAAGGAAGCGGGGTTGCTGCAGGGGCTCCAAAGCCCCAACCCTACTTCCTGTTTTGTTTCTTCTGGTTCTGCTGCAGACCGGGAGTTGTGGATCATGGGGGAGGAAGAGGACCCAGGCTGGGAAGAGATGCTGGGCAGGAGGGAGAAGGGGAGGGTAAGGCTGGCAGAGAAGAGATGCTGGGAGGAGAAGAATGAAGGGGCTACATGCTGAAGAGGAAAGATGTGGGGAGAGAGAAAAGGGGGGATGCTAGGCAGAGGGTGGTGGTGGAGAGAATGAAAGATGGGTGAAAGTGAAGGGATGAGAGGAACTGGAGGATGAAAAGGGGAGGAAGGATGAAATCTGGGTGGATAGAGAACAAGAAAGAGGCAGAAAAGGGAGAAATGGAGCACAATGAGATGAAAAATGAAAGGAATGTCAGAGACGGATATAGAGGAGGAAGTGAAGAAGATGGAGAGAGAGAAGAAACAGAAAATGTACAGGAGACCCTAGAAAAGCAGAAAAGAGACCAGGACTAGCTCATTTGGAACAATGGAATGACCCGACAGCAAAGGTGTAAAAACAAATATTCCGGTCATTAAAGTGAAAATAAATAATCACTGCATGCAGAGTCTGGCCTCTTGGGCTTTCCATTTCAGGGTTTATCTGAACATTTGGAAAGGGGACAGAGAGGGGGGTAATGGTGGGAGTGACGGCAAGAATGGGCAGAAGAAGGAACAAAGAGGGGGATGTAGTGGTGGTGTCTAGGGGGTGGGAAGGCTGAGCAGGGAAGGGGGATGTTGGTGTGGGGTGAAAGGGGAGATAGAAGGGGGCAATACTTTTTCACTTAGCCATAGCTGCCACATTGCTTGGCTATGCCCAGATCCTATTAAGCTGCTGATATTGGCTCCTGAAAGAATCATCCTGAACTTTACTTTCTATTGTCATTTTATTTTTAAGGGCCACATTGAGAATTGTCTCCGTTTTTATTCTGTGCTATTTAAAAAAACAAAACATAATAACAGAGAAGATGACAGCAGTAAGGAGCAATTGGACCAATACACAGTTTTCTAGATATTTCCCATCTACACTGCTCTAGCTAAGGATATATTTCACCTGTGAACTGTTCAAGCTCAATCACTTAAACAAAATCCATTTTTGTGATTTTTCTCCTTTAGTTCTTTACCGTTCTAGGCAGATGAGCATACAATTTCCAAGCTTAACCCATCACTCAGGCCACCCCTTCACCCCACGTCCTTTACCCAACCTGGAAAAATTAACATTTCACAATGAGAGTGTAGCGTATGTTGTATAGATCAGTGAAACCAACTCCAACTTTAATGCATTTTGATTTGTATTTTTTAGACAGCAGAATGTGAAAAAATGTGCAAGGGGGTGAAGACTTTTACAAGATGCTGTATTTGTCCAATGACATTTTTTCCTCATGCTGCAAATCCCTGCTCCTTCTGATGGAGGTTTACTCCTGTGCCTAATTTTTGCACATCTCAGAATTGTATAGAATAGAGGATCACCGAAATGACCTTGCCTAGTGCTGTGTACACCTGTGAATTATCAGCAAGATACGCATACATGGAATTTATTTAGGCTGCTTAATACACAAGGCCTTGAGTGGCACACAGAATAAAAGATGCATCATTTTAATTTAAAAATAAGACAAAAAAAAAATAACATTCCAAACAAATGGACCACATAAAATTACCTTAAACGTTTAAAGCAGCAGATGTAAACTGGACTCCAAAGCGACCCACCTCAGCAAATGCAGACCTTCATCAACAAAAAGCCCGTTTGAAACAAAAATGTCAATCCAAAAAACAAACTGCCAAGAGAGCATGTACGTGGGGTGCCTAATATATGTAATCATAATATTGTGGGCAAGGTATCGTACAAGAAGGCAGTCATACATTGGACACATTGAACCCTGTAGTTTGGCTCTTAATTACTCTGTCCTAACTAATTCTGCCTGACAGAACAAGGTTTCCTCAGTGAGAGCTGAGATTAGATGTCGCCTTTCCCTTCTGAGAGTTATTTTAGGAGAATAAGGACTGCCACAGCTATTAAAAAGCAGCTTCCAGTCACTGGATAGTGAGTTTCCGAAAAACCTATGCCCTATTGCAGACCATTAAAATAAATAGTGATGATTTTTGCCATCTTTGTTCCTCTGTATTTCAGGCATCCAGATAAAAATAAGAACCCAGGGGCTGAAGATAAGTTTATACAAGTCAGCAAAGCATATGAGGTATTTCAGCAACCTCTGTTTGCAAATGTTCCAGGCTGTATTTCTGTCTGCCATATGTCACGTGTCTGTCTTACGTTTTGCATGCTGTGATTTTCTTTCTGAATAATGCGGATTCATGGCACTTAACCACGCTTGTACCATCATTGCGTGACAAAGATCGCCTGGTTCTGTGGTGCGATTGGCCTGGGATGGATCACGTTTCTCTGCAATCCCTTCAGCCATAAAAACTAGAAGTGGCTGAGCCTGTGATCTGTGGTGAAATGTGCAGATCCACACATCCCAGGTTAGCGGAAAGCCTTGTTTGCTGCACATCCAGTCTTGGGCGGTTTGCGTGTAGATGTGTGCACAGATCTTTAGTTTGTGTGTCTGTGCTGCATTTTCCTTTTATTTCTGTGTGGTTCCTTCATCCAAGGTATTTTGAGTTTGCTGGAAAAGCATCAATATAAAAGAATATTTGACATAAGCTGATGGGAGTGAGCCTGCCCCCAGATTCCCTCCCACTCTCTGTTACTGATTTGCAACTTAATCTTTTACTCTCAGATCCTTTCCAATGAAGAGAAAAGATCCAACTTTGACCGATATGGAGACATGGGGGAGAACCAGGGGTACCCTCAGCAGCAACACCACCCCTTTCGCCATTTCCACGAGAACTTTTACTTCGATGAATCTTTCTTTCACTTCCCCTTTAACTCGGAAAAGAGAGACTCCACCGACGAGAAATACCTGCTGCATTTCTCCCATTACATTAATGAGGTGGTGCCAGACAGCTTCCACAAGCCGTACCTCATCAAGATTACTTCGGATTGGTGTTTCAGCTGCATCCACATCGAGCCTGTCTGGAAGGAGGTTGTGCAGGAGCTGGAGGGACTCGGTAAGCAAAGATTTTCCTGCTCGGGGTTCACGTAAGCAGAAAAAGAAAATATCATGGCACTTGCGGATCACAAGGCCCATCTGGTCCGCCTGTTTTCCTTTCTTGTAATGCCGCAGACGCTTCTTGATCTGTGGCTTTACTTTCTCGGCAGCTAAGGATCTTCTGTGCGTCTCATAAATTCTGATATCTGTTTTGCTTCCACCCCTTTCATTGAATACCAAACATGCCAAAGTATTTCTTTGTATTGCTTTGTGTTTTAATGTGTTCAGAGTATATTGCAGCTGCCTCTTCTTTTTCCCCCCACATAAAATCTCAGTGGCTGCTTCTCTTGCTCATTTGCCTAAGATTCAGTTTCCGTGTGTAAAATCTCTAAAGCCTTCATTTGTGTTTGTAGTGTGACACAAGTTTGGTGTGATCTGCAAAAATGACAGTAATTCTGTTTTGGTCTCTCTGGTTCATTGATAAAAGCATTGATTTAAAGGTGGTTCAAATTCCTGTGCCAGTCGTTAGGACCCGGTGGTGCTTTCCCCGCTAGCCAGTTTTTCATCCACTCATAAGAATTATTCTGAAGCCCCTTCTTCCTTCATTTTAAAATCAATCTTTGAATGAATACTGTCTAGACTTTAGTAAATCCAAATAACATATCATTTTTCCCCAGATCAATTTTGCTGATAATATTCTTGAACTCATGTTGCTTTCCAGTCTGTGCTGACTGTTGCCATTCGTTTCCTTCCCTCCAAGCGTGCTACCAGTCTCCCCTTTCGTTATGGCTTGTTGTGCGTTTTGTTGGAATTGCTGATGGGTCTCAACTGTCTCCGACATGATGGCTCCCTCAGTGACGCTGCCCCTTGTTCTCGTTTCAGGGGTCGGGATTGGGGTCGTCCATGCTGGTTATGAGCGCCGCCTGGCTCATCACCTGGGGGCTCACAGCACACCCTCGATCCTAGGCGTGATAAACGGCAAAATCTCCTTCTTTCACAACGCCGTCATTCGGGAAAATCTGCGACACTTTGTGGAGGGTCTTATCCCTGGAAATATCATAGAGAAGGTATGTGAGAGCTTGTAGTAATATATGCTGAAGGCTTGTGATGGCATTTATTATTTATTAGCTTATAACATAAAAAAAAATGAGGGTATTTAAAACTTTTTTTTTTTTTTCATATTTAAAGATCACGGATAAAAATTATATCCGTTTCCTGTCTGGCTGGCAGCAGGAGAACAAACCCCATGTGCTGCTATTCGATCAGATGCCACTGGTGCCACTGCTGTACAAGGTAAATGCTCTGGTTATTTGTTTAGGGTCAGCCTCTGAGGCTAGGAACCTTCTTAGCGAGGAAGGTTGTAAGTTCATCCCAAGCTTCCTTTTCTGTTTCTCACTACATTTCCTATTAATTTTTCAGAGGTGGCAGTGCAGGGGATTGAACTAGGGAAGAAAGGGGTTAAAGAAATCTGCTCAAAGCATGGCTATTGCCATTCCCTTTCATTTAGAAATTTAAAAAAGAATGCCCCCAAGACATTTTATTTTTTTCCCATGACGTCACAGGTGGGAGAACATCCAACCCACTTGCGGGAGACGATTTGGCCCCATTGCACCATGGGATGCTTTTTCCAGATGCCTATGATGCATTACCCATAATACCCTGGGGCCATCTGCCACATCTGTTCTGCTGCCACCTAGTGTCAATAGGGATGCATGTCAAAGAAAAAGAAAAAAAATGTAAAGAATTTTATTTTCCAACTTATGTTCAAATACATTTTATTGAGAAAAAAAAGATAAGAATACATCACATAAAACATGACAGCTAGTTGTCATTTTCTAGCCCCATGTCTAGCCGAAAACAATTTTTTCAATTTTTATAAACCCTCACCCACCCCACCCTGGAGGAATATGAACAAACATCTGAATGAGTATTCCACAGCTATGATATATAAACTTCATAATTTTAGTAGGCAATAAATAGTGCCAAACCTTTGTTGTTCAAGGAATCCTAGCTTAAAAGGGATCCCTGTGTTGCAACAGCCCTGCTTTGTTCCATAGTGGCTACCAGAGAATCTGTCTGAGCTGGTGCTCTAAATGCAGGCGCACACGTGCGTGCTCTCTGTCTCTCTCTAACACATTGTTCCTCTGGGAAAAGAGCGGGTGGTGATGATGTTTAGATTCTGTACGCGCTGGAGTCTCTTGGTTGCTGCTTTCTGGGTGCAGATTCACCTTGTACTGTGCTGGCTTGAGAGCCATCTGCAGGCTCTTTGTTCAGTAAAACCAGTCTTCTGCACGCAGCAAAACATTAATGGGGTAACTTTCAAGAGGATTTACGAGCATAAAAGTAGCATATGTCATAGCAATATTCAAAAGCCCATTTACGTGCATAAAACTTACTGAAAGTTCAAGAACATAGTTTTTGAAAATTACAACAATATAATTTACATGTTATATACTATATTGTATTCGTTCAGTTACCATGTTATATTGTAAAGCGCAGTGCTGAATTACTGTTTGAATGTAAACCGAGGTGATGTTATTTACGTACCCCGGTATAGAAAAATCTATAAATAAATAAATAAATAAATGTGTAAAACCCAGTTTTACGCGTACAGATCGTTTTGAAAATGAGCCCCTAAGAGAACACCATCTAATGTTCTGCGGATGATGAACAACTTAATTTCGACCTGAAGACGGGAACCCCCCTCTCCCGCTCTCCTTCCTGTATGAACCATCAGACTTGCTTTTAGCGATGTCCGTTGCTCACAGGATCTGAATTAGACAATTGATCCCCACCAGAACATGGCATTTGTAAGGTTTTTCCTGCCCACTTGCAGGTTAGGTTGCTTCACATTAAAAGCAATATTTTTTGGTTGTCTCGGTTACTGGAGAATCAGCCTAGCTGAGGAAAATAAATCTGTAGTAGTATTACAGCCTTTTTGTATTGTTTGCTGCTGGGACGCATTCCTCTTTTCTGCTATTGGAGGTTATATGATCAAGGTTTTTTTTTTGTTTTTCTTTTTAAGCAGTCTTTCATCCTGACAGGATCCCAAGGCACCTTTTATACTTCTCTTTCTTAAGGAGCCTTGCCTTCACCTTATTCTGCAGTCTTCTGGGCTGTGCAAGGCCAGAGCAATGTAACACTGCGGTCAGACTAGATCAGATCTTGAACATGGAAGATTATTTTTAAAACCAACACAAAGCGATTCATTTTGTTTGCTGGTGATGTCACAGCTGATTATAAAAAGAAATCGCAATCATCAACCAGTGTCTAGGTGGTACACTCCCAAAATAAGCCAGAAAGCAAATTAATTTTTGCCGGTGTGCGCTGTTTGGCTAAAAAATTAACTTTAGTAATTACTTTTTACCTCAAACAACTAACATCCCGATATGCTGGGACTTTATCCCTTTGTTTTGAAAGTTGTAAAAAAAAAAAGAAAGCAAATTTTATTAAACAAATCGCTAGTAGTTCATTTTCCTTATCATTGAAATATAAATCTAAGGTAACAGAGTATTGTACTTTCTTATCATAGTGAGTGAGATGTATTGACGGTTCAAATAAAAAAAAAATGAGGAAGACTGTAGTGTAAAGCGATACTATACCAATGGTCCTGTATTCAAGTGACCTCACTAGTAAGGACAAGGGTTCCCTCCATGGTCTACTGATTGTGTATTAAGTGTTGCATGAAATATTGCTAGTAAAAAGGAAATTGTAACTTTTTTTAAGTTCAGAATGTATTCGTCACATTTTTTTCTTGAGACAAATGTACAATGTACATAATTTTAATCTAACTTATTACAATTAACATAACCATTGTAAGAGTATAAACTGTGTAAAAGAGGGACCGCTTACAGATTTGCTACTGATATAAACTCATCAGTTTTCAAATTGCATACAAGTGGCAAAGTCCATTACATTTTTGTTCTGTTACAGCTTGTTCTGTTACAGCAAGACAAACAATATTATTCCATGCATTCAATTCAAAAGCATCACTGTTTTTTCCCGTTAAGTGAGATTTTTAATGGCAAGAGATAATAAAATCTCCATCTGTTCTCTGGGGTAGATATTTTTTTTTACTCTAAAGGTAATTGTACTTTGATTGCATAGTTATGTTGTTATGGCCTTCCACAGTGGTCAAGCTGAGAGCAGCTCCCAAGAAACAAACATGCAGCCACCTCTGAGCTGAATGGTGGTGCACCACAGCTTCTGGAGTAGAGGGCCCAATAATATGACTATGCAGTTAGAGATTACATTGAGCCATAGCAAGGTAAACCGAGCTGGCCATGGATCTGCGATCAGTAACAGCATCCAAAGGAGAATCAATGAACACAAGGGTCTCAAGAATTCTGCTGTAACCTCGAGATCACATCTTTCAAAATTAAAGTGAACCTGATTAATAAAGTAAACATTTTATGCAAATACCTGGGCCCCTATTTTTCCAGCCACTTATTTGAACAGATGGGTTGTTAGACCAAGGAGTGATACAGCTGACAGCAGAATTCCTCTGTCGCTCAGTGGCCGGCACTTATTTTAGGGAGCCGGGTGCAAGGATCCAGTGGCCCTCTGGATGTGATCTTGCCGGGCAGGGAAACCCTTGCATGGTATCAAAAGACCACTTACAACTCAATGATTGTCGGGTGTGAATGTAAACCTCCTCTTTGCTTTCTTTCAGTTGACTGCCTTTGCCTATAAAGATTATTTATCATTCGGATATGTGAATCTAGGGCTAAGGGAGACCGAACAGATGAGCAGTCAATATAACATAAATATGTACGCTCCCACAATTCTCGTCTTCAAGGAGCACATCAAGAAACCTGCCGACGTCGTACAGGTAATTGAACGTGTGTGGGTCTTAGGCCTGGGGTCTCTCACGTCCCGACGGTGTCTGTGGACCCTGTTCTGACATCTCATGGTGGAAAGATGTTCCCCATGCATCATGGGCCAAATGTGCCGAAGTGAGTTTCTCATAAGGGTCAAAACGGGAGAGACCTGCCAGTACATTTGCTTCGTGCAAATTACATTTAAGAAACAAATTCTGTTCGCTTGGCATTGGACTCCTTTGTGTGTGCAAAAGCCACGAGTACTTTCTGTCTGCGCCAGATTTTGAAAGTGAAAGTTCGTGCCTGATTTCCCTTTGAAACATTTTACCCTGGGTCTTTTGCACCTGCGTTTTGTGCAGGCAGACTTTCCATGGAGGAACAAAACCGTGGGTAAACTTGAAAACCCGATCTGTGTGCGTTTATTTTCCAGCAGTCCTGCCCACTGCACGCTTTCTAGAGCATCTCCCTCGAATGAAGCTCAAAGCATGCGCATTATGGACTCTGACGGGTGCCTTCAGGATGACTGAGGGAGGGCAGGTTTCGGCAGCCAGTTTACCTCGATAAATTGCTGTTTGCCTTTGTTAGTGACTTTGACATTTGCCTTCTTGGTAAACACATATGTTTCAATTTAAAAAAAAAAAAAAAAAAGAACAGATACAATTAGGAGCAGGCAGGTTGGTAGAAAAGAGATCTCCCAAGGTTTATTGTGTGTGCTATTTTTATCAGTTCTGAAGCGTTCACCATTTTGACTTTTAAAATCTGTCTGTAAATGTTCTTGCTTGTGCCTGCCTGCAACAATACTATCCTGGGATCTGATACTGGGAAATATTAGCAGCTGGGCATGTTTTAAAGATAGGTTGTCTGGTGTATAATTGAATATTTATGTTATTGTATGTTAATGTTAACATTTTTCAATAAACAAATGTTATAAAATGAGCAATAATCCTGCTCATCATGGAGATGTAACTGTGGCTGAGATCGAGATCTGGGTGGGGAACAGAACACTGTCCCATGGTCGCAGTGTGAAGAAAAGTTTAAAATATTGCTGTTTAATGTGTGATGCAGGCTTTCTGAATTGTGCACAAAAGAAAAAGTGATGCTATCAAGCCCTTAGGATGAGAGATTTTTATAGTGCTCAATCTATTTTATTTCTTTCTGTCCAGGCAAGAAGTATGAAAAAGCAGATCATCGATGACTTCATTTCCAACAATAAGTTCCTGCTGGTGGCAAGACTCACCCATCAGAAGCTGTTCCAAGAGCTGTGTCCTGTCAGGAAGTCCCATCGGCAAAGGAAGTGAGACTCCCAGCTCATCCCAGCCACTGCCTTCTCCTCCTCTCTCTCTCTCCTACCTGCTATCTGCTACCAGGAGACGTATGGCTCTCTCCAGAGCTGTACCCTTGGAGACCATACTGGTCACTTCCTGCACCATTCTCTTGGGGGGCATCGAGCCCCTTCACTGAGAGCCATTTTAGCCTGTAGGGCCATAAACTGTAAATGCTGGCTGCCTGTAGGGCTTCGCCTGGTAAATGTCCTTAGGGACATAGCAGGGCCATTCACTTTACCGTGCTTTGGGATATCTGTCCTTTCTAGATCTTTAGCCTTTCCCTATATGAAAGGGACTGAATATCAGTTCTGTTTAGGAAGCGGCTCCTTGCCATTCTTTGAGAAAGCAGAGACTGTGAAGCTTGCTTGCCTCTACGACTTGCACTGGAGGATAGCTTTTTGGTTTTCTTATTTTATTATTTAACGGACTTAGTAAAGTGTAATTACTTTTAATTGCAAACAAATTGATTTTGTTTCCCTGTCACGATGATCAATTGGAGTGCTGGTAGATTTGTTGGGGTGGATGCAGGTCTGAAAGATAAGTTAGTGCCGTGCAAAGCAGAGATGGGAACGTGGCCACTGCTCAGAACCATGGAAGAAAAGAGCTTGCTGGCATTCTGCACTGCTGCTCCTGCTCCGCTCCATCGACTTAGGGCAGCCTCCTGCACAGCAGCTATGGGAGCTGTAGGCGGTATCTTCACGACGATGTCATAGGGCTGCCGCCCTCTGGGTGTGCGCCCTGTGCAGTTGCACAGTTCGCACATCCAGCAGTGCCAAGTTCTGGATGCAATGTTTGGTTTCTGCATGTACTCTTGAATCGGTATTCAAGAATCGATGAATTATATATAGGCCAGTCCTCATGACGATGCTGAGCAGAGGTGAAGTAAAAGTGTGTGTGTGTGTTTGTTTGTTTTCCAACCTCAAGACTACAACATGGGGATAAAAACTTCTGCTCTATGCTTTTTGTTTTCTCTCCCTAGATGTGGTTGAAGATTGGAAAAAGACCATTGTTTTTCTGTCTTGCAGGTTTTGTGTGATCTTACTGGCTGGGGAAGGAGAGAAATTTGCAAAAACCTATGAGAACTTCTTGTCCTTTGCTCTGGCCAACACTAAAGACACTGTAAGGTTTGTGCACATCTTTCAAGAGCGACAGAGGGAGTTTTGTGCTGCATTACTGGCCGACACGGAGAAATACCGGGGGAAGTCTGCGGTAAGTGTTCCAGTTAAATTTGCTTTCGAGTGGGATTTCCCCATCAGTGATGTTCCACACATCAAATCTGCAGTAGCCCATTATAATTGACCAAACAGTTACAAAACTGGTGACGACATTTTTCTAAACTGTAGTTTTCCTACCATTAAACATGTTGTCACGTCATCGTTATTTACTAATTTGCTCCTTCTGAACAGATTTAAAACTGGAGTAGGGATCTGGTGACCTGCAGCTTATTGCAAAGCTTTGAGGTTGGGACACGGGAAAAGAAGGGTGCTGGGCATGAACTAAATGGGATCTCTTGCATGCACATCTACCCCAGAGGGTGGAATACAAAGCGAGGTTTCGTTGTCTTCTGCCTTCAGTAAAGAGTGTTAACCTGTAGAGGGTCATGCCTTATGGCAGTGTGGACAGGGATGACTGGGCAGACTGGTTGGGTGATTGATCTTTTTCTGCCATCATCTGCTCTGGCACTAAGTTCTGATGTCCTTGATTTTTGGGCAGGTGGTGATTTTGGAGCGGCGAAACTCTGCAGGAAGAGTGGTCTATAAAGCCCTGCCTGACGTCTGGAGTGGAAGCGAACAAAACAAATTTGTTCTCTTAGATCACCTGGACCAGTTAAGGAAGGACCCCGGTCTGCTGTCATCAGAAGCAGTGCTGCTGGACTTGAATGACGAGTTGGCGCCTGTAAGTTTGCCGAGGGGGGGGGAGGGGGATATGCGTGCCAACGCTGCATCCGTAGAGAGGCAGGGTGATGCTCAGCACGCCTTGACTCTGCTGCCTCTGCTCTTTGCAGGTCACAGGCTGCCTGTCCTCTCCCGACTAAGCCAGGCCGGCTTTCCCTGTTGGTGTGTGTTGGGCTATTTTCCTCTTTCCTGTTCCCTTTTTCCACCCAGTTTCCCATCATGCGTTGCACCTCCATGCCGCTTATTCTCTGTCACCAGGACTGGCTCTCTTGTAGTGGAGTGAGTAGTGCAGCTGTTTCCGAAGTACTCTCCATGGATTTCTTAGCTTGGGCACTAGATTTAATCGTAAGAGCCACATTATCAGCCCCCATCTCTCCATCCTTTCCCTACAAGGAACAAAACCGTTCCAGTCCTACCAGGGACCAGGATTCCGAACAGCGGCAGCGCGTGGCGCGTGGCTCGTGGCTCTGACCTCTGACACGAACTGGGAAATTCCAGCCCCTGTTTAAAGGGGACCAAAGCTGGGCACCTGCTGAGTAGAGTAGATTGCACCGACTTAGTTTCCAAATAATTTCGTGTAACTGACTTTGTCAGTAGTGAACAGATAAAGGAATAAAAGTGCTCATGCTGTCGGCCACCACAGGTGCTTAGCGTTTGCAGTGTCGCTGCTTTTCATGGTCGGAAATCTGGCAGCCTACCAGAAAACAAAAGCCTCGCCCTGCTGAGGCAGCTGGTGTGCATCAGGACCCCGTTCCTGTGCAATTTGGCATTCCAAGGAGATGTGGATCTAGGGGCCGCATCTTATAGTGCAATGGCAGAATGGTTGCTGTGTGGCGAGGATGTGCCTTGTAGTCATAGTAATGTGTCATGCTGGATGCACTTCAACATACGGGTTTATCTTACCAACAGGTCTTCTTTCTCCGCTGGATCTACACGGCCTTAGAATACTGGTCGGATTGCTGGGATGGTTTGCTTCATAACAACTGGTGCGTCTCAATTTTTTGCATTTAGTCTTCTGTAGTAAAAGCCTTCTTGGAGTGAATGCTGGTTTTTCAGCAAAATAAAGTACTTATCCAAGAGAGAGAACTGCATGGTTTTCTGCTAATCTGAGCCCAAAATATGAGAGACACCTCCCAGATACTTGCAGTATGGAACAGGGTCCCAGTCATGCGAGCCACTTCCATCTTTCTGTGCTCATATGACATTGTGAATCATGTTTCATGTGCATATATCAGATTTACTGTGCTCTCTAAAATAACCAGACAGCACAGCACTTTTACCCTTGATTTCCCCCGGCCCCTTCTGAACATAATTTCACAAGCTGCTCCGCCTGCTAGGAAAGTCGCTCTGGTGCCTACGTGCATCTTGAGCAGCTGCGTGTACGAGCCGACTCAGCGGCCATGGAGGAGCTCATGCAGCATCCAAGGGACTGCAGGAAAGAAATGCGGGCGCTGAGAGCGATTGGCACCCCACTAACCCTGGAGCTGCTCCTGCTGTAATGTTAATTGATCGGACATTGCACCTCATCTCTTTCAGGCGAGAAATGATGCCCCTTCTATCCCTGATTTTTTCTGCGCTCTTTATCCTCTTTGGGACGGTTATCGTTCAAGCGTTCAGGTAACCTTAAATGGTGAAATATTAACTTTTTTTCATGGTAGGTTTCTCGGAGTCCAGATTCCAAGTTCTCAATATGCCTTTGTTGGTTTTTTTTGCTTTCAGTGACTCTGGCGATGAGAGGGAGACAAATTCTCAAGATAAAGAAGAGACGACAGAAAAGGATGAAAAGCCCAGTGAAACAACCTACACCCGAGAGACGCCCAGGTCTGGTATCCCCCGCCCCTTTCATGTCAATGACCTACATGAGAGACGCCCAGGTCTGGTATCCCCCGTCCCTTTCATGTCAATGACCTACATGAGAGACGCCCAGGTCTGGTATCCCCCACCCCTTTCATGTCAATGACCTACACCCGAGAGACGCCCAGGGCTGGTATCCCCCGCCCCTTTCATGTCAATGACCTACACCCGAGAGACGCCCAGGTCTGGTATCCCCCGCCCCTTTCATGTCAATGACCTACATGAGAGGCGCCCAGGGCTGGTATCCCCCGTCCCTTTCATGTCAATGACCTACATGACAGACACCCAGGTCTGATATCCCCCGCCCCTTTCATGTCAATGACCTACATGACAGACGCCCAGGTCTGATATCCCCCGCCCCTTTCATGTCAATGACCTACATGAGAGGCGCCCAGGGCTGGTATCCCCCACCCCACTGATACTTCACGCATATCCAGCATATCACGATACCCCACTGATACTTCACGCATATCCAGCATAGCTCTCTGCTTCAACGGCAGGGGAAAAGAAAAACTGATACTTCACGCATATCCAGCATAGCTTCAACGGCAGGGGAGAAGAAAAAAGGATTCACACTCACAAAGCGGGGAGTAGCTGGCTTGTTACGGCGGTTACTACCCCAAACCAAATGTGCCTGATACTTCACTTTCGATGCATATCCAGCATAGCTCCCTGCTTCAACGGCAGGGGAGAAGAAAAACAACCAATAAGGGCTGTATAACATAGTCTGGGTTAAAACAAATAAGCATGGGTGTAGCTTGCTTATTGCAGCGGTTACTACCCCTATTACCCCTAACTAATCAAGCTAGATATTTCACTTGGATGCAGCTCCATCACTGCTCTCTACATTAATGGTGGAGGAGGAAGGGAAATAGAACCAAGAGCTAAAAGAAACAGATAAGTATGAGAGAAAAAATGTGTGAAGCTTGCTGGGCAGACTGGATGGGCCGTTTGGTCTTCTTCTGCCGTCATTTCTATGTTTCTATGTTTCTATGTTACCCCTTTCATGTCAATGACCTACACCCGAGAGACGCCCAGGTCTGGTATCCCCCGCCCCTTTCATGTCAATGACCTACATGACAGACGCCCAGGTCTGGTATCCCCCGTCCCTTTCATGTCAATGACCTACATGAGAGGCGCCCAGGGCTGGTACTCTCCTCTCCTCCCCCCCCCCCCCCGGCCTCCTTCCTGTTTCCTCTCCTGTTTAATGGTAGCTACTTTCTTTAGCTCCTATGAGATTGTGAAACCCTTTGCTTGTTGCTGGATAGCGACGGAATATTTATTTATTTATTTTTACGTTAAGCCGCCATCCCTCAGTTTCACAATTTCTCTCCCAGCAGAGTTCCTAAGAAGGGCTTCGTAGAAGTGACTGAACTCACAGACGTCAACTACGCCAGTAACCTGGTTCGTCTCCGGCCTGGACACATTAATGTGGTTCTCATCCTGTCCAGTTCTACCAAGGCCAGTTTGCTGCACAAGTTTGCTCAGGAGGTCTATACTTTCACAGGGTTTGTACACAGTTATTCAATACTAAGTTTTTGGATTGCTTAAAATTCTGTCACGTGACGTGATTAAAACATGCATTGTGCCTGATTCCAACCCCAGGTTGGTCTTCCGCTGTCCGGGTCTGCTGGGGAGGCCGCAAAGATTGCATTCACAGCTCCTGGTGAGGGGAGGGAGTTGTGGTCGTTGTTTAAGGGCGACACCTGGTGGTCAGATTTAGAACCTGTGATTGCAGGTTCTAGAAGGAGCCTTGGCGCATGACCCCCTGGCCCAGGACTATCACTATATTTTATTTAAAAAATATTTTTATTTTGCCTATAACGAAACAATCATGCTAGGTGAATTACAATCAATAAAAACAACAAAAATAAATTACAAAATGCATAAAATCATAAGCAATAAAAAATCATCAAAAATATAATAACCAGAATAGGTATGTCTGGGGATGGGATAATAGAATAAGGGGAGAAATCCCTGCGTAGTTGAGAATGAATGTTCATTGTGCCAAAAGGGCAACAAAAATTATAAAGGTTTATGAAATGACTCCCTTATGAAGCAAAATGAAACAGAGTAGGATTCTGCAGCTTGGAGAAGCAGTGATTCTGAGAGAGGATATGATAAGAGGTTTATAAAATCACAAGTAGTGTGGAACAGGTGGATGAAGGATGGTTATTTACCCTTTCAAATTGTTCTACGACTAGGGGGCAGTCCATGAAACTAAGGGGTAACAGATTTAAAACCCGAGAGAGTATTTTTTTCACTCAACACTCAATCAAGCTGTGGAACTTGTTTCTGGAGGATGTGGTGAAGGTGTTTATCATAGCGTGGTTTAAAAGGAGGTGTGGACAGGTTCCTGGAGGAAAATCCCATAAACAGTTATTAGCCAGGTGGACAGGTGCTGTTTTTGTATCGGGATGGATCTACCTTTTGGGATCTGCCTGGTAACTTGTGACCCGGATTGGCCACTGTTGGAGACGAGAGATTGGGCTTAATGGACTTTTTGTCTGGTTCAGCACGGCAGATGTCCATGCTCAGTAACAAGCTGCCATTGGATGTGATCGTCTTCCTTAAATGAGATTTATTTATTTAGATTTTTATATTCCGCTTCTCGGCACTTCAAAGCGGATCACATTCAGGTACCATCCCCACAGGGCTTACAATCTAAGTTGGTCCCTGAGGCACGCACGGAGGGTAACAAGGAGCACAGTGGGACTTGAGCCCTGGCTTCCCTGGGTCGTAGCTCTAACCACAGAGTGGAGGAGTAACTTAATGGTTAGAGCAGCGGGCTACCTGGTAGTGTTAGTTTCTCCTCACTTATTTTTTTTGGTCTTGCTTATCTTCTTCCTTCCATCCCAATCTGAACCTGCCCCATCATGTATAACAGCGGTGGGAGGGATAGGGGTGTCCAAAGTTCAAACATCATGACCTGGCATCGCTTGCTGCTGCTGCTGGAATATTTTTTTTTTAAATCAATTTAGGCTCCACCCTCTTCCCCTTTATCATCGCAGGAATAGTCCTTGGTAGGGGCAATAGACCCCAGCTTCCTTAGGACCCTGGTATTGCCTACACGTTGAATTGCATCCATAGACGCTGCTGTGGTGTCTGAGATTTCGCCCTCCACCACCACATAAAATAAAATACCGTGTAAGGAAATTTGTTTGATTTTATTGTTGTTCCCCATGATAGAATGAACGAGCCCATCCTTGAAAACTATCCATAGAATGTCACTCGTACGCGTAAGTGGGCGCCCAGAGAATTACGCTAGTATTTTATTAACAATGTGACGGGAGTCCGCATGCATGTTTCAGTCTGTGCATAGGTTTATAATGCAGGAACATGCATACTCTCTCTACCTATTTTATAAAAATGTACATGTAACAACGAATGCCCGATAAAACCCTTTTGGCCCACCCAGTCTTCCCAGTTGCTGCACCAGTGTTGCTTTAGCTGTGGTTATCTCCCTTCCTTTCTCTTACTGTAACCCTCTGTGCTGGTATCCTTACAAGCTTGACCGCCTGCAGGAGGTCATGCTGTGTCCTTGTGCCATTAATTAGGCAAACAGATTTAGTCGGCTCCCCACATTTGGATTTCTGGTCGATGGGCAGCTGTATTTGTACCTAAGCCAGACCCTAGGTCCTCCATGATTGTCCGAATCCCGCCGCTGTTTTACTTCCTTCCCACCTATGTTGGCAGTCTGTTCCAGGCTTCCAGCCCGTTCTCTGTAAAACGGTGTTTCCTCATGAATCCTGTAACATCTGCTGGGTGTTGGGGGTGGTTTGAACGGGTTCCTGGAAACCAACCTCTGACTTCCCTCTTTTTAAAAAATGTTTTGGCAGAAGCAGCTCTCTTCACTTCTCCTTCCTGAACATCGACAAGCACAGGGAATGGCTGGAGTACCTCCTGGAATTCGCTCAGGACGTCGCCCCCATCGCCTACCAGTACGACGAGCATTTCCTGGAGCGCGACTACACGGGCTACGTGCTGGCGCTGAACGGCCATAAAAAATACTTCTGTCTCTTCAAGGCTCAGCCCGCGGTGGCCGACGAGAAGACCCTCGCCTGTGAGGAGGTGAACTGTCCTCCCACCTCCGGCGATTCACTGAGGAAAGTGTCCTTCAGTCCGGGGTTTGGGCAGATCAAAAGGAAACTGAACAAATTGTCTTTGTGGATGGAGCGGCTTTTAGAAGGCTCCTTACAGAGGTTCTACATCCCGTCCTGGCCGGCACTAGACTGAGAAATGGCAGGCACTGCAAACTTTATAACAGCAGAACTATGAACAGTACTTTCCAGGAAAGGAAAGGAGCCGTAGACTGTAGTTTTAATGCTCCTAGGGCATATGGCTGGGATTATTTATATTTCTTTCTCTAGAAAAGCATAAACTCTGCCCTAGGAGCCAACACTGAGAGCTGGAACTTGCTCAGTGTGCAGAGGGGAAAAAAAAAAAAAGAAAAGATATGCATCACTCTGGAAACCTCCACCCATTTCAGCCCCATCCCCCAACACGCTGCCATCATCAAGCCCTCTTCCATTTTGTTGCCGCTGATCTCCGAGCGCTCCACGGCCACCATCTCGTCTGCCGGCCATCGTTTTGTGGTAACGTAGGGTGAGCGTTCTCCTGTTCGCCCGTGTCCTGTTACTGCCAGGCTCCCATGCCTTCGGATACCGCATGCTGTTATGCAGAGAAACGGTAGCAGTCTGTATGATTTTTTTTTTTTTTGCCTCTCAAAAAGCCAAGCAGTGCATGTTCACATGTAAGAGCTGTGCTTGAGGTAAGCGGTTAAGGTAGGTTTGGGAGGTGGGATCTCCATGCAGTGCACTGACATCGGTAACTGTATTTTGGGGGGTGGGAAGGGATGTGTGTGTGTATATGTAGATACACACCACACATCTCACACACACACACACACATCACAGTTGCAATTCCATGAGCTATAAACCAGATGTATGAAAGGGTCCTGTATTTTATGATTTGGGGAAGATTTCAGAATGTGCAGTAAAAATGTTGCAGCATCTCATTGTATGTTTACAGATACCTTCTCCGTCTGTCTAAATGTCCATTTTAGAGTGTGTATTGTGGGAGCCATAAACCTTAGCTTCTCCTCTGCCTGTGCTGCAGGGCGAAACTGCTCTGAGCTAGAAGTGCACAGGTGCAAGGCTTACTAGTGAGTCCGTACTCTGGTAACACTCAGCCCCACATTTTCTTTGTATCAAGGAACTTTATTCTGTGATGATTGTATTTTGTGACATCTGTTATCCACAAAAGTGCTCTCCTTTTCATCGTGAAACAGGGGTGTGGCGGTGGCAATGTTTTTTCCCCAAGGTGCTTCGCTTCTCTTTTGAATAGTTTTTACTATTTCCCTTGGCTAAATGCAGTATCCTTGCTTTGAAAGGGTTCTGTCCATCGCTGCGCTCTCTCTCCGCCTTTGACATTCTTATGTACCAGCCTGGCTTACCTTTCAGGGGCCTGCTCAGAGAGGCGAGCCCGAGCGTGTCTGGGGGGAAATGCCTTACCCGGGCCGGGAAGCGGTTAGGGAAACTCGCCGCCTTTGAGGAGGGCTCCTCCCAGCACCTGCTGAATTCACGGGCACCAGTGCAACGTGGAGGTAACACGACCAGGCCGGTGAGTCTCGGGAGCTAGTCCAAAATCAGATACCAACGTTAGAGGGGCTGGGACTGTGTTTGAACATTTCTGGTGGGGGCTGGACCAGAAGAACTGCATTCCTTATTGCCACTGCTCGGTTTCAGCACGGTGAAGTGCTAAAGGTTTAAACCTCCCTCCCCAGTAAAAAAAAAAAAAAATCTCTCACCAGAACCTATGGGCTGCTGACTTGCAGTTTCACCACCTTTCCAATTAAAGGGGCAGAATGATAGTGAAACCATGAGAGACTCAGACAGTGTCGGGGCCTTGACCTTAATTTGAAGCAAATCTCTTCCCCGGCTCATCTTGCACTTTTTGTTGTAAGCAAACGTTTGGAAAAACCTGCCTGAGCTTTGTAACCTGGGTTTCAGTCACATTGATTGCGAAGATAGAACTGCTGCTCGTACAAAGCAAGCCCCTTAAGAAATAGCAAATAATTAAAATCTATCATCATGCCGGGACTGCAGACTTGGCAAGTAGTTTCCTACGCAAGACATAATGCAATCAACCCTCAAGAGTTTATGTCGTCAACGTCGTGCGGCTGTGAAGTGAAAAGCAATTTCCTTTCTATTTTACCATTGCACTCCACAGTTTACTTATTTTACCTTCTCTGATTTTTTTTTTTTCTTCCTACATCTTGCAGATGCATTTTGCAAATGTTCAGTGGCCATTTTACAGCCCCTGCACATTTCTGTGGACTTCTGAAACACATGAGTGAACAAACTGCCCAGAACAGTGCAGCCGCCTTAAGGCATCAGTAGGTGTGGTGGAAGGTTGAAGTGGTTTGAAACACGGTGGGCTGGAAGGGGTGGCTGTGGGCTGTCGTGGAACAAATTGTGCTTATTCATCCTTCAAAACCGAAGCGAAGCACCTCTTTAGAAATCGAGGAAGATCTGGCCAAGCGTCTTCCCTTTTCGCTGGGCCTGTAACGGGCCATAGCACAGGCTGGCCGCGGAGCTTGACCTTCCACGAGCACAGTGAGGCAGGCCAGGGGGTGTCTCCTGCCTGTGCGGGAGCCTTTCACTAGACTAGTGGCAGATTGTAGCACGTCCTTAGCTGCTGAATTCACCATTTATTTATTCCGCTTTGTGGGCTGCTCCAAACCAAGAGATGGCTCTGAAACAAGGCAAATATTTTGCACTTTTTGATACTCTAAAGGAGACTAACTTATTTGACAAGTTGTGCTTTTTATTGGTTTTTTTTTTGTTTTGTTTAGATCTGTTGTAAGCAAAAAGAAGCACTGATCATGTTTTTTTTTTTAATTATTTTTATTTGTAAGGCAATTACAAATTGCATTGGAAGCTTAAATAAACTGTTTTAAGGCAGTGATGCAGGTGGTCTTAATGAGTTTACATTTTTAATAGGTGGAACTATTAGAGGTGACGCCCTGGAGGTGCAGGCAATGGTTGGAGGTTGTGTATGATATCTGCTGGGTGGATTGGAGCCAATGGCAAGAGTGCACAGATCTCTCCACAGACAGCAGGCTGCGAATTTTGACTTATACACTCACACACACAGTGGGATAATCAGAACCTGCTTCTGGACACTGGGATTTAAAAAAAAAAAAAAAAAAAAGGCATTTCCTAAAGTTCAGTGCAAGCATGGTTGTTGTTGTTGTTTTACCATCAGAAGATGCAATCTGACCATGATGTGGGCTATATATTATTTCTGATCGACAGCTGCTGTAGTGCATGAAAGTCTGAGGCATCGGCATTTTCAAGGTGAGTGCCTTCTTTCTAGCCCCTCCACCCACTCTGATGCACTTACCCCTAACCCATCATTTTTAAACGGAGGATCTGATGGTGAACAAGGACCATCACTGACTCACCCCAGTTAATATCTGCCCCAAGCATTTCCTGTGCTTGTGCTTCAGACTTAGCCTATTAAACATGCTTGCTGCATCAGCCCATGGATCAAGAAACCATTTCCTAAAGCTTGGTGCATGTGTATTTTTAGTGCCCAGAAGATGTAACCTAAGCTTTCCATGATGTGGGCCGGGTTATTTCTGTTTGACAGGTGCTGTAATTCTTTCATAACAGCCTGAGGCAATAGATGTTTCAGGGTGAAGACGCACTCCTCCCCATCCCATAGACTCCCCCCCCTGTTAAATTTCTGCTTTTCCTTTCACTTCTTGGCACCCCGAGGATCCCCTGTTCTTATTCCGTGTGCGTGTTCCTTTATAGTGGTGGATGTTATCCTTCCTTGTGCTTTAGAATTGTGCACAAATTTGATTAGAAATATTTCACCCCGGGCAGGACGCAGAGCATCTCAAACAGCATGTTGGCAGCAATCAGAGCTGTGTTCCCTGAAACAAAAGCATTGAATAAATACATAAATCAATTGCTACAGCATAGCTTCCAGCTGAAAAGCATCACATAGCATGCTTATGCTGTCTGTCAAATGCATGCACAGAACCTCCTTTGGATGCCTGGCAAACCTAACCACAGAGCCCGTGATAGCTATTCAGCAATGTCATGGTTCTCCCCATCATCTCGTCATCACGAGAACCCAATCTTGGGCTGCCTTGTTTGGCTTGCAGGGCTTGAGCTGTTTAATCTTGACGAGGCTAGAGCCCTCCCATTGGTCTTGAGTTACTCTTTTTAAATGCAGTTAGGAAGAGTGTGAGAGGCAATAGTATTTAAAAAGTTTATGCAATGAGGCCAATGTAAATGCAAAGGATCCCTCACATTTAAGACCTGGTGATCCTTAGCTAATGAGACATGCTCAGCTACGTACTGGTGCTAGCTTTGGTTCCACCTCATGTTAGTTGCCTGGTTTAAGATGTAGCGTTTGTGTTTAGGCTGGAACCTTCCTCTCTTCGGAGTGTGGGATTTGTTACGCTTAAACTGGTAAGTTCATCATCAACAAGGGGCGTATAGAGCAGGAAGAGAGAATTCTGGTTTGCAAAGTTACGTTTACACAGATTGACGTCAATCCCTACCATTCCACGCCAGCGGTCTGGTTTTCAGGGTCTCCTCGGTGAATGTTCATTGGATGTAGCTGCATACATACGGCCTGAAAACAGGGCTAATTTGCATAGCGTGATTACCCTGAAACCCAGACCTGTTAGTAACGTGACCTAGCAGTTCCTGAAATCATTCATCATGGCGCAGAGAGAGAGAATAAGGAAGAAGTGTCTATTTTTGCCCCTGGGATCTTAACCTGCCTAGGACAGATTGCTATCCCAGAACTCACCAGAGGCGTCGTATATTGGTGCCACTTCCACAAGGTCACACCCTACAATATTCAGTCCTTGGCAGCCACGAATGATCTCTAGGCCCTAGAACACAAGAGAGCATTCATTCATATGCAACACATAAAAGCAGGGTCTCCTGCTAACCTTTAATGGCAGGTGTTCAGTTATGAACATGAAGAACAACTGAACACCTGTCTTCAACTGGAAATTTAACAGCATGGGAAAAGACGCTGTACATCAGGGACGGTCAACTCTGGTCCTCAAGAGCCACAAACAGGCCTGGGTTTCAGGAGATCCACAATGAATGTGCATGAGAGAGATCTATCTAGATCTCTCTCATGCACAAGAGAACGTGAGATTCCTTTGGCGCCAATATGAAAAAGTGGATTGGCTTCCTGGTTTTTAATATTTGTAGGAATAAATGCTGGAAGTTTGTGTGCTGATGGGTGGGGCTGGGGGAGGGAGGGCAATTTCAAAGCCATTTCTCCAGGGAAACTGGCCATCTTCCACACTCAAGTCAGCTGAAAGCAAGCCCAGGCTTCTGTGGCCTGCGTACTTCTAGCCAGACAGCAAAGAGGCATTCTCGGGCTGTGTGAGGAAAACCACACGTATAGATTGGATTTTCAAATTATTTTCCCTTTTGAAATTAGGACCTGCGGGCTTTGTGCCTAGGAAGGGAGGATGAATCTTGCCCTCTTAAATGGATCATGCTGTGAACTGACCAGACCAGAAAGGTACATTGTAGGTATGAAAGGAAGAACGTCTTAAGAGCGCCTGCATCGGGCAATTTTCCTCTCATTTGTTCATCGCCCCCCCCCCCCCCAGTCTAATTCGTCCTTCTGTGCTGACATTGTACCTGATTGGGGGTGAGACCAGCAATCTCTGGTGTGCCTGTTCCAGGCGCGTAGGCCGGGTCTAGCCCATCGATATCAAAACTGATGTAAATCGGTTTCTCTCCCATCTGCTTTCTCACCTCCCCCATCAATGGAACCAGTGACTTAAACCAGCAGTCTTCAGCAGGAACCACCCGAAATCCCTGTGCAGAGCAAGAAAAAAAAGTGAAATGCAGGCTGATCAGGAGAGGAACCATTTGTATGATTCTGTGGAAGGGAAGAGATCAGAGACGAGCCATTCCCGATGGCACAGAAAGCAGACTTTAAAAGCTAAGGAAGCTGATTCCAGGAATCCAGTCAGGAGAATGTCATCTCCCTGTGCCAACTGTAGCCAGTTAATAATGTTAATATTCCAGCGAGTCTGGAAATCATTTGCTTTGGAGTCAGGAGAGGAGTCCGAGTCAGCTCCTGCTGCCTTCAGACAATATAATGGATGCTAGGAGTTAGAAACTGATCCCCTAAGGAAGGTGACGGATGATGGAAGTCAAGATTCGGGATTGTGGTGGATACTGGGATTCAGGCTCATTGAGGGATGGTGGAGTTGGGATCAGCCCTTGTGCAGTGAGATTTATGACGAACATATAATCTACCGCTGAGTTGCTTTCCATTTTGTATGAACAATTAGCTCTTTCTCCTTGCAACAAACACTGTTGGTGGTGTTTTTTCTTTCTCCTTGCAAAACAGCATTTTGAGATGTCTATAATCCATGTTGGCAATGAAAGAGAGACCCTTCCTGCTCTCGGTTCCTGAATTCCAGAATTTCTTTCCAGGAATCACCTGGTAACGGCATTTCTGTTACCTCTCGAGCTGACTCTTTCTGGTGATCCGAAACCATTGGCTTCTCTGCCCCTGGATTGCTAGGAGGCTGACCAACCCCTTTAGAATCCTCTCCTGTTTGACAGATACGTCCTTGCAAAGCTTCACAATTAATCCTCGACTGCAGAAGTGTTCGTGACTACTCGGCGCTTGAGCTGTGGTCTCGCCGTCTCCTAGGAGTACTTTTCTCCAGGGTTTTATTTTACTTTATTCACACTAGGTTATTCTCGCTGATTGATAGCAGGGTTCCTGCTGTATCAACCTGGCTGTGTTCTGCTGGTTACTGAAGTCTCTCTGAGTCACCCAAGGGCTTACATTTCTGACCCTTGAGTGGTTTCTCAACATTATGAAAGTACCTTTAGTCAGAGTTTCTCTGCTTCTTTTAGTTTTCAGCTTCTTTTGGTTTGGGTATGTAGGCTCGGCTCTGAATGTCCTCAGATGCCATGAATGTTATCTCTTTGTTCGTTGGTAGGCTCAAAGTGAGTTACACTCAAGGGACTGAAAGTATTTCCCTGTCTCTAAATGGCTTTACAATCTAGGGGGTTATTTACTAACGGTTTTCTCCCATTTTGGATCTATGAGAAAGATGCTTAAATGTGAATTTTCAAAGCCCGGCGTGCACCAAAATTGGGAGACGTGCACGCAAGCTGGGCTCGTTCCCGCGTGCACCAACCAAATTTTAAAAGCCACTCAGATGCATGGGAATCTCCCGCTGCGCGCACACCTCACTTGATTTCAAAAAGGGGTGTAGTATGGGTGTCTTCTGGGTGGGGTTGTGGCCAAGAGGGGTGGTCTTAAATATGCACCCAGGTCCTCTGCCACGTTTACGTCTGCTATGGAGGAGGTGTAATTGTAAATTAAAAAAAACAAACAAACAACCCAGCCATTTTGGAAGGATTTAAAGGATCTGGGGTAATTGGGGGGGATTGTATGCTATTAAACCAGGGGCATTTGGAGAACCTAGCTCTTAACTGGGCAAACTGGTGGACAAACTGGCAATGTCATGGATGTACGCGTGTTATAAAAAATTTGACTTACATGGTAGAAACAAGATTTATGTGGCTAGGCGCACGCCCACTTACAATTACGTGCACCCTGGCTATTTTATAGCATGCATGCATGTTATAAAATGACCACGCATGTGGGTGCGCCCCAGTTTGAAAGTTATCGTCTTAGTAAATAGGGTCCTAACTTTGTACCTGAGGCAATGGAGGTGACTTGCCCAAAGTCATAAAGAATGTCAGTAGGATTTGAACCCGGGCTTCCCTAGCTCTTAGCTCACTGCTCTTACCACTAGGCTACTCCTCCACTGCAGTGTCTCTGTTGTAAAATGCCTAACTCTTCAGTTAACTCTCATGCTTAGATTTGTCCTGGCTTAGTGCCCTATTTACTAAGCATTTTTCCCGTAGACACAAAATTGGAGAAGAACGTAGTGTTCACCACAGATTTCCTGGCATGCCCAGCATTCCCATGAGTCAGGTTTAAGGTTCTGACTCTGCTGTGTTTCTAGGTTGTTTCGTGTGGGAGTGTGTAGAAACACCGCATGCTTTCAGAAAGCTAGGAATTATAAGACATTATCCCTCAAGCTCTGAGTTTCTTTCTATCTTTCTGCATTGTTTAAGTCTCTTTGAGTCTAGGAATTTCACGATTCCAGATTCCCCTTCAGAACTTAGTTCATGTGTGACCTTCCTGCATACGTTATGATGTTGATATTTCTTGTTCTGTTTCGATGTGTATCCAGTTTACATCCCTATCCCAGCCAGACTTCTGATTCAATGAACCATAAGCGAGATGGTCACTCCTTTGTGGCTTATATAGATAGCGTCTACAATAGGAGACAATTTAAGTGGTAAGTATTTGAATTTCTCCTAGTGCTCAGCTTCATCTCCTCCTCCTGGTTGGGTTTAGCTTGTGTAACAAGTTAGAAGTGATTACCTTGTGCAGAATCTCTCCCCAGCACTCTTCTCTTAAGTTTTACCTATGAGCCTTCTTGGGTGCATATGCTTATGTTACTATCTTAGACCAGAATTTGACCAGAACCCTCCATCCTTATTAAGTGCCTTCTGAACTGTAGCCTTGTACACCAGGTCATTTGCAGTACGACATTTCTGTTGCATTGGGGAAATCATGCATGGCCTTCAGCCCTATTGTCAGGACAATCTTCCCTTTGAGATTGCCGTCATGAGAACTGCTGTTTGCAGAACTGAACCTAATGCCTGTTCAATAAACACATATTGCCCTGAACACAAAATCTCCATTCCCTCTCGGCAAACTTTTTTTTTTTCAGAATTTCATTAAGGGTTTATGCCTCCCTTGGACTTTTCCTTTAAGCTTGTGCATAGTGGCCTCTGAAGAAAGTATAATTACATATCTATAATTGATGTTCTCCGAAAGTATATTTTCATAGGGTTGCACAAACTGAACTTTCTCCCCTTTGGGAGTTGCGTGATGTAGACTGAACTATGTGTGCATCATCTTGGTCAAAAAGAAAATGAGGGTTGGAGTGAGCAAAGGGCAGTTCTGAATCTCTTACTCCTGGAAAGATCCTTGAAGTAGCATGCAAACAGTTCATGCAAAACCATTAAACGTTCTGTGGTGAATAACAGTTGAAAGGTAATTACCCTTTACCTTGTCTCTGCTGTATTTGTAGGGATCTGGTGAATAGGATGAACCTCTAATCCCAATCTGCACGACTCGCTTACAGTCCAAGAGTCCCTCGTCCACACAGCGCCGGAAAGGTGTCCCATGATAGATCTTCTCTCCCAGGGCCATGTCTCCTGTGTCTGTGTGGGCATCAATGTGCACTAGGCCTACTGGTCCATGTCTAAGACCAAGAGAGAACATACAGTGAGCTTCTGTCACTGCCTGGCTTTATCACATGAGACGCTGCTTATCCTTTCTTATTAACGAGCACACCTCTAGTATTCAAGCCTTGGTAGCCAGTCCAGCTATTGAACCACCTCCAAAAGAATGGTCACTGTTACAGGATGATCAGTGCCAGTGACATGTACAACATACATCTGCATACAATTGATGCAGTATATGCAAATATCTCATGCATAGTCATTGTGGGTATGCTGCAAACCCAACTAGCCAGATGGTCCCAGGGTTGAGAATGACTATCTTGTACAATCCTCCCACCCCATAACAGAATGATCTTTTTCAAAGTACTTAATGGCAAAATAAAGAGAGAGAGGCTAGGTCAACTGGTTCCCTGCTTCTCACCACCCCTCTCCACCAGTTTTCTGGTGATGGCCTTCTGCCATAACTGATCTGTGCCAGAACTTACTTTTCTGCCACAGCTTGCAGTATAGGGTATGTGATTGTGTGATCGCCACCTGCAAAGTCCAAAAATAATCATAAATTCATAAATGGCTCTAGTGTGGAAAGTACACCCTTACATCAATTTCTGCAAAACAGACACTGCAGACCCAATGCAAAATAATAAAAAGGATAAAATATATACCACTTTTTCCTCTTCAAAATCATGTGTAATTGGAGTGCAAATAATTACAAAGAGAATACTGGAGGGATCTTCATAATATAGAGGAACACAGGCTGCACTGTTGAATATGCCTCCAAAGTTAGCCGGATGAGTTTATCCGGCTAACTTTTCTATCTGGACTGTGTCTGAACATAGACCTTCATATGCTTCTTGGAATTATGAAGTCTTGTTCACTATTATTTGTGACTGAGTTGCATTGTTTTTTGTTTTTTTTGCATAGGATATTAATTATGATATCTTAGGATGTATATTTGTTTTATCTAACTCAGTCTTAAAATATTTACTGGTAGGTTATACTTGAGCAGAAAGTTTTTCCATGTGCCTCAATACCCACCACTAAGGGCTCAGTGTGTGACAGTTTGTGAATGCCCAGGGTCATAAATCTCAGGATAGCTGAAAATCAGAAACTGTCAAAATACAAAAGGATCCAGCTATGTAAAGAACTCAATGTAAACTTACTTTGCAACCGTCATACATAGCCTCAGTAGTATAATGGCTTATAGTGTCAAGCCCTTGCAACTCTGGGCTTGAATAATCATAGGTTGCTGTAAGAATTTAAGAAACAAACACTGTGTCAACACTACAAATGTTTGCTCTTGACGTTTTCCACCAGCCAGGGGAGTAATGTCTTACTTCCTGCACTTCAGGAAGTAAGACATTAGGAGCGTGCACTTCAGGAAGTAAGACATTACTCCCCTGGCTGGTGGAAAACGTCAAGAGCAAACATTTGTAGTGTTGACACAGTGTTTGTTTCTTAAATTCTTACAGCAACCTATGATTATTCAAGCCCAGAGTTGCAAGGGCTTGACACTATAAGCCATTATACTACTGAGGCTATGTATGACGGTTGCAAAGTAAGTTTACATTGAGTTCTTTACATAGCTGGATCCTTTTGTATTTTGACAGGGTCATAAATCAGCATGCATATTACCCAAAGCTGATAAGAGTGTGGACGAATGTGTTTTAATCTAGCGCAGGTCAAGGCAAGCCTTGGTTCTCAAGAGCCACAAATAAGCCTGGGCTTCAGGATATTCACAATTAATATGTATCTGATAAATTTGCATGCACTGCCTCCACTGAATGTAAATTCATTATGGATATCCTGAAAAATAGGCCTGGTTTTTTTGGCTCTAGAGGAGTACACTTGGCCTCCCCTTGTTCTAGTGTACTGAGGCAGCAGGGAAAAATGTGCGTATTGAACAGTTTTACAGGCTCAATGTGGAATAGTTTGTGCATTATCTAAGATGAGCAGGAAAATGTGGGCCTGATATGATGGAGAAGGTCACTGTGACTCCTTTCTACATTACCCAGGGTTAAGGGGATACAGCTGTCTTTCACTATCTTCTGATAGGCCTCCTGGATTCTTTTGCAGCTGTTTTTTAGATCATACAGGTTCACATTCACATCTCCGATGTCAGCTACATTAAGAGAGTGGAACGGTGAGGCTCCTGTGCTGGAATTATGCCTTCTCACCATGACTGATTCGGCTCGGATACACCGTGGACCAAACCTGCAATGAAAGGAGCAGCGGTTTAATCGCTCTGGGCAACATCAGCGGTGGAGAGAGCGTGACCCTCAACCCTTTCCCTTCTCTGTGGGAGCTTACAGTAGAGAACAGGACAAAATAAGGATAAAAAAATCAAAGTTAACCTCAAAACAGTGGGAGGAGTAGCCTAGGGGTTAGAGCTATGAACCAGGAGACCAGGGTTCGAGTGCCGCTGTTGCTCCTTGTGACCTTGGGCAAGTCACTTTACCCTCCATTGCCTCAGGTACAAAAACTTAGATTGTAAGCCCTCTGGGGATAGGGAAATACCTACAGTACCCGAATGTAATCCACTTTGAAGCGCTGAAAAAAGTGCGAAAAGCGGAATATAAATCTAAATAAATAACAATTAAAACAGCGCAAATGCAATTAAGAGCCCATGAGGCAATCCAGTAGATTGGGGACAATCAAAAAACAGATTAGATTCAGATTTAAAAAAAAAAAAAAAGTTCAGAAGCCAATCTGCCACGTTGACAAAGGCTGAAGGCAATTGTTGAAAAATGCAAATTATGATGGTAACTTTCAAACTAGAGTCCGGGTACATATGTGTGCGCGTTTATCAGGCTGCAGCCATTTTATAACCTGCACGCAGGTTATAAAATAGCCTGGCCCCGTCAGCAGATGCGCCAAATTTTAAATCTGGCTGTAAAAGGGGCATACGCCGACACCATTTCCAGTTTTACCAGTTCATCCCCAGTTTGCCCAGTTGAGAGAGGTCTTCCAAACCCCACCCCTGGATTAATAGCCTTCGCTCCTGCCAGTTATCCCTGATCCTTAAAACCTTGACGATCTGCCTAGTTATCTTTATTTTATAACTTAAATGGAATCCATAGCAGGCGTAAAGTTTTGCAGCGGGGGCCATTGGTGCACGCAGGATCGTGTAAGTATTCATGTGTAAAGTCTCAGCTTCATGCCCCGCCCACACCATGCCCCGCCCCTTTTTGAAAACGTCCACAGTGTGTGCGCGCTGAGGCATTTATGCGCATATCTCTGCGGCTTTTTAAAATCCTCTCGGCACACGTGAGCCCAATATATCCATGCGTCCCCTAATTAAGGTGCGCGTTGGGCTTTTACATTTCACCTTTATATTTTTTAACCCATTTTGGATTTCTTCAAATATCTGACTCTGAACATTTTTCCAGATTTATTGAACTAGTCAATGAATTTATTTTGAAGAGGTTCTCTGTGCTCTACTGTTGGTGTCCCGTCATCAAAAAGCTACGCCAAACCACCTTCTTCCGAATATCCAGCAGAGAACAAACAGAGATAGAGTTGTGAACAATGTAGATTCATAGTCGATAGCCTACAAATCAGGCCTGTATATGACTCTTGAGGACCAACGTTGCACACCCCCCCCCCCCCCCGTCCTAGTATGAAATGAGGACCTGAACACGTGATCAGTACTGCTCTGTTTGCCTTTGTGTTACAAGAGGTTCAGCACATCTCTGAGAATGAAGCTCCAGTAGTCCATTTGAGGCTGCAGGAAAGCAACTGGATTCTTTGCAGCTTGTGATATTAGGCTTGTGGTCTTGACAACTCATCTACATCATTGTTGTCTTTGGAGGGCTAGAGGGCCTGGTCTACTCGGCATTTGTTCCATAGACAGAAAGTGATTTCAATTATGCACACAAAAAAATCAATTTCAGGGTTGTGCTTATAAATGAATGTGCAAAACATGATTTCAAGTATACTTTTAGCGATGCTAGCAAGCGACGTTCCGAAAGGAAGGGGGGAGGGCACAGAATTGCATACTTTCAAACATATGCGCATTAGTATCCCTGCAGAAAGTCAACACCCGCTCAGGAGCAGATGTGTTGCTCTGCATGTATGTATATGAGCGCACCAAGACCACCTGTGAATTTTCAACGTGGACTTACCCAAATCTGTGTTGAAAATTCAGGCTGTAATAAAATGACTCTCACGCTGGGAAAAAAAAATCTTCAGTACATCAGCTCCTTCTCTTGGTCCAATAATAATACAGCTGCCAGCAAATCCCAAGGTCAAGGCTGTGAACCTAAGACTCTCAGAGCAGTGGCCTGAGAACCAGCGAAGTCACGGTTCAAATCCTGCTGATGCCCTTGTGACCCTAGGCATGTCACGTCACCCCTTTATATATTTAAAAGTTTTATATTTCACAGCTTCCTGAGAAATTGGTCCAGTTTGAATTTCAGTCTTAAAATTATAATACATTGAAATACAATCCTAGAATAAATCACACTATTTTAAAACATTAAAATAAAACATTTATTTATTTATTGAATTTATTTATCGCGTTTTATATACCGTCGTTCCGTTTCACCATCACAACAGTTTACAAAGTTTCGATGTTCAAATTTAATGAGTAAAAGGTAGCGTGCTGCACGAGCTGTAAAATGCACGTCCAAGGAACCGCAGCAATCCAGGTGACTCAAGAGCAGCGATTGAGCCGCCGGCAGCAGCTCGGGCTAAACTTGTTTTCCCTTCAAGTAGATGCGGGGATGAGAATCGATTACGGACTTCAACCGTGGTGGAGAAATGGGCCGTTACGAGGTTCGCCCTTCTTCATCGTTGCTTTTATTAAGCCGCGCGTTTTGTTCTCGGTGCTCTTTTATTGAAGCCCTTTTGATCTTCGCCCTTTCCTGCTTGCCCTGATCGGAGGATAGTATACCACATCCAGAATCTGTAATGCTGTGCTCCTGTCCCTGATTATTCTTAAGTGCTTACCTGTCTCTGGCCTCAGCAGCCTGGGGAGCCTGAGTCTGTACTATCTCAGAGGTTAAGCGGGGTCTGATCTAGCCCAGTACCTGAATGGGGAAAGACAAGGCACTGTGCACTGCAGAAGGCAATGAGACTGAGTAGTCTGCCACGAAAAGTTCACAGGCCTCCCGGTGGGGCTGTGATCCCTCACGTGGTAACTTTGATGCTGGTGCGAGAGCGCACATGTATGCGCGTACGCCGGCTCGTGCCAAAGGTCGTGGCCATTTTATAACATATGCGTGTACTTGCGCGCACGGTGTAAAATAAGCTGAACGCGTGTACACGGGTGCACAATTTTATATGGAGGCGCGCAAATGCCGCCTCTACCACCTAAGTAGGGGGATTTTATAAGGGATGCGTGTCGATGCATGCGCTGGCCGGACATGCTCGCATCATCTCCCGGTTTTGGCGCATGCTGGGCTTTTAAAATTCACTTATTAATTCCGGACACGGAGAAAAGGAGCAGTTTCTACTTAGAGGAGTGGAAGCTAAACATAACTAGCTGAAAGGATTAAGCACAGGCTCAGACAAACCTTCCTTTATTTGACACTGTTTGCTTGAAAGGGAGGAGGGAGGAGGCATAGCTTAGTGGTTAGAGCAGTGGGCTACACTGCTGGCACTCCCTGGGGATAGGGAAATACCTACAGTACCTGAATGTAAACCAATGTGATATCTCTGATCAAATGTTGGTATATAAAAACAATAAATAAATAAAGGAGATATTTGGTAGACTATAGCTGGCACTGCTGTATCACTGAGTAAAAACAGGCTCAGGAGCCTGAGCTCTGCCTCACACTGAGCATGTCCGCCTCCTATGTTATGTTAAACGTTTGAGCTAGCTCATAGGTCGGCTTCTTACCTGGCTCCAGGGCGGTTGGAAGTCCCTGTGTCCAAGGGGACCCCGATAAAAGCTGCATCCAGTCCCTCTGCTGACTCCTGGATGGGCAGCTTCAGCATGGAGCAAACTCCCACCATCCTGGCCGTGGTTTCAGCGCTTGGTGGCATGTTGAATGGCATATCGGAAGCCCACCGCTGGGGGATAGGCTGCAGCGAACTCTGCCTGAATCCTGGCAGGATGCCAGCAGATGAGGAACGAGCTGCACGGAGCAGAGAAGCAGACATGCCACGGACACCATTTCTGCTGCTGCTCAGCCAACACCGGCTTTTCAAACCCCGACGCAGAATGGCGGTCAGGAATGTGCCCGACAAGTTGTGCGGGCCACTGGTGCGGAGTCCACCTTTACACAGAGCACTAAGACCTGCCATGCTGTCTGCCCCCCAGTGCTGGCAGCACAGCGCTCTGCTGCCAGCTCAAAGTGCAGCTGCTGACTTGCATTAGAGGCGCACCTCCTCTCATTCCCACCCTCTCCTCACCAGTGCTGTCTGCAAATAGAAAGTTCTCTTCTTAGAAAGCAATCTCTCGCTCTCTATATCTCTGTCCTTAGATTGGAAGAGAGAAGAGGAGTTAATGCCATAACTGGACTCCCAGGTGCACTGTTAGACTGAGCTTTATGTAAGTAAAGAACACCGCAAACTGTTCCTATAAAGGAGCTCTTTCTCCAAAGCACATAGAAAGGACAAACATTAACAGCAGGAGTCTCCACAATGCAAGAGAGAAGAAAAAAAAAATCCAAGCTACAATTAGGGTAAAAAATGGGAATGGCCCCCCAAAAAACAACCAATATTTATTTGTCACAAACCATAGCACCAGCCCAGCAGACACAACCCCAAACACGATTGCCAAAACAGGGTTTCCATTGTTAACAATTAAACTGAACAGGAATGTGTTTAAAATAATCTGCTTTTTGGTTTGCCTTTTACAGATATAAAGAGAAATTGGAAACATGTCGGGATTTGGTGTACACATCTCTGGTGAAGGCTATGAGCCCCTTCTGGGTTGTATTGTGTGCATACCATGACATGAATGAACCTCACACATGAGCCAGGTACGTTGAATACAATTTAGGTCATTATATTTGCTGCTAATGCTCATCTTAATACTTCTATCCTGTCAAAGAGAGCTTCCTTCCAAAGCTTGTGAAAATAATGGGGCAGATTTTAAAAGATTTACGCACGTAGGGGGGTTGTGCGCGCCGGGCCTATTTTCAAAAGGCCCGGTGACGCGCGTAAAGCCCCAGGATGCGTGCAAGTCCCGCGGCTTGCAGAAAGGGGTGGGGGAGTGGCTAGAGCCTCCACGCGGCCGCTGTGCCAGGGGATCGCGCGCTGGCAGCCGGCTCGCGCAAGTTACGCCTCCCTCTGGCAGGCATAACTTGTAAGATAAAGGTACGAGGTTTTATTTTTTCCGGGCTGGGGGGCGGGACAGGTAGGGGAAGGGAGGGGAAGGTGGGGGGGAACGGGGAAAGCCAGCTAGTCTTCCCGAGGGCTTGCCGCGCGCAAGTTGCACTAGTGTGCAGCCCCTTGCGCGCGCGCCAACCCCAGATTTTATAACATGTGCGCGGCTGTGTACCTTTTAAAATCTACCCCAATATGTATAGGTGGCATTTCAAGATGAATTTAGGTTTGTTTTTCTTTTTTTGTAATCTGGCCAGTGGTGCCCAAGATCATTGGGACAATTTCTGTATCTTTCTGTCACATTTTTCTGGTCTCTATGGTATCATTTGATATCTGAGAATCTTCTGTCTCTCCAAAGAATTTCCTTAGTAATGATACTTCTATTAGCAATCCTGTTCTTAGGTTTTATTCCCCCTTTTCCATGATTTGGTTTTCTAGGATCAAGATTTTTATAGGTTGATATGGGAACATCCTAGGGGATGATATTGTCTTTCTTCTCTGCAATCCTGCCAGGGTTGTGATCTTGATGTTTTTGCAGTACAGCAATGTTACAGTGTTAATACAGTTTGCTACCTTGTGCCTCTCTCTATGTGGATCTTCTGCTACCAGTGAGTGTAATCTGTGCATGCAGAACTCTTAAGTAAAAGAGAGGAATTTAGAGGAGAGAATAGGTCCATGGACAAATTAAGGAGTTTTTGTTGTTTTAGCCGGATCTCACACAGATACTTTTTGTATAGACCTTTAAACTTCTCCATATTCTGCTGTAAACTTGCTTCTTGTCAGTCTGCTCAAAACAAGCGCCCGATGGTTATCTTGGTAAGTACATCTCTCAGCAAGAAGGATTAGAGGATGCAGCAGGCAGATGGATACAGAATGGGGTAAGAATAATGGAAGGACAGCATTGCTAATTGTTTTGCTCTGGAGCTGCTTCAGGGCAATCCCATCTTAATACTCAAAACAATTTCTGGAAACGAATTTCAAAGCATTAAGAAACCATGTTTTGAAAATGGTAAAAAAAAAAAAACCCCACATAATCATTGGCAAAATAGGGGGTTTGCATACTTTGAAGTTATTTTTCTAACCTGTCACTTTTCCTCAAAGAGCTCATTTCCTACAAGCAGAGGCTTTGGATGCTGCCTTGACTGGAAGTGGCTTTAATCAGCATACACATCCCAGCAGCCCCGAGTGCATGTGACACTGAAACACCTTGCAGAGCCATTGGCCAGAAAGCTCACTGTTAATACTGTGTGCACTGATTGGCCCTGGAGACAGAACTCGCCCTGAGAGTTCTGGAATTCTCCAGTCTCAGCTGGGAGTGCAGAGGGAGCAGACCTTTGCACTGAGAGCTTGTTCAACTCCAGTGGAAAGAAAGCCTTTTCCTGACTTCCCCAGGCTAGTAAGATAGTGAAAAGTGTTTAGCTAGTTTCTGTTGTTTAATTATTGTCGTGTTACCTGTTTGTGTTTGCAATTTAAAACTTTTAGCTGTTCACTGTTCATCCTTTTTCTTAATAAACGTATTAGTTTGTTAGCTCTGCCTGTCTTGGACTGACACTCGATCCTGGTGTTGTGTATATTTCTAGGAACTGCGTGACCCTTGGTTGTGAGGGGTCTCAGTGTCCCTAGAAACCACCAGGAGATAGCCTGCAGGCGTGGAACTTGCCCAGAGGCAAGTAGAAACCCAGTTGGCAGAGTAGGAGGTTGCCAGTGTAGAAGCACGTGCACAGGTGCAGGCGGCTCTGTGCAGTGCTTGGCAGGACCCTCCAAATGGCCACAGGGTTACCCTGCGAGGGTATTAGGGGTGGCGCTGCGGTGTTACGTGACAATCACCATCTTAGATAATGGCAGACTGTTTACTACGACTCGAGAGGAAGCACAGCCTAATAAGCAAAAGGATAAAAATATATAGCTGCAGTTTTAACCAAAATTGGCAGAAAGATTAAAAAAAACAAAACTGAATTTGGCCAAACCAAACTGTCCAGCATCCTATCATCTCATTTTTTCCATGGACAAGCGGGACATCGGTCACGTTGATGGGTTATGTCATCCGATGGTGTCGAGTCGGGCCTGATCTGTAGCTGAATCTTGGAGATTCTTTCCGCACATGCGTGGTGGGTTGGCGCCTATAGCCGTTATATGCTCTCTACTCCTCCCATCTCAAGTTTTTTCTGTCTACCACCACGACCAGTGGTGGCAGAGTAAAACATGTCTACTGATGCAAACACCCGCAAGGGGATTTGCCCATTTTGTCTCTGCCCAAAATGTGATTTAAAAAAAAAAAAGTCTAGAGATCTTCACAAAGTCTGCCTGCATTGCTTATTTAGCTGCAGTTTTAACCAATCGAAATGGGCAGAAAGGTCAAAAGACAGAATTTGTCCAATCAAAACCATTCAGTGTGTTGGCACCTCTTTTATTGGCCAATTAACTTCGCCATATGAGACCTTTAAAAGAAAAAGTCAATAATGAAACATTTCTTCTGTACCGATTCCTAGTTCCACAATAATCTTGTTACTCCAGAACCCGTGTTGCTTTTTCACGAAAATGGCTTTCCCCTCAAAACCACCAGCTCGATCACAAAATATGCTCAAAGAAAGACAAGTCCATTAATATTAGTATTCAAACCTAACGGTTCGAGTGTTTTGTTTTGTTTTCACTGTAAACCGACGCAATATCCTTGGATGAACGCCGGTATATAAAAACCATTAAATAAATAAATAGCTAAAATATCCACGTCTGCTCTAGGCAGGTTACACTTTATTTCAGAGAATTACATTTAACAAATAAAAACCAAGAAAGTCTACAATTTTATTGGATCACATTAATACATTTCTCGACTAGCTTTAGAGCTAATACTCTTTTTCAGTCAGAATTCAAATGAGGAAATACAAAGTAGTGTTATTGCATAAAATAATCATAAATGGCATTCCAGTGATAATGTGAAGGGGAGCAGAGGAAGGGGGTGAGGGAAGTTTGAGCGATCAGAAGGTGACAGACAATATAATTTTATGCTTCATAAGGTGATTGACAAAAAAGGATTCCGTAAAGCCCTACGTTTTCCGTTTCAAAAGTGTTGTGTTCCTGGATTGTATTCCATTTTCTTTTGATTATCCAGATAAGGATACAGTGACCTGATTATGAAAAGTGTTCCCCCACAGAGGTGTTGGCCTGATCTTCCCTGTGCTGTGAATTTGACGCTTGCCTTTAATGTTTGCCCAGTCTCACCCCCCAGTGGCTTCAGGGGAACCCCGCCCAGCACCTGATTAGATTAATTAGATTAATTAACTTTAATCCCTCAAATTCCTCAGATGCTGTTTAATTTCTTCTCTGATGGGACTTGCTCTCCTGACTTTGATTGCCACTCTTCAGCATTAGAAAAACACAAAAACACAGAATACAACAGCAGATAAGGCCCCGTCTGCTGCCCAGTTTATTTCCTGCTGCAGTGCCTTAGACCCCCCGGTTGCTCTCTGATTTACCCCACCGTTAAGGACTCTCTGTACTTCTCCTGTTTTTTGTTTGGCCTCTGTCGCCTCCACAGGGAGGTCTCTCAGGCATGTCTCTCAGTCTGTAAAGAAATATTTTCTTTTATGTTTCTTTATAGGTGTTGAATTTAGAACAACTTACAAAATAAATACACGTTGCTAACAGAAAAACAATGAGTATACTCAGGAAATAAAAGAAAAATAGAAAACAATACATATAGATATGTAAAAAAAATAGAACCCAAGTTTCTCATTCATTAGTCAACTGCTAAAGGGAGGGGTGGAGAATAAAAGGAAATAATAGATTGGAAATAGCAGTAAGATGAATCTTCCTGCTTTCTATAGAGTCCCTCTTCCCTATTGGGAGCTGGATGGAAGTAACAAACTTTTCAGAATCAATAAAGAATGTTAATTGTTATGTAGAAAAAAAACAATCAAGCTATCTGCATTATATTTTAGGACACATTTCCAAGGGTATCGTAACACAAATGATCCTCCCAAATCTCGTGACTCCTCCCCTAAGGACAAAAACTCCTTCCTCCACTCGAGTAACTTTTGCCAAGTCAGGAAAAAATCTTCACAATTTGACCTTAAAAAATTAACCTTCTGTACCTAAAACAGAAATGCACAACAGCACTGACATCTTGCTCAGGAAAAAGTAGCTCTTTCAGAAATCTCTGGAAACAAAGTTAAATTCACCAAGGCTGGAGGACAGAAGTTCCCAAGCCTCTCGTGGGGGATGCCCAGCCAGCCAGGGGTCAGGATAGCCACAATGTTCCAGGTCCTTTCACCATGTTCACAGTGGAAGGGCCTGGAGCAGGAGCACATAAAACAAACACAAATAAGATTGGCAGTGAGGTAAACCTCAGTCGGTTTTCAGAGCTAACTAAACTTAAAGTAGATAAGGGGATGGGATACATCCGAGGGTAGTGAGGGCACTTAGAGATGTCCTGGCAGCTCTGCTGGCTGCTGATCTTTTCCATGATTCTTTAGTCTGGAGTAGTCCCGGAGGACTGGGAAGGGCAGATGTGATTCCTGTTCATAAAAGCGGAAGTAAGGAGGAGGCTGGGAACTACAGGCCATTAGTCTGACCTCTGTGGTGAGCAAACTCATGCAATCGCTGCTCAAACAGAGGACGGTGCAGTTCCTGGAAGCCAAGGGATTGCAAGATCCAAGGCAGCCTGGTTTTACTAGAGGTAAATCCTGTCAGAGGAATCTGATCAATTTCTTTGATTGGGTGACCAGAGAGTTGGATCAAGGGAGAACGCTAGACATATAGGGGTACATTTTAAAAAACAGCGCACGTGCGTACTTTTGTTCGCACACCAGGCACGAACAAAAATCCGGGGTCGGTGTGTGCAAGGGGGGTGCACTCGCACGTGCCGATGGCCCGCTGCCGTGCCATCACTCGACCCGGGGGCTGGTCCGGAGGCCTCGGCCACGCCCCCCCCCAGAACGCCCCTGGGCCGGCACCATGCCCCCCCCCCTCGGAACGCCCCGAATGTCGCACCGCCCCCGACACGCCCCCCTAGCAAAGCCCCGGGACTTACGCGCATCCTGGGGCTTGCGTGCACCGCCGAGCCTATGCAAAATAGGCTCAGCGCGCGCAGGGGGGTTTTTTAAGGGTTACGTGCTTAATTTAAGCGCGTAACCCTTTTAAAATCCGGCCCATAGTCTACTTGGATTTCAACAAGGTCTTTGACACAGTTGTGCACAGAAGACTTATAAATAAATTGTGCATCCTTGGGATGGGTCTGTGTCTGAAGGGGGAATCCTAATATTCTCAGGGGCAGGGATGGGGGACATAAAATAAGGGTTGAGGATATTGTTCTATTCTTTCTTTGGGCTGTTGATTGTTGCTGATTGCATTATGATGCTATTTTCCAAAGAAAAACGTTTATTGTAAAAAAAAAAAAAAAAATCACATCCAATTGTGTTTAAATAAAACAGAGGTTGAATGTGAACCCTCGGTCCTTTGGTTTATAAATAGCTCACTCTAATCCCTAAGCCACCGGTAGCTAGAGATGTGCATTCGTTTTTTCCGAATTGGAAAATTGCAACGAAATTGTCCAATTCGGCATGTTTCAGGGAGCCCGAAAAAATTCTGGATTGTCCCGTTTTTTTCGCAAAAATTTATTTTTCCGATTAGTGCGCACTAACAGGAGTCAGTGCGCACTAACAAAAAGTAACAAAATCTAACGGTTTTTGTTAGTGCGCGCTAACGGGGAGTTAGCGCGCACTAACTAAAAATCGATTTTTCGCGAAAAAAAGACCCGAACCGAAAAAAACGACAATTTCCATGGCGGCCGAAAAACAAAGAACACAAACACAAAAAACGATGCACATCTCTACCGGTAGCTCATGGAAAACAACAGTTCTCCTGAAGAAGATGTCTTTTCTGTGGGTAGGTGCAGGGTGTTCTAGCCCCAAAAAAAGGACAAGTATAAGTTCCAAAAAGTGTTCAGTGTGAAAGCCTCGCTGGCCCAAGGGTTGGGAGCTGGATTAGTAATGTTGAGGCTGTGGGTTTGAAGCCCCCCCTTCCCCTCCCCTCTATCCGAGTAAGAGAATGTTACTGAACCGCGGAAGTAGAAAGGGGTAGTTTTAGCAACATTTTGGCCAGTAAAACCCCCAGCTGCTGGTGGCTCTTTCCAGTTAGATGGTTTTCCAGAATGTACTTGGCACACAGGTCTAACTGACCCCCTCCTTCCACCCACCTCCCCCCACACCCGCTTACCTGCACTGGCCCCCACCCAGCTTCTGGCTAAGCTAGACTAGAACCCGCGACCTCCTATATTCCAGCAAATCCCTTAACGAGCCATCATAGCTGCTGAGCCACCAGTTAGCTGCTTACAAACACTCCCGGGGTCCTACCCCTTATTCCTTTCTTTCATCCAACGCCGCTTTAAAACGAGTCAGCAACTCATCCCTAGCAGACGACTCCAACCTACCGGGCCAGTATTTCACTGCAGGCTCTTCTCCCACCCCACCACCCCTCAGCTAGCTGGGGCACAGCTCCTCCGGAGTTTTACCCCTCTTTCCATGACTGTATTAGAAAAATCCAGGGATTAACAACCAGTCACGCGCGATCACAAGCAGAAAATACTCTCTCTTACATGCAAAGAATCTTTCTAAAATGCACAGTGTCCTTTGAAGCATCCTCCCCTATGGAAATAAACACCAAGTGGATGGATTTGGGGGTTCTAGCAGGGGCTGTTAGACACGGGCTCCCGGGGGGGGGGGGGGGGATTCTGAGCCATCTATTGCAAGCACAGACTTTGTCCAGCTCTGCCATGGGAAAGGAAGCCCCCCTGCAAAGTGGCTTTGGCCCCCGACTCTTAACGTTGCTCATTTGCACTTTTGCCTTTTAAGTGGAGAAGTGTCTATTTCTTTCGCCTCTCTTCTCTTCCATTGTTTCTGTGAGAAAATATCCCCGAGTACAGCGAGTACCCTGGAGTTCCCCCATGTGCGATATTTACTGCTCCCACTCGGTTTCTCACACGCATCGCATCCCTCATTCGTTCATTTAACCGATTTCTGGTTTCATGCAGACACCTTTGTCACAATCAAACTGTGAACAAGAACCTGTTACGGACGACCAGGCTCTCGGGCATTGGGTGCAGCGTCCGGTCACAGGCACCGACCGGAAGCTAAACTTCCGTCGTGGAAGTCGGCTCCTCCCCTCTTCCGCAGCCTCCTAGTCTGAGGGCGAGACTGACAGCATCGGAGCCTATCACAGGAGAGCTGTGCTGCAGCCCCCCCCACCCCATCTCTTCCGGGTGCTGCAATTGGACAGCATGGGGCGAGGAGGCGGGTTCAGCACTGCCCTAAGTTCTCAGTGGCTCCGCAGCAACGATTCTCTGTGTCCCCACCTCCTTTCTCTCTCACTGTGGGCTGCGATTTGATGGCATGAAAAAGGTCAACGTCTAGGTCATTAAAGCTCAGTCAGTGGTGTGAGCAGAAGATGGCTAATAATGAATTTCAACTTTGAAATCTTTTTCTTCCATACACCATAAAGACAACAAAGAAAACACACCCACAAATATCAATATTTTGTATTTTTTCTCTACTATGAGATCACCAGATACCCATGGTATTTCTTACACTCACGGTCTACCTAACTTCACGTTGACATTGTGGTAGGCAAGTCCTGAAATGACTGCACACAAACCAGTGAGGCTACATAGAGGATTTGGTCACCCTTGCTTTTGAGTGCCTTCACCCACAGCTGACTGACCACAATCCAAAGAGCTTCAGATAGTCAGGAACAGTCCCAATGATCAAACACTTACATGCAGGGCCGACGCTTCCATTAGGCAAACTAGGCGGTCTAGAGCACCAAGAATTGTATAATTTCTCTGGACTCACAGCTAGGGCAACAAGAACATTTCAAATCCACAAGAGGTTTTCAAATTTAGTTTATTTGGCTTCTTGAAAAGTCAAATGTTCCTGTGAGATGCAATATAACTGCCCTCTATCTGTAATAACTTGCATCTCAGTAAATCTCTGACCTGCCCCGACTTATATAATCAAAATACAACATTCCCGAAGCTTCCAGAATGAATGACGTAACTGGCCAAAGACTTCCTTACAAAAAATACCGTATACTGTTGTCATGACAATCTATCCTGTATAGGAAATGCTTGTGAGGACCTCCCTCAACTAAGAATTCTTCTAACCCTGTTCCTCCTCCCACTGTAAACAAGTTCCTTTATCAATGACTTTGATGCAAGTATTCTCTTCTGTTCTTCTTTTGTTCTTCTTTGTTTATGTAAACAACTCGCAGTCTGGGTTTTGAATAGAGCTAGACTTGGATTCCACTTCTTGGCACCAGGATTCATTCAAAACTATCACCTCACAAGATCTCCTTTTCACATTGGTTTCAGGTCATTGAAACCAGCATCTGCAAGATAAAAGCTTGCATCCAAGACTCAGTTTCTCTGCATTGTAAAGCAAATGTTGTCATTGATGCCTTCCTGGCCTGTAATTATAGGCTTTGCAGAGCTTACAAGTTTCCCAAATCTTCTGCATCCTTTGAATCTATGATAGTCAGAAAGTCTCTCAAAGTTCATTCACCTCTGACAGGCTAGTACAGCAGAGGCGTCTGGGTATTCTTAATCAGACATATTCTTCATTTCCCTCTATGGGACACCTTTAATGGACAGGTGTCACATCAATCAGTCTTCGATGCTAAGCCATGACAGAGGAACTTAAAAGTGTAACCTAACCCCTAACCTTGGTATTTATCAGGTGTAGTGCATAGGTGTATGTCCCTCTAGATTCCTAATTAATATGAATGATACTCCCACAAGCATTCACTAGTTAATCAAAAAATAACATCAAAACTAATTTTCACTAGGTAGCTATTAGCTCTATAATGGAGCTATACAGATACCTGCATTATAAAAAGGACCTACTTCATAACAACATGATCACATATGTTATCTTTCAGAATCAAGTAAGTACATAATAGTGGTATAACATGTAAAGATAAGTACACAGAGAGACTAGTATGAAAGTACTGTGTTTCTCATATAATACTAGGTATACTGGGCAAATCTTTTCAATGAATACTGTTGTTGTGAACAACTACCCAGGATAATATTCATTAAAATGGCAACCAGGGATATAATCAATGCACCTTACCAGAAAAGTAAAGAAACCAATAACATAGAAGAAAACCAAGAATCTATAGAAAAACTCATACTGTGTTGTGCATACATGATGTAAAAGTGTTGCAAAGCATAAGACATATTCTAGTCATATGCTGCAGTGATGGAAGATCAAATACAAAAGCATATGCATGATAGGCAAAGGCATAGTAAAAGTCTGAAACATCATACTAATTCTGTAGGGTATGTATAGTGCTATCCAGTATTATGACACTAAACTGTAGCAGTGAAAGCACTCACTGTATGGACTGTCCTAATTCACTTGTGGCAGTCATATGTCCAAGAGATAATACGGCTGTGTAGGGCAAGTATTAATTATTAAGGTAGATGATGGCTAGTAATACTGCTTCGTCTTCAGATACTTCTAGGGGAAATGGGGCTAATACCCTTCTCAAATGATGGTAAGTCTAAATATATTGGGGATATTCATAAAAATAAATGAAAGCTAACTCTGTGAGAAAGTCTTTAACATATTATGTGAACTACTTTGCAGAATTGATAAACCATCAGTGTAAGATTTTACACAGGGAAGAGAAAGAATGTAATACAAATAAAAAACAGAACTAAGGAAAATTATATCTTCCCCTTTGGAATCCTAAATAGAAACCAACTAACTTATAAGTCACCGATAGAGTTTATAGTGAAAGAGCCAAAATAAAAAGAAAAGAACAATGAGCAATTAATATGCCGAAAAATATAGTAATAGAATGTTGCAGATCCCTATAGCAGAGCTCCTCATGTGTAAGGTCAGTATTTGTTTCAAGGAGAACAGTCTCATAATAAGCATCACAGGCTACACTAGTAAGAAATCTTTGTGAAAGAGAGTGAAACAGTCATTAGGTAAAATCTAGTAAATAATGTCATAAGAAAAGATATTCAAAGAAGGGTTTATCGAAAACATTAGAATAAGAGATAGAATATTGAGATATTAAAGATCAGCAAAGTGATTATCCTAAGTGCAAGCTGCAAAACAAAAGAATAGAAATAGCTTATAACTTAAGCTGGTGTGGAAGAGAAATATAAAAAGATCTCCCTCTTGAACCCTGAATTATCATATTTGAATCACAATGAAACACATCACCCTCTATGTGATCAAAGCAGCGTCCATAGATAAAGATAGAAAAACCTAGTACATACACATTTAACTGATTCAGCATATAAGTATTATAAAATCTAAGACTGGAAAATATTACTTAACTTGGAACATACAAACTAATAAAAAACAGCATCACTGCAAATAATATTATTAACTTGAACACCTAAGTGCTGACAGAGAATGAAAGAACCTAAATTCTGCATAAAGTCATTCCCACAAAACATAGAAAAAAGCAAATATCAGGTATAAATTGTAAGCCTAGCAGTCCATATAATAGTCTGTGACCAAGGATAATTTCTGCATTCAGTGCATATATAGTTCTTTTAGTAGGATTCAGTGATGATGTCAAGGCAGAATCTCTTAGCTCCTTAGATTAGATGCATATGTATGAAGTCAAACCTAAATAAAAGTGCAACAAATCCGATTAAGTAGTAAGAAAATACTTTTATGTCACGTACTCCCTATATTTAAGTTGCCAAATAATCCCCACATTATTTCAAAACATCATGCAATGGTCCAGACCACAAACATAAATACTCAGACTGTACATTAAAACATATATGTCACAGCACTGACCACATAATACATGCATTCATTCATTCCTCCTTGTACACATGTAACATAGAACAAACAACATGACAAACTTTTGAGCTCAAAAAAGAAAAACGTATTTTAAAATATAAAAGAATTGGATCGATCCACAAAAGAAAACAAAAACTCAGGATTAAAAATAGAATAGATCTATTAAAAATGAAAAAAGGAATCAAACTGGAATAAACTGCATTCTTCATCTCCCATAGATCAGAGACAGATGCGCTTTGTGCTTTGGTACCCTGGAAAGAAATCTAATATAAGACAGTTAATATAATGATTAAAATTAAATTTAAAAATGACATTACAGGTTCCTTAAAAGTCAAACTGCTATTATACCTTAATTCAGCAAAAAGCAGTCATAAAGCTACTTTCCTTTCTCTGATGGTCCACCCCTAGGAGGCGCTGTCCCCTGTGATAAGAGCTACTTCCTTTTACAAATCTAAAACCTTTTTGTTTTCCTATGCTTGTAAACTCCTAACTCGCCTTCTAAAAGAAAAACTTAAAACAAACAACTTTGCACTTAATTAGAAGTCATTCTATTTCCATCCAATATGCATATGTTCCACAAAGTTCTTACTACCAAATCCTACAAATACCCTAAATAGAAATACGAATCATTTCCAAAAGCACAGACATATCAGCTAGGAGTCTGGAAGTCTGCAAAATAAAAGGATGGCACATACTAATATACATTAACCAAAAGTTTTTCTTACTGGCATATAAATAGATAATAGGCATTGCTGCTTAACTCTCTGCTGTTCACCGTCTCACAATCTTTCTCCTTTACATATCATCTAACCAGTCCACAATACATACGTGCAATACCTGAACTCCCATCATAACACCTAATTCATTTCCTTTCTTCTAAAAGTTAGCAGCTACTGAGGTATAATCAAAACTGAGAAATATTTATCATCCTTACTGCTGCATGCCGTCCGTTTATTTCTGACCTGTGTTTAAGTTAAAATAAATCCTATCGTCACACAATTAAATGCAACTGACTTACATCTTTTCTCTACTTTTACCCAAAACAGTCTATATTGCTCAGCACACAGCCTTCTGCATATTCCTAAATCTCTTCCCTCTTTAACATTACGTCATCTCTCATCCCTAATATTCACTTTCCCCATACTTTCAACACAAATTTCTGTTTTCACATTAAACAGATCAATCCATTAGTCCCTCTTCTATCACCTGTGCACTCAGTCCTATAACATACTTAAACCTCAAACCTCTCAGCAGAACTGTAAAATCCATTTTAAAAGTGACTCACTCCCAGGGTTTTGTTTTTTTTTTTTCTTCTCAAACACATTCCTAAGGGGGGGTTCACCTCCTCTCCCGCCAACCAACTGTTACACTCAATGAATAGGTTTGTTAAGTGATAAAACACTTAAACAGATCATTTCATTAAAATGGAGTCGCTCTCTTGTAGTATATCTATAGATTGTTTTCCTGTTCTATCTCTCTGCCTATACCCCTGACCAAAGAAAAAAAACAATACATCCCTCTCCAATGATACATCAAATCTAATTATGAATGGCTTTAAATAAACACAGGTTCATGCTTTCGTTCTTACCAAATGAAATAACACACCCTTCACAATAAACTCTCGTTAAGCACACAATTCTAAAAACTTAGATGCAAAATATGAGCATCTCTGCATTAATGGTGGGAATTAAAACCAAAAACTAAGAGGAACAGATAAGTAAAATATGTAAAACTACCTGAGCAAACTGGATGGACGACTTGTGCTCCTTCTGCCAGCATTGCTAAATCCTTGAAGCCAGCCAAGGCTGATGAAAAACAACATAGCACTGAAAGATTCCTTTCTCTGTTTAATGAACTGCAGCAATTAATTCAAATGTCCCTATATACCACACTGCCAGCAGTTCACTAATGTCCAGATTTAAGTTCAACTACAATCACTAAACTTTTCTTACAAGGAACCATTTTACACAAAATCTTAACTTATATAAATAGATGCACACAGACAAAAATAGGCTTCCTTGTTAAAGCTAATCAAAAAAGGAAAAGAAAGAAATTAACCACATGTAACCTGCTGTAAAAGATTAAAGCCATTAGCACCTTCCTGTAAGAACAACAACCAGATTTTGGAAAATATTCCACTAAACAAAAACTCCTTCTCATACTAATTATAACTTTCAACTTACCAATTGTAACTTATTCCCTCTTTCTCCTTCTGAATCTACAACTGCTCTACTCAACTGCTCCCCAGGTGTAAAGTGAAAGTGAAAGTGAAACTGCTTGAGCCCAAGCCATGCGGTCTGAGGACAAAAGACCCCAGACTGACTAGTGCTGGGTACCCCTCTGTTTTTTTTTTCAACTGTTCAATCTGATTTTAATCAAATCATCAACTCATGTCCTGTCTCCCTAACATATATTAAAGAACATTTTGCAAAACGTATTCTAAACCCGATGTAACACACAATCTATATACACTATACAACAAATAAAATAAAATAAAAACATTGATACTTACAGATTTTTTCCCTTTTTTTTTTTTTTTCTTGTTACATACTCACAAAATGGATCCAACTTCATTCCACATCTGCTCTGAACTCATAATTCTCCGGGATAACCTCCCCGCATGGGGGCAACTCAATCTTTGAACGGCAAGCCAAATTTACCCTTCAAGAACCTAGTGCTAGGTTGTCCACCAACCATAACACTACAGCTTATTAATAATTAATAATTATAATAACAACAGCTATTAGAGTCCCATCTGGGGTGCCAAATGTATAATTTCTCTGGACTCACAGCTAGGGCAACAAGAACATTTCAAATCCACAAGAGGTTTTCAAATTTAGTTTATTTGGCTTCTTGAAAAGTCAAATGTTCCTGTGAGATGCAATATAACTGCCCTCTATCTGTAATAACTTGCATCTCAGTAAATCTCTGACCTGCCCCGACTTATATAATCAAAATACAACATTCCCGAAGCTTCCAGAATGAATGACGTAACTGGCCAAAGACTTCCTTACAAAAAATACCGTATACTGTTGTCATGACAATCTATCCTGTATAGGAAATGCTTGTGAGGACCTCCCTCAACTAAGAATTCTTCTAACCCTGTTCCTCCTCCCACTGTAAACAAGTTCCTTTATCAATGACTTTGATGCAAGTATTCTCTTCTGTTCTTCTTTTGTTCTTCTTTGTTTATGTAAACAACTCGCAGTCTGGGTTTTGAATAGAGCTAGACTTGGATTCCACTTCTTGGCACCAGGATTCATTCAAAACTATCACCTCACAAGATCTCCTTTTCACATTGGTTTCAGGTCATTGAAACCAGCATCTGCAAGATAAAAGCTTGCATCCAAGACTCAGTTTCTCTGCATTGTAAAGCAAATGTTGTCATTGATGCCTTCCTGGCCTGTAATTATAGGCTTTGCAGAGCTTACAAGTTTCCCAAATCTTCTGCATCCTTTGAATCTATGATAGTCAGAAAGTCTCTCAAAGTTCATTCACCTCTGACAGGCTAGTACAGCAGAGGCGTCTGGGTATTCTTAATCAGACATATTCTTCAGAATTTGAGGGTGGCAAAATCCCATCAGCATGAGGCCCAGATAATCTGGAGCTGCAGGCAATTCATAAATTGGGGATTTGGGGGGGGGGGGGGTGCATGACCAAAGGCTTGCCAAGGGCGCCAAATACTCTTGCACTGGCCCTGCTTACATGTACAATCCATAAGTAAACGCATTCCAAGGTGACAATCAAGAAGGGAGGTAGAGTGTCTCAAACACAACACTACACACCTGAAGACGGGCACAGTGCCTGGTGCACCCATGCATGCTCTCTCTGCGATGCACACACATCCTGAATTGAGTTACTCCCATATAGGGCCAGAAGAATTAAAGCATTTAGTGTCTATGGGAAAATAACTTAAAGCATCTGGTCCACACTAGACTAGAGGCCAGAATGAGTTTTGTACCTATTCAATAAATAAAGCATGATTTTCTAGCTGGCTTTTTTTTTTCTAAAGAACGTCCTGTGGGATTTCCTTTTGCCTATGCTCGTCACATCTTCAGATGATCTGGTGCAAAGGACATGGGAAGAAGGTCTCGGATTGTCGTGAGCATGTAGGTCCCATTCGGCTTGGTCAGAAAAACGTCCCAGTCTGCACCAAACTGGAAAAAAAACATGAAAGAACTGCGTAAGAGAGCTGCCCAAGGATCTGCACATAAACTCTGCATAAAATGGTGAACATTGCTGGTGGTTACACAGGGTTAGATAATCAAAAGATCTGGGCGCTAGCTTAAGGAACTAAGAGCCTACGTCTTCCCAAACTAAAATTCCCTCCCCTCTCCCCAGTGGGGCGGGAGGGGAAAGGGGCGAGATTCTTTTACGCATACAGGCCCAGGGGATCATTTTCCAAAATCCCCATGGCCACAGCCTGCCACCCGCGATCATCCAAGCTCTCTCAATGACTGCCTGGTTGTCTTTGTTAGGGGAATGCCTACCACGGAGAGTTATGATGTTCCGAAAACAAGGGAACCCCCTTCGGTCGAACATGGCTTCATTCTTTGCTCACGTTCATGATGGGGATGACCATTGCTGTAATGTAGAGGGAAGCTAAAGGTGTTGAGAAATGGCCTTGAGCTGTATCAGAATTCATCTGCATTATCCCTGCATAAGCATCCGTGATCGATCTGTTTTACCACTTCCACACATCTTTCATTAGCCTGATTCTGGTGATTTTTTTAATTTGATGTTTACCGGCTTACTCATTCAACAGAGTATTCTTACATTGAATAAAAAAGCACAGTAACTAACTGCATTGTAGAGTTTTGTTAGCCCTGGCCCTGATGTTTCCAGTTTTGAAGGAAAGAGCCCCGGAGACCAAAATAGGGAGCAGCTCTGATTTTGGTATTTTGATTAAACACATAATAGAACTGGAATAGCAAAAGCTCAAATATCTTTTTTTTTTCTTTTCTTTTGCATAAAGTAGGAACAATATCAAACTAATTGAACTCCCTGCTGATCAGATACAGGCAGAGTGATGGGGGGAAAAAGCACTTTAAGCAACAGGAATAACTTGAAACTTCAAAATACTAAAGACCGTCGGCCTGATCCAGAAACATTCCAGCTGCCAGTCACTCAGAGTGTGACCACCTGCCAGATTTCTCTTTATCCTCCATACAAGGTCCTCACTTAGTTCCCTCCAGCACCCCCCTTTCCCATGCCTACCTGCAAAGCTCTGTGATGATCTAAATAGCCAGAAATACTCAAACATCAAGTCTGCTAGGTCCCCCCCTCGCGTGGCCTGGCTGCATGAGCGCCTTCGGTCCCGCTAGGACTTGTAGTCCGTACAGAACCTGCAGCCTGCCAGACGTAGCCAACTGCTTGCTGATTCTACCGTCACAGCCTGCCCTGCCAGACAGCCTGGCCATGTTGGTGCCTGTGTTACCGCTAGCACCTCTCACACTAACCCGCTTTGCTGTACATTCTGGCAGCCCCCAATCACGGCGCCACGGATGCTCAAACGCCTGACAATGGATCGCGATTTCCACTGCCTCCGCTCATAGCAACCACTGATCCTCTGTGCTCGGCCAGTTCCTTATTAAATTCGGCCGTCACCATCCAACCCAGGAGCACGTTTCACCCCCCCCCCCTTTTCCTGAAAGACAGTTTCCTGATGTTGCGCCATCATCCTGCCACCCTCTTCCCTCTCTTGCTTCCTCTTTCTGGTATGTTTCCAAAGCTCTCTTTTTTTTTTTCTTCTTTTCCAATATATCTGGTTTCTTATATTTTTGCACTTTTTCATACATTTCAATATGCTGGTGGAAAAGTGGTGGTGAGGGGGAGGACATTCAAGCCGTCCAGCTGTCTGTCCATCCAACAACAAGACAGCTGTCTGAAAACTGCACAGAGCGGCTTCAAATGTGGGGCAAAAGCCACCCAGAGTCCAGCAAGTAACCCTGTTAAATATGACCTTGAGCTCGCCTACAGTTGTGCTCATAGGTTTACACGCCCCTGGCAGAATCTGGGTGTAGCATTTTAAGAAAACATGAGTGATCAGTCAAAACACGTCTGTTATTTTGAATGTGTTTGAAATTAACACTATTGTGCATCACAGAATAGCACAATCATTAAACAAACCATAGCATAAAGGAAATAATAAAATGGTCCTGTTCAAAAGTTTACATACCCTTGAATGCTTGGGCTGATAATATACAGTCAAGTTGATACACACAGGTTGAGATGGCAATGAAAAGGTAGATATTCACATCTGTGCCTTGCTTGATTGTGACTGGTGTCTGTTTATAAATAGCCAATGAGTTTCTTGGCTCTTGAGAAACCCTTGTGCATTTCATCCAGGGCTGCACCTCTTACAAATTCTGCCAGAGGTATGTATTTTAGAATAAAAAGGCGCACTCGCTCTAGCCATGCTACCTTGATTTCTCTTCCTGTCCTATGCTTTATATGCACCTGATAAGGAGCTGCCCAGCCAGGCCCTGCTCTATCTGACTTCATAAAGCTGAGAGAGGTCAAGTAGGAGTGGCTTTTCAAAGCTTCAAATGAATGCTCCTTCAGTCGACATGACATAATAATTGGAGTGAAATAGGAGGGTTTTGATAATTTGGTTTCCGTTAATGGCCTACTGAGTTATCGGAGACAATTCCTGCTGCTTTGAGTTCATTCACGTCGGGCCAACATGATTTTATCCTCGGTTATAAAACTTTTAGGCGGTGGCACTGCTTTCTGACAGGTATAATCTGTAATTGCCTAGCACGGTTTGTCTGCTATAGGCAAATACTTCTGTAAATAAAGAAACTCCGGATAACCAATATTTGCAGGTGAAGCAAAAGCACCAGGTTTCCGGGGTTGAGGCTGCGCCAATTGTTAACGAGGATTTCTTAATTCTGAATGACCACTGAGATTCCACCTCATGCCCCTCAATTCTTTTAGCCAAAACTAAATTGCTTAGAAATGCCAATCAGTTACTGCGGTAGAAAAGTAGCAATGAGGGCTGTAGCAGCTTGGTTTTACCTCTCTCATCACTTGTCTGCAGGCACCACATGGAGAGATGAATTCCTCCTTCAGGTCACTGTAAGAGAGGAAAGCTGGGTCAATTTAGTGCCATATTCCTAACCCGGGAAGATACAGACATTGTATTTAGGGTCAGCTTAGCACAGGTTGACGATAAGTGAAACAGAAGGAGACTCATATTGCACAGACACTGCAAGTTACACAACACATACAAACTGTTGCATCAATAAAAGTTTCATGAACTTTGTAAACAGCTTCATGCCACACACACACCATCACTCAGCAAAACTGCTGTAAGTGCATGATACGTGGGCAGTTGAATAGATGGACAACATACTATTTCGGCATCTTGGACTCAACAAGATATAATGAATTGTGGGATGCGGTAATGATGCAGACAGGAATTCACTAAAGCCACTGTAACCTGGACTGTGGCTACCACTAAAGCTTTGCTTATCCGATTGGCAAACAACTTTTTCAAGGACTGAAGTGAAGTCTTGGACAGCGCTGACCATGCTGTGTTTTTTAGTTTCTAGTGGTGTGAGGCCTCTCTCTCCTCTGTGTCTATTCTGATTTAACTTTCTTGCCTCTAATCATTTCGTCACTGGAGGAGGATTCTCTTCTACCTAGCATACACCCAGTACAGATCATCAGTCTATTGCACTCTTTCAACTATTTCTTCTGGGAATATAATGATGCCACAGTGCCACCGTACCGTGAGTAGTTTGTACACTTTTGGTTGCCCGCATCTTTAAAAAGTTCTAGCAGAACTAGAAAAGGGTACACAGAGGGGCAACACAAATGGTAAAGGGGATGTGCGGGACAAACATTATCATTTGTTTTTCGTTTCAGGTTGGAGGGGGTCTCGTGATTCAATTCGTTTAATGTTTATTCTGGTTTGGTTCGTTTGCCAAACTGAAATAAACACCTAATGCAATGCAACCAGAGTGGCACATAAGAAGTTGTGCATTGCTACACAATACAAATGTGCAGGAAGAGCTACAATCCTAAACCTAACGTTAAGAGATGAAGTGAAATAAGAAGAAAACAAACAAAGTATGTGAAAAAACAGAGTGGTAAAGTAAAGTGAAATAAAGATAAAATAGAAGCCTTGTTATACCAAACAGAAATCATGTCTCCTCCTATCATTCTTATGCACTCAGAAACTGCTCTGGAAAACTCTCTTTCCAGCCAACAGATTTGGCCCCTTTGTTTTAAACCAGTATAAGGATGGATTCTTTGCGGGATGTGGTACTTTTATTTCGTCAACCTAAAACTGATCCGGGGGGGGGGGGAATTCTGGCCTTTGAGAGCCATAAACAGGCCTGGTTTTCAGGATATCCACACTGAATATGCATGAGATAAATTATAATGCCCTGCTTCCATTGTATGAAAATGTATCTCATGCATATTCAGTGTGGAAATCCTGAAAACCTGGCCTGTTTGTGGCTTTCAAGGACTAGAGTTGGCCACCAACGATCTAGAGATGAGGTTATATGTGAGCTTTCAACATCACACAGGTCTCTTCTTCAGTAATTTTCATGCTGCACCAATAAATGCCTCATCATTCCGCAAATAATCCAGTTTTCTAAGGAGCCAAGGTGGCTGCTAGCCCACTGCGCCGCCAAATACAGGCGAGAAGGTCACCATGGGTGACGTCCAGCTGCGCTCTGGGGACTCAAACTGGGGAAATCATTGAAGACTGAAGATAGGGATTGATTTACCAGGGCTTTTCTCCCATGGAGAGGTCAGTTTTCAAAAGCTGTTTTTTTCTTTTTATATACTTGAGAAAACATGCATTTACCTGCATAAAGTGAGCTTTTGAAAACTGCCCACTTTTGCTCAATGTCTCTGGGGGAAAACAAGCTTAGTAAACCAGGCACATCTGGTGCGGACTGCGGAACTGATGAGCTGCGGGAAGAACATGAGAAGCTGCCATACTGGGTCAGACTGAGGCTCCATCAAGCCCAGCATCCTGTTTCCAACAGCAGCCAATCCAGGTGACAAGTACCTGACAAAGACCCAAACATTAACAGATCCCAGGCTACTGATGTCAGTAATAGCAGTGCAAATTCTATAAGTCAACTTGATTAATAGCAGTTAATGGGCTTTTCCTCCAAGAACTTATCCAAACCTTTTTTAATCCCAGTTACACTAAGTGCCCTATCCGCATCCTCTGGCAGTGAATTCCAGAGTTTAATTGTGCATTGAGTGAAAAAGAATTTTCTCTGATTAGTTTTAAATGTGCTACTTGCTAACTTCATGGAGTGCCCCCTAGTCCTTCTATTATCTCAAAGAGTAAATAACCGATTCACATTTACCCGTTCTAGACCTCTCATGATTTTATAGACCTCTATCATATCCCCCCTCAACCGTCTCTTCTCCAAGCTGAACAGCCCTAACCTCTTCAGCCTTTCCTCATAGGGGAGCTGTTCCATCCTCGTTTTCATTTTGGTTGCCCTTCTCTGTACCTTCTCCATCGCAATTATATCTTTTTTGAGTTGCAGCAACCAGAATTGTACACAGTACTCAAGGTGCGGTCTCACCATGGAGCGATACAGAGGCATTATGACATTCTCCATTTTATTCACCATTTCCTTCCTATAACTTCCTAACATTGTTTGCTTTTTTGACTGCTGCAGCACACTGAGCTGACGATTTCAATGTATTATCTGCTATGACGCCTAGATCTCTTTCCTGGGTGGTAGCTCCTGATATAGAACCTAACATCATGTAACTACAGCGTGGGTTATTTTTCCCTATATGCATCACCTTGCACTTATCCACATTAAATTTCATCTGCCATTTGGAAGCCCAATCTTCCAGTCTTGCAAAGTCCTCTTGCAATTCATCACAATCTGCTTATCCATCCCAAGTTCCCTCAAAACTGACAGCAAGTTTCAAAAGCCAATTACCAACCCCTCCCTCCATCATATGCACATGGTTTTACAGTCCACCTACTTTTATCCATTTTTTTTTGTGGCAGCATTTCCAAGGTGGGGATAGGCTGGAGAAGGCTACAGTGTACGTAGCATGGGATTTTCAGAATAACACACATCATTTTGGCTGGGAAAAAAACTATCCATGGGAAAAAGCTGGTGTCAATCTCTGCAAGTCATTTTTCCTTGGATAATTTTCAAAGGGAAGGCAGGCACTGATGTAGATTCCCAGTGACGTTTCACCTGCCCGTGAAACCACCATCCTCTAATAGTTCCTCTCCTCTACTCTTGCTTTCCATTTCGCTTGCAATTCTGAATCTCCAACATTTATTCCTCTCTCATTTCTTTCTCATCTTGTCCTGCGCTATTTTGAAAACGAGAACGCCTGGGAATAGAAATGCAAGTGAATAAAACGCATCGACCAATTGTGCAAAGCAGACCCTTGACTGGACTGCTGACTGAAGCTATTCCAAACTGGAAAGCTGCTGCTGGCAAAGTCGTTTTTCAGGAGAGAGCATCAGATTGCTTTTACTGTAAGCAGATATCCTACTCCAGCTCTCCAAAAGACATACAGAATCCAAGACATGCACCCAGACAAACTGCAATGTACCTGGGCCCAGCCAAGAGTGCGACCTGGCTTCCATGCGTGGATACTTTTTGCCAGGTTAGAGAGGGGCATTCCCGTGAGCTGGGGGAGAAAAGTAATGTGTGTACATGCCAGGAACTGATATCCAAAAACAGCTCAGCTCCCAAATTTAGGATACTAAGTATAGCCCCTTGGTTAATCGCCTGTTTTCAGTCAAATTTAGAGTCCTAAGTTTTAAACAGAAAAGTCACATAAATTTAGGCCTGCTAGTCATTATCCTAACTTTGGTGCCTATATCTGAAAATCAGTGCTCAGCCCCTGGCTTTGTCTCCCCCCACCTAACTCTGCCCCATAGCCACACTCTGTTTAGGCCCTGGTTCAGTTTCAGAAGTGTCAATTTAGGAGCCTAACTCCAAAAGTTAAAAGCCTAAACCCTTTGAAAATTGGCCCTGATATTTTCAAAATTAGCCACACTGTCTTGCCCTTACAGGGTCCTCTGTGCAAATAGCAGGAGCAACGCATGTAGACTCTTTGAGCAGGCCTACCTTGCAGCGGCTAATAACCGGGCAAAAACACAGGTGCTGTTCCCTCCGAATGTTGACTGCCACATACACAGGCTAAACGTGTCCGTGTGCACGGCAAGCACTGCAGGTTACTCAAAACTGCCCCTTCCTATTAAAGGCTCAGGACTCTCTTCCCCAACCATATCTATTCCTCCTAATACGGACAAGTTCCAGCAACCCACCCAGCCCCTGCCACATTTTCAGTACTCAGATACAGTAATACAGTGGCTGCGTTATAAGGAGGTTGGGGGAGAGGATAATACACGAGATGCAGTTATCCTAGTGATACACAATGCGCTGGCAAACTACACAAAAAGCAGGAGAGTGGACACAGTGCACAGATTACACACTAGAGAACAGCACAAGCAGGAGCAAACAGAAGGTGCTGGACGGTGTCAGGCACTCCGCACTATATTACAATACAGATGGGCCCTGTTGCACCAGCTTTGCTGCGTAGAAAATATACATCTACAGAGTCCCAGGCCTGGATTTCTGCCCAGAGCTATTAGGCAGCAAAGTTTCAAAAAATGTGAAAAAAACACGGCGGGCTTCAGCTCCCTGTCGCCTGCCCGATTTGATGGTGCAGCTTACACGACCCATTCAAGCAGGCAGACTTTTGCAACCTGGGCAGTCTATGCCAGCGGAGGCCGCGACGCAGGGGCCGGGCCACCAAGGTGCTCCCTGGGCCCTGCCGGACCTTTCGAGGAAGGGGCAGGGAAGGAAGGACGGCAGCATGAACAGTGCCTCGGGGGTTGCAGAGACCTTAACTCCTTGACTGCAGCGTTCAGGCTGGAAGGACCGGAGGGTTGCAGTGGCAGAATCCCCGTTTCCGAGAGACGCGGCGCTGCTAGGGCTTTTAAAAAAACCGCGGGCCTTGCCTGGCAATGGCGATTGCTCTGAAGTTCCGATACCCCTCGGAAATGGCCTTCTGAATCGCTGTCCGTTCGGCACAGATGCCAAGCGTGTAAACTGCATTCTCTACGTTGCAGCCTGAGACAGAGAGAGAGAGAAAGCAGAGTAGACGCGTTAGGGTTAAACTTGCATTGGGTTAGTATTAAAAGTTTAGCATTAGGTTGTTTTTGTTAATATTTTCTCTAGTGCGCTTTTTTGGAGTGCTACTGGTCAACCATTAGTAAGGTTTTTTGCTTTCTTTAGCTGAACTGGTTTGGATCAAACCCAAAACCCACCCACAGTGGAGCGAAGGGGAAGGGGTTAGGATGCTGTGGGCCGAACTAGGATAGGACGCAGATTGGTTTAGATTATTATAAACTATAGCGCTCGTGGCTCGGCTCGGGCTTCCTCACTGGCAATTTGCAGTCACAGTCAAAGATTGACCGTCTTTGGCTAGTTCAAATCTGCCAATATCTAAAACAGAATGATCCAAAATAAAAGCTATAAAAAAAAAAGTCAGATTCAAACATGCCAGTGAGTACATTCGGGTCAGATATTTGCAGATCTTATCCGGATTTGATCCACATCAGAGGAGCTTTGCCTGTCCCCAGTTTCTGTGCTATTAGGACCAAGTTAGGAGAGTGGGCACCTGGGCCAGGGTCTGCATTGACTTACCAGCGCTGTGGTGCCTAGAGAGTTTAACCCTTGCCTCCCCCCCTCCCCAAATTTACAAAGTGGGTATCCAGTTCCAGTTTTGCTCACTCTTTCAAAGATGGACCTTGTGACACCCCCTCCCCCTCCCCCAGCGACGGCTTCGCTTACCAGAAAAGATTTTTCCATCGCAGGTCAGCAGCGCCGCTCCCACCGGGAACCTGCTGTAGGGGCAGTAGGCAGATTTCTTGGCTTCCTGACTGCTGCGCAGCAGGAGCTCGATTTCTCCTGGCTCCACTGGGGGGGGACTGGATTTTTTCGGGGTGCTGGGCCGCAGGCTGTTCTCCTGGATCTTTCCCCTGCTGTCGCTCACCGACATCTCGAGCGCCCTTCTTTCCTGGAAAGCGGCAGTGAGGCAACGTGCGGCCGTGTTAGGGAGCGCGTGGTGCAGGCGCCTGCTTGGCTGTGCTCCTTCTCCGCCTGGCACTCTCTAAAGTTGGAGTCCGAGTGCTCTTATAACCTATCTGTCCGTATTCCTTGAATACTCTCTCTCTTGCCTGTTTCGTTTTATTTTCCCAACTTTCTTTTTCAGTGCTTTTTTTTTTTTCCTGCGTGGGGGCTGTTTCTCACCCTTTCCCACTCTCGGCCTTTTCCCTGCAGCTTTCACTTGCCTTTTACCTTGTCTCTGTAGTTTGCTCGCCCCTATTTCATTTAGACCTTGTCTAGCTCTGTGAGGTTCCCTTCCTAGACAGCCTGGCTCTGCCTCTCTATGAACCAGCAGAGCAGGATCTGTTTTAATATTTGCTTTCGGGGAAAACACCAGCCCACGCCACGGCAGTGAAAAGAACTGATAGGCTGCTGGTGGGCCCAGCCTTTCCTATTGAGCCTGCTTGCAATGCACTGCACCTGTGTCAGGGCTGCTCTCGCTGCTCATTGGTTGTGGTTGATGCTTAGGTAGACTCCCAGCTTCTTGCTGATGCTGAAACCGGCTGTTAACCAAAAGTTTTCTTACTCCTTCCTGTGATCTTATGCAACAGAGACACTGTTGACAGTTGGCTTAAACGAACTGCACGTTTCATTTCCATTGCTGCAGGGCTGCCAGGTGGCTCCAGGTTTTCAGGACAGGCTTATCCAGTCCTGGTTTTACCCCCATTGCCTTTTTTTTTTTTTACAGGATATCCACAAAGAGCATGCAGGAGATTTATTGCCTCCATTGTATGCAAATTTATCTCATGCATAATTCCCTGTCGATATCCTGAAAACCTGGCCTGTTTGTGGCTCTCGAGGACCGGAGTTGGCCACCCCTGCAATAGGAAAATCAGAACTGGAAGTGCCTGCAGGCAGTGGGGTAAAACAAGGCCTGGATGAACCTGTCTTGAAGTAAAATGGAGCCAGCTGGCAACTCCACTGCTAGCACCTCTGTGTGATTGGCAGATGGCTTTTTTGAACTCTGCTGCCACTCCAGGAGGGCTGCTCTATGAATCTACCACATTTCCTAATGCTACATCTGATTCTGCCTTCTCTGCACCTCGCGTTGTAAACCCTTTGTCCACGTTCTTTCACCTATCACCTCCCAGTTCCTTAGGAGGGTTAGCAGCCCCTCTCTTAAAGAGGCTCAGAGGGTAGCAATGTATGTTAGTGATGCAACCTGTGGTCATAGCAAGAAGGATTTGTACCACGCAAACAGCAAAATCAGGTGGAGAGAAGTAGGAAAGCTATTTTTCATTGAAAGGCATCACCTTCTCTTGTAATTAAACCACAATTCTAACTCACTAATATGAGGATTGGTCTACGGCAGATCACCCTAAGGTGACTTTAGTCAAGTTGGGCACCAGCAGCTAGTGTGTTGACTGCTGAGCTTCAGATGGGTAAGAGGGCTTCCTGTGTAAAGGAAGTGACATATTGACTGAGAAATAATATAAAATCCAGAGGGCATTGATCATGGCTCAGCCTGGGATGAGATCAGGGAAGGATTGTTAGACTTCAGTATTCCAAGACTGAAAATATTTCACTGATGACAGTGACCTCGGCAGGGAGACCTTATGCTGGTTATTTTACTCTGCTGATTCTCGTTGTTGGAATCCAGGGCCTGGAATTTGCATTCCTCCCCAATTAAACCAGGGCCAGATGATCTCACATAGACAGCACCACTGCCCTCAGGAGTCCCTGTTTGCATGATGACGGTCAATGAACTCCTGATCTCTGGTCCAAAGGCTGGTTCATCTCCCACATGCCTGCCCTTCTGATTTCTGTTAATTATTTCTGAAAGTTGAAGTCTCCCGGAGTGGTTGCTTTTCTTCTGCCCGTGGTAAGGTACAGATGAAATCCCTGGCCGGGCCTTCAGTGAGACCTTAAGCTGTCAGGACAGCCTGAGTGATGCAGCTTGGGTTTTTGGGGGAAGACCAGAAGGCTAGGGGTGCAGGCATGAGGTGGTGGTTGGGTGTTTTTCTGTAACTGCTATGGAAGAAAATCAATGTCTCTTGAAATGAAAACACAATCTAGATGACTCTTGACCTCACATTTTGCCCTTGAACCATGTAGTCTGCATTTGTATATTATGGAGATTAAGTAGTGCCCCCCAACTAAAGGAAAGATAAACATGGAGCACTGCAGATTCTTATTTCTAGCTGAATCGCTGGATTGAAAAAGAATATGAGCGCGAGAGTAGAAGCGAAACGCAGAGTGTGGCAGTAAGAATACCACGGCAGTCGTAAGCCTAAGGGAATCATTGCAGAGTGGGCCGGCCCCCAGGCCCTAGCGTTGCAGTGTAGGGCATCCGCGTTCGGATCTCCCGTCCCAGGGAGGCTGGCTAGGATCTGAGCCCGCCACAACAGAGGGCTGCGGGAAAAAGGGGGCCCCCAACGGCAGCTGCCGCTCTGGCCAGGCTTCCCCAGAGCAGGCCAAGCGTGCCATCGGGGGCACGGTTTGAACATGTAGGGCAAAAGAAGAGGAGGAGCAAGACAAAAAAAAAGAAAAGTACTGTAGATAGTTTGGTCTGATTAGTTTATTCCAAAGTCCGATGTGTATTTGAAATGGGTAATCTACGCCCTTAGTAGGATCAAATAACTTTTTCCTCAAGGGACGATGTATAATAAGGTGTTGGTTGTACGAATATGAACGTCAGTCTAAGTATTTCCATTTACTTAAAAATCAGGTAAATAAAAACAACCACCTTTGACCGGTTGTTCCTTGAAAGCAGAGATACCAAATGCTATTTTTATGTATTGATTTTTGTTTCGATTTGATGTTTTATGTTTGTCACTGCAAGCCACCTTGAGCACTGGAGTAGTGTTAGGTTATAAATTTGGAGAATAAATAAGTGAGAGTCTTTTCCCCCCTTTTCTGGAGCTCGACTTCCCTACCGAAGTAATAATCTGACTTTAACACTAGATAAGTCCTTGATCTGACTTAGAAACCTAGGTGGCAAGTACTCCAAAGCTAGGTCAAACAGTGCACGCCCTCCCTTTCTAATTCCCGTGAGGAACCTAAGCTGGAGAAAACTTCATGGCTCACTGTGATCTCCTTCAAAATCTGCAGCCACCGCCCACCAGTGCCCCACAGCGAGGTTCTCCTAGAGCGAGGCGAGGGGGAGGCACAGACTCCCTTTCCCGAGGCTGCTTATCCTCAGCAGTCAGCCAAGTCCCAGCTCCCTAAAGCCCAGAACGCCACACGGGCCCATCAGGATCTTCTACAAATCTTACTGTTCACTAATTATCTGTCGAAATGCTTGGTTTCAGGGCGGGGCAAGCACCCTTGGCAAAGCTGCGTGATGGCAGAGAGGCGGAGCTTCAGAATGCCTGGCACTGCCGGGGGGCCCCACTCCTTCGTTACTGCCCTGGGCCTCAGTACGTCCACCTTTGCTCCTAATGATTCGCACATTCAAAAAGGGCCCAATTATAATCCATTGCTGTCACCCTGTTGGCTCCAAATAGCCGCAGCCTCTGCAGATCCCTGCACGAGCCCTTTTTCCGGGGCAGGGGTGGCACAGGATTTTGGTTCCAGCTTTTTTTCGTCTCGCCAGTTCCTCTTAATGACCTCCGCATTGTGGGGGCGGTGCAATGTTCCACAATCGCGGCTTTACTTGGGGGAGGGAGAGAGGGGGACACTGGGCTGGATTAGTCACAGAAATCCAGGCACAGTGGACGGCAAGGCTGAGCCAGAGAAATACGACATCAGAAAAGTACCAATGCAAAAATAAACCCAACTATCGCACAACTTCAACAAGAGACAAGCCGAGGACTGACGCAGCCTTTTACAGACGTCACCCTGAGGTTTCTGCATCTTCACATCAGCAGCGCTTCCTGTGAGCCTTAAAAATCACAACTTGAGCCCCACTCCAGTCTGTGGCTCTTCTTTCTAGGCTGCCATCCTACTAATTGCAAACACGTTTTATGTACCGAACTGAACACACACACTCGCAGACAGCGTGGAATACCTCCTGTGATACTAAAATACGTAGTGTCCTATGCCTGAACAGAATCAGAAGGCACAAGCACTCTTTCACCCTCTTCCAGTCCTGCGAGTTTGTCACTTTGGATGAAGTTTGGCCTAACGACCCACAGGCCACAGTACCCACGCCGTGGCCGGCGTCCCCTTACCTCTCAATGCATCCGATGGTGACCTGCCCCCAGGCGCACCCGCCTATCTGCCATTTAAAGGGCCTTCGGCAGGAAATCTCCTCTCGGCACGGTCTGATGACATCAGCAACCTGGCCTATTTAAAGGCCAGCCTCTCAGCTGATCCTCGCCGCAGTAAGAGGCCCTCCTGCCTTCGTCACTGGTGCTGGCTGCCTTGTTCCTCCTGTCTGTCTGTCTGCCCGCCCCCCCCCCCCCCCCCCTTGACTTTGCCTCCGTCTAGCGGTTCCATTTCCAGCTCCCCTGCCTTCTCTGTTTTGGACTGACTCCCTGGCTTCGACCTTTGCCTCGATCTAGTCTCCGCTGCTTGCCTCCCGCCATGAGCGTTGCCTAGATCTCGCCTCTGCTACTCGCTACCCACCATGACTTTTGTCTGGACTTTGCCTTTGCTTCTTGCCACCAGTCCAAGACTAGTGCCTGGCCTCCTCTCTCCTTCGACCTCATCCCTGACCAGGTCCTCCCAAGTCCTGCCGGGCCCCAGAACCCAAGGGCTCAACCGGTGGGGAAGGCGAAGACCCCGCACCTTCCAGATATTGTCTGTGGGTGTTTTGGCTACCATATGCTGGGGCCTGACCTGCACCCCCATTCGTCAGGCTCTACTACTTTGGCAATGGTTCAAGGCTCACCTTCTCCGAGCGTGACATGTTGGTTTCAGATCAACGAGATGCTGTTTGCTGCTGAAACAAAAATCCAACAAGAACAAAAAAAAATCTGGGGGAATTCTGTAGCCTTCCACCCATTTAGAAATGTCTCTTGGGCCTTAGTTGGTTTCTCTTTTGTTATGGTTTGTTCTTGTACCAAGAGCTATTTGTGGTACAAACCGACAGGAATGTCCTCCTATTATGTAAATGATTGCGTGCTCTTAGAATGAACGTTGTGGACCTTTTCCTCATACCATGTCACATTTGCCTTTTTGTACCGAATAATGTTGTAAGACAGGTTTCAGATAGCGATCAATGCGGAGATGCCCATATTTACTTTCTGTTTACTGCTTTTTATTTTTGGACTTGGAAAGTCAGATTAAGATGACCCCTTGTTTTCAGCTTGATCCTACAGCCCCAGGGAGATAAAATGACTCCCCCTATGGTCACATGCAGAGTCAATGATGGAGGTACAGTGTGGTAAAGTGGCTTGCTCAGGGTCACACAAAGGCAATGACAAGAGTGTCTTGTCATTCTTTTTCTTAAAGGTTTCACTTTCGTTTACATTTTAAATGTTTGTTTTTATGTTAGATATCAAGTAATCTTTTCGTGTGTTTCGACTTGTTTGTATAGTATAACTGTACTGTCAAGTTTTTATTGCCCACAAACATATTTATTTGCATATTACAGAATAAAAATATTTTAAATTAATTAAATTAAAAAAACCCCAAAAAACTCATGCTGCAGGAAATCTGGACTCCTACGGCAGTGCCACGGGGCCACACTTCCCCCCTGGCAGTGTTCTCAGACCTCAAGCTTTTATCATGAAGTAGAAAGAGATAACTCAAGAGGTGGCCTCTGATCTCAAGAGTGGTACAAAAAATGGTTTCGGAGATGATCAGATTTTAAAAGGGGTAAATGTAAGAAACCATTTTAGTATATGTGAACGTGTGGGCCTAGGAAAAATAGGATTTGCTCAGGAGGACCTAGCAGATGCACGAATATGAAGCCGGCTGCATCCCTGGGGAGAGGAGGCACTGGAGGAAGGAGATGGGAGGGGAGGAATGTGGGGGAGGTAGCGGGTGGGTATTTTACGAGGGGGGAGGGCAAGCATTTGAGTTGAAAAAATATCTTATGATGGAATTGTTCTGTTTTGCAACTCTTGTTTTCGATTTAGAGGGAAAGTCTACAAGGAATTCTGGAAAGTGCCCCGTGGCCGGTCCTTTTCTTTGACTCAATCGTTTTCATGAGACCCTTGAACTAATGTTACCTGCCTTCAAACCTGCAAACTGTGGGAGGTGGAACAAGCCCAAGCTGTGCCACGACCGGAGCTCATTCAGTCCAGCAAGACTGAAACCTCATCAAAATGTTTCTGATTTACAAAAACAGAAGCTTTATGATGATAGGTACAAAATAAGAAGATCCCTCTTTTATAAACCAGGCCGGAGATGTTTCTATGGAATCAAGGTCTTCTCTCCAAAGTCTTCTGAACTGATTGCCATGTACATGAGCAATTAATGGCAGATCCAGCATTATCCACATGTAGGCTTTAGGTTTCCAAAAGCCTTTTAATGCTCGTCACCCCAGAAATCCATCTCTCTCTTTTCATGGAGTTTTACCCAATGCCAAGAATTCTCTGGAACAGTCAGATGTGCTCAGGACAAAACACAGTTTTAATGGGGAAAAAATAACAGGTTACAAAGGCAAAGGAAGCTGGATTCATTAAAATTAAGAGGTAATCTTTTGGGCATTTCAACAGACAGATGGTAGAAAAAGCCTGTGCAATTGTAAGATGAATTTATTACAGATGATTTTAAAGGCAAGGGTATAACAAGTTGTATATAACCAAGATAGACAACCCTATTGCGCCAGGAAGGCTCTGAAATACTTTTGTTAATTTGAGGTAAGAATTACCAGAATAAGAAACAGCCTTGTACTGCTACTTCTCAAGAGATGACCCTAGTTTTGCTTGTGAGGTTCAGACGTGACCTGGAGCATCACTAGAGCGACATCATTCTGTCTATCCAGTTGCGGAAAGAGGCCACTCTGGTGTAGACTCCGGGATACTGTGGGGACGCACATCCATTGCCCCATGAGACGATGCCTTCCAGCTTGCCATTGCAGACCATGGGGCCTCCAGAATCGCCCTAAGCAACATTAAAAAGGAGAGAACCATTTCAGAACAGGCACCTGGGAAGTGTGAACTGCCATCAGTTCCTGTCCTAGAAGATCGCAGGTTTCCCCTTTGGGGGGTGGGGATTTACCTTGCAGGAGTCTTTGCCGTCTTTCCCTGCACAGATCATGTACTGAGTTATTTTCCCCTGATACCGGGAGTTGCACGCAGCTTGGCTCATACTGGGAACCTCGACCCCCATGAGGACATTGGAAAGGCTGTTGCTGTACACATTCTCAACTCCCCAGCCAAACACAGAGCATGTGCTACTCTTCAGAGTGGTGTCCTGGGCAGCCAGGAGCACCGGTTGCACATAAAAGTTCAGTCTGACTCTCTTGTGAAGCTGTGGATAGAAAAAAAAAAAAAGCAAGCACAGGAGCAATTAGAATTCAGCGGTAGGGCACCAATGGAAGATGCTACATTGTAAGGGCTCTCATCACGAGATAATGCTAATTATCAGTCAGCGGATGGAGCATGCATTGATTAACCCTGCTGGATGTGAATCGCTTCATCCCCCAAGCCTCTCTGACCTGTTGGAGCTGTCTTCCTTCTTCCCTAGGGCAGGTTTGTTTTGAGACCCCACTGGCAATGCCTTTTTCCTTTTCCCGAGCTCCTGCTATTCCACAAGCACCTTTGATTTTCAAATTCTCATTTTGCAAATCCAGAAAGTGTCTTTAAGTGTTAACAAAACTAAGGGCCTGATTCAGTAAGCTTTTTTTTCTCTATAGACACAGAACAGGGAAACAACAATGGCTTAGTAAATCAAGCCTTAATATCAATTATATCAGCATTTCAGTGAACTTTTTCAAGACTTTGAGCCTGTAATTCCTACATAGGTCCACAGGGACCAAATCAGTTTGGATTTGCATGCATCTGAATATGGGTTCCCCTTCTCTCCAGCCCCCAGGGTCATGAGGCAAATGACCTGGACATTTGAGTTGTTTTTTTTTTTTGTTTTAATGGAAAATCCTTCTAGTTATAGTAACTGTACCAGCAAAGTAATCAGAGACACTCACTCACCTTTATAAGCATTATGTCAGCGTTAAACGTCATTGCATTAAATAATGGATGCACGGAAACAGTGGACACGTTATACACCTGCTCTACATCTTCATCGATGTCTAACGAGTGCTTTCCAAGCACCACTTTCATTGATTTTATTCTGGAACAGACAAAGCTAACACAAATTAGTTAATGTGGTATTTCAGATCCACGTCAGAAAAGCTCTCCTACTTTTGAAAACTTACGGTTGCAAGCAATGAGCAGCTGTCAAAACCCACTGCGAGCCGATCAGCGACCCTCCACAGTAATGCCTGCCCTCAACTTGTAAAGATGCCTGGTATTTCACAGAATATTTCTCAACTTCATAACCTCCTACAATTCTGTCCTCCAATTGCCCTGAAAGAGAAGACCATGAAGCATGAATTACAAAACAGTAAAGTGCTCAACTGGGAAATGTTCTCGAAGGGCCCAGTTCAGATTCCAGTAGTTGAGGCTTATCTCTGCGGTACGGGTAGCTTGCATTCTTAAATTATGATCCATCGCATTCGAGGACCATAACTTCTAGAAACTGGAAGGCTGTGATGGGGATGAGCCACAATACACATTCCCTGCTAGTATTTATGCTGGCGACAGAATGTTGGGTTAGAGGCACCTTTGGCTTGTTCCTGTTTGCCAGTTGCTGTGTTCTCATGAGAAAAAAGCATGCCTCTCAAATTAATTGCTTGATTCTCAATTTGTGATTACATAACTGTTCCCTTATACTGAACATTTAAAGAATGTTGTAATTGCAACACTGATATTGTCTTTCATTCTACCCTAATTCAATCTAGTTTATTTTATCATTTATTTATTTATTATTTATATTTCACCTTTCAGCCAGTTCAAAGTGGATTACATTCAGGTACTCTAGGTATTTCCCTGACTCCAGAGAGCTTACAATCCAAGGCCTAGATTTATCAAAATGCTATAAATATAGTGGAAAAGAGAGAGAATCTCTGTACAGACCAACATGTAACGTTGCTATTTATACCACTGTAAGAGGGGGCACTTTTACATACACAGTCAGAGGTACGAACAGCAAAGTTGACATCAATGTAGATTTTTGTGTCATTTGGAGCGATGAAGGATAAAAGTGTTGTACAATGTACTCTACCTAGCTTGACTGAAGCTAGGTAGAGAATGTATCAGCTAGGTAGAGAGTACATTGTACAAATTAACTCCTTTTATCTTTCATCACTTCAAATAACACAAAATCTGCAGTGCTGTCAACTTTGCTGTTCGTACCTCTGACTGTGTATGTAAAACTGTCCCCCCAAACCTACCCCAAGTTAAAAGTGCCCCCTCTTACATGGGCATAAATAGCAAAGTTACATTTTGGTCTCTAGAGATGCAACATGATAATCTAAGTTTGTACATGAGGCATCAGAGGGTGAAGTGATTTGTCCAAGATCACAAGGACCTGGTTTGTAGTCCACTGCTATAACCACTAGGCTTCTCCTCCATGCCACAATGGCCGAGGTCTATCCCACAGGCTGAAATGCCACTTTCTTATTCAAGACTTAGCTTGCTGGTCCATTGGCAAGTATGCTTAATTCAGTTCTTCTGTTCATAGATAGGCAACTATTTAGCTCCATGTCTGGGCCAAGCCTGGTTTTGATCTCTTGCATGTATGGACTTAAAAGTCTGATTTTCCTAAGAAAACTAGGACTACATCCATACAGGCAATGGGATAAAAACAGAAATGGCTCAGCTTGTCCCTTTGACATGGAGCTCTGTGGTCATCCCTTTCTGAGATGGCTTGTGACAGTGTTACTGCTAGATCTTTAAAACCTGGGCAAACGGCTCCAAAGACTTTACTGGTGAGACTTTACTTGCCATTGGTAGTGGACTCCAGGCAGGAAGAGGAAAAACACAAGATACTTGAGATATTGTGTGAAGCTAAGTTAGCATGATGCACACAAAACATGGAGGACATCTGGTGGCACTTGGTGGCCATGAACTGATCCATAAAAAACTCTTATGATTATTTAGCTTCCATGTTAAAACTATTAGCTGCATGAGATGCGCCAAGCTTTCTGATGCGAAGCTTTGCACAAACAATCTATACCAATTCCTCTATGTAGGCTGGAAATCGAGGTCAAACACAATCAATGACCATAAACCAAACCATGGTTATGGATTTTCTTTGACTATGTGTTCTCTCTGTGCACGTCTCTCCACTATTGCAAAGTTTGGTCATTTCCACCTCATTCCCTGCATTTGTTCTTCCTTGTCTCTCTCCACATCCTCTGCACAACTGCTCATCTGGGTTCTTGTGTATATCAAAAACCATATTCCTGCAGCTTATTTACTGGCTTTCCCATTCCTGCTGCTCATAGCTTAAGATGTCACCGAGCCCTTCTGCCAATTTTACCATTCATGCTGGCTACTCGCAGAGCCGTACATCCTGCTTAAAATCCTGGGTCTGACTTTACAGTGGTTTCACAGTCTAGCCACCATGCACCTGCTATCCAGTCCTCCCCTATCTCAATTTGCCAAAAGTCACCTCAGGCCAAGCTTAATCTTTGTCAAAAATGGTGTTTGAAGGAAACCAAGTTACCATCAACAGCTAGTGTCAAACCCAGGAGTGTCAGGAGGAGGAGCATTTCCACCCTCTGCCAGATACCTGAAACAAAAGTGAAAGTTAAAGTTGCAGGATCAGCTATACAAGAAATACTTGCAACCGACGCAAAGGTGTGTGTGGCTTCTGAACGAATATCGCGCTGCAGTTTGGGAAAAATGTGGCACGCCCCTTCCAAATGATGCTAAGCAGAGGTGGTCCTTACCCCCCCCCCCTCTGCTAGATTAACTCATTTGTTGATGGTGTTCCCATACAAAGTTATGCCTGAGGCAGATGAGAGCATTCTCTCTATATAAAAGGTTTGTGTTGGTCAGTCTGGCCACTAGATGGCATATGGATATTGGATATTGCTTAAAGTGAATGTAACCTGTGTGTTAAAATGTGAAATTTTCCAGCTTAAGGGGTCAGCTAGAGTGCACAGAAGCGTGTGCCAGTGTATGAGCGGCAGTCCAATAGGGGAAGGTATCAGAGTGGTATGAGAGAAAAAGAGAGAGGCAAAAACCTACGATCAGTACAGAACATATTACACAAAACCTAAGCTATGAAAGAGAGACATTGAAAAACTAATTACAGTCAATCATTCGGTTTACTCCCCTGAAGATATCTTTTCTCCACCTTTTTCCTGCTCATCAACCCAGCTTGGGTTTTTTTTCCCCCTCTGTGTCATCCCCAACCCTGGCGGGGGCCTGAGGTGGAGGAAGAGGAGCCAGGCTTAGGCAGCCTCTGAACCTGGATCCCACACGTGGCAGTAAGCAGAGTTTCTGCTGAACTATCAGTCTCTGTCTTTCTCATCAAGTCCTCGTCACAAATCAGGCTAGGGCTTGGAGAAAAGATGACCGAGGAGATACGACAGAGGTTTATGAAATCATGAAACAGATAGAGAACGGTTATTTCCTATTTCAGATAGTACAAGGACTAGGGGACACTGTGAAAGTAGCAGGTATCAGATTTAAAACAAAGCAGAGAAAGAATTTCATTGTTCAAAGCACCATCAAGCTGTAGAATTTGTTGATGGAGGATGCGGTCAAGGCATTTAGCATAGCTGAATTTTAAAAGGGTTTGGGCAAGTTCCTGGAAGAGAAGCCCATAAACAATCAGCCAGGTAGTCTTGGGAAAGCCGCCTCTTATCCCTGGGAGTGGGCAACAAGGAAACGGAGCTGCTCTCTGGGATCTGCCAGGTACCTTCTAGAGATCTGAACTGGGCACTACCGGAGCCAGGATAATGGGTCTGATGGACCCCGCCTGGTACTTCTTCCCTTCCTATGTAGGTGTACAGCAGAAATGCCCAGATTCAAAGGAATCTAATTGGAGCCTGTCTCATGGGCGATTTCACATCATTTGGAAATGAAAGCACCTCCCTAATTGCCCTGACTCAGGAGAGAATTCAGCGATAGGGAGGCCATAATACAACAGGACCAGACCAATCGGGACAAGTTCAGCCAGTCCAGAAGGAGCCATGGTGTGTGGTCCCCAGCTGAGGATTAAAGTAACAAAACAAGTGAAAAAAAAACAGAAGCTCCATGGCACCAAATCCCATCCCAGCTGGTTTTTGTATATTGACTTTTAGATGTTCAAAGCAATCAGTGGCTAGGGGACGGCATGCTCTGTGTGTGTGCACCTGCTGGTGTGAACATAAGGCAATGGGAAGGTAGCAGTGTTTTATATCATCTAAAAGGCAATATACAAAAACAAGCTGTGATATTTGCTGCCTGAGTCGGATTATAATATTACCGTCATTTTAGCAAACGGCAGGGACTTTCGTTTTTTGGACCAGGCAGTTTCTCCCTGCTCATCTGGGCTTCCAACTTGGTCGGAAACCAGAGATGCGTTTCGGGACGGCGTGAGCACCGACCATGAAAGGCGTCTCTGGTTTTCTGTCTGTTACGCACGTGTGCGCCCGCAGGCGAACATACACGATCGCGCGTCAGTCACGGGGAGGTGGGAGCAGGGTGCCAGGAGCAGCAGGGATCTGTTCCCTGCCTCGCACCACTGCCGACTGCCCCCACCCACCCACCCCCAGTCAGTGTTGCTTTTGTCTCCAGAGGTTCAGAGCTAGATGGGTGAATGTGACCAAAACACGCTTCCGTGCAATCCCAGCGGCATGCAATTTTACGCTTGCTATTACTGTCTTCAAAAACAGATGCATTTTACATTATAGGGTGTTAAGTAGTTAAAACTACATATTGGAAATAATAGCATGATATTCTCTCCCTCGGCATGCAGTACTACTTACTAGAAGGCAATCACTGCTCTTCCTACTACCGTATGGTGCAGATCTGTAAGGATATTTATTTTGGTAGACTGCATTCACACAATTGAACAACAAGAATAGTCTCTCATGTATAATTCATTTTTAACAATTAATTCCAAATGGCAGAGCCATGGCCTCTAAACAATGAACCCCCTCTGCCAGAAACTGCTTTCCAAGTTGGGGAGGTGTCGCCGGGGAGGCGCTAGATGGCGCTCTGTGGCTACAAATCCCTCCAGGGCCAATCCGGCTTCAGGGCCTGCTCTTATGCTGAAACTGCCTGGAAAGGGAAACATTTCCTCATTTTTTCCCTCCAAAAAAGAGGAAAGACTTTTCTGGATTTGTTTGCCTTCTGGACAGAATCATATGGTTTGGATTTAGAGTTCTTTATTCGGATTTATTTTGGACGGTTTTAGCATCTGAATTTTTTCAGACATTGGAACATAATAAAGATTTGTGGACTTTTATTTAGAGTAAGGCACATGATTACCACAGAGCCGGCATGCAGGCTGTTTATCTGACGATGCCCGTGTACAATACTTATTTTAAAGTATCTCCTTTTCAAAGAATGTTTTGTATTCACATTGGAGAATCGCAGACACAGCCGTAGAGCTGCTGACATTTTCGCTCGCGTCCTCACCATTGCATAAAGGGATTTATTATTGTGTGTGCGGTTCCTTGGACGTCAGCTGTAGCTGGGTTGAGACAGAGAAGCAGATGGAAGGAATCAGGAGTGCAGGAATACAGTGGATTTTCTTAACCCAGGGCTTCATATACATTTACATTGTTTGCTCCAGGGCTGGCTTTGCTGTATGACTCCTGATATGCCGATTTTATCTCCGCAGATCATAATGCATTAGTTACATTCAAGTTTGCGCGCTAGGATAGAACAGCACCAGCTGAGCTTTTGATATTTTTGGCATAGCAACAACTAGACCAGATTGTATCAAACATATGGTTATACATATTTAAAACTGGTACAGTTGTGGGTAGGATGGTTTGTGATTGTAGCAAAGTATAAAAACAACCACAGCTATTAAAATGCCTTTCAAATTAAAGTGGGATAGAATTTTGACAATCAATCAATACATTTTTAAAATGTATGTTGCTGAGTAAGGTGCTTCATAACCAAGCAGCATAACACACACGCACACGCACACGCACACACACGCACACGCACACGCGCTGCCAAGGAGGCGCTAGGGACAAATTTGCAACCCTCGTGCCTCCTCGGCAGCGGGCGCCCAGGAGAGGTCGGCTGTCAGCGGGTTAGGAAAACGGACGCTCGTTAATTGACCGTCCCTTTTCCTAACCTCACCACCAGCACACTTTTTATTTTTTAACTTTCTGTCCTTTTTGTTCCTCCAACTTAATGTCGCCACGATATTAAGTCGGAGGAAGTACAGAAAAGCAGTACTTTTTTGGGCTGCTCAGAAATTAACGCCTGCTCTGGCTGAGGGTAAAAACGTGCGGGATGGGCCTACATTTATTAGTTTGGGGGGGAGGGGGTGGACACGCTAGTCCTGTTCTGGAATAGGGGGATGTGGACGTGCGTCCAAACCCCGTGTCCAACCGTGGGTTAAACGGTGGGCTCGCTGAGCGCACTGCATTGGGATGGCCTGAATGTTGGAGGCCTTTGTTTTGGCTGCCGTCCAGTTTTGGGCTGCGCGCTTGAAGAACTGTGTGAACAGGCTGCAGAAAGTCCAGAAGAGCAGAACAGAAAGGAGGCTTAGATAACGTGACCTCTGAGGAGAGGTTGCAGGAACTGAGTTTATTTAACCTGAAAGAGAGAAGAGCAAAGGGTGACGGGAAAGCAGTCATCAAAAATGTGAAGGAGCCTCAACAACCTGAGGACTGAGCAGCTGAACCACAGGAACAAGGAAGAAAGCAGAAACCCTGATATTATATATCCAGGAGATCTTACTCGGGGGACCACCAAGAATCAGGGCTGGTGCTTCCATTAGGCAAACTAGGCCGCATCTCAAAAAAGATATAATTGCGATGGAGAAGGTACAGAGAAGGGCTACCAAAATGATAAGGGGAATGGAACAACTCCCCTATGAGGAAAGACTAAAGAGGTTAGGACTTTTCAGCTTGGAGAAGAGACGACTGAGGGGGGATATGATAGAGGTGTTTAAAATCATGAGAGGTCTAGAACAGGTAGATGTGAATTGGTTATTTACTCTTTCGGATAGTAGAAAGACTAGGGGACACTCCATGAAGTTAGCATGGGGCACATTTAAAACTAATCAGAGAAAGTTCTTTTTTACTCAACACACAATTAAACTCTGGAATTTGTTACCAGGGGATGTGGTTAGTGCAGTTAGTATAGCTGTGTTTAAAAAAGGACTGGATAGGTTCTTGGAGGAGAAGTCCATTACCTGCTATTAAGTTCACTTAGAGAATAGCCACTGCCATTAGCAATGGTAACATGGAATAGACTTAGTTTTTGGGTACTTGCCAGGTTCTTATGGCCTGGATTGGCCACTGTTGGAAACAGGATGCTGGGCTTGATGGACCCTTGGTCTGACCCAGTATGGCATTTTCTTATGTTCTTATGCGGTTGCCTAGAGAGCCAAAATTTCAAAATACTCGTGTACTGGCTTTGCTTCAAATGCACCACAACCACCAATGATCTGGGCACCTTGGGATAAGAAAGACAACAGATTAAATCAAAAGGAATTCTCATTGCTGAGAATGCACACGAACGTGCAGGAATAGAGGGAGGTAACTTGTACTGCAAAGTCTGCGAAAGCGCAAATACTAGGGTTGTGTTTTCATTGGAAATAGAACAGAACATGTCAATAAAATTGATTTGCCTTGAGGTTTTCTAAATTTTAGATGTAGCTGCAGCAGCTGAGATCAGCATTCAGGGCACAGCACCACACTGGAGGCAGGAGTGCTGTCCTGGCAAGGCGGGAGAGACATGGGTGCGGTAGGGGGGCCCACACACGCCGGTAGCAATCCAGCTGCATCGGAGTCACAGGCGTTGGTTCGGGAACGCCGAGATGGTGTCAGCTAGTGGCAAAAGCCCGCAGGGGGTCAGAGGTGTGCGCAGCGGTCGTGCACCGCGTCCGCGGGCTCCATCAGCAGCACGGGCCAGATTTACGATCAGAAAGGACGGGCAAGGCAGGATGCCACAGGGGCTGCAGGGGCAGAAAGCTTGAAGCTGATGTGGCAGAGGAGAGGGAGAAAGGGAAGAGTCCAAAGTGAGAGATGAGAGAGGTGATGGGGAAGGAGAGGAGGGTTGAGAGGTGAGGGAGAGAGGAGTAAGGAGGTAATAGGAGGAGGTAGGATAGGATGTATCAATAAAAGCGCTCATTTGACCACAAATGTTTTGTACGCTCAGCTCGTATATGCTAATATTTGAAGTAACATCAATTCAGCCTATAGATTACCAAAAGATTGTTCTGTACCACACTAATTATCTCTGCATGGTTTGGCCTTTTGGGGTTACTGAGTGGTGATGAGCGTTGAACAGGATTCACTGATTCAAGGGACCTGGCAGAGGCCATGATGTGAACACGCGGAAAGAACAAAAAAGGTTTTCTAGCAGAGCTGCTTCAGAAAATCCCTGCGGGCTACAAAAGTGGACATGGGGGTGTGCCCGCCACAGGGATGGCCACGTGCACGTCGGCCTCGCCAACTGTTTTGCTCCTGCAGGCAAGAACTGGTCCACAGGGTGATGCTTAAATTGCCTTTGAACAAGAGCCTGGAAGGATGAAAGGCTGACACATGGAAATGGGTCTGCTCCACAGACACCTGTGACTGTGGTGAAACAGGCCACGGAACAGCTAGAGTAGCCAGAGACTGTGGTGACTGTGGTGAAACAGGCCACGGAACAGCTAGAGTAGCCAGAGACTGTGGTGACTGTGGTGAAACAGGCCACAGAACAGCTAGAGTAGCCAGAGACTGTGGTGACTGTGGTGAAACAGGCCACGGAACAGCTAGAGTAGCCAGAGACTGTGGTGACTGTGGTGAAACAGGCCACGGAACAGCTAGAGTAGCCAGAGACTGTGGTGACTGTGGTGAAACAGGCCACGGAACAGCTAGAGTAGCCAGAGACTGTGGTGAAACAGGCCACAGAACAGCTAGAGTAGCCAGGCACCATGGAAGACCTTGCCAGGGCTTCTGACCAAGACATAGTGTATGTCCGAATACAATAGCAAGATGCAAGAAGAAGAAAATAGCTTTACCATATCCTTACACTTATCTCACGCTTTCTTGGTATCAAAGAACTACCCAAAATTAATGAGTGATAACTTTTATCTTTGTAATTCAAAAAGAAAACCCTGGTTCCCACATATTTATCCTGTGTACAATATATTTCCGCTATGTACACTAGTAAGTTATCAACTCACTACTGCTGCCAGTACTTAAGATGTGTAGAATGCCAGAAGGTGTACACAGCACTGTACAGATACACAGAAGAGAGGCACTGCTCCATGAAGCTTACAATTTCTTTCAGACACACTGCCAAGCCAAATACATTCTAGCTATCAGTCTCCTGGCTATTATAGAAAAAGGATTAAGATCTGGCAGACTCAGGCTGGGAGATGTTAAGATTTAAAAGCAATCTTAAAACGGTGGATTTCTAAGCAGGACTTGATTATGGCCAGAGAGGAGGCAAGAGACACCAGCTCAGAAACCTGACAGGTTATCTTCAAGCATAACATTAAAGTACTTTTTATTTTTATTTCTATTTGTATTTCATATATAAATAAATCTGAAATCAGTTAGCTGTACTGCCATCACCAAGCTGGCTTGTAATGAAGACCTACCATACACTAAGTCACTGAATTTATAAAGGTTTAAATGTACCATGTCTAAAAATGGATTTATTTCTATGGGGTATGTAATAATAATTTATTTACTTATAGACTGCCCTTCCAAAACCATAGGAGCGACCATAAAAATACAGTAATGATATTCAGACAATGAAAAACTGTGCACATATATGGAAAATGCAAATATTGCATGCAATTAAAAAAAAAAGTAAAATTCTCCAATATATCAAGTTGGTTGTGTTTCCTGTATGCTGAGTTACATAGGAAGAAGAGCATCATCATGGAGAAAGCTTTCAATCCAGGCAGTCACTGTGCTTTCTGAGTTGGAACGAGCCTATAATATTAATCATCGCCAACAAAAAGAGCCAGAAGAGCTGCGTAGAGTCGACCCCTCTATCTGTTCACGAATGGGTCAAAGATGCAAGCTTTGGAGACAAAGTCCCCATCCATGGGCAACTCAGGGGTTTGTTTTCTTTTAAGTAATTTAATTTCTGTGGTGTAGTCTTTTCCCTTGCAATCAAATCTCATAGCGCTACGAGTGGTAAAATTAGAAAGCCACGGCAAAAGAAATGTAGATAAAAATGCAATGAACCGAAATATGAAGAGTGTGATATATATTTTTCATATGTTTTAAGAAAATATATTAAATTAAAAACATTTTGTCTTATAATATATTAGTCTTCATATTTTTCGGTTCATTCTGCTTTTCAGTTCATATCAGATTTCAGCTATGTGCTTAGGTCCGTATGCCCCGTCTCCTTTTTTCATGGAAAACCCAAAAAGAAAGGTTGCTGTGCTCCCTCCCCCGATAGGCAATTCTTGCATTTTACTCCCTTGTGACAGCCACTCTTCTCTGCTCTAGCAAGCCCTCCATAGAACAAATTACTGGACTCCCCAGCCCTTGGTTAGAAAGCAGGAAGCCTGTATTTTGACTCTAAACTTATCTGCTGGGTTTGCATGGAGAAGAGCAAACGCTAATCAGCTTGATCAAAAGTGGAACAGGTGCTCCTCCTATTTGTTTCTATGGCACTGCTAGATGTACTCAGCGCTGTACAGGTACAGCTAAGAGACAGTCCCTGCTTAAAAGAGCTTACGGTCTAGTCACGGCATACATTCAGGGGAAATAAGATTTTGTAGAGAAAGGTACAGATACTGAACAATTTCATGAGGCATTACAGGAATTTCATTGCATTACAAAACATGCTTATGGAGAAATCTGCAAGAAGGCGTTTATACTCACAGAGCAGCAGGGAGCTTTCAAAGGAAGGCAACACGCACAGCAAAAAAAAAAAGATGTCAATAGCTTTTGTAAACCCATAAAATGACTGTAGTGTCATCCCTTCACCTATACCATAGCTACCCTCCCTTCAGAGGAAGGCGCACAATAGACTTTTTTGTTATTTCGCACAGTGACCTAATAAGCCTCTCCTGAAAGTGTATTGTGTGTCTCTTTTGTATGGAAGATTTTATTATGCTTATTGTTAAGCAGAAACAGACGCGAGGCATTCGCCATTCAGACACAAACCTGCGGCCTACTGCAGAACGTGGAGGAGGAGGGGGGAAGGGAGAGGATGGGGGGAGGTCTGTATGTCTTTATCCTACCACCATTTATAATGCGGCACAATTATTTTCTGATGAGGATATTGAGTTTCCAGTTGTGAAAGAATTTTTTTTCAGATGTTGGATTTGGATGCCTTATCTCCAACCTACCGAAATACACGTCCATCCCATGGGCACACACGCATGTGGGTACACTGCATAAGCACGCTGTCTATAGACTGGAAACACAGGGCACACTGCATTGCTATAAGGGCTATAATCACCTTTCGAGCTGGGCTGTGGGGCTCGCTCAGTGGGGTCCTTGTTCACATTTCCATTCACATAGGCCATTTTACTAGAAAGACCAGTGTTTGCCTCCACTTCCGGGGAGGAGGCACTGGAGGGTGGTAGCCCTCAGCTGTTGTAGTGCATTCCTGCAGTCCTGCGGCACAGCCAGCTGCAAGGATCAGTCCCACGTTGCTTTCAGGACCAAATCAATTACAAAAACCCATCTTGTTTTACTCTCAACTCTTATCTTAAGTTTAAAAAAATGTATTCTCTGTTTCTTATTCAATGATTTCCTGACTGGAAAAAAAAATATTAAAAGAAAAACAGCAGAGTCATTCAGTGGAGATTATGCCTTTATTAGGCTAGTGAGTGACTGAAGATGCTAGCAGAAATGCATTTTAAACTTCTCTCTTATTCTGTGCTTTGCTTTTTCCATGTCTTTTCCTTGGGGGTAGCATCAACTCCCCATGTCATCCTCTCTGCTCAGCCTTTAGCATATTCAAATTATTTACCACACATCTCTCCTTGGCAGCATCTCTTCTGGCCTTCAAACCTTTCCGATCAGATGTGATCTATCCAGCTAGAAAATAACCCTAAAAACATGCTCAAGATCAAAGAAGAAAATCCCCCTCCATCCTCCACCAGGGGTTGTGCAGCTAAAGGTTGAGCCTGCTTGGCATCTCCTTCATTTCTAATGGAAAGAAGGACTAATCAAGGCCAGTCTGGCGGTTCAGCGTTTGGTGCTTTCTGTCATCAAATTGGATTGGAGGCTTGGCTTGGGCCCTGGAAGGGAGAAAGAGCAAAATTTTGCTGCTCTAATAGCGACTCCTGCTGGTCTGCTCCATAGCTGCAGGGGAAGTAGCTGCGAGCAAAGCTGTCCCTTGGCCACAGAAGGCTGCTGTGGTACTCGGCTAACAGGTGGCCTGGAGGTCGAGATGCATAATGCATGTGCCGTGAACAAGCCGATGCTTGGGTAGCCACCCTGTTAGCCACTCTCTGTCCTACGCCGCCCTGAGCGACTCCCACAGCTCTCAAGGTAATTGAGATCCCTGAGCGCATTGATTGAGTGAATTCGATTTTATGTGCAGCCATAAAATAGCTCTCTCTAAATTAAACTGGAGAGGTGGAAGCAGAAGGCCGAAGGGGCAGAGTTGGAAAGCACAATCCAGCATTGTCATTTAACAAGGTGAATTGTAAGCATGAACAGCAAAATCTTTACAAAGTCCCTAACCGCTGCCTTTCTAAAAGCCTTTTACAGAGTCTAACTGTATCTCATCCGTGCCCCTCTTCACACCATAACTAATTGCCCTTCATCTCGGATACCCACTATCCCCGCCATTAGCTGTCCTGCCTTCAAGAGAGCCCCGGAGGGGGCAATTTTCAAGCCATGTGGGCAGCTACAACGTCCACGAGTATTTCTGTCCACGGACTTTGCACAGATTCCCTCATGGAAAAGCACCTGCTTTTTCTGTGCATGCTTTTCCTCTTCAAAACAATGCACGTAGATTTGAAAATGCAAAACTACCTGTGTTGTTGCATCCCCTGACTTAATTCTGCCTCTAAGCCTGCCTAGTTTACATACATGGCAGGCAATTTTGAGACAACAGATTTACCTCAACATATCATTTCTGAAAATTGCTCTCTAATTGTCCCATGTCTCAGATAGCCAACAACACACAGCAGCTAATTTTCTGGTTCCTACTCCCCATCATACTGCCATTAACTGCCCCATCTAATGGAGCCCACAGTACTTGTCCCTTATCTCATATTACCACTTCCTGTAGAGCAATTAGCTGCCTCTTAGGGCTGATGGCCCCTTCACAGAGTAAGAGCTGACCACTATCTTCTTGGTGGCTTGGAGTTCAGGGCAATGGCAGTGTGCTCATTTGCTGTTGGGTGCACTAATTATCAAAGACCCTGTCCTGACTATCTCCATGACCCCCTTGTACCACATGGCTGCATCAAACTCCTGAGTACAGGGTGCTGAGGGATCAAACTTGGGGCAGACCAAAGACCTGAAGTAAAACATGTTAAGCTGTATTTTGTGCCAGTCCTTGATCAAGCTAGCTTTAAAATATTTACAAAAGTGTTAATGTGCAATAGCTCGTCACCTTTTGTTAAGAGGATCTCCACTCTCATGTTACAGCAGATATGGTTGCTGACTTTTTTTTTTGTGTCTGTGTGTCAAGTTCCTTCCCGGAGAATCTGAGAGCAGCCTCTGCCCAGCTTCACTGCATGAACAGAAAGCTATGCGCCCACGTTGGGCATGTGGGTGACAGACACACAGAGGGGTTTGATTTGGCACAAATTTGGAACTTGTGAGCAGTAGCACCAATCACCAAGGGATGAAGCCTTGGCAACGGGTGCTACTGCTCACAGGCCACAAGCATACGCTCTCCCACCCCCTTCTGTGCGTCTGTCTCACGTAATAGGAAGCAACTGTGAGCCTAAAATAAAAATTGGGTTTTTGGGGACACAGCAGTTACGATTGTTACAAGAGGAGGCAATTTTAACAAGACCTCTTTCCTTCAGGGTCCGTGCCTTTCCAGGATGTCCATATTGGGCGCAGATTGGTGGAAATCTTCATGTGCCGTGGATGGTTTGAGGATAATCTGTAGGCGTCAGGCAGTAAGTGGCATTGCTTTAAGCCAGTGATTCTTAAACTGGAGGAAGGCCCCCCTCCCTCCACCCCAGGGAAGACATGGGATGGATGGTAAGGTCGGGAGCGAGATATTTGGCATTAATGCAACTTTAATTCTGCTACATCGTACTACAATTTTTTTTTTTAAAAGCTAATTTTGGGTTGCCACAGTGGCAGTGCTGTGCACCGTCCTGCAGAAGGAAGTGGGTTCAAATCCAGGCTCAGGTCTTCCACTGCCCGAAGCGACATGGGCTGGAGGATGCTGCGGAGGCAGCATTCACAGCCTCCCTCGGGGGGGTGGTGGTCTCAGTCATGTGTAATGAGGACATCTGGTGGCCAGATTAGGGGCCCATGATTGCAGGGTGCCAGAAGGATCGCAGTTCCTTGGCTCCTAGCCAAGAGCCATTCCTTTAATGCTGAGCTAAGGGAGATGGGTGGGGGACAAATAAAATAGGAGAAAAATCCCCAGGGTAGATGTAAATGAAGGTTTTGGGAGTTGGAAGCACAAAGGAGCAGGGAGGAAAGTGTCTGGTCAAAGCCCCCCCACCGCACCCTAATTTTACAGGAGGAAGGCAGAACTGCTAAGTTACCCACTTCCCAGCGGGGAGACTGCTTAGCCAGTCCTGGCTTTGGAACTTGCACCCCAAAGCAGTGTGGGATTTGTAGTCCCTGATTCTACCCATTGAATTCAGTGCTGCAGCTCATCAAGCATCAGAATGGGGTTGACAGAAATCCAGGACTGGCCTAAAAAAATCTCCCTCCCGGAATTGGGCAGCTCTGAGGGAGGGGAGCCAAAGAGTAACCCAGAGAAGACAGAGGGAGAGGCGACCTCAAAACTTTGAGGACCATCGCTTTAAGCTGAGTGGCCAGTACCTGGGCCACAGAGAGTAGCAGCAGCCTTTTGGCCACCTGCACTGCCTTCTTGGCTATGCTGACCCCTAGCTAGGGAGTTTGCAAGTGCCTAATTTTTGGAAGAAAGCTCTCTCCTCAAAGGTTTTCTAGAGGGAAGTTTCCTAGACCCAAACCTCCCTAGAAATCTGTAGGACAGCAGCCCTGGAGGAGGAGAAACCACGCCAACCCCGGTCAGACAGACACAACTATCCTCAGGTACCTTCCGTGAATAATGCATTCTTCTGTGCGGTGGAAACGGGTTGTCATGGGAACTGAAAAAGGACCTGGGATCCCTGCGAGCGAAGCCACGTCAGGACATAAGGGTCCCTTGTGAGTTCAGAGCCGAGCATTCCTTGATCTTAACTCTAGCCCAAGATGAATTACTTGGAGATTAGACTTTCATGCTTCCTGCACTTAGTGTTATTAAGTGGTGAGTTTGGATTTTGTTCGTCCACAATTGGAACTACTTTTACTATAGATTGAGTTCTAACCATGAATGTGTTCTTTTTCAATTTTTAATCTGGCTATCCCGTACGCAAGCTCTTTTTTTTTTCTTTTTTCTAATGTGACACCTTTTGTTGGAGTTTGAATTTCAGGGCGATGTGTGTGCATTGCAGGATTAATGGCAGGATATGCTTAAAGCTGTTGCAATGACGTTGAGTGTTAAAATACTAGAACTTGTGAGATTTTTAAAGAATGGTATTAAAACACAGAGTGTGCATGTATTGGTCTATTTTTTGCTTATATGCAATTTATAGGTGTACAGTAATGATTATAGTTATTTACACTCACTTATATAATACAATCACAGAATATCACATATAATCTTAAAATACGTATTTATGAGGCCAGGAGTTTGGAATTGAAAGGGGGTCTCTAGCACAGGGCAATCAGTAGAATTGTAAACTCTGACCAATCAAATTAATATAAAGTCATATTTGATTGATTTGACATCACATTGATTAAATCCCACTCTCCGGAAACTGGCCAGGAAAGGCATGCGAGTAAGTGATGCACTTTAAAGCAGAAGTTAGACAGGTGAAAAGTGCTTTTTAAAACCTGAAAATTACCCTTTTTGTCAGGAAAAAGGAGAGACAGAGAGAAAGCAGTCGAGAATCTGTGGCATATGAGGCACAAAATCATAGCTTTTAGCTGTGATTTTAAAAGGAAGCACTTCTAGTGTTGGGGATCTGGCGACGTTTTCAATCGCATGTAATTTAGCATAAAACCAGAAATCCCCAATAGAAATGTTTGCTTATACTTGCCTCCAAAACACAAAACATTTCTGGTTTTATGCTGAATTATATAAAATTGAAAAAATGTTGCCAGATCCAACACTAGAGATGCTTCTTTTTAAAAAATAAAATTATATACATCACCATAGCAGTTATTGGCAGATAAGCACATCTTATATATCAAATGGCTGCCCATCACACAGAGGTTTTATTTTCCCTTATCATAAATGCAAAGGCTTTAATTTTGAGAAAACTCACAGTGCTAAAGTCACTGCCATCCATGACCAGTAAGAATAAAAGTTACCTATAATGGATGGATGATCACTACAGATTTTATTAAGCCTTAATGTTGCTGTTTTAATTTGGTTGAAACAGTCAAGCATGCCTTTATAATGTCAATCATCCATTTTCAGAGTGATCAATGACATCATCTGCCCCTGTGTTTGGAAAGAGAAGCAGTGCTGAATGAGAACTACAGACTTTGCTACTTTATTTATTATTTTTTAATACCAACATTTGATCTGAGATATCACATCGGTTTACATTCAGGTACTGTAGGTATTTCCCTATCCCCAGAGGGCTTACAACCTAAGCTTTGTCCCTGAGGCAATGGAGGGTAAAGTGACTTGCCCAAGGTCACAAGGAGCAACAGGGACTCAAACCCTGGTCTCCTGGTTTGTAGCCCACTGCTCTAACCACTGGGCTATTCCTCCTCAATAAATAATAATAAATAAAGAGAAGCAGTGCTGAATGAGAACTACAGACTATGCTACTTTAGGTGAACTGACCTTCAAGCTCATAAAAGTCTTATTCTAATCCAAGACAAGGCATCATAAAGCTGCAATCAGTCCTATCTCAGACTGCCCAAGAATACTATTTTCTCCTCCACTCTCCTCCGCAGATTTATTTATTCTTTTCAAATTCTGCCTGGTCATAAAATTTCAAGGAAGCAAAGGACCCAAACTTGTCCTGATCTACCGCCCACCCAACACCCACCCAGACATCTTTCTTAAACTATCCGAGTTCCTCTGTGACATGGCCACCAAACCCCACAAGTTCATAAGTCTAGGACATTTCAACTACTATGCAGAGAAGCTCCTTAGAGGCATCATTGATATTCCAACACAACACTGAGGGTCTTGGACTCACTCAACTGATCAAGGTCCGCACTCATAAACATGGTCATTCTGTGACCTAATCTTTCATCCTGCAAACTTTAATCTGGACCCCAATACAATAATAGTGGACCCACGTATTGCTTTCCTATTCCAAAGTAACCCACAAGCTACCATCTAGGAACCTATCCTCCACCACACCTGATAGTATAAAGCAGATTCTCAGCACAACAGAAACCATAACACCCTTGAACCCACCAGAAGACCTCATGAATGAAATAATGAATTCATGTCCGTAATCCACACGCTAGCAACTCTCCTTGGTTCCACAAGGGTCTTCTCCTCCTGAAACAATCCCATCAATTGAAACATGATTGGAGGAAACATAAAACTGACTTAAACCTTCATAACTGTAAGGAATATGCGAAGAAATATAGAACAGCTATTTGTCAAACTAAAAAGAACTAAGTCAGAAAAACAATTAGAACCCTCCATGAACCATCTATGCATGAATTAGTACTGAAGCTCTCCAAACCTCCTCTCAAACCACTTCTTCTATTACAGAGGGCCACACAGCTGAGGACTTTGCCAAGTTATTCATAGATAAGATCTAGTGATATATTCTTCCTATGACAACTCTGCCTCCTTATCTTTTCTTCTTATAGGAACATATCCACTTTCCCCAGAGAACCCCCAACAACATCTGACTTCAGAACCATGACAATTCTAGAGGTGGAAAATATCCTCCAATCCCCCAGCCCACTAGATCTAATTTCCCCAAGATTCATTTGCAACCTTGGTTTTCCAACATAATTAATAGCATCTTATCTCACGGCTTCCTACCTGACACACTTAAAAAATGGTAATCAAACCTATCCTGAAGAAACCAGGCTCTGACTTCAGAATAATTGATAAATTACCATCCAGTCTCCATTTTCTCCTTCCTATCCAAAAAAGCGGTCTACTTCCAGCTTCAAGACTTCATCGAAGAGAGAAATTTTGCATTCTCTCCAATCTGGCTTCAGGAAAGCCCACAGCATTGAATCTTTCCTATTGGACATCACCAATGGTATTTATCTAAATGCAGATCAAGGAGGCGACTCCATCTTAGTTTTACCAGATTCCTCTGCTGTCTTTGACATCAGCGACTAGGAATATTGGCATCAAAGGTAATACACTTAGATGGTTTCAATCTTTCCTATCCAATAGAACTCAATCTGTCATGTCCACCAATGAACAAGCCATTCCTAAAAACCTCATATGTGGAGTGCTCAAGGTTCTGTTCTAACATCAATATCTATGACCTTATTCTATCATTCAACATTGAATTTCACCTGTTCTCAGGCATTCAACTTTGCGTCAAACTTGGATCAGATCCCATCACCAGTCTCATCAACTCTCTGACTTAATAGCCCAATGGCTCAGTAACCATAAACGCAAATGCAACCTCTCCAAATCAGAACTCCTCTGGCTAAGCTACCAAGGGTACTCCCTTTGGTCCTTACCTTCTCTAGCAGGAACCCCTCTCCAGCCCAAAGATTGAGTACAAAGCCTAGGGGTTCAACTTGATCCTAATCTTACAATGGAATCCCATATCTCTTAGGTAGTGAAAGACTCTTTATATACCTCCTCTAGATTCAGCAATTATGCAACTACCTTGATTAACACAACCTTGCATCAGTCATCCACACACTAATCACAAGTTTCTTAGATTACTGATACTCTCTGCAGAATGACATTTGCCTGGCCTTCCTGAAAGGACCAAACAAAAAGAAGCGGAAGATGGTCTCATCTTGCAAGATGCAACAAAGGTGAGATGAGACCAGTCGTTGTACAAAACAGGGAAACTTTTATTGGGCACAATGTGAAATAAAAATACCCTTGCCCGACTCAGGCCGAGTTTCGCCTTAACTTTGGGCTGTGTCAGGGGCTTAATGGGGTAGAATCAAGATATAAATTGTTGAGTACTATATTTCAGCGCTGCTGTATTCTCATAAAACCAATTGAGTCACTGTTAAAAATCCAGTACTCACAACCAAACGTAACAGACACTGTTGACAGAGCATGTGCTCTGTCAACAGTGTCTCAATTGGTTTTATGAGAATACAGCATCAATGCTTGTTCTACCCACTGAAGCACAACCATTCTGAAATCACACGCCAGTATCACAGAAAGTCTTGATTGTATATGGGAATGCTCATAGAGACATTAATCTGAATAGCGCCATCACTGGAATATATTACTCAATAATTTATGTCTTGATTCTACCCCATCTGCCTGGAACCTTGTTATCTCACTTTAAAAAAAAAAGAAAGCAAAAAGACATGTTTGTTCAGTCAGGCCGTTGCACAAATCAGCTCAGGAGATAGCAATTCTTGCCATTATATTTACAACTAACACCTCTTTAATAATTCTCATTAACCTTGATATTAAAATTATAATCTGCTTGGAGACCATACTTGGCAAAAAGTGGAATATCAGATGTTTGCAATAAATAAATCTTCTTCCCATTTTAATGTACCCGAATAAAACGTGAACTAAAAGACTATTAGCAAGGATGAAGGGTGTAAAGTGTCTCGATCTTGCAGGCCCCCGACTTTCTCGGGTACAGATGGAAATGGATGCCTTTTTTTCCCCCCATGCATTTGCAGGCATTGAGTTTCCCCTTTTAGTGGAACTCTTGGCTTTTCTATTGTTGTGCAGGTGGCGGACTTTGCAACCTTCAACGCATCATCGGAGGGTACGTTGTCGCACCTTACTCTTCCAAATACTTGGTGTCGCTAAAGAGAAACACGGGCCTTCATTTCTGCGGTGGATCTCTTGTGAGTCGAAACTGGGTCCTGACGGCCGCACACTGCAGAACCGAGTAAGGAAAGCCAGTGGCCCCCAGGGATCTGTGATCTCTTACCGTACTTGCAGCCCATCAACTCACAGGAAATTAAATTGTTCAAGAGAAAATAAAAGTTTTCTTCCATTGACTCAAGCCATTTCTTAAAAATGGGCTTCGCGAAGAACAGAACTAATTTTTCTCTTATGTCTCACAGTCAAGTTTGAAAAATTGTGCTTGATTTTCTGTGTCCATGGCTGATGATAATTAGGGAGTTAGAGAATGTTCTCACTCCGACACCAGGAAGACCTGATTGTTGATGTAGGTGTGTAGAAATCTATAGTCCCTGGACAGTTAGGAGTCAGTCAGTCAGAGCTTGGCGAGTGGCCCGATGAGTTCTTCCAGTTCTTGATTGTGCTATCCTGCTGGCTTGTACTCCCTTTAGCATTGCGACTGAAGCTGCATGGTGAATCTGAACCTTCCCACATTTCTACCCTTGGGCTCTGTAGCATTCAAGAAGGTTACCCATTAAGGAAGTGCATGTAAAAAAATAAGTTGTGTTGCATTTTTTTTTTGTTTTGTATTTGTTTCATATTTTTGGGATTGATTTGATTTTTTTTCCCAATTTTTGTATGCACTAAATTGAGTGCGTTAAAATAAAACCTCCCCAAGATTAAATGCTGGCTTTTTGTGTCGTTTCAGATTGGAAATGACACAATGAAAGAACAAATTCTGTTGTTTTCTTGTCACTTTCAAAGGACAGCACATCCCTATTACATATAAGCAATAGTGCTTTGGGATGTATTGATATAGGAGATAACCAGGCCATATTACACCACACGCACTGTTAAAAATACTTTGATCATAGAGGATGGAAGGTAAAACTGGGTACACCAAGGGCTCAGTTTTTAAAAGTTTAGTCGGGACTTAGATATGTAGCACAAGGCGCTGGGTGCAAACGTCCCCTTTGTGTGCTTAAGTGAATTAATAATTATTGTTATATTATTAATAATAATAATTATAAATAATTGTGAGAGTTTCTAGTGCTTATAATTTGTCCGCATAACAAAGAAAAAAATAGGGGTATGTTCCAGGGATGGGGAGAGGGCATTTTGGGGGGCATGATATGAATCTACATGTGTAACTTACATGATCAGAAATGACACATGAAACTGGCGTGTCAGTAAACCCACAAAACCTTATGCCCCCTTTTGCAATGGGTAACACTTACGTGCATCTAAATTTAGCTATATAACGAGGACATTTTCAAGCTCAGCTCATGCGGGCACTTTTGAAAAGCTGGTAGTTTCACGCTGGCTGAAAATGGTGTGCATAGCTTTACCATTAGGCACGCTGCTGAAAATTCACCACCAAAAAATGTCCCAGTTTTCAATTTTAGGAACTTGGTAACCCTGCTCTGGCATTACACACTCCTTCCACATCTTTTTTTAATTAAACTCTGACAGTACCACAAGAGAAAAGAAACCAACAGGTTATTTTTAAGAGCATGCATTTCTGATTATGGAAGAACGTGACCGACTTCCTGCCTAAGGAGATAAACATTGCTAAGAAAGGGTTTTTTGTTTTTTTTAATTATTTTTTATTAGTGAAGGGATCCTTACCATTGCACTTTCTGTCCTGTTCCGATTTCCCGCAGACTGAAAGAAATGTTAATCGTTGCGGGAGAGCATTCCCTGTCCACGTTTGAAGGCACTGAACAAATCTTTCGGCCCACAAAGATGGTGACCCATCCTGACTACAGCTCTGTTTCCAAAAATGCCGACATCATGCTGATTAAGGTGACCATTCCTCATCACGCTGACACGGTACACTCTATTTTCTCCAGATAAAACCAGCCCTGTTCCATTGGTTGAAATGTCAAGTTCTAGACAGGGAGCTTCTTTCCTACAGCCCTGCAGTCAAATCTGAAGATGCCTTGACAGCTCATGTGCCGCAAAATCTTTTGTGTTAGTAATGCAAAGAAATCCACCTCCTCAGAGAGTCATTCGACTCTGTAGCACCTTATTCTGTACAAAAAATTCAAGCAAGGTGTGGGACAGATGCAGAGCATGGTGGTATGAGCAAGCAAAGGAGATGACCTGTGACCAAGTAGGGTCTATTGACAGGCTCTCCAGGAGGGTGCAGGGCCCGGGATGGATCTGCTAGAGCAGGCTGAAGGAGAGGTAGGGTGGTTCCTCCAAGAGATAGGGAGGATCCTCTCCAAAAGGGTAGGACACTCTACCTGAGGTCTCTGCTGCAGGAAGTGATGTTGAGAATGGAGCTGTCGTGGCACCCCGGAAGCCTCCAAAGCATTTTTCCCTAAGGACGGCCCTGATCTAAGGTGACACACATAAGCAGGGGTGGCCTGAGTAGACTGCTGTGTTACTATGCTAGACGGTGACTACTGTGAACCTCCAAAATAAATGAGGAGGCTGGAAAGGGGGTTCATGGACTACTTGTATCGCAGTGGGGGAATGATTCCTTCTGACACATGGAACCTATTTCTAGCACATGTCAAACTAAAAAAAAAATTAAATTAAATTAAAAAAAAAAAGAAACAATTACCATGTGTCTCAGTAAAGGCAGTGGCCAGGATCTTCCAGGTGAACTCATTCAACTGTATTTAGGTACTACTGTATTTATTTTTTAATTTTTCCAACAAAAATGAGAGAAAAGTCAATAGAAAAATTGAGAAAGTGATTGTTTTTCACTGATTTTTCTCCTATTTTTTGTTATAACAAACATTGTTAAATTCTCAGGAAAAAAAAAAGCAAAATAAACCATGAATACTAAAAGCCTAACTGCACTATACCTGTCCCTGTATCTCAGCAAAGGAAACGAGTCCCTTTCTGTTACCAGGGTCTCCTTAAGTTGAATCAGAGACTCACATTAATGAATAGATAGATTCTGTTTCTTGGTGGAATTAACATTTTTTTTGTTCCATTTCCTGAAAAGGTTTTCACTGATGAAATAGGAATATAATTATCTCTCTCTCTATAATATATATATATATATATATATATATATATATATATATATATATATATGAAGAGAAGGAATGAGCTCATAGTTAGAGCATTGGGCTATGATTTAGAGACATTCTGGGACAAAAGCAAGACTTGCCAGTGTTTGACCCTGGACAAGTCATTTTACCTCCCTGTGCCTCTGTCGAGGACTCTCTGTGCCACCCCTGGTGGGTCACTTTTATCTCCTTTAGGACCCAAATGAGAACAAAGAATTTAAGAACATAAGAAATTGCCATGCTGGGTCAGACCAAGGGTCCATCAAGCCCAGCATCCTGTTTCCAACAGAGGCCAATCCAAGTCACAAGTACCTGGCAAGTACCCACACACCAAGAAGATCCCATGCTACTGATGCAATTAATAGCAGTCGCTATTAGCTAGTAAACTTGATTAATAGCAGTTAATGGACTTCTCCTCCAAGAACTTATCCAAACCTTTTTTGAACCCAGCTACACTAACTGCACTAACCACATCCTCTGGCAACAAATTCCAGAGCTTAATTGTGCGTTGAGTGAAAAAGAATTTTCTCCGATTAGTCTTAAATGTGCTACTTGCTAACTTCATGGAGTGCCCCCTAGTCTTTCTATTATTCAAAAGTGTAAATAACAGAGTCACAACTACTCGTTCAAGACTTCTCATAATCTTAAAGACCTCTATCATATCCCCCCTCAGCCGTCTCTTCTCCAAGCTGAAAAGTCCTAACCTCTTTAGTCTTTCCTCAGAGGGGAGTTGTTCCATCCCCTTATCATTTTGGTTGCCCTTCTCTGTACCTTCTCCATCGCAACTATATCTTTTTTGAGATGCGGCGACCAGAATTGTACACAGTATTCAAGGTGCGGTCTCACCATGGAGCGATACAGAGGCATTATGACATTTTCCGTTCTATTCACCATTCCCTTCCTAATAATTCCCAACATTCTGTTTGATTTCGTGATAGAGGAGATGATGGCAGATAAAGACCAAAGTGGCCCAGTTGGTTTGGCTTACGTCTACCTGCCAGCTATAGAAGCTTGACCACTTGTAAGATATTGCTACTTATTCAAGACCATTTTTTTTGTTCTCCTTTCCTAGATAGATGTGCATACGAGTGCCCAATACCCCAATGCCGCCTCCACCATGTCTCACCACTAAGCTTTGCAATAATCTAAACAGCACCAAAGCTAGCGAGGCTGTTGCATGAACATTTGGGTCGCTTATATCCTGGTAGCCTTGCTGTGCGGTACCTGGCGACCCCCAACCTGCCAGCAGCACCAGGGGAGTTTCCGGAGAGTTATAGCCTGCTGGTTCCCATGTAGGGCCCTTAGCACCTGCCTCCTTTCTCTGCATCTGGTTTCCCCCTGAACACCTTGCCTTTGCTCTCTTGGGAGTGACGGATGGGTTGTTTACAATATTACAAACTCCTAACCCTATTCCTAGCCCCCCTCCTCTGTGTCTGTTCCAAGCATGCTTAAATTCTGTCTGAGACACATAGACAAAGGCTATTACTGCTAATCATATTTAACATGAGAGGGCCAGGCCCAGGACCAGGACGAGCCTGGGGTTTTGAATTTAAAAGAAGCCGTCAAGCAGTGGGTCTTTAAGTGGGACCTGAATACGGCCAGAGATGGAACAAGACACACCAGATCAGGAAGGCCATTCCAGTCACATGGCGCCACAAGACAGAAGGCATGTTAGTCTGCAATTAGCAATGCAGGAGAAAGGCATGGATCCGAGCTGCTTGCCTGATGAACAGAAGCCATGAAGAGATAATAGAGGAGAGATAGCGTGGAGCAGCAGAGTGAATGCACTTGTAGGTAAGAAGCAGCAGCTTTAACTGAATGCAGAAGCAGATCAGGATCCAATGTAGAGACATGAGAAGAAGGGCAACACGGTCACAATGATGCTAGCGGAAGATAAGTTGTATAGCTGAATACTGAATAGACTGAAGCAGAGAAAGATGGTTCAGCGGCAGACCCGTGAGGAGGAGGTTGTAGGACAAGGAATTTCTTAATGTGGTCAGAAAAGAAAGGGCAGATTTTGCCAACACTGAGGGTAATCTTATAACTATGAGTATAGGGCTTAAAATGTGCATGTACAAGTTACATGCAGACTTTAGGCAACATAAGCTTGTGTGCATAAGTACACTTTGAATAATTGTGAGAGCTAATCTGTGCATGTCCTGGGTCAAAGTTACATTTCTTCGAAGGGCTAACTTGCAGGAATACTTTTTCAAATCAAAAAGCATGTGCGAGTGAATTTCAACTCCAAACCCCGGAACGTGCCTCTCCAGTTCATGTAAAAATCCGTCCCTAATAGGCTGACACACACCTTTGTGCACTCTGAGACCTGGCCAATTTTATAACAGCTGCGTTTTATGCACATAAATGGCTTTGAAAAGAAATTACATTTTAGCAATGTTTCGGAGAAAGAGAATGTGGTCAAAAGACATGTGGAGGTACAAAGAAAGGCAACCAAAATGGTAAGGGGATTAGGGCATCTCTCTTTCAAAGGCAGGCGAAATAATTTAGGACTTTTCAGATTGGAACACAAAAGAAGACTGGGGGGGGGGGGGCGCACGATAGAGGTCTACAAGATCATGAATGGAAAAGCACAAACCAAACAAGCAGTTGTTTATGCTATCAAAAAACGCCAGTAATATACTAATGTCGGCAGAGAAAGACCAAAATGGTCCATCCAGTCTGCCCAGCAAGCTTCCCAAGATAGTAACTGCTGCTTGGTGCAGGTTACCCCCATGTTTCTATTAAGGGTAGTAACTACCGCATCCAAGGAGCATCCAACAAAAAACTGTATGTCAGCAGTTTAAAGAGAAACACAAAGTATTTCTTCATCAGTGGGTAGTTAAACTGTGGAATCAGTTGTTGCCAAATGTCACAGCAGGAAGCGTAGCAGCATTCAAGAAGGGGTTTGATACATCCCTGGAAGATAAGGACAAACAGATATTACAGAGTAGGTGCCCAAATGGCTTTTACACTTTTAAAGATCTACAGGGAGCAATTAGATGAACTCTGGTTTTCATTTGGTGACTCTGGAGCCACTGTCGGAGACAGGATGCTGGGCTAGATGGACCACTGGTCTAACTCAGGTTGGCCATTCTTATGTTCTTATAGCAATCATTTTTAAATTTATATTTCTCCTTTTTTGGCACCTCAAAGCAGATTATGTGCAGATGCAGCAGGTATTTCCCAAGGACCTGATTTACCAAGCATTTTCCCATAGATACAAAATGGGGAAAAAGCATTAGTAAATGAGCCCTAAGTTTGTACCTGAGGCAATGGAGAGTGAAGTGACTTACCCAAGGTCACAAGGAGTGTCAGCAGGATTTTAGTTCAGGCTTCCCAGTTTACTGGTCCAACCCCTAGGCTACTCCTGTAAGTCAAGGTTGTGGGAAGAGGGTACAGGAAGGATGACAGTGTTATCCACAGAGATGGATAATGTGGAGCGGTGGGGGGGAGGGAAGTGAGCGAGTTTGGGAGGAAATAAGAAGTTCAGCGTTAGCCATGTTAAGTTTAAGATGGCACTGGGATATCCAGACAGCTATGTCAGATAAAGAAGCTGAGATGCGAGACTGGATTCTAGTTGTTGGCATAAAGATGGTACAGAAAGCTTTGGGAGAAGATCAGAGCTTGGAGCCTGCTGACTTACAACAGTATAGCAGTGGAGGGGTATCCACCAAGAGATACACTAAAGGTGCAATGGGAAAGATAGAGAACCAAGACAGGGTGGAGGATGTCGTGTCAAGGAGTAGACTGATTAAAACAAACAGTGTCAAAAGCAGAGGACAGGGCAATGAGAACGAGAACTGAGTAGTGGCCTCTGTTCTTAGCTATGAAGAGGCCACTAGGAAGGGTGCAAGCCAGATTAGAGTGGAAAAATGTTTTACAATTTTTATTTATTTAAAATATTTATAGACCACCTTAGGTGGTCTATAAAACACTTGAGGCTCAAGAAAGTCGAGACAAAAGAGAGAAACAGCACATTCAAGTAGTTTGGATGTAAAGAGCAGGAGGACAATAGTTAGCAGGGCAGGGAGGGTCAGGGAAGACTTTTTGAGGGGTGATCGCAGCAGCAGGAAAGGTTGCAGTGGAAAGTGATAGACGGAGGACATGACAGATGGGAGAGAGCACGCAGGAGTTGGATGCAAATGAGTTCAGAAGGAGAAATGAGTTTAAGCAGCGATCTCCTTCTCTGTGACTTTAGCAAAGGAAGAAAGGGTAGCAGAGGGTAAAGGACTGGGAAGAGGTAGAGGTAGACAGTGCCTGGCGGAGATTTCGAGATGACCCTCGTTATGAAAGAAATCAGCCACTGACTGCGCAGAGGGGGGAGGGGGGAAGCAGAGGCGGCAGCTTGAGAAGAGAGGCAAATATGGAGAAGAGATGAGGAGGGTTGGGGGGCAAATGCATGAAGTCAGATGCACATGGCTTGCTTAGTGAGCATAAGGGCAGCCTGGAAGGAGGCAAGCACGAACATGAAGCACGCAAAGTCGGCATGAAAACGAGATTTCAGCCAGAGTGGCTCTGCAGAGGGCTTGCAGGAAGTGGATTTTGGGGGCGAGGTTTGGTATGCCTTAGAGGATGGGGAAGGGGGGGTTGACTGTATCTAAAGCTCTGAACCTTCCTCCCTGCAACTTCTTGCCCTTGAATTTCTTTTTTGATGGAAAAGGTACTTTACTGAAGCCGGTCAAATATTTGAATGTTTCTATCATATTCGACTTTTCGTAGACTTTAAGTGTTTTGAGCCTGTCTTCGTAGGGTCTGGGTTGCACACCTGTCTCATTTTAGCACCGCCTCCATCCTCTTCCTCTGCGGGTCTCCCGTACCCACCCTCACCTTTTTACTTTCCTTCTCTCCCTCCTTCCCCCTCTTGCTTGCTCTCCATCCCACTGGGCAGTAAAGCTCCCTATGTAACCTTCCCCCTCCCTTCTCTTCTCATTTTAGCTGAACAGGCCTGCCCTCTACAATGCGTTTGTTTCTGTTGTGCCGCTCCCCATGCAAGGGGCAGCCATGAGCGAGGGCCGCTTCTGCCAGACCCTCGGCTGGGGCTACACCAGCGCCATCGGCGGAAAGACCTCCGACACGCTGAGGAGCGTGAAGCTTCCCATCGTCTCCATGTGGAAGTGCAACAGCACGGCTTCCTACGCAGGGCACATCACCAGCAACATGATCTGTGCGGGATTCAGCATCGGAGGCAAAGACGCCTGCCAGGTACGTGGGAGACCACTATCTGCAGCCTCGCTCGGGCTCACTGCAACATGCGCCTGCTCAAAAAACACACGGAAATCAGGAGGCAATTTCAACATGGAGGCGGCAAGTCTGCAAGAGCTATGTACACGGGTTAGAAGGGTTAAGGCTGAACATTGTCCAGCCTTAACCCAGCTAAGCGTTTGGGTGTGGGTCAGGAAACGGCCATTTCCCAGCCCCATTCAGCTCACGCGAAAAGCAGGCGCAAATTTCCCGGACCAGATGCACGCATGGGCAATTTTCAAAAGGCACGGTACATGCGGACTTCCCGACTGAAAATCTGTACAAAGTCCGCAGGGGTACATTTGGGTGGTTTGTTTTGTAAATGGCTGCTCTACTATTTGTTTAGGATACGGTGCCTTCTCTGGGCGTCCCTTATAGATTTCTTCTCAGGCAACAAGAGTTAAATACTAGCTGTCAGACAGCCTGCACTTCAGAAGCCTCACATTCACCTGCAATTTATGCGGATAGCCTTGGAAGTAAAGAGTTATGGTTAGAAAGGGGATCTATATTCATAGCATACCATATCTGTGTCTAGAGAAGATACAGCATAACAATCCCTGAGCTACAGAACCAGCCTCGCTCCTGGTATTCCCACAACCTGATTTCTCTTCCACCCTGTCCTGTGCCTGTTGTTACAAAGGCCACATCAGATCCAAGGGCGTGAAATGCTCTACATTGATTCAGCTGTGCAGGGAGAGGAAACTGACTACACAGACTCATTGAGCAGATGATACAATAATGGCTAGAGGTGCCTCACAGGATGTCTCAACAATAGCTGACACAGAAGGGATTGACCTTTCACGGTTTGCCTGAAGGTTATGAGACAGTGGCAGGTACAAAGGACACTTAACACTGCACCGGGTTCACTATAATCCACTACGGGTGGGTAAATCTGAAAGAAAGAAACAGAAGAAGTGATAATACATGGGAAAAAAAAGAAAAAAAGCAAACCAGAAGAGATTTGCTTGTACAATGAAAACCTTATAATTACCGCCCCTGGCCCACAACAGTTCGAGGTAGCTCCGCCTTGAACGCGCACCCTGATCCATAGCATAGAAAAAGGTTTTCTACAGACAGTCCAATCCCATTAGCAGACAGCGTCCTGCATGAAGGGGCGGTCATGAACTGACTACAGAGCATTGATCAAGGGGGGTTTCCCAGGCAGATATCAAATCTCATAACCTGGGGGGGTTCCTGGTAGCACAATTTTGACTTTTCATTTTGGGTCTAGGGTGCGTCAATCAGGGAACCAGTGGACATACTTTTAACTGCAGGACCTGGCCTTTTTTTTTTTTTCCCCAGTAGAAAATCCAATTACAATATAAATGGCACAGGGAAAAAGAAAAAAATGTCTTCACCCACATTGTCCAGTTTGGATCGATTCTGATCCCCTGCACAGCACGGAGTAAATGACGACGGCCAAACATTAATGTGTGTGGGTCTTCCGAGTATTACTTAACCGGAGGACTCCGGGCCCTGAAATCCAGCTTAGGCTGATATTGCCCAAAGCGATTGCCATCTGAAAACGAGTTGGTGGTCTCCCTCCAGGTCCCACTGGATAGGTGCCCATGTCACTGTGGAAACTAGACCATGGTTGACGCTAACTGGAACCCTTCAACATTCACCGATAAGAGCATTCTTTCACCAACCTAGTCCTCATTATTTTGTAAGGTATGTGCCTTATAGATCTTTAAGATCAGCGAATGCTGAATTACTTTAGGTGCCCTCCCACCTTGGAAATGAGCCGTTTCATAGGCGGTTGCCCTGCCTTTGGAATCCCTTCCTGGAGAGAGCCGCAAGCCCCCACTGCCTTTCATGTGTAAGGAATATGGAGGGTGAGTGGGGAAATAGCCCAAGTAGCTTTACCCAGATAAGAGTTTAACTGGGTAACTTTACAATCACTATTTATCCCCAACCAGACTGACCCAGCTAAAAAGTGCCGAATATCACCGGATAAAGTTCAACTTTGCCCCCAGCTCTGCCCCTTTTAACCCAGCCAAATTTTGTGAAGGCGATGACTTAACTGGACAGTTAACTGGCCCAGGGTAGGTGAAGAATATTTGAAGTCTCAGTTTTTGTCCAGGTAACTCCGAAATTACTTGGACAAAGCATTTGAACATTGAGCTGGCAGTGTTTTTGTACATATTGACCCCTGAAGTCACTTTGAGATTTTATGATAAAGTAGCAGATAAACCAAAATATAAATAAATTGAATAATTCACAGCTCAGGCAACTTAGGTTAAATTATCACTCAAATTCATTCATATATGTCTGTTTTGGGGTAGGAGAGGGGTTATACTAAAAGAAAAGGATAACTCTGGATTTTTCTGGACATATCCACAGTGTTTGACACAGTGAATCAGCAAATACTTTTGTATAAACAGAAAGCACAAGCATTTCCAAATGGTTTGAGTTAGTTTTAACGATGGGCAAACACACTAATATGAACATAATCCAACAGGTGTTTGGGGGACTGACATTTCAATGGCATTTTGGAATTATTGAACTTTTCCTGTTTAAATTGGTTTTTCTGGTTTGTTTTACATGGGTCTTTGCAATTGATTTTGCTGCACATCTGTTGGATTGTGTTGAGTTAGTTTTAACCAATCCAGACAATAGGTGACAATTGATAATCGTACATCTAACCAGCCGAGCACAGGTGTTTGACAAGGATTGGCCCTTTCTGTTCTCTTGTTTAATATTAATCTTTACCTGATCTGTGGCCAACTCACTAATTTGGGAGTAGGCTACAGACTATAGGCTGAGGATATTCCATGCTGTATGCCCAATGCAACAGTTGTAGAGGCCCTGGACACTAATAAGCGCTCTACGTGAATGGATGTATTCCAATAAGCTGGCTCTTAAATGTCAGGAAGACAATTCTCATGATGTTAAATACGTTACCGTTAGAAGCCATCCCTTCCTTTTTTCAAATTTGAGGAATGAGTAGTTAAGGTATCGCTATTAGTAAAGAACCTGGGAATTCAACTGGAACTATCAAACAAGTGCCTTCAATAAACTGCGAGTACTGCGAAGTCTTAAACCTCATTTGTCCCCTATTGACTTCTGGGCCAAGTTACAATCATTGGTACTTTCCAGACTAGAGTACTGCAACTCATTGTATGTTGAACAGCCTGCAGTCCTGTTGAAATGTCAGCGAGTAGTTCAGAATGCCGCCACTAGGTTGATTACAGATACTCGGATGTACGATCACGTTACTCTTGTGCTACTGCCTTTACATCGGCTTCCCATTCATTGGAAGATCCAGTTTAAGCATTGAGTAACGATACTCCCATGAGTTAGCTCATTACTTAAGATTTATAAACCTCAAAAAATGTTGAGATCAGTTGGCTATAATTTGCTAGACATTCCATCGGTCTGGCAGGCATGGCTAGCAGAGACAAGAGAAAGGACATTTTTGTAGCTGGTCCAATATTTTGGAATAATTTACCAGATGAGATTTGATCAATGCGGTTTTATCTAATCTTTATAAAACAGGTGAAGGCTTTTGATTTTAATGAGGCATTTGGCATTAGTGAATTTTAATTAGACAGTGCTTCTTTCTAGAAGGAAGTTTTCTGTTATGTGCTTCTTAATTTATTGATGATTTGTTTTGTTTTTACCTGATTTATGTTTCTGCAGTTGATTATGTATGTTTCATTGGTTACCTGCCAAATACTTTCTATTTATTTAGGTATAAAATTTACAGCACAAACCAATGTCACAATTCACCAGAAAGGTTTGGGAGCTATGTTCATATGTAATGATTTTCCCTAGTATGGATTCACCCCGTGGATGCACCCAGTCACCATCTAGAATGAATTCTTCCCGCCTATTCTTTCCCCCCTCCTCTGACCCGTCTCTAACAAAGACCCACCCAATGTACTAAGATTATTTCCAGGCTTTTTTATACTGCACATGCAGAAAAGACTGATCAAAGCAGTTTACATCATAAATACAACACAAAATCATAAAAACATAAAATCAACACAATACAATCCATAAAAAACATAAAACCTGAGTAGATCAATGAGACCTATTAAATTCTTGGGTAGATACATGCCTTTACTTGACCCAGGTGTAAGGTGTTTGAAGATTTCATTTGGATTTCTTTCATTGGGCAGGTGACCTCGTGTTCTGAACATTTGTCTGTTTATTTTATTTATTTATTTTTTTTACAGGGGCGATTCTGGGGGTCCACTTGTGTGTGATGGACGACTTTTTGGGATTGTCTCCTGGGGAAACAGCTGTGCCAGCCCCAGATATCCAGGTGTTTATACAGCTGTTGCCAGCTTTCAAACGTGGATCTACAAAATCATCGGTTGACGAGTAGAGCTTCAGGTTCTTCCAGCTTCTACTCATTGAGGGGTCAGTTTCATGCTGAGGCTGTGGCAAACGTACCCCCACCCAGCCAGCTCCCATTTTAGTTCCACAAATTGAACTCCCCATTCAAATGAACGCCATGGTTTTGTCCTATAAAGACACGATTCTTGTATGACGGAATCTTAAAAACCACTAAATGAAAAATAGAGCATTTAATATCTGACATGATTTTGTAAAAGCAAATTTCATGATATCATACTAATGTCTGTATGTGTAAATTTCTCTACTGGAGTACCTAAGACCTTCATTCAAAGGCAGAAAAAAAATCCTCTTTTTTTTTTTTTTTAAAGCCTGGATGTTAATCAAAGTTAATCATGTAGCTTGAGAGTTACTTTTAAGAACAAGAGGCAACGTTCTTAAAAGCAGAATTAACAGCGGTCATGTTGCACTTTGTCAAATGCCCACACAGAGGATACGCTTCCAGCAGAGGAGAAGGAGCCCTCAGGTCTCGAGAAGGAAACCCTTGGAGCTCTGGCCATTCTTCGAATCCAAATAAACCAAACTGTCCATGCCAACATATCACTGCTACATCCCAAAATGTGCACGGGAGAAGCTGCCAAAGGATTGAGCCCAGTAATAACCAGGGGCTTAGCTGGCTAGGTCAAAGGCTTCGAAAACTGGCCGTAGTAGAGGGACTACGAACGTGCACGTGCTGCCAGGACCTGCAGAAACCTTAGCTGGATTTAAAAGAGGCAGAATCAGGAAAGTGGTGAAGTTAGGTGGGGAGGGGTAGAATAACCTATGTGCATAGATCTGAACGCAGGTGAGGTACCATGTGACTGCCTTTCAAGGAGAAACTACCTGGGGAATGTCTTTTTGACCTGGCACCTAGGTAGAGAGTTAAAATTGCTCCTGTAATACCCATCATCAGTTGATGTCTAGATCCTTTTTTTGTTGTAATGATGGAACTGGTAACGTTGGCATACGTGGATAGGATTGCTTGACCTCTAACAGACAGTACTGAGTAGGTTGACATAGAATGGCTTATTTAGAGTATTTTAGAAAAGCTGGGGTATGGGAGGGGGAGGCGGGATACAGACAGTGGTACTGGTTGTGCAGGTTATTTGGAATGAAGTATCCTGGCTCAGATACGACTGAACAAGTCTTGAGGGTTCATTGCTCCTTTGTCCTTGCCGACCCAGGAGCTCATCGGCAAAAGGCAAACTCCCCGGGGCCTTTCCCTTTGAAAATTCATGGCTGGCAGGGAACATGGGTAGCTTTGTACCTCTGTACCTTTCAAAATGAAAGCCCCCTTTGCGTGGGATTTGCTTCCTCCTCCCCCCCCCCCACCCGTGACCTCACCAATCTTCACTGTGGCTAATAGTCCACGCATAATCGTGGAACGGGTGCACTTTTAGCTGCAGGCACATGATCCCGGTTTTGGAAATTCTTTGAAGAAAAAAAAAAAGTTGCCCTGTTGTATGTGTCTGGGAATACAGAGACCAGAACAGGACCCTGGAAATAGAGAGGTCGAGATTCAGTAGGGAAGCTACCCAAGGTAACTGTGCCCAGGCACTCAGCTGAGGGTCTGCTGGCCTGGGATTGAGATTGACGCATGTAACCTTCTTCTCAGCACCGATTCATTGTTATGGACTTTTACTGGGGCAGTGCCACAGACTGGCTGGTGTCAGCCAAAGGAACCTGAAGAAGGCATCAGCCCTCCTAGCAGCAGGATAGTTTCCACTTCCAGCACCTCAGCCAGATGTCTGTCTCTTACCTGCTCTTAAAATCCTCTGCTGCTGGAGATTCCCCTAGGCCGCTTGATCCAGTCTGCAAGCCCTTATGGCCAGAAAGGTCTTTGTAATGTTGACTATAAATCTTCCTCACTGCCTTTTAGGCCCTTTCCTCAGTGGAGCTGAGAAAAATTGATTTCTGTCTGCTTTATAACTCCCCTTTTCGCATAAAAGTTGGGTACACTCTGTGCTAGATGCCTGGCAACTGGCTCTGCTGTTTTGTAATTAAAAAACCCCCCAAAAAACAAAAAACCCTTTCAAACCGTTGGAATGTAAATTAAAATTAAGCAGAGGCCAGGAAGCAGTATTTCACACACTGGAAGGCTGGACTCTCTGCCACCTGACATATTACATTAGGAGGTAGACGCCACTAGCTCTACTGGAAAAGCGAGTCTTTCCAGTAACAAGATTTCTAATAAACTGAATTACACAAGAAGATCTCCTCCTCGAGGGTTCACTTCTTCCAGTCCAGACATTCTGAACAAAAGGATAACTAGAGCACCGGAAGCCCTGTCATACAGCGTGCCCTTGGGACTAAGATAAGAACTGGCCAGCGAGGTTATGCATGAGGCTTTCAGATCCCATAGGTGCTTGGGTCTATGATGAGATATGCTGACAAGGACACCTCGACAACATGCTTTTCGTTTTGTGTTGCTTCCCATCCAAAATGATTACAAACATTTGTACGTTTTTGAGTTTTAAGAGCATGTAAATCGTTTTAGGGGAGTAAAGTGATTCACGTGCACTAGCTCTCAAAATGAATTTTAGATTTAAAATTACTCGCCTTTCTAAATCCAAAATCAAGGCGAGTAGTTTGTTCTCTTCCTCAGAGGCTTACAATCTAATCATGCGCGCATGTTATAAAATCGGGCGCAGATTTGTGAGCGCCGGGTTGCGCGCACAAATCTACGCCCGAGCATAGGTACTGAAGTCTGGCCCTAAGCTTGTACCTGAGGCAATGAAAAGTGATTTGTCCAAGATCACAGAGCCCTTGGGAGAAGTGGGATTTGTATCCTGGTTTCCATCGGATTCTTCCAGTCACTAGGCTACCTTGCCACTCCACTTCAAAATGGAAACCAAATGAAAACCAAAATGAAATCAAAAGTTTTTCCCCCATACACACCTCTGTTTATTATAATAAGGGCAAAACAAATGAGCCACCAAGTGAAGAGAGTCAGAATTACCTTGGTACCTTGAGAAAAAGAGGCCTATGTAATAAAACTCATGCAAAATTCATTCTAGCATAGGCTTTTAAAAGAAAAATGATATGGGTTCATTAAAAAGTCACTACCCCGGTGACGCACCGAGCAGGTGTCCCAGGGGGTGGGGCCTGCACTTAACGTGTGGACATTTTGATTTAAAAAAAAAAAAAAATGTAGGCGCGCAAGTTACGCCCTCTGACATGAAAGTGAAACTTGACATGAAAGAAAGTCTGCACACATTCAGCCAATTATCCAAGTATTTGCAAAGCCAACACACACACACGCACACACACACACGCACACACACACGCACACACACAGGCTCTTTCAGAATCACCCTCTAAAAAAAAAAAAAAAGTCAGAAACAGTGTGGCCACTTTATCATTTGTAGTCATGCAAAAACCACCTGTAAAGTAACCTGCTGAAGCAGACATCTTTCCAGGCCCCCTTCACATTCATGAAAAAACTTCCTGCATCTCTCTCTACTTTTAGGGTGCACTGAGGGCTTTAACGTGCGTGCTAGAGTTTCTCTCATAGGGGCCCAAAATGTTGCAAATGTATGCCCCAATACCCATACAGGCCGATTCAGTAAACGTCGCGTGAGAGCGGGCGAGCCGCTCACCTGTGCGCGCGATTCAGTATTTAAATGAGGGCCCACGGTAAAAAGAGGCGCTAGGGATACTAGCGCGTCCCTAGCGCCTCTTTTTGGACAGGAACGGCGGCTGTCAGCGGGTTTGACAGCTGATGTTCAGTTTTGCCGGCGTCGGTTCTCAAACCTGCTGACAGCCACGCGTTCGGAAACCGGACGCCGGCAAAATTGAGTGTCCGGTTTTCAACCCACAAGCCGCAGGACTATTTTAAATTTATTTTTTTTTTAATTATTTTTAACTTTTGGTACCTCCGACTTAATATCGCCATGATAGTAAGTCGGAGGGTGTACAGAAAAGCAGTTTTTACTGCTTTTCTGTAAACTTTCCTGGAGCAGAGAGAAATTAGCGCCTACCTTTGGGTAGGCGCTAATTTCTGAAAGCAAAATGTGCGGCTTGGCTGCACATTTTACTTACTGAATCGCGCGGGAATAACTAATAGCGCCTGCAACATGCATTTGCATGTTGCAGGCGCTATTAGTTTCAGGGGGGTTGGACGCGCGTTTTCGACCCCCTTACTGAATAAGGGGTAAAGCTAGCGCGTCAAACACGCATCCAAACGTGCCGGAGTGCACTGTACTGTATCGGCCCGATAGAAGGCAGAGGCAGCAACACACGCAGCTCGGGGTCCATACGTGCGCTGCGCTCACAGAGAACTCCGTGTCCTTCACAAGCAGAATATAAAAAACGTTACATAAAATAAATACATCTCTCATAGAAAAATGCTGACCCTGCGGCTGATTATATATCTGAGATCAGCAAATGGAAAACAAATACACGATTCATAAACCATGTTTCCTCAAGTGGAATACCCAAGTAAACTTGGGAGGGTGACCTCGTCAAACAGGGATCCCAAAAAACCCTTTCATGTAGGACCGTGCATGGAGCAAGAGCAGGAAGTGCACGCTTTGCTTCCCGTCTGCTCCTCCAGCTGGATTTGCATTGGTGATAGGCTGCAGCGCACATTAAAGCAAAGCCTTGCCCATGGATACAGAATGGGCTATCAAACCCTAAATGGAGGACAATTTACAATGCAAGGTATAGCAGGAGATGCCAGCTGGAGTCAAGGAACAGGAAGCAATAAGCTCATGTAAGATAAGAGAGAAACAGTCTAGGAGGTCGTGGAGGGTCTCAGTACAACCCGTTCACTTCCTCTTTGGTGCTTCCAGAGCAGCGGCAGACGGGAGGCCAAGCGGTTAAAGCACATTTGCTGATTCATCTCTGTGAACCTCGTCTTGGTTTCTTTTCTTGGCTTAGATCCAAGTTCAGGGTCTGGGCTGAGACTGAGAACCTGTACAATATAAGGAGGTTAATGCCCTGCCACCCGACCCCATCGGGGGACAGAATGATTTAACGAGCATTGCCAGAACAAGAGGATTAAGCTTTGTGCAAATTGTCTTTGCATAGAGTGCACGAATATTTTTGATACTTCTCTCTGCAAATAAATGTTACAGACTGTGCTGAGTCTGGGAAGTCCGGCCTCCGCCACCCACACCTCAGGTACATTAAAGGCCGTCCCTTCACACAGCTCCACTGTTCACTTAAAACGGACGATGTGGTAACTTAACAGCCCGGGGATGCGAAATCCTTTCCTTTTGAGGCTCTGATGAGAAAACAAAAAAAGGCAAGAAACTTGGAAATCTGGCCGAGGCGCTGGGGGAAAAGCCTGAAGTCTAGGCCGCAGAGTATTTCCCAGGAAAGAGACGTCTCTGCCACCCCCCTTCCCTTCAGGTGAGAAAGAAGAAGGAAAGGCAGAACTCGGACTCTCCAGGGGCTGCACCTGGCTGTCAGCGTTCACATGAGAACTCCGCAATCTGAAGTTTTACCTGCAAAGACTAAGGGGGGGGGTCCTTTCAGAGCCATTCCCGGGCAGAGTCCTCGGTTTTACGGGCCTAAGTGGCTGCAGTATAATAAAGTATCCATGTACCCTGGTGACGCACCGAGCAGGTGTCCCAGGGGGTGGGGCCTGCACTTAATGTGTGGACATTTTGATTTAAAAAAAAAAAAAAATGTAGGCGCGCAAGTTACGCCCTCTGACAAGAAAGTGAAACTTGACATGAAAACGTCTGCACGCATTCAGCCAATTATCCAAGTATTTGCAAAGCCAACACACACACACGCACACACACACACACACACACACACACGCACACACAAGGGCTCTTTCAGAATCACCCTCTAAAAATTCATCTATGACAGGAAATCAATGTGTCCTGCCTGAAATCACTCACAGAATGTGCCCAGCTTTGACCTGGGCAGGTTCATTTTCAAAAGCTGTTCTACCTGGCTAAGTAAGTATCGATTTCCCCGGGGCTGTGTGAGCACCGCACCCTCCCCCTTATCCTGACTGAAAGAGCACGCAGGGCTCCACGACGACACGTGGGGACTTTTAGTCTCATTCGCAGGAGGAAGGCAGAGGGCGAGAGATAAGTCAGGTGAACCCCAGTAATCTTCAGCCTCTACAGGTTCCTCCCCGTCACCACTTTTGCACTTCCTTCTATCACTAACATCTTGGTCTCCCGTTTTCTTGTTTTTGCTATTTTTTATTGCATTGGAAGTTTTGCCTGCCGAACTACTTTCCCAGGTTCTCCTCGGTTCCCTCTTTCAGTAGAGTTTATAAACCTTTTCTGCTCCTTTAGAAAACCATAGCAGCGTCGTTTCCCTCTCGCCTTTATTTACTTTCCTAACAACAATTAAAAGGCCAAAGTCCAGTCTTTGGCTGATGCTGCGTCTCAGGGAATCCACAACACTTATTTAGATCTTTACCTGTGATTAGGATACCATTCCAAGTTTGTCTGGCCTAACTTTGAGACTTAGCCGGACAAATCTTGCTGTTCCAATTCCCCTGGCCCTCCCCTCCTCCCCCATCCCACTGACTGGCAAAATTGTGGCACCTACAACATTTACCCAGATTAAAATTAAAAAAAAAAAAAAAAGAGAGAGAGGCAGTATGGGGAGTGCTGGGGGCACGATTTAACGCTAGCCACAGTCACCTGGGAGACTCTGATTGACCAAATAGCAGGTTTAAAAGTTTGCCAGATAACTTTATCAGGATATCTTACCACTTAGCAGGTTTTTGAGTATGCGACTCAGTGAGTCTAATTTAAATAAGGTCAAGTTTAATTGACATAGGGACTAATTATCCCAGAACAGATCCTGGAGTTGGGTAACCCAGAATTAGGTGCCTTCCTGATGAGGAGCCCCTCGTCTGGTCTGCCATACTCTCTGTAACTGACCTCTTCAGAGCCGCCCTAGAGGAAGCTGATCTTGTTCAAAGATTGACCCGGAAGGAATGGGCAGCACCAGAAAGGCCCGCAGGGGTTTGCAAATCATACCGGTACCTCAGGAAGTGACATGGCGGTAAGCAGAGAAGCAGCTGTGATCTGGGAGGGGCTGAAAGGATGAGGCCTCTCTCTCTCCCTCTGAACCTCCTCTGAACCCAGGTGAGCTACTGAATGCAAAAGGAGCTCTTTCACCGCCGCGGCTGCAGGTGCGCCGGTGCCTCGTCACATTCCCTCCGGGAAAGCGGAGGAGCCGGTTCCTTCATGCCAGGAAGGGCCGTGACCAGACGCAGAGGGTAAAACACAGGCCGGCGAGGAAAGCGGGAACTTCAGAAGTATCCCTAGCACCAGCTTTCTGATGCCTGGAAGATTTTTTTTTTTTTTTTTAATGAAAAGCATAAAATACCCTTAAATCTTGACCCTATCCCTTGGCTTCAGATGCGCGGCCGGGGACAGCGGCTGATCCAAACGCAGATCAGGGCTGCCAGAGGAAGCGAGCTGGGGCCGGTGCAGGGCAATCACGTGGGCCAAAAATGCTTCCGCAGTGGGAGAAAGAAGAATAAGAAAAAGAATATGCACTTTTACAGGCACAGAAATGACTCACACAAAAGGAATACTGAACGTTTGTATGCAAACTATATACCGAGAAAGGGGCCTGAGAAGAGAGAGAGTATTTTGACCAATGCTATTAATTGTACAGCTTTACCCGAGACACCTACAGGGCCGGGATTTGGGACTTTGGAACCCAAAGGCAGTCTGGGGGAGGGTCACTCCTGGAGTTTGGGCAGTTGGGGGGGGGGGGGGGGGTCCCTTCATAGGCCCCCTGCCCAGATACTCCTCTTCCGCACACAAACCTATCCCCCCGGATTCTTTCCAGGTCCTCCCTTTCACGTTCCTCACCTCCTCTCCTCTGGCCTGCGTCAGGTATGGAATGAAAGTCAGCACAGGCCCTGCAGTGGTCCAGTCCCCTCCTCCCACATGGGCTTCCTCTACACTATAAAACCGGTGCAAGAGGCGGGGCCACTACAAGGCCTGTCAGCACACACAGGTGGCAGGCTCCACGCTGCCACCTGTCAGCACACACAGGTGGCAGGCTCCACGCTGGCACCTGTCAGCACACACAGGTGGCAGGCTTCACGCTGCCACCTGTCAGCACACACAGGTGGCAGGCTCCACGCTGCCACCTGTCAGCACACACAGGTGGCAGGCTCCATGCTGGCACCTGTCAGCACACACAGGTGGCAGGCTTCACGCTGCCACCTGTCAGCACACACAGGTGGCAGGCTCCACGCTGCCACCTGTCAGCACACACAGGTGGCAGGCTCCACGCTGGCACCTGTCAGCACACACAGGTGGCAGGCTTCACGCTGCCTTACTTTGTATTGCGGGTCTGGCATCGCCTGAATCCCCTGCCAGCGGGCCAGCACCTTCAAAATTTGGTACTGTAGGCAAATGCCTGCATTGCTTATGGGTAAAGCCAGGCCTGTACTCATAAGAGACTGTTCCTACTCCATGGAGCTTACAATCTAGTCAAGACACAAAAGCAAGACAGACAGACAGACACACAGACAAATGAGAGGTTTCTGCTTAAAAATCAACACGTCATAATTGTGGAGAACCAGAACTGGGGGATGAGGGGTTTAGGTGGGATTTGAGGAGAAGGGACTAAGCGTCTAACAGAAGAGGAGGTAGGCAATCAGGCATCTGCCTCTTTGAAAGTCTGTGTATGGAAAGTAGGATGGTTGTGAGGCAGGGTGGGTGGTCATCTATCACTACTAAATGTATGCAATGCTGTACATACACGCTCAGAGAGACCTGCAGCTCCATGGAGTTTACAGAGTCTACGGGAAATAGAGACACAGGTTATTAAAGCTAAGACACATTCCTCTTCAAATAAGCCATCTTTTAACCGCTGTGCTCCCTGACAAACTTCCTGAAACCCAAGAGTTAAACAGAAGTAGAGAAAAGTGGCCCAGTAATTAATACAGTAATACTGTTTAGCTGAAGGTCCAGATTGGCTAATGACATCATTTCTTCTCCCGTCGGTCCCTTGGAAGCTTTCCTCTAGTCTAGATGACAAGCTCTCCGGTCCAGAAATGGTTACGTGTGTGTGTGTTTCTGAAATGCGAAAATTATCAAGCATGCTGGAACCTTATTTGGAAGGGAAGGTTTATACAAATCCAGCTTCGTTATTCCAGGCTAGGTGTGCTGGAACCGACCTGGTAGTACAGTGCATGGGCGACGCGTGAGCACACATGGGCTGACATTTTAAAGCATCCCCACAAGTCCACGCATATAATATAAAATACACCTAGCGTGCATGTGTGTGCTCCTAATTTTAAGCGGTTTATGCGAGGAAACGTTATTTGCAGATCTTTCCTTAGGACTTGTCGGCTTTTACAGGTACAAGTGAGCCCATTTTAAAACATGCATGCATGAATGAAATAGCCAGTTTGACCAAGTCTATCTCTAGGTCATCAAGACCCCTCTGGTTCTTCAGCCTGTCCGCCCCCATTTACCTAGACCCCTCACCCAGTCAGTTTATGGCTATAATGAGATTTATTCTGACTTACACCTGAAAGAGAGCAGAAGTAAACATGTGCAGGTAATAGCCGGACACGCGCTGTTTGGTTTTAAAATCGGGATTTATGTGCATAAATGTTGGCCCTGACACTTTTATTCACGTGTTCTGCTGCTTGTGCATATCCGTGCGTAATTTTCTGATTTTAAGATAAGAGATGCTTGGAATTCACTACCAGGATGTAATGAGCTGTTAAAGAGGCACTAACCAAGCACAGCTTTGTGCTCATCTCAAAAAGCTTTACTGGAAATACCTAGCGTTTGTCAAATTCATTTGTTGGTAACTCGCCAATGTGCTTTCTCAGTCGCTGCGCCTGTCCTATGGAATAATTTACCATATACATTAAGGTCCAATGCACATTTAAAAACTTAAAACCAAGTTAAAAACCTTCCGCAGCAAATAGACTGAGGAGCTGTTGAATTTAGGTGATCTATTTTTGTTGCTTTTAGATCTTGTTTTACCCTATTTTCTTGCATTTGATATTTTGTTTTAGAATATTTTATTTTATGGTTAGGTGGTGTTTTTGTATATTTATTGTTTATTATGAATGTCCTTTAGGTATGCCTCTTAGGAAATTGTTAAGCAGATTTTAAATGAAGAAAACAGAAACCATATACCCGTGTATATTAATGTTTAACATGAGCAACTCTTAAAATCAACCCAAAAGATTGTAAGCTCTCTGGATCAATGAACTTTGTATTGAACATTAATTATAACTCACCTCGAGTTCAGGCCTGAAAAGGCCAGTAATGAAATCCAAATCCATCCACCGGGGATTTGTTTGAAAATGATTTTCTTTTTAGTCTGGGTGCTGACAGCAGATACCTACTATGTAAACACAGATAAGTCGGTCCAGGGGATCCATAAATTCCTAACACAAGATGGACAGAGATGCTTGGCCCTAGAGCGTTTATAATCTAAGTAGGATGAAAAGAAGATGTACTGGAGATAGGAGAACGGGTGGCAGAGAATGAAAACCTCCTTGATAAATTATATTCCATTCCAGCCTAATTCCGAGCACGTGCAAGATGCATTCACTATATTGGGCCAATGCATCATTGCACATTGTCCAGCAGATTGTCTCTGGAGAGGACTGCATTCATCACACTGTGGCGTCTTACTTTTTTTTTAGGACTGGATTTTATATTACTCTGCACCTTGAGAGGAGATAAAACACCCTCTCTGTGGGTAAAATGCTTTTACCTATGAATATTTTAAAATTATTGCCTACCCTCCTCATGGTTAAAAGAACCTGCATATGTCCACACCATGAGCACTTTTAACCTTGTCTCGTTGGAGCCGTTCCTGGGGCGAGATTAGGTCAGAGGTTGCACTTCCAATAAGCAGGTGGTAAGATTCATACAGGAGTTTTTCATGGGTGAATAATCAAAGCATAAAACTGCCCATGCAATTTTGCTTCGATTATTTTGGCAAACCCCGGGAGGGGGGGGGGGGGGAGGTTCTAGACTGCGGGAAGTTTGATTATCTACCCCATAATGATCAGCTCAGTGTACGAAAGGATTCCCCCCCCCCCCCCCCCCCCAGTTTGGGCCTGATCTTCAAAGCGACTTGCATACATGAAACCAAGTTTCACGTGCGCAAGGGAGGCTTTGAAAATAAAACTAAATCTGTGGCGGGGCCAGCGCAGGCAGAACCCGGTTTCACGTGCAGGGAGGAGGGGGTGTCTGTTTACCAGCCTGAGTCACACCCTTCTCCTCGGAGCAGCTGCAACTTCATGAGAGGTCATTTGCGCGCGAACTCGGCCAATGATCCGAAGATGTGCAGGGCAAACTTTACAAAGTACATGCAGAGTCCACTGCTGTGCGGGGACTGTCACATAAAATTTACCCTTCCTGCGTCTATGGGGAAAATGCTTAGCACATCCTACCCTAAATCTACTGGTCTCTGCCATTAACGCAGCCAGCTAAATCAAGGCCAAGCCACCCTACTGAAATGTTACCCCTTAGGTGTGTCAGGATCTTTCGTTTTCCTTAAAAAAAAAAGTTTTTCTTTTTACATTGCACCTTACCACATCTTCTGTAGCACAGTCTGCTCTGTCGTTCTTAGTTTCCTTATTACACATAGGGCCGGATTTTCAGAGGATTTACGCGTGTGTGTGTGTGTGGGGGGGGGGTTACGCGCACCGGTCCTATTTTATTAAGGCCCGGCGACACGCGTAAAGCTCTGGGACGTGTCCAAGTCCAGGGGCTTTACTAAAAGGGTGGTCCGGGGGGTGGAGTGGTCCAGGGACGGGGCCAGAGGCCTCCGGCACAGTGGCCATTCGCTGCTGTATTGGAGGATCGCGTGCCGGCAGGCGCAAAAGGTGAGACAAAAATTCTGGGGGGGGGGGAGGTTAGTTTAGGGGGGAGGGAATGGGTGCACCCCTTTGCGTGCGCCGACCCCTGATTTTATAACATGCACACGCCTGCCCACGCATGTTATAAAATTGGGTGTACATGTGTGCGTGCCGGGTAGTGCGCGCACATGCACGCACACGCGTACTTCTGCAAATCTACCCCATAGCATCTCAGACCTCTCCTTGTACAGGATCTGGCAGGCGGGAGGAGCAGAATTTTCTTTTTTCATTTCAGATTTTTATATGGGATTTCTGACCCTAGGAACGGCAACTAAAATTCTTGCTTGAGTTTAAAGGGAATTGCCTTAGGAGCCGACGTTCCTCCCATTCAGACCTTAATACCGGTACCAGTGACCGAACACATCTGGACTACATCCCCCACACCCAGCACATTTCTCATCTTCAGTGCTGCCTTCCCGCTTTCATTTATTAATGATAAATGCTTGCAGCCCTTTCTGTAAGATAACTGCATCAGCAGGTCAGAGAGTTCCCGAGGGGCACCCGTAGAAGCAATAGCAGAGTGGATTTATGTGTAGGGCCGGTGCGACCCAGGGGGGGGGGGGGGGGTAGCAATTTCTGGGGCGTGGCACAGCCAGGGGGGGGGGGGCTGGTGAAGGTTTCCAGGCCCAGTCAGCTAAAGAGAAGAAGGCGAAACCAGCAGCCGGAGGGAGAGATAGAGGTGATTAATGGACGTGATCAGACAGGCAGGGGGGGCTGGAGGAGGGAGGGAGAGACGGGGCAGAACAAGAAGGCCTTACGGGGAAGCCCCCCGAGGGGGCAGGGGCAGCCCTAGGATCAGGGGTTTTGTGGAGAGGTGACAAACTGTGGACCCGGCCCTAGGGTGAGACCAAAGGGAAAAGAGGGAGGTAAAAAAAACTCAACGAAAAACAAAACAGAAGGCCCAGCTCTGTCTGTGTGCAGGGCTAAAACGTGCGTAAGCTAATGTACAGGAACTAGGAAACATGTATCAGGTAGAGGATACAATGTTACAGCCGAGCAGATTCTTTTTCCTAATAATAGAATAATGGGTGTAGAACACCCAGGTCTGCACACAAAGTTCTTCATTTCAGCCAGCGAGGTCAGACGGAACAAATTACCCCCGTATCACCTGTCATATCCAGCTCCTTCAAAGGAAGGGGGGAAAAAAAAGTAATCCGGCTGACTTCCTTCCTCCTCCCTCACCTGGTCAACAAGTCAGCTCCGCCTCAATGAAGACAGCACGGATTAAATACTAAATATGCAGGACAGTCCCTCACCCACTGCCCCCCACCCCCTCCAGCTGTCCCCGTCTCAGGTGCTCCTCAGCCTTGTTCAAGGTCACCCAGGTAAGAGCCCAGGGGCAGCGCCTCCTCAGCCCAGCGGAGAGCGTGAAGCGTCTGCTTCTTCTCTGAAGACTCAGAAACAAGTCGGTCAGGAAACCTCTCACGGGTGCTGCATCGAGCTCTTTAGTGAAATCCTGATAGGACATCAATTGCATTTTCCATATGTTTAAACCTTCATAAAAGCCCATAAGGTTCGGCTGCCAGGGCCTGTTGCCGCTTCTAGCCGACCGTTTCTCATCCCTCTGTGAGGCCAGGCAGTCCACAACTGTCCAGTTCTACGCTGGCTTCAAAGCATGGAAAGGGGTTCCCTCTCAGCGTGCTTTCAAAGGTTATTTATTTATTTAAGAACTTTTCTATACTGGTATTTGTGGGTACATCATATCGGTTTAAGTTTACTGATTGGGCTACCATGAGCTCAGGTTTCAAAATGGATCAAGCTGGCCAGCTAGGGAGTTGACCGGCTAGATCCCTCGGGCCGAAAATCCCCCTTCCGTTTTTTTCATGAGGTTTTTTTTTTCTTTTCAAATCTTTTTATGTTGTTAATACTTCCTGAGATGTCGTTTGCTCATTTTATCGTGCTATGCTGTGGATGCCTTTCGGCAGTAGCGTGTATAATAAATGCGTGTTACGATTTTGGCCCCACAGTTTTATGGGGCAGTCCTGGGACTGGAAGAGAAACGCGGCTGGCCACTGCTGGCCAACTAGGTTGAGCCGGCTAGCCCTGGGAACAGGGATAGCCGGCTTATATCTTACCAAGCATGTTTTAGCTGGCCAGATTTAGGATCATGTTCAGCCGCAGCCTGGCATGCTAGAAAGCCCCTGCATGGCTTATTGAACACCAGTCCCTGCTACACCGCGTGAGGACTCAGCTTTTCTTGCAGGTCCTCTCTTATTCCTCTCTCTCTCTCTTTAGCTCGCCATTCTCTTCTCGGCACTCATTTCTCTCGCTCTCAAATTCTGATTCAGGAAACCTTATTGGCCTGAGGATTTCTACGTGCGTTGCCCCCACAGTAATACATAAGGTGGTGAAAGGGAAAAGCGTGAAAGAGCTCCGATTCTGGGGCAGTCCCGTCTTGGCCCTGGTCAGATTATGCTGAGAGTCTGGCTGCAGGTGGAAGACATTTTTTGCCGCTATGGCTCCTGCCTTCCCGAGGATTGTGCAGAGTTTTTCCTGCTCATTCAGTTTTGTGGGAAAGCTTTGATTTCTTGGGTCGCTGTGGGAAAACGCATTGCTAACAGAGCTCTTTGCGTTTTTGCTCAGCACAAGAGGAAATGCATTTCGGCTGCTCATTCTCTGGGGTTGCACTGCAGGCAGAGTCTGGTTGGTGTTTACGGGCTCCTATTTCCAGTTTGTGTTGCCCTTAGGGCCTGACTTCGAAGGGTTTTCTCTCTCTCTCTCTCTCTCTGTGGCTATGACACAAAAGCTTAGGTGACTTGGGCTCTTGGTCTAGATTTGGTGAGGGTCCGAGTGTGGTTTGCATGTGTGACAGAGGGGAAGTATCCCGCTATTCTCTTCCTTCTCCACCCTGATTAGGTGGTTTCTCTCTGTAAATAGGCATCTTCACTTCCGACTTGCAGGTTTTGTTTAGCTGCCAATTTAACCTCTTCAGCAAGTGGATTCATTTTCTTTTTTATGGGACATTTGCCTGATCAGATTACTTGGGTGAGTTCCGGTCATGCTTACTATTCCCAACTAACATCTAATTAATGTATCTTATATTTCAGTGCCCCCAGCTGGGGGTAAAAAGGAACAACAAGCAGCAACCCATCTCATCCATTGTTTTCTCCTGGGGGATTTCTGCACAAAACAAAATGTAAATTCTCCACACAAAAACTTAAAAATCTGAAAATTCTGCATACTTTATATTGGGCAAAATAATACAATATACAAGACAGTCTAAGTATTTAATTTAAAATGTAATGCAGAAAAAAATTATTAAAGATGCAGAGTTTTAAATATTTTGAGCAGAATTTCCCTAGAAGTTCACTGTAAGAGTGTCTCTTCCACCCTCTCTCCCTGCTCCCATAGCCAGTCTCCTTTCACTTTGCCCTCTCAGGCTCCAACTCCTCCATCTGCCACTATCTCTCCCCTTCCCCTCAATCTCCACTCCCAGTGTTTGACCCCTCTCTCAGTGTTGCCTCTAACACAGACTCCCTCTCTCTCTCTCTCTCACACACACACACACACACACACACACACACACACACACACTCTTCCTCTCTCTAGTGCACATATACACCCCCTCATACAGACTCCCTCTCATGCACCCACACACACACCCTCCTACAGGCTCCCTCTCTCATGCACCCACACACACACCCTCCTACAGGCTCCCTCTCTCATGCACCCACACACACACACACCCTCCTACAGGTTCCCTCTCTCTCTCTCATACACCCATACACACCCCCTCCTACAGGCTCCCTCTCTCTCTCTCATGCACCCATACACCCCCCCTCCTACAGGCTCCCTCTCTCTCTCACACACCCTCCCATACAGACTCCCCCTCTCTCTTGCACACACACACCCACACAGGATCCCTTTCTCTCTCATGCATACACCCTCACCCAGACTCCTTATGTCTCTCTTTCACACACCCCTGCACACTGGCTCCCTCTCCCGATCACCCCCTACACATAGGCTCCATCTTTCTCTCTCTCTCACACACACATCCAGGGCCAGTGCAAGGGGATTAGGTGCCCTAGGCACCTTCTGCCTTGCACCGCCCTCCCCTCGGTCGCAGCCCTGACTCCTATCTCTTACGAGCGGCGGCAGCAAAGAGGAGTGAAGATTCGAATCCCCACTCCTCTTTGCCACTGCCGCTCGCGCCTCCTAACGGTTGTTGCCCTAGACCCAGGCCTAGTGCTTTTGCTGGCCCTGCATACATCCCTTCAAATAGGCTTTCTTTCTTACACATACACACACCCTCACACAGGCTCCCTCTCTCATGAACAAGAACCCTCCCATACACAATCCCTTTTTCACACACACACACCAGCTCCCAATCTCACACATATGCACACTCCTTCACAATCTCCTCACATAGGCTCCCTCTCTCTGGCACCCACACCCACTCACCCATGCTCTCTCTCATCCCACAGGCTTGCAATCTTACACACACACTCACTCACTCTCACAAAGGCCTGCTCCCCCCTCCGCTCACAGTGAAGAAGGAACAGGCCCCGGCGTGCCATGATCGGAGTGCACTGTTATCCCGCGATTGGACGCACGTTTTCAACATGCTAGCGTTACCCCTTATTCAGTAAGGGGTCAAAAACGCGCGACCAACCCCCCTCCCAGAACCTAATAGCGCCTGCAACGCGCGATTCAAAAAGGAAAATGTGCAGCCAAGCCGCCCAAAAGGTAGGTGCTAATTTCTCCGGGCACCAGGAAAGTACACAGAAAAGCAGTAAAAACTGCTTTTCTGTGCACCCTCCAACTTAATATCATGGCGATGTTAAGTCGGAGGTGCTGAAAGTTACAAAAAGTTAAAAAAAAAAAAATAATTTGAAGTCGGCCCGCGGCTTGAAAACCGGACGCTCAAATTTTGCCGGTGTCTGGTTTCCAAACCTGTGGCTGTCAGCGGGTTTGAGAACCGATGCCGGCAAAATTGAGCTTCGGCTGTCAAACCCGCTGACAGCTGCCGCTCCTGTCCAAAAAGAGGCGCTAGGGACGCGCTAGTGTCCCTAGCGCTTCTTTTTACCTATTTTTACCGCCGACCCTAATTTGAATACTGAATCGCGCGCACAGGAGAGTGGCCTGTGTGTGCGCCGGGAGAGCGGGCATTCGCCCGCTCTCCTGCGGACTTTACTGTATCGGCCCAAAAGGAACTGGATGAAGCAGTTAAGAGGGTTCCGGGGCAAATAGTGCATTCTGAACAGGACTGCTTGGTGCAGGATTATTCAATTGATTTAATTTAAATAGTTATAAATCGCCTCTCCTACTCACAGCCTAGATCAAAAGGATGAACAACCAACATAATAAAAACAGGGCTGATGTGCCAAGAAATATACACTACAAAATTTGAATACTATTAAACAGCATTAAATACATTATGGTTAATTAAAAAATACTTATTAAATGAAAATTAAAATAGATCGGGTGCCTGCGCGGGAAGAAGAGACCACACTAGCGTGGTCTCTTCTTCCGCGCAGGCACCCGATGCTCACCACTTCCTCTTCCGGGCCGCGGGGGGGAGGAGAAGAGAGCACGCCGACTGGAGTCATCCGGGTGCCTGCGCGGAAGTCATCGGGTGTCAGCCGGGTGCCAGCGCTGGAGTCATCGGGTGCCTGCGCGGGTCTTCCCGCGCAGGCACCCGATGCTCTCCACTTCCTCTTCCGGGCCGCGGGAAGAAGAGAGCACGCCGGTGCTCTCTTCTTCCCGCGGCCCGGAAGAGGAAGTGGAGAGCATCGGGTGCCTGCGCGGGAAGAAGAGACCACACACGCTAGTGTCCGACGGGAAGAAGACTGCAGCGCGGCTCGGAGGAAAATGAAAATCTTCAACCGCGGCCGATGGGACTCCGCCTTCGCCTCCGCGAGGGCTGAAAATGAAGGAGGTTAGCGTTGGGAGGTGGCTGCTGCTGCCGCGAGTTCCCGGGGGGGAGAGAGAGAGTGAATGAATGAGCGAGCAAGCATGTGTGTTTGAGATCCTGTGTGTGTGAGTGAGAGATTGCATGTATGTGAATGATTGAGAGCCTGTATATGTGAAAGAGAGTATGTCTGTGATTGAGATCCTGCCTGTGAGAGAGAGAGCATGAATGTAAGTTTACCATTGGGAACCTGTATGTGTAAGTTTGTAATTGAAAACCTGTTTGTTTGAAAGAGTATGTGTGTATGATTGAGATCCTTTGTGTGTGAGAGAGATCATGTGTATGTATGATTAAGAGCCTGTGTGTATAAGTAAGAGAGAGATCATGTGTGTCTGTGTCTGATTGACAGCTGGTTTAGGTGATGGAGCATGTGAGTATGTGATTGAGAGCCTGTGTTTAAATGAGAGAGAGAGACCATGTGTGTCTGTGTGATTGAGAGCTGATTTAGGTGAGGGAGCATGTGAGTATGTGATTGAGAGCCTGTGTGTAAATGAGAGAAAGAGAGGACATGTTTGTAAGCATGTGAATGAGAGTCTGTGTGTGAGAGAAAAAGACAGCATGTATTTATGTGATTGAAAGCCTGTGTGTGTGTAAGCGTGAAAAGAAAGACAGCATGTGTGTAAATGTGTAATTAAGAGCCTATATAAGTGAGAGAGAAAAAACATTTGTATATGTGAGTGACTGAGAGCATGTGTGTATAGGTGTGTCATTGAGAGCCAGTGTGAGAGAGAGCGCTGGTATGTGACTGAGAGAGGAGAAAGTTCCAAGCAAACCACCCCACCTCCTGCTAATTCAGAACAATCTCAGGACACCTGGATATCAAACGTTCCCAGGTATGCAGAGCAAAAAAATTTTTGTATCCTTATTATTTTTCATTACTGGATCTTTGTGTCTGCTATTTTGAAATATTTTGTTGGTATCTGGAAATGTTTTATATGAGTTTTTAATTATTGGATATTCCACTCATCAGCTGTTTCGAAATATGTTCTTTTTGTTAGTACAGTTTTACTGCTGATGATTTTATATTTCTTGATTTGTTTTATAAGGATGTGTGATGTTTCTTTTTTCCTTTGTTACACTGCATACAGAGACTCTGGCTTGTTGCAGTTTCCAATTCAGTTTTTGTCTGCATGCTTCTTGTTATGCATTTTGGTCTCTTTATTCTATGTTAGGTGAGGGACAGCACGTGATTCAGGTGAGGTTTTCTGCTGGCGTGTAGTTTCTGTGTAGGACTCTATAGCAGCCTGACTTGGTCCGTTTTCCTAATAGGAGATGTATTGGTGTCTTAAGGCCTGGTGTAATATTTTCAGAGACTTATTGTACTTTAAAAGTGTGATCTTACATAAAATGCACACATTTACTTGTATTTAGTTTTAAACATATTGTATGGCTCTCATGGAATTACATTTTAAAATATGTGGCGTTTATGGCTCTCTCAGCCAAAAAGGTTCCTGACCCCTGAACTGAGATCCTAATTATAACATTATGGCCTAAACTCACATTACCAACCCTAGAGATCCTAACCCATTAAAAATAATACAGGTTTCTCCACAAACTATATAAATATCTGGAAGATAGCAATGTCTAACTGCTATTCAGATTCCAGAAACGTTTTTCTTTTTTTAATCTTCTTTCTAAAAAGGCAGATAATTTGTCTTTGGCCCAATGTCCTTTGGGAGGGTAATTCCAGAAAGCCGGGCCTACGCTCGCATGGTCTGAGCCCCCTCTAGAGCTGTACAGGTTGATGCTGCTGGGATTGGGATGAGAGGAGCAGGGTATAGAGGTCTGGGAACCCTAGAGCACAGCCACGCTCGGTAGGTCTTCCAGATGCCTTCCCGTCGCACACCCTCCCTCTCTCTGGGCCTGATCCCCACCCGCAGCTATGGCCCCGGCTCCAGTGCCCCCCCCCCCCCCCCTCAGCCATCTCTTCCTTTTCCTCTCTCCCCGTCCCTTCCGAGATGAGTTATGACTGCGGAGCGCCATGAAGGATTAATGGGAAGCTGTCCTACACGGCGAGAGCGTTTCTATTTACTGCAAGCAGGGGGGAGCTTTATGAAAGCCACGTTATTGTTGTACATCTGTCCTCTGGGAGACAAAGAGAAAATGAGAGCAGGGGCAAGCCAGCCATAAAATCTGTGTAGCCATTAGAAAGCTGACAAATTTATTGCTCGGTTGAAAACGCTCAAGTCCAGAAAGAAAGGGGACCAGCAGCAGCTATTTATCGGCTTGTGGCAAGGTTATGCTCCCCGGCTTTATGGCCGGGCATCTTGATTACAGAGCGCATTTACTTACCAGAGGCAAAGAAAGAAAGAAAGAGACATCAGGAAGAGAGAGACAGCCATGGCATAAACGTTTGTTGGGGAACAGAGTGCACTTATGCAGACTTTGAGAACTCTGCTGGGGGACCTCAGTGCTGCTTATTCTCTCCAGAAATGAGGATGAAGACCCCCCCCCCCCCCCTTGTCCACTCACCCCAGTAATAGCCTCTGCTGAAGGCCCAAGATTAGGGCGTTTGTTGACCAAGATCAGTGAACACGTGACCTGGTATGCAAGCCTCAGCAGGCCATGGAGTCAGAGGGCTGAAGAACGAGGCTCCCTTGTACAGATGATTTAAGAACCACCAGCCCTGGATGCAGCTGGCACAGGGCCCCATAGCAGAGGATTGATCTGGATGAGTGGTTCCCCCATGTGGGATGAGGCTGCAATTACAAAAGCAAATGAGACTGAACTGTGTTGATAGCTGGAGGAATAAACGAGACTGGGCAGATGCAAATACGCAGGAATTGGTAACTAGCAGCAGCCTATTGGTGTATCTGTTACTTCTCTTATATCCACCCTTATGTATTTACAGACTCTCATGGATTTGTTCAATCTGTCATCTGAGGGAACATTAATAAGGAGGATATTGTGTTTCAACAATCGGATGGCAGGTAACGAGCAATAGGCAAATACCTGACACACTTACAGCAAACCAGGAGGAACAGCTGATGGGGAAAATTGGAGCTCGTACTGAAGGCTGAATGATTATGAATGTTATTGAGTTCCTGGTAAAAATGAGGCCAGGAATACAGCCGTGTGTGTGTGTGTGTGTGAAGAGAGCTGGCAAATGCTTTTGCTGTATGACAAAAATCAAAGGCAGATTTTGAGAGGCTTTATCTCTGTGGAATGGCTTTTGTAGGGTTTGCAGTCAATGGGGTTAGGTCGAGTGGCTCAGAGCTAGTGGTGAGGGGTCAGGCACTGGGCCACACTGTTTCACTCTTCATTTTGGATAGAAGCAGCGGCTTTTCCTCTTAATTCCTGCTTTGGCAGACAGGGGTAGAAAGAGGGATAATAGCTTCAGCAGAATGCACTTCAAGTTTAGGGATTTATAATTCCTGTCTTGGGCAAGTCTCATCTCTCCCCTCTCTGACAGCAAAGAATGCGTCTCAGGAGAAGACAACACAAGAGGGTGCATGCAAGGGACAAATAGCAGAGGGAAAGAGACTAGCAGGGATCAGTAACTTTATGCATCACCTATCATCATCTTATCTTCTAAATAAGAATTGCTTTCTAATGTCTTTTCTTTCAGGCAGGATATTCTTCTTTATTTTGGTAACCTAGGTACTGAGTTTTAAAGTGATCAGCCAGCAAATCAGACAATAATTGGTAGGCCCTTAGGAACCTTCCAACCTTTAAAAAGAATGCACAGGGGTGTTGCAACTTTACAAAAGGAGTTTGGAAAGTGTCACAGTTTTGGTCACCACTACCTCTGCTGGTTGCCAATTCTAGGCATCTACCACCTGTTAGGGTTTGTAGACCCATGGCCCGAGGTGGTGTTGGCGCAACCTGTGGAGGGTGAGCTCCACAGGTCCCCACCGTCGGGAGGCGAGGCTGGATGGGAAGCAGAAGCAGACAGGAGCTTCGCCAGTACCAGCCCACGTTCCTCGCAGGTAGAGCCCTTGGGTGCCGGGGTCATCAGTCTTAGGTGGGCCTCTGAGTGGCCGGTCCTGGGAGAGCGGCCAGAGGAAGGCGATGTTGGGTCTTGGGCCGGAGATTGATGAAGTAGGAGGCAAGCAGGCAAAGTAGAGGTGAGGTCCAGTTTGAGGTCAGAGGTAGGCAGCAGAAAGAGAATGCCAGGTCTGGTCCGAGGTCAAAGGCAGGCAGCAATAGGTGATGGTCAAGTCCGGTCCAAGGTCAAAGGCAGGCAGCAATAGGCAATGGTCAGGTCCAGTCTGTGGTCAAAGGCAGGCGGCAGCAGGCAGTGGTGAGGACCAGTCTGAGGTCCAAGGGGGTCCCAGAGGGGCCTGGAGCCGGAGACGAGGATCTGACGGCTGTCACCCAGAAGTGGAGAAAGGACTGCTGAAGCCGTGATGCTGAAGAAGGAAATGCTGAGCACAGACCTCCGAAGCAGGAACGCTGAAGCAGGAACCTCCAAAGCAGGTACGCTGAAGCAGGAACCTCCGAAGCAGGAACCTCCAAAGCAGGTACGCTGAAGCAGGAACCTCCGAAGCAGGTACGTTGAAGCAGAAACCATGGACCTCGTTGCCAAGTCAGTCAGCTGGAGCTAGAGGTGGTCCTTATGTAGGCCAGGGTCCAAACATCATCACAAAGAGACCGACCCTGATTTCCTACCATTGAACCTTTAAAAGGAGCCACATTGGTGCGCGTGCATGAGCGTGTGTGCATGCCTAGGGAGGGCCCAGATGAGAGCGGCGGTCGGCGGCATCTCAGCCACTATGCAGTCTGTGGGAGGTGGACTAGAGGTGGAGTTTGGGGCAGGGACTGGCTGCTGCCGCGAGGGTGCTGGGAGCCGGAGAGGGTGAGAGGCGGTGGGTGAGTGGTGCAGATTGTGGGTTGCTGTGGCTGGTGAGCATAACACCACCCTTTCAATTAAGAAATATTTTCTCATGTTTCCTCTGAACCTCTCTCTGCATCTTCATATCATGACCCATTGATCATTAATTTTCTTTTAATGTATTGAATTAGTCCAATTAAAAAAAAGGTATCACCTACAACTTGTCTGTTGACCATTATTTCAACTTTTCCATGGAAATTTTCATCTTCCTGTACGTTACTGAAGACTGCCTAATATTTGAATGTTTCTGTCATAGCCCCACTATCTCTTCTTTCCTTCAGCGAGGTCAATGAGTGTTCATGGAGTTGTATCTATCCCTGTGCATTCTTCTCGTCTGTTGTCAATCTCTGCATGGTGTTGGGTCTATCTCTGTGCTTTCTTGTCTACTGTTGTTGCTCTCTGCATGTTGTCTGTTCTCGTCTCTTTGTGCGTTTGTATACATTGTCTGTTTTTGGACCTGGTGGTCCTGGAGTGAGAGGGAAAATCCAGATGGATTCTTGCTCCATTGCTTGCCCTTTTATTTATTATTATTCTTTTTTATTGTTCCCCCCCGTTCCTAGGGAGCCGTTTAGCAGCACAAACCCACAGCTAGTAGGATTTAATTTTTAAGCAGGTGATGCTGCTGAGTTGAGATTGCTTGCTTTGCCAGTTCATTTCTTCCTTCATCTTATGCTTGCACACACGTTTTAAATCATGGCTTGATCCACCTTCCAGTGATGATACTGAAGAATATCTACACTGAAATGCCTTAACGTGCGTTTGTATTTTTTTTTTTCAGAGCAAATGTATTATTTATCCATTTATAAATCAGGTTTTGCACTGTATGATAATACAGGATTGTTTGGTTTGTTTTTTTTAAACATGTCAGCGGTTTGTTGCATTTGTAAATCAGCTGTATTGAACCGAGCTGGCAAGGACACCTGACCACTAAATATTGGAAGAGAAAAGTAATGACTGCAGGCCCAGATTAAATTAAACTGCCAGTAAACTCAGAGGTAGAGCAACAGAGATGCCATAGATGGAGATGAATGTGTGTTGATGCTGCTGTGCATTTGAAGGTTGTCCACCACTGATATCAGTGTAACTGCTTAAAACACCACCCTATAGATTTTTTTTTTTAAATACACACCCCTATGTACATGCTATGAACTCCCTCTGAATAACAAAACAGAACAAAATGAAATGCATTCATTCCGGGAAAATTCCTGAAGCTGTGGATAATCACTGCAGGGTATAAAACAGTCTTCCAGTAGGAGGCTGCCCCATCAATGCTGAGAAAGGAAGGAGGACTGGTGCTACAGCTGGTGGGCTGACTTAGGCCTCATTTATTTGGCTTTGCACTTGACAGCTGCTCCAACAGAACTCGAATCATCGGCTTCCTTATTCTATTCCTTAGCTGGTTCTAATGTTACAAATGGTTTGGCTTTTTCCATTACTTCCAACGGAACATTGGCTTTCTAGATGCTAACCCTGTTCATTCCTTACATGATCTCATTCCGATTTCTTTACCAGTGCATTTATCTGCTTCGGTATATAGATGTGTGGTGTAGGTTTTTGCTATAAATTGTTGCTATAAGTATCATTTTTGCAGACAGGTCAGTTGCTGGAGAAAATGGCGCCCTGGGCAATATTATTTTCTGCACCCCCTTTCCTTTTGGGTTCATAGTCTCACAGACTGAGACCAACTCAAAAGGGTGATAGGGGTACCCTCCAAAATCCCCCTTCTCCCAGAGTGGTTGTCCTTTTTGCTCATCTCTGATGACGATCCCGTTTGCAGGTTTGTAGTACTTAAAGATAAGTAGAGACCTTGATTTTAGGCTTTTATTTTATGTTTTTTTGTTATAACATGTTAAAATGACTATTATAAAAGGAGATTAGTTAGCAGAAAAGTCACTTTTCCACTGATTTTTATTGGTTATAACATTGAAATTCCCATGGAAAATAAAATGAAAACTTAAAACAAAGGTCCTGAAAGATAAGCAAAGGGAATGTTGTGGTGTCAAGGAGTATCTCAGGAACCTAGTGCAACATATTGGTCAATATTCCAGCAGGATCAAACTTATTGTTTTCTGGTCGCCACTGCAGAAACATGAAATCTGTCCTTATTATTGCTTCAACAGTATCAAATGTATCTTTGTTAGTGATAAAGGAGCATGAGTTCTTTCCTATGATTGGGGAAAGCAATGACAGAGAAGGTGCAGATGAATTCAAGTTGTACATTAAGGACTGATTTAGTAGATGGTCAGTGGCATCCAAGCTGACTCAATGGATTACTTCACTCCCTCCCATGATATGCAAAGTTCAGGGAAGGTGCTTGCCATGTGTTCATTGGCTACACTTCTCCACACATTCAGGATTGATGAGTCCTTGATACCCCAAGTTGCTCATTATAAACCAATTCTGGTCAATGAGCCAACAACACAAATTCAAACTATCAGGTCCCAGATACCATTTTACTCATGATAAACATGAAAGGAGGATCAAGTAGTATTTTCAAATTTTATATTAATTCAATTTTAAATAAACCTAACTTTAGTACTGGGCTAAGAACCCTTTAATTTACCTACAAAGTTTTGGTAGCAATGAGTCAAAAGATCTTCAGATTTTTAAAGGAGGATACCACCATGACACCCACCACCTCCCCACTCTCCTGATTATGAGCACAAATCTTACCAGTTTGGATTGGTCTAGTATGTATGTATGTATGTATGTAAACATTTCTATTCTGCCTTTTTTGATAACCTGGTACAAGGTGGAAAATAAACCCATGGTTTCCTTGGAGCACACTAAAACCCAAGATGCAGGGTAATGAGTCTGACAGCTCCAACCAATTGGAATGCTGCTTCTAGGAGTCTGCTCTCAGGTGTCGCTTGTGCAAAATTTGCAGGTGTGTGAAAAAGTGTGCAGAAGAATAGATCTCCCTAGGTCAGAACTAAATATATTTTTTCACATAAGGGAACAAAATGCTGCACGATGAATGCTCCCAGGTTCTTAGTGTTTTCTATGACTCCTGAATTTTGCAGAACAAAGACCAGGACAGTTGAAGGTCATTTACTTTAGTTGGAGCTGTCAGACTTATGCATCTTGGGTTTCATATAAAAGTGTGCTCCAAGGAGACCAAGGGTTTATTTTCCACCTTGTACAAGGTTATTTAAAAAAAAAAAAAAAGCACATTAGAAATGTTTTAAATATATTCATGCTAGAGCAATCCAAAGTGGTATGATTTTAGGGTCCCCATAGTCACGAGAGTGGGGAGGTGGCAAGTGCCAGAGTGTCACGGAGGCACCCTCCTTTGAAGCAGCACTGGTGCACAGCCCTCAAAGCAAGTGGGCGCAGGCTCCTGATCTGGGTTTTTGGCACCTTCGGCCCTTGCCTATGCCCATATCCAGCCCTGTTGTTGTAACAGCATTGTTGATCAGAATACACCTACGGAAAAAATGTGCATGTTGCCTACCAATTGGCTTAAGGGAGGGAGGGAGCACCAGAAAGTAAAAGGTAGTCTAGCAGGGATAATTTATAAGCAAGACAGCTGCCAGAAGCCCTTCCTTGTGAACCTTTCATATTGAAAGAAATCAGAAAGTGACGTCTCTTGGCCTGCCATAGCTGGTGACAGGGGAAGATTTAATTTCAGACGTGCCTTTTCTCCAGGGAGTTCATTAATTATATGGGGGGCACTTCTGCACCAAACCCTTGAAAGCAACAGGCCACATTGAGATGCAAACATTTCTCAAAACAGAAATGAATAATTCATTAATCAAAGATATTTGGCAACCTGTGAGATCTTAGTCAGTCTGTGTAATAATCGGGTCAGAATGCTTCTAGCACATTTCAAAAATGTGAAAAAGCCTCATTCTGCGTTGGAGGTGGACGGCTGCCCGTTATAGGAGCTGACCGTGGTGCTGAAAAGGGATGAGGGAATCGAGGGGGCCTGCAAAACGCGTTTTAATAAACCCAGGGGTTTACTACTAGTTTCTTTTTTTTTTTTTTTTTTTCCCCCGCTTCAGTCTGGAAGTCTTACATCTTGCTTTTAACCCTCATTGTTTTGAGATCTGAGAGTAAGAGGATGTTACAGCTTAAGGTTTGCTTTGGGATTCAAGGCACGAAGAAGGAACTATGTGCTAGGACTCGCTCCCTGTACTATTTGATACAAAAATAATCACACGAGAAACTGTATTTTTCAGTTAGTGGCTCAGCAACACCTGAACTGCTGCTCTTAATCGAAGATTGCTTCTCAGCAGGACATAATGGGGCTCCTGAGTTAAAGAAGTCAGAACACAGAAGGTTGAAATACAAAAACAAAAACAAAAAAAATATAAAAAAAAATCCAGAGCTCTCCCCAAGGCAAAAATACAAGAATGCATCCTACCAAGGCAAATGGATCAATTGCGATGGAGCACCAAGCAAGTTAAACTAAAAGTGCTTTACAAATTACATACATGTACAAAGCCCCACCACAAAAGGCTTACAATCTACCTTCTATTTCCTCAAGTCTCCAGTTAAAGTGACTTATCCACATCACAAGCAGAGGCAGGGCTTGAACCTGGCTACTCACCCCTTTCTTTAATTCAGTTTATAAACTACCTTTCCAAAAATTGTGTTCAGGGCGGATTATACAGGTCATGAAACAGAAAGCCACAAAATCATCATTATAGTAATAAAACTCAGAGAATGCTAAATAAACATAAGGACTAGGACTGTGCACAGACATTTTTTTCATGTTTCATTTCTTTAAAACAGAAGAACAACAAAAAATATTGAGTCAGCAGCCATATCCTCTCCTCCACTCCACTCTCAACTCGTGGGCCCTTCCCTGTTCCTCTCTTCACCCACAAACTCGCTAGCTAAAAATTGTCATGGTCAAGAGTGATCCCTGCTTGCTATTGCTGTCACTGGCACGACTGGATAGAGACTGGCACCATTGTTGCCATACAAAATTGCTCTGGCCTCAGATCAAAAGGGAAGACCCTGGAGTGGTGATGATGGCGTTAATATTTTAAAAAATGAAACAAATAAAAATAAATGACAATTTTGTTCAAGAAATGAATTGAAATGGAAAATTGTTAATATTTTCTTTCAGCTACTGTTTTAGCCATCACTACTCTACCCAGGAGGGTGATCCACCCTTTCTGTGAAAAACATATTTCCTGACATTTCTCTGCAAATTTTCCCCTCACATTCTTGTTGTAGAAGAGCATCAATTCCTTTCAAGCAGGTTGGCTTTTTTTTTTTTTTTGCATTAACAGCATTTTTTTGATGTTTCAATGTGTGTATCATAACGCCCACCCCCCTTCTCACTTCCCCTCTAGGGTATACGTTTAGATTTATACATTTCATCTCATGGAACTTCTGATTCAGATCCTACACCTTTGGTAGCCCTACCTCTTCAGTCAACTCAATTTTATCTATATTCTTCCAGAAGTAAGTCCTTCAGAATTAGACAATACTCCAGGTGAGATATCAGTAATGACCTGTACAATGGTATAATCACCTCCTCTTTTCTCTGTTCCTCTCAGCAAATACATAGAACTAGTTAAAATCTTAATAGAAATTCAGTCAATTTTCCTACAACAATTATATCATGTCCTCTCCCCAGCTATAGCCTCTCTCTTGAGTAACCGCGTATCTGGGAAGATATCTGGATAATGGACATAGAACTTCATTTTAATTTTTGTCCAGCTTCTAAAATTATGCCTAACACACCAGGAAATCAACAAAAGCAAAACAAACATCCACAAGGCGCACATGTGAAATCCTTCAAGTGGAAGAGTAGTTTAACCCAGTGTTTCCCGATTCTCTCCTGGAGGCACTCCCAACCAGTCAGGTTTTCAGGATCTCCGTAATGAACATTGGAGACCCAGGGTATGCAAATCTCTCTCATGCACATTCCTTGTGGCAGTCCTGAAAACCCAACTGGCTAGTTGTTCCTCCAGGAGAGGGTTGGGAAACGCTGGTCTAGTGGTTAGAACAGAAGGAAGCCAGGATTCAAATCTTGCTTCTCCCACTGATGCTTTTTGGGCAAGTCTCTTTTCATCCTCCGTTGCCTCAGGTACAAACAGGCCCATGCAACGAGGTGCGCTCAGCTAAACTCACAGCTGTGCGTTCCTTTTGTGTGTAAACTTTACTGCTGATGCAGCAAGGGGTTTTACGTGCATGTAAAACTGTGAGGTCTGCTTAGTGCCCTTATACGGGAATCCCATGCAAATGAGGGCATTAAGTAGTACCCCCGCCCCCCCAATGCAGATAGGTGTGCTGGCCTAACCCAGGTGTTTTTTTTTAGTGCTGGAAACTTAACTCCTGGTCAGAACAGTGCACAGCAAACAGCCAGTTTCTGCTGCTTCAGCCCTTCATGATCTCAGGGGCTCCATGTGAAATGCACGAGACACAAAAAGTTAATAATAATATTTTTTAAAAATTCCAGAGCCAGGCAGGATCAAGGCTGATAGGATGCTGGATGGCAGTGAGGAGAGGTGCTCAACTGCACACTCCAATGAATTCAGCTGGTTTCTGGAGGTCATACATACATACATACACCCCCTGCAGTTAAAGCCGGTCCCCTGGTGCCGTATTTGTTTAAAATGTGCGTTCGACCCAGGCCGAAGGCACGTTTTTCCAGTCTGCGCCCTTTTTTTTTTTTTTTTAAATTCCCAATGTATTACTATACCATTGGCTTTCTGCATTGGGAGTAAAACTGGGAATTTCAGTGCCCAGTTTTAACGCACAGGTTACTGCATGGACCTCTAGAATGTAAGCCCTCTGGAGACAGGGAAATGCTTAGTGTACCTTCAGCGTAACTTGCCTTGGGCTGCCAATAAGGCAGGAGCTAAATAAATAATTTAAAGAACATAAGAAAATGCCATACTGGGTCAGACCAAGGGTCCATCAAGCCCAGCATCCTGTTTCCAACAGTGGCCAATCCAGGCCATAAGAACCTGGCAAGTACCCAATCTAGAGATGATTTAAGATGTGCATAATCCCCAGATAATAATGCAGTACTACATGAGATATTAGATTACTTATATCAGTACTGCAAATTATAGGCTTGCAATGTAAGTGTTGAATGTTTTGTCAGGGTAAAAAAAAAAAAAAATTATTTAAGTGCTTTGATATCGTTGGCCTAGACACCATAGAACATTTCTGTGATCATATCCTACTTCACTATATTAAGAATCCTGCCTTTGTTTGGGTCAATGTAATAAGCTGTGAATAAGTCACTCGCCTGAGAACAAAGTCAGCACGTACTCCGTTTTCCACACCACACTCTCAGGCATGCACAAAGCTGTGGCCTTTGAGCCAAGGGCAATTCTCCTTTTGCCGTGCATGCAGCCACCGAGCAAAACTTTCACCTGTACAGCAGCAATAGAAAGTAGACATAAACAAGGCCTCCCTCTCACTCTCCTGCATATAATAAATAAATATAATAATAATTTTGTATTTATGTCCTGCCATTGACCTTAATTTATTTATTTATAAACTTTTCTATACCGATATTCGTGGCATCATCATATCGGTTTACAGTATAACAACAGTAGGAAATTACAATGAACAGGAGGGGGGGCTAAACTGGGATACAAAGGAAAATTAAAACTTAGTAAGGAAATGACAGGAACCTATCAAAGACAACCATTATTTATAAAACTAAAGCATATAATTCTTATGGGAGCAAGTATGTGATAGTTCTTTCAATATGTAAGAGTGTATATGTACAGGGTAGAGCAGAAAGCTGGCATGTTAAGTAGGTAGGCGGGGGTGGATCTGGAGTTGCAGGCTTGTTTAAATAGCCAGGTCTTCAGGTTAGTTCGGAATCTGACGGGACAGGTTTCCAGCCCTAAATTAGAGGGTAAAGAGTTCCAGTGAATAGGTCCAGCTATTGATATAGCTCGTTCCCTAGTAGAGGAACCAGCTATATCAATACGGCTCCACTGACATGGGATTTTTTTCCCTTCCATTTCTCAGAGCATATTCTCCAGCTGGATAGGCTTTGACTGGGCCTCGCAAAGCAACTGGGGGGAAAAAAAATGTCTGCATTAGGTGCTCTTCTGGCAGGCTGATAGGAGCCTCAGCCTTCTGTCCCGTTATAAATCGGTTAGAGCCGGCTTTAGAAAGCCTTCAGGCTTAGTCTTTGAGGCAGATCACAGATGGCAGTAGTGGAGCTCGTTTGCCAGTTAGGACCTGCTAGGGCTTACCTTGCCGATCTCCCTTTCTCTCCCAGCTTATGGTCGCTTTGGGACCCTGCCCTGCATACTTGAGTTCGGCAGCTCTTTCGGCTCCTGTTCCACGTGTCCATCCGCCTGCTCAATGGGGAAAAACAAAATATATCTCTTTTATTACCTTTCCTTTCGAGCTCCCCTCCCTGCAGCTCCTTGACACGACCCCCTCTCCGTATGCTAAGTAAACACCGCTGCATTCCCTGCAGCGGAGCTTTCGGCTCACAGCTCCCATGGACCTGATACCCCTGGTTTCAGGGGGAATAATAAAACGTCCCCCGACCCAGAGCTGAAAGCAGAGCACAGACACTCAGAAACCCTTGCTGTCTCCTCTAAAATATATTCACCTCCTGCCAAGCTCTCACGATCGCCCGGTTTTTGTTTTATTTTTAGTCCCTTACTACTGCTTGCGTGTGTGGCTCCGGAAAAAGCCATCGCTAGCAGCTGAGACTCCCTTTCCAGGCCCTGAACGAGGCTTGGGTCTCCCTTCTGCCATCACTAGGGGTCAATAATCCCCGGCCCTTCATTGAAAGAGCAGGGAATTCCATCAGCTTTAAGTGCTGCCTCTTTGTCTCCCAAACCCCTTAACCGAATAAAAGCAAAGCCCCAAGCAGCAGGAGAAACAGCAAGGCCCTAAGAGCGCGCAGCTGAACGGATAAGAGGAAGGCGGGAGCGGCTGACACCTCCCACCTGCTGTAAAAAAAAAGCATTGGGAACCTCAAGTGCCAGGTCCCCGGGGCTCAGCTACTCCTGCAATGATTTGCATCCAACAAGGACGCACAGGATTACGTTTAGTTACTGGGGAGGCCTTCCCCTTTGTGTTTCAGCTAAACGGATAACGTTTCTAGGCAGCTTGTACGGACGCCTGTTGCGTGCAATGTTCAGATAGCGCTCCTGCACTACCTTTGTAAGTGTAAAAGAGAGGCTCCTGAAGTGACAGCTTCCCAATCACAGTCTGCAAACACAGAGAAGGCGAAAAAGGTTCGTCTCGATTCCCCCTGACCCCACAAAGCCTTCCAGCTACCGGTCTGAAAGCTCGTGTCCAACTCCCAGTTTTCGACAGTGACAGGGCTGCAACAAGGTGCAAGGCTTTCAATAGTCGAAGGGAAGGATTTTTTTTTTTTTTTTTAATCTTGGAGCATTTCCTCTAAATCAGTGGTCCCCAACCCTGTCTTGGGGGCCCCACCAGCCAGTCGGGCTTTCAGGATCTCCACAATGAATATGCATGAGAGAATATTTCATATTCATTGTGGACATCCTGAAAACCGGACTGGCTGGTGAGCCCCCAGGACAGGGTTGGGGACCACTGCTCTAACTGACCTGCGGGTCTCCCCATTTCTCTGGGGATTATTATTTGGGACTGCAGGCCAGAATTCCTTTAGCTCTCTTGGTCCTGGAGAAGTTTGGAATCCTGGCAGTGAATTATTTGACCCTCAAGGACTTTATTTATTTATTTATTTAACTTTGGTTCAGGAGAAGGGTTCACAACCAGGGCTGGATGTACTTCAGTGCCCCTCCCTTGAGGAAGTGCAGTAGTGAGAGGGGTCCCTCCTCTACCCCACCAGCTCTGTTCTTTAAGCCCCGCTCAGCTTCAGCTGCAGTTGTTCATGGGGCTGACCCCCTTAAAGGCGCAGTAGTGGGCTCTGGAAATAAAGGTCAAGCAATAGAAAAAATAAATATTATTGAGCTAACATCATAACATTTCTTGACCATTCCCTTCCTCAGGGCCAAACAGCATGAGCAGGGTAGAATAAAAGAGGTTTTGCCAGAAAATATAAAAGTGAATCATAACAGACATTGTAATGCCAGTGCAAAAGAGTAGGGGGTTGTAGAGGGAGTGGGGTTAGATATATTAAGCAGGGGTACTCAACACAGTCCTAGACAATCTGCTTTTCACAATGGATAGGCAGGCATGACCTAGATCTGCATACAATTCATTGTGGATATACTTAAAGGCACATTCTTTAAGTCTGGTTATTACAAAATACCATGGTCCCAATAAAAAAGTGTCAGGGTAGGTACGTCATGCATACAAGAGAATTCATTATATACCAGAAAAAAATTAATCTGTTCTCCACCAGTAAATTCTCTGTGGGGTGCATGTGTCCTGAGACTTTGAACTGGGTCCTTGGATATTTTACATTGATTAGTCATTAATATTTTCTATCAGGAAATACAATTTTCCAACCTTTGGAGTCTGTGGCGTGATTTTCTGACTCAGCAGTATTAGACACCCAAGAAAGCTCAATCTCTTCCCTTGACTGGGCTCCTCTGTTTCCTTTCACCCTCTGGTGTTTTTTGAATGAATATTTTAATTGTAACTCTTTCTGCTGTCTTTCTCCTCTCCCAGCCTCTTCTTCTTTCCCCATTCCTCCTCCTCTCTATCCTCTTTATCCTATGTTCTCTCCTCCATGCTTCATCCCTGGCTCTTCCATTATCTTCCCAGTCCAGGGTTCTCTCTCTCCCTCCTGCCTCTATCTGTAGTCTGTAATTAAGAAAAACAAGTGGAGGAGAAAAGCAAACTGAGATCTTAACAAAGAGCAATGGCCTCAATAAGACACTTATACCCTTGGGCAAGACATTGAAAAAAGACTATTTCTGTTTCATTCATTGAAAAGAGCTAGCCTTGCCAAGAGAACATAGCAGGCAATTTATTTCATTCCTTCCTCTGCTAGAAGAGATTCCAGGTTAAACTTGTGATTCTCAGCTCCTGTCTTGGAGGCCACCAGCAGGTCTGCTTTTCAGGCTAAATACATGCATATTCATGAGATACATTTACAAACATTTGGTCTCAGGACCTTGCAGTGTGTTTTAGTTATCCTGAAAACCAGTCTTGGTTGAGGGCCAGATATGAGAATCGTTGGATTAAAAAAAACATGCATAGATATTTCCTTCCCTATGGGTTTTTTTTTAACTTAGGCAAACATTTTCTAACAATCTGCACCAATGTTTTAATCTCTATTCAACATTTTGAAATTTAAGCATTTTATGAATAATGCATGAAATGAAATATGCAAAGTAACTGCGGATCCACTCTGAAGATTTATGTCACAAATCCTCATTTCTAGCCTACTTTCTGACTAGAAAGGAAGCTTAAGAGATATGTGTGTGTGTGTGTGTGTGTGTGGGAGCACTGAGATAGATGCAAGCTCTAGGGATGATGAAATAAGAAGTCTAAAATAGTAGTAAGTGTCTTTGAGAAGTAAATTCTTTAATTTATATTAGGAAAAGCAGAGGTATTGAAGCATAGGATGTTCTCTTCGTGTATGTATCTGAACATGTGGGTGTGTTTGAGCGTGTGTGTGTGTCTGAGTATATGTGAGAAACAGAGGGATCTTGTGTGTGTGTGTGGGTGTATGTAAGAGGGAACGTGTGTGAACATGTATATGTAGGAGAGAGCATATGTGAGCATGTGTGTGAGTCTGAGAATGTGTGTGAGAGAGGGAGCATGTGCATGTGAGCATGTGTATGTAAGAGGGAGCATATGTGACTTGTTGCGGTTTCCTATTCAGTTTTTGTCTTCATGTTTCTATTTATACTTTATGGTCTCTTTATTCTATATCTGGTGAGGGTCTGCCTGTGTTCTGCATGTGTGACCGAGGAGAGGTATTCTGCTAGCGTGTAGGAATCTATAACACCTTGGTTTCTTCTGTTTTCTTAATAGGAGATGTATTGGTATTTTAGGGTCATGGTGTAATATTTGCAGTGTTGCCTTTTCATAGGTGAGATTATTTTTTTAAGTGCTGGCAGTTAGTGCTGTTTTGGTGTGGTAGGTTTATTATATCTTTCCTCCCAATCAAGGCTAAAGGCCCAGGCAGGGAAGCTTGCATTCTGGAGATGAAGGAATAGCTGCTTACATGGTGTCATCAAGAGCGTTTTGGCTTCCTGGACCATGGGATGATGTCAAAGAAGGGGTGCAGCATCTTCCAACACAGACTAGCAAACCTACTGAGGAGGGCTTTAAACTAGAATCATTGGGGATGGGAGAACAAAACCCAAAGGTAAGTAAAACATTAAACACTTGTATAGAAATGGGGGAAAAAGGGCAACATCTGGAAGACTATGTACACTAATGCTCATAGTATGGGAAATAAAGTCCCAGATCTAGAGGCAGTCATACAAGAAGCTGATTTGGATGTAGTGGCTGTTGTGGAAATGACTGGAATATAGTTATACTATCTATTCAGAAAGAACCGGGTAGGAAGGAATGGAAGCTGTAGATACCTCTATTCCAGGACTTCCCAAACCTGTCCTAGGGATCCCATAGCCAATCTGGTTTTCAGGATACCCACAATGAATAGGCACGAGATAAATGTGCATAGCACGGAGATTCAATACATGCAGATTTATCTCTTGCATATTCATTAAGGAGACCCTGAAAGCCCGACTGGCTGTGGGATCCCTAGGACAGGTTTGGGAAGTCCTGTGCTATTCTAATTTGCTGTAAATTGCTTTGGGTGAATTATTTTCATGCTGGCAGAAACAAATGAGGTACATACTTAGAATGAAGAAAAGCTGACAGGCACGAGTCCCCTCCCCCTCCGAGATTAGGGGGGATATAAATACATGTTATTGAAAGAAATGTGGCAGAGGCAAAGACCCCTCTTGCCCCACTAGCACCAGGCTGGGACAGAGGGAGACGCACCCCTCACATCATTTTAGTACTGGCTCAGAGACACAAGTGCCTACTTTTGAGTCACCAGCACTAATGAGTAGCCTCCAAGGTAAAATCATCTGGATTTGAAATGAGCTCTAACTGCAGTGACTTGCTTCAAGGACCTGAAAGAATTGTAGCTTTCTTGGTGTCTGACGAGCAGCAGTTCTCATCACTGTGGCAACTGACGTATGAAGACTCAGATCAGGCTTGCACACCCACTGTATGATGGAATAATTGATACCGATGAAAAATGACCAGGGGGTGGGCATAGGCTGCAGGGAAGTTGCAGAATGTGTCATTAATGGTACAATTACGCACTGATTCACTAAACGCTTTGGGGAAAGAGCTTGATGTACTCGGCATTTCCCCCAGAAAATCTGAACAGTGCACAGGCCCTTTAGCATGATTAAAGCTGTCTGTACTGCGTGCAATGAGACTGAAATCATTTTCTTCATAGTATTCCCATCACATGATGGGACGATAAAACTGCCAGCGTTACAAGTAATTTTACAAATCAATCTCAACTTTGTTTTTGGCCGCTGTGCTTTTTCTGCATGCAGGTGAGAAGTTATCTGGCTAAGGTAGCCTGTGACCGATGTGTGTACAAAGGAGCAATGACCTTGCTAGAGTGACCACAAAATCTGTTTCGCACATAGTTTCACCAGGAATTTAAGGTAGGGTGAAGTGGTGGAGGCAGGGGACAGCGTCGGATTTCCAGAAAACATGGCACAACCCCAGAGAATCTCTGGGGTTGTGAAGGGATTGTGAAGCTAAGTGGGAGATGTGGGTGAGCAGACTGAATGGGACGCATGGTCTTTATCTGCCATAGTGTTCTGTGTTTCTATATAATGCTCCATGCCAAAAGGGATGGTTTTTGCCCCATTGCATGCAGGGAGATGTAGTTCTGATTTATTGAAATGGGATAAAACCTGTCCTCCGTCAAGCTCCAGGGAAATCCTGCATATATGGAATCCTAACAGGGTCTGATACCTTATATAGGAGCAAAATAAAAAAATAGCAATGCACACAGAAATAAAATATTGCTTCATTTCATTCATTTTGTTTTTTTAAATTTGTTTTTCTGTCTCTTTGATATTTATTTTGGCTTGTTTCATGTAATTAAATCAAAATAAATGCCAAAACAAAAGAAATCTAAAAAAAAAGAAAAGAAAGTCCAGGTCCCTCTCCCTACCATCCCCCCCCCCCCCGAGGGTTGCTACAAATAAAAAAAATGACCCCCGAGTCCTTCCCGATCCCCATCCACTGGGTTGTAGAAATTGAAATGGGGCAGGATCAAACCCCAGTTACGCCTGCCCCTCTGGATCCCATTTTCAAAACAGCACTGGCAAGCTCTGAAGCCGTCCATTCTGTCGTCCAGCTGTTATATATTGGGGGGGGGGGGGGGGGGGGGTTGGCGGTGATGGTGGAAGAGGTGGTGGGTCCAGGGCTGCATTCTGAAAACAAAAGGAAAACCCAATGTGTTTCACTGGGTCTTTTTTGCTTCATTCTGATTGATCTGCAACAAAATAAGACAATTAGACAAGAGGACTTCCTAAATAATAGTATCCCTAAATTATCGACATCTCACCAATTCCTACTATCAGGACTCCACAACTGCTCAATCAATTTTTGAATCCATAAGTTCACTATATTACTCTTATTGTATCTATATGGTAGATTTGACAGGTCATCTCTACTACGTTAAATAGTTAAATTGTATGTACATATTATATTATATTATATTTATTATTACTATGTTAAATTGACATCTGGTTTTATTGTTCCTTATGTTCTACAGTTCTATGTAAAGCCCCCATCCGCTGTTGGGCAGTTCATCGTTTTATGTAAACCGGAGTGATTTGTCATTCCCACAAGAACTTCGGTATATAAAAATTAAAAATAAATAAAATAAATAAAATAGAATGCTTCACTGCATTTTTCGTGTCATTTCTAAACTAATAATGAAATGCCCAATAATAATAATATAAAAAAAGACATTGTGGTACCTGACCTTTGCACCCCACACACATTCTTTCTTCAGATGATGGATGAGGTAAGGGACTGATGTTCCTCTTTGTACACTGGTTCCCTGAAAGGTATCACAAGCTATTAAGATTCCATTTTTGTCCTCAGGATCATTTTGGTTATTATAATCATGGGTTAGGTGGAGTCAGAGAAACCTGCTAGATAAGTATTTGAACATTTGGTCTGTGGTACTGCATCAGGAATGCTTGACTTGATGGGCCTTGCAGTTCTTATCTGCTATCATCTTCTGTTTCTACATTTTGCAAAGAGTTATTGGGCCTGTGCATTGAAGCTTAGTGTGCTTCTTAAGGCCATTTAGCATGCACTAAAAATAGTGTGCTATAATCACTAATGGCTTAGCCACTAAACCAGGGTCAGAAGATATTTACATATCTGTGCTAAAATTAGCATGTACATGTATGACGATGAAGGGAAGTCACTTGCAAATGTGACTTTAATGCATGCACAGAAAATAGTGTGGTAATGCTCTATTCCACCCAGTATTTATCCCTCGCTAATTTAATACCTGCCTTAAACCAGGTATGCATGCTAATATTTAAAACTGCCTATCTGCCTCTGGAAATCCATCATGAAAGGCTGACCAACATGGGGCATTTCCTCTTCCCTGATGACAATTTGCCCCACCAACTTCCCTGACTACCCTTTGCTTCCTGTCAGCACCATCCGATCATCTCTTCTGATAGCCATCAGGCAACTTCCTCCTCCTCCTCCCTACCCTCCACCATGAGGGCTTACTATTTCAGAAGGTCTCTCCTCTTCATGGGCAGGAGGAATGTGAGAGTCCTGTTGCTTGCACTCTTGCCTATTCTTAATGATGCCACTAGGTGGCACTTCATCTACCATGTGGTAAAACACCACCTAGCAGCGTCATTTGGCAGCTACAGTGGTATGGGCAGGAAAGCTCTCACATCCCTCCTGTCCGTGAAGTCTAGGAACCCTCCAGAATAGTAAGCCCTCATTATGGAGGGGAGAGGAAGGAGTGGATTAGAAGCAAGGCTTGATGTGGAGGGGCTGTAAAATTGCTTGGGGAGTTGAAGGAGGATGGCGATGTGTTGGGATTAGATAATGCTGATGAAAGGAAAACTGGCAGGAGTGACCAGGGATCGGTCCTGCCCCCTTTCCTCATTGGATACCCACGAAGAAAGGGTAAGTGTGGTAGTGATGGTGACATTTTGCTTCATTGTTTTCTTTTCATCGACTTTCTCAAAGAAAAAAAAAATTAGGGTGGATATATTTTTAATTTCATTTGTAAACACAAATGTTTGTCACATTTTTCGTTTTGTTTAAAAACGAAAGCCCGCAGCTATGGCTTGTCATCAGGAGATTCAGTGGGAGAGGTAGTCTTTCGAGCCAAACTGTTCTTTCACTTCAGGATGGTTAGTGCAGGGGATTTCCAGAGGTTGGTAGCATGCATGTTATACAGTTTTGGACAAACAAGCTCTGGAGGAAATGTATGAGTGTCTACACTTTTTTTTTTTTTTTGCATAGTACGTTAAGTGTTTTAATGTGCACATTACATTTTTACTGAATTCCAAATTCTTTAAGCATTTTATTACATAGGCACCTTAATTTGTGGGGTTGCCAAAGAGCTCAAGGGTAGGAGAATTCCTGTTGGATTTGTTTCTATTCTCTTTCCAGAGACTTGGCATAAGGATGACAGTGGAGGTTTTTACACTGGCAACTTTTAATGGCACGTGATTTTGTTACGATAATTAGTGTTGCAAGTCCAATCTTAACACTCGCCTACATTTTATGTTGCTATGGTGGTTTAGGACTGCTACCAAGCCTTAGAACATTAAGAATATGATCATTTCAGTAAAGCTAATGACCTGTGAAGAAGTCTTTTATCTAAAAGCTTGGAGATCTAGCGTAGGACAGTCACATGAAAAAGACCATCTAAGAACTGTAAGTACTATTTTGTTTTGATGTTAGGAAGTGGGGATTTTGCTCCTTTGTGGCTTCCTTCCGGTGTCACGAGCCTTCATTTGTAGCTACTGGCGGAGGGCAGGAGGAGCTGAATCCGTGTCTAGCTTAGCTGTAGTTATTGCAACAAGTCGTCAACCAGGGGCCACGGAGCATGGCTCGCTCTGGAACCCATTCCACGTGGGCCACCGAATCTGGCTCCATAAAACGTTTCTGATTCTGGAATAGACCATGACAGTCCCTCTAGAGCAATGTGTACAGGCAGCTCAGCTGTCATTTTCTGTACCCAGTGGTATGGATGATACATTTTTCCTTGCCAGATCCCCTTTTTACAGAAAATGTTACCTGATTTGTCCAAAGTCTGGCATTTTCAATGGCAGTTCTCAGCCTTTTGTGTGTGTTTCATTCTGGCAAGCCTGCAACCTTAAAACGGATTCATTCATTCGCTACAAGAATTTATTGCTGTCCATGGGGCACTCACTCATACGAGGACATATTTCTGAAATGGCAGTAGGGTTTTTTTTTTTATATATCTTTGGCCCGGCAAGAAATAAATGAAATTCGGTCGGAGAAGAAAAATCTCAGGATTTGTTTGCCAGCTACCAAGTGGGGAAGGCGGTGATAACCTGCCTGCGCTCTCTCCTCTAGGAGCTACACTAATGCAGCTTGGGCGTTACGGTTTCTTTTCTGCATTTACTTTCTTCTTCTCCCAGAAGATTCCTCCTGCTCAATCAGAACTTCCCTTGGCCTCGGCACCATAAAGCTTGATTTACAACTCGTCGAGGGTTTGTGTCATTATTTTACAGCCTCCTCCCGGCTTACTCACCCCTGTCATTCCAAGGACCATCCTCAGCCGGCTGCCAAGTACCGGGGCTCCCCCCCTCTTTCGAGGGTCCTGGCCCCTAGGTGTCACACAATGGCTACAACTCCTTCCCCTTCCAGGGGCTGTGAGCACTGCCTCTGCAGTGACCCCAGCTGGCTCAGGGGCCCGAGAATCAAAACCATGTACTCTGCATAGCCCTGTGGCTACCGAGCCACTGGCTAATTCCAAAAGAATTCTGAGCCTCAGTAACTCATCTCCTCCCATCATCCAGATCACCCCCCTCTGCTGGTGCCATCCCATCCCTTAAATTTATTTACAACTTGGATTTATTTCATTTCCCACCTTTCTGAACATGAAATTCACTCAAAGCAGGTTACAGCATTCATCTTTTTTTCTATCTCCTGGCCTGGTTCTCTTGTCTAGGCCCCTAAAAATCATTCCTATATTTGACAGAAGGGACAACGAGATATGGGGCCGGGATCGGGCCTGGTGGAATACAGATGAGAATTAGAAACGTCTTTCAAAAGGATTTATTTGCATTTGACTGAGCATTGTATTGTTTATGAATTATATTTTAGGTATTTGGGCAATCCTTGGCACTGATGAGATAAACGTAGCATATTGTCTATGTATACGTACATACGCAAAGAAAACCGTGAGGGAGGCGCCAAAGGACAGGGCTTCTCAACCCTGTCCTGCAGACCCTAGAGTCAGTCGGATTTTCAGGCTTTCCACCATGAATAAACTGGGGTTCCAATGAAGGCAAACACATCTCAAGAAGTAGCGGGAGGAGGTGTGGGAGTTGCGTGGACCACAAGCTGCAGCAGACGATCACGGCAACTAATTTAGGGCCTGCTTTACTAAGCTTTTTTTTTTTTTTTTTTGCTAGAGACGCAGAACGGGGCCTATAGCGAGTCTCAAAAGAAAGCTGGCCAAGTTCCTGAAGGAAAAGTCCTTAAATAGTTATAAGCCAGGTAGACTTGGGAAAGCCAGCGCTTAATCCCCCCCGCGTGAAATACAAGAAACAGATCAGCGCTTGGGGGATCTGCCGCGTACGTGGGACCCAGGCTGACCACTGACTGGGACTTTGGCCTGCACGTGCCTCTTACGTTCTTAGATATTACATTAGATGATGAAACCTGGGCCTGCCTTCTCCGTTTGTTTCATGTATCGCCGCATATCCTCTTTCTCTGCTAGAAATGCGTGGATGTTGGTGGCATTTTATCGGACCCTGATTTAAAAGGATGTTTTCAAATTCCATGCCCGTAGGACAAATCTTGGCTGAAAAGAACACTTCTGGAAATGTTTCCTTCTCTGGGCTGCCCTCCACCCTGCCAATGATGTATTTCTGAAGCAGGACTCCACCGGTGAGTTAAAGGAGGAGAGCAAATACGAGCTCGTACGGTAACTGCTGCAGGCTCACGCCATCGAAGTAAATTAAAACTAAAGCAGAAACACAAGCTATCGCCTCATGGACTATCGAAGGGCTGCTGATCTTCAACTCATTATTCTCAGCAGATTACAAACCAAGGATCTTATTTACTATGCATTATTCCCCATCGACACGGAATGGGAGAAAAGCCATAGTAAATCAGGCCCCATGTGCTTTTCGATTTACGACAGGACAGGGGATTTGAAATGGAAGTTCCATGCGATGACAAGAGTTTAAGCTGTCCCACAAGTGATTTTTTTTCCACGTTTTATATACAATCAGAGAAGCCCCAAAAATGAGCTTCTTTGCTGAAGTTTCATTTTTAACCTTCAAAAATTTAAAGAGGAATTTACCAACCTAGTGAAAAAGCACAGGCCCTTTCCCTGTGACATAGGTAACCACAAAGCAGCAAGGACAGAGGGAGGTAAGAGACACGAAACGATCACAGCCTACGTGAAGAATTAAGCCCTGCAGCCAGAAAGCGTGAAAGGGGCCGGCGAGAAAATGATGGTCCCTTGCCAAAAGCTCCAGAAAAGAAAAACCATTACGATGCTCTGCTTCTCACTGCATGGACGTCAGAGAGCTGCGCTTCCTCCGCAAGAAAAGTGCATTTTCTACGTCACCCTGCGTGGCAGAGCTGGAGGTAAAAGGAGAGGAGCAGCTGGGCCTGTGAAAGGCAGCACTGAAGCTTGCAGCCACCGGAAAGAATTCAGAAGCCATGGGGGGGGGGGGGGGGGGGAGACACGGAACCCAGAAAAATCTTTCAGAGGCAGCTTTCACACCCAACCACACTGTGACCAAGGCAGATGCCCAGGCCTCCTCCTCTGCTATGTGGAGTTCTGGCAGTTTTGTGTACATTTTCCTCAGTTGTTCATGCAAAAAAAAAAAAAAAAAAAAAAAGAACTGAAAAAGAAGAGTTTATGGAACGATTTTGGAATTTGCCTTCTGACTCGGCAAGGTGATTTCCTACCCGCTATGATGACATCTTATAACCCCCCCCCCCCCCCCAAAAAAATAAAGTCCTGGGGAATTAGGATGAAAGTAAAAATGTGCAAGGTTTTTCCATAATGCACAAATGTCTGGCTGCAGTACCAAAAGGCAAACATCACGCAGACCTACAAATACAGGGATGCAGCAGAAACTTGGCAGTGTGACAAGAATCTGCTACAGCCGGACCGCACTCTCTCAGCAACTCCACGCGAGGATGGTTTAGCAATGTGTGAACATTTCATGAGGCAAATTTGCCCAGAGTGATGACAATGTTCCTTACGTGAATTTCTGTGTAATAAGCACAACATTAAAAGAGTTTTTTCCCCTGAGCAACTAATGACCATGGGCACTACCCATGGGCCATGGAACTGAACTGGCAAAGACCTCTTTACCATACTCCTCTACCCTTCCTACCCCTCCCCTCCCTCTCCATACATACACACAACCCCCAGGCAATGAGAGATGGGAACAGAGATTCCCATCCCTGCCCATCTGAAATGAACCCTTTTCAATTGCCCAGCACGGAGCTCTGGGTTTCAATCCCCAAATGCCTGCCGGCAGGATGCGCTGGCAGTGCAAGATACTGTTTTCTTCAGGAACAAAAACCATCAAACCTTATGTTGTTGAAAAGGTAGGCAAACTTTTATTACATTCATGTTATTCTGCCTTGTTTCATCACATGAACACAGAGAGCTAGGCGCATTAATTTGGGTAGGGTTAAAACACCCCATGCTCCTTGCTTTTCAAGAAAAGCTTCTAATTTCTTTTAATTACCATCACTTGCTTCTGTAACATGGAGACAATTTGCACTGCCATAAATACATAGAAAACTGTACAATAGTTAAATATTCTGTTTGGCTACATCTAAATATATAATTTTTAAATAATGCATTATTTTCAATATAAATATCTGAGGAGGAGGTGTTAAATAATTTTTTTTTTGCTTCTTCATTTTAATTGTGAATATAAAACACCTCTTATTTTACTCCAGTCAAAAAACACCGGATATATAAAAGAAACCTGGGTACGAGTTTCCTCACCGTCTACAGCAGCTTCAGTGAATTGACCGATTCTACAAAAAAAACTGTCCCTGGCATTGTAAAAGTCGTGGGCACAGCAGCTTTCCATTCAATGGCACCTTCTTCTTATTAGCACAGCTGGACTGAATGCCTTGTGCTGAGAGGGCATCAAATCCAGTCCAAAATGGGTTTCCAGGACAAAAACCCTACCTACCAACTGGAGGAGCTGCATTGGCTTTTCTTTTTAGGTTTTGAGCTCACTGGTGGGCAAACAGTCAAGAAATCCGCCCGGCTTACAAGTGCGATCAGTCCAAACTCCACCCTGTCCTACAGTGGGATCAGTCTGTCACCTCCAAACCATCCAGGTTGGCGACCCCGGCCATTCCAGGGGGGGGGGGGGGCAGGACAACCGCAGGGAGACGGGGGACCCCGCGGAATACTTCCCGGGGGCTACATAGTAATAGTAAGAGACTCATATTACATTTGTGGGGGAGGGGAGGCCAGGAGGTGTAGTCCATCTTTCCAAACGATGCTGAGGGGGTAGCTCACAGCGTGACTGGTACTGGAGTACCATCCTCTGCCTGCAGCAGATCCTTCTGTAGGCTGCAGCGCCTCAGCTCCCGGGTCAGAGCCTGAAGCTGCCCGGGGGGGTGGCCGGGCTGGCGATCGCCTTCTTCTTCCTCCTCCTCATCTTCGTCTTCCTCCTCCAGGATGCAGCAGAGCCGGGGGGCCCCGGGAGGTCGGCCAGGGCCCTTGGCGTCCAGCCACGGCCTCCGCGGGAGGTGCAAGGGGCCAGCGGCGAACCCCAGCCGCTGACGCCGCAGGCGCCGGGCGTCTTCTCGCCCCTTGAGTCGCCGGAAATCGCGGAAAGCGGCCGAGGCAGCCTGGCGGAGGAGGCGGGCCAAGGCCTGCGCCTGCTCGGCTCGGGGTAGGAGGGCGGCGTGGCAGCGCAGCACCACCGCCTTGTTGCGGAGCGGGTGCCGGTAGACCCAGGCGAAGAGACGCGGCTGCGGCTGCCTACCCGCCGCCTGGGCTCCGCAGTGGGTGATGCGGCGCAGTAGGTAGGCGTGGCCGGGATCCGCGGAGGCGGAGCGGCCGCAGGGGCTCAGGCGCAGCAGCCCGGCGGCGGCGCCCAGGCTCAGGCGCATCTTGCTGCCCCGGCTGCTGCCTCCTCCTCCTGCCCCCGCCTGCTCGCTGCGGGCCCAGATCTTGCGCACCGCCTCCTCCGTGCAGCCCTCACCCTTGGCCTGCAGGGTGACGACGCTGCCCAGGTAGCGCACGGTGTAGGCGGGCTCCTCCCGGTTCAGCTCCACCGACCGCCGCCGGCTGCGGAAGACGCCACCCAGCAGGCGCCGCAGGGAGCGCTCGGGCGGCAGCAGCAGGCCCGGGCAGGAGCGCAGGAAGGAGGCGAGCAGCGAGGTGTAGGCCAGCCCCGGGCGCAGGCTCTTCGCCGGTGACTTCACCGCCGCCGCCGCCTTCTTCTTCTCCTCCACCAGCACGAACTTGCTTCTTCTCTTCCAGGGTAAGAGGGACATGGCGGCTGTGGGACCGGAGCCGGGGAGCCACGTGCGTGTGGGCATGCAGAGCCCGATCGCGCCCGGACGAGCTCCTCCCGCTGCAGCGCTGGAGCCGGCGACTTCCCCTGGCGAGCTCTTTCTCCTTCTGGTGGAGGCGAGAGAGAGAGAGAAAAGCAAAGCAGCTCCGTACTACTCCACCTCCCGTTATCAGGCAAATTACTCAAAATCACAATCCAACCCCCAGGGCCATCCCAGCTGCAACACCGCGCCCAGACCCTGCCTCCGGCGCTGATTAATCAGGGGGGCGCAGTGAGCTGGCGCTTAATTTCCCGGGCATGGGGAGGGGGTGGACAAAGGATTGACGGCATTTAGCGCGCATGCTTTGAATGTTGCATGTTAGGGACGCTTAGATGGGATGCACGTGCTTGCAAAAAAAACAAACCCCAAAATGGGAATGGACGTTGTAGAATTCCTGCTCGCTTGCTGTATTTCGTACTTTGTGACCCTTGCCTGGGACCAGCAGCCACGATACAAACATAGCCCCGCGTTTCTCCATGTTGTCCGTTTCTGAAAGTTGGAGACTGCATTATAAGTCGGAAATAAAAATGGTTTTGTACGGGGGGTAGGCTCTGCGCTCCTCTCCCGTTGCCCCAGGAGCCTGCACTTCTGACTCTTTCTCCGGGAGACATAGCCGTGTAAACGTCACTAAATCAGCGCGCACTATAAGGGCAGATCCCGCATGATCTCCCCAGTGAGTGCCATCTGTTGTGCGGTGCTGGTGGCGAGGTTAACAAACCCCATCTTCAGCTCCTGATTGCAGCGCTGGGGGGCACCGTGGGATGAGTCCCAGCAGTTGTAAAAACAAATAATAATAAAAAAAAAATGGTTAATCAAAATCCCTTCCTGATCTGTGTGTGGCTCCCAAGCCGCCCGAATAAGCCTTTGCCGAAATCTCAAACATTGAAAATAAAGCATCCAACTCTCCTTCTACCAAAGTCCCACCAAACCAATCGCCCCATGACCCCTCTTCACTCTCTCACAGTTTACAAATGTCCCCCCAAAACGATGCTCCAAGGGCCAATGTCTCTTAGTGTGGCCCTTCGGGAGGACTCTGCCTCGGGCTGGCCCTTACCCGGAGTCCACGACGGCTCAGGACCAGATAAACTGCAGAAAATGCAATTCAGATTGGCATAGGTCCGACTCCTTAACCCCCTTGTGGGGTTCTGGGGTATAGCTTTGTGGGGGTTTTTTATTTTGTTCTTTTTACAAACCTTTCCACCATGACAAAAATAGCAAAAAGAAAAAGGGGAAATGATACTATTTATTTAACCAGGGTCTGCAGGGGTGAGAGGGACTGTGGCAAACATTCCCAGCCAGGCTTGTGCACCTTTGCTTAGCAGTGCACTCCTCCTGTGGCTTTCAATATTTTCTCTACCTCTGATGCTGCCCCTCTCCCCCCGCACAATCAGGAAATTATCCCAGACCAGGGTCGCCACTGTCCCCTCTAAAACGTCACAACCTTCGACTCCTTCCCAGCAACTTGGATTTCCAATCTAGAGGGTAATTCCAGCCATTTTGTTTAATTGTAAGGGAAGCTAGCAGACCCAGAATTAAGCCTGGCCCTGCTTCTGGGCTAATCCCGGTCCATGCAGGTCCGCATTTGTCATTGGGTAACTCATTATCAGACCGATCCAAGTGGTTGGTCACGGGTTTTGCATGCGCGTTCCATCACCCCTTATTCCATAAAGGGATTAGCGTGTCCAACCCCCCCCCCCCCCCCCACGAAACTAATAGCGCTCATCACGTGCAAATGCATGTTAATGAGGCTATCAGCTACTCTCCCCAGATCCAAAAAAAACAAATGCGCACCCAACCCATATATTTTTACACCCAGAATTTAATGCCTGCCCTAGAGCAGTCGTTAATTTCTGAGCAGCCCTTCTGTACATCCTCCCACTTCATATCGTGGCAATATTAAGTAGGGATGTGAATCGTTTTTTAACGATTAAAATTATCGTCCGATAATGTTAATATCGTCTTAAATCGTTATAGAACACAATACAATAGAAATTCTAACGATTTATCGTTAAAAATCGTTAAATCGTGTTAGTGCGCACTAACTGAAAATGATACAAATTGACACTTTCCAGGTCAATAAAGGTCAGTTAGGAATGAATATGTGTTCCTATTGGCTGGCTGCCCTCTTATCTATTGATGTTAACCAGGTTCCCACTGAGGTGATGGTTGGGGGGATGGGAAATGGAAATGGAAACTCAGGAACACTAACAGAAAATGATACAAATTATTGACACTTTCCAGGTCAGTAAAGGTCAGTTAGGAATGAATATGTATTCCTATTGGCTGGCTGCACTCTTATCTATTGATGTTACCAAGGTTCCAACTGAGGTTGAGGGGATGGGAAATGGAAACTGTTGGTACTTGACAAAAAAAGTAATGTGATCAGTCAATATGACTAGAACCTGTGCCCTATTCCTGATACCAGGGGTGTTGTGATCTTCCTGCACTCAGTGCCCTATCCCTGATACCAGTCTGAGACAGCTCCCTCCCTGCATTACTAGTGAGAGGCTGGCTTCACAGACAGGGGGGAGCTGCCTGACCCTCACTCCTCTGGGGTATTGTGATCTTCCTGCACACAGTGCCCTATCCCTGATACCAGGGGTGTTGTGATCTTCCTGCATGCAGTGCCCTATCCCTAATACCAGGGGTGTTGTGATCTTCCTGCATGCAGTGCAGGAAGATCACAACACCCCTGGTATTAGGGATAGGGCACTGTGTGCAGGAAGATCACAACACTCCTGGTATTAATAGGGATAGGGCACTGTGTACATGAAGATCACAACACCCCTGGTGCCAGGGTTAGGGCACTGTGTGCAAGAAGATCACAACACCCCTGGTATTAATAGGGATAGGGCACTGTGTGCAGGAAGATCACAACACCCCTGGTGTCAGGGTTAGGGCACTGTGTGCAGGAAGATCACAACACTCCTGGTATTAATAGGGATAGGGCACTGTGTGCAGGAAGATCACAACACCCCTAATGCCAGGGTTAGGGCACTGTGTGCAGGAAGATCACAACACTCCTGGTATTAATAGGGATAGGGCACTGTGTACATGAAGATCACAACACCCCTGGTGCCAGGGTTAGGGCACTGTGTGCAAGAAGATCACAACACTCCTGGTATTAATAGGGATAGGGCACTGTGTGCAGGAAGATCACAACACCCCTGGTGTCAGGGTTAGGGCACTGTGTGCAGGAAGATCACAACACTCCTGGTATTAATAGGGATAGGGCACTGTGTGCAGGAAGATCACAACACCCCTGGTGCCAAGGTTAGGGCACTGTGTGCAGGAAGATCACAACACTCCTGGTATTAATAGGGATAGGGCACTGTGTGCAGGAAGATCACAACACCCCTGGTGCCAGGGTTAGGGCACTGTGTGCAGGAAGATCACAACACTCCTGGTATTAATAGGGATAGGGCACTGTGTGCAGGAAGATCACAACACCCCTGGTGTCAGGGTTAGGGCACTGTGTGCAGGAAGATCACAACACTCCTGGTATTAATAGGGATAGGGCACTGTGTGCAGGAAGATCACAACACCCCTGGTGCCAAGGTTAGGGCACTGTGTGCAGGAAGATCACAACACTCCTGGTATTAATAGGGATAGGGCACAGTGTGCAGGAAGATCACAACACCCCTGGTGCCAGGGTTAGGGCACTGTGTGCAGGAAGATCACAACACTTCTGGTATTAATAGGGATAGGGCACTGTGTGCAGGAAGATCACAACACCCCTGGTGTCAGGGTTAGGGCACTGTGTGCAGGAAGATCACAACACTTCTGGTATTAATAGGGATAGGGCACTGTGTGCAGGAAGATCACAACACCCCTGGTATCAGGGTTAGGGCACTGTGTGCAGGAAGATCACAACACCCCTGGTGCCAGGGTTAGGGCACTGTGTGCAGGAAGATCACAACACTTCTGGTATTAATAGGGATAGGGCACTGTGTGCAGGAAGATCACAACACCCCTGGTGTCAGGGTTAGGGCACTGTGTGCAGGAAGATCACAATACCCCTGGTATCAGGGTTAGGGCACAAGTTCTAGTCACATTGACTGATCACATTACTTGTTTTGTCAAGCTACCAAATGTTTCCATTTCCCATCCCCCATATACTGTCAGTGGGAACCTTGTTAACATGAATAAATAAGAGGGCAGCCAATAGGAATACATATTCATTCCTAAACTGACCTTAACTGACCTGAAAAGTGTCAAATTGTATCATTTTCAGTTAGTGCGCACTAACTCCCAGTTAGTGCGCACTAATCGGAAAAAACGATTTTTAACGATTTTTTAACTAACACGATTTTCTTGCCCTGCCACACGATTTCTATCGTTAAGATGATATGGAACATGATTCACATCCCTAATATTAAGTTGGAGGAACCAACAATTATTTTTGGTTTTTTTTATTTAAAGTGTGCCGCTGGTGAGGTTAGAAAAACAGATGCTTGTGAAATTGAGCGTCCGTTTTCCTAACCTGGCCACCTGACAGCCACCTCTTCTGGACGCACATTTTTCCCTAGCATCTCCTTGGTATCACGACCCCTCATTTAAATATTCTATTGCGCGCCCAGGAGATGGGGCTGGGCGCACGTTAAGAGTGCTCGTTTTCCGTGCGGCTTTATTGGATCAGCCTGTAGGTGGGGGTACATTGATTGTAGTACCTCGGTCACCCTATAGAGGGAGACAGTGATAAAGGCTTCTCTCCCAGACCTATGCAGTCACATCGTGTGCTGGAAGTGTGTCTGGAAAAGTGAATATACTATCGGGGCTGACCCAGGGGCAATGTTGTGTGTGTGATTGACCTTCAAACCTTGAACACAGCACTGCTCCTGTACTACAGGCTGGTCAAGGCTGGGATTATTGCAGAGGGTTTTCCACACAACTCCAAGCGAGTGAAGGGCTGAACCCGTCATTGCCTACCCTTCCTAATAATGGGTTGAGGGCATCATATCTCTTAGGGGACTGCTGCAGCACTGCCAGTTATTAATTCAGACATGGTTTTTGCCAGCTGAAGCCAGGAGATGGGGGCCCAGCACCCTGAGCTAATGCCAAAGTGATGTAAAAAATATGAATTCATAAAATAAGCATGAAAAGGTTGATAAAATGGTCATTGCATAGGACTCGAAATCTGCTACCACAGGACAACTCCGTCTCCACTCTGCTGGGTATAAGCTGTGGCCTTGTCCAGACAGAAACTGCATGAGATTGGGGAAGCCATGGGTTGAATGGAAGAGGGCTAGAAAAGGAAATTTAAAAGAAAATTGAAGACATGTTAACAAAGGAAACATAATACAGCTGAATGACACCTCAAAACAAAGATAAGAGTTATGCCACCAGACGTTTTCTTTAAATATCCTTGCTTGCTTGAAGAATGAGCTCGGAATAGATGCTGAGGCTTTTTGTCTTGTTTTGCTTTGTCTCTCCAGCTTATTATAGGTTCCTCTTGTGACTCGAGGTCCAGGGAAATTGATCTGCCAAGAAATGTGGATATGATTAAAGGCCAAGACAGATTGTGCGTGTGCGTGCGGAAACGTTGACAGACAGCAGCTATTCAACAGACATCGAGCCGCAGCTCCCTCCAGAGAGCAGCGAGTCCATCTGGTCTGTGCTGTGATGCCATGCATGTTTAACGTTTTAATTTTGTCTTTCAGTTGTTTGTGAATTCCCAATGCTATCCCAGCAACGCTGGCCTGGGAGAGCCTGAACTTGTTAGATCTGGGAAGTTAAGCAGCGTTGGGGGCCTGGCTAGCACTCTGACGGGGAACTACCAAGAAAGACCCAGGTGCTAATGCAAGTAGCAAACCTGTGGGGTATCCTGCCAAGGTAAGAAGACAGGCCCTGTCCCTAACCTCACCCTCTATTCCCAGGTATAGCTAGAAAGAGGACAGGAAAACAAGTACATGCTGAGAAGAATGCTACTAAATTGTGTGTAGCATTTTCCAACTGAGTTAGTGGAAACACATCTCTGTTGACTTGCTTTCTACTTTTTGGAATTGCTCCAAGAAAGAGAAAAAGAAATATGACTTTATAGATTAAAAAAAGATTATTAAAAAGTTGCTATTTTTAATAACTGATTTCTGCTGCTATGGTAACAGAAGTTCTAAAAATGATGTATAATTGAGAGCTACTTCAAGTTGTCATGGCAACTGACATTTTAAGCATACTAGCCTAAGGATTCACTTTCCTCTTTGTTTCCTGGCTTTGAGAATCTGGGGTTTTCTTTAACTCATTCACTTCTTTCTTGAAAGAAAGACCCTTGGCGTGGTCTTATTTTAAATGGGGAGGGAAAAGAAAAAAAAAAAAGACAAGATCCCACACCTACATTGGCAGTTTTTTTTAAATCTAGTCTTTGAAAGCCATAAACATCTCTGGTTTTCAGGCTAGCCAAAATGTGGGCATTAACTTGGCCCCTAGACTCAATGTATGCAAATATAATTTCCTGAATATTCTTTGTAGGTATCTTGAAATCCAGATCCCTGTTTCCACTGAATACAAACTATCTTATGCATATTCCCGGTGGATGTCCTGAAGACCAGGCTAGCTGGCGAGGTGGCCCTGAAGACTGGGCTGCAAACCACTGGGCTATTCAAGGGCATCACACCTATCCGAGAGAGACTGTGAGGCGGCAGGGTCACAGGACAGCCACCGTGAATATTCAGCAGATATATCTGGGAGTAAAGACTCCAGTTAGTTTTGCATATTTTGGTTAAGATGAAAATTAAACTTCAATGCATTCCTGAAAGGACTGCTGTGATATAGTCTATCAGGGCTCACAGCTCAAAATCATGTCAGATTTCTCTTTTTCAACCTTTTCCACCATTTCAGCCTTCGTTTCTTTTTTTTCCCCTTGGGATATCTCAGCTCAGAGAAATGTGATGACAGGAGAAGACTGTATAGCCTATCTAATCTGCCCATCCACACTCCCTTTCCCTGACCATTAATTCATGTTAGTACTGCATAGAAGAAGATAATGATCAGCCTTCTAAGCACTAAAAATTACTGCATTCAAGCTCAGGAGAAAACTCGGGTACCAATCCCGCTCCTGCCGGCTGAAGGTGAACACAGCGGAGTGGAGGAAGCCGAGAAGATTTTACAAAAAGGAATCGGCTTAAAAATTATTGGATACTGCAGAATGCTTGCTGTGACCTTTTTCCTTTCTTACAAAGGAAAACTGAGACGGAAAAAAACACATGAGAGAAGAGAGAGGCTTTCAGAAGACCATACAGTGATTTATGGCAGAAGAAAAGTTAAATCAGATTGTCAGGAGCAGGGGCTTCAGATGCACTGACACCCTTCCCCTGATCATGGCTAATTTGGGGTTTAGTTCAAAACAGGACACATGACTAGGTCAGGTCCAAATCAGGAGCAGCGCCGCAGCGCTAAGAAAAGGTGTGAGACCTTATGTGGCCGTCAGACGGGGCAGGCAAGATGGCTGCCCACCCAGGATGTCAGCTTGAGGCGGGAGTCAGCATGCCATGCTGCTGCTCTCATTACTGTAAATTCCCACACGGCTGCCCCTGGGGCACCCAGCGATAGCCCTGGGTACTTAACCTTAACAGGGGCTCAGTCTCTAGTTTTTCCTTACCCCTGCTGGGCTACTAATTATAGTCTGGATGCAAAGTTTTCCCGAGCCTTATTCAGTAAAGGACTTTCTCCCCAATTTTATTTATTTATTTATTTTAAGTTTTTCTATACCGGCATTCGCGATGGATATCGCATCATGCCGGTTTACAATTAACAAGTGGAGAAGGAACATAATAATAATAAATAATAATAATAAACATTAAACAAGTGAAGAGAAAAGATTGCAGTTACAATAAAACAAGGGAGTTACACAACTTGGAACAGAGAGAGAAGCTAGGATTTTAAACATAGATAACAAATATGCCAATTACGGCATTTGTAACATTAGTGGATTACCCTATTGAAGTGGAGTTAATTATTTGTGCTATATTTGGCCAGGAAGGCAGTATATCAATACATTTAAAATATAAGCAATCTTTCTTGAGTGAGCTCTTTCCAATGTGATTCTCCTTTTGACCATGCTTAGGCATCAAAGTCTAGGGAAAAAAAGCACAGTTTTTCAGAGAAATTGTATTCACTACTACTTATCAGCCTTCACTGAATGATGCTTGCAGCCCAGGGCAGCAGGGATAGGGCTGCATTGTGCTTCCTGTATGGCATGGGGAAACCTGCATGGAGCGACAGTCGCAACTCTAAAGGGGACACAATGGGATCGGGGGTTGGATTCCATGTGGGAATTTGGTCTTCTTAGGGTAAATGTGGATAGAAATCGCTGCTAGGAAGGATAGATAGGCTTTTCGGTCTCTATCTGATTTCATTTACTATGTTACCATTTCTATAGTACCAGCAGATGCAAACAGTGCTGGGAAGGATGCTCTGTGGATTTTAGTCTAGTTAAGACACTCACACAGGATAAACAAGAAGCTTCTGAAAATGTATTATTCAAAACTAGTTTTAAAAATTTAACAAAGTTATCATCATGGAAAGTCAGGGTTCAAGATTTAAACGCAGCATGAAAAAGGTGAGTTTTGATGTGGGTTTGGAAGAGGGATCATGGCACACCAACTCAAGAAGTCTATTCTAGGCACAAAGTAGAGAAAGATGGACAGCTCCATTGGCCATGGAGGAGAAGGGCACAGATAAAAGCGACTTGGCTAGATGAACAGAATTTGTGAGGAGGGATGCAGGGAAAGGTAGAGAAGAGGTAATGAGAGGGTGCAGACTGAATGCACTCGTGGGTGAGTAAGAACTTGTTCTGTGTGTGGAAGCAGATGTAGTAACTTGAGAAGAGGAGTTACATTCTTCTAGGGATGTAAGAGGAAGACACAAGAAGCTGTGCAGCTGAATAATGGTTATTTTGACTCTGGAACTTTGCTTTCTGGGTGTCCTGTGAGACACTAGTAGCTGTCTGATAGTGTCACACCTGGCCCATACTCACGTCTCGATTCTCAGCAGCAGTTCAGGTCAGAAGTAGGTTTCATGGCACATTTACAGAAACATGCATATAATTGTATAGAATTGACCATGCATACAAAATACATTTTTATTGAAAATTAACAATGTAAATATTACTTTTAAATTAAAAGATGCTCAACCTTTGTTGTGTGTAGGCAAGTTTCTTTTGTTCTGGTTCCTGTTTCTTTCTGACACTTCCTTTTTCTCTTCTGCTCTCTCTCCCGGCAAAGCTGCCTCTTATTATTTTCTCTATCAGAACGGTACCAGATGTAAATATAAAAACACAGAGCACTCCTCTAATAGTTAAAAGTATGTTAACTAGTCTTCTACCTCATAATGGTCAGAGATGCAATCATCTGCTACCAGGATTTCAGCTCAAACTCTACCTATGCATCTTATTTCTCTATAAAGAAAAACGAAGCAGATCAAAAATGGTCTTAAAAGAAGGCTGGGGGTGAATTTCCGCTTTTCTTATATAAATTGCTGCTGGCACAGAGTCCCGATTCCTGCAGCTTTAATCAATTAGATAAAATATTTTACGAAGGACTTAATAGTCCCACCCTAGGGGCCCTCATTACTTGCAGACTTGCTCAGGAGACCCCCTCTGATGGGGCCAAAAATGCCACACTAACACTCTTTTCTCCTACAATTTCTTGCTCTTTTATATTTCAGAATTGAATTTATATATCTCTTGTTCATGCTCCCAAAACAAGGTCCGTGCATCTGAGAGCCGCTGAGTTACATCAGCTGCTGGCACCGCTGCATGGAGGAGGATCCGCAAGGCCCCACAACTTAGGGGGGAGGGAGTTGCAGAGCCGCGCGGCGGTTCATGCGACGCAGATGAGCGGCAGGGTTGCGGTGAAGAAGAAGAGCAGTAAGGCCGCGTAGCGGTTTTCAACCCACCACGCAGCAAAGATGAGAGAGTTGCAGGGCCGCATGGCAGTTTCCAACCTGCAATGCAGCAAAAAAAGCGGAGGAGCCGATCTGTAGGCTATGTGGCGTTTTGCAACCCACCCTGCAGCAAAGATAAGAGAATTGCAGGTTCCCAACATGGCGCGCGGCGAAGAGGAGGAAGAGCTGCAGAGCCAGATGAGTTGGGAGAGTTGCACGGCCAAGATGAGGAGCTGCAGCCTGTAGGATCACGTGGTTCCCAGGTGACCATAAAGAAAAAAAAAGCCTCCTCACAGCAGAAGTGGAGGGCTGGGGCTGCTGGGAGAGGCCTTGGTGTCAGCATGTATGTGTGTGTGGGTGTCTGAGCAGAAGCAGACTGTGTGTGTGTGTGCTTGAGCATGTGTGTGTTTGTGTGAGGCAGCTCTGAGACAGATGCAAGCTCTAGGGATTATGGTTCTAGGTGACCAGAAGGAAAAACAAATGCAAGGCAGTTCCCAACCTGCCCCATAGGAGAAGCGGAGGACCAGGACTTCTGGGAGAGGCCTTGGTGTAAGCATATGTGTGTCTGAGCATGTGTGTGAGAGCAGGCATGTATGTGTGTCTGAGTATGTGTGTGTGAGAGCAGGCATGTATGTGTGTCCGAGTATGTGTGTGAAAGAGGGAGAGTGCATATGTGTGAGGGAGCACGGAGACAGATGCAAGCTCTAAGGATGATGGTTCTAGGTAACCAGAAGGAAAAACAAAATGCAAGGCAGTTCCCAACCTGCCCCTCAGCAGAAGTGGAGGGCCAGGGCTGCTGGAAGAGGCCTTGGTGCAAGCATGTGTGTCTGTGTGAGGGTGTGTGTCTGAGCAGAAGCTGAGTGTGTGTGAGAGGAGGCATGTGTTTGTGTGAGAGAGCACAGACAGATGCAAGCTCTAGAAATGATGGAATAAGGTCTAAAATAGTAGTAAGTTGTGGTTTTTTTTTTAGAAGTAATTTCTTCAGTTTATATTAGGAAAAGATGTTATTGAAGCATAGGGTATTCTCTTCATGTGTGTCTGAACATGTGTGTGTTTCTGAGAGTGCGTCTGTGAGCATGTATATGTGAGAGAGGGATCTTGTGTATGTGCATGTAAATGGGAACATGTGCATGTGAGCATGTATATGTAAGAGGGAGTGCATGTGAGAGAGCATATGTATGCGTGTGTCTGTACAGATATATATCTATGACAGAGAGAGGAGAAAGTTTATGCATCTCTCTCACTAGTCAGCGTGTCTGGAAATCAAAAGGTTCCAGGTATGGAGAGCATGAATTATTTTATCCTTAGTTTTAATTTTTGGATTCTGTTTGATGTGTCTGCTGTTTTGAAATATTTTATTAGTGTTTGAGAAAATTAAAAGAAATTGTAATTCCTGTGTAGGGATCTATAGCAGCCTGGTTTCCTAACAAGAGCTTTTATTGGTATTCTGGGCCCTGGTGTAATGTATGCAGTGTTGCTTTTTCATAGATAAGGCTATTAGGGTTGTTTATGTATGGGAGGTTTACTATATTATAATGGTAATTCTGTTTATTCATGGCTTTCTGAGGGCCAAGCCCACATCCAGCACACATTACAAAAAGTCTAATTCCATAGGAGCTCCAAGTATCTTTTTGCAGAGTTTTCTGATTGGCACCAAGGGAGTACATGTAAATTTAATATGCATTTTATTTAGGCATTTTATATACCATTGTTCCAATAGAAGATCGCAACAGTTTACAAAATCAACATTCATATTCTAGGTCAACACAACATTTGAAACATGTTAATTAGGGGCTAAGACAGCAGTTTCCGTTACATAAGGTCCATTTCAATAACCTTTGTGTATTAGTCAGTAAGTTTCTTAATCCCTTCAAGCAAGGCCAGGGGTCAATCAATCATATTCATAAAAAGAATATTTCAAACCAGTTAATGAATAAAATATCAAAAATTTCCAAACACCAAAAAAAGTCAAAAATCTGAAGAAAAAGAAATCCAATAAAAAATGTTCTATTCACCCCCCCCCCCCAAAATATTTTAAAAGAGCAGAATCATCAAATTACACCTGATAATTAAACCTAATAAGGATTTAAAAATCTGCTCTCCATACCAGGGATCTGATTTCCAGTCACCCTGAGACTGTCGTGGTTTGGGGGAGGAAGGGCCACACAAATTTTATCTTCTCTCTCACACACACATGCACAATAACACATTCATTCTCTTACACACTCCGCCTCACAGATACATTGTGTGTGTGTGCCTATGTGTGACAGGCACAAAACATACATAAACACACAAGCTCTCACAAAGACATATTCCCAGGCTCATAGGTTCTCACACAGATACACGCATAGGCTCTTACAGTCACAGCACAGACAGATCCACTTATACACACACACACACACTCTCTCACTCACAGGATCAATCTCTCGCTCTCTCACACATTTTTGGACCTCTTCATCTGCCCCTGACTCCGGGGAAAGGCCGGCAGCACCTCATCTTCTGCCACAGGTTTGGAGGAAATGCCGCTGGTACTGCAGGACTTTGCTTTTGCTGGCGGTAAGTAGGAACCCCGCCAGCACGGTACTTCGCACCCCCCCCCCCCCCCCCCGTTAGTACACCACTTCCTGCTTGGGGTGGGCGGAAGTTGTGCCCGGGAGTGCACGCCCGCATGAGCCTCTCCTTCCATCGCCAGAGCTCTCTTTCTTCGGCAGGTTAGGCTCCGCCGCCGGCCCGCCTCCTCCCCCGACTGTGCCACTCTTTGAAAATGCAGGGTATGCACACCCGGTTGCGCCGGCCTGAGAGGGCATCACAATAATTGTTCGCACAGGGCAGCAAAACAACTAGCATCGGTCCTGCCCCCAAATCTCGAATGCTGGCATGGAGCATTCAGGTCCCGGTGTACAGCAGCTTTTTTTTTTTTTTAAACAAAACACTTTTAATCTCCGGTAACATAATCAATATAACCGTAAACTTCGTAAGCGCCTATCGTTGCCAAAACAACTTTTTTTTTCCTTGGAAAAGTTGGCAGAGCAGCCGAGCAATACGAAACCTTCTAAGTTCCGGATCTAGGAGGCAGAGAGGGCTTATAATTCCCCCCCCCCCCCAAAAAAAAGGTTTTTGGCTCACATTAGCAAACTTATTAAAATACTTTGACTAAAAAATGAGACAGAATATGAAACGTCAGAAAAGGCAAACAGGGCAAAAAGACGGGGCATGGTCCAAAACAGCGCCCCAAAATTACAAATCCTCGCTTATTTGTCTCGGTCTGGCGCATCGGGAGCTGCTCCACTTCTTCCCCCTTTCTGTCCCGGTCCGGCGCCCGAGAAACGAGAAAAGGCGCGCGCGCGCGCCTCCCGAAGAACGCAGGCAGCGGTCATTGGCTGCCGGCGCCTGACGTCATCGAGGTGCGCCACGTCTGGTCTGCCTCCAGGAAGTTGGCGGTGGCGGACTCGAGGGGTTTGCCGGGGAGGCCCCCGAGTGACGGGTGAGTGCCGGCCAAGCTCCCCTACTTTAACTTCCCGGTGGTACAGTGGCCCCGAGGGAGGGGGTCGCAGCAAATTCGTGGGCAGCTCGCTGACCTTTTTCTTGAAGTTCCGGGGGTTTGCCCTCGAGCAAGAGCATTGTATTTAATTAAAATTAATTAGTTAATTTAAGTTAAACATTTTAAAAAAATTTAAGCCACCGGACCAAGGTCATCGCCTTCTAGAGTAACAGCTAACTCCCAAACGATATAGCAAATATGCATTTTTAAGAATGTAATCAAAAGTAATACCTTGTCACAAGAGAGCAGCTCTCGATTATTAAAGGAGAATTTTAAAAGTCCGATGCACGAATATGTTGGGTTCGCGGGCGCTGAGCGGATTTTAAACGTCGCCCCTATAAGTGGCGGGGTGTAGTCTGGGCAGAACATGAGCAGTTCGAGCTTTAACCAGAAACTTGTACGTAAACACGCAATCTGATGTGCAGTGCGGCCTCCTGCTGCCTAATTTTACTTCTGCTATGGGTGGTGTGTAAGGGGGGGGGGGCCCCCCAAAAACAAATAATAAACCATTTCAGAGGGGTGTAAAGGCTATCAAACTAAGGGGGTTTGGAGGACCTAGCTAGTAACTGGGCGAACTGGAAAAACGGGCAGTGAAGTTGACATGTGTCTTTTAAAATTCCCCACTTATTTTGTAAAAATAGGATTAATCCACTTAAAATTGCATGCGCACATATACATGTGTATGTTATAGCCGCTTCCCTGAGTGCGGACTGATAAACCTGCGCACATGTGTGCTCATGCACTGGTTTGAAAATTACTGCCCCGTGAATAGGTGGAAGGCTTTTTAGGTAGCTGTTGTTATATATTGTGTTTGGGGTCAGACATCCCCCCCCTAGAGCCATTGGCCAGTCAATCGTAGCTTTCCCCTTGTGAGCTCATGTGCAAATAATCCAAAAAAGAAAAGTATATCGTTTTTATCCTTTAAATATTAAAAATATAGTCTTTTCCTGGTCAGATTTATAATAAACTAATAGATATTTTATCTGTGTTTTTTGAAATAAAGGGTTTATAGAACTATTGGTTAGCTTTATATTTTTCTAGACTGTTCTCTTTAATCGGTGGTCATCAAGCTCCGATACTTCCTGAGTCACATTAGAAGCAAGCTGAATTCCAAATAGGGAATCTTCATTACATTTATTCATAACAAAGTGTGAGTTCTGATTGATTCTGTGTATTAAATTGTGTATGGTAAAAGCAACAAGTAAACAGCACTACTAGAATCTGAAGTATCCATATGGCTGTTTTGTACATTTTTTGGTCTCATTTGTGGGTAAACTCTCTTTTTTGTCTTACTATATTTTTCTTACATTTTTATACCTTTTGTATAGCTACATCACGTCACCCTGATTTTTTTTCCCCTTCATATGGTGGGAGGTTTCAGAAATACTATTTTCCCAAGAATGCAGTAAATTGGAATGACCAAAGTTGGTATTAATTTTTTACTGACTACTAAAGAATATAAATATTTTTTTTTAGTACTGCTTCTTTAAAGCTTTAAAATGACATGTTGCTCATAAGTTTCAAACTAATGGCCCTAAGTACTGAATATTTTTCCCATGGGCACAATATGGGAAAAATCAATAGTAAGGTCCCTATGTATTCCTGTTCTATATCAGTGTAGACTATAGAGCATCCTTGATTTGTTACTGTCAATATTTGCTGTGTATAAATCCTGTACTGTTTCTTTGTCCTTTAATATTGTGTATCGATACACAGTTCACTTTGCTGTCACTATTCTTATTCTATTTTTGTCCAAAGAATTTGACAAATCACATTTTGTTAATTTGAACTTAGAATGGTTTCCATGTTCTAGTTTGCCCTTGAATGCCGATAGCCATTAAATGAAACCCCCATTAAAGCAATTCTAAGTAATGTTTGTAAACATCCAGAAGCAAGTTCAATATATTAAAATAAACCCTTCTTATGGCGGAAGAATGAATTTCTCTGTCACAGAGGGTGAAATATATCTGGTGTTCCAGGGACACAGCTTTTAGAGTTGGGCTGTTGGCCTGTAGTGGAGTGGCTAGTTGTGCCTTGTTTGACAGATGTGTACTGTAGCAGAGGGAAGGAGGAGCTTCAGGGTTGCTGATTGTTTTGAGGTTTTGTTTTTTTGTTCTTGGCCATCAGTTGTTTCTGTCACTTGGTATTCTCTCATTGCTTACTAGACTAGTAATGTCTTCCTTCCAGAAAATTCCACCTGTGTAAGGAGTAGTGCTGGTTATTTATAGTGGTTGAGATGCATATGCACAGTTACTGAGGGCGATACCATTTTGACTGATTTAAATTGCAATGTGCAAAAAATAATAATCCTTGCTCTTATTACTATTGAATCATTAATGTTAATTATGCCCCTGACCACTGCATACTAAGTTTTATCTTCAAATCAGAAATGCTTACAGTACCAGGCATAAAAAGCTCAGAAACAATGATTACTCCAGTTCCAGTCTTGTTCAGAATGTATTCTGGATTTTTTTCTGTTTTGCTCATAAGTTTGCTCCTGCTGCTTTTTGGCTTCCAGCTCAATTGGAACAGGGCTTCTTTGCGCTGCAATGCCATGAGCTTCCATTCGCAACTATCTGTGTCTGCCCCGCCCCCCGTTATATATACTCCTGCTCCCCTCAATTCACTTTAACAGGCCATTGCAGCGGCAATCCTTGGCCAAGGGGCCACACACCAGGGCGCCCTCTGGAACCTTGCAATTGTAGATCCTAAGTGTGGCCACTAGATGTCACTCATTTTGTACTGACTAGGACTCCCTTTCTCCTAGGGGCTGTGAACACGTCCTCCACAGCATCTCTAGCCTCGGCCAATCTGGGGAGTGGAAACCTGGGCTGGGAATTGAACCCAGGTCCTTCCATGTTCAAATGGTCAGGGCTTTTCCAGTCCTGATGTGTGGCCACATAGCAGTTGTGCAAAAGTTTCACACAGAGTGCTTCAAGAGAATCCAATGGGAATAGGTTTATAACTTCATCATTTCAGTTTGTAAATGTCAGATGACTCTTGTCCTGTGCCCAATGTGTTTTCTGAACAAGATTGTTTGCTGGAATTGGAGACTCAAAAGAAAATGCCTTTTCCAAGCAAGGTTTGGATCAACATTTTCCTTTCACTTACCGTAATGCAGGTGCACTTTGCAAAGATGGAGAATGGAGGGCAACCTTCGATAGTCCAAGTCATTTTATTGGCCAGCAGTTCAGCGGTCACAGCCATCCTGTACGCCATTTACCGACAGAAGTCTCAGAATATTCGGACACTGAAGGTTAGTAATTCCTAGGGGGCAGAGGAGGCTGGCGATGGACCTGCCCCTAGCAGAACTCTGTGTAGCCCTTCTGTTGTTCACCCCTGGGGCATCCTCTTTGTAAACTTTTCTCTCCTTCTTGTCCCCTGCGGTGTACAGGGAGCCACAAGATTGTCTTTAGATGAAGACTTGCAGAGGATTCTCATGGAAGCACCAGGGAAGTGCATCCCCTATGCAGTTATTGAAGGTACATTAGATGTTTGCAGCCAGGACTGAAAATGTGTACAGGAGTCAGAAATAAGAATCCTGCTTTTGGGCTCTTATGATGCAGCTGAATACCAGAGAGTATGGGTAGTTTCTGACAGTGCTGAAGGTAATAGAGGAAATGTAGGTAATCACATAGCTGGGTCTGTCTGGCAGGGTACTTGGGGGACCTTAGAGGCTGAATATTTGAGCACCAGTTTTGTGGTATGGCGTGGGAAGGGGGAGGTGCTGGGTGAGAACTAAACAGGGCGTCTTGTATGCTTATCCGCTCAAGAAGATGGAGTGCCAAGGCGAGAGACCACAACAATGGGCCTGGACAGGGAGAAAGATCTTACAAGCAGTCGCACCCTATCGCTGGAATCTATCCTTAGAGAGAATTGGGCAGACTGGATGAGGTGCTTGGTCTTTTTCTTCCGTCCTGTATTGTGTTAATGTTTATTACGGATACATTCCCAAGATGTTGCGAATTAGGGATGTGAATCGTTTTAGGACGATTAAAATTATCGTCCGATAATTTTAATATCGTCTTAAACCGTTATGGAACACAATACAATAGAGATTCTAACGATTTATCGTTATAAATCGTTAGAATCGTGAGACGGCACACTAAAACCCCCTAAAACCCACCCCCGACCCTTTAAATTAAATCCCCCACCCTCCCGAACCCCCCCCAAATGACTTAAATAACCTGCGGGTCCAGCGGCGGTCCGGAACGGCAGCAGTCCGGAACGGGCTCCTGCTCCTGAATCTTGTTGTCTTCAGGCGCCATTTCAAATGGCGCCGAAAAATGGCGGCGGCCATAGACGAACACGATTGGACGGCAGGAGGTCCTTCCGGACCCCCGCTGGACTTTTGGCAAGTCTCGTGGGGGTCAGGAGGCCCCCCACAAGCTGGCCAAAAGTTCCTGGAGGTCCAGCGGGGGTCAGGGAGCGATTTCCCGCCGCGAATCGTTTTCGTACGGAAAATGGCGCCGGCAGGAGATCGACTGCAGGAGGTTGTTCAGCGAGGCGCCGGAACCCTCGCTGAACGACCTCCTGCAGTCGATCTCCTGCCGGCGCCATTTTCCGTACGAAAACGATTCGCGGCGGGAAATCGCTCCCTGACCCCCGCTGGACCTCCAGGAACTTTTGGCCAGCTTGTGGGGGGCCTCCTGACCCCCACGAGACTTGCCAAAAGTCCAGCGGGGGTCCGGAAGGACCTCCTGTCCGTCCAATCGTGTTCGTCTATGGCCGCCGCCATTTTTCGGCGCCATTTTGGAAAATGGCGCCGGCTGAAGACAACAAGATTCAGGAGCAGGAGCCCGTTCCGGACCGCTGCCGTTCCGGACCGCCGCTGGACCCGCAGGTTATTTAAGTCATTTGGGGGGGTTCGGGAGGGTGGGGGATTTAATTTAAAGGGTCGGGGGTGGGTTTTAGGGGGTTTTAATGTGCCGGTTTTGCGATTTTTCGATTTTCACGATTTTTCACGATATTTTACCCCCCCAAACGGCAACAATACGATTCCCTCCCCCTCCCAGCCGAAATCGATCGTTAAGACGATCGAGGACACGATTCACATCCCTATTGCGAATGCTGCCTCCTGATAGGGCTACTAAATATTACAAACAGTCACAGATCTCTGAGCACATCAAAGCATCTGCCTAAAATGTTAACATCGGGTTTTTTTTACTTTATGTTTCTTGAATTTTTTAATTATACAAAGGACAAACCTTGCATGGAAACATTGAGAGACACATAAGAAACAAACGAATAAAATTTGTAACAGTAATATATAACAAATCTATTCTCTCCCACTAATAAACATCAAAAAAAGGGGGAGGGGGAATTGGAAATAGAAAGAAAAATAAATCTTTCTCCTCTTATTTTAAGGCAGTGGACAGCATGAATATAATCACTGATTATCCCTATACAGACTCTGGGTTAATATTGAGTCTACCCCTTCAGCTGGTCAGGTTCAAAGAAATTAAAGGTATTAGCACCTGGCTTTATAATGCATTTGGAAAGATATCTTCAAAGAAATGAAGCTAAAAGCTGAGAACGCATAGAAAGAAACCGCTTACGTCGATCTGGCGTTATCTTAGCTAGGTCAGGATAAATTCTGACCAAGCCTCCTTAAAAAAGAAACTTCAAAATCCAGAAAGTAGGACTTCATCAGCAAAGAAACATCTCGCTCATAATAAAAAGAAAGCAACAATGTGGACCTTTCAATAACTTCAATACTGGAATTCTCCAAATAAGAAGTTAAATTCATAGAGTCCACATTCACTCGAGGTTGAACTTCCGATTTAGTAGCAGACAAAACCACTTTGTCAGTAGGAGGTGTCTTCTCTGCAGGAATCTTTAAAACTTCAAGAAAATGATGCCTAAGAGTTACTCGAGGCAGTTCACCCATCACTTTGGGGAAATTTGGGAATCTCAAATTCAAACGTTTAGCCGGGTTTTCCAAATTTTCCATCCTCCTAGAAAGGGAATGACGCTCACAAATTAAGGTAGCGTTTACCGACTTTAAACCTTCCACAGCACTCCCCAGAGATGGTAAAGACGCCAAGTGCTCCTGTAGAGCGTTCTGGTGATCTACGGCGACCTTATCCTCTGATGGTTTGGCTTAGGTCCTGCTAATTAGGTCCCAGAGTGAGGCTAGGGCGACCACGGCTGCCGCAGCTGCTCACCTACCGAAGTAGCCTCAACCCCTGAAGAGACAAAGAGGAAACGCTGTTTTCTCCTGCTTAGATTTTGAGTTTGCTGTAATGGGCGTAGGGCTCACCCCAGCTCCCAGCGAATTGCCGACGGCTCCCTCCTCACGGGGCCGGGGAAAGAGGTCATCAACACGCACCCCTTAGCAATGCCGGCATTCATCAGGGTCAGCGCAGGCAGTGGAGATCGGACGCCAGGCGGGCTAGGAGACGCTTCCCCCGGCGAGAACAGAGCTCCTCCCTCTGCCTCGCCAACGGGGCGTACTCCGGAAGGGTCCATTGATCCTGGGGAATAGAGGGTGTGGAAGGGCAGACCCTCATTTCCCCCCTTTTTTTTTTTTTGTGAGGCACCAGAAAAAGAAACTTAAGCAGCAGGTAAATGGAGAACAGCAGGAGAGCACTACTGTTCACACCGCCACCTTGGGGTTAACCCCCAGGGTTAACATAGTAAAAAGGACAGAAGGGCTTTGATTACTGTTCCAACATTCAGGGCCCAGTTTACTTTTTCCTACTGCCTTGTTCGTGCCCTAAAATGCCCACCACCTGGTTGTACTTGATAAGCACGACTTCGTCCGTCAGATAGCATGAAATTACCTGCTTCAGAGATGTAACTTTCTTTGTGTGTCAGTTCTTCTTTCGCTGCCGAGTACTTCCCTGCATTTCAGGTCAACACAGAGCTGATAAAAGAAAACAAAAACCTTTTGAACTTGAAAAGGGTAAACCGTTTCTGTATTTTTCCCCTCTTCCCAGGTGTGGTCCGATCTGTCAAAGAAACTCTGAGCAGTCCGTTTGTGGAAAGCTGCAGGGGAGTCATTCAGAGGCTGTCGCTGAAGGAACACAAGATGGTGTGGAACCGGACCACGCATCTCTGGTGGGTCTCCCCTCTGTTCACCGCTGGCCCTGGTGTCTCTTCTAGGCTAAAGGAAGTGGGTTATTCTTTGAAAAGAAACTGGTTAGAGCAGCAGGTCCTAGGACTTGGTCTCCTGTGAGTATAAGACACTCGGTGATCTCCCATTGCTCTGACTGAGCAGTCCAGGCAGATGGAACTGGATGGCAGTTCGCTGCTCTCATCTAGTTCAGTGGTTCACATTCAGCTCTGGCTGTTAGAGCTGACAGGTGCTACCATCTGAAAGCAATGTGAAGAAATGAGCGAATGGGCTCAGTCCGAAATGATTACTCGCTGTCCAGTCTTCAATCAGTTTGGTTGATTTGTCGTAACTTCCTGTCCTGGTTACATACACTACAGGCAGTTTTAAGGAAAAATGCAAATACAAAACTGCAGCTATATCCATGTTTTTATTTTTTGCTGAGTCTCCAGAGATACTGAATCTTTGTTTGATTTCTTCTTCATCCTGAACCAGGAACGACTGTGAGAAGATTATTCACCAGAGGACCAGCACGGTGAACTTTAACCTGGTGCCCGGGGAGAGTGACGGGACGCAGGTAGCAGTGAGGGTGCTCAGGCCCCTGGATGCCATAGAGCTCAGCCTGGAGACCGTGTATGAGAAGTTCCACCCTGCCATGCAGTCCTTCACCGACGTGATTGGCCACTTCATTAGCGGCGAGCGGCCCAAGGGCTTGCAGGAAACGGAGGAGATGCTGAAAATTGGAGTGGCGATCACGGGGGTAGGGGAGCTGATTCTGGATAACAAAACCATCAAGCTCCAGCCCCCAAAATCAGGCATGCAGTACTATCTCAGCAGCCTGGACTTTGACACGCTGCTGCAGAAACAGGAGTCTCGCCTCAGACTCTGGAAAATCCTGACTGTCGTCTTTGGCATGGCCACCTGTGCCAGCCTCTTCTTCATCCTGCGACGGAAGTACCGGCACCACAAGGAGAAGCAGCACTTGCAACGCATGCAGGACGAGTTCCGGGCGGCACAGGCACGTCTCCACTCCGAGCTGCCCATGGAAGGGGAGGAAGGGTTGAAAAATGCCTGCGTCATCTGCCTGAGCAACATCAAGTCCTGCGTCTTCCTGGAGTGTGGGCATGTGTGCTCGTGTGACGAGTGCTATCTGGCCTTACCAGCTCCAAAGAGGTGTCCGATATGCAGGGAGGGGATCTCCCGCATCGTTCCTTTGTACGATAGTTAAAACGCTGCCGTGTCTGACAACAGCCAGTGTGTCATCCTCTTTGTAGCCATGTTCTGGACACACGGCTCACTGAGAGTTGGGAGGGAAAAGAGAATAGCAGAAAAGGGATGCCGGGACTGTCCCCTGGCCTGACCAAAGAATTTGCACAGAAAAAAGTTTAATGACAAGATCAGAATTTGGCAGTAGTGGTGGAGGAAGAGTCCTTGCAGGCACCAGCTGAAAATGCTTTAGAGCAAAATAGCCCAAGTCACAGAACATGGAAAACCTAACAGCAACCATTGGGGGCAAATCTAGGAAGCCACTATGGTGCCATGGTTAATAACCCATGCAAGTTTAAGATTCAGCTCCCTGCAGGCCTTTTCCTTCATGCAGTCAGCAGCCGGGTGCGCTGGCAGACATGATACTGGTTGATAACAGCTTTTTGTGTGTAAATGTTATAATTAAAAAAAGAAAAAAACAAATGTGGACTGTGACTTGGAGGAAGGGAGTGTGAGCTGGAGTCATCCCTCAGTTCCTGGCACAGTGCGCAGTTCTAAATGCTTTACTGCACCTGGGGAAAACTAGGTCCTTAGTGGGCCGCTATGCCTTTCTTTTAGACCAATGGGGGAATTATCCGAGCTGATGGGTGTACGTGAGCTTCTGAGACCAGGTCGGGCCCACGGTCTCGACAGCTGGCGAGAAACAGCCTGGGATAATTCTGCCACGCACCTCCAAGATTCCCCAACACATTAAGCGGGTAGGAAGCAACAGCACAATCTCTGATTTTGGCACAGGAAGACGGGAGTGCCCCATGCAGTTTTACTTTATTTTTTATTTTTTTTTTGTATGGAGTTTGCAATTGTCACCACCTCTGATTTTTCTTGTACTGTAAACCAAAAAAATAAAACTTCTGCTATGCTTCTGGGAAAGTGTTTGAACTTTTGCGTTTTATGTGGAAATAATAAAATCTGATACGAACAGACAGATCTCTGAGCTCTTCCCTTCGCTTTGTACGTTATTTGAGGGCTTCGTTGCCGTCTCGACTTTCGATTGTGCAGTAACAAAGTGTACTGTAATGGAGTTCATGGGTGCACGGGGTAAGCTAAAAGGGCAGAGCACACATGAAGCGCCTGATTCCACAGTGGGGGGGGGGGGGGTTGGGGCTCCCAGAACGTAATCTGAAAGCAGCCGGGTCTGTCTGTCTGGCAGGCTGCCTGTTCTGGAAGAAGTAGAAGTCCTAGTGGTGAGGCAGGCGCTCATGTAGGCAGATCCTTTGTGGGGCTCACAAGCAATGGCAGCTGTTAAGATCGTACGGGATGACAGAATCAAATTAGCAGCTGGGTCTGTCCGGCAGGCCGTACAAGGGACCTAGGAGGGCTGGTGTTTGGGCCATAAGCCACACTAGTATTGCTGGCTATTTAGGGTAATATGATGTTGTGGTTGGTGTTGGAGGGGACTAAGGGGGCCGATGCAGTTCTTATGCACGCAAAACAATTGCATCCAACGTGCATGCACGGTTTTCGAATGCTCGCACATCCCCCTTTCTTGGGCACTTGTAATACTCGAGTGGTGCACTAAAAGGCACGCACGGTAGATAAATTGCGCGTCCCTAGCATCGAACGCCCAGGAGAAGTGGCTGGGCACAGGTAAGGAAAGCTGACACCGAGTTTTCCCGGGCATCCCTTTTCCCAACCCGTGCACAGCCACACCCACAAATTGAGCTTCCCTTTCCCTAACCCGACCGCTGTCAAAGAGTTTTTGTTTTCATGTTGCAGCTTTCTGTGGTTCCTCCTGCTTAGTATCACAACAATATTAAGTAGGATAAAAGATTGACATTTCTATAGCAAGAGATTAAACAAAAAAAATATAAGGCAATACCTTATTTGTAGTGAAGGAGTAACACATTTCTTGACAACTGTTTGGGAGCTAGTACTACTTCCCAAAATCACACAAAAGATGGGGTTTTCTGAATACACAACTAAATCACAGATTACATTCCAGTGCTGGTGGCAAAGGGGACACTGATATGGCAGCGTGAGAAGCAGATGCCAAAGGGGCAGCAGAATTACCTCTGGTGGTGATTTAAAAAGCTCAAGTTTCTGTGAAGTCTTTTTTTTTTTTTTTTTATGGTGGTTTTGATGTGTTTAATCTAATGGAAATTCATTCTTGTGCCCCAGTACCTTCATTTAAATATTGCTAGTTTCCTGCAAAGAAATGCTTTATTCATTATTTAGGTCTATGATTTAAATTCTGTCTCTGGAACAAACGAGGAAAATCATAAACCCTGTCTGCCTTTGAAGTGTTGCTTTCCAGCAGAAGATTAAAAAAAAAAAAAAAAAAGTGGGTCATAAACACCGTAGGTTTGTAATTAGCTCCATCTAGTGGCAGGTTTTATACTACTAGTAGAAACTTCTACAGCAGTCTGCAACATTCGCTATTTTTTAGGTAAACTAAAGTAGTGTGGTTGTCCCATTTGTCCATTTGAATGCAAAGAAATAAAGGTCAATAACATGAGGTGAGACCTTTTTATATTGCACTAACTTATGGGCCGATGCAGTAAAGTGCGCTCAGGCCGAGCACACTGTTAGCCCCCGTTTGGCCACGCGCTTTCAATGGGAGAGACAGTCAAATGCATGTTGATGGGCCTATTAGTCAGTCCAGCGCGATACAGAAAGTAAAATGTGCAGCCAAGCCACACATTTTACTTTCAGAAATTAATGCCTGCCAAAGGCAGGAGTTAATTTCGGCCGGCACCGGGAAAGTGTACAGAAAAGCAGAAAAAACTGCTCTTCTGTGCACCCTCCGACTTAATATCATAGCGATATTAAGTCGGAGGCCCCAAAAGTAAAAAAAAAAAAAAAAAAAAAAAATTGAAATAAAAAAATTTTAAATCTGCCCGTGGGTTGGAAGACGGACGGCGTCTGTTTTCCGAACCCGTGGCAGTCAGCGGGTTTGAGAACAGATGCCCGTAAAATTGAGCATCGGCTGTCAAACCCGCTGACAGCCGCCGCTTCTGTCAAAAAGAAGGCACTAGGGACGCGCTAGTGGCCCTAGCATCTCCTTTTACCGCAGGCCCTCATTTACATATTTTTTTTCTTACTGAATCGCGCGCCCAGGAGAGTGGGCACTCGCCGGCTCTCCCGCGGGTTTTTCTGTATCGGCCCGTTAATGCATTCCTTGACTAGCTGTTGGGAGCTGACGCTCACTTCCTCGTGTCCAAACAATGAACTGGTAGAACAAACGTTGGTGTTCCCTGAACATACAAGGGATTCACAGATTACAATACAATGAAGATTAATGAGGTTAGGGATTGGAATTCTGCTTACAGAGGATTTGATCGCTCTATATATTTTTTTTTACAGTATGTGGTTGTGGGGTATAATATGAAACTATTTGATATATATTTCGCTTTTCAGGCACGTCAAAGCTAAAATCTATGTGAAGTAGGGAATGATTGGGACAGGGTTTAAACGCTTAAATGTTTTTATGTATTTATGGTTGAAGCATGTGGTGCTTATTTTACTTGTAGGATTGCTGTGGGTTGATTGGTAGCAGCATTTGCCAAATGTAAATAAAACAAAAATGGAGGTGTGGAGAGGTCAGGAAAATCCAGGTCTCTATCTGTCCTTTTATGTTAGCATTGATCGTTTTAAGTTCAAATATCTTATGTTCCTGGTTTGTTCTGAAGGTCCCTTGTAGCATCCTGATCACAGTCATTGCCACAGTGGTCTGACCCTGAAAAAAAAAAGGTCTCCCCCTGGAGGTGTTGCCTTGCTCTTTGTGATGCGTAATTTTGCGTGTCTGTGGGTTCATTCTCCTCTTTGAAGTGTCAGGGTCAGCTGAAGTTAAACTGCTGCATGCACGATCGTTAAACACGTTGTAGAGACTTGCACATTTCCAATATAATAGAGAAGCCACATTTGGTAGACTTTATATGTTAAGCGCCAGTTCCCACCCGCTCTCTTGGCTCATCTAGCGGGGGTGCTCTCCCTGGACAGATCAGGGTGCAGTTTGGAAGGGGTCCTGGACCCCCAGTAAGAGACTACCCTACCAGATTTCAGGCATGGAATGTGCCCTTGATCTGCATGGACAGACATGACAACAGCAATAGTCATGCTGCACTGTAAACAGATTTCATAGGTCATGCACTGATTGGTTGTAGCATGACTAATTAGAAACTAGCTAGTTAAAAAAGAGGACAACCAACCAGTGATAATGGCAAAGAGAGAATTCCAAACTCTACATTAAAATGTTTTTAAACAGAGGGGCAGATGTATCACAAGCTTCGGTAAAAGACATGGGAAGGAGACTTGATGTTAATTTGCAATTAGGAATTTGTATTCTCATCTACTCGGTGGACGAATCCCTACTGGGCAGACGGGATGGATCAATTTGGTCTTTATGTGCCATCCTTTAATTTGTCACTTTGTTCCAGTGTTGTCTGTCTCTCCCATTGCAAATATTGGGAGATTTTCATTGATAAATTAGGACCAAGTTTTGTGCTTGAGCCATTGTTTTGATACATCTACTACAAAGTCTCCATAATGGTCCCGTTTTCAGGGCTGGGTGGGACTGATGGAAAGTTCCCAATTAGTGGTATATGATTTGGCAATGAGAGGGGTAACTAAAATTACAACTGAAACATAGACCCATACTGGCAGAAAAAGACCGTATGGCCCTTTCAGTCTACCTATCCACCCAACTAGTTTAGCTTTATAATTTTCATCACTCCCTCAGCGAGTCCCTGTGCTTTCTTTCTTTCTTTCTTTATTATACTGGAGTTCGATTTTACTTATAACATCAGTTTACATTCAACCAAAAAATGCAGGAAATTGGGCGTTTCCTTTGTCTAATACATTGAACAATTGTAACGTGGAAGTGGTTAACATGGGATATGAATGGAACATGGAAATGGTTAACGAGAGAGAAGAACATTAATGGAGGTCAAAGTGAAAGTAATCTTCTTAAATTCAGGTATTGTTTTTGTCTCCACCACCTCCACTGGGCAGCTGAGCCCTGTATCCACTACTCTCTCCATAAAGAAATGTGTCCTAAGATTACTCCTGAGTCTACCCCCTTTCACTCTCATCTCATGACTCCTTGTTCTAGAGCCTCCTTTACATTGAAAGAGGCTCACTTCCTTTATTACCTCCCACTCAAATCTGTTTGGAGCCCAGTCTGTCACTTCAGGGCCCGAACTAAGGGTGCTCAATTTATCTATAAGTCACCGATGTGGTACTGTGTCAAACGCTTTACTGAACTCCAAGCACGCTGCATCCAGCACCCTCCCTTGATCCAACTCTGGTCACCCAGTCAAAGAAATTTGTTCTGATTCATTTGACAACATTTACCTCTGGTAAAACCAGGCTGCCTCAGATCTTGCAATCCCTTGGCTTCCAGAAACTGCGCTAGCCTCTGAGCAGCGATTGCATTAGTTTGCTCACCACAGAGGTCAGACTATCCGGCCTGTACTTCCAGCCTCCTCCTTACTTCCATTCTTATGAACAGGAACCACAAGCTCTGTGTGATAAAACCTGATCGATAAGTGAGGTAAAATGGTAGTTAATACTTTGTGGGACCCTTGGATAATAGCCAAATAAGCTAAACAGATAATTAGGTTATGTAGTTGCCATCTTAGGAGACTGTGCAAAATGAAGACATGGAAACGGAGAATGAAGCTGCTCTGTTTATTGGATCTGGCCAGAGGCTGATTCTTTCCCCTTGTGCTTGCAATAAGGGTTTAAACAATCAGTTCCAATAAAAACAAAAAAGATACTTCCTCGGCTTTTCTTAACTGGGGTCTCAAAAATGTTGCCTGCGTTCAATACACAGAGAACCTCCTTGAAATTCCCCCACATTCCCCCTTGGTTCACTTTCTCTGGGGCACATAATCCATTTCAGAGGTTGGTGGAAAGTCTCTGCTGGCAGTTTCAAGATATCCAAAAGGTATCACATAAAAATCTCTCCAGGGGACACCACGGATGGTCTACGGAAGTTCTGAAATCCTGACGAGATGCTTGTGGAATTTGTCAACATTTTCAATGTCAAGCTTGTTTTTAAGCTGTAAAATGTGTTTTATGTTGTATATATTACTGTACACCACTTACAATGCTTGTTCATATAGGCGGTATAAACAAATTATAAATAAATAAAAATAAATAAGGCCACAGTATCCTTCTGTAAATTTGTTGCTGGGAGCTCTGAAATCCGAGTCTTGACCGTGTGTATTATTTGGGGAAAAAAAAAAATCCCCATCTCTTTATTAAGGCACCGTTACAATTCAGCCACCTTCCCAGACTTCTGGGTGGCGAACATTCACCGTGCGCAAGGGAGCTGCCATTGGACGCTCTGACGCGTCCTGGCAAAGGGACGCAAAGGTGTGCACGAATCTGTGCACATTGGCGGGAGAGTCTGGTACCCACCCCAATGATGTCACACACTCGACAAAAGGTTTCCTTGGCCTGTTCTGGGTCCCTGCTTTACCCACTGTCCCTGGTTTTGGATGCTGTCTCTGCTTGCTTGCTGCCCACTGGGCCTTGGAATGTTTTGGATTCTGCCTGCTTGCCCCAGACTGTGTTGGATCTCACTTGGCTGTCAACTGCCTGGACCTCATCTCGGGCTCTGCTGCTCTTTGCCTGTTCCACTCTCTGCTTGGACCTGGATCCTCTCTGCCCATGGCCTCCTGTGCTACCTTACCACACAGGAGTCCACACTGCCTACAGTCAGTCTGAAAGGGCTTACAAGAGTGGCCAGAGGTGCTGGTGGCAGGGGGTAGCCCTGATTAAAAAAAGATTTTTTAAAGTAAATTTAAATAAAAAAAAACAAAAAACAGGAAGCAGGATGATGGGCTTTTTAAAAAATAAATTTAAATTAAAAAAAAAGAGTTTTAAAAATAAATAAATAAAAAAAATAAGGGCTGCCCTCTTAACAGGCACATAGAATTCAAAAGTGAAAAATTTACAGACATAGGTGTTATGGCATGAATAGATCTTTATCTCTTTCATAACGAGCTTCAATTTTGAAAAACAAAAAAAGCACACCATGACCAATGAACATCCCAGACAGAATTATCTCTCTCCATTCTGTCCTTTGATGCATAAGTAATCTGTTCTGTTGTGCCAATCTCAGCCGCATATCCTATTACTCCAGAAATCAAGCTAAGCCCACAGCTTCCAAAAATAAGCCATAGTTAGTCTTGCTGCATGGAGTAAATTAGACACTAACAACTTGTTCTCAGGATTACTTGTGCTCCTCAACAGCTAACAAACATGAGACATTTTTACTGAGGTTCACATGCATTATCTAACCCAAACCGTTCCACTACGGATGGCAGTTTGCAATATTAAAAGTGTGGCCCGTTAATGTAATGCCGTGAGCTTGCCTTTGCTGTTGCAAATCTTTACGTGGAGCAGGTAAATGATCCAATCTTTTGGAGATTGAATCACAGCAGTTATAGCTGCCCTAGGAGGATCCAAAGTTACACTATCTGGCGTTAGCAGCCGCACTCTTCTTTCCAGCAAGTCTTTCTGGCAATCAGTGGCAGATCCTTTAGACTGAGGTTCTTCCATCCCTTCTTCAGACCCCCCTTGCTAGGTTTGACCCGTTAATCACTGCCAGCATTTGAGAGAGCCCTGCCTGCATCTCCCTTCCCTCCAACACTTACAGGAGTCAGCACCATAATCAACAGGTTTGTTACAGATGGAATGTACATCAGATGAAACTGGAAGGAGGGCATTATTTATATCTCTAAGATGTTTGAATTTCTATTATATTCTCTCCTCTCAGATGTATGGGTCCTTGACTTGCTTCATAGACCTAATGGGGCAGATTCTGCATCATTGTAGTAGTAACCTCTGTCAAAATCCTTATGAAAATATGATCTCCAAAACTGGACGTAGTACTTCAGATGGGGTCACACCAGTTATCCCTAGAGACAAATTATCTTCTCCTTTTTTCTGCTATACTTTTCCCAGCGTACCCTAGCTTTTCTCTGGCTCTTGCCACCTGTCACACTGTCTGGCAATCCTGAGACAATCTTAACCTTCCAGAACCAAACTTTACCCTATTTTGAAAGCTGCCCTAGGTTTCAATTTACTAAGCTTTGTACATCAAGGACACAGGATGGGAAAGAAACCTTAGTAAATTAGGCCTAGAGGACTTCTGTACCTTAAATATATGATTCTACCCTATTTTGCATTAAGTCTTGGTTGCCAAACACTTTTCCTCTCCTCAAGCTTGCTTACATTACTCTTGTTTTTCATACCATCTGAACTGTGCATTCTGTTACAGATCTTAGTTTTATCTGCAAAAAGACAAACCTTTCCTGACAATTTTTATACAGTATTACTTACTGTATGAAAATATCAAACATAACCAGTCTCAGGACTGATCCTTGAGGCACTCCACTGATCACCCCAATTCCCCTGATGTAAACTCCATTTACCTGCATCCTCTTTTGCCTTTTGTGCAACCAGAGTCTAACCCAGTTTTCTACCTCAGAATCCACACATTAAGCTACTCATCTTCTTTCAGAGTCTCCTGTGTGGGACAATGTCATGGGTGTGCCACCTCCAGTGGTCTCTCTGATCTAATTCCCTGATCACCCTGCCAAAAAAATTGATTAGATTTGTTGAGCATGATTTCCCCTTAGTGCTTTCTTGGATCCTGCAATCCATTGAATTCAATATATTTTGGAACCAGAATTTTTATTTTTTTATTTTATTTTTCCTGTGAATATCAATGTTATAACAAAAAAAAGCCAGTGAAAAATGATTTTGCTATAATAAACAGGAGAAAAATCAGTGGAAAAAGTAATTTTTCCAATATTCTTTTGTTATTACAATGAAATTTGCAGGAAAAATAAAATAAAACTAAAAACAAAGATCCCTAAATATATTCCACGCTGCTGCCTTTAGTGGCGACACTATTAATTAACCAGTCATAGCGGTCACCCTGATTGGTGTTCTAGAGCTTTGTGGTCATTTCTTTGTTCTACCTCAGCATGACTCTCACCTACTGCAGGCATCTGCTCCTTTCCTCCCATGGTTATTTCTTTCTAGGATGTGTTAGAAGACATAGTGGAAAGGTAGGTGCTCATATAGGCAAATCTGACAGACTACACACTGGGTACTTACATGTGTAATAGTAGCAGGTACTGTAGCAATTTTCATAAGCCCGTTTGCATGCTCAAAGAGCATTTAATGCATGTAAAACCCAGTTGTAAGTGGGTAAATCTTTTAAAAAAAATTATCCCCCTTTTCTTTCGACCAGGTCAGTGCAAGAAGAAGGCAGTGGCATTATAAATCCAGAAAGGCCTATATGAGGCCACGTGTTTGGGCAACGGCCATGCTGTTGTTGGTGGCCTTTTACGTTAGTGCAGGGTTTTTGTGATTAGACATGGGAGGGGTGCTGGGTGCGAACTATGCAGAGGATCTTGCATGCTCATCCACCCAGGAGGATGGAGTGCAAAGGAGGAAAATGGCAAAGAACAATATCCTACAGAAGGTCACTGGAGATATCCTTGGCGGTGTGGACTGGAAGGATCAGTTGCTCTTCATCTGCCATCATCTACTGCATCTCAGGCAGGCATTTACCGGCACTTGAAAGCATTCCCTGCCCTATGTGGGACTCCCCCACACTTTTTCATTAAAATGAATAGGGAAAAGGGGGCTTTGGGAGTTTTTCAATGGAAATAAACGTTTAAAAAGAAATCAAATTAGTATTTGTTAGATTTCCCCAGCCAGCCTGTTTCCAGGTAACTGATAAGAGTGACCGGTATGGGACAGGATTAACCTTCTGCCTTTCTGGCGTGATTACCTGTAGAAGCATTTAACAGAATAAAACAGTCTACAAGGGCAGGGAAAAGCTTTCAGTCACTTTTTTTGTTGTCAGTGGGCCTAGGTACAGCTAATATCACTGACCCAACAGCAGAATTATGAAACCTCTGCCTGGAGGATTTGGGAGTTTTCATGCTCTGTGCTCCTTCTCCCTAATACTCTTTTTCCTCTCCCCTCACCCTACCCTTCTGCATCTTTCTCCTTAGACCCATCACTTTTGCAAGCTTCCAGCCCACCTTGGCACCTGGGAACTCTTATGGTGCTACCATATAACCAGTAGATATGAGTTCAACTGATGAATATTTTCTTTCCAGGTAATGCACGCAGGGATCCTGCCTATGATTTCTTATTTGCCATATGGATCTTATTTTTCCCCTTACACTTGAGGAGAATGAACGTTAAGTGTCAAGTCAGAAATCAAGAGCTGAGCTGTAAAAGGCCTCAAAAAGAGATGACATTATGCAGTTTTATTTGATTTATTTTCTTGTATTCTGCAAATCAAAAGTAAAAAAAAACCCTTTGTTCCGTGCAAATCGCAATGCAAAGTTACCCAACAAAACATAGCCCATTTAGAGCCATTAATTCTCTCCCTATACTCTGGGTGTCACTGTGTAGCCATGAGATGGCCCAACAATAATCCCATTTCTTTTGGAAAGTGAATTTGAATAAAAATGGATGGCTTAATCTTCACTGTAAGCTTATCATGACCCATACAGGATTCATGTCTGACACAGCTTGCAGAATGCCGTCTGCTCTCTGGCACTTTAGTCAAGAGAGACTCCTCTTAATTAGCCAACAAGGTTCTCACCGTTTCTCTTCCCAAACTTCCATTCCTCCAAGGAAGACATCTTTTCTCTCACTAAGAGGCCCTGTGTCCTTTTCTCCCATTTTATTTAATCATAGCCTGCACAATCAAATCCAAAATGCCCCTCTTGGCAGAAAAATAATGTCATCGCAAAAAGATGTAAAATCAGCAATTAATGAACAAAATATTAAAGCACACAATGTAAGCACCAACATAAAGCCTATTGTATAACCGGAAAGTAGCCAGTAGACACAACAATTCAAGGAGAAGCAGAGCAAAATAATCAAGTCTTTTCAAGCTTATGAAATTGCAAACAGTCCAAGCATAACCCAGCTTCGGCTGGAAGGCTGTGGCAGAACGATGGAGCCACTGAGCTAGAAGATCTCTGACAAGTTACAGAAAGGTGTGCAGAATGCAGGGATGGAACAGTTATTGACACTGTTTGTGATAAACGTCAGGAACGAATGGGAAAACAATAAGATTTTGTGTCTACGGGGAAAAATTCCTTTCAATCTCCCTTTTTGGAGCTCCTCAGTGTTGTCTGTCCCTCTTAGTTCTTCATTTTGTGGATTTCCCCCCTGACAGTCAGTCCTGCGTTGAACTTTGCCCCAAATGTCATATCTTCAGTTTGTGATATACCCCTTCAGGGTCTCCTCTTACTGCTAGCACTGCCAAGAATCACTCTCCCAACTCCGCATTTTGCAACACTTGAGAGCTATCAGATGAGACAATTATCAAGTCTCTTCTTTAAAGAATTGTTGGTTAAGAGTGGGAAAAGAAATATACAGCAGAGATACTTTTATCCACAAGTATGTCATCAACTGCCTTATAATGTAGGAAGGAGTCCGGGTACGTTCTAACACAGGAAAGCATGCTTTCCAAGCCCATGTGACCTGGAAACCACTGAAGGTCAGTGGAAGTTGGGAGTCTTATAAATAAACCTTAGAGATGTATATGGTTTACAGAAATGAAATCTCCTCTGAGCTTTGGAGGTTTTTTTTGCATGCTTAAACTTCATGGGCTTTTCGTTTTAAGAGAGGGAGCCAATCCACAAACAACTGGCCGAGTTCTGATCTGACCCTCTTCCACATGTGCAGCTTTAATAGTGAACTGTGCAGGTTGAATTTAGAAAACAGGCACTTAGCAAAAGGTTAAGGGCACAAATTAAAGGCCCAAGTCCTGAAGGATTTTCTCATTATATGTTTATAGGAAAAATCTTTAGTACATCTGACCCTGAAGTATAGCAATTATTCAACCGTTTCGAGGGTTGATGTTTGGGAGTTAAGTTTCTGGTATTTGAAGTTAGGAGCAAATTACATTTGGCATAATTGCTGGAGGGAGACAATTAAATACAATTATTGTGGTAGCATTTAATGTTAAAAATGGAGACTAAGATAAAATGAGGAAATTAGTTAGATGGACGCTAGAAGGAGTGCTTAGGAGGGTTAAAAGTCTGCTTGAGGTTGGGGACTGTTTACCATCTTGAAAGTACAGAAAAAAAAATGGTAAGCCGACCAACTGATTGGTAGCATAAAAACATAAGAAGTTTCCATACTGGGTCAGACTGAGGGTCCATCAAGCCCAGCATCCTGTTTCCAACAGTGACCAATCTAGGTCACAAGTACCTGGCAAATACCCAAACATTAAATAGACCCCATGCTACTAAAGCTGGTAATAAGCAGTGGCTATTCCTTAAGTCAACTTGATTAATAGCAGTTTATGAACTTCTACTCCAGGAACTTATCCAAGCATGTTTTAAAGCAGGTGATACTAACTGCCTTAACCACATCCTCTGGCAACAAATTCCAGAGCTCAATTGTGCATTGAGTGAAAAAGAATTTACTCCAATTTGTTTTAAATGTGCTACTTGCTAACTTCATGGAGTGCCCCCTAGTTCTATTATTATCTGAAAGAGTAAATTTAACTGTTCAAGTCCTTTCATGATCTTATAGCCTTATATCATTTCCCCCCTCAGCCATCTCTTCTCCAAGCTAAAAAGCCCTACCTCTTGAGCCTTTCCATCCCCTTTATCATTTTGATCACACTTCTCTATACCTTCTCCAGTGTAACTATATCTTTTTTGAGATGCGGCAACCAGATTTGCACACAGTACTCAAAGCATGGTCATGGTTAAATGGTGCTGTGAAAGAGACTAGTAAAGTTAAAAAAAAAAAAAGGCAGTCTTTCAAAAATGGAAGGACTATCTGAGGAAAATAGAAAAGAGCATAGACTGCTGACAAATTAGATGTAAAACATTAAGAAGGCTGGCCATGAAAGAATTCAGAGACTTGCTAAAGAGGCAAAAACTACTAATACAAATGTTTTCAAGTATATCAAAAGCAAGGCGCTTGAGAGGGATTCGGGGAGGGGGGGGGGGTGAATGCTATAAGAGAAAATATATTTTTGCTTTGATCTTCATTACAGATAATGATGGAGAGACTCTCTGTTCCTGCCCTCTGGATACTCACAGACATGGGGCAGGGCTGAGGCTGGAGACAGTCACGAGTCTGGCAGGTTGCACGCAGGAACAGTAGCAGGCTTGAGTAGCAAACAGCAGTGCTGGCCAAGAGCTGGAGTCAGGAGCAGTTCACATAAGAGGGTTTAACTCAGAAGCTGGAGTCAGAAACAGATTCACGATGAAGTAGACTTGTTCAAGAAGCTGGACTTACAGGTTGGGAGCTGGAGTTAGTAACAAGCTCACAAAAAAGCAGGACTAAGGAACTGGCACCAAGAGTAAGTTGCACCTTCCGAAAGCAGCAGGTTCTGTAGCAAGAGGCAGGTCAGCCTTCAGGTTGCTGCAAACAACTTCCTGCTTCCCAACAGTCCCTTGTAGTTGAGCCCCCACCCAGTCCTCATCCAGGGCTATGGCCTCCAGGGCTCTCTCAGCCAAATTTCTCTCCTCCCACCTCTGCTTACTTCAGGTGCCTGGCAGGTCTGAAGGCTAAGAGGTTGGCTCTGAACTTCAGAGCCAACCTCTGCTCAAGCCACTGTCAGGGTCTTGTCTTGACAGACTCATAGGGAACTCTCCTTGGTAGGCGATGATTCAGGGGAACTGATGCAAATCATTGTAAATCTGGAAGCAGCACCAGGGCAAACAGATAGTAATCACTCTCCGAGTTCTGAGGGAACTCAAGTAGGAAATCGCAACCTATCATTAAAAATATGAGATCCAGAGGATTTAAAAAAGGGTTCTAGAGTGACCCAGGAAACTACAGACCAGCAAAATGGTGGAAGCAATTACTAAAAAGTGAATTTCTGTACATATGGATAAACATTGCATTCATGGAAAAGAGCCGGCATAGATTTAGCAAAGGAATGCCATGCTTTACTAATCTGTGAGACGTTTTTGAAGATGTAAATAAGCATGTTGACAAGGGTGAGCTGATCAGTATAGTTTGTCTAGATTTTCAGAAGGGATTTGACAAAGTCCCCTTCAGAGAGCCCTCAGGGAACGTCCTATTCTGTTGTGGATTGGTAACTGGTTAAAGGAAAGAAAACATAAAGGACTGAATTGTCAGTTTTCTCAAAGAAGCAAGATCAATACTGAAATGCCACAGGGATCTCTACTGGGGCCTGCGTTGTTTAACTTACTCATTAATGATCGGGAAAAGGGAGCAGTGAGTGAGGGATTGAAATCTGTAAATGACACAAGATTATTCAAAGCAGTTAAAAGCCAAAGGGACCGTGAAGAATCGGAGGAGGACCTGGAGAGACTGGAAAATGGGCATCTAAATGGCAGATGAAATTTAATGCAAACGAGTGCAAAGGGATGGCCCATAGGGAAACATAATCCTGAACTCCACATTAGGAGTTACCACCCTGGAAAAGGACCTTGAAGTCACCGTGAACAATGCCTTCAAATATTCAGTTCCGTGTGTGGGAAAAAGTAAAACAAGAAAAAGCAAATAAAATATTAGAAAGGATTCAGAAAGGAAAGAAGATTAAAACTGGGAATACCATAATGCCTTTATGGCTCCATGGTGCGACCGCGCCTCGAGTACTGCATGCAGTTCCAGTCACCACATCAGAAGAAAAAAAAAAGATATTGCAAAACCAGGGCAATGAAAATGAGGAAAGGTTAGAGTTTTCAGCTTGGAGAAGAGCTGACCGAGAGGGGACTTGATAAGAGGTTTATAAAACCAGGTGAAATAAGTTAACAAGGAACAGGACGACGGGCTACTCCATGGAACCGACTGAGAGGAGATGGGAAACGGATTGAAGAAGCGAGTTTTACAGTCCGTGCGCCATTAAAGCTGTGGAAGTTGTTGCCGGAGGATGTAGTCAAGGCTAGAGGTATAGCTGGATTTAAGGAAGGGTTTGGGCCTGGTCCTTTCACGGCTGTCGTGGGGATCACCGCCTCTTCCTTCTGGCGTCTTCCCATTGACTTGGACAGGGCACCAGCAGGGCCCTCTTATGTCCTTGGCCCAAATTTTGCCTTCTCCCCACCCCTTTACAATGCTTGCCCAATGCTTCCTCTGCTTGCTTACTGCTTTCTTGAGAAACAGGATACAAACCGGTCGTATACACTGTTTAACTTCATTCTATACTGTCTCCATTTCAGTCTACCTGCCTGTACCTTATCTTTGTCTTCCTTTTTGTTGCTGTTAAAAACCACTTGCTGAATCTGCTCCTTCCTGCTGCAAAATGAAATCCTGCTGCTCCTGGTTTTTGCTTTTGCCCTGACATTGAATAGCACTGATGGAACCAGGAAAAAGCTGCAGTTATTGGGGAGGAGCTAAGGATGCAGATCATGCAAATGAAGCCCTGTTTATTTAGCTCTTCTGTTTCTCTCCCCCACCCCCTACACACACACACACACGGAGTATCCACCACTCAGTATGTGCCCTCTGAAATAGCCAACAGCAAGGTATGGGGGCAGCTGACAGAGCTCCAGGCTCTCTCAATGCTAAATGTTGGCTGCTTCACAGGCTTTGAATATTGTGTCTGGGACTGGGAGGACTCCCCTTGCTTGGAAAACACCCCAGATCCACATCATTTACACATGACCCACTTTAGAAGGAGAGGATGCATGCAGGGAGCAGCTGTTTGCCTACTCGTCTGGCGGACCTGCTGAGGAGATAGGAGACACCCGGCCACTGGCTGCAGGTCGTGGAAGTTTTCTGGTGTGAGATACACAGACTAGAGTAGAGCTGTCAGCACACCGGGGATCTAAGCCTGAAACAAGCAGCATACAACTGAACTCTCTTGTTATTATACATAGGGCAAGCTGCAGTATCCCAGGCTAGAGGAGAGAAATGAAGAAACGAGTGCATGGGGGTAACTTGCTGGTGTGGGGGGTTACTACCCTTAACCAATAAGGCTTCGTAGTGTTGATGCAACTCCAACATTGCTCTCTGCTTCAACGGCAACAGGAAATTGGACTCAGGCAGCAAACAACAAGGGCCCTGACTTTGATGGTCTGGGAAACTGATAAGTAAGGGGGAGACCTGTGCGGCGCGGCAGGGACTAGCATAAGCTTGCTGGGCAGACTGGGTGGACTGCTTGGTCCTTTTCTGCCGTCGTTTTCTATGTTTCTAATAAGTGAAGCTTCAGGGCCCTCTTGATTTATTTACCTCAGTTCCCAGTACATTTGATACTAAATTATATTTAACATTTATATGGCACCATTTGCATGTCCAGCACTGTACAAGGCTACAATGTCCTATCCTTCCTCACCATAACAGGGTAGAAAGGTTAAGTGACTTGCTCAATGTCACACAGAGAGTGGTGGAGAGCAAAAGTGAACCTGGGTTTGCAGCTTCCTTATTAGTTCACCACCAGCCCTAGCATCATCGAAGATCGTTTTCCTTTTCCGAGTTGCCGTAGACTACTCCTGGATAGAGAAGTTTGCATCCTGTTGTAGTCAGGCATTATAATATGTCCTTGGATGCAAGTGAGTACAAGTTACAGTTTGATGGGTTGATGGTACAATATTCTTTTGTGAAGCGGTGCAGGCAAAATTAAAAAAAACAAACAAAAACCGATGTCACCACAACTGACACATTTTTTTTTATCAAGTAAAATCAAAAAGCCAATAAAACTGATCTTTATTCTAACAGCTGTAAGATATTCCAGGACACATTTTACCTCCAGCAAATGAATAACGTGTCAGTTAGTTGGGCCTCTGACTGCAGTTCTCAGAGAAACAGAAGCCTGCTATAATGACCACGTAAATACTCCCCGTTGTATATCAATATGTTACATGAAATAGACTAGAACAGGCATTCTCCTGATCCCCAAACATAGCAGATCTCAGGATGACTACCCATAAGCTCTGTTTGCACAGGTCAGTTTGTACTTTTAGGATTTCTTCTGTCTATGTACCTGTGTCCTAGCATCAGGCGACAAACCACCAAACAGACTGAGCTGATGTGTTTCGCAGTTCACGCATGGCTACTTCGAAGATTTGAATATGACAGGTGAGGATGTTCCCGGAAATGGGAACGCCTTCCATTCTGCGGAGTCATATTTTTCTGCTTCCTGGTCGCATTAGTGCGCACCCACAAGTTGCTACGTGTGCAATACAAGAACGCCGCTCCTGCATACCTACTCTCTTGTTAGTGGGCACTTGCCAAAAGGTGTAAATGAAGATATAAAATAAATGTATTTAGTTATTGGTCGTCTGGTGCCAGGCTCTAGGTGACTTTCAGGGGATACATGATCCATAAATAACATTGCTTAAAAATAAAACCCCTTAAAATAAAAAGCAGATTACATACGTACAATACCATACAAGGATAGAAATTATTAAAATAAAACAAAACATCAGCAGATAATTAAAACAACTTAAAACAAGGGTAGCAGCTAGAAAAATGCGAGCCGCAACATTGTTCTGGATGCCTTGGTGCAGGTAGTCAATCGCAGACCAGCTGTTAATGTGTTCCTAAAAGTCAGGGCAGCAATTGAAAAAGCTTTTTCCCAAGTTTCCACCAAACTCACAGCACGTAATGTCAAGGAGGCAAAGCAGGTGGAGAGTTATACAAGTGCAACCTCACGTTTACCCACGGGAGGGAATCAAGAGTGTACCAGCATGGCTATTTTATTACCTAATTGTTGTGTTCTTGTTATTAGTTATGTAAAATATATAGTAATGACATGATAAATACAGATGTTTCTGATTTCCCATCTTAAGAACATAAGAAATTGCCATGCTGGGTCAGACCAAGGGTCCATCAAGCCCAGCATCCTGTTTCCAACAGAGGCCAAACCAGGCCACAAGAACCTGGCAATTACCCAAACACTAAGAAGATCCCATGCTACTGATGCAATTAATAGCAGTGGCTATTCCCTAAGTAAACTTGATTAATAGCAGTTAATGGACTTCTCCTCCAAGAACTTATCCAAACCTTTTTTGAACCCAGCTACACTAACTGCACTAACCACATAAGAACATAAGAACATGCCATACTGGGTCAGACCAAGGGTCCATCAAGCCCAGCATCCTGTTTCCAACAGTGGCCAATCCAGGCCATAAGAACCTGGCATTGTTTTAACCATGTGACACACTAAATTCTTTCACAGCACTCAAAAAAATATTATACCTAACTTAGGAGTATATTTACTAAGCCATGATAAACGTTTATCACGCAAACAACACTGTTTATTGTGCGATTATACACTCATCATGGCAATATCATGTGATATTTTCTCCCAAAAAAATGCATGTGTTTAAATGAGCTGCTTTGTAGCATAAGCTTTGCAAATGCAAGCAAAGCAGCTCAACATTCCTAAATGTATATAAATAAAATAACGTAAATAATGCAAGCCATGTTATTTTCTGAAAAGTTAGCTACATCTCAGGAGCTGTAGCTAAATTTTCCCGGAGGCATGGGGTCGCTAACCCGTATCTCAATGTCTCCGGGATACTTCTTAAAGGACCAGCAGCATCCCTAAAGCGTGCCCCTCCAAAGCCCCCAAATCAAACCCCCCCCCATAGAAAGCATTTTTTCCCCTGGACCTCCTACCTGCCCACACCCCCTGGCTATACCTGGTAGTCTAGTGGGGTCCAGTGCACCTCCTGGGCTCCAGGCTGGCCACCACCATTATGCAAACTGGTGCCAGACAGCTGAGGATCTAGAGGGCGCTCCAGACCCCATTAGACTACCAGGAATGGCTGAGGGTGTGGACTAGGATGGAAAGGGGGTGTGGGAAGGGGAGGGAATGCCTTCTACGGGGGGGGGGGTTGGATCAGGGGGTTGACTTTTTTTGAAAAGGGTGGGGTTTGGATGGGGGGTGTCGTTGCTGCATGACTGTAAAATCTATTTTTTAATCTTTAGAACTTAGAAGGGATATTCTTGGCGCTCAAGATATCATTCTTGTTGGTGACCTTGAAAACCAGACCTGTTTGGAGGTCAGAAGGAGCTCCCCCCACCACCACCCCCTAACCTTAGGCAAGCCAAGTAATCAACATTGACTCAAGGAACTCTGAACTGATCAGAAGTTATAAAGCATCATTTTGAGTAAAAAAAAAAAGAGATTTCATATTTGCTTCTTATTAACAAAACCTTTATCAGTTTCAGTGGGGAGGCCATAGACAGGAAACGGGAAAATCCCTTTAGTACACGTGGGCTGATTCTAGTGTTCACAGTAAATGATTCTTATCCGAACTCTCAAATGTCAGGAGGTCAAAGTTCCAACTCGTTACAAGTTTTAAGTACAAAATCGCCCTTCATAAAGCTGGCATTCTGAACACAAGGATCACTCTCTTTTTTTGACCTAAGAGAGAGACATTTTGCAAATACCACTGGCAGAGCTACAGTTTTTCTTGTCCACTGATCCATTTCATGGAAACAATAAGGCACCCAGGGGCAGTACCTGGCCTGGAAAGCGCCGTTTCCTTGGGTAGTCGATGGGTTGAAGCTAGACATACAAGTCTGCAAAAAAAATCACAAGTTATTGGGCAATCAGATGTCTCTGTCTCCTTGTGAGGGCTGGGTCAAGCCATTCCGTGCTACTGCTAAGACTCAAGGAAAGCAGAGGCGGAAAGTTTGCAGTTGCTTGCTATGGTCTATTCACGCAGTTCTTTCTGGGGCGCACATACAGCCCATGCGTTGATTACTGATGGGAGAATTTAACACGACCATGTAGACCATGCACCTAAGCATGGTTTTCAGTGCTGGTGACCTCATGTTCACTCCCCGCAAGGGGCATGGGTGCGGTCCAGCTGCTGCCATGCAGGGACTCGAGCCTGCTCGGTGAGGGAAGCCATGATATAAATAAAACATATTGACTTATTTAGTTGGCACATTCCTAACCTGCTTTATGTGATTATTAGGAGACCCCCTGCCAAATGTAAAGACCATTAGCCTGGACACAACCCTGAATGAGATGGACACTGTCCACATGGCCAGGTGTTGTGTAGTAATGCCAATGTTACGTGTTTCTAGAAACGGTGTCCTCCTGTGACCTATGAACTGCACTAAAGTCAGCAGAGCTTCAAAGATATTTTATCATTGCAAACCCAGATACAGGAATAGTTCAGCAGACAAAACTGGCGATTTCCCTAATTCCAAGCAAAGATAAGCCATTAGAAAGAGAGCTTTACTCTCTCTGTACTTTTCAGTATTTGGAAAATATTCCCTGCTAGGAGTAATACTCACCCTCTATCCAGCCAAAATGTTACTGTTTAAGTCATTAGTTTTGCATTTTTTTTTAAAGCTGCTTCCACTTCAGTTCCCATAGGAGGCAGCCATGTTCAGAAGAGAGTCAGCAGTGACCTCACATGGGTCCTCAATGCATTTAATGCCATTTGTGACATCATAGCCGATCTCTACCAAGTGGATCCAGTAAATGTCAAATAATTTAAGATTTGTCCTAATAAGGCAGCTCTCAATAGTTAGGAAGAAAAGGGGAAGGGCAGAGAAGCAGCAAAATTGCAAATATATATCACTGAAATGTATGATGGGACATCGGTAAATAAGGATATCTTTTGCTCCATCATGTTCTTCTTATGGATGCACACTACCTACTGCAGAATATTCATATCATGTGCTGTGGGGGGATAATGAAACATGTTCCAAGTTGCATATCCTTGTGCTGATATTCGGTGCAGCATATGGCTTATTTCAGAGCTGTTATATTGCAGAGTTATTCTGTGACGGTGGATGGTGCCTATTGCTCTCTTATTATGGGCTGTCCCCTGCTGCATATTTCAGTGCCATTCTGTATCTTTTCCAGTGTAGCCATAGAAAGAATTATAGTGCTTCACAGTATTTGCTATGGTTTGCACTGTCATAATTATTAGGATTATTTATTTCACTCAATAAACCACCATTCCGTGCCATTATAATCATAGCATTCAGAACAGTATTCCAATAGATATAGAAAAGCCAGCTTATACAGGAAAACAAAATAGGCAAGGCACTTGGAATTTACTTTCGGTTTGGTTCATGTTTGCTTCAGAGTATTCTCGGCTGACTTGTTAACTTGAAAGCGATCTTTAGGAAAGGCTTCGTGTGAAACCGGAACCAAACGGGCTTCCCGAGGGCCAGACTGCTTGTTAGAAAGCGGCCCGAGCTGGAGCCAAGCCGAAAGCACCCGGTGAAGTGAATGCTGTGGCAGAATGGGAGGCTGGGGGCCTCCTCGGAGCGGGTCTGGATCCAGCTGCCAGCATCTGCACCTCCAGGCGGCAGAGAAATACATTGCAGACGCGCGTTATCAGCGGGCGCAAACGGAGCTCTGAGTGATATTCCTTCCTGCGCAATTTGGTCCGTTTGCTTCCAATTGGAGTAAATGTCTATTAAGTGACCATTAATGAATGCTGTGCAGCAGTATTTATGAATATATTACACTAGGATTATATCACAAATTCAGCACCGCACGATGAATTCATGGAAAAGGTTGTTTACCGGGGATTAGATGTGCACTGTTACCCTTACAACCTGCTGTGAGTGGGGTACAGGAGGCTGCACCTGAGGATGAAGGCTGAGCGGATACGACCGAGATATCACCCGGGTCCTGCCTGTCCTGGTCGTGAGAGCAGGGAGAGGCCAAACCTTTCCCCCGTCCCCTCCCCCTGCCTATCATGCAGCAGGAGTGCCAGTGGGCAATGCCCTGCGGGAGGGTGGCATCCCCCACGTCCCGCTTTACTGCCGACGACCAGGGTCGCTTCCTAGTCGCCATTTAGTCGCGCAAGCCTTGCCCTGCCTTTCCATCTCCCCCCCAGGACCGGGCCAGCTCCGAGGGACGGACCAGAAGCCCCTCTCCCGCTTGGCTCGCACGGTCCGCTTTGCTTTGGCTGCCTTTAAGGACGGGGCATGTGGCCAGGGCTGGCGAGTTGTTCCCGGGGCTCATTAGCCCAGACGGCTCCCTCTTTGTGACGGATGCGAGCCTGACTGCAGCGGGCACTGGAGCTGGAGCCACTGCCGAGCCCGCACCGCGGGGAGAAGCAAATAACCCCGGGGGGGGGGGCAATGTCGTTACTTCCTGGGCTGCAGTGCATTGGGGGGGGGGGGGGGAGGGGGTGAAGACACTGCTGGCCCTCCCCGCTCTCCGGTGCGGATCGGGCACCGACCCCGGCACCGTGGGGGCTCCCCTGGAGCCTGGGATTCGGGACTCGGGAGCTAGGGAGCGAAGCCTCATAATTATTCCAGGAGCGGGGGGGAAAGCTCTCTCCTCTCCTCCCTCTTTGTGCGTTTTCTTCTCCTCCCCACCCCCCTGTCTGTCTGTCTGTCTGCCCCTCTCCCAGGCTGGTGCAACAGGCAGCCCAGGCCCCGCCCCCCCCGGTGACGTCGCCGCTCTCCTCTTCCAGGAATCTCTCGCTCTCCCGCATCCCTCCCCTCCCCTCCGTCCGTCGTTCTGTCTCCCAGCAGCTTCCCTCTCCTCTCTCCAGCCGCCTCCCCGAGCGCAGGGACCCTCTGCTGCGCTGCTTGGGAGCTGCGGCTTGGGTTTTGGGTTTGTTTTTTTCATGCACGCATCCGTCCTCCCTGCCTGCTTCCCCCGAACCCGCCGGGGCTTTGGCTGACCCCCCTCCCTCCCCTCTCTCCCCTCCCCCCACCCCCTGCGATGCTGCTGCCCTGAGCGCGTCCGTCCGTCCGTCCGGGGCCCGGAGGATGTGAGTGCTGCTTCTGCCGCCGTCGCCCGGCAGCCTGTGACCCCCCCCCCCCCCCCCCCCCCCCCCGGAGCAGCCGCGCCGTCCAGGGAGAGCGCCCCCCCCCCCCCCCGGAGCCGGGCACCATGTCCGAGGTGCTGCCCTTCAGCGAGGCCGAGCAGCTGCCGCATTACGCGGCCGGCGGCGGGGCCGAGGTGCCCGGGCAGATCTCCTTCACCTGCCGCCTGCAGGACACCAGCAACTTCTACAACAGCGCCGGGCAGGGGGGCAAGAGGCCCCCCAAGCTGGGGCAGATCGGCCGCAGCAAGCGAGGTAAGGGCGCGACGGCTCCCCCCCTAGACCCCCGCACAGGTACAGAGCACCCCCCCCCCCCCCCCCCCCCAATATCCATTAAGAAGGCAGGGAACGTGGCGATGGGAGGATCCAGGCAATAACCTGCTCCCCTCCCCCCATGGGGTAGAGGAACCCCACACCTCCCCTTCCCTTCCCAGGTCCAGAACTGAAACACACGAGTCCAGAAGGGCTTGGAAAAAGGACCGGGGACTTCCCAAATCGGAGGAATATTTGCCCGGCTGAATGGACGACCCCGGAGTCCTGGTGGCTGCAGGGATGGGAGCCCAGTGGGGGCCCCCGGGGTCTCCCCCCCCCCCCCCCCGATCCCGTCTCTCGGGGAAGGGCACTGCGATTGCTGCTCTTCCTGCTGTTTGCAGCCTGGGAAGGAGCTGTCAGCTGTTGAATGGTCCCCCTTTCAGCCATTGACTTTTCCCTTTGTACGCGCACCCTGCCTATTGCGCGGTTTAAAATCTCCAGGAGCAAATGTAACCATAAGATGAAACCCAAGCAGGGGCAAACATCTCAGCCCAGCAGCCAGGAAAGACGGGGGAGGGTCTGTCTCCCTCCTGCCCTCTCTTAGCCTGGGACTGGGGACAAAGGATGCTGCTAAGGGATCCTCCGGGCAGGAGGTGCGCCCGCCCCTTCCTTAGTCTTATTCATTGTTCTCCTTTCTTGTCGATGTCTGCGGCTGTTAGATTGGTTATTTTATTGTTTTACTTTCACCTCCCCTGGAGGCACCTTCTAAGCCTCAGATGATAATATACATGGGTGCTGGTAGGTTTAATGCTGACCCCAACCAAAACCCGAAGGAGCTTTTAAAACGGACAAGGACTTACCTGGGCAATTAGAGATGGGGGGGGGGGGGGGAGAGATCTGCTCGTTTGTCCCCCTTCGCCTAAGAGCAGATTCAATAACTTAAATCTACGCCGGTGAGACTGCGGCTCTAACAGCCTGGGCTAATACCAATTGGCAGCCCGATTTAATGGCCAGAAGCTCCTTTCACCATTGGACGGAGGAGGAGATCGTTTCGGATTTCTGTTTCGTTTTAAATTCTTTCCGTGCGAACAGTCGGAGCCCCAGAAAGCCAACGCACCTTCGGGCAAAGGCGTATCGTTTCCATGCCGTATCGTTTCCATGCCGTATCGTTTCCATGTAGTATCGTTTTTAGTGCCGCGATTATGGGAGTAAGAGGTCATTGCCATTGGGAGGGCCATGGTGGAGGCTGGCCAGTAAGTCACCCCCAGCACAAAACGGGGGGGGGGGGGGGGGGGAGGGGAGACAATGGGGAAAGAGATGAAGGGTGGGGGAGGGCGGCTGCAGTTTCTCTCTAACCTCTGGCTTTCTGTTTTCCAATAGTAGAAGAAGAGGACGGGATTGACGATGTGATGAAGCCCCTCTCAGACAAGACCCCTCCCGGTGTTTAAAGCCCCCTCCCCCTCCCCCAAAGACATGGCGGAAAAGGCAGAATCATGTTACCGGTGTCACACGTTGGGGGGGAGGGGAGAACACCCTCCCCCCCCCGGACCGAAAGCAGCACCAACCCCCAACAGCCGCGCCCTTTGAACTCCTGCGATCTCCAGGCGTGGAACCGGCGCAGGGGCCGAGGTGGCCCCGCCGGCCCCGGCTCCCTCCTGTCGTCTTTGGCTCTGAACGTGAATCCTGTGCAGTTCTCCTTCCGGACGAGCGGGCCGCCGGCACCCGCCCTGGGGCTTAGATCTCTGTGTTTGCTGAGCTGCCCGTTTCAGACAACTTTATCTTGTTTACATTATTTAATCTTGCAAAAAAAAAAAAAAAAAAAAGGGGATGGGTGGGGTGGGAAAGGATGATTCTGTGCACCTTGGATGTTAAAGGCTCTACATATATAATCGTATTATTTTTTTATTGTTATGTTCTAGGATGAAGACGTAAAACGAAAACAAAACATTTCTTTTTAGTCACACCTTGCAGTATTGATGGAATGTGAGGCAAAAAAATAATGCATATATATACATATAATATATGTTTTTTTTAAATATATATATATATAAGGAATGAAGCCCAAGAAAGAATAATTGTTTTTATTTCTTAAGGATTGTAAACCTTTTTTGTTGCTGCCAGCGGCCTGCTGAGAGTTAGTGTGGACGGACAGATTTCTTTTTTTCTCTGTCAGGAGGCGGCAGCTTTTTTTTTTTTTTTCCCCAGCTCCTCTGCACTCCTTGTTCCTGTGAGCAATATCGGTTTCTCCCGTCGTGACAGTTCATGCTCTTAACATACTGTAAAAAAAAAAAAAAAATCAAAAGAAAAACGTGTGATCACGAGAGTGCCAAATACCTTGAGATGCCAAGCGGGCAAGCAGTCGGGTTTTCTTTATTTGTGCTCTGGAGTCCATGTAAAGTGAAGCTGTTTGTCTCTTTCTCATGCTGGTTTCCTGTTACCCTATTCCCATGTCCCCCCCAATCCCTGAAGATAGGATCACCGCTTTATTTTGCATGACCAGCGTGTAACTTTCTCTTGGATGAGGAAATCTTCCTTCTCTTTGCATCCTCGAATGACAGACCTTAAAAAGCTTTTTTTTTTTTTTCTTAAATTTTATAACTGAATATTTTGAATGTTTGCATCTCTATCCACCACACAGGGCTATTTCTGCAATATACAATAAAATCAACTCAGTTCCTGTGGCTAAGCTGCCGTCTCTGGTGTATTCCCTTCTGCCGTCATCTTGCCCGTATGAGCAGGCGGACGCAACGCCTCATGTACTAAACATTTTCCCCATCTAAGGAAAATGGTGGGGAAACCCTTTCTATGTGTATGAATGGATAAATCATTGTGTTTGCCGTGTTAGTCCACCTGAACGCACAGAAAAAAAACAATACCCAAAGATATATACCTTTTATTGGAGAATATACATTTCTTGATTAGCTATGGGGAGCTAATACTCATCCTCGGAATTCTATTCTGACCTGAGGAAGGAAGTATTAGGTCCCAGAGCCTGTCAAGAAATATATTAAATTAGTCTACTATACAGATATACATGTTCTGTTTTTATTAAATTGTATTTTGTATGTGCAACACACACACACCACACCACACACACACACACACATACCACACCACACACATACACACACACACACACACACACACCACACACACACACCATACCACACACACACACCACACACACCACACACACACACCATACCACACACACACACACACACACACACACACCACACACACACCACACACACACACCATACCACACACACACACCACACACACACACCATACCACACACACACACACACACACACACACACACACACTTTGATTCAGGCAGCCATGTGGCTGTACAATCCCTGCCACTGAGGTAGGGCAGAGAGGACTAGAGGTTTCTGAGCTTCCTAGGTAAGGTAGTGGGCCTGCCCCGTTAGTCCAGGAAGTAGAAATAAAGCTGAAGGTGCAAGCTCTAGGTGATGACCGCCTGTCAGTAAACTAACTTTCATGGGTTTGTTGTGACTGAGCTATCCAGAGCTCTGCTCATTAGATCAGAGCAAAACCAGCTAAGAAGGAAGATGCCCGGATATTACTGGCTGCATTACAAGGGTGATGTCTGCTTCCAGGACCGTAACCTTAAAGGGATGGAGGAACCTGACAGTGGCACCTGTTCATGTTCTGATCTAAGGGACTCTTCATTACTTCTGCCTTGGGTTGGGTTTTTTTTCATTGGTTATGCAGTTTAACGCCGGGGCTGAATATTCACTAAGATCCTGGGCGGGGGTCCGGGGGTCCCTCCAACAGATAAACCAGTGACATGCCAATCCTGGTCACAAACTAGCCTTGTGCCCTGTTGCCTAAAACCATTGATAGGGGGAGAGAGTGGCACAATACCAAGGTTTCATGTGAAAGAAGCTTGGAGCCAGCTGGATTCCTCAACATGTCACCTTGTCTCGCCGCCTCATATTGTCTGCTTTCTAAGCTTCCTTTCTTTTTTTCCTTCTTTTTAATTAAAGATATTGATTTGTTAATACTGCGGTACCACCCTGGTTTTAAAAGCATCTTCTCCCCCCACCTCCCCCGTCCCACACACACAAGTTCACTCTTTGGTTGTTTTTGCTTTGCATGAACTGTTGTGATGTCTGCATGAATTTGGGATACATTACCCACAAAACATTGCCACAATTCCCCAAGAATTATAGATAGTGGTGAGCGAAGCAAAGCAAGAGAAGCTTTCGGAAACGTTTCCTGTTCGATACAAGTCAAAATAAAAAGAGAGATTTCCGTAAGTTTTACTTTTATTCACCAGTGAATTTTCCAAAAATTCACTGGTGCAGCTTCAAGGAGCAGGAGAGGCAAGTGCTTAAAAAAAACTGTATGTTTTCAGAACAAATAAGCAAAAGCCAGCTCTGCCCTGCCGAGGAAGTTTCAATGTGTTTGTAGTCAGGGCTCCTGGACAGGTGAAACCTGAGCAGGTAAACAGTCAGGTACTAGAACTGTCTTCCTACCTTCTAATGATTACCAAGAGGAGATTAGGATAGGGGCATGAGGCAGTCATCGTTGCTGAGCGGTTAATGAGGAAGGGAGAGCTTACCTGCTTTAAAAATAATGTGCACTTTTCTACAGTGAACAGCCTTCAACCATGGCAACCGCGCCTCGACAGGGCCCTGCACACATTGGGCAAATACTCAGTCCAATGGACACTCAGAGGCAGTTATTTGAGTGGAATAATAAAGGCTGCAGCTTTATTCATGAACCTTAACAAGGGAGTCTAAACAGCTAGTGAGTCCAGGCCCTCTGGGCAGCGCGCCTCATGCAAACAGGACTGCCATCTCTCCGGGACTGGGAGTCATCCGGTAATAGGAAGTAGGTCTGGGCCTTCCGGATAGCCTGCTCCATACAAGCAGGACTGTTGGCCCCCTGGGCCTGCGACAGAGCTAAATCTGGAGTCACTAGCCTGACACCACACCAGATCCTAGAAACCAGGCGTCAGACGACCCCCAGCCATTCTAATGTGACCCTTGTTGCAGATGACACATTTCAACCTTACAACCCCTAGGGTTCAGGTACAACCCCCCCCCCCCCCAAACTGCAACATTGACATCTGACAATAAAAAATAAGCAAAATAAACAGTCTTAATACAGAATTTGTATGTAACATAATTAAGGAAATGATACATACATGATTAACTATAACAAATGCGGACTAAGTAGGCCCATACAAAATTGCATCAGAAATGGTTGTGCTAGCATACATGGCCTGGGCAGAAGGCAGAAGAGGCTGGACCAGCTACCACCCAATCTCTTATCCTCCACCCGGGTCTCCACCCACCGATCCTTGATCCAATGAGGAGGTGATCCAGCCCCCAGGGACCACACAGGCTGCAGGAAGTGCAAGCGGGTGGCTGGGAGAGGACTGGATCTAGAAGGAGCCCACACATGGTTCCTCCCACCCCACCAGGTCCCAAAGCAGTCGGTCGGCACGGCGTGGGCGCTCCCGTAACATGCAGCATCCATGCATGTTGCTTGGCACTGCTTTTATTCTATCCGAAAGGATGAGGTTTGAGTCACACAAATGGTAGTGAAATGCAATCATTGCCTAGGAGGCCACACTAAGGTGCACGATGGGGGAAGGGAGGACTTATACATGGGCAGCTAGCGTTCCCCATTTGGCCCACTCCATTTGCCTAGTTGCCTTTGCCTACAGGAGTCTAGCTAAAAGCTATCTTTCAGCTGTCAGTCATGCAAGGTTGTCTTCCTGCCAGATATCACTCCTCCCCAGCTGGCAAGTGTAGCCAAGTCAGTCTGCAGTCCATGCCTGGGAAAATGGCCACCTCCTCACAATGATGTCCAAGCATGTATCAAGCCTTGCTGATGGTTTGTGCAATGTGACCTTGCCTCCCTCTTCTTGGGAGCCTGATGCAGCTGTATCACCACTTTTTGTGCAAGTCAGTTTGACTTTCCCCCTTGTTGGTTCTCTGCTATTCCACGTGGTCAATCATATAGGTTTTCATAACTGGTCCGACATCTTCCAGGCCCATCCTTTCCTCCCCATTTCTTTTACCTATTGTTCCTCCATCGTTCCTTGCCGCCGCCTTCTAGATCGGTCCCAACCATGAACTGATGCTATAGTGCAGTAGTTAATGCATAGAGCTGTGACAGTCAGAGACCCTGGCTTTGTTACACCTTCTACTGCTTTCATTGCTCTAAAATTCACTATAGCCGCCAGGGGCAGGGGGCGAGGTAAGGGGTTGCCATCCCTTGAATTACCATGTGCAGAAGGTAGTTAGTGAAAGCAGAAGAAGACTGGACTCAATAGATGGAGGGAGACAGTAGACTGGATGGAGCTGACCAAAGCACTGGAGAAGCAGCAGGTTTAAGATAATAACAAGGGATGGTGTATATGAGCATGGAGGGCATGTGCGTGGCATGGTGGGGGTTGGGAAAGGTGTAGTCGCAGTCCATTGGGACAAAGCACATAGGGCTCTTTGCAAAACTGCCAACATGTAAGGACAACAGTGCTTACCCATTCCACTTTCTGAGCTCAGCAGGGCCACCTGCCATTCTACCTCATTGCTTGCCTTGCGCTAGTCAGGCTGCAGCCATCTGTGACAACCTCCGGGCAACTTGGGAAGTGCCTAGGAAGGGGATTCTGTGGCACATATTTGACATCGTTGCAGAAATCATTAGACAATGACTAGCGGTGTCTGGTCAGAGACTGTACATGAAGTGCGCCATCTCCGCTTCGTAATCTGTTTTCTCTGTGCCTGTTTTCTCTGATGCTTGGACTGAAAGACAAATTGTCTCCCTCGTTGGAAAATCAGCAGGTCTGAGACTGGCAGCTTGCACAAACAAAGACAAATACACAAACTGTGCAACCAGGAAGAGAAATACACAACCCAGTAGCGCATAAAGCCATTTGATGGGGGAGGAGAATGTCGGTTTCCATTGCGACATGTAAAAAAGCGATAATGATGTCAATGAAGGAGAATCTGTTGAGAAACGAGAGGTTTGTGTTAATCTGCCTTAAAGTGAGAGAGATTTGGAACAGACACAATTTTACCAGTCAGCAGAGTGGGTGAATGCTTTGGAAACAGAAATCTGAAATAGAAAACAAGACACTGCCATGAAGCAGTAGAAAACCAAACCACTTCTGGGGGGTGGAGGGGACGAGGAGTGAAAAGGTGTAAGGGGAGTCTGAGAACAGGATGGTGGCAGTGCCACCCTGGACAGGAACCTGGAAGGGATCTGGCAGGGAGACCTGGTGATGAGGACCTGGCAGAGATATGGCAGTGGGATCTGGTGTCAGGATCCTGGCAGTAAGATGTGGAATTAGGGATCTGGCAATGAGATGTGGAGTTAAGGACCTGGTGGCAGGAACCTGGCAGTGAGATGTGGAGTTAGGGACCTGGCAGTGGGACCTGGTGGCAGGGTCCTGGCAGTGAGATGTGGAGTTAGGGACCTGGCAGTGGGACCTGGTGGCAGGGACCTGGCAGTGAGATGTGGAGTTAAGGACCTGGCAGTGGGACCTGGTGGCAGGGTCCTGGCAGTGAGATGTGGAGTTAAGGACCTGGCAGTGGGACCTGGTGGCAGGGTCCTGGCAGTGAGATGTGGAGTTAGGGACCTGGCACTGGGACCTGGTGGCAGGGTCCTGGCAGTGAGATATGGAGTTAGAGACCTAGCAGTAGGACCTGGTGGAAGGGTCCTGGCAGTGAGATGTGGAGTTAGGGACCTGGCAGTGGGACCTGGTGGCAGGGTCCTGGCAGTGAGATGTGAAGTTAGGGACCTGGCACTGGGACCTGGTGGCAGGGTCCTGGCAGTGAGATATGGAGTTAGAGACCTAGCAGTAGGACCTGGTGGAAGGGTCCTGGCAGTGAGATGCAGAGTTAGGGACCTGGCAGTGGGACCTGGTGGCAGGAACCTGGCAGTGAAATGTGGTTAGGGACCTGGCAGTGGGACCTGGTGGCAGGGTCCTGGCAGTGAGATATGGAGTTAGAGACCTAGCAGTGGGACCTGGTGGAAGGGTCCTGGCAGTGAGATGTGGAGTTAGGGACCTAGCAGTGGGACCTGGTGGCAGGGTCCTGGCAGTGAGATGTGGAGTTAGGGACCTGGCACTGGGACCTGGTGGCAGGGTCCTGGCAGTGAGATATGGAGTTAGAGACCTAGCAGTGGGACCTGGTGGAAGGGTCCTGGCAGTGAGATGCGGAGTTAGGGACCTGGCAGTGGGACCTGGTGGCAGGGTCCTGGCAGTGAGATGTGGAGTTAGGGACCTGGCACTGGGACCTGGTGGCAGGGTCCTGGCAGTGAGATATGGAGTTAGAGACCTAGCAGTGGGACCTGGTGGCAGGAACCTGGCAGTGAGATGTGGAGTTAGGGACCTGGTAGTGGGACCTGGTGGCAGGGTCCTGGCAGTGAGATGTGGAGTTAGAGACCTAGCAGTGGGACCTGGTGGCAGGGTCCTGGCAGTGAGATGTGGAGTTAGGGACCTAGCAGTGGGACCTGGTGGCAGGGTCCTGGCAGTGAGATATGGAGTTAGAGACCTAGCAGTGGGACCTGGTGGCAGGAACCTGGCAGTGAGATGTGGAGTTAGGGACCTGGCACTGGGACCTGGTGGCAGGGTCCTGGCAGTGAGATATGGAGTTAGAGACCTAGCAGTGGGACCTGGTGGCAGGGTCCTGGCAGTGAGATGTGGAGTTAGGGACCTGGTAGTGGGACCTGGTGGCAGGGTCCTGGCAGTGAGATATGGAGTTAGAGACCTAGCAGTGGGACCTGGTGGCAGGAACCTGGCAGTGAGATATGGAGTTAGGGACCTGGTAGTGGGACCTGGTGGCAGGGTCCTGGCAGTGAGATGTGGAGTTAGAGACCTAGCAGTGGGACCTGGTGGCAGGGTCCTGGCAGTGAGATGTGGAGTTAGGGACCTAGCAGTGGGACCTGGTGGCAGGGTCCTGGCAGTGAGATATGGAGTTAGAGACCTAGCAGTGGGACCTGGTGGCAGGAACCTGGCAGTGAGATGTGGAGTTAGGGACCTGGCACTGGGACCTGGTGGCAGGGTCCTGGCAGTGAGATATGGAGTTAGAGACCTAGCAGTGGGACCTGGTGGCAGGGTCCTGGCAGTGAGATGTGGAGTTAGGGACCTGGTAGTGGGACCTGGTGGCAGGGTCCTGGCAGTGAGATATGGAGTTAGAGACCTAGCAGTGGGACCTGGTGGCAGGAACCTGGCAGTGAGATATGGAGTTAGGGACCTGGCAGTGGGACCTGGTGGCAGGGTCCTGGCAGTGAGATATGGAGTTAGAGACCTAGCAGTGGGACCTGGTGGCAGGGTCCTGGCAGTGAGATGTGGAGTTAGGGACCTGGTAGTGGGACCTGGTGGCAGGGTCCTGGCAGTGAGATGTGGAGTTAGGGACCTGGCACTGGGACCTGGTGGCAGGGTCCTGGCAGTGAGATATGGAGTTAGAGACCTAGCAGTGGGACCTGGTGGCAGGGTCCTGGCAGTGAGATGCGGAGTTAGAGACCTAGCAGTGGGACCTGGTGGAAGGGTCCTGGCAGTGAGATATGGAGTTAGAGACCTAGCAGTGGGACCTGGTGGAAGGGTCCTGGCAGTGAGATGTGGAGTTAGGGACCTAGCAGTGGGACCTGGTGGCAGGGTCCTGGCAGTGAGATGTGGAGTTAAGGACCAGGCAGTGGGACCTAGTGCTGGGGATCTGGCGGTAAACAGCTGCCTGGTGGAGATGAGCTCTCTCACTGAGGGAGAACTCAATGTAAACACTGAGATTCATTCAGAAGGTTGTCATGGAAACCACTTCTGGACACTGTCAGTGGAAACTGAAGACAGGGATGAGGAGTCTCTCCCCAGGAAAAGCCCCAGGAGGGAGATCACTGAAATTTTCTGTTCTTTTAATGGAGAAGAAGGGGCACGGGGACTGGGGAGGGCGTGTGGTGCATATTTCCAGGACAATGAAAGTGTTCCTTGCAATGCCCGTGAATGAAACGATCAAGGCATTGCCAGGATTGCTGCAGCCCTGCTGCCTGGCACGCACTGCTGGTTTATCACAGAGCCACGGTCATGGCAGGGGGCTGCGGATTAACATTAAGGTGCCGGGGATTGACCATGTCATGGACTGGCCGGGGGTGCAGCTGGTCCATCCTGTTCTGTAATGGCAGAGCTGTGAGGATGCCTGGAGCTGGAGCAGTGCCTCAGCTGTGGGTTTAATGCATTCGAGCTGTGTGGGAGGGGAGCTTTCAAGATGTCTGGCTTTTCTTGGTTTTTTTTTTGCTTTCATGAGAGCAAGTCAGAAACAAAACACACTGGGCTTCAAGGTTTAAAGCATACACATCGTGGGTCAGATTTAAGTTCTGTGCAAAGAGCCCATGAGTCAGTTTGCTTGAACCATTCTGAAACTGCACATATTTAACCTTAGGATTTTTTTTTAGGGGTTGGGGGGGAGTAATTTTCAGTAATCTGCATTGTTTGAAATACGCATGGGCACTTTTAGCCAATTGTCAAAGGGTAAAACCTCGCTGCAGTCCTTCACTTTGAAAATAAGCAGCCGTAACAGGTGCACCAAAGGCGGCCACTGACTTTGCATCTGAATTCTGTAGGCAGCCAAGTAAGGGCAAAAGGGCCAGATTTTCGAACCTACGCGCGGGTGTAGATTTGTGCTCGCAACCCGGCACGCAGAAATCTACGCCCGATTTTATAAAATGCGCACGCAGTCGTGCGCATTTTATAAAATCCGGGGTCGGCGTGTGCAAGGGGGTGCATACTTGTGCACCTTACGCATGCCGAGCCCTAGAGGAGCCCAATGGCTTTCCTCGTTCCCTCTGAGGCCGCTCCAAAATCGGAACGGCCTCAGAGGGAACTTTCCTTTCACCCCCCACCTTCCCCTCCCTTCCCCTAGCTAACCCGCCCCCCCAGCCCTACCTAAATCCCCCCCTACCTTTATTATTTAATAAACATGTGGATAAAGGTGAACTGGTAGATGTAGTATACTTGGATTTTCAGAAGGCGTTTGACAAAGTTCCTCATGAGAGGCTTCTAGGAAAAGTAAAAAGTCATGGGATAGGTGGCGATGTCCTTTCGTGGATTGCAAACTGGTTAAAAGATAGGAAACAGAGAGTAGGATTAAATGGACAATTTTCTCAGTGGAAGGGAGTGGACAGTGGAGTGCCTCAGGGATCTGTATTGGGACCCTTACTTTTCAATATATTTATAAATGATCTGGAAAGAAATACGACGAGTGAGATAATCAAATTTGCAGATGACACAAAATTGTTCAGAGTAGTTAAATCTCAAGCAGATTGTGATAAATTGCAGGAAGACCTTGTGAGACTGGAAAATTGGGCATCCAAATGGCAGATGAAATTTAATGTGGATAAGTGCAAAGTGATGCATATAGGGAAAAATAACACGTGCTATAGTTACACAATGTTAGGTTCCATATTAGGTGCTACAACCCAAGAAAGAGATCTAGGTGTCATAGTGGATAACACATTGAAATCGTCGGCTCAGTGTGCTGCAGTAGTCAAAAAAGCAAACAGAATGCTGGGAATTATTAGTAAGGAAATGGTGAATAAAACGGAAAATGTCATAATGCCTCTGTATCGCTCCATGGTGAGACCGCACCTTGAGTACTGTGTACATTTCTGGTCGCCGCATCTCAAAAAAGATATAATTGCGATGGAGAAGGTACAGAGAAGGGCAACCAAAATGATAAGGGGGATGGAACAGCTCCCCTATGAGGAAAGACTAAAGAGGTTAGGACTTTTCAGCTTGGAGAAGAGACGGCTGAGGGGGGATACCCCAAAGAGCGCATATACCTTTGAAAAACTATTGTATGAGTTCTGCTTTGCTCCACCAATTTAGCACCTCCGCCCTTTCCCACCCCCAATGTTCTTCCTTGCAATCTGGTTAAAATTGTTGTCTTGGTTCTTTTTTCATTTCAGGGTGGGGTGGGAGGGGTTGTTTATTCATTTTTCAGTTTGTATAATATTCATTTCAGTTCGGTTCATTTGCTGAACCAAACCGAAATAAACATTACATTTAACAAATAATCCCCCAAAACAAAAAACCAAAGCAGGGCCTCCCTGGACTTTCCACTACTTCCTCAGGTTCTGGGGGCTCCTCTACTCCCCCAACCCCTGCCAAGAACCCAGGGACAGGGCCAGAGCCTCCTAGGCAGTGCTGAGCCAAGCCCAGCTGGCACCATTTTGTTCTATGGTCATATGTTTGAACAGCCACCCAACAAAATGGTATCAGCCAGCCCCGAGACAAGGAGCATTTTGTTGATAGAGTGGCTTCTCAGGTCCAGTTTTAAAGAGGAAGTAGGTGGGGTAGAAGTGACTGGAAATTGCTTCTGCCCCTTTTTAGAATGAAGACCCCCACAGGGGTGGGCCCTGGGGAGGCTCAGATTTCTTTGCAGGGGTGGGGGGCTGAGGGATCCAGGGAAACCCCTACTGGGCTTGGGTCAGAGCAGCCCAGGGAGGCCCTGACCCATTGGTGGGGTTGATGGGGGTCCCAGTGAGGTAAGCAACTGGTGGGGGAGGGGGTCCTGGGCATCTTCTGCTTTTTTTTTTTTTTAAATTAATTTTAACACATTTTTTGAAATTGAACCAACAATCCAAAAATGTGTGGATATTTTCAGGCAAGCCTATTTTCAGTTTGCTCATTCAAAAAGAACAAAAAAAAAAGATGTTTCCATTATGAAAAATAATTTGTTGAAAAATTAATGCACATTCCTACTCATGAATACATTGAGCCAAGGAAGACCATTATCCTGCAACTCCTAGAAATAAAACAAATAATGAAACATCTCATGCAAGCAGGAACTTGCTCCAAAGCTCCATGGAACCCTTGCTCAGTTCTTAAATGTAGCCCCTTTAGGAAAATGTCCCATAAGACCGTTTGCTCAAGTTTAGGCTTGCACAATATATTATTTTCTCTGGATTTTTTTTTCTCTCTTCCTGAAGGCTCAGGAAATTAAATGCCAGGGCAAATAAATAAATGAATAAATTATATATATATAGATAGATAGATACAGATAGATATAGATAGATATAGATAGATAGATAGATAGGTAGATATAGATAGATAGATAGATGCCTCGAAGCTGCAGAAAAAATTGACTTGCAGGTTTTGTGAACTTTTTCTCTCTGTTTGGCCACAAACTTAAATCAGACTTTATGTGCTGACAATATGCTGTGTCAGAAAGAAAGGAGAAGAGAAAAAGAAATTCAGGATCAAGGAGCCCATGTCATTCTAGGGAGCTTTGGAGGAGATATTCTGCTTTACTGAGAGCATTGTTGACGCCTGGACCAACCTACCAGCAGAGGTGCTGGAAACCAATACCTTGACAGAAGCACAGTGGGAAGAACAGGGTTAAGAGGTTACTTAAAAGACATGGTGGGAGGGGGGGAACGTCTTGGTGTTGATTTAATTATGGGAACTTATACACTCACCTGTCTAAAATGAAAGAGGACCAAAGATGAAAGACCAACAAAACTGACTGGGACACAGAGCAATGCCCTGCAGGTAGTCAGGCTCATGCGAACCCAGGGTAGGGGGATATCCTTATCTAGAGCAGTGTAGACGGGGAACAACCAGGCAGACTGGATGGTCTTTATCTGCTGTCATCTATAAAGGGAATCAAGAAAGAAAGCAAGGCGGGAAGAACTAGAAAAGGTTTATATATATGCCATCAAAAAGAAAGATTTCTGTCACCTTGTAAAGATTACAGGCTCTGTGTCCTTTCACTGGCTTCCTTGACAAAAGACTGAAATATATATTTTTAAATAAATAAGTTGAAGGGCTTTCAATTCAAAACAAGCTTTCAGAGCTTAATCTCTGGCCAGCCAAATACAACTACTTGCAAGATGTGAGCCCACAGTATAGTTATTTTATTTTTATTTCTGTTTATATATTTCTTTTTATGTGATTGTATATGTTTTAGTGTAACCTGCCTAGAATTTTGAATAGGTGGGAAAAACATATTTTTAAATAATTAAATTAAATTAATTAATTGCAGAAAGCACTCGGTCTCACTTGGTTGGAAAATGTTCACTTAATTGTTTAGGGTTCAATTCAACCAAATTCTTTTTGGATTTTGAAGAGAGAGAGTAGTAGGTAAATAACCACAAATAGTGTCTCTTGGTTCAGGGCTGAAGATGGGGTAAACAGGGTACTTTATCTGGGTGTAATGCTAAATGGGGATTCACAAGTACCCGTCTCATTGGCCAGAGATGGCTTGATGCTCCTGTAGGCTGTTCCCTGGGTGCAGGCGAGGAGGAGCCGTCAACTGCAGAGCCCGGAAGCCAGATGCATGTGGGAGACTTTCCGGAGCCCTGAGCTGCTGGAGCCACCATGGTGCTGCCAAAAAAGGGAGAATGAGCACAGTCTATGCCAGAGCTTGGAGATATCACCACCACTGAAGGAGTGCAGCATGTACTGGAACCTAGAGCCTGGGACCAGGATCCACCACTGCTGAAGGAAGGATGAGGAATGCAGCCTGTGCTGGAGGCCAGAGCTATATAACTAGGAGGTGGAGAGGGGAAAAAGCAGGATGGAAACTGTTGAACAGGGGAAGAGAGGGGGATGCTGGTCAGAAGATGGAGAGAAAGAGAAAGATATTGATGCTTTTGGATCAACAGAGAGAGGGGATGTGCTGAGTATGGGCAGAGGGTGGGGGAAAACAGAGAAGGATGTTGGGAAGGGGGTAGAGGAGATAGGGGTATGTTGGGCAAGTGGTTGGTGAGAGAGAAGGGGGGTGATGCTGGAGAGATGTTGGGGGGAGAGAGCAGGAAAGAGAAAGGATGCTAGCCAGAGGGTGGTGGGAAGATGATAGGCAGAAGGTTCAGAGAGAGAGAGGGGGGATGCCGGGCAGAGCATAGGGAGAGAGAGGAGGGACACTGGGCAGAAGACTGGAAGAGAGAAGTGGGAAGGGGATGATGTTGGGCAGAGGATGGGACAAGAAAGATAAGGCAGGTGGGTTACATCATCAGAACAGGATGGAGGAGGAGTCAAGATGGCGGCTCTGCGTCTGGGTTAGTGTAAGATGCCGCTCAAGAAAAACGTGTGAGTATAGGCTTCCGATGTTGGCCAAGGAGGCAGGTGGTCCGGCCTGGGGAGGAAGTTTCTTTGAGCCTCTCTGAATGCCAGCCTCCGAGTTAGCCCAAAGCACCCGAGTCTCCAAAACTGGTATCAGCACCTGGTAAGAATGCACTGCGATTTCCAGCGGGAGGCGCCAGTGCTCGGAGTGGAACACTGAGGGCAGAGACAGATTTAGGATTTTGCTGCCCCAGGAGATTTTTTTTTTTTTTGTTGCTTTCACCCTTCCACCTCCTGTAAGGGTCTGTGACAGGGTAGCAGGGGGCTGTTCTGTACTGAATGAGACTCAGCAGAGCTAGGAAGGCAGCAAATCTTAGCCAGCCTGCTGCCTCTAAACGTTTGCCGCCATAGGCACAGGCATAATGGGTGCCTTTGGCAAATCCAGGGCCGGCTGCGGGAACAGTTTGAACGTTGGCGAGATGGAGTGTCGTTTGCTTGAGGAAACCTACCTGGAGCGTGAGCCAAGTACTCACAAACCGCTGAGTCAGACATTGCCTCCCGTCATCGGATGCTCAGAGGTAACGTTAGGGAGTGCATGCAGCATTTTGGATCGAGCTATTTCAAATTCGGCTCTGGATATTTCCTCATTGGTGAAGGCTGTGTCTGATCTCTGCAAGACTCAATCAGGAAGGTGGAGGAGTTGGGGAGAGAAGTTGATGAAATTAAACAGGTCAGTCTGACTTTGATACGAGATCGGAATCTGATATATAAGAGAATGGAGCATCTTGAAAATGAGGCTAAACATCTCAACATGCACCTTCCTGGTTTGTCAGTGAGAGAACCTTTAAAGAAATATTTCATTTTGGGCGACACAGAAGAGATTTGTCCCCCTTTGAATAAAGCCTTTTCTCTCTCTCTCTCGCTCTGCTTGGTGAGAGGAGGGGGAAGAGGACAGGTGGGGACCATCGAAGGCAGCCCCAGCCTCTGATGTTAGCTTGGGACCTTCCCTGGCTTTGCAGAGCTCTCCGCAGTTAGTATCGGAGAAGAGGCAACCTTATTGGCCTGATTTGTTGTTTTTTTTTGAGCAGGATCTGAATTTTAAATTGTTTTTCTATTCCGAAAGAATTTCGTTTTCTTTTATGGGCAAAGAAAGTGTTCCAGTGAGCGTCAGGCCCTTGCTGTTTCGTTTTTGCTCAGCTACCCCTGTGAATGGGTTGTTAGACAGGCCGAGCTTAGATACCAGTGCTTTCCTCCCGATCAGCTGCGATTGTTCCTTGATCGAAAGAAATCCGCTAATCCAGCCTCTGAGTTTGTAAATGGGGTTTGCTGTCTGTAGTACTTGGAAATATGTAAATGCCTTGCCTTTTTGACAAGTTTTGCTGATTATAAACCTCCAAATTTATTCTTCTTCTCCCTCACTCAGGCCAATACAGAACGATGTGCTCGGCCGAGCGCACCATTAGCCCCCGTTTAGCCACGCGTTTTTGACGCGCTATTATTACCCCATATACAGTAAGGGGTAGTAATAGCTCGTGGAAAACACGCGGCCAACCCCCACCCCCCGAAACTAATAGCGCTCATGACATGCAAATGCCAAAGGAGGAGTTAATTTCAGACGGCACCGGGCAAGTGTACAGAAAAGCAGGCCCCAAAATAAAAATAAATCTTCTTTAAAATAAAATCTGCCCATGGGCCCGTGGGTTGGAAAACGGACACTCAATTTTGCCGGCGTCCGTGTTCCGAACCCGTGGCTGTCAGCGAGTTCGACAACCGACGCCGGTAAAATTAAGCGTCGGCTATCAGACCCGCCGACAGCCGCCGCTTCCGCCAATAAGGTGGCGCTAGGGACGCGCTAGTGTCCCTAGCGCCTCCTTATTAGCACGGGCCCTAATTTAAATGCTGAATCGCGCGCCCAGGAGAGGTGCCTGGGCGCGCGTTGGGAGAGCCGGCGCTCACCTCGGAGCGCCGGTTCTCCTGCGGAGTTTACTGTATGGGCTAATGGGTGGTTTTTTTTTGTCTTTGTGTTGAATGATATAGAAGGTTTTCCTTGGATTACTTTATATTCTTCAGTTTTTTGACAAGAATGCTCTTGTTTGCATGTTTGGGAAATTAAATTAAAAAAAAAAAATGATACAAGGAAAAACCTAAAACTTCATATAATAACTTGGGCTTGCTGGAGGGCATAATTCTGGGTATCTGCTCTGGGCAGAGAAGCAGCTGGTCCCAGCACTGTGTGGCAACTCTCTGAAACCAGATATTTAGGAAAATTCAGCTGCAAGCAAAAATATTCATCAGGGCGGTAAAAAGGGGCCCGCACCACCACAGAACTGCCTACAAACACTTACGTATCCTCTCCCCCGTTTATGCGCCTGTGGAGCCCTTGGATTAAAATATATTTACTCCTACTCGAGACTGGCGCTATCCAAGGTCTGAGCATTTCCACAGCTATGCAAATGGAAGCAAGTTTGACACTTTTAAAACATTTTTATGCTTGAGGAAAAACAGGAAATCTAGCTGCAATAATAACACTTTTAAAATAAATAATCCCAACAACTTTCTGCTGTTTTCAAGCACTGGCTAACATTCTAGTTGACAAAAGGCCACTTTTAAAGGATCAGTGTTACTTTTCTCACCAGGGCTACAGCACTCACTTAAAAATCCTCCCTTTGCTTACCATAATACTTGCATTAACCGATTCAGCTATTCGCAGGCACTTTTGTAAAATCATGCAGCCATATTTTTATGTCCTCTGCCTCACATTCACTCATTCACTCACACCTCACCTGCTCACACATGCACTCCGTGTGCTTTCCGCATGCATGTGAAGCCTTAGGTATCAAATGCTCGTTTTCTCAAACATACAATGCTTACCCATAAGACCCGTGGGTTTCACATCCCAAGACCGAAGAGATAGCAGAAGACATTGCGAGGATAGCTTTCAAACAACTGCAAGTGACAGCATATACGCGCATTTGGCCCCATGCAGATTTCCGATAGCATTTTATAACCTGTGTATATCACATAGTTTATTAGTTTATTATTTTTTTTTGTATACCAACATTTTGGGGTTCCATCATATCGGTTAACAATAAATAAACTTAAAAAATAAAATCACAATCAGAAAACAAAGCAAAACAAATAATACTAAAATACTAAAATCGAAACAACATCAGTTTCAACAATATGAATAAACTTTAAAATTCAATAAAATACATAATTATCCTAAAATGAAACTATATTAATATATACTAGAATCATCCACATGTTTTATAAAATATGTGTATCTGTACCTTGCAACATATGTGTGCATGTATGCTTACACACGAACACATGCAATGCATTGAATGTGCATGCTTTTCCTACCTATTTAAAAAATATATGTGAGTATATATTTTACGCATGAAAATAAAGTAGGACTTGCTGGCATAAACTGGTATTCACGTGTGTATGTCGGTAATATTTTAAAACAAGTGTGTGTGTAATTGAAATTACTAGTTTTACCAATTACTCCATCAGTTCACCCAGTCCTTCGGGTGCTCGAGACCCTCCTAGCTCTTCAGCTGAACTCCTCAGGGTCCACCCAGACCTCCCACCCAGTCACTACTACACAATAAACACATTTAATATCACCTAAGTCAGATAATTAGCAGGTGTAAAATTGTGCAAGTTGACAAATCTATGCCCGAACACCCCATATGCCGAGAACACCTCTAGAGAGCCCCCTTTTTACACTCATATATGTGTGTGTGAAAGCAAAAATATGCAATGTTTATAAAATAGCATGTACGTGAGTAGATACTATTTATGTGAGTATACAGTATGTTCATTTTCACAAAGCCATTTACCACAGATAAATTGGTCTGGTTGGAAATTGTCTTTCACTATTCAACTAAAAGTACGTGCAAACTTCTATAGCATGCAAGATTAAAAAGATTCATTCCTGTGGGATGTTTAGGTCAGAGGGCAAAATCAACACACACAAATTTGAATTTCAAAAGTACATGCATTGTTTTGCTCCCTTTCTGTCAGCAACAGAAATAGGAGGTGAAAAATATGCACACCAGTTGTATGCACATATTTTAAGGGTAGCGAATTAGCTGCCAAATACATGTATACAAATGTCTGTGTGTGTCTTATCTTGTAACTAACAGGCCGATACAGAAAAACGGGCGGGAGAGCGGACGAGTGCCTACTCTCCCGGCACGCACACAGGCCACTCTCCTGGGCGCGCGATTCAGGAGGGTGGCCTATGCAAATTAGGGCCTGCGGTAAAAGGAGGCGCTAGGGACACTAGCGCGTCCCTAGCGCCTCTTTTTTGACAGGAGCGGCGCCTGTCAGCGGGTTTGACAGTCGACGCTCAATTTTTCCGGCTTCGGTTCTCATACCTGCTGACAGCCACGGGTTTGGAAAATGGACGCCGGCAAAATTGAGCGTCCCTCTTCCGCTCAAAAAATTTTTTAATTTTTTTTTACTTTTGGGGCCTCTGATTTAATATTGCTATGATATTAAGTCGGAGGGTGTACAGAAAAGCAGTTTTTTTCTGCTTTTCTGTACACTTCCCCGGCGCCAGCAGAAATTAACTCCAGGCATTACTTTCTGTATCGCACGGGAATAACTAATAGGGCCATCAACATGCATTTGCATGTTGCGGGTGCTATTAGTTTCGGGGGGAGTTGGACGCGCGTTTTCGACGTGCTATTACCCCTTACTGAATAAGGGATAAAGCTAGCGATTCGAAAACACGTGTCCAAATGCGGGTTAACAGTGCGCTCCACCGGAGCGCACTGTACTGTATCGGCCTGAGAGTGGGCTACTCAAAATCACCCCCATTCAGTTCTAGCATACTGGTCTACTACATTACAAGGCGAGAATTAGTCATGCAAATAATATAACACTAAGTAGCACTAAAGCATACAATCATATATCCACACTTCAACTTACTGATTATCACTGATAACTCTTCTGGTAAACACAGCACTATACGATGCATGGAATACATTAAGGAATAACACTTGAAAGAAAATGAAGCCTAATGTTTTTGCTTCTTGGTTGTTATCTCAAGGTCTGGATTGCAGGGTGGGTTTCATGTATGTGTGCATTCATACATGCTGTCGTGCAGTTTCTAATATGCCTCTCCTTTTTGGTTGTGTGTCAAGTAATGAACAGATGGAGGCTGAGAATGGCTCTGCTATGCAAGTGAGATCAGAATCCATTTCTCCATCCTGCAGCTTTCCTGTTCTGGGTTCTCAGTATAGGCATTAGGCAAGGATAAAAAAAGTGCCACTGCCATGTTTGACCACTTGAATGTACAGAAATAAAGGTCAATAAATACAAAAATATATAAAGTGATACCTCTTTATTAGGCTAACTTAAAACATTGCTTGAATAATTTTCTGGAGTTACACTCCCTTCATCGGGTCATAGTCAGCTATGACCTGCCAAGGCACCCTATCCTAGGTGGACTGGAGTGACCGAAGCTTCAGTATACTGAATGGCAGACATGTTTTGTTTGTGAAGAAATTGTGATGTGCAGTACTGTTGATAAGGCAAAGAATGCACACGGGATGAGACATTTTCTTTTTAAATGACAGGTAAAGCACCTTGTAATGGAATTACTTAGCCTGAGTCTGACTATTCTGGCTAAGCATGTAATCAGAAGGCTTTAATGGACTCAGGGTTTTCACACTGACGCACATCACATGACTACAACAACTATGAGAACATAAGAAGTAAACACCAAGATGTGCAGGATCTGTGGTGAGGGAGTTAAACTTGCAAGAGAAAGCCAGCATGTTTTGGGGAAAAATGCACCATTGTGATGGTCCTCGAACGACGGTATATAAAATTATGAAATAAAATAAAGTATTAAATACATTTCTCAAAATATGATTTCAGATGTATAGAGGAAAAGGGTATAACTAATAGAAGCAGGGGAAGAAAATGGCAGAGAGACACTCAGTGAAAGAGAATCCTCACAGACGGAAATAACTCAGCTGCCCTAATGGTAAGAAAAGTGTTTGTACTACATTATTATCATCGTAACTATTGCCTTTGCTATATCTGTGTATTCTGCCTTGCTTTCTGGAATGTAACTTAGCATTAATGATAAACACTGTTTATCCCAGCATCTATTGTGTGCTGACTCAGAATATGAGCGAATGTGAGAGTGTGGCTTTGTGTTTTCTTAAGTAGCTGATTCTGTCAGGCAGGAAAGCCAAGGGAATACTAGTCTTTTGTGTCTTGAAGTGGAGGATCTTGCCAGGGAAGGGAAGCCCTGAGGATTTCAGCCCTTTGTGTCTGTTGTTGTTGGTTTTTTTTTTTTTAACCACATTCACACAATGAACCTGCAACATACCCCAGCTTCCATCTCTGGCAGTGTTTTTATTGAACACTAAAGAGGATGGGAGGAGAGAAAGAGAGAGAGAGAGAGTGTGCGTATGTGTCTGTGGTCTGTGTCTTTTTAAGCAAGAGAAGGGGATGGGAGAGCCTTCAACGTTTTTCCTTTGCTGCATGGTGGCCCCCAGTGCTGCTTACAATCATGCCCTCAAACATCAGTCATAAGAACATAAGAAGTGCCGTACTGGATCAGACCAAAGGTCCACTGAGCCCAGCACTCTATCTCAGACAGTGGCCAATCCCAGAAAGTAGATCCAATTTCTAGCTGCTTACTCCTTATGACAAGTGGTGGGTCTCCCTGAGTTACCTGATTACTAACTATGTATGGACTTTTCTTCCAGGAACTTGTCCAAGTCCTTGCTAAGCCCAGCTATGCTCGTTTCCTTGACCAAATCCTCTGGCAACAAATTCCACAGCTTGATTGTGCATTGCGTGAAAAAAATACTTTCTCCAATTTGTTTTAAATCTACGACCTTTTAGCTACAGATTTGTTTTAAATCTGCTACCTGGTAATTATTAATCCTAATGTTATTTGAAAGGGTGAATAGTCATTCCCTCATGATTTTGTAGACCTCTATCATATCCCTCCTCAATCGTCTTTTCTCCATAGAAACATAGAAATGAGGGCAGAAAAAGACCAAGCGACCCCTCCAGTCTGCCCAGCAAGCTCCCACACTTATTTTCCCATACTTATCTGTTTCACCGACCACCAAGTTCAGGGCTCTTGTTGGTAATGGTTTGATTCGAATTTCCTGCCACCCCCTGCCGTTGATGCGAGTCCTAACCTCTTCAGCCTTTCTTCGTAAGGAAACTGTTCCATCCCCTTTATCATTTTCGTTGTTCTTCTCTGCACCTTTTCTAGTTGTGCTATATCTTTCTTGAGATGGGGGCGACCAGAATTGCACACAAATGCAATGTGTGCAGAAGCAAAAGTGATCTACCTGCTTTCTTCTCCCTGCCGTGTCTCAGTCCTGTGGTTGGATACTAATGTAGAGGGGATGAGGTGTGGCCATGCAGGAATCACTCACTGCTGATCCTTAAGAACATAAGAAATTTCCATGCTGGGTCAGACCAAGGGTCCATCAAGCCCAGCATCCTGTTTCCAACAGAGGCCAAACCAGGCCACAAGAACCTGGCAAATACCCAAACACTAGGAAGTTCCCATGCTACTGATGCAATTAATAGCAGTGGCTATTCCCTAAGTAAACTTGATTAATAGCCGTTAATGGACTTCTCCTCCTTGCACCAGTGTTTCCTACATGCTGTCTACACCTCACCCCTATACACGAGTATCTAACTGAAGGAGGGCAGGATTAGATAAAGCTTCTGCTGGCTGTGATGCAGGGTGCAGTTCAGGGCAGGTCTTGCTTCCTCCTTATCCTCCTGCAACCTCCGTTGCTTCATGGACCAGCAGAAATGCTGCTGGGGACTGATGCTGGTTCATGGTCTAGTGGTAGAGAAACACTGGATTAGTCTGTGAGCAGTTGTTTTTGATGTGATCCACCCTGAACTGTGAGGAGGAGCAGAATACACATTTTTTAAACACATAAATATTACTTTTACTTATTGGAGAACTGAAGCTACATGGGAGAGTATGGGTAATCTATAGGTTAAATAGAAATTTGTCTGTGAAAACCTGAGCTTCACTCATCACATGGCAGTATAATTTATTTGTTGGCCGTAAGCTCTCTCGTTCTACCAGTTGCACAGTTGCTTTCTGCCTCCTCTGTCGCCACACTCCCTTCTTGATATGCAGTCATCTCCCTTGTAGCCCCCCCCCCCCCCCCCGTTCTCACCCAGGCATCTTTGACTTCTGCCACTGCTCTGGTTTGCTGAGCTTGGGAACTGGAGCTGAGCCGGGGTTGGGGGCTGGCTCAGGTTTTGGCACGAAGCCCCTTGAGATCAGTCCATCTTGTGCAGGCTTCAGCCTGCTTAAGTCCAACTACGCCAGCTCACTCATTTCTGCATGGGTTCAAATGTGGACCCTTGCGTGATGTGACCTTGGACAAGTCAGTTTACCTCCCATTACCTCACACACCCATTTACACTGCAAGTTCTCTGGAACGAGGACTTGTTCTCAAATATAATTTCTTGCAAAGCACCAGAGTCCAGCATAAGAACTGAAATAATCATTCTCAATGGCAGCAAAGAATCCCTTTGCTTTGTATCTCATTTTCTCTCCTCCTTTTTCTTTTCCTTCCTGTGTGAGGTTTCCAGTCCCATCTGCTTCCTGTACTTTGAAGTACCAGTGGGTTAGTGCAGGATTTGCACTGAGGGCTGAGGTACCCAGCGTATTCTGGGTGACAGTAAGGTTCCCCTGCCTTTCCTCTCCGGCACAGTCTGACACATGGTGCTCCATTGTTCATTTCTCAGTTTCCATGATACAGGTAACCTGAGATGTCTCACTGCATTTTATTAGCAACCCAATACCGCGCCGAACTATTGTATGGAGGCAGCAGAAGAAAAGAATTTTTAAATAAATAAATAAATAAAACAATATCTCCTGAATGGCATTTTTTTTTTTTTTTTTTTTGGGAAAGGCCAGTCCCTGGCATGCTGTGTGTCACTGTTGCCACAGATCAAGTCCTCCTGACGACGGCCAGGGGGAGGCAACCTCCTGTCTCCATGGATGTAATCAACTGGGATTTTCAGGATATCCCTAATGAACATGCATGAGACAAATCTGCATACAGCCAAAGCAGCGTGAATGCTCATTAGAGTATCCTAAAAATCCGAGCAGATTGGTGCCCACTGGGACTGTTGTCTACCTCTGACGATGCCACGGGTTCACTCTACAGCAGCCAGGTATGTAGCTCTGGCTGATCATTGCTGTTTCTATGCCAGTGGCTATCAGTGGTGCTGGGGGTTTTTGCTTTACTGCACCAAAGAGAAGGCATTACAGAGCTCCTTGCTGGCTTGAGCTGCATTTCAATCAGCTGGGATGGGGTTGGACGGCCACACTATTTGGAGGGTGTGAGAGTGGGACAAGGAAGGGAGACTCAGAAGACAGCTCTGTCTGAGAATAAGATTGCAGCACAGCAAAATGGTTCCAGTGGAGAAGCCATGTTAAGGCTATGTTAGAAAGCCTTTGCTCTTCCATGACAGATGTTGGCAATAGAGATGTGCTTTGTTTAAAAATATCGGTTCGGGCTTCGGATCGGGCGCTCCGCAGAAAATTTTGTTTTCCCATGGTTCCTTTTTTTTCTTTTCCGGCAATTTTTGAAGAAGTGCGTTAGTGCGCACTAATGGGCTTTACTGCGCACTAACAACCAGTTAGTGCGCACTATCTCAGCATTAGTGCGCAGTACACCAAATGAGATAGTGCACACTAGCTAGATGTTAATGCACATTAAGGCCCATTAGTGCGCACTAACAGGTTAGTTAGTGCGCCCTAATAGAACTTACAGCGCACTAAGTATGTAGTAGTGCACTGTAACTGTTAGTGCGCACTAAAAAAATGCAACTTAAAAATTAAAAAGTATCAATTCAGAGGAGTTCGTTAGCTAGAAAAACAGTGTGCACTAATTGGTATTACTGCGCACTAAGAGATATGCAGTGTGCAGTAATTCAGTTAGTGCGCACTAACATGAAATACGAATTTTGCCGAAATTTTGGCAAAAATCGCTTCGTATATCGGCACTACCTAACCATGACTAACCATGACTAACCATAAAAAAGACTCTAAATAAATAAATAAAAATAAATAAATTACAAATTAGACAATATCGTTGACATTGTCTAATTCATGAAAAACGAATGCACATCCCTAGTTGGCAACTGGTTTCATTTTTGCAGGACAAGATGATCAAGTCCTGGATTTACTCCAGTGCATGCAGGGAGATGTAGTTCCTTTCTTTCTTAGGAAAACCAGTACTAGAGTTTGACTATGGATGGGGTTTTGTTTTGGTTCTTTGGACATTTTCGTGGCATTTCTGTCACTATTAACCATTAGATCTTGTTATATTTCCTGCAAGAATCTGGAATTTTAGGTGTTGTCCTGGATAGGTTTCACTTCTACAAAAGTGAGCGAATCTATTGTATTGTCATCACCCCAGATGGCAGACCTTGGAATCTGGTATCCGTCAGGGCTCAGCCTTGTCAGCTGTGCTTTTTAACATCTATTTAGCACTTTTCTGTAAGCTTTTGGCTGGGCTCTGTGTGGGATACCGGATATGTGCCGATGGTATTCAATTTTTCATCCATTAGCCTGAATCCTGGTCTACCACTTCTGCCACAATCCAGATCTGTCTTTGGGCAGTTAAAAACTGAATGATTCCTAATGAATTGGCATTGAATTTGGGTAAAACTGAAATGATGGTCTTGCAGAGGTCAGAAAAGTTCACTGTTCCTTCATTTTTCTCATTTGACAATACTAAAATACCCATAGTAACGCATGCCAAGAGCTTAGGAATACTTAGGAGAATCCCCAGATGAAGCAGCAGCAGATCAAGGCTGTCATCAAGGCGGATATTCTCCAACCATTTGAGCCACTTTTGGGTCACTCAGAATTTTGTTCTGTGGTACAGGCCATGATTATGCCTAGTCTTAGCTACTGTAATTCTTTATACATCGGCCCGCCAGCAGTTGTGCTGTGGGTATTACGAACATCGCAGAACTCTGCAGCACGGCTAATCTCTGGCTTGGGCAGGAGAGTCCATATTGTTTCTGCCCTGATGGAAATTCACTGGCTCCCAATTGCCTTGATGTGTCCAACACAAAGTTGCCCTGCTTGTGCATAAATTGCTTGGGAGTGATTCGCCATCATGAGCTAACTTGATGTTGTGTGTGTACAGTATAACCCTGATCTAGTGTCGAGATCTTCACAAAGGGGCTTGCTAGACATTCCATCTGTCCAGAGTCAGAGGTTGGCTGAAACCTGCAAGCAAACCTTTTTAGTCGCTGGCCTGTAGCGGAACTCGCCGCTTGTAGCTTTGCGCCTTGCAAGCAGCACCAAGGAGTTTAAGAAACTTTTGAAAACGTATCCGTTTGAGTCGGCTTTCAGTGTTTAAAGAGCATCGATTCTGTTTTAACATGTTGTAACCTTGGCCGTATTAGGGCTGGCACTGGTTATCTTATCGTTTTATTTTTATTTACTGTTGTTTTATCTTATTTTAGCCTGTTACTTTTGAAACATTTATTATTTTATTTTAACTTAATGTAATTTACCTTATTTTACTCTGTGTTACATTTACTATATATTTTTTGTATCATTTCATGTTTTATATTTAATAATTTATTGTGAATGTTTACTTTCTGTACACCGCTTAGGGATGTGTATAGGCATCTTATAAGAAATCTTCAACAAATAAATGCCTGCCCTAAAGGAAATCCAAAATGGGTTTAGCCTGTCCCTGAGCCCCAAAATGAATATACAATTCTGCTGAAATAGATAACATCTAATATGGATCCTGTAATATCAGCCTACTTTCATCTTTTCTTGCCTCTACTTAAATAAAATTATATTTAACATATGTAATCTTGGGTTAAAACTAACATATAAATGTTTATATGTTAATGTTGAACACTGTAACTTGCTTCTAGCACATCCTTATGAATGAAGCAAGAAATACATCTAAATAAATACATTAATAAAGGTTGTCTTGAGGTAGTGCTGATAGCAGAAGCTGCATCTATTGGTAGGTGAACAGGACTTGTGAGTATTGGCTTGCTGGGGATAGTCTGATTTAAATCTTGCAAAAGAACTGGAGGATTGAACTATTACCGTATATGAATATTTTGTGCTGGGAAAATAGTTTGTGAGTTTGAATAATCCTATGAGCGATTTGAAATCTAAATGCAACTCTGAGTATATCTTTGTGTGCTGGGTAAGTAGTATGAGAGTTTGAATTAATCCTGCGTGCAGTTTGAATGTATTTTTGTGTGCTGGGTAAGTAGTTTGAGTTTGAATTAATTCTGTGTGTTTTCCTCTGAAAAGGTGTGAGAACTGATTTGGACAAGTGTTTAGTGGTGTATGATTTGAAGAGGTATTAAGTGCAAGTATTATTAGAGGCAGGAAAGAAAATTAGCTGAGAGGATCACTTTGTTAAACTATTTGCAGAGTGAATCACTTGGTGGAGTTTGTTTTAAGTAGTTTATCAGAAGTAATTGCCTTAGAAGCATAGATATATAGGAAGGTAAGAACTGAGTAACACTCTGTCCTGAGGGAGTGCTGATAGCAGAAGTTGCATCTGCTGGTGAATGAGTAGGACTTGAGAATTTTGGCTTGCTGGGGAAAGTTTGTGTTTAAATCCTGCAAAAATAATTTGTTTTAGGGTTAACTATTACTGTGCTGGGAAAATAGATTGTGAGTTTGAATTAATTCTGTGTGTAGTCTGATGGTACCTTTGTATACTGGGAAAGTAGTTTGCAAATTTGAATTAATCTTGTGTGTACTCTGAGTGTATCTTTGTGTGCCAGGAAAGTAATTTGCAGGTTTGAATTAGTCTTTTGTGTAGTCTGAGTGGATCTTTGTGTGCTGAGAGAGTAGTTTATGAGTTTGAATTAATTCATTATATTAAAATATTTCATTTATCATATCCACATTACAAAAATCACCCAGTTCTGTGCACTTTGCTCTGAGAAGGTGTGAGAGCTGACTCCTCTACAAGTAATCAGTGGTGTTTGATTCCCACCTACCCCAGTCACATTTTTTGATATATAGACTGTTACCCCAATTATAAGGAAACATTTTTCATATCAAGAGCCAATTTGAGACTAACATCAAAATGAAGTATTGATATGACATTTTTTGAAGATTCGTAAGGGACTATATTAATCTGTATATCTAAAATTATAAATCCTCCAGTCTCCAGAGCAAATATTTAGCTAGACCTATTGGTCTGTTAAGGACTGCAAGGCAGACTTGTGTAAATATGCTGAATTATCCCCAATTTTAACTAATTTATTCATATTACTGATCATTGACAAGCTAACATAAAACACACCTTAATTTGATTAAGCAGACGTGCTCTTTAAACAGCTTTAAATAACTAACAACTCAACACCAATAACAGAGGGAGACCCATCGGTGAGATGATTATCTGCCTGCTGGAGAGTGATTGTATGTGAGCACCAAGTACAAAGAGCTCCTGGCTCTCAGGGAATATCTGGATGCCACAGTGGAAGACTTGGAAGAGCTGAGACAGATAGAAAAGTATATAGCAGTCTCAATTCCAGTTTGGCAATTCCTTTACGTGGTCAAGGCTACAAGCATAGTGGAGTTTCAAAGGGGTATGGACAAGTTCCTGGAGGAAAAAATCCATAAATCATTATTAGGCAGGTAGACTTGGGAAAGCCATCGCTTATCCCTGAGGATGAGCAAAAAGATATGGATCTACTCTTTGAGTTGTGCTGGGCCTGGATTGGCTTTTGTTGGGAGACAGGATGCTGGCCTTGATGGACCTAGGGCCTGACTCAGCATGACAGTTCTTATGTTTTTACATAACTGATCTGACCAGTGTGGGAGGGAGGGGATCTTGGTTCCAGGAGTAGTTATACCCCTGGTCCCACTCTCCTGCTGACTGTGCCATGGAGGGGGAAGAGAGGTGAGGAAGAGGACCCCAGGAATCAGAGGAGCAACCTTCAAACTGAAAGGCTAAGCTGGGGGGGAGTGAGAATCAAGGATGTGGGGTGGGGTGTGACAGGGACTCAGGGATGAGACTGAATGAGTGAATCTCTGCAACCACCCCCTTCCATCATTTCTGGAAGTCCAGGAGGAACTGCAGGTATGGAGAAGTCCCCTACCTCATTTCCTGAGGACCTCCTCTTCCTCAGCTTCACTCTTCCATCTCATGGTAGGGGGACCCCATTCCAGCCAATTCTCCCCTGGGTCCCACACCCTACTAGGGTCAGCCCTGGCAGCAACTTGTCTCGCAGATCTATAGCCAGTTCTTACAGAGCGTTGAGATAAATTTACTCCATGTGCTGTCAAAGTTTCAACAGAGAGAGAACAGAATATGTAAAAGAGAGACAAGAAGCATCTAATTCTGTCTTGTGATCACATGCAGACAGACGGCTGAGCGCCTCAGACATTGTTTGCCTGTGGGCTGTTTTATTTTTGTACTTGGTAAATAAATAGTAGATAATGAGCTAATTCTTTAAGTGCTGTGTCTGTGACAGCAGATGTGATAGGCAGCTTGTAAGTGCTGTGCTTGTCACAAGCCACGTTGACTCACAGCAACCCTTGTGTGGATTCCATGCACCAAGTGAATGTGAGTCACAGAGCAGCCCATAGATAATAACGGTGTCACCGAGAAACCCATAAATATCACTGGTGCAGAGATCAGCGATGAGCCATTGAGTAGCCCAAAGGCACAGATAATGTGTGTTGGGATCAGGAGTGCAGCACTTAGATAAGAATGTCTTCACTGGTATTAGAGGTAAATCATAGACCATCCCATTGATAACATCTGTGCAGGGATCAGAAAAGATGACTGTCCAACCAATAGGATACTCTAATGCAAGGGATCAGAAGTGGGTCTTTGACCATCCAACAGAAGACACTGTGCAGAGGATCAGAGGTGGTAGCTCACCAGCCTACTGCTAACATCTGTGTTGGCATGAGAGGTGAGCCGCTGACCACTGTAAGGTTGCCACTTCACTCACGTTGGCCTGGACAGGTTGATTCAGTTTTGTTTTTTCCCCAGTTGCATGGATAAACATGTAGTCCAGTTTCTCAGAACTACAACTTCATGCATGCAATAGAGCTAAATTAGAAGTGGGGGAGGTGGCAACCCTGAGTCCCCAGCTGTTCTCTGCACTATTAATAATGAACACTGGACAATTCCAGTGGAAAGTTGCCTCATGATGCAAGAAGGCAGCTCTGGCCGCAGGTCACCCTCCCCTCACAATGCAAGGAGGCTGCTCTGGGCTGCAGGTCACACTCCCCTCACAATGCAAGGAGGCAGCTCTGGACCGCAGGCCACATTCCACTGCAGACCTTAGCCAAACCCCTATATATTGGCCAGCAACAATGCCAAAGAAGCACTTAAAATAAAAACTGCTTCAGAGGAAATGATAGCTGTACAGTGCTCCCTGGAACGGGTCTTTTGAAGGGGATGGGGAATCCTAGTTGGGCACAGCGAGGCTTCGGAAGCACTGACCAGAAACACATAAGCTGCACCAGCTCCAGCAATCCCATAGTTTGGCCATTGAATCTTTCCACGGACATGCAAAAATGATTGGTTTAAAGTTCTTGCTCTGGTTTTCAGTTCTGAAAATTCTTTTTCAAATGATTTCTTCTATTTAATATGACCTAGTTCTTCAGCCACTGAGGGAATAAAGTCATTTTTACTGGAGCCATTGCGGAAGGCTGGAAGGAAGGCAGGCAGAGTAGCGTGTAGCTTTCACAGTCACTCAGGGTGGCCCGGTGGCCCGCTGTAGGCAGGACTGTCCTATTTTATAAGCCTTTGTCCTATGGCCTACTTAAGGAAGATGAGGATATTTGATGGTCCTGTTTTTCAGTCTGACAGTTCATGAGGAAGGAAATTCACCTGAATTCCACTCAGGCCACACATGGACAGATCTTGGTGCAGGTTGTGTGGTGCATTATCATCATCCCCTAATCCTCTCTCTCTCTCCCTCCCCCCCCCCCTCCACCCACTCTCTCCTGCTTTTCTCAAGTTCCCCCACTTCTCCCTCCCCCCTTAAATTCATTCCCATCTTTGCCTCCTCCTTCCCCTCCCCTCCACCTCAGTTTGTCTTCATCTCCTCCTCTCCCATCAGGGCCCTTTTCATCTCCTCTATCTCTCTCCCAGGGTCCTTTCCATCTATCCCCTCCTTGCCCTTTGGTCTCTCCCAAGTTCCTTCCTATCCTTTGGGCTCCTCTACGTTTCCTGGGGTGCAATGCTCTGAGCAGAGTAGTGGCAGGTCAGCAGGGCAGGGACATGGTGACCGTGAGCTCCCTCTCCCCTCCTTTGTAAGTAGGAAGCAGCCGCTGAGACCAGGAGTGTCCACCATGCTGCCAGCCTGCCAGGGAAGAAGGAAAGGAGAGGAATCTTGGCCTGGTCAATGTGCTAGGGGTTTGCAAAGAATTTACCAAAAAGATGTCCTGCCTTCTTGGGATGCATTCGTGGCCGCCATCCGGTCATTGCCCTAGCGTATGGTCCTCAAGCCTCCCACCCAGCGTGCATTTCTCACAGGTGTGCCTCTAAGGGGGTTGCTCTCAAAGACTATGCCCCATCTGAAGAAAATAGGATAAAACAGAAGCATTGTCAAGTTAAGTGTAAAACATTGATAAGGCAGGCGAAGAGAGAATTTGAAATGAAGTTGGCCATAGAGGCAAAAATTCATAATAAAAACTTTAAAAAATATATCCAAAGCAAGAAACCTGTGAGGGAGTCGTTGGACCATTAGATGAACAAAGGGGTCAAAGGAGCTCTTAGGGAAGATAAGGCCATTGCAGAAAGACAAAATTAATTCTTTGCCTCCGTGTTTACTAATGAGGATGTTGGGGAGATACCAGTTCCGGAGATGGTTTTCAGGGGTGATGACTCAGACGAACTGAACGAAATCACTGTGAACTTGGAAGATGTAGTAGGCCAGATTGACAAACTAAAGAGTAGCAAATCACCTGGACCAGATGGTATGCATCCTAGGGTACTGAAGGACAGTCTATCCTGTTCAGATAAAGACCAATAGACATATATTTTTAATGTTCACTTCCTTTTTTAATCTTTTTAGATTTTAATTTTTGATTTTGTATTATTATTTTTACCTCTTTATTGTGTAATGATATTTTGTTTTTATTTTTATTTTTAATTGAATAGATACTAGCTGGAAAAAGACATCGAGCCTTGTATCTACATGTATATAATATCAAAGGTAATGTTGAATACATCTTCTCTGTTCTTTAGCTTATCTGTTCTCATACCAAACTTTTATGATTATTTTTTGGGTTGTTCTATTATTTATATTAGTAATAAATTTGATTTATATTATATTTTATTGTAGAGCCCCTGAAGCAGCCATAAGGCGAAACTTTGGCCAGAGTCGGGCACTTTCATTATCTAATAAAATCTTTCCAAGGCATCGGCCTAGCTTTTGATTTCTTCACTTAGTGTGGTGCATGCCTCTGTTTCCCCACCTTCCTAGCAGTGTAATGGGCTTTTTCCTGCAGCCCTCTGGCTGGAGAACAAACTTTGCAGAATAATAAGAAGTTGAATGAGAGAGAGAGATTGATAGAGAGCTGAGAAACGTATGGCCCAAAGATTTGCCGCAGCAGAAGTTAGGAGGCTTCCAAATAAGAGCTAACCTGCGTAAATAAGCTATGCCCAGAAAGGAAGCCCATCTAAGCATGGACCCTAGTAACTGGAAGTTCCTTAACCAAATTCCATGCACTACCATTTTCTCTTTCTTAATCGGAGCGCACTGTACTGTATCGGCCTGACAGACTGGAAAAAGCGGGATAATACTATAAACCTTCAGTGTGTGCAGGAGTGAATCCAGCGCACGTCAGAGGAAGTGCACATGTCCCAGTAAAAAGAGCCCTGTGAAGCTAAGCAGGAATAGACTGGGAACGTTTTGTTGATGAAGCTCGATTGGGGAGCCGGGATGCTCACAGTCTTAAGCCAGAAATTGCACAGCAGGTCTGAGGAGGACTTAGCCGAGACATTCCCTGTAACAGGACCTAGGAGCAGGCAGAGACAGGATCTGATTAAGCAAAAACAAATCTGGAAGGTGACATGAAAACTTGTTCTGGTTCATTCTGAAAGCTAGGGATGTGCTTTCATTTGAAACAAAGCAGAAAATTTCAAGGAAAATTCCTGTTTCATTCCATTACATTTTAAAAACAAAATAAAAAAATGAACACATTTTTCATTTTGTTTAAAAAAAAAAAAAACCAAAAATATATATATATCTCATTTGCAGCTAGCCCCTGGGGCTGAATAGCCAGTCCTCTGGGCTCCCTTCCTTGCCCGTTGTCACTGCAAACATCTGTGCACCAAACATGTGTACAAACAAACCCCTCCCCACCCCGCTGGTGCTCTATTCCAGAAGGGCCAACACCATTACGTTGTATGGACCTGGATCCTACAAAAAACAGTGTCAGCTGGTGCCGTTGTGAAGTAGAACCCTAGTAGGGCACAAGTGACTGAGATGGCTTCTGCCCCAGAGGACTCCCAGATGGGACAAACGGAGGGACGGGGAAGGGAGTGCACAGGAGCGTCTGGAGCATCCTTTTATTCTTTTTTTTTTTCAAAATTTTGCATATTTAGTCTGTGGGGCTGGCAGCCAGATTTTAGTACAAAAACAGTGCATGGCAAAATAAAATATTGAGTTAAATTAAACTTAATCTTACACAAATCAAAATGAAAAATATCGAAATAAAATTAATCTAAACCAAACCCACCAACGAAACAAATAACAAATAGAACAAAAAAAAAAAAAAATAAAATCCTGCACAGCCCTGCTAGAATCCCTGTTTCAAAAGGATCTGAGCCAGTCCCTATAAAAATGCACACACACTGTGTGCTTGTTTGAAAGGATGAGTGGATTTCCTATCATGACTGCCAAAGTCCACAGCTGTGCTTTAGGACTGCTTTGTGACTGGTTGCCATGTCTCAGTGTAAGGGAGGGCTTCCCAAATGCATCCTATTCAGCCCCATAGTCAGTGGGGCTTTCAGATCTATCTCCTGCATGCAATGACCTTGCCTGAGAGAAATCTGAACCTTCCTGCGGCCTCCAGTGTATGCAAATATATCTTATGCATGTTTATTGTGAAAACTCGAGGACCATGGGTTCACCAGAGTAAGGGGAAGACGTCCTATTGTAAGAGTCTTGCTTGTCATTGGCTTCTCCCACCTAGGCTGAGGTGCAAAGCCCAGCTGGGAGGAGCTTTTGTTTTGAACGAATGCCAAAAATGCAACAGATGAGGCCATTGTTGGTTTGTTCAAATGAAACGAACCGAAAATGGCAAAAAAACTTTTGGGTATTTTAATTTTTGTGCATAAAAAGCTGTGCCTGGGTAAGTAGGAGTAACCAGTTACCAGCTCCCCCCCCCCCCCCCCAGCCCCCTTTGCCAGGGTTATGACTCCCCTTGCTTCTCCTTTCCTCACTGTTCTGGTTCGGGTGCATTTTGTTTCCTGGTTTTACAATTCCGTAGACGGCTTCTTCTTTTTTTTTTTTATGCACACCAGGACTAATGGAGCCTGATCTTGGCCCACTTTGTACTGAATTGTTTGCACCGAAAAGGCTTGATCTGGTAGGGCCTGCAATTTGCCTGAGGACAAGGGGACCCCCCTCCCTCCCCAAAACAAAGAAAGCTCCTGCCTTGTAGTTGTTCTCTCCCACCGGTGATGCAGGTATTAAGTGAATTTCAGAGGGCCTGGGCTGATATTTCTCGAGGAGAGTTTGCCCTCAGTTTTAGCACAGGGTCTCAGCAGCATTTCTATGTTATATATATTTTTTCCCCCCCAGGTTGCTACGAGCGCCGCAACAGATCCTCAATAACCAATGTGTCGGAATTTTCTTAAAATGAGAACTTAGTAGAAACCAAAAGCCATTATCACCTGTTCTAAAAGAGGAGCAAGACAAGTCAGAAAGTAAAGCTAAAAGGCTGTAGAGTAACGGTGAAACCGGACTTCCAGCAAATACAGAGTTTGCTTCTGCGGTGGAGGGAGAAAGAGATTCTAATTAATACTGAGAGCGTAGGCCGCCTCACGCCAGACGAGGCCTACTGAAGTGAAGGCAAAGGCACACTTAATACCAAGAGTCTAAGTGGCCGAAACGGAAGAGGGAAGGAGGAAAGACCAGAGACAGGGTGGAGGCGAGGGCCAACAAACCCTTCCCTGGCTTCCCCTTCCGCCCGGGCTTCCTTGCACCTGTCCCAGCTCTCTCTCTGCAGCCGCTAGAGGCCACTGAGGGTTCTTTGATCTCCGCCTGAGTCATCTGCACCAGGCTCAGTTCTCCTCGCTTTCTCATCAGAGATCAATGTCAGCCTTTGGATTCCTGCCCGGGCTCCTGCAGTAGCCAAAACCATTCAAGGTTTTCCGGGTCTCACCTGCTAGAAGCCAGGAACAATTTGTATCTGATACAGCAGCATCTGTTCACCCTCGGGTCATGAAAAAGCTGGGACAGAATCCTGCCTTTGGGTTCACAAATGACTTCCCTGGTACCTGTCCCCTTTCTCTTCTTACTGTAGTGCCGTTTACCCAGCCAGGATAAATAAATATACCTTCCCAACCTTCAGCATTAAGTAATTTTAGTATACCAGAAAATCCATTTTAATGTATGTGAGTCTGCAGCAAAATTAACAGATGTCAGGCAGAAGTCTTGAAAACTCTCCAGCACAGCTCTGACAAGCCTCGGAGAATATTAATAAAGCTGTGTGCACCTTCAGCGTATCTTATGCAGACATCTGAATTTAGCACTCATCCAAACGTGACAGCAGTGCAACCCTCCACCTATTTCATACAGAAGGGAAACAAAAAAAAAAAATCTACATTACTTAAAAATCAAATCATAGTGCAATTTATTTATTTATTAGGAGTCCAGGGTACAGAAAACATTACAAAACCCTGCAGCAATACTCACTGCCTCCTGATGTGCAGGTCACACAGCAAGCCGTGATCGCCTAAATCTGTAATGGACAAGGTACTTATCCACCACCATCCCATGGACAGAGCTCCAGCAGCTGCAATGATCCTGGAAAAGGAGGGAGTCTTTGCAGGTTGTGACACCTTACATCAGGGGGTGGGCCAACTCCAGTCCTCAAGAGCCACAAACAGGCCAGGTTTTCAGGACATCCACAATGAATATGCATGAGATAGATCTGCCTACGATGGAGGCAGGGCATGAAAATCTCTTTCATGCATGTTCCTCGTGGACACCAGGCCAGTTTGTAGGTCTTGGGGACTGGAGTCGGTCGCCCCTGCCTTACATGGACCAGTCTAGGAACCATTCAAAGACGTACATGAGTTTTCCTGATCGCACATAACAGGGCCACTCTCCAGGTGACCCCATGACTGGGTGGGGGGTTGCTCACTTCTGAAGACCTGAACAGTTTAGTGACAAGATTCACCGTTCCTTGCCATATGCATGCAATAAATTTCCTGTGTCAGTGCGTCTCTGGCTTTATTTAAATCCAGTCTAAAAAGTCACCTTTCTGAGATTGCTTTTAGAACACAGTTCCCGGTTCTCATGACTGCATCCAAAGACTCTTATTTTCCCTGTGGGTTTGTCTTGACTTGATTGTAAGCTCCATGGAGAAGGCGCTGTCTCATATTTTTACAGTGTCTCGTGCCTAGTAGATCTATAGAAATTATATTTGGACCTGCAAATAATTTTGTGCTCCTATGAATCCCTGGAAAGAGGCTGAAATGGAAAATGTCATAATGCCTCTGTATCGCTCCATGGTGAGACCGCACCTTGAATACTGTGTACAATTCTGGTCGCCGCATCTCAAAAAGATATAATTGCAATGGAGAAGGTACAGAGAAGGGCAACCAAAATGATAAGGAGAATGGAACAGCTCCCCTATGAGGAAAGACTAAAGAGGTTAGGACTTTTCAGCTTGGAGAAGAGACGGCTGAGGGGGGATATGATAGAGGTGTTTAAAATCATGAGAGGTCAAGAACAGTTAGATGTGAATCCGTTATTTACTCTTTCAGATAATAGAAAGACTAGGGGGCACTCCATGAAGTTAGCATGGGGCACATTTAAAACTAATCAGAGAAAGTTCTTTTTTACTCAACGTACAATTAAACTCTGGAATTTGTTGCCAGAAGATGTGGTTAGTGCAGTTAGTATAGCTGTGTTTAAAAAAGGATTGGATAAGTTCTTGGAGGAGAAATCCATTACCTGCTATTAATTAAGTTGACTTAAGGAATAGCCACTGCTATTACTAGCAACAGTAATATGGAATAGACTTAGTTTTTGGGTACTTGCCAGGTTCTTATGGCCTGGATTGGCCACTGTTGGAAACAGGATGCTGGGCTTGATGGACCCTTGGTCTGACCCAGTATGGCATGTTCTTATGTTCTTATGATTTGTGCTTTGCCTCTTTTCTCGTCTGCTTACCAATCTCATGTGAAGTGAAGAAACCTCATGAAAAGTGCGTCCTTTTGCACTACTACATACATTTCTTATAGGAATTTGTAGTATTGTTATCTATTTTGCTTTTTACTCTCCCAATCTTCCTAATCCCTATGTAATCCCGCACTTATATTATGACCTATAGATGCTACTGTTTTTTGCTTCTATCCCATATTTTAATCTGTTAATATTTATTCCCATCTCCTTCGTTACCAGACAATTTACCATGTTATTTATTACAATGTTAGGCTAGAAAGTTTCCATGTTAAATGTTACAATGTAAAATAAGGCAGTCCCTGCCCTATTCACCGAGTTATATGTAAACCGATGTGATATCTCGATCGAATGTCGGTATATAAAAGCAAATAAATAAATAAATAAAATAGTATTCTGTGTCGTCTGGGGAAATATGCAGCGAAACCCTACCAGTGACTGGAAGATATTGTAAGAGTCTGGGTCTAATTCTACAGGACAGAGAAGCAAATCTAAGGCATTCAATCCTAGAATTACAGGCGTAGCCCTCGTTAAAAGCATTGTGGAGGCAGTGCCCAAGACTTCCCTTAAGCAGGTTTTGCTCTAGAACAACAATCCAAATGCTTCCACCTGGAGACTATGAACCTAGGGTCCACGGCTTTTAGCAGGCCTGTCAAAAAAGGCTTAGCCCCCACTCGAATATTCAAAGCTCCTAGTCTTAGCAAGACAATCAGTAGCCCTTGGCACTAGTCCACAATGAGAATCCTCGGCACCATAATGGAGACCTGCAACACCGAAACTCCAGCACCACAGAGCAGTTCTAACCCAGGGTCCAGGGGCCTTGGGTCTGGAGCCTCCCGCCTCAGTCACCACTCAATGATAGTTAAGTTGTAGGATGGGAAGGAGCGAAGGAGTGGTTGGGAGAAATGAGAAACTAAAGAGAATAGTTCCTAAATCTGATCCAATAAGGTTATCAGTTCCACCCAAAGTAGTCTCAGGATTTAAGTTGTTAGCTGACAAATGTTTTGTTCCGCATTTCAGTCTCCTTGCATCTTCAGGCCAGCCCCTTTCCCTGTCCACTTCTCTATTTCATCTCGCTCTGCTGGAGACCTAGATACCAAGGAGGCAGTTTCTATAGCAACAGTAACCATGGACCATATGGATCAGCAGCCTCCTGATGCATTGGTCTGCCTTAGTGGGGAAAAACAAATCTGATCAAAAAACATTGAGCCATAAATGAGACCTTGTGCTTCCCCTGTCTGTCACAAGAGGAAGGAATAATATGGGATACAAGGGAAGAGAGACACGGGGGTGCAAATTAAAACATTTTTCTGCATTTTTACCTTTTATAGCACAAGTATGGAACATCATAATTGTATTTAACTGTTGAAATACAGTTCCAAACATTTTCGGTACTCAGAATACACTTTTTTTTTTTTAGAATATACGACAGACAGCTAACCCCGTAGCTTCCTGCTGCATATTAATGATGCCACACTCCCCATACATAATGTACTCTAACTCACGCTGTGATAGCAGAGCCCAGTCAAGCAATGACAGCAGTGACCATGTGGCAAGGTGCTGACGGCACGGCGCTACAGACCTGGTACTCCCCCAGTTGGCTTCTCCCATCTCTATGTATTATTTTGTGGCTCTGAGGGAGCCACGTGACCTCCTTGCCCAAGTTTATTGGGGCAGCTGCATTGCAAACACGGTAATGCTCCCATCCAGGAGTGATGGTGCTTTGCAAAGGCTTAGGATTTGTTACCCTAGCTCTGGCGACCCAATGTGATGCATTAAAGAGCCCTTGAAAGAAATGACTGCCAATAGTGCATATTTAGTAGTTATTTTGCCATGATAAATGTTTTATTTTGGGCGGTTTTGGCCTCCTGCACCCTTGGGCTTTCAGCTCCTGTTGGGCTACGGACATTATGAGGCTTCATGTGCAAAAAAAAACAGGGGCATTTCCCCTTATTTTTAAATCCCTCCTTTTCCACGCAGCTCATCCATCGCAGCAAAAGTCCTTGGCCAGGAGCCACAAATCATAGCTCCTTCCAGAACGCAGCTAACCTGGACCCAAAGACTGGCTATTGGGTGTTACAACAGAGGTTGTGAACGCTTCCGCTGCAGCCTGCCCAGCTCAGGCCAGCCCAAGAGGGGCAGAAGCCCGGCCCGGGAACTGACGCCAGGTCTTGTTGATTGGCAGTGCGCCAGGGCTGGATTTCCCATTAGGCACTGCCTGCACAGGCCTAAGGGCATCTGCGCTGCTCAGAGAGCTGTGAATGATGTCGGCACGAACCTCCCTGCTGTGTCCCCTCCTCCCCCCCCCCTCTCCACCTTCGATTTGATCAGCCTCCATCCAGATAGGGGAAGGTCCTGAAACTTAGGGATGCCCAAGATGTAAATTCAACTCTGCTTGCCACTGAGCCACTGGGCCAATTCTCCCCCTCCCCTCCCCCGCCTCCAGCAAAGGTAAATGTTAATTAAAAAAAAATGAAAAACAAAGAAGCCCAAAAGCCAAGTATCAAATGAGGACTCCTGTTTTTCACTCTATCTTTCATCTCCAGATACAAAGGACGGCAGTAAGGGGAGATGCTATCCAAGACAAGGAGGCAAGATAATATTTATTTATTTATTTATTTATTTATTTATTTATTTGAAGAGTTTTATATACCGTTATTTGGTAAAGCCATCATAACGGTTTACATAGTGAACAAATTTTTCATGGAAGTTTGAGTAATTATTATTATAACATAGTGAACAATACAGCAATAAACATAATATAACATTCTAGGAAGTAATATAAGGTTGGATGAGGAGGGAAATATGTTAGAATGTAGATTATAGTTATTAGTTCATTTGAGAGTTGGTATGAGCAGATGATTGGTGGTCCGTGAGGGATTTGCGAAACAGTAAAGTTTTTAGGTCTTTTTTGAAGGTTTTTATGATGTGTTGAGTTCTCAGGTCTTCAGGTAGAGTGTTCCAAAGATTGGGGGAGGCAATGGAGAAGGCTCTCTCTCTTGTAGATGTTAGATGAGCATCTTTGATGGTGGGGATTAATAAGTAGTTTGAGTTATTGGATCGTAGATTTCTTGAGGAGTTTTGAAGAGTTATGTTAAGGGTGTTTAGCCTTTGATGATCATTGTTAAGAATTTTGTGGATGATAGTCATGGATTTGTATGCAATTCATGCAGTAATAGGGAGCCAGTGAAGAGAAGACAAAATGGGCGTAATATGGTCATTTCTTTTTGTTCCAGTTAGGACTCTAGCAGCGGAGTTCTGAAGTATTTGGAGTGGTTTGAGGGAAGAGAAGGGTATTCCCATAAGTAGGGAGTTACAATAGTCGAAGGTGGAGAAGATAAGAAGTTGAAGGACGGTTCTGAAATCATCAGTGTTGAGAATATCCGCAGCAACCTCCTGACCTTAGACCCGACAACACCGGAGGCAGATTGCAGCGCTAGGGGTCAGACACTACTGACCTGAGGTAACAAAGAAATCGACTCTCTGGCTGGAGAATGGGAAACCGTTTTCAAACAGTCCTGGTACTCCTGGGTGTGGAAGCAGCTTGCGCCATTAGCCTGTCAGGCCCACTCCTTGGCAAACGTCCCCATCACAGACAACCCCCCAAAAAAAGCCCAACCAGACAATAATGACGACGCATTTCTAAAACGAATTTTATGTCAGTAAAAATGTCCTAAGTGATGGAGGTGAGGGGAGGCCGTCACTGGAGCCGTGGGCTCAGACTCTGCCAGGTTGAGGACTGCAACTCAATAGGCAGAAAGGTGGATTTTGGCACGGCAAGTCCAGCTGAGCAGTTAAATGTGTGCCTGTAAAAAAAGGTCAGGCTGCCAGAAAACAACCTGTCCTCACGAGCCGGCTGCCATGCCGCTAGTCCTGTTTACAGTCATTTTGCTACTGCAACTCTTCTTGATTTTACCGGTTTTCGGATTGCACATCTGGATCTCGTAACTGGACCCCAGTGTTGCTGGCTTGCTTGGCATGGAGGGCTAAGGGCGTGTTTAGTGAAGTCATGCTCCAAAAGTTGAGCACGTGCTCAGCACATTCACAGGACGATGCAATATTGGCGCCCAAAAAAAACCCAAAACGTGCACTCATGATTGAGCGTCCACTTTCTTAAGGAAGCCCGCCCACCTCTCCTGAGCGCGCGATGCAGCAGGCTAGAGAGCTGCGGCGTTGAAAAGGAGGCGCTTGGAGAAATTGTGCGCCCCTAGCGCTTCCTCCCGCATCAGGCGCCCGGGAGACATGGCTGTCAGTGCGGGTTAGGAAAATGGATGCTTAATACGAGTGTCCGTTTTCTCCCACTACTGGCACCATATATATGGTCTGGATCACGTATATTGCGCGTGTATTATGGGCTCCCAGAATTATTATTTTTTTTTCAAAGACTTTTTATTTTTGGCGCGATTCTGTTTTCTGTGGTTCCTCCTACTTTGTATCGCAACAATACTTTTAGGAGGAGGCCCAGAAAGCAGGATTTTTTTATTTTTTTGGTTGAGCCCTTGAGCGCGGGGCAGGCCTTCCCGCCAGCCCCTGGGCTGCCGTTATAAATTTGCCGGGTTACGATGGGTGCATTGGCTGCGCGGGACATTTTTGAATCGCGGGGTAATAGCTAATAGCCTTATCTACATGTAATTTACACGTGACGAGCGCTATTAGCTACGTGCGGTTTGGACGCGCTAATCCCGCCGTTGCATCGGGCGTGAGTCTAGCGCGTCCAAAACGCACATTTAGCGGTGCACTGACCTAAGCGCCCGATAGTGCATCAGCCTGTCAGTAAGGAGAGCAGGGCAGGCTGCACGTGTCGGAGTGGGTGATGCATCCTGCTTTCCCCTGGCAATTATTCGGGACAAGTTTTGCTTCACAAGCCTCAGGTGCTTTTTCTGCTTCTGTGCTTCTGGTTTTTTTTTTTTTCCTCCCTTCTGTACGAGCCCTTTCAAAGCCTTTTAATGAAATGCTCTTTGAGTTCATTCATCAAGATAGAAGAGGAAAGAAAAGATATCTCTGACTCCATTCATGCTAATTTACTTTCCTCTGCTGAGTGATTTAAGATCTTGGCTCTTCGCAGACTTCTCTTCGCATCAAGGGACTGTTAGTTCTCCTTGCCTCTCTTCCTCTCTCCTGCTCTTCTCTCTCCTTTCTCTCCCTTCTCATCCTCCTTTCTCAACTCTTCCTCCCTTCCCCTTGTTCTCTCCTCTCCAGCTCTCTCTAATGTCCGGAAGAACTGGAAAAGGAGCACAGAGAAGTTCAATAAGCATGGATACCTCTCCCACGACCTTGAAAGTGACTTCCAAGGCATTTTCGGAGGGGCTGTCCTCATTAGGACGGAGGCATCCTTACCCTGGAAATCTACGTGGAGCTCCCTATAACTCTGACCGGTGCACATGACTGCATCAAGAAGCAACATCATCTATTTTATTTATTTATTTTCTCTTTTTTTTCTATTCTGCCTATCATCAATCTAGGCGGTTTACAAATTTTACATACATTAAATTTTAAAATAAATAAAATACAGTACCAATACAAAATAGTATAAAACATACAACATGAATAAACAACTTTTGACCTTCCTCTCTAATCTCTTTTGCTGCTTTACTCTTCAGCCCTGTCTCTTTACCTTTAGATAATATAATAAGCCTCCTAAAAAAGCCAGGTTTTTAGCATTTTCCTAGATAGCTTGTACTCTCTCATTTGCCTTAACTCCTCCAGTACTGAATTCTAGAGTACATCACACTGAAGCAACCACTACAGAAAGGAGTCCTGTTAGGTTTGGTCCCAGGAACATGGATTTATTTGAATAAGCTCATGCCCATTTTAATCAGTCTGTATTTTATATTCACTAGTGTCCTAAGAACTCAGATGGTAGCTCTCATTTCAGAGCCTACTTGCCCACATTTGGCACTATTCTAAGACCCCCAATGAGGAAGCAGGTGACTCCCTCCCCTGCTCCAGCCCACCTTGGGGATCTTATCCTTTCTATCTGTTACAACACAGTACGTCAATGTGTCTTCCTCTAATTGAGAGAGTACCTTGTTGAGAGAGAACAGAAAGGTTATGTTGGAATCCTCTATTAAAAGCCAAATGCACCCAGGGTTAATATTACACAGGTAGCAGCAGGCAACAACATCACCAATAACTTATACACATGCCTGCATTCTGACGTCTTCCCAGCTGCCGACTAACTTGTCAAATACATTTTTAATTAGCAGCCCCCCCCCCCCCCCCCCCCAGGCATGGATTTAGGCATAGGCAACAAAGAAAACTGCTTAGGGAGCCAGATTTGGAAGGCCATCAAATATCCGGGCCAAAGAGGATCCTGCTTCAGCTTGCTTCATAGCCGTGTGCCGGCACAGCTGCAGAGCGTTTCTGCCTACAGGCACCAAAATCCTAAATTCGGCCCTGGCAGCCCCAGTACTGGAGAGTTGGCCATGGCTCAAGATTTGAGGCTGCTGGGTGCATGCAAATTAACCCCGCACTCATTTTCGTTATCTGCCAGGTCGACCCATGCAGGCTTCTTCATGGCTTTATTTGTAAAATGCCTTTGTTTTCAAGGCACTGTGCAACGATTAAGAAAGAAGAATCGCTACGTAGTAAAGGAAAGAAGATGAGAAGGGAGGAATAAATGGATTATCTAATGAAGGGACCCATCCTGGTCTCTCAGAAGCGGATGTAACCCAATATTCTGGGGTAAGGCTGTGAACACAGTCGCCAGTTAAAACCGATAAAATTACGATGCTGCTTTTCCTTCATAGATTTATTTAATTCCTACTCCTACTTATTTCTATAGTGCCTTTAGATGTATTCAGTGCTGTTCAGATAGGCATAAGAGACGGTCCCAGCTCCGGGGAGCTTACAATCTAATCAAGGCACCCAGACAAGAGAACTGAATTATGAGGAGGCAGCCATGGTCTAAGTGTCTCCCACTGTTAGGAAGCCTCAGTAAATGGAGGCGGAGCTGTGCGGATCCTTATCCGAATTTCCTCCCACTCAAGCATCCTCTCTGACACCTGAAGTATGACCAGAGCAATGGTATCCTCTGACGGTCCTCGGAGGCCCGCACGTGGGTCGGGTCGTCAGGATACCCCTTAATGAATATGCATGAGATAGTTCTGCAGGCACGCTACGTCATGGCCATTCATTAAGGATATCCCGAAAACCTGATCCGTTTGTGGTCCCCGAGCACCCGAAGTGAACAGCACTGAACCAGAATGTAGACGCAGAGAAGGCGCGTTTAAAAAAACTTATCCAGCTAACCTACATCCTTCCAGAAAGGCCCCCAGAATGCCCCTACATTATCCAGACAAATTGTAGCTGAATAAACACCCAAAACATTCAAAATACGGACCTCTATATTTCTACACATTTTGCAAATAAAAGGAACATATCTTTAACTGGATCTACACAACCTTTTTTTTTTTTTTTAAATGCGCCTTCTCTGCGTCTCCATTCTGGTCATGCCATAGAGCTGTCCTAAGGTTGGCTGGATAAACTTATTGGGTTATCTTAAAGATAGCCATCCACATTCAATAGTAATGCTACACCACTGAATACCCCTCCAGAGTCAGCTGTTTATCTGGGAATGTTTGCAATCCAGCCAGTGACTGAATATTACCCCCATAGAGGAGAGGTTTCAAAGCAAGCTAGATGAATTAAAAAGCCTTAATGCACCTCAATTACATTGTCTAAAAAAAGAACCTACCTCGATGCAGGTAAAAGTACCTAACGTGTTTCCCCACATGGACTCTTTCAGCCTCTTTAAGGGGGAGGCCTTCTTCCCGAGGACGTGCTTCTGAACAGCACGCGCAGATTTGGTTTTCCAATCTACACCGATTTATTCCCCACCAAAATCCGTCCCCGGAGAAAGTAGGTGCAAAGTCCGCAGGTCTGCTCTTCTTTTTAGAATTAAGTGCGGGGTCCTGTTAGATACAAAGTTCCCACCCCGACAAGCACATTCCAATGTAAGGGGAAAGGAGAAGCAACCTAGGAGTGAAACCTTAGAAGGAAAGCATAGAGGGCAGAGGCTAACAAAAGTTATCGTTTCAGCAGCCCAGACGGTGATGCTGCCGATTCCAGCGAGGGGCTGGTTCCTGGGCCTGAGTGGCAGTCTACCTAGCCCACCAAGACACCTAGAGGGTTCTCTTACACTAAACTCTTTATAAGGAGCCCTGTCTATGACACACTGAGCTCTTGTCCACCAGAGTGAGGCAAACCCCCCCCCCCCCCCCCGCTCTAATCGTGGTTACCATGAAGAGGAATGACTGGAGCTCCCTTCTTTACTTTTAACCAAGCGCCCACATAATATTTTGCTTTATCTTCATGTCTTCTGTTAATTCATTTACCATTTTCATGAGCTGACAATCTTGTATATTTCATGTTGTATAAATGTTTAAGTCAATATGTAAATGCTGTCGGGGGTGTGGGTTTTATAGGTACAAGAGCAAGGAACGTTATAAGATTTGCATTCCTGCATGGTTGATGTCTACAATCTTCAATTAATCCCATAATGAGCAGCTATCAAGGGTTGACAAAATGCTTGTAAGAGCTTGTAATGAGATCTAGATAACAACATTAAGAAGATCTAGTAGAAGTAACTATTACTGGTATGTGATAAGGGTAGTTGGCAATTGGCACTGATATGCATTATTTTATTATTTTAATGTTATATTGCATTTTTTAAAATATATTATTTTATTTTACAATTGTACATCATCTTGGGTGTTGTTTAACAGCAACATGTAATTAATAAATAAATTATTCTATTTGAAGAAATACACAAGCGACGGGAAAGGGAGTCCTGGCAATGGTGTTCAGGTCTAGATTGACATATCAAGGACCTTGCGTTGAATTCTTCCTAGGGGGCTCAAAGGTTTGAGCTCTGTCATCCTGATTCCTGAATTTAACTTGTGTCAGGTAAGGACAGCGAGCAGGTGGTCAGAAGAGAAGAGGATTAGATCAGCGAGAACGGTAAACTGAGCTGGTAACAGTGCTAGCATAAGTATTTCTAACGCTCTGTAAAACGATGCTTTGTGTATATATAAAAGGGACAAGATTAAACAGTAATGCAATAATTGTTGGCAGATAACGATCTCGGGGACACCTAGTTTGTTCCATGGGAGCCTGCAGGGGGAGGGGGCGGGGAGCAAGGGGGGATTCATTTGTCTCCCTCCCCCAATTTTAGTGACTAATTTTTAAACATTTTTCTATAATTTTCTTTTGTTATACTGTAACGTCTCCCCTCCCCCCCTGAAAATATTTTCTGCAGGCACCCATGCGACGCAGTCTCCAGCCATTACCCTCCAGCACCTTCTGAATCTGTCCCAGGCGCACTTGAATTCTGTTCTGGTTACCCCTGCCTGTCTGCCTCTGGCTGATTCCCGCCACCCACCATCCTCTTGGTAAAAAAAAAAAAAATTGAGTTGGTTGACAAATTCCTTTTGTCTGGGGAGTTGTTCCAGGAAAGGTTTTTGGCGATTGCAAAGTAAAATCACAAAAGCAGTTTGCTCTGGAGGTTTTGTGCTATCTGAACTGTATTTTTCACAAACTGATTGGGGTTTTTTTTTCCCCACCTTTGCTGAAAATTGAAACACAAACAAAGAACATGTAGTTACCAACATAGCGGCATAAATCAGAATTGCACATCTTGCTTATATAAAAGAATGGATACATTAGTTAAATAAAAATGGTCTTCATAACTTATTCAAACCAAGCAGGGCAATTGCATAAGCACAAAAGGATGTGTCATAAGGGTCTGCCTAAAATAATGCACCCTCCATAAATGTTTCCACACCACCACCACCACATCTGGATAATCATCTTTCTCAAGAAACGAGCAAGCTTTTTCTATTGAATAAATGTTCCATGCATTCTGAATGTCAAATCAAAGCGAAAGAAACGAAAACTCGGCCCACACTTCCAAAGGTAGCTACACAAGGTGGACAGAGAGAACATTTAAAGATTCAGTCATCCAGGAAGGAACCTAAAGCTATAAATCACAGCCCTGCTCTGGAAGAAACTCCATGACAAGGAGCAAATTATAACCCATTCTCATTCAGACCACTCTTCCAAGCTTTTTCTCGTCTCCAAACGGTGCCAGTTTCCGAGGACCTCTCATCCTTTCTCCCATGACAAGCCTGAATCAGTTGAGATCTCCGCCAGAAATGGCAAGGTTTGGAGGGGGAATAAAAGGAAAAAAAAAAGCTGTAAAGAATGTTTTGAATGGGAATATATTTTAATCTGTTCTTGCTCCAGGGAGTTTCTTCTCCAGTAATGAAGTAATGGCCTCTGATGCAGACCTCCTCTTGAACCATGGGCACCTTTTGTTTCCATCCTAACTCACAGCAGGGAGAGCAGCTTGTGAATGGAGGCTGGTGAAGCTTGGCCGAACATTTGCAAGCGAGCTAGTCAACATTTCCGAACGATAATTAGCCAAGAACGTTTTGGGTTGTGTTTTGTTGCGTTTCTGAGGCCATGCAAACCCTGGATTTATGGACTCTGAATCTGGCCACAGTTCTTTCCTCTCCCATCTCTGCCCACCCCCCCTTTTTCTCCCCGAGGGCTGTGAACATTGTCTCTGCAGCATTCTCAGCCCCAGCCCACCTGAGGTGTGGAAGACCAGAGCTAACAAGGTGCTCCCATGGGCCAGTTCAGAACTGCTTGATGGCTTGGAATGTACAGGTTGATGGTGGACACCTTTTGGAAGCAGAACACAAGCATATTTGTTATAGCCAAGTTTTGCAGTGGTTTGGTGTCGAATTATTTTGCAATGTTATTTTTTCAAAGACATGTGTTGTTAAAATATGTAAATAAATAAATAAATAAAACTGTTATTTGAAAAAAGGGGTATATGATTAAGATTGTGTTTAAACCCAATTTTACTGGGTGAACAATGCTAGAAAATCCATTTCCTTCAATAGAGTTGTGATTCATAGCTTTTAGTTTCTCTATGACTGAATGCTGATGTAAGAATATAAGATCAATGATCCATCAAGCCCAGCATCCTGTCTCTGACAATGGTCTTTTTGGGTCCTTGGGCAGAACCCAGCAGATTCTCTGCTGCTCACAGTAGAAGTAAGAGGTAGCGATCTACAATTCTGCCTGGCTAGTTGTTTTGAGCCCAATATTCAATCTAAATTAGCCGGATATAATTTATCCGGCTAATCTGGAAGGGATATTCAGCATAGCATAGCTGCTGAATATAACCAGATAAGTTCTAGTTAGCTGGAGAAGTTATAGCCGGGTAACTTTGGACCATTTTTTGCTCTCCTACTCTGAACATCCCACTCCAGATGTTACAGTTGCCACGATGCAGGGAGCCTGAGTTGGATAAGCTGAGACAGAGATGATCCTGTGATGCTGCTCTTTGTGGCCAGCAGGTGGCGTCACACCAACAGCAATCCCACGATCAAGTGCATCACCTCCATGGGACGCCCAAGCCCATTTGGCTCCCATCAGACTGTAGCTTTGAATCCGAGTCCCCAGTATATGGTGCTATGGACCAAGCCACAAGAATGGCCCGGAACTGCTGCTGTAAGCCCTTTGTTTCGCAGGGTCTCCTGTGAGTGACAAGGACCAGGGATTTATTTACTGATAGTGACAATTCCCTTCTTTCAGCAGCTTGCCTCATCCCTTATTCGCCAGGGCGTGCTTCAGAGTGCAATCCATCTTAATTTTTGTCTAAAATGCCAGCAAAAGTATTTTCTCTGTAATGGTAGAAAATTGCTATTTATTTTCGTCTCCTTAAATGCCTTTTGAAAGAGAACATTTGTAGCTGTGTCAGGCTGCTGTGGACTGTCTCTCTCTTTTTTTTAATGGATGATGTGGTATACTTTAGATGTCAGTAAGGCCTTTAACACTCATCCACACAGGAGGCTTAAAAGTAAGCTGAGCAGCCTAGGGGTAGCTGCAAACAAGGTCAGCCAAGATTGAGCAATGGCTAATAGAGGGTGGGGGTATATTGCATTTTCTCCAGGGATGGTGGTAGTGATGGTGGTGGTGGGGGGTAACCATGAAGTGTCTTGGGGATCAGTTCTGCTCAATTTTCTTTTTCATATTCATTATTGCAGAGTGGCTAGTAAAGTCTGCAACAGGGTTGATAAGTACAGCTGGAGCTGAGAAAATGGTAAGTCATGATCAAAGAAAGCTGAAGAATGGTTGAGAGTTCAGCAACACTAATTTAATGCAATAAGAGTGAAGAGCCAAGCACCTGGAGTACAGAAATCCAAGAAAACAGCACATGTCATGGGGCAGGGGAGGGGAGGGGAGGGAAAGGGATCTTATGCAAAACGTATCTGATAATCTCCAGGTCCAAAAATAGTGCAACAAGGCAGTAGCATAACAAGAAGGGAAAAAAAGATAACTCCTGTGTACAAATCATTGGTGAAACCTCAGCTGGAGTACTGTTTCCCAGTCCAGAGAAGAGAAACCAAAACCGCATACAGGTTACGCCATAACCTGTATGCGGTAAGGTGTAAAGACCTAAATATGTATACCCTAGAGGAGAGGGAGAACATGATAGAGACATTCAGATTCCTCAAAGGTATAAAAAAATGCACAAGGCAAGTATTTTACAGTGGAAAGCAAGTTCTAGAACAATAAGCCTGACGCAGACCCAGGAGTAACCTATGGAAATATTTCTTTACAGAAAAGGTGGTAGATGCACGTGAAAACTCTGTGTCCTGGTATGACCCAGGTAACCCACGGCAGGGACAGCCAGTGATCCAGGCTGGGTTAACCTGGACATGTTACAAAGAGATCAGCAGGTCCAGAGCTAAGGGCATGCAAACCCTGCATCAGCACAGAGGGGCAACTTTTGGAAGGTGGCAAAAGGCAGCAGCAATCACAACAAAACAACGGGTACTGACAGCCACATAAACTCAAAGAATGGTGGGTGCCATAAATCACTTCACCTTCATATCTACTGTGTAAAAGGTTATTCAGCCATGTCAAGCTTTTCACTATGGCTTTGTTTATTTTTGTATCTTTAGGCTTTATGGCTTTTTAAGTTGCTTGACATTGCTTTGTGACTACACCTCTGACAGGTCCCAAGTTGCTAGGTTTTCAGTTTTGTTTCTAGGGCTTAAGGAGGAAAGGTTAAGTTCCCTCTAGAAAGGGAACCATAACCTTTCCCTGTAGAAAAGTTATAGCTGCTGATTCATGGATACTTCTTCTCTTTTTTTTTTTTTTGCTAGCCACGGTCATTGAAAAGGAAAGTGTTTAATAAGCTGTAGTGCTCTCTTTTCTGGTGTAATGCTCACATACATTTTTCTTTTGCCGAGGCTTGGCAGAATATGTGGGACGTTTAAGAGTATCCCCTCTGCTGGTTGGCATTGCAAAAGCCATGTAAAAAAAATTGCAAGCATTACTTGTTGCTGCTGAAAAATCTGGCAACCCTAGAAGGAGGGGAGAGACGTAGGGGGCACTGGGCAAGAAGAGAAGGGAAAGGGGCAGGAGAGGGCCACAAAGGAGGGGAAGAGAAGAGTCACGGGAGAGAGAGCAGAGGAAGGGAAAGAGGAATGGAAGCACAGACAGAATATGGGCACGAGAGAGGGCGAGAAGAGGCAGGGGGAGGGGGCATGGGGTGAACGGGGAGAGAGGACGAGGATTTAAGAAATATGGGAGAGGAGAGGGAATAAACAAATGGGACACAAAGGGGGAGAGCTAGAGAGGACATGAGGGGACCAGAAAGGGGGGGGACGGGGGACAACTGGATGGGAGGAAAGAGGGAGATGGCTAGATGGGTGCAAAATATGAGAAAAGGAGGGGTGGGATGACAAACGATGCAAAAGAATGAGAGGTGTGAAGTGGGGATGGATAGAAGAAGCAGAGATGGGGATAAGCAAGATGGAAGGGGGAGGGAGAGCTGGAGCAAGGAGAAGAGTTGTAAAAAAAAAAAAAAAAAGTAACATGGAAAGAAATCAAGAGAAGCCAGAAGATGAAAGCAGAGGAAAGAAACTAATATGAAGCAGGGGAAAAAAAGGGAGCAATGTTTTATTTTTAATTTAAATATCTAATTATATGACTTTTTGAAGATTTTAATGATTTTACTGGTGTAGTCCTTCGGAAGCAGGGGTCACAGTCGGTCCTAGGGCTCAATTGCCCTGGGTGTGGATTATATGGGGCTGGGGGGGAGGGTGGATCCTCAGGGTCTAAAAGGTTAGGGGTGAAAACCTTCTCAGTCTCTTAGGGCTTTCTCTGCATCCCTTCCAAATAACCAGGCTGGACACTCAAGTAGGGAGTTCCAGAACAAACATCTACTGCAATCCATCGTCAGTGGCTATAAACTGGCACCGTACACACTTCCACTTGGTTACATCCAGGGATCAGTTCTCCTTAGTCTGCATCAGTGCTTCTGAGTGTTACAGATTCTGGGACATCCTTCCTTCCTTCCTTCCTTCCTTCCAGGGGATGAGAAGTAAGGCTGCCAGGGTGGAATGGGTCCCTTAGATAAAACTGGCTCTCCAAAAGTGAAAATAAACACCCCCGAGTCACAGATATTTTCCAAAGACCTCAATTGTCCCAGTCCTTTCTCTCCCAAGGGGCAGAGACTCCTGAGGGGGGGGGGGGGTCTCTTTCACGTCTTCGTTCTCTCCTCAGATGGATCTTTCAGACTGAAAGTCCTCACGTTGGGAAAACTCCTCTCTTTCCCAGGCAGGAAGGGTGGCAGAAAACGTCCTCCCTCAACCACCAAGACAAAACCCACTCAAAATTGGCAAAAACGTCACCAAAAAAGGGGTAGAGATACCACCCTCCAATCTCTGGCTGTGAATCCAAAAACTGGGTTTCTCTCTTCCTTGCCTTTCCCAGAGCAGGCAACTTCCTTCCCTGAGCAGGATGAGGGGGCCCAGAAAAAAAATCTCAAAGAGTAAAAGTCCAAATTCATTAAACAAACCCAAAAGCCCTGAGACCGACTTACTAGCCAGGCTGGGGATTAGAAAGCTACTATCTCATTTCCTATTTTGTTTAGACCAGGGTGTGATACCCAGCCAAACTGGAAAGGGAAGCAAAGCACAGAAGATCCTCTCTCTTCAAACTCCAAACAGAAATGCCACAAATATCTCTAACCCCACCTGCACTTAAGCAGGCAGGTGCCCACCACTGCAGCAACCTCTCAGAGGGTGCTGTAGCCCAGTGGCCATGCTCCATGCTTACTTCCCACATAGGTCCTATACTAGAACCCAATTCCAGTGGAGATCCCATGGAGGTACCTATATACCGTATATATTTTTTTTAAATTCTGACACTTGACAGTGATGATGTTTTACTCTTATTAATCCTGTGCCCTATAATTGCTTTTGGGAAGGAGGGTGAGGGTTGTGCACACTGTAACTTGCTTTTCTCCCTTGCACTTCCCAACCCGTCTCCCTGAAGTCCATAATCCAAACGTAGGCTGTCTGAATGTGGTTTATAGAGTTTCTTCTCAGGGCTGGAGTCCCCTCCTCACTCCCGACCTCCTAGCACCTCACTTCCATTTTAATTAATAGCCATGTATCAGGCTGGGAGTTGCAGCATGCTCACGATCTCAGTGGTGTTCCCTCCCCCTCCTGGGCATTGTAAGGCCACTTGGCTGTAGGGACTGCAAGCTCATGGCGATTCAGAGTCCCACTGAGACACCCCACACGACTGCCCCGTGCACATTCGAGGAGCTCAGCAGGTGCGTTAGCGGTGGTGGCGGGTCAGTGGGAGGCTGGGGGTGGGGAGGGGAGGTGGAAAAACACCAGCAGGGGCTGAGAGGTGGGGAAGCATCATCGGCACTGATGCTGGCCAGTGGATGGAGGCGGCAGGTGCAAACGTTTGGAGCTGCACAGGGCAGCTGGAAACCTGGCACCAGCTCTGGAGATCAGAGTGTTAGCAAGGGTTAAAGTTGAGGTAAAGAGTGCAACGGATTGCTGCAGAGGAATGGGAGCGGAAGCCAGCACGGAATAAGGGAGACCTGGCTTCCTGGCTGAGCAACCTCAGTGCTCCTGGGGAGGTACTGTAAATGTTTCTGTGTTAATGCTACAACCGTCTGACCTGGAACCAGAAGATGGAACGCAAAATTGCAAAGAATTATTTTATAAAGTTTTCTTTGTATGAACAATATTACAAGATTCCAAGAGTCACATCACAATGCGCTTTCTTAATACTGCTTATCTTACTTGTTTGTAGTTTGTTTGTACTAACATACAATTAATAAATTATAGTGAACCCCCCCAAAAAAAAAAAATCCAGTGGCAAATCTTAAACGTCTCAGACAGATATGGAAATATCTTGGATGTTACTGAGCCAGATGCTGCATCTCAGGGGCTAAACAAACAGCGGGTGAGACTCACTTTGGTTGTCATGGCAACAGGAAAGGATAGCAAGGCCCATTAAATCTCAGGCTGTAGGTATGCAGACAGTTTTCAGATTCTTCCCCTTCATGCCTAAGAGGTTGAGAAACCTGACAAAGTTATTGCATGGCGCCGAGTGAGACTGGTGACCCGAATTTGATATCAAAGATACCCTGATGAGCAGAGATGCGATCCATCCCTGCACGTGGTCTAGGGATCCAAAGCCACGTGTGATCTCAGCAGCACCCACCACCTGGTATGATCTAAGCGTGATGAATCACTTGGTATGATCTAGGCATGACCAGTCGCTTGGGCTGGTCCATCACTGCCTATGACTTAGGGCACAACTCATTACTACACATTAGCTTAGCTTGGTCCATCTATGTACATAGCATAGGCATCATTTCTCACTCATACGGTCTGGTATGAGCCATTATTACAGCCAAGTATGAGTATGCACATAGGCAAGGCATAATTCATGCATTATTTTGGGGTGACTGTTTTTTGGAGTACTGGGTTGTTAGCTGTTATGTTGTGTTTTTTTTAAAATTTATAATTGATTGCCTAATTTTATTGCTTGTTACTTTGTTTATTATGATTACACATCATTTGCCATCTTTTATTTGCTGTACAAATAATCCAATAAATTATTTTATAATAATAATAATAATAATAATAAATAATAATAATAATAAATAATAGAAATAATAATAATAATAAAAAATAAATAAATCCAAGAGTGTGTTTGGATGTGACTGGGTAGGTAATAAGTCTAAGTAAGTAAATAAATGATTTGCGTGTGCAAAATACATCACTGGTCTGAGTGATCCCTGGACAGACATTACCTAAGCATGACCCATTGCATTGTAGGAGCTAGAGATAACCCATCAGCAGAAAAGATCTAAGCATGATCCATGCGTCGTGTTCCTTCTCATTCCCATAAGCAGGTAAAGAACAGCCCGCTGCCACCTTCAGTTCGGTTCCTGTTAGTGACTTCCTGTCTGAGTTAGGGGGTTATCTATTTATTTAAAGCCATTAAAGAATGTAGTACCCATCTTCCATCCTCTTCTTTTCCTCCTGAATCTGATAACAGGGGGACCCCCCTTCCCTTACTGGGGATATTACACTTTTGTTTCAGGATGGAGAATCATAGGATCTGATGCATTAAGAGGTTTTCTCCTAGGCAAAGAAAGAAAGAAAACCTTTAACAAATCAAACCCTGGGAGTATAATTTGTGAAGTGAATCTCTCATAGCTCAAATGTTTTATATTTAATTATGAAAATTAAAAAAAATGACTCATCCTTTACAAATCCCTGTAGGCTTGGTGACTAAAAGGACATTTTTGCAACAATTTAATTTGATATATCAGTGCTGGATGGTTAAAGTGTTTAATAGGCCCTAAATCACCTTGAACGTCCAGCTTAAGTATTTTTATACCATCTACCTTCGCGCTCTCCTTTGGCCTTCGAGCAAGAGTTTGATTAACCCAACTGTGAAAGAAACAGCTGGATGTCTCTAAACAGACCACGGCATTAAAGGAAACCAGCCTTGCCTTCAGGCTGCAGTCAAGTGTGTTGCAGAAGCTAAGAGCAATAAAACTTTGCAAACAAAAGAAAAAAATGGGTTTATTTCGTAGGCTTTTGTTTCTTATTCAAACAAAGATTTTCTTTATAGACACAGAATGGGAAAGGGGCTTTTTGGAATAAGGCATTAATGCTAGACGTTAATGAGGAATCCTCATGTTTCATTACCATGGAAAGCTACTCAGATGGAAATATTTGATTTTTTTGTTGATGTGGATGTCTGAAGATCACTTACAGTTCAAAGGAGAGAAGGCTGCAAAGATCTGGATTTAGGGGCACATTCCCAAACCCTACCCTTAATCTGGGGATTTTCCCTGGGGGGGAAGAGAAGATTTATTGAACTGTGATATTAGATTGTGAGAATAAACACTGGCAAGCCTGAGGGTAGAGGGAGGGGGAAGAGGAGAAGAATAGCGAAGACCCTATTATGTCCCTATCAACCCATACTCAAGGCTTTTAGGACTGTGCTGCTCAACTGCAAGTCCCGCATTCATCTCTAGCTCAAAGGATGCGACCTGAGCAGGAACAAAAGAATGGGGGAAACTTGGTGATTTCAGCAAGGATAAGAAGCAGAACACTAGGCCATCAGTGGCAGCAGTGCTGAAGGCGATTTCCCCAGACCAGCAGAAAAGGATACCCTGCTGAAAGTGGAAAATAGCTGTAATCTGATTACACTGCTGCATTATTGCATTAAACTCCAAAGAGGTTTATAATTTCTTCTTTTTCAAGGTGACCAAGTAACTCCAGGCCAACCCTTCTTTGTTGACGGATCTCTAGTGATCTGCATCCCATTTCTGTGCAAGAGAAGTTTCTGAGGACTCTGTGGGTGCAATCTTTGGAGGGTGTCTACAGCATCTCATGAAGAGAGGGGAGCCTTTATTGAAGGAATGCAGCACTTACAGGTAAGCAAGGAACCTGTAACCGTACAACAGAGGTGCAAGTGAATTCTGAAAGATCTTGGAGGCAAGGGGGGGGGACGACGACAACAGAAGAGACCCCTGGGTTCTATTCCATCGCTCTGTAACCATTTTGTATTTTTGTGTGTCATCTATGAACTGTATTTTAGAAAATCCAAAAATCTGACTTGGATTTTTGTGATTTTTTTTTTTTTGTGATACTTTTTGAAATTTCCATAAAATGTTGGTTTGGAAACAATGCATTCTGATGAAGAGCCTTCTTTTATTGACTCTTTGGGCCTTACGGTAGCTGCTGTCCCCCACTGGAAGAATCCTAATCCAGATCTGCAGCTAATTTTTCCCTACCCTGCAGTTCTTTAAGGTGGTTCCTTGCCTATTTCTGGGGGTGCTTGAAAAATGTTGCAGTTCTGCTCATGGGAGGGCCCCGCGAGCAGTCACACTCACTCACTGCTCGCCGACGCCACCGGTGAGCCACGTGGAAGAGGGATACCACCACTGTCCTGATCTCCATGGCCTGAGGGCCGCTGACTTCTATCCTTGCTCCTGCACGCTGGCGTTCTCCTAGGTGCACGCACGCCTCTGTTTAGAATTTAAAGGGACCATGGCAGGACCATGGCCCCTTCTGATGAACATCCTTCTGCTAGCCCTATAAAAGGGCTCTTCAAACGCTTCCTTGTGGCCTTCGCAAGGGTCTTCTGATCCTGTGGTCTTCTGGTTCCTGCAAGGTCCTTCATGGTCTCTTGTCTTGTTCCCGTGTGATCATCAGTGGTCTTCCTGTTCCTGGTTCTTGTCTGGTTCCTGTGTCCTCCTGGTTTCCTGAGTCCAGACCTGCTTCCAAGATGTTTCCAAGTCTTCGGTTCTTGCTTCTAGTCTGTGTCCTGCCTGTGTCTTCGGAGTCTTCCAAGTTCCTGAGTCCAAGCTGCTGAGTCTGAGTTCCTGAATCCGAGTCTCTGAGTTTGAATCCTGAGCGTTGTTATTCCTGAGTCCTGTTCCTGGTCTTCAGAGCTCTGGCATTGTGTAGGGTGCGCTGCGTCGCCAGACTCTCTCAGAGCCTTCATCACGTTTCCAAGTCCCGAGCCTTTGTCTTGTTCCAGGTCTTCAGCGCCTTGTCCATGTCTCCAGAGCCTTCCTCTGAGTCCTCAGCCTTGGTGTGTCCTCGCACACAAATTGCTTCGCAGCGCAGTCCAATAGGGCTTTCGAGTGGCCAGAAGGCTACCCCAGAGACCAGCATTGCATTGCTGGGTCTCAATTCCTGGTGTGTGTTGGATGTCTAAGTGTTCCTATGCCAAGTCAAGCATGTTCCTGTTTCCAAGCCAAGAATATTCCTGTTTCAGCCAGCCTGTGCCTGGATGCTTTTTCCTGCAAGAGAGTGGAGTTGCAGAGGTTGTGTTACGGCACAGGGGCTCCCACTCTCAAGTGCCCTTCTGTGCTTTCAACAGAAAAAAGGAATTATATGCATATGACAGTCCATGTGTATGTGTGTGCACATGTGCATGAAAGCATGTATGTGACAGTGTGAGTGTATCTTTCAGTGTGTTTGTGCGTGTGTGTGTGTGTGAGATAGCGCGAGTGTCACAGCATACGTGCATGACTCTGTATCTGAGAGAGAGAGTGTGTGTGTGTGTATATGTGTTTAAAAGTGGATGAGAGAGTGAACATATCTGAGTATTGAGAACAAGTGCACATATGTCTGACACAGGGGTAGATTTTAAGACCTACATGCGGGGGTACATGTGCGTTCGCTATCCGGCATGCACACATGTATGCCCGATTTTATAACTTGTACACGCAGGCACGTGCAAGTTATAAAATTGGGGATCAGTGCACGCAAGGGGGTGCACACTAGTGCACCTTGCGCATGCCGATGCCCACGGGCTTCCCCCAAAATCGGAGCGGCCTGGAAGGGAACTTCCTTTCCCCCTAACGTAACCTTCCCACCCCTTTCCCCCCAGCCCTACTCTAACCCCCCCCCCCAAATTCTTATCAAACCTTTTGCACCTGCCTTGAGGAAAGCGCAGGTTGCGCACGCCGGAAGCCTGCCGGCACGCGATCCTCTGACACAGCGGCAAATGGCTGCTGTTTCAGAGGCCTCTGGCCCTGCCCATGCCCTGCCCATGCCCCACCCCAGGACCGCCCCCTTTTTGCATGCCCCGGGACTTAGACGCGTCCCGGGGCATGCAGGCCCGGGGCATGCGCCAGGCCTATAAAATAGGCCTGGCGCGCGTAGAGCTTTTGAAATCCGTCCCACAGTGTGTCTGTGTATGTGCGTATAGGGGTGAGCGCATGTGTGTAGGGTTGTGCTGTTTTAAAACAACATTTGTGGTTTCATTTTGTGTTGTTTCCCATCTGAAACAGACACAAAAAGATAATAAAATGTTTTGTGGGTTTTTTTTTTGTTTCATTTCATTTGTCAGTTTAGTACAAGCTAAATAATTTTAGCTTGTACTAAATTATTTAGCATGCACCAAAACAATTAAGTGCATGCTAACACCACAGAAGGGAAAGAAAATTAAATAAATAGTAAACAAAATGAAAACCAAAGCTTTTTTTCCATGCACAGCCTTACATGTGTGTGGAGGGGGAGGAGGCAGAAGACAGGAGGTGAAAGTGCCAGAACATTCTAAAGTTCCTCTATTTTAGTTACTGCAGGAGTCTTCAAGCTGTCTTTCGCTTTCTCCCTTCCATCTGCCGCTTCAGCGAGAAAGGGCAATGATGCCTGGTTTCCACTTATTTTTTTTTTTTTTATTACCGCCTTAATTTCACTCTTCATCCTAAACACTTTACCAGTTGGCTTCCACCTCTGCTAACACATCAGGCTTCGCATTAGTCATGACACCTATTCCACAGGGCTATTAGATCTGTTCTGAGGGAGATGTTTACTAAATCACTTACGGTGTAAATTGAGATAATGACACAAGTATAATATTTTCAATTAAATGTAAAAAAAAAAAAAAAAAAAAGTAATAAAACTAAAAACCTTCCGTGATCTCAATTTGCAATTTTAACAAGCTGAAAAACAAAACAGCTTGTTATGTAACTGGTAGGCGGGTTATATAACAGTGCAGCAGATGTGATACATGGCAATGTTAAGTATCCAAGAAACTCCCTGATGGATGAGTTGCCACAGAACCAATGAGGAACATTCTGGAATGCATTGTGGGACAGCATGAACACCACGTAGTGCTGCTTTGCAATGTGGCCGCCATCATGGTAACTCTACAAGTGCTAATTGCTGCTTGCTGAAAGTGTAAGCCCTACGCACATCACCCATTCCCCCTATTTGGCTGCTCTTCTTAAATAGACTCTTAAGAGGCCTCATGGCCTTACTCAATTAAAGTTGGCCCCATCCTCAATTAACCTCATCTATCACCCACCTTCCCAGATATGGCTTCACTGCTTTAACTGAAAGCCTCTCGTTTTTGTTTTGTTTTTTTTGTCTGTCTGCCTTGACTAGATTGTAAGCTTCAAGGAACAGGGAATACGTGTCTTTGTACTGCACTGCGTATGCTTAGTAGCACTATATAAATGTTTAATGATAATCATCATAATAATAATTTGCTTTGCTTGGCTCCTTCAAAGTTTCAGAAGAAAGAATATTCTAGAATTAGAGGTCACCATATGAGGTTCTGAGGGGGTAGACGCGGGATGAATCTCGGAAGATATTTCTTCATGGAAAGGGTGGTGGAGGAATGGAATGACCTTCAAGTGGGGGTGGCAGAAACAAAAGCAGAGGCAAAATTCAAGAAGGATAAACACAGGGGCTGATATTTAGTTGCTATCTGGCTATACAAGTTAGACAGATAAACTTATCTGCTTAACTTGGCTGAGATATTCAGTGGCATGACCACGCTGCTGAATACACTTAGCTGTCTTAAAGTTAGCCGGGTTATCTTGTCCGACTATAGGACAGCCAAATAGCAGATCTAGACTTATCCTGCTAAGCCAGATAACACTGAATAATATCAGCACTTATCCAGCTAAGCTAGCTGAGCACGTGTCCCCATCCCAGAACACTCCCTTCCTGCCCCTCACTTACAGGCCGGTACAGTACAGTGCGCACTGTAACCGGCATTTGGACGCGCGTTTTTGACGCGCTAGCTTTACCCCTTATTCAGTAAGGGGTAATAACGCGTCGAAAACACACATCCAACACCCCCCCCCCCCCCCCCGAGACTAATAGGGCCATCAACATGCAAATGCATGTTGATGGCCCTATTAGTCATTCCCGCGCGATAGAGAAAGTAAAATGTGCAGCCAAGCGCACATTTTACTTTCAGAAATTAACACCTGCCCAAAGGTAAGCGCTAATTTCTGCCGGCGCCGGGAAAGTGCACAGAAAAGCAGTAAAAACTGCTTTTCTGTGCACCCTCCGACTTAATATCATGGCGATATTAAGTCGGAGGTCCCAAAAGTTAAAAATAGTTAAAAATTAAAAAAATTAAAATCGTCCCGTGGCTCGCGAGTTGAAAACCGAACGCTCAATTTTGCTGGCGTCCGGCTTCCGAACCCATGGCTGTCAGCAGGTTTGAGAATCGACGCCGCCAAAATTGAGCGTTGGTTGTCAGACCCGCTGACAGCGCCGCTCCTGTCCAAAAAGAGGCGCTAGGGACGCACTAGTGTCCCTAGCGCCTCTTTTTACCGTGGGCCCTAATTTGCATAGGCCACCTTCCTGAATCGCGCGCCCAGGAGAGTGGCCTGGGTGCTCGCCCGCTCTCCTGCCACTTTTTCTGTAACAGCCTGTGTGCCAGCTAATTTTTTATCTGGATATAAAGTTAGCTGGCCAAGTTTCAGCACTGACTATGCCTGGATATTCAAATGATGCCGCTTAACTGGCTAAGTGGTGCTGAACATCCAGCCCAGAGCTGCAAAGAAGTGAGAGAAAAGCTAGAGATAGACTGGGGTCTCTGACACTGCACCAGGAACGAAACTGGGCAGAGAAGATGGGCTCTATGGTCCTTATCTGCCATCACCTTCCATGTTTTTATGTTTCTGTACCCTTTGCAACTCATCGCTTCCCCATTAAGGATGCACATTCATTTGCAAACAAAACGAAAAATGCAACAAAACACCTTAATTTCAAACGAAAGGAAAAAAAATCTCACCGAAATTCAGATTTTTTTTTTCCGATCTAGGAAACGGCTCCTACCTCTGCTACTCAGGGTCTGCCATTCTAGCCTCCAGAGATCGGACTCATTCTCTGAGAGCCGGGAGCTCTTTGCCCCGGGTGCACACATATGAGCTCCCACCAACGCTTGGTCCAAAATACCAGGTAACCCGCATCTTGCTGCTGGGCTGCTGTCTGCTTGAAATTAATTTTGCTTGACCTCTACTCGCTTATTTCTACTTTTGCTTGTTCATAAATGTTTATGGAATTCAAAAAATGTTTTCTATAAAATTTCCAGTTAGTGAAAATAACATTAACTGTTGTAAGAGGGTATAACTATCATATTGACAATGTAACTGTATCTAATGATACAATAATAGAGGTTAGAATTACAACACCTGGGATCAGGTTTCCTGAAATGTTTCTATCATATTTTTCGGCTGCAAACAACTTCATATTTCTGTGTCAGATGAACTGCACTCCACCAAATATGCATTACTAGGAAGAAACTATTCTTAGAATTATTAGCATGGGTTTTAAGGCCAAGGACAGTAAAATGTCTGTTCATTTCTTATCACAGGCAGAAAATTCATTTATAACTGCAAATGATTTCTAAATAATTTGAAATAAAGTAGCATTATTGCCATGTTATGCACGTAAATAGGGGTGTACAAGGAAAGGCACCACCCCACCCCAGAAAACCTCCAACACCCCCGGGACTCCGCCCTATCCTCCCACCCTCACAAGACTCCCCTTAATTCTTCTGTGGGGATCTCTGAAGTTAGAAACTGGGAGCTCCGTATTCAGACACAGTCCGGCTTTCATCCGGCTAGCTTTGCAGGCATATTCAGTAGTGAAACCGCACTATTGGATGGAGCCGGCTCTCTTAATTATTTATCCGGCTAACTATAGCCGCCTAACTTTAGCACAGTTCTCTGGCCACACCAGACTTAGCTGGCTAAATCATCTGGCTAGCTCTGAATACTGAAGTTAGCCGACTAACTCAACTCCTCCCAGATATGCCCCTGAATGCCCCTAACCTAGCCGGCCAGATTCTAGTCGCTATATGTGCCCAAATATTCATTTAGCCAGCTAACTTCTGCCAGCTAAATGCTTTCGAATGTGGACCTCTTGATGATTAATGCTGTACTGCCATACGATGAAACGGCGCTGGCCTCAGGGCTGGCCAGCACCACTTTGAAACTAGGATCAGGGTGGAAGGGGCATAGAAATCCCGTGTGTGTGTGTGTGGGAGGGTGGGGAGTGTTCAATTTTTTAAATGTCGGCTGTCAAGTATTGTCTGTCCCCTTACATTTTCCAGACAAGTCAGAAAAGGCTTTCAAAAATACTTCTTGGTTTTCTCACAGCTGCAGTTTTCCCCCTTGGCCACTCAGATTTCCATGTACCGGGTTCGTGGACTTTGGCTCATTCTGTTTGACCTTAGGTATTCACTGGTCAGCATTTTACTTTTTTTTTTTAATTTATATTTTAATATTTCCAATTGACAACAAGAATAAGCTTGTCAAGAAACACAAACAATTTGCAAATAGGAAATAACACATATTCTGTATCATAGCACTAAACCATTCTCCTCTTTTGGAAAGCCATGAGTTCTTTACTTTTTAATACCCAATCCATCTCCCATCCAGGCCACTTAAGGCAAGAATTGTTCATGTTAAATATTGGATTAGACCATGGGAGTAATTTGGTCCTGATTTTTCCTTTAACCTCCAGAGAATCATCTTATTTCTGAAATGCTCTACAAGTTAATACTAGCACCAGATTTTCCTTAATAATTTTCATAGGTTACCATCCCTGGAAGAAGAACAGACTCCTTTTCTTTCCGACTCCTAGTATCGAGGATCACTCTTTTTCCTTCAGTTTTGTATCCACAATACGAATGGTGATATAGAAGAAAGTTTGGGAGTTGACCCCATCTTTCTCTTGGCTCACTTTCAGTAAGAACATAAGAACATAAGAAAATGCCATACTGGGTCAGACCAAGGGTCCATCAAGCCCAGCATCCTATTTCCAACAGTGGCCAATCCAGGCCATAAGAACCTGGCAAGTACCCAAAAACTAAGTCTATTCCATGTAACCATTGCTAATGGCAGTGGCTATTCTCTAAGTGAACTTAATAGCAGGTAATGGACTTCTCCTCCAAGAACTTATCCAATCCATTTTTAAACACAGCTATACTGTCTGCACTAACCACATTCTCTGGCAACAAATTCCAGAGTTTAATTGTGCATTGAGTAAAAAAGAACTTTCTCCGATTAGTTTTAAATGTGCCCCATGCTAACTTCATAGAGTGCCCCCTAGTCTTTCTACTATCCGAAAGAGTAAATAACCGATTCACATCTACCCGTTCTAGACCTCTCATGATTTTAAACACCTCTATCATATCCCCCCTCAGTCGTCTCTTCTCCAAGCTGAAAAGTCCTAACCTCTTTAGTCTTACCTCATAGGGGAGTTGTTCCATTCCCCTTATCATTTTGGTAGCCCTTCTCTGATAATTGGAGCCCGGATTCCCCACACATCCCCCTAATGGTTATACTTGTGTGGCAAACTCCAGTGCTAGGGGGGTGGTTTTGAAAAGATTGCATTAGCATGGCCTTGCCTCTCTTGCACATGATTCAGCGACTTGGGCGGCCAATGACCTCCAGCAGTGCAAGTTCTCGATGTCTCCTGCAGCCATTGACTCAGACACCAAGATAAGGACCACATGGCCCATCCTGTCATCTGCACATTCCTGATGCAATACAGGACCTACCCCATCCCAGGACCTACCCCATCCCAGGCTTGCTTGTCAATGGCTCTGTATTTGGCCTCCCCTCCCTCTGCTGACTCTAGTCATGTATTCATCACTGTTTCCCTCTATGGAGTTGCAATTGGACCTCATTTAAAGTTTGCTGACCGGCTCTGTGTCATAAGAAGCAGGCTGATCTGGTCCTGCTTTTACCCCAATGCATGCATGAATTTGTAATTGTGGTCGACCTAGGAAAAGCCAGACTACAAGTCCATGCATGCAATGGGGTGAATCCAGGACTGGGGCAGCCTATGATTTATTACACGGCGCCAACTGGCAACCTTTGCCCGCATGCCATCAAGCTCTGGAGAGAGAGGCAGGTCTCGCCAGCACAGGTATCCCCTTACTATTTCATTATTTATTTATTTTTAGTAGAAGGTTTAATCTTCCTGCTTTGGTAAAGGTTGTTACATCTTCATCTCCCCAATTGGGGGGGGGAGGGGGAGGGGGTAGGTGGCAGGTCATTAGCAAACCCCCCCCCCCCAATATATTGTACAGGTTCTCAATCTCAGCCTGAAAGCTCAGAAGGGATGATCCTCAGGTCATAACTCATACCTTGTGCTTGGATCTTAGCCAAAAACAGGAGGCAGAGAAACACATCGAGGTAATGAAACAGACAACTGGTTCTTTTCTTGGTTTACAGGAGATGAGTGCAGAGGAGCTGCTGCCTTACCCCCTTCACCTTGCCTTAGCTATGCTACGAGACGGGCATTACATTTATTCCTCTGGCAACATGGCCAAGATGTATGAAGAGGAATGGGATTGGATTCCTGGTCCTCGGGATCATTGGGGCGCTAGGACTTGCTTAACCAAATCCACCGGAACCGTTTAAAATCCCTGTGGCGTCAACCGGAGCGTTAAGCAGCAGCAGCAGCTCGAGAAGAGACAGATTAATTATTCAGCTCTTTCTGTTGCATAATTCATAAAATCCAGGTGTGGAAGGAGAAGAAGAGGAGCGAGAAGAAACGCTTTAACATTTCGCCTCCTTAATTCCCTTCAGTACCGCATTTCCAAGTCTCTCTCCTCTGCGTTTTCCCCCCTTCCTCCCTGTTTCAGGTGTCCTGAAGTCAATTTGGCACCAGACCTGTTGCTATGGAAACCCACAGGGCTCCTGAAGTTAAATCAGACAAGATCTAAGGCTGCAAGTATCCCCTTCATCCCAGCCTGCTTCAGGGGGGCAGGAGCGTAAGCCCCATTCATGTGCCCTTCCTTTAAAGAAAGGCGGTTTTGCCTCTTTTTCGTTTTTTTTTTAATGTGATGTGTCATCTTTTCAATTTCTTACGCTGAATAACCTGATGGCAGAAGAAGACCATATATAACCCATCCAGTCTGCCCATCAGTTGAATAACTTAGCCATACAATTCTCATCACTTCCTCAGAGATCCCCTGTATTTATCCCGTGCTTTCCTGAATTCAGATTCTGTTTTTGTCTCCACCACTTCCACTGGGGGCTGTTCCACAGCATCCAGCTCCCTCTCTGTAAAGAAATATTTCCTAAGATTATTCTCGAGTCCATCTCCTTTCAGCCACATCGTATGACCTTCGTTCTGGAGCCTCCTTTCCATTGAAAGAAGCTGCTACTACTACTACTTAACATTTTTATAGCGCTACACAATATATACAGCGCTGTACAAACACACAAAAAAGACAGACCCTTACAATTTAATAAGACGAAGATACAGGACAAGAGATTTAGGGTATTTCATAAACAAGACAATAGTAATAATAATAATTTCATAATGGAAGACAAGGTGCATGGAAGCTTTTGAGATATTTGAATGTCTCGATCATATTACGAGTGTATGACGTTTATCCTACGTACTCTATTTAGAGGGAACCAGCTTGCTCTATCCCAGAGCTGGGAATTTCAATTCTTCATCCCATTTTGGCAACTGATTCCCAGAAACCTTTCCAGACGTTGAAAATTCCTTGGGAAGGAGTACAGAACCCATCAGTGCACGTCAGGCTGTGTCCTCCTCAGCTGCCACCTGGGGCTCCCTACTGAAATGAGTTTGCAGTCAGGTCTCAAGGGGCAGAGGAAGAGGACATGGCCTCAAGTGCTGACTCTTTCCTCCTCTTCCTGCTGCCAGCCCAGCAGGGGAGGTGGGGACTGGGCTGGGGAAGTGGCCGAGAATTTAACTTGCTGTTGGACAGCTGCCTTCAGCCTCCTCAATCTTGTTGGGCTTCCCCTTGATCTCACACAATTCCACGGAAGGGGCAGATTTTATGGTCCTTCCCATGGCTGTAGATCTGTGGGAGAGCAGGGGCCCTGCTCCCCACAGTCGCCTCACTCACTCTCTTTTTCACATCCCCTCCAATCCCTTCACTCATTTTCTGTTCCCACACCAGTTCAAATCCTCCTCCCACATTCCTCACTCACTTTTGTCCCCTGCTCCTTTCACTCACTCTCCCAGCTACCTCTTATATCACTCACTCTTGCTCTCCCATCCCCTCTACCTCCTTCAACTCACCCCCGTCGAATCTTCTCACTCTCTTGCCCTTCCTCCCCCATCCCATCAGCTATAAAGCAGAAGGAGAACAGCAGCGGTGCCGCACGTCTCAGACTGGGTACTCCTGATCTTCTGCCGGGGGGAGCCGGTATCATATTTTGAACTGTGTTGGACACAGGTAGTGATGTATGGTTCAAAGCACAATGCTCGGTGCCCAGCAGCAAAGGGAGAGGACATGACCTTTGGCGCCATATTGCCGCTGTGCTGCAGACAAGCCAGGATCGTCGTCAGGTGGGGAGTTGGGGAGCGATACAGGGCCAGTACCACTGCCGCTTCCACTGTTGCTGCTCTGGCCCCTGATCACCCATGGCGATTCAACGGGGTTGGGGTATTCTGTGGGTTGGCCTGGATTTTGTGCCCCTTCCTGCGGCCGCGGAATCGTGGGAGACTAGGGGCCTGATTACAACCCTAAATACATTGCAGGGCAGACTGCACTGACCATTCTGGTCTCTATTTTTATTTAATTTTTTTTATTTTATTTAGGCATTTTTATATACCGAACATTGTATGTACTTCACGTCGGTTTACATCAAAATTTGGGGATAAGCCTTTAATCCTTATCCCTAAAAACATTGAAATGAAGTATATGAATAAACTCTAAAGAATTATTAAGAACCCTAATAATACTCTATCTATAAATTACAAAATAATAAAATACATTAAATTGATAAAAGCATCCTAACTCCTAGTAACATCATTTAAAACGTTAAAATTATAAAAATAAAAACTTTTAAAAATCTAATCTGAGTTATTTTTCAGGGGGGGGGGTCGCTAAAAATGTTATTCTGTATTATTAAATGCCTGCTCGTACAACCATGTTTTTAGTTGTTTCTTAAATGGTTGTATGTTTGCCTCTAATCGTATATTGAGTGGAAGAGAGTTCCAGAGTTTTGGCCTGGCTAGGGAGAGAGCCCTTTCCCTAACCGCATTTAAATGTCCTGATTTCGGTGATGGAACTAAATCTGCAGTCATTTGCTATGTTACTACGTTGCTAACACCACCTGGTTGAACATGCGTTAACCCCAAGAACTCATGTCCAAGAAACAATAGGAATGAAAATCAGAGCAAAGGATTGTGCAACATTACCAACTTTTTCCTTCAGACATGTTTGCTCTCACAACAGACTTAAGGGTGTAACTCCAAAAACTATGATAAGTAACATGCATCAGGGTGCAAATGAGTTTAATAAGCACTTACACACTGGTGTAAATTAGTTTTTAACAAGTATGCACCCTCAGGGTATGGACTAGTGACGCTTTCTCATCCTGAGGCTTTGGACCCTATACGGATCTTCCACCCAACTGAGATTTCATGCAAGGAAGATGAGAACCGAGGATGGCTCTCTAAGGGCTAGGTTTCGGGGAGCTCCTTGCAGTGACACAAAGTCTGCTGTGGATGAATAAAGATGAAGGAAGGAAGAATGCAACAGAAACAACAAAAAATGGTGACAACAAGGAGATGAAGAACCAAGAAAGAAGAAAAGTTTGATGTATATTTTATTAGAAATGACCAATCTCCTATTGCAATATGCAGTGTGGCGAGAATAAGGAGAGGAGAGAGTAATGGGAGGCTAAAGGGGGTAAAAGGTGCTCGGGCTCCCTTATGTTTTCTTGTGCAGAAATTTGATTGCTTTAAATAATGGGCAACTAAGAATCCTCCTATTTGCTTCCTGTCAATTTTCCCATCATTGTGTTTGATCCGGAAGTTTCCTCCTGCTCCTCTAGGGCTCCAGCTCAATCAGTACCAGGGATCTGGGACCTGGTGCCCAGCGCCTTCATTCACAACCACCGGGAGACTTTTCCCCTGTACTGCAGTCCCTCCCAGCATACCCAGTTTGGTCATCGCAACGACAGGCCTCGGCCAGAGGCCATGGACTCTGCCCCCTTCCGGAACCTGCTGTCATAGCTTCCCCAAATCCAACCACTGGGTGTCGCCCTTCCCACAATGCCAATGAATCTTGGTTTCCCCATCCTTCCCAGGGGCTGTGAATGCGGCCTCTGCAGCATACCCAGCCCCACGGGACCCAGGGAGCAGAAACCTGAGCCAGGAATTAAATCTGGGTCCATCTACACAACAGCACACAGTACTGCCCCAAGCCACTAGCCCAGCCTTTCCTGTCATTTTAAACCATTGAATTTAGGGCACATGAACAGCTCACTACCACCACTCAATGCCAATGCTGTACACCAGTGGGCTTCAATGTGAGGTCTGAGGGCCAGTGGCAGCTATCTCCACTTCACGACCGTGGATTTATTTTGGAAGTTGGCATCATCGGCCTGCAGAGGTCACATCAAAGGGCTCCAGTGAATGGGACAAGATGGCAGCATGTCCCGTCACGAACGCACTGCCTGGATTTTGCCTCTAGCATTTTTTCCCCTGTTGATATCTAAATGTCCCTGAAATGCAAAGGGAAAGTTTTGGGCTTACTCTTCGGAGACCCCCTTTCCCTCTGGGCAGCATTTAATGACCGACTTTTTGGCGGCTGCATCTTTTGAGGAAAGCGAGATCCCTGTCGCCGGGTTAGTCGGAGGAGAGTCTGCCCCCGGCTGGGGAGGAGGTGTCCCTCAGTCCTTCCTGACACTCGTGTGCCGCCGGCTCAGCGTCATCAGGACCCAGATGTGGTGGAGGCTTAGGTGCGAAATTGCTGCGCCGCTCTCTGCGCTGGAGGGAGAACGCGGGATCCTGCGGAGAGCTGCTGACGTTGGGCCTTCTTTGCCGGAGATTCTCAATCGGCCTCCTGTGCCTTTGTTCGAGGCCGGGGCTCATTTTGGTGAGTCAGGATGGATTTCCAACTTTTCCCTGGTGTTTGTGGTCCCTTTTAAACCGGCTGTAGTCACGTTGGAGGCCCTATGGGTCCACTGGCCGGGCCTGTGCTGTGTGTGCTTTTCTAAGGCTGATGCAGGTTCCTCTCATTTGGTTTCTCATATTTCTGCATGGGGCGCCTTACAATCTCAGTCTTTATTAAGATTTTCCTCTCTTGAACAAAAGGTTTCCAACATTGACACCCTTCAATCATCCTTCATACAAGAGAGGAATAGTCTCCGACGTAGGATTGAATTCCTTGAACATAAATCTTGTCAGCTTAATTTAAGACCTACTAATTTTCCTAAGGTTGTGGGAGAGCTGCCCAGGATGACCCAACAGAGTTACTGTCTTCAAACTTTGAAAATACTCGAGGAGACTATTCCTGCTTTGAATAAAGTATATTTTTGTCTAGGAGTTCCCAGTCACAGGTTCCAGATTTGGACTTAACTGCCTTCCTCGAGGTCCTGGGAAGATTTGCCCTTGCTGTTACTTTTTTCTCTGAGTCTGATTTGAATTTTATAATGAAGATTTATTTCAAGACTCTTGCCGCTTCTTTCACGGGCTTGGCTGTGAGGATTTTACCGGCGCTGCTCAGATTCAGAGAAAAACTTTTAGCTTTACGTAAAGATGTATTAAGCACTTGGAGCTACATTTATGTTATGGTTTCCTTGTAAATGTTTTGTTACGTCAGCTAATGAAAGCTTTATATTTTTAGTTCCGGATCAGCTTCAGGTTTTCGTTAACTCCAGGAAGGCTTTAACTTCTAGTCCTATAAAACCTCTGTAGAATGTCTTTTTTTGAAGTAACGATGCAACCTAATGTCACGTTATGGTTTTCCTCATATTGTTTATATTTCTTGCTTTAATCTCCTCGTATTTCTGTCCCCCTTGTATTTCCTCGATGGTGGACAAATTCAAGTACAGATTTCCTTTGTATATTATATCATTTTTTACCTTTTTATCTCTTTTTTCTGTACAATCATTGTTAAAAACTCATAAATAAAGAATTAAAAAAAACAAACCCAAAGGCAGCAGTGAAAATGAGCAGAGGGACGTGTGGAACCCAGGCCCCTGTCAGCCTGAGGAGGATGAACGTCTAGTGGCCGAGGAGGAGAGGTAGAGAGGGAAGGAGGTAAGCAGAGGAGGAGAGAAGGAGGGGTTGGGAAGGAGTAGGGCTGAGGGGGTTAAGAGGATTTAGGGTGGGGGGAGAGAGATGGGGATATTGGGCAGAGGGTGGGGGGGGGGGGGCAAGGGTGTCAGCAGTATTGTTTTATAGCACAAGCAATAACCTGATTAATTGCATTAAGGTAGGGGACTCCACCCTCCCCTCCCCTCCCCCCATCCCTGGTCTGTCGTGACATCAGAGAGGGACCTCCCCGGTCAGCCATGATATTGGAAGGGGATCCACCCTGACCTGGCCTTCCTGCAGCCCCAATGAATTCAAAGTGTCCCTTGCTTGAGAAACAAGGAAGAGCACTGCTGTGCACTGTCATGCAAGAGGCTGCACTCGACTCTTGAGTCCAACTTCTGCTCCTGGGATCAGCCAGAATTAGGCTGCACATTTCCAATGAGATGGAGGGAGTCTTAGCCAACACTCAACAGCAACACCTAGTGGCCAGACTCAGAGTGCGCGGGTACCATGCCCCAGACGGTCTTTGGCCCCCTGCTCAGGATGGTCACTGCAATGGCTAAGCTGGGGGGGGGGGGGGGGGGAGGCTGGTAAAAATGGGGAAAACCCTGGGGTACTTTGTGAACAACGCCTTATGGTGTCACAGCCCAGCAAGTGTTGGTTCCAATTGAGCTGGAGATCCAAAAGAGCAGGAAGAGCCTACTGGAGCATACAAATAGCAGAGAAATGATAAAAAGAAAATCATGTATTTTAAGCTGTTATATTGCTATATAAATTTGTCATTTCTTGAATGGAAAACCTGTGGGTGATCTCGTGATGTGCAAGTCATAAACCTGGCTTCTAAGTTCAGAAAGCAGCAGGTGAATGTGTAGGGCGGGGGGGTTACAGGGACATGGGGAGGGAGGAAAGTGCATAGGTCTGAGGGGGGGAATAGTCTGCTAGTACCAGTTTTGGGTTTTCATAACTCCACTCGCAAATGTCTGCGTAACAGGGGTGGGGTGGGGTCATTTCTTGCACCAAAATTGCATTCTGCGCTGTTTTCCTGTACCACGCCCATAATGATCCTTGTGTCACAGTCTGCTCTGGGGCAACGGGGCTGCTCCAGTTACATCAGAAGCACTGGAAATTATGCACAAAATAATCATTGTTATCTGCTATAACAACATTAAGGAAAAATATTGATTTAATTTATTAATAATAAAAATTAAATTGGATAAAGAATTACAACAGTTGAAATTAAATTTGGTTTTATGATTGCCAGCCTAGCTTGGATTTTACTTTGCTTAAGGCAGTTTGAAGAAGCTCACATAAATTAATAAGTTAAAAATAATTATACGAACATCACCATTGTACCTTTGATATTAAAAAGGGCTATGATGGAGAGTGCAATTCAATGACAAACTATTAGAGCTCCTCAGTATATTAGGCTCAGCGAGAGGGTATAGTTGGCTTTTAATAATAATCAATTAAAAATCTGAATTTGTGTGCCAGCCTCTGAGCTCAGCTGACCCAAGGTCCTGGAATGAGGAGGAGCAGATGATGACGAGATTCTCGTCTGTAGGAATCTCTCAGACTTCAGGAGACTGTGATGGACATTTGAATACTGGAACGTAATGCTTGGGCTGATTTATTTGTTGTGAGCTATGACCCTCTGTCTCCTTCTCTTGTAAGTTGTCTTTTGAAAGCTATACCGTTGGCTTCCCTATAACTAAGAAAGGGGAAAATAACACCCCAGATCTGAAGACAGACTTAACCAGTGGCTGGGTCTGTCTGGCAGGCTACACTGGGAATAGGTGGCCAGATATTTGGGCAACAGCCTCATTAGTACTGGCAACTATTTAGATTATTATAAAGCCTTGTGGAAGGGTTGGGGAGGGGGATTAACTTTGCTGGAGCAAGTGCGGTGAGATATGCCTAAAATGGAAGAGTACAAACGAGGAAGACCAGAAACACTGTCCTGGGTAAGAGAGAGATCTTACAAGCTGGCAATGATTTATGACTGGCAGCTGGGACATGTCCTTAGCGGTATGGACAGAATAAGTGGGCAGACTGGATGGGCCAATTGGTCTTTTTCTGCCATAATCTACTATGCTAATAATATCTTGAATTATTTAATATTTATATAATATGAGAAGTTTCTGATTTTGGTACTGTTAGAAAAGGCAATTGTCCTGCAGGAAGGCTCTGCTTATTTCTTTGGCATAAACTTCAGTTTTCTATTTCTTGGATGTACTGGTTACTCTTTGTAAAGTACCTGAGTGTTATACACTAAAATTTTAATTTTTAGAGTTAGCTAAATCAACTAAGCTCATAGATACCTAATCATCTTCCACCAATGACTCTCAATGTAAACACATTGGGATATATGCATATGATTTTTTTTTTTATAGATGCATAGATTTATTTTAATCCAGTTTCTGATGTATGGTTTATTCAATGCCATATCAGAAGTCACTTTGTTCAGTTTTAAATTTATTGAGACACATCACAATTCAATATTTGTATAAACAGCAAAAAGATGCCATAAGGATTCACAGGTTTCATGAAATGTAATGAGTTCTGTTAATAGGCTCCTAGAGGGATAGAGAGGCTCCATAGGACTCAATGGCTTCAGAGATAACAACAGATTTCCATTAAAAGCAGGAGGTCCTCTAGGCTTTATTGAAGTCAATACATTTTACAATTTCTTGCATAAACATCAATTTGTTACATTTTCTAACTAGATAGTGGTTTTCAATTTTCTTATTTTCAAATGTGCCCTATTAAATAGCCCGATTTGCCAAAAGGGGGTCGATATTCTAAGGACTTCTGCTAATAAAATCGACTTTTAACAACATAACTCTAACCAGCTAAAAATACTCCTCCCCAGCTTCTCTAGCCCCATGCTTGTAAAATCTGCCCACACAAAACTGCTATGTGCACAAATTAAACTGGACAAAAGCTAGGGCGGAGGGGGAGCTGGGGAGGATTGAGGGGAGGGATATGATAGAGGTCTACAAAATCATGAAAGGATTTGAATGTGTAAATGTGAATTGGTTATTTACTCTTTCATATAATAGAAGGACTAGGGGGCACCCCCATGAAGTTAGCAAGTAGCACAATTAAAACAAATCAGAGAACATTCTTTTTCACTCAATGCACAGTTAAACTCTGGAATTTATTGCCAAAGGATGTGGTTAGGGCAGTTAGTGTAGCTGGGTTTAAAAAAGGTTTGGATAAGTTCCTGGAGGAGAAGTCCATAAACTGCTATTAATTAATAAGCAATAGTAGCTTCGGATCTATTTAATGTTTGTGTACTTGCCAAGTACTTGTGACTTGAACTGGCCACTGTTGGAAACAGGATACTGGGCTTGATGGACCTTTGATCTGACCTAGAAAGGCAAATTCTTATGTTCTTAGGAGGCCTATGAGTGTTTTTTTGTTTTTCTAAGTGACAGTGAAACCTTTATGCTATTTTTCTAAACAAACAAAAACACCAGGCTGGTACCATTTTGTAAGGAAGAAATTAACAATGGTGCCAATCTTGGTCTGCCAGTGCCATTTTTTTCTGTGTTTTGCCCCCAATACCAATACACAGGAGAACCAAATATGGCCAATAATGACATCTTTATTATAAGGGAAATTTGTCTTTGGTTTACACGGTATTGGTGGAAGGAAAGAGAACAGTACACAGAGTGCAGTGTCTGACTGCTCTCCAAACTCCTTCAAAGAACATTTGCTAAGCTCCTTCTTAAATACGCAATTCCATCTATCAATATAGCACTGTCTGAACCTTTTTTGGCCCTTCTGTCAAGTGTTGTCTGTCCCCTTACATTTTCCAGACAAGTCAGAAAAGGCTTGCAAAAATACTTCCTTTTTTTCTCACAGCTGCAGTTCTCTCCCTTGCCCACTCAGATTTCCACATACCGGGTTTCGTGGACTTTGGCTCATTCTGTTTGACCTTAGGTATTCACTGGTCAGCATTTTACATTTTTTTTTATTTATATTTTAATATTTCCAATTGACAACAAGAATAAGCTTGTCAAGAAACACAAACAATTTGCAAATAGGAAATAACACATATTCTGTATCATAGCACTAAACCATTAGCCCACAAGAAAGAGAGGGGGGAGAAAAAAAAGAAAAAAGCATAGCACATAGAACCAAGGGATACAGTCTTGCAACAGCACCAATTATGGCTCAGCAGGTGTGCTCACTACTTCCTGTTTTTGATCAAGGAAGAAACACAATTGATCTGGGGAGAAATATTGGCGTCTAATCCCAACATACTTAACTATACTTTTACAGGGCAATCTGAGAAGAAAAGAGATGCGTAGTGACAGATCTCCCTGTCACATTGTAAGGGACAATTTCCGCCTGTCTTGCATAGATTTTCATACATCAGGAGATACTGTAGCCAAACTTTTTTTTTCTACAACAAATCAAGGCTTGCAATTTACTGAAGTGGAGAGGGGAAAAGGGAGGAAGGTTAGGTAGGGGGTAGGGAGCTTGGAAAAAGCCCGATCGCGTCGCCGCACGTAATTGAAAAAATCCCCTCCGTGTGCAGAGGAGGCCATCCGCCCGCACAGGTGAGCATGGACTTTAAAATCCAGCCCGTGCAGGAATTGTATTTTATAACATGCGTGCACTGACGCGCACATGTTATAAAATTGGTGCATTCGTGTGCATGTGCCGGGAACCTCACACACATGGATGCGTGCGGCTCTTAAAATCAAGCCCTAAGCCAACATAAGGTTACATTAGCCAAAGAACAACTTAAAGCATGTGTAGATCAAAAATAATCATTCCTTATCAGAGGGAACTGCCCAACCTGAGTCCCCCCTTTGACTGAACGTTGAATAACATCATTGAGGATTCAAAAATATTACAGCTGTAGTGGGTAGGAAAATTGGGGATTATTTTGTCATAGATTACACAATGCACTTACTTATAAGTATAGAAGTTTTACTTATAAGTCTGAGAATAAGCAATAAAAGCATACAAGGCTAGAGTTTGCATTAAAGAACATTCACAAAAATACTTCCCTTTACAGTTCCCAATGTGAGCCTATATATCTTTGTAGATTTGGGAACATAGTGCACTGGGAAATCAGCAACAACTTATTAGGTACTTCATTAACCACTGTTAATGTCCAAAGATATTCTTCTGAGCTGTTCTTCCTCTGATTTCAAACAGCTTGTTTCATGTTGCACTTTTTAAGTTAATTCTTCTGACCTTTGCTCTAGTTTCTTCTCTGGGCTACTCCCATGTGTCCTTGAGGCTCCAACTGACTGTTATCACATCAGCAAGCAGTTAGGAGTGGCCAAGAGGCTACTGTACTGTTTTCCTCTGATATCTGCAGTTAGCCTTCTGAGTAACTGCTCTTTAATATTTCTGATCATGACTTTTTTTATTACAAGCAGGCTAAGAAAAATGGCATATTTATTCTCAGAACTTATAGGCCTTATATCAAATAATTACACCAATAATATCAGTGATGCTCTGCTTCAATACTTTCTATCATGGTACAATATTCTTCCACAAGCTAACTCCTTAAAATAATTTCCCACAACAGCCCACTAATATCTGCTTCTGTCTCATCTCCATCCATTCACTCTGTAGTTTCCATCCCTTCATAATCATACAAACAACACCATTCCCAATCACTCGGAACAATCACACCCCCAACACCCCCCCCCCCCTTCCCATCTGTAACATTTCCCAATATCCCCATGTAGCTCAGCCCTGTAAGCTGAAGAAGAGATTGCCATGCCACCATTCAGCACCTTGGGGGTTCCCATCTCTCCCCATCAGGTGCTACAGCGCCCCCACCTCTGGATCTCCTGGAAGCAGTGATGATCATCATAGAGTGCAGCGCCTTTTACAATTTGCAGGCTCCAAGCAACATTCTTTGGCTCCATGATTCAATCAAATTGTAATGGGGAGCTGCCAATGAATAGTTCCAGGATATCTAGCCAATTATCAAGCACTTTAGATGACTTTCCTTGGGATCAAATATATGACCATTTTTAGATGAAATAGAAATAATTAAAATGTGTGTTAAATTGTAACAAATACAATGTAACTGGGACTCCAAGGATTTCCAACTAAGGAAAGGAAAAAGAATGTGCTCCATCAGTCCTAACTTATTCACCATTAAAGGGAGTACTGAATTTTGAGATGCTGTTTCCACCCTCGTAGACTCCATCAGAAATTGAGCAGGCCCTGAAGCAGCACATCAAGCTCATTTTAATCTGCTGACCGCCCGGTATTGTTTATTGCAAATCCACTCTGCACCGCAGTGTTAGGAAAACAGACAACTTTGGTCATTCATAACTCAACTCCAACAGGTTACACGCAAATATAGAAGATTTAAGCATCCACATTAGACCAGTGATTCAACAAAGGCTTTCACTGCTCTGCCAGTAGCGAACCTTTTAGCTTCTCCCTGATGGAATACCTTCAGACGGGCGGGAAACTGCAGTATGGGGTAAATTCTTTCCTGGCTGCCTGCACTTTAGCAGAAAAATCTGGGAAGAGCAGCAGCTTACTATTTTCATATCTCACTTCCAGGACTTTGCAGTAAGCTGCTAATATTTTTGGTTTGTCTGTATAGTTAAGATACTTCATAATAACCTGCCATGGCTAGCCTGGTCCAGGCTCCCAGCCCCAAGCCTGTGTGCTCTTTCTGTCAGGATTACCCGCTTAGTTACATTTATACTTGAGCGCCTCTGGCAGCCATTTTTTACAAAGCTTAATTAAGTCCTCACCTTGAATCATTTCCGGGACCCCTACTATGTGCAAATTGTTGCGTTTAAGTTGATTTTTGAGCTTGTCAAGGTTGTCAAGTTGTTTATTTTTTTCCCCCGAAGTCCAGTTGTCGTGTTGTTAAGGGAATCTATGCGATCATCATGCTTGGTGAATTTAGTGTTGATTCCGGTAAAGCATCTCATCATGGACTTCCACTTTGTCACGCAATTCCTCAGCCGAGGACCGGAGTTTGTGTAACTGATCAGGGAGTGCTGCCAAGACAGCGTGTGTTCATTCTTTAAGGGCTGTCAGAGAGGCCTTCTACCGTGGGCCCTGCATTCTGCGCCATTTTGTCTGCCATGCTGGTAGCCTTATCTGTCCCCAGTCTCCATGATTGTCCTGCCATCTCTCCTGTCTTTTTAATAACAAAATTGTCCATGAATTCCCCACCTGCAGCTTGAACGGTTTTTGAAAAAAGCTGCTATTATAGCAGCAGATTAACAAAAGCATCGCCGATTCCTAGGGAGCTGGGCCCGGGAGTGTCAGTTCAGAGTAACGTCATCACCATGCCCCCGAATTTGACTTTAATCCAAGATAAAAATTTGGTTCATAGGAAGCTTCAACAATTGGGGAACTATACTAGAAATTTAAATTTAAGGTTTCTCAATTTTCCTTTTTGTTTTTTTCTCCTTGAGATTTTCTTAAGAAAGTTTTTGTGGAAAGTGTTTATTTTTTAAATGCCATTGTGTTATATTCTCTCTCTTTTCAAATCACTCAAGGGAGTGCTGTAAGCAGAAGATGTGTCTGCTGGGGGCTAAGTGGGAAAGTGTGCTTAAATCTCACAAAGGAATTTGTTTGATGGTTGAACTATTATTGTGTGTGTATATTTGTGTGATAGAAAGTCATTTGAGAGCACAAATTAATCATGTGTACAATTTAAGGGTAAATTCAATTCTGAATGTAAATCCGAGTATTGAGAAAGTAATTTTGATAATCTGCAGAAGTCACTTGCTCTGAGATGATGTGAAAGCTGGTTTCTGGACTGGTGTTTGATTCTCACCCATTCCAGTCACATTGTTTCATACATATAGTTTGTTACCTCTATTAGGAGCAAATTTTTCAAAGTAAGATTCAATTAAAGATTTACAATAACATGCAATTAGCCTTTATTTTAGTCCTATAACAGGTTATCAACAAGCAAGCATATATCACATCTAATAAATTAAAAGGTTTTAAATTTGATTAAGCTTTCTCACTAATATTAGCAATTCAACAAAATTAAGATGCAGGAAGACAGGGGCTGTCCTGTATTTTGCACCAAGTGCCACATGTATGATGAATGATTATCTGTATGGTGAGAAGTTCTAAGTGTGGTTCTGATGTGACGAGCTCCTGGTCCTCAGAGAATCTCTGGAGGAGCTAAGGCAGACAGCAAGGTATATAGTAGGGATGTGCATACTGACTTTTTCATCTTCATTTTGTTTTTTGTTTTTCTGAGTTTTTTTTATGTGTTTTTCATTTTTGTTTTTTATTATTTTGTATTTTCTTTTATTTTCAGGAAACAATAGCATTCACTATTTGCAAATAGTATGCCCTGTTTCCTGAATCTAAAAGATTCACAACATTTTTTGTTTTTATTTATTTTTCTGTTCATTTGAAATGAAAATGGGCTCATTTGCACCATTTTACACTATCACTTCAATCAAATGCATATCCCTAGTGTATAAAGAAGACATTCAGAGACATAGTACAGCGGACCCAATTCCAGTCTAGCAGTCCTTGTGCTGCTTTGGAGAAGCAAGGTCGCTTGGCAGGACACCATCACCTTGATGTGACAGGAAGTAAGCCTGTAGCTAGGACCTTCCCTCCAGTTGATGCCTTATCATCTTGCACTGGGGATGTGTCTCTACGGGCACATGCCCAGGAGAGAAAGTTAGGACTGTTGTTGTAGTTGACAATTCAGTCATTATGAATGTAGATAGCTGAGTGACAGGTGGGTGTGAGGATCACTTGGTAACTTGGCTGCCTGGTACGAAGATAGCGGACCCCATGCATCACCTAGATAGGATTTTAAACTGGGCTGGGGAGGAGTTGCCTGTCATGGTACATGTGGCAGATGAAATTTAAAGTGGAAAAGTGCACAGTGGTGCACATAGGGAGAAATAATCTCAATCGACAGGTACATAATGCTAGGTTCCATGTTAGGAGTCCCACCCAGGACAAGGACCTTTTGGAGTCCTTGTGGACAATACGTTGAAGTCCTTGGCTCAGTCTGTGATGGTGGCCAAAAAAGCAAATAGAATGGTAGGAATGATCCAAAGAATGAAGACTAAAACATAGCATATCATATTGCTTGTGTATGGATTCATGGTACAACTGTACCTTGAGTATTGTGTGCAGTTCTGGTCGCCCCATCTCAAAAAGACACAGAACTAGAAAAATGTGCAGAGAAAGGTAACACAAACAGTAAAGGGTTCTGATGTGACGAGCTGTGTTCCCCTGTGATGCGAGGCTATGCAGGCTAGGGCTTTTCAGCTTGGAAAAGAGACGGCTGAGAGGGGACATGAAAGATGAATAAAGGATGGTTATTTAACCTTTCAAATAATACTGAAATAAGGAAGCATGCCATGAAGCTAACAACCTGCAGATTTATAACAAATCACAGAAGTAATTTTTCACTCAGCACACAATCAGGTTGTGAAATCTGATGCCAGAGGGCTTAGTCAAGGCGACCAGCACAGAGGGGTTTAACAGAGATTTGGATAAGTTTCTGCTGGTAAAGTCCATAAAACATTATGGGGGGAAAGTCACTGTTATCCCTGGGAGCGAGAAGCAAGAAATAGATCAATACTTTGGGATCTGTGGGTATTTGTGACCTGGACTGGCCACTGTAGGGGACAGGAGGCTGGGCTCGATGGACCCGGCGTGGCCTTTCTTATGTTCTTAAGAACTACAAGTCCATATATGCAAAGGAATAAAAGCAGGATTCATTTGTTCTGGAGAAATGGAGCCAGTTAGCCCGCTCTATTGGAAAGGTCTGTGCATTTCAAATTCCAGATTTCCACCAGAGGGTAAATGAACAAGCCCCTCTGTAGGAGAGGAACATCAAAGAAGCCCCCATGGCTTTAATTAAAAAGCCCGCCGGGAGGAAGAGCAAAACAGGGACATTCCCAGGTGGGTCTGCTAGCCTGAGGACCCCTTTTAAATCATCACAAGTCGCCATTCACTCTAAGCATTTTCCTGCTGCCGCTGCCTCTCTGCATAGGTTCTGCTTCATCTGTAGTCGTGGCGGGGCAGAAATGAACGAGGGGGTCAGGGGAGCACATTGCATTACACTAGCTCAGCAGGAGCTATGGAGATGCCTCATATATGCCAAGCCGAGGGGGGGGGGGGGGGGGTTTATGTTCCAGGAAGAAGCTGGGGATAAAGCTATTTTCCCTGTTTTAAGCGCTTACTATTGTTCCACTGCAGTGTCATGGCAACTATTGTCTAGCAGGCAGGTACCATTTAACCACTTTACCAAATGTTCTAGTTCATGCTTTGCCTATGCGATCTCTCATTAGATCAGTTTCCTGATAGCTCTTACTCCCACTCCATAGAAGAACAGGAGACAGAGGGAGAGCAAGAGAGAGGCAAACAGGTGGAAGGACAGAATAATGCTGTAAGAGTGAGAGAGAGGAATGACTGGAGCCGGATAATATCACGACAAAGTGGGAGAGGCAGAGAGAGTAGAAGAGGCTAGGAAGAGATGGAAAAGGCTAGAGATGGAAGGGGAAGACAGGAGAGCTGGGTGGAATGGGATGAGAAGGGGAGACATGAGACAAGGAGAGCGGGAATAAAAGAATGCAAAAGGAAGATGAAAGGGAGATACAAACATTGAGACTTGAATAACTCGAAAATATTTGGCTTGTTATTAATAGAAAAGGAGCCGCCGGGACTGGCATGTAGTCCTCTCCCCCAGAGCTCTTCCCAGGTTCATTACATCTCATTTCGTCGTCACTCTGAGGAGACCAAGAGCCCCACGTGACCATGTTTCCAGCCAGCTCAGGCGTACTGCAGGATGTCCTACTACGCGGCACCTGGCTGAGGCCAGCACGGCAGGCTATAACAGACTGGTGCCAGGACTAGTAACATGCCCAATTAACAAAGCATCCCAGGGAATGGATCCAGCTGCTTTGGCCTTGGCTTTCTGTGGGAAATAATGAGATCTGTAGCATGAGGATTAGAGCGGGGGGTCCCTATACTGTGGCCCTTGTCTGACTTTCATCCGGACCCTGGCAGCAGCAGCAGCAGCAGAAGGAGCTTGATCTGGCCTGCAGTGGTGGTGGTGGGAGCACATTCGGCCTGCTACCTCCAGCTCAAGTATTTGAAGTCGGGATTGCAAGTGGCGACATGTCAGAGCAGTGCGGGCAGGACCCGTTGGTGCAAAGCCATCTCTGATTGCTGGCATTAGTGCTGCCTGTGCAGGAGGGAGCCATTGGAGCTGAAGGCAGGGACAGAGGCCGCAGCAAAGCCATAAGGGATTTTTCGGTAGTTGTAGAGGGAATTGCAAGGCCTCAGGGAGGAAGGCACTGGGTTCTGCAGGGCTGCCAGGAGAAAGCCAGGTAAGGTTGGGGGGCTCCCGGACCTCTAACCATGCCACCATCTCTTCAGAGCTGTGGAGAAGGGGACACAGACATCGTTCCCTAAGAATCCGGGCTTTAGAGGCGCGTCCTCATTGTTATAACCCACGCATCAAGTCCAAGTGTCTCGCCCTAAATTGGGATCTCTGGAGGGTACTGATTTTCTCATACCACGAATCAGGCATGTTGCAAGAGAGGAGAGGAGAGAAGCGGGAATGGGTGGGGGAAAGGGATAAGAAGCAGTGAGGAAGTAGAGAGGCAGAATGAGTGCATGGGAGTGTGAGAGAGTGCAACATACACAGGCACCCATCCACCCATCCATCCATCCATCACTGCCATCCACCCATCCATCCATCCATCCACCCATCCATCCACCCATCCATCCATCCATCACTGCCATCCACCCATCCATCCATCCATCCACCCATCCATCCATCCACCCATCCATCCATCCACCCATCCATCCATCCATCCATCCACCCATCCATCCATCACTGCCATCCACCCATCCATCCATCCATCACTGCCATCCATCCATCCATCCACCCATCCATCCATCCACCCATCCATCCATCCACCCATCCATCCATCCATCCATCCACCCATCCATCCACCCATCCATCCATCCATCACTGCCATCCACCCATCCATCCATCCATCACTGCCATCCATCCATCACTGCCATCCACCCATCACTGCCATCCATCCATCCATCCACCCATCCACCACTGCCCCCTACTTCCCTAGATGGTGCAAGCTATACCTTTACTGGTACTCTCTGTTAAAGCTTAACAATGGGCAGATACTGGGAAAGGGGGAGACAGAGGGTAAGGTTTCTGAGGGTGAGGCAGGGTTGCCAATTTTGGAGAAATCTAGAAATATTATTACTGACACAATCTGCCATACCCCTGGGAACCCTGCTCCCGGCCTACCCCCTTCTTCAGAACTTGGCCACCACCATTACAGAGAGTAACTGTCATAGCTTTTGCACAAGCGTGTTTTAAATATGTTTCAGTATGATTGTGACTATATTCATTATGTATTTTTTTGTATATATCGCTTAGGGCCATGGTACAAGCGATGAATAAATCTGAATGAATAGAAATACAAATTTCAAGTCACTAGAAGGGTCAAACATAGTTTGACCCCATCTCAAACCCTTCTCTCCCTCCCTCCATTCCCTTGTAACCCTCTCCCTCCCCACCTGCTCAGCAAATTGTGAGGAGGACCTCCCCCGGCTCGTTCAGTAATTTGAAATGTCCTGAGTGGCCCTTCTCTGGAATAGCTCGGGGACCCCTGCATTAGAGGAAGGGTCAGTGAGTAGAAAGGCAAGCAGGGATGCAAAAGGGGACAAGTGGCACGGTAGAGTGTGAGAGGTACAGTTAACAAGATCCACCCATATTTTAATTAAATGTTCTACTCAAACGTTTGTAGGTAGCAACAAAACCACCGCAAACTCATCCTCTGAGAATCACGTCGAATAATCATCTTTCTCTTTTTTTTTTCCAGATCTGTAGAAAATCTTGATGTGGACAAGGTTCACAGAGTAGCTGGATAACTACACTGCTGACAAGAAAATAGACGGGTTTGTTTGCTGTAACTTTCACGTCTCTAGGGGGACTGATTTACTAAGCATTTGTCCCATGGACACAGAATGGGAGAGAAGAGCCTTTAGTGAATGACTGCCTGGTTTGCAGATCATGGAATGGCTTTCAAAGCTCCTACGCTCGTGTGCAGCTCTAGGAGGGCCCAGTTTCTGATGCCAGAGGCGAGAGAAAAGATGAGCCAGCAGGGCCTTCGGCCTCTCAAGAACCACCCATAGTTTACGGAAGCTGGGACCTTGGTGGTTGACTCTCACTCAGGCTCTAAAGACCAGAGGAACGCAGAGGCTCCTCTGGCTCCTCGCAAGTGGTGGGACATCTGCAGAAGGGATGGGACCTCTCACAAGAAGACAACCGCCAGTTCAGACCAACCAAACAAATCTTTCACGCCTTCCACAACCCTTACCAGCCCATCCGCAACATCTTTAAGGGGGAAGCAAGTGAAAAAGAAAACAGTTTTCAGAGTGTTAAAACTCATTGCCAGATCTTGGCAGTTGACAGGCATGAAGCACACCTTGACACAAAGCGCCTGAAGGCCAACCTTAGGGGAGAGAAGATAAAGTCAGGGGGGTGCTTAGAAGGTCACATGAAGAACGCGGGAGAAAAAATACTGCTGGGGGGGCTGCACTCTGGAGGTGGCTGCACCTGCAATGTTTTCACAGCTCTTTACAGTCCCCTCACGGATGAACAGTGATATGGAAAGGCACATTCCTTTCAAGTTAATGACTTGTTGGTCACACATTTGAAGGCAATTAACGCCTTGAAACTCACCAAGACGTTAATGAAGAGAACATACCGGACCCAGAGGCTATCATTAGGCCTGCCAAAAGAGTAAAGAAAAAAAAAGAGAGAGAGAGAGAAAAGACAGGTTGCTAAGAGCAACAGTAATATCCTACCAGTTAATAGCGGCTGCTTTGGGCTCCTGTAGTCAATTAGATCCATGGAATTCCTGCCTGTCTGAGGGCTCCAGGCCAGGCCCCTTGCATTTATCATTAGTACAGCAGAGTATCCTGAGTGTTAATAAAAGTTAACGTTTATTATTATTTCAACTGCGCAAAAAAAAAAAAAAACATTTGAAAGTGAAAAAAGATGAAAGAAATTAAGAACGAGGAAAAAGTTCAAAGCCGACAGAAGAAAGAGAGAAATGAAAATCGGAGGAAGTGTGAGAGAAAGCCAGAAAAAAAGGAGACCCAGGAAGGCACCGGAAACTTAAGACATGCAGGAAAGGATGGGGGAAACGGCGAAGGCAAATGAAGATGAATGGAGGGAGGGCAAAGCGAAATAAGAGGAGAATAAGCAGGAAAGAAAGTAAAAAGAGACAAGGCGAGAAAGAGAGAGGTAAAGATCAGGGGAAAAGAGAGATAACGGTAATAAACAGGAAGGACATAGAAAGAGAGTGAAAGAGAGAGAATCCCAAGCCCAGCCTCACCCCCCCTCATTAACCTCAACCCTACCCTGTTCCTCAAATCTATTCTTAATATGTATCATATGTATTCTATGTATCATTGTTTCGTTTCAATGTAAACCGGGGTGAAGGCATGCGCTAAACCTCGGTATATAAAAGCTTCAAATAAATAAATAAATAAATAATATTAACCCATAAACCATCCTCACTCCCTCTGCTCTAACCCCAAGGCACATCCTCACCAATCTCTTCCCTAACCATCACCACCCTAATCTTTAATAACCCTAACGCCCCGAACCACAGCCCTACCTCTCGCAAACCGTTCTCATGCATTATAGACAAGGACAGAAGGGAACAAGTAGAGATCAAGCATCTGATTAGAAAAGGGTTTTTTTTTTTTTACTGCAGACATAAAATAGAGCAAAACCTTTTCAGATCAGGTGCCAAGCACGATCACAACCCTGCCCTCCCACAGCCTCACCAGCCACCAAAGGTCACCCTGTTCCTTGTTTTCAGTAGGACATTTCCACCCAAGACAGCCTTGCTTTGATTTAGTAGGGAGGTGATGGGGATTTAATTATTGGAACTAACTTTGTCGCTCTCTGCCATGTGTCCTATAGTTGCCAGCAGATGAAAGAAGAGCAGAGCTTGCTGCTGGGTAATTATTATTGCGAGCACATCTCCCTCCAAACCCAGGAGAGAAAGCACTATAGAAAGCCTCCTTGTTATAAATTCTGCCCAGAATAATGAGCACGGTGCACGGGACCAGTGAGTGACCTGTCACGGCACATGAGCCTTACAGGGAGCGAGACCCCAGACTGACTTGTTTGGCAGCTCACAGCTGTCTAATGCGAACGTGGGCTAACAGCTCTCGGCCTTATCCTGCTTGCACAGGAGGTAGGGTATAACTGCAAACCTTTACCCCTCCTTCACCGCACACAAGCCCATGGCACTTCTCTCTACTGCTGCCCCTTTTACCCTGCATGCACACAGCGGGGTAATAGTGACCTGCACTTCCGCCCCTTTTCCATTACCCTGTCCGTACGCGCTGGCGAAACTGTCACCACTTCTGTCCCTCTCCCCCAAGGCTAAACAGACAGGTTGGGGGCAATTGCTGCTCCCCCTTGGTGCCTCTCCCTTTCTTCTGTACACGCACGCCGGGGTAAGTGCCGCCACCCATTTACCCTCTCTTGTACCCTGTCTTGCAAGAAATCCCTGAAGGCGCATCCCTAAATGAGACGGCCCTTTCCTGATAACTTTGTGGCCTCATGGGCTAATCTGTCCCCCCTTGCTAATTCTGTGCGCGCACTGGGGTTGTTTCGCCCTTTCCACCGAACGTCTTACACTTACGAATGAATTTTAAAAGCCCCAGCATGGCCCAAGGCCAGGAGAAGCACGAGCATGGCTGGCCAGCGCGCGCGGATTTCAAAAGGCACCTGCGGACGCCCGTGTCTCCCGGCGCGTGCACGAGTGAGAAAGCCCCCCCCCCCCCAAAAAGGGGCCGGACTGGGCAATGGGCAGGACGCGAGCGTTCTGGGACTTCAGCACGAAATGCGCGCATTAAGGGCCTGATTTTCAAAAGCATGTACATGTACATGTACGTACATGTACATAAAACTGATTTTTTTGCTACAATACATGCCATTCAACAGGCAATAGGATTTATACCCATAAGTGCTCTTTATGTGCATAAAAGGCTTTTGAAAATTGCTATGATAGTAAGTTGCATATACATGCATAACTCCTTTGAAAATTACCTCCTAAGTATTTGCGTGCACAGGCACACGTCGGGGTCCCCTGCCCCCCAACGTTATGGCCTGGCTATGGATGGCGTGCAAGTAATACATTAAAAAAATCGAGGCTGGTCGGCGGGGTTTTAAGGGTTGGTGCTATTAAGGGGAAAGAGAGGATGTGTAACTGTGGAGGGGGTTAGGAACGAGTGAGCTGGGGAAACCGGTAATTGCTTTGGCGCGCAAGTCTTCTAAAGTCCCCTCCCTTACGCGGCGGAGGCAGCGTTTGCGTGCACGTCCATGTAAAATTGTGCGCACGTGTACGCGCGTACAGCCTATTGTTTTTTATACCGTGCGCACGTATATGTGTGTATGTTATAAAACGGCTGCGAGCCAGCATGCGCGCGCGCGTACATGTGTGCTGCTAGCAAAGTTGCCGTCGTATTGGGACAATCCATGTCCTTTTACTCCCTCGCAATAAACTGGGAGCCCACACTGGAGTAAGCTCGTGTGCATTTTACAGCTTCATTATATTAAAGCAGCAGTGCCCGAAAGATTGTAATTAGGTCAGTGAGTAGACAAACAAAATCAGTACACTCTTCTTTTCCCCTGATTTATAGGGTCTTTGTATTTAAAGGTTCTGAAAGCTGCCAGCAAACTGAGGGGTGAAGGGGGCTGCACTGCTGACCTGAATCCCAGTTACCCGGATTCACGCCAGATCTGACTATAATGCAAACAATGAAAGCGGGCACTCGGAAAGGGAACGGAGGAAAAAGGGAATAGGAAAAATATTTTAAGAGAAAACAGGAGAAGACCTGGCGATAGGAGAAAAAAGACGACAGACAAGGCCTAAAATACAGGCAGGCTGATAGTTTGAGACCCACCAGCGGCGTGAGTGTTCTGACCCTGGGCTCCGCCTTTTATTGCGCAACATAAGAATTATCCAGAGATAACGATTGTGCATCAGGTTGAGAGAGCACCTGGGACCTTTCTTGAGGTGAACGCTGGAGGCCGTGCACTAGAACCTAATCCTTACATCGGTCCAGGATCATAGCTTGCAAAGGATCCCGTTTTCTTCGCAATCAGCACGACTGCTAGAGTTCTGCTTAGCCTTAAAATCACGGCGGTGACTTGGCTCTCCTCCCCCAGCTCAATGAGTGGTTCAGTTCCTTGTGTGTTTGGGGAGGGAAAGGGCTGGAGAGGAGGGATAACGCATGATTTTATTTTGTGTGGGTATCTGTTGCAAGGGGTGGGGGAAGAGGGTGACACAGCGTTGTTTGTTGATATCAGTCCATGAGGAGTTGTTGGCCGTGTGCTTTCGTCTGAAATTAAATGTCCTGTTTCGTTTTTAAAATGAAACGAAAAAAAAAAAAAGTCATCACCATTGCCGACCCCCCCCCCCTCCCTCCCCCATTCCCAGGCCCTCCCCTGATCCTCCTCCTCCCCAGACCTTCATGGCCTCTTATCCAGCACCATTTTGTTTGGCAAAGGTTCACTGTATGGCAGCAGCCTTGGTCCTATTCATTTGGTTTGCAACAGCAACAGCTGTGGGGCGTGGGCAACCGGGAATCACTCCTGCCCCAGGAATAAATTGTCAACAAGAGGGTAAGAGGGTCCCCAGGGGGGGCGGGTGGACTGAGGAGGATCAGGAGAGGGGGAGGGGTGGATCTTTGGTGGCCATGATGATCCTTCTCACTTTTATTTTGTTCATTTCATTTGTTGTTTGTTTCTTTTCATCGGTTTAAAGTCATGAAATGAAACAAAAATCATATGACTCCCCCGGATCTTAGAATGGAACCCAGCATCTCAACATTCAAGAAAAGACTCAAGACGTGGCTGTTCACGCAGGCCTTTCCTAACTCCAACATTACTTAACTCCCTTCAATCAACATACTTCGCTAGTAATAGCATTAATAGCCACCCCTTATAATGTTATTATATATATATATAATTATCTGATCTTCATTTTCCTTCTTACTCCAAGTTATTGTTTCCCTGTTACATGTAACTGCTTTTCTGCACTATTGTTCAAATTGTAAAGTTTATTTTAATTGCACCCCTGTTTCTTGTGAACCTGCATGATGGGACTATCGTCTTGAATGTTGGTATATAAAAAAACTTAAATAAATAAATAAAATAAATATGACATTTAAAAAAAAAAAAAAGTAGTCTGTGCATGTCCCTTTTGGGTCATGGAGGATTTGCTCCAGTTGGACCGTCACATGTGCATTTATTTAAAAAAAAAAAAAGTATATATCCCGTTCTATCCACCAGCCTGGGTAAAACAAATAACACGCAATAAAATCGGTACTAGATGAAACATAAACGTTGGTAACTGCAGATCATGGTTCAGCAGACTTAAAGGTCAGCGGGGCCTGTCCCTTGACGAGATGGCCAGCAATTCGATTTGTGACCGGCAGGGAGGAGAATTTATCTCAGCATCTGTAAGGTGACCAGCTAGGTCCAGTTTTCCCAATAAGCTGATCCAGTTTGGTTTTTACTTGCAGCTCTGATTTCCCCCCCAAGACAAGTCTATGGATGCGATAGAGTAAAACCAGGAGAGGGTCAGTCTGGTGGGGGACATGATGGAGCTAGTTGATGGACAGTATATCCTCCAGCTCATTAACATTATTGTAATTCAGAAAAGACACTCACATGAAGGGGTGCTCTTTTCTTACAGATTTACTAGCAGGAGTTTGAGGAAAATTTGAGTTTCTTTTAAAACCCGGTGATGGAAGCTCCACCCCAGAGCTCCAGCCGGGGGCTCACGAGGAATCTCCCCACCTGGCACTCTGCAGACTTTGGTGTTCAAATCTGGAAGACCGGAGAAAGCCTGCAGGAAATTTGTTACAAACCAATCCACACTGTCATCCCATAAGTACGATGATATAAGTGTCTCTCTGACCATTCTATGCTATATTCTAACAGCATAGAATATCTATGGGCAGGGATTATACAATTACTGAACAGTATCACCCAGAATATTCTGATTATAGGGATGGCTCTCAGCATTCCTGTGCTCTCGTTTGTTTAAAAAAAAAATAAAAATTTTTATAACTTGCTCGAGATTCTTTATGGAGATGCTTGGGTGCATCCGAATCAAATTATTATTCCTACCGGTAGTGTGTGCCTGCGGTTGCTATGGGAACTGTTTTGGCTGCCATGTTAATGTTTTTAACAATCCAAAAGCAACTAGTGTCCTGGTATTAAATTTACAATAGCACCTAATACGCCCAACTACTTATGATCTATTTTGTGATTCATTATGAGTATAGACGCCTCCTTGTGAGTGCAGAGAAACTAATTGTTTTCCAGTATAGTATGCTAGATCAAAATCCCTTTTTTTCAAAGATGGAATAGTAAATATTTGATACCGGAAGAGGAGGGTCAAAGGCTGGGAGTGTTGAGAGGACGTGATGGGGAACTAACGCCCTCCCTGTCGAGGGGAGGTTTTTCAGCGTTAGCAGCGGTGAGAGGACGTGGTAGAGAACTACCAGGCATTGACCGGAAAGGGAGGTACTAGGCGCTGACATTGAATAAATAGGTTCCGGTTGTCGCCATTTCTTAAACTCAGCGGGGTGAAATGCAGCCCGCGTTGACAAACAGGACCGGCACGGAGTAAATTCGCCGAAAGAAAAAGATGTTTTCAACCACCTGAATTGGCTTTCTGAATATTTTCCCCTGAGGCAGGACAGAAGTCCGAAACATGGCCATGTCGGGTTTGGGTTCCGAGTGCGGATAAGTATCCGTTTTTATTTTTGATTGCAATTGCTAAAAATTTTTGAAAATCAACAAAAAATTACATTTGATTAAAGATTTAGTGACCCCTATGAAAAACGAGCAGTACAGACAATGTCTGCCCGTGAATAGAGGGTCATACATAAGTAGTTGGGCGTATTAGGTGCTATTGTAAATTTAATACCAGGACACTAGTTGCTTTTGGATTGTTTACATTGGTGTGTACTGGAATACACCGTTGGTGTGTGGGTTTTTTTGGTGTGAATGTTTTTAACAAGACAGAATATGGGACCTTCCTTGCAGCATTTCCTCTTCCTCTCCCCATACACCATCACAACCACTGCTCCCCCACTGTGGAGAGAGGAAAACCAGCTCCTTGCATGTCAACGGTGCAAAGCTGCCAGGAGCGTTCCCTAACAACGTCACCAACAGCGGATGCGAGCTGCACAACACTGGAGGTGGTTGCTTTCATGGTCCTTGAAAGAACACAAACTCTTTGGAGGAGAATCCTTTCTCATCTATTATGCTTGCATGACTTGTGTAAGGGATTTATTGGAGTCCTGACTTATCCTGGCCACTTTGCTGCACACAGACTCAGTGCTGTATACAAGTAGAATTTAAAAAATGTTAAATGCAAATATCTCCTCAACGATAAAATAGACACCGCAAAGGAGGGCATTATCATATTACTACTTATCACTTCTATAGTGCTATGTGACATATGCAATGCTGTACAAAAATATATGAGAGATAGTCCCTGCTCAGTAGAGCTTACACTCTAATCAAGTCAAACATTTAGGGCAATTGATATAAATTGATGATGAATCTGCTAAGTGACTTAAAACTTTGTTGGTGATGCTGCTTTGTTAGAAAAGGGATGTGAATAACTGCAGTGTGTGTGGGGGGTTAGTGTGTCTCTGAGCCAGGCTGCCTGTAAGACTATGCAAATTTATCTTCTGCATAGTCTTTGTGGAAATAGTGAAAACTCAGCTGGCACACAAAGGGCCTGTGTATCTGCAGGGAAGGCTCTCTCCTTGGGGCCTGACTCTGAGTGACTTTGCTTCGCAAGATGTGCCAGGTCTGGTTTTCAGGATATCTGGAGTGACAGGATGTCCTGAGCAAATCAGTATTCCAGCAATGTCTGATTTCCTTCTGGACGTCAATTCCCACAGTCCCGGTGGTAATGACGATTTGCTGATTGATTTAATTCCTAATCTAATAAATTTACCCTCTTAAATGTTCTCCTTTGCTTTGATCTTTATGTTGGCTGTATTAGAAGATCAACACCCAAAATAATGTGGGAAGGGGGGTGTGTGTGTGATCTGTGTCAGAAATGGGGGTGAAGGGTGGGGAAAGCAGACATTATGCCTGTCTGCTTGGAATACTGCATTTTAATAAAACGAAAGCCTTTTTCACAGGTACCTCTTGAAGTTATCAACAGAGCATCTTCATGTTCAACTAGCAGAAGAGCGCCCCCTGGTGTCTATATGACGGCTATAAGGAATTTTCTTCCTGCAGGTGACCTCATTAAAGGAATTGACCTGTATAAGGTGACATAAAATTCCCATGTGGCCCTGACTCTCAACTCCTAGTAATAGAGACAGACCAAGCCAGTCAACTCTATTTACATAGTCACGGCTGGCTGGGCTGAAAGAAGAGCAAGCTCCTTTGAGTCTAAGCCCTTTTCTGATCAATTTACACTGCTGATCCGTCCTGCAGCAATACAGAGAAAAAGCAAGAAATGTCTCCTTCATTGTTCTCAGCTGTGCAGAGATTAAGCCTTATTAAAGTTTCCCTATAGGGAAGGAGTGAGAGAGAACCCTTGAGAAACCCTTATGTATTCACAGTTCCCAAACCTGTTCTCAGGACCCCCGCAACCAGTGGGTTACAGGACACCCCCACAAATTTGCATACACTGGATCGCCAATGTGTGCAAATGCATTGCCTGCATATTTACTGTGGCCATCCTAAAAACCAGACAGACTGGATGTGGAATTAGGGTTGCCAACTGGCTTCAGATTTTTAGGACCGGTTGATCCAGTCCTGATTTCAGCCCATTGCTTGCATTCAGGGTCTTGTCGGATTTTTTTAAACATTATTTATTTATTTATTCATTCATTCGTTTATTTATTTATTTATTTAACCAAACATATTCTGATGAATTCCAATGCAATTGTTCATTGTGGTTTACAATAGAACATTCACTCTAGACATTTACATTAAAAAAATGTGACATGCAACATTCCGATTACCAAACTGCATTCCCTAAGAAAAGCAAGCCTACAAGTTCCTGTAAGCAGTGGATAAAATGAGGTCTATTGTAAATTGGTCACTGACACCACCTGGTGGTGGAATCAGAACAGTACATCAGAACTTCTCTTCAGCCATTTCCTCTGGCTCCATCCTTCCTGAGGTCAAATCTGCGCTGCTGATTATCTCAACCCCGGTGTCTATGATCAGGGTCAGACCTCAGGGGCTCTCCTTCTCCCCTTCAGCCACCCAAAATGTGGAGGTCTGCAGGCTACCTAGTGGTGGGTGGAGAGAGGGGCAAGAAGCTTCCTCAGTGGTCCCACCAGAAGGAGGATTTTCTGCACCCCTAAGCCATGATGGCGGTGGAGGGATCCATTAAAAGAAATCTGCTGGGGGACCTTCTCTACCCCAAAAGGTTGATGTTCCAGGATCAGCCCTCAGGTGATGTGATTGCTAGAGGGTCTGTTACTTTGAAGACCTCAGAGGTGATAATGGGGGTCCCCCATGTTGAGGCCTGATGTCTTTAGCACTGCTATTTATGCTTATGGGGTGGATGGGTGTGATTGTGGTGGCAGTGGAGGGGTGCACCCTGGTGGTGCCAATTGGGTGGGTCCTAGCTGGAGATGCTAGGACCTTGGTCTCCAGAGGTACAGGTGGATTTTGTGGGTGGAGGGCTTTGCAGCTGCCAGGGGTGGCAGATTTTCTGGCTTTGTGGCTATGCCCCACCTCCTGGCACAGGAAGCACCTCACCTCCTCTGTGCTGAAACAGATAGTGTGTGGGGGGCCCCCTCATGGGATAATAAGAGAGCCCTCCACCTCCTCCTTTCCCTCAGGTAGCTTCATGGTCACCTGCAGCCTATAGGACAGGACGTGGCGTATAGTCCTGTGCCTGCACCCCAGGGGTATCACAGTGATGGGAGAGCGAACCTCCCCCAGGGTGCGCAGGTGACCCATTGTTACTGCCTCAGGTATATAGGGTGGCACATTTGAAAGCACCACCCTGGTTCTGGGGATCTCCAGAGGCTCAACTGGTACAAAGACCCCCTCCACCACTATGCCCTTTACAATTGCCGTATATGTGGTGGCCAGGGTATGGAGGAAAAATACAATTTTTCCATACATCCTGCCAGCCACCATGCAGGCTGCAGAACCCACATCAGCCAGTGCACCATAAAATGGTCCTTGATAGTTGCCCCTCCCATTGATGGATACCTGACCCCATACCTCCGGGTTAGCCCTTGGAAGGGGTAGATGATGTATCTTATTGGGTACTGGGTCCTGCTGCCTGATCTTGGTTGTGGTGTTTGCCCTCTGTGCCCCCCCGGCAGAGCCACCAGCTGCTGCGCCTGATACCACCCAGCGCAGGATCTTATTTACAGCAGTTTGACTGCAGCAGAAGTGGATGCGATGACCGGGGAGGAACTCGGGCTCTGAACTTTGTCCTTACTGTGCCCTGCTGCTGTCTGAAGTGTTTTAGTAATATCCACAGCAGCAGGGACACCGCTTGTCTCTCTGACCTGCGATGCAGCGACATCCGAGGTAGAAGGAGGGGTCCCGCTGGCCAGAGTGGCTATCTCAGCATTGGATAGAGCTGGGGCAGGAATGGTGTTTCCCGTGCCTGGCGTAGTAGTGCCAGCCCCTAAAGGGTCCCTCACAATAGGAGTCTCTGCTCCAGCTGATGACAGTGCTGGGACAGGAGTATTGGGCCCAGCAGCAGCAGAGATGTCATTATTAGCTGCTGCTGGGTCAGAGGCTGCATTTTGAGGGGCTGCAGCAATAGGAGATGCTGGGGGTGCTGTAGCTGGTGTTGTTGCTGCAGCTTTTGGGTGCCAGCCAGAAAGTCATGGATATTGTGCTTTGGCATTGACTTCCAGCTGGCACCTTCCCCCCCCCCCCCCAGCTTGAGGCTGCTTCTTCCAGGTTGATCTTTTTATTGAGGTATAGGCAATGGGGACTGGGATTGCAGTATCCTCTTACAAAAATAAAAAAGTAAGCAAGGGGGTCTATTTAAATGTAATTCATTTTTTCATTTCAATATAACTGTAAATTAAATAAATGTTAACATCTAATTCAAAAAGTAATCCTGTGCACTAAAGAAGGAGTACACAGGGAATTGAGTGTTAAAAAAGAAAACTGAAGCTGAAACTCCCTAGAGACAAAAAAAAAAGTGCTTGGCTCCTTGCTCTATCAGGAGGGTTGTTGCAGCAGGTATCTGATTAGCTCAGCCGGGCTTCAGAGCTTGTGGCCCGGCTGAGCAGCTGAGGTAGTCACCCTCCCAGAGCCCAAGTATTCAGATAAAGAAAATAAAGAGTAAGAGCTGCTGCTCTTTTAAGTTATAAAACTAAAATAAAATCAGAAAAGGCAATTATGGGGGAAGGGTTGAAATTAAATAACTAAATCAAACAAAATGGTAGAAATAAAGCTTTCCCTTCTGCTCCAATGGGAGGCTGAAGGAAAGAGCACAACAGAACTTAAAACTGTAGAGCAAATAAGAAAGGAAATGTGCCTTGAAATTAACCCTGCCTAAAACAAAACTCACCCTAAAACTAAATCCCTGCCTAAAACAAAACTCACCCTAAAACTAAAGCCCTGATAATCTGTCCCTGCCTAAATAAAACTTCACCCTGAAACTAAGAAAAGTGTGTGTGAGTGAGTGGGGGAAGGGGAGAGAGGCTGAAGTGCCTTCTCCTCAAACAAACAAATCAAAGTCTAAAGAAATGAAATAAACTCTAAATAAAAGTGAGAGGTTCCTCAACATAAACTTAACTGAAATATGTCAAAATTATAAAGCTAAGGAAATGAAAACATATGAAAATAAAGAGTTTTAATCACTTTCTCAGGAGCATGATCTGCACACAGCCTCTCTGCAAGACCCTGTAAGTAATGAGTGGAAAGCCAGGGCTGGATCAACCTGGCCTGAAAAACTGGAGCCAGTTGCAAGCTCAGGATAGGTTTGGGAACTATGCAACAACAGGGATGGCCAACTCTGATCTTCATGAGCCACAAATGTGCCTGGTTTTCAAGATATCCACAATGAATATGCATGAGGTAGCTTTCCATACGATGGAGGAGGTGCATGTAGCTCTACCTCATGCATACTTCTCAGGGATAACCTGAAAATACAATCTGTTTGTGGTAACCCCGAGGGCTGGAAGTGAATACCACTGGGCTACAGGCTGAGCCAGTCCTGGCTTTTCCCCTCCCCTCATTGCTTGTAGGAACTTGGCATTCCACCCTTTGCAATGAAACGTAGGAACTACAAGTTCATAGATGCAATGGGGCAAAATCAACCTATTTTAGGTCAGGCGCAGGCTGATGCCACCTGGTGGTGACAACAGCCCATTGCATCCAATCTTGGGTCATGTGAGGGGGACTCAAGAAAAAAACCAATCTCAACTAATATAAAAAGAAAACCAATTAATGTGCCTGTAAATAAAAAATGGAGCACAGTGCACAGGGATAAATCAAATTTTTAGCTGCAAAACATAATCCGGGGGTACTAGGGGTGAACAGAGCACATTATTTAGTGCCCACTGGCTGGTGAAAGTGTCCACCGAGTCGGTAGACAGGGTGGCATAGGTTGCATAACTGGCGAAGATAGTAACGGGCCAGCATGCGCCACTGGGAAGGAGGGTCTAGCTTTGGATACATAGCAGGCCCTTTCCACCCTTTTCTAGTGGGAGGCTCAGAACCACCGATCTAAAGCAAATCTCAATGGAACAATCAGAGCTACCATAGGGCAAAGCCAGGACTGGATCTGCCTGGCCGGCTGACATGGGGTGAACTGGCATTAAGGTGAGTTATTTCATTAAGGTGAAGCTGGCGCCCAAGATTTAAAAAAAAAAAAAAAGTATTCTGCACCAGACAGGGCTGGTGATACTCGATTCGCTGTCCTGGGCAAGCACCTACCGTGCTGCCCTCTCCAATAGTAATGGTGACCAATGGTAGCAGTCACAGAGTACATGGCCTGTGAGTCAGTGCATAGCAAGAGGCCTTGCTTCCCCATAGATTTGCTTACTGAACATGAGGAAGGGGTTCAAACCACTGAAAGACCAGTGAGTGCTAGCCAGCTTCCTGCTTCAGCCTCTCCCAGGTTGCATGCAGGGTACAGAAGGTGAGGGGATGAGGCTGAGGTTAGATCTGACAGAGCAAAGAAGAGCCACTCCATTCCCTAACCTCTGCTCTGTCCACTCCACCTTTGCTTCCTCTCAACTTTTTGTTCACCACCTACCCCTATGCTCCTGTCCTGGTGGGAACAAGAGGGAAGGTGGGGAGGGGGGGGTGAGGTTGGAGTGGATAGAGCAGAGCAAACAAGAACTATTCTGATCCCTAATTCAGTCACTCCCCTTCTGTTTGTTTCTCCCCTCTCTCAGGCAGACTTCAGGAAACAGGAAGGGAGGTGCTGGCTCCTGGAAACCCTGAGATTTCAATGAAATTCTGGAATCTTTGGGTCAAATCTGGAGAATTCTCAGGTCTGTTCCTCTGTGTCACCATTGTGTAAGGAGAGGACATGGGAGAATCAGCACCTCCTATCTGACAGCTGCAACCCTGCTGACTTCTCACATTCTTTGGCACCTGGCAGAGTTAGGAACCTCTGCCAGCCCTGCAGCTCCAGTTGCCGTCTCCTAGAAATAGCTGCTCTGTGCAAGCGCACGGTTTGAACATCCGGTCTTCAGAAAGCATGTCAATGGAGAGGCCGTGGGTAGAGGAGCAGGGTAACCAGCCGCAGCCCAGCACCAGAACTACACACAACCTCCACCACATTACCAAGGCAGCACTGAAGATGAGGGAAACTAATCCCAAAAGTAAAGGAGGCAAATATTCAAAACAGACTAGCAAAAAAAAATGCAGTGCATGCCCTGCACTGGGTAGTCTGTGCATTCAGAGGCCCTGCACTGGGTAGTCTGTGCATTCAGAGGCCCTGCACTGGGTAGTCTCTGCATTCAGAGGCCCTGCACTGGGTAGTCTGTGCATTCAGAGGCCCTGCACTGGGTAGTCTCTGCATTCAGAGGCCCTGCACTGGGTAGTCTGTGCATTCAGAGGCCCTGCACTGGGTAGTCTCTGCATTCAGAGGCCCTGCACTGGGTAGTCTGTGCATTCAGAGGCCCCAGGGGTGCTTCCCACACCTGTCTTTGGGAACCAACTAGTCAGGTTGTCAGGATATCCACAATGAATATGCAAGAGATGCATTGCATACATCAGAGGCATATTTATTGTCTACATATTCACTGTGGATATCCTGCCAGTCCAACTGCTATGGGATCCCTGTGTCAGGTTTGGGACCTACTACAATTTGTGACCTATTCACTTTTGCAGCAGGGATGAGCAGCTACAGACCCTTTAGATTTTCAGGATAACTAATATCTGCCTTCTTAGATCAAATGTATGCAAATATAAGCAATGAATATTCATGGATCACACACTGAGAAGCAGGCCTGTTTATGTTTCTAGAAGATCAGAATTACTTTTAACACACATACACACACACACACACACTCCCAATACAATCTTTTAAGAACATAAGAACCTAAGAACATGCCATGCTGGGGCAGACCAAGGGTCCATCAAGCCCAGCATCCTGTTTCCAACAGAGGCCAAACCAGGCCAAAAGAACCTGGCAATTACCCAAACACCAAGAAGATCCCATGCTACTGATGCAATTAATAGCAGTGGCTATTCCCTAAGTAAACTTGATTAATAGCAGTTAATGGACTTCTCCTCCAAGAACTTATCCAAACCTTTTTTGAACCCAGCTACACTAACTGCACTAACCATATCCTCTGGCAACAAATTCCAGAGCTTAATTATGCGTTGAGTGAAAAAGAATTTTCTCTGATTAGTCTTAAATGTGCTACTTGCTAACTTCATGGAATGCCCCCTAGTCCTTCTATTATTCGAAAGTGTAAATAACCGAGTCACATCTACTCGTTCAAGACCTCTCATGATCTTAAACACCTCTATCATATCCCCCCTCAGCCGTCTCTTCTCCAAGCTGAAAATCCTAACCTCTTTAGTCTTTCCTCATAGGGGAGCTGTTCCATCCCCTTTATCATTTTGGTCGCCCTTCTCTGTACCTTCTCCATAGCAATTATATCTTTTTTGAGATGCGGTGACCAGAATTGTACTCAGTATTCAAGGTGCGGTCTCACCATGGAGGTCTGTGAACTTTCATTTATTTGCAGCCCTCCTTGGTGCACCTGGTTTGGTCCAGGGCTGTTCTCTGGAGCTTATCAAATTGAAAGAATGATTATATATTTTTTTAAAAACATACACGAAGGAGAGAAATACAGTTACATTTATCACCTTTCACTCCTATGCACTCGTACAAACATTGTCATTTTATTATGCATCTAGCATAATAGTAAAATAATGCTATTGGTTAAAAAGATGATTGATATCATCTGGATCAATAGCAAATCAATTTATGCCATAAAATGGCTGGAGCAGTTCCATTCTGGAAACTGCCAGTCTTCTATCAAGACCTGATTACAGCCTGGAACGAGCTCTGTGACCAGGGACGCCCCAGCAGCCATGAGAGTGGAATTCCTAGGGGAGCCTCTGCTCTTCAACCCATGCTCGAGTCGCCCATGGTTCACTGTTGGCTAATGCTGGCCAGTAGTATTACAAAGGTCGGGGATCTCCTGGACTATGGCAGACACTAGTGGGTGATCCCAGAGACCCTAGCCCATCTCATGGATCTTGCAACCTCTCGTGTCACCCGTCATCTGCTCCAGGAGATTAGGAACACAATACTCGACCAGGGCTCCTTCCTCGAAGGGGTTCTGCAGACCGGAGTGTCCCCACCAGAATCAGAGCCCCGTACACCCGGATCTGTTTATCAGTCCCATGCCATGTGAACCCCCTCAGCCTCCCCACCCAGACAGCCCATCCAGGTTGTCTGCCTTCACCCCAGCAAGTTTCTGCACCATGCCGAGGGATAAGATCTACTCGCCCGTGCTGCACATCATGCACTTCCTTGCCCTCATCTCCCATCCAGACACCATCTGACGGTGAGCATCCTTCTATTCCCAGCAAATCCCAAGGCCCATGGGGAATGTGAGCTGGAGATTTCTGCATGGTGATCTCAGCATGGGTGAGTTCCATCTGCCAGGTCCTATTATTCTGCTCCCCCCCCCCCCCCCCCACTCCCCACCAGTGCTTCTCCCCAGCAGCCATATCACTCTACTTTTAATTGTATTTCTAAATTGTACTAAATACTATTACTGCTGCTTAGGCCTTGTTTGTGCTCTGCTTTAGACTCCCTCCCCTTCACCTCTTTAAACTGGACCTATTTTGGGGGTCTCAAATAATGGAGGACATGGTGACCTTGAGAAAGTCACTTTATCTTGCTTTCCTCATCTTGGGTAATAATAACACTAAAATCAGTCCTTCTCTTCCTGCTGCCTTTCAGAAGCTGGTATACAGTGTCCCTGAGCTAAAGTGGCCAGCCTCTCTGGATATCCACCCCAGAGGTGACTGCATGAATGTTTCTGAAGTGCTACATCTATCAAGTGCATTGGGATCCTGCTTACATGAAAGGCACTAGATGATAATAATATTAACACATTTGTAGTGTTACTGGATGTACATAGCTCTGTACAATAGACATAAGTATTCATGTGCTATAAGTCCCTTTTGGGGCAAGGATCATAAATGTTTTCTTATGTATTGTTTTCTGGTCCTGTTGAGCTGATTCTCAAGTTGATAGTAATATCTAGCTCTGCCTTTTTTGTGCTTTTGAGCCTACGGTATCAAGCATTTTATTCATAGGATGAAAATGGGATAAAATGAGTCCTTTGCAATTTAAGATAACACAGGGGGGCCCTGAAAACCCATACTCATATCATAAAGTCTTTTTTGGCATACCCCTCGGTTAACAGCATTTCTCTTTTATTTAATGTAATTTTACTGTGTTTGGTCCAATATTGTCTCATGTCTTGCGTGATAACTTTTTTTTTTTAATTTACTTCACCAGCTTCTTCCTGCTCCTATGGGGTTCTAGCATAATCAAAAGCAGTCACTAAGAAACTTCATTCATTCGCTACCACCAGCTTCCTCTCTCCTTCCCGCATGTTACACGTTACCCAGCCAATACTGCAACCGTCCTAGGACATGGACCACAGCTCCTTCCTGAACCTGGTAGGAGTACACCCAGAAACTGGACAGTAGGTGTTACTGTTGTGCAGTGGTTGAGACTCCTGCTCCCACCCCCGCTCAAAGGGCTGTGAATGCTACCTCCACAGCATCTCCAGCCTTGGTTGACCTAAGGAACAGAACTTGGGCTTGGGAAGGGAATTCAGCTCTCCCCTCAAGGCAACACACAGCACAAGCACTGAACTATCAGGCCAATCTGCGGAATAACAGATCTCAGTTGTCACTTCGTTTCCTAAAGGAAACAAGGAAAGCATGCATGGGGGTAACTTGCTGGTGCTGTGGTTACAACCCTTAACCAATAAGCCTTGATACTTTTGATACAACTTCAACATTGCTCTCTGCTTCAACGGCAGGGGGAAAGGGGGACTGGATTTAGACAGAAACCAATAAGGGCCCTGACTTTTATGGTCTGTGGAACTGATAAGCATAGGGGATAACCAGCACAGAGCAGCAGTTACTTCCCTTGACAGAAGGCATGGGGTTACTACCCTTAACCAATAAACCTTGATGCTTGTGATGCAACTGCAACATCGCTCTCTGCTTTGAAGGAGGGGGTAGGAGTGGAAGCAAAGAGGAATTTGGATTCAGAGACAACCAACATGAGCTATGAATTTTTTACAGTCTGGGGTACTGATGCATAGATATTAAGGAAAAAAAACACAGGACTGCTTCTGCAGCCAAGTCCATAATAAAGCACGTCAAGCAAACTGACTGTTGCATGGGGGTAACTTGCTCAGCACGGCAGATACTACCATGGGAAGCTTGCTGGGCAGACTGGACGGACCATTGTCCTTTTCTGCTGTCATTTCTATGTTTCTAAATTTCTATGTGCAGCTTGTTATATTTCTTAAGGCAACGTCACTTTTTATATTTCTACTGTGTAAGCTCACAGGTTTTCTATGGAAATACTATTTTGGAGAAAGGTGAAAACATTTGCATCCAAAGTCAAATTTAAGCAATTATGAGACCATTCCATGAAGTTTTATACCCTAATCAAATACTGCAATTTTCAACCTTAGAGCAGATCATCAGAGTTGAAATAGTTCATGGCACTGAAGCTTTAATGAATGAAAATATGAATCTCCTTTTGTCGTCAGTGTGGATTCTTCATTACTATTCAAATGAAAAGCATCATGCTTTTTGATATGTTGGCTAATCGCATCCCGTGCAACTGTCCCATCCTCTTTTATTTCCAAAAATACTATCTAAAACAAGGGAATTGTTACAGAACTGATGACATCATAATCTACACAAATAATAAAAAAAACAGTCCAATCAGCAATGGTGCCATCAGCCATGTCACAGTTTAATATTTTAGGATGGTGATACCATAGCTCAGTTGTAAGTACCTTTTATTAGCTAAGGAATTAGACTTTTCCAGAATAGTTAAAAAGAGTGATAGCTCAAGTCAAACTGCCCAAGACAAAAATGAGGATTTGACCTTATACTTATTAGGTCATGCTTCTAAGGATAATGCTGCTATTATAAAAAGATAAGGAAAAATATTCTCTTGTTTTGCAACTAATTAAGAAGTTTTTAATAATTTCCCAGGCAACTAGCTGTAGGTACCTTCAGGCTGACTGAGCAGATCTCAGCCAATCAGGTAACTGATTAAGCACAATTCAACCTATCAGGGAAAGTCTTGATGCCTTCTAACAGTGCGAATGACACCTCTTTGGGTGATATTGCAGTATTTATTGGCCCAACAGTGAATACCTGCATAAACGGGAGACCAGAAAATTAACCAGTTAGAACACAACCGTTATCTTCTGGCCATGCTGACCATTTCACCATACTAGTTTTCTCTATAGAGCAATACACCTTAACTTGAAGCATTTAGGACCTCAAGACTTTTCTCTCCTGCCTACCGCAAACACTGCCTAACATGAACCACTGGTTTACAAAAACTGTGCCTATTATGGCAGTTTAAATTCAAGCAGCCATCCATAGCAACAGACATTAAATGCATCTCAGGCCTCTGGCGATGCCTCCGTCCACTTGATCTTTGGCCTCTCATTTTGTGATGCTCTAGTGTTACTGGATGCACTTAATATTCTCATTATGCCCATTAGCCTGCACTTACTATTCGTGCTGTAAATAGCCACTCTATGGTTTCTTACTCAAGCTCAGATAAGTCTTGTAATAGTCAGTTATCATGCATTTTCAGACATTCCCCTGGCGCAGAGCTTTCAGAAAAAATGAAAGGCAAATGGATATTCTCTCCTTCATTTGTTGCTTTAGGATGTGTCAAAAAATTTTTTTTCCTGATCCTTCAATCAGAACTGGCTTCTACTGGAGTTACAGCTGCATGCGCCTTCATTTTCAGCTGGGTTGACTCACTTGAAGGGGATTAACTTGGCTGTAGGACAGAAAACCCAGGGAACTATCGAGCATCAGATGCTTTGAGGTGCTACATATGGGTAATTTAGTGCATTTTTTTTTTGTAGAGGCTGGGTTGATGGTTTAGCTGCTTGGTTACTCAAAATCCCCTGGATGTGCTCTATTCTATAATCCTACATACCAGCAATTGAAACATCTTAAGAGGCACATTTGAAGACAATCTGATGTCTCTTAATTGCATGTTTATTTGATTTCACTGGAAGAAAAATTGTTAAGAGGAAGAACACGGAAAGCAGGTAAGTGAAACAGCTGGCATGCTCTGTTGTTGGAAAGGAGAGAGTAACTGCATATTTTGTGTTGATGGCCATTAGGCAGTAGAAGCTTGTTTCCATCTTGACAGTCAAATGATGAAGCTGAAAGGAGAGAGCAGTAAGAAAGAAAGCACCAGGAGATAACAGGCTTCAAATAAGTCTCATTTTACTCAGTAATGCATAACAACTGAACTCAAAGTGCAACCAAAAACACTTCACCCCAGCCTCAGAATTACAGAATGCACAACTGATCAGATCACAGCAAATGTCGAGGGGGAGCAGGCATCCTGGGCCATTGACGGGCCCTCCCACCTCTGTCACACACAGATCAAAGCCCACCACACAAGTCAAAAAGGATGTCTGTGTCAGGCAAGAATAAAAGGCATGGGACAGCCAGCGGGAGATCCGGTCAAGCTGTCCATTGGGACATCACATGGGAATACTGAACGCTGGGGTCCCAGGGTCACAGCTGCAGGCACTTTAGACGCTAGAGTATAAACACCTGTAAAAATCACAGAACCACAGCAAACGGACTCAAGTCACTTTAGAAAGGGGGGGGGGGGGAGCGGGAAGAGAGGACGAGGGAAAGATGCTGACACACATTACAGTGGACATACCACCATCAATAAAGTACCTACAAAGATAAATCTTGAAAGAATATAGGAGCAACTCTAAATATCCTGTTGCATAGGACAACCAGGTGACAGCATCAGGGAGCTCCCACTCTCTTCTTATGGAAGTAATAAATCATATGACTCCTAACACAGGATTCCTCAGTTATGACAGGGAGGGTGTGGCTGGGCTACAATGCTCCCTCCCATTGGGACCGAAAGAAAAATTTATGACATTAACCAAGGCAGGTGATAAATCAGAATCAAAATGTAATGCAATGAGAGCTCATTCTTGCTGTATGCTCTGTGCCCAATATTATTATCATACATAAACACATGGGTATCTAGAATAGGGTTGCAGGATGAGGGATATTCCCAGATGTAGCATGAGGATATATCCATTTCTCATGCAAATGTGGTACAGTGGCTTCTCGGGTGCTTCTTGGACAATTATTCCCTAACAGTCCTAGACCCAGTTTCCAACTTAAACTTAACACATTGTAGGAAAGAGGATCTGAGAAGGATAAATATTTAGTCATCCAAAAAGTATGTGAAAACAGTGTCCAAAAGGTAAACTAAGCCTCATAATGTTGACCTCTTCACACCCATTGTGCAAAGAAGACTTCCCCACCAGGCTGCTCAAAGACCTCCAGTACTCCTCCCTCCCACCAGTCTAAGAACCCATAGCCGTGGTCCAACTGATGAAAAGAGATGAGAGCTGGCCCTGTCAGGCAAAATGGTGGCAGCCAACCTCATGTGGTCCTTTGCCTCCAGAGGGCCCTTCATTGCACAATGGCTGGGGGACCACTGTGTGACCATCTTTTGGGTGCAGAGCCACTGTGGCTTTCATGTGGGGGTGAGGAGTTATTCAGTCCAAGGAAGTCATTTGTTCACTGGGGGGGGGGGGGCTGAAGGGGATCTTCACCATTCGGGGGCCTTTCCGTTCACCAGAGGGGTAAGGGGTTAAGTGAGATCACAGCTCCCATCAGGGATCGCGGTAACCACTGTTTTTTCTATATAAGGCTTGGACTTTTGTACATTACGGCAGGTGTTTAATGCACATTAACCTACTTTAGTAAAGAGGCCCCTACATAAAGTAATAAAATTATAGTGATGAACAATCAGCAAAGTAACATAAAATACTGCATATAAATAAAAATTCCAGTGAGTAAATCAGGGATTCCCAAACCTATTCTGGTGACTCTGCAGCCAGGTTTTCAGGATATCCACAATGAATGTGCCTTATCTTTGCTGGTAACTTTTGTTTTTAATTAATGTTTTATTTGTGTTAATTGCTTTATGCTAATTTTTAAAGGAATTATGAATGCAATTTGTAACCTGCCTAGACCGTGGAAAGGCAGGATATGCATATTTTTAAATAAATAAATGAGTTTAAATAGACATATTCCGGATCGCCAATGAATGCAAATATATCTCATGCATAATCACTGTGCATAGCCTGAAAATGCAACTCATTATGTGGTCAACAGGTCAGGTTTAGAAACCACTAAGGTAAATCAAATGACATCTGGGGAAAATAGTCATATTCTGCGAAAACTGTGAGGGTATGGTGGGAATGGACAACTCTACACACATCCTGTTTCTTATATAATTCTTCCAAGCACCCACTGTCCAAACCAGGACACTGGGCGAGATGGTTTGATGCAATCCAGTCATTTTAAGGCTCTTAAGACATTGCTTATTTGGAGCTGGCCATGGTACTGATAATTGTTGTGGGGTCAGAACATTTAAAGCTGCATGTCAGAGTGGCACTGAAAACATTGAAACCAAAGCTCTTTCCAGACATTGATCACAGAAAGAAAAGGCTCAGGGAGAATGTTGCTTTCACAGGTTCTTGTCCTTTGCCCATAAATCCATGCAAGGTTAGGGAGTATAATGAGAAGCACATACAAGACCTAGCTCTGGGGATGGATGGGGTGGTGAAGAGATGTTTCCTGATGGCCTAGGTTATTTTGGATTGGCCAGACCAGTTCAGGTGGGAGAAGGGAAAAGCAAAAAAGGATGGGGAATTCTTAAACCATGCTTGGTAGATTTTAGAGGAGGGCGGGAGCAAGCAGGGCAATAGCCCTGGGTCCTATCACCACAAGGTAAAGTTAAGAGATGCAACTAAGACAGAGCTTCAGGACACCTGGTCTGGTCGGGCTGACTCTTTACTTTCTATCCTGGCCTCCAATATGTATAACACTGGTGCTGAAACCAGGATTAGTTCGGCTTGGGGGTGAGTGGAATACCTGCTATAGGGCTTTAACAGGGCAAGCAGAACTACAGGTTTATCAGCTGGCTTCAAATCAAGCTTGCCTTGGAGGAGGACCAACCCACATGGATTTCTTCTCTAGATACACCCAGCAGCATTGTGTCCTGCCCCAACTCATCAGCAATTCATGAGCAGCACTAGACATCCTGCGGCAGGACCCTACAGAACCAACACTGGCTTTTCCTTTGTTTTGCCAACAGATTTCATGCCAGTTTTAAATGAAAGAACAAACCACCATGATTGGCAGCATGAATTGCAATGTCAGATCAAACAGCATTGCCATGCTGCCTGTACCTGGGTAACTTTTAATCCCGTCACCATCCACAGCTCTAATTCCCCAATCATAGGATTGGACCCAAACTTAAAAATTTGAGATTGGCAATGTTGTTGACTCTGTTCCTTCCTCTTTATCCTTATTGATATATCTCCATTTCTTTTTGTCCTATTTTTCTAACTCAGCAGTTTGATGCTACTTCTTTAATGCTTTCAGCTGAATTGAAACCAGGGCTGGGATCTGGCACCCTGACACTTCCTTCACAACCACCTGGGGACTTTTCCCCTCTGTTTTATATCCCCTTCCAACTTCCTTTAGTCCAGTCACTGCAGCAGCATCAGCCCTTGGCTGGGGGGGGGCATGCAATCATGCACCCTAAACCCGGCCATAGGGTGTCGCCATTGCACAATGACTTAGGACTCCCCCACTCCGTGAATGCTGCCTCTATGGCTAATTCGCTGCCCAAGCAAACCCGGGCCATGGAAGACCTCGGCCTTGAAATAATTAATATGCACGTTGTAAAAAATAAATAAATAAATAAATGTCCCATGCCCAGTTTTAAAAAGCTTCCATCCTCTGATGTGACTCTTTGGTTGATCATGCCATATTCACGATTACCACTGATCAGGGTGCTGTAACCATCAGGAGAGAAGCACTCTATATGCAGATCTATAATAATGGGCAGAGCAGTGTCAGCGACCTTTTAATGTTCCAAGTATTTTACTCCTTCCCTGGAATGAATCGAAAATCAGGGGGAAAAAAAGGGAACTCTAATCATTCTATTCATTTTAGCCGCTGGTTGAATTACCTCAGAGCTCCAGTTGGGTAGCACTGCTGTGTTAAGCTCTCTGATGGGCTTATTACCAGACGCTAATGAGCCGCAGACCACGAGCTGATCACAACTCACCCTTAGACTCCAGGAAAGTGCGACAGAGTCACCTCAAAACCTAACAGAAAGCATCACGCTGCCACAGGCACGTTTAATTACAGCTAACGAACTTGCTTCAGAAGGAGGAAAGAAATTGATTTCAGTTTGTCCGATGCTATGCCAGCCTCCCCGCAACGCAGGTGGAGCCTGTCAGATGGAGAATTCCCGGGTTTTAATGCAACAAAACAACAAGAACCTGGGAAAGGGAGATTTTTTTTTTCCCCCCCAAAATCCCCCCCACTTCCTCCCAGCAGTGTGACCAAGGGACTGTTGTGGCCACGACAGCTCACAGGCCACAACTTTTGCCGGTCCAACAAATGGTATTAACCATCATGAGTATATATATATGTGTTTCTGGAAGATCGATGCATCAACAAACTCTCCTTCCCCTAACTGATTATAAATATTGTTCATCTGAGAATGGGGGATCAGGTAAACACCTGAAAATATATTCCATGTTCTATCTACTTCACAATAATTACATTTGATCCCTTCCTTTACTCACATTGCTTGAGTGAGAAAGTGCGATGGAAAGGTCCTGTTGAGTTGTGTAAGCTGATACCGAGGCCTGGATTTGCCACCTGGTGGGGTAGGCAGCTGCCTAGGTGCACCGGGCTGAAAGGGGTTTCTCTGTCACGGTGGCACTTTCTCACAAGCACCGCTCAACTTGAGCAGCAAGCCCCCCCCCCCCCCCCCCCCCGGTCAGGCTGGGGGGCGGAGGGCATTCGTTAACTAGAATGGCCACCAGCCTGCACCTTCTACCTTTAAGAGGCGGATGCGAAGGGGCACCGGGACTCAGGCTGAGCAACGTTGGTGAGACAGTGCTGCGGCGATGGAAGAGGCGGTGATGCATGTTTGAAGGAAGGGACACGCCTCCCCCCCCCCCCCCCCCCCCGACTACCTCGTCTGCATTTGTTTTTGGAGGGAACCTTCCTCCAGCTACTGCACCTGGGAGGCACTTTAAAGGTACATCTGGCCCTGCTAGAACTGGAGGGTGTGACGGGAGAGCAAAAGAGTGAGACAGCAGAGCAGAGAGCTGTTTGGGGCAACAACGTAAACAAATGGTCACGATCTGCAAACAGAGGCGAAAGAAAAAGGAAAATGGACGCATCCTGGTTGCCAAACTTAGTACTGAAGGTGGCACCGGATGACGGTGAAGAGTTGTGATGTTTGTCATGAACGGCAGGGATCACTTTTAGGTGGCGTGCGCCTTGTTTTTGTTGCAGGGATGTGTACTTGGATCGTCGTGACGTCTTTCACCCACAGATGATGGGGAAAGGCTTTCGCTCTGATGCACGCAGCTTGCTTTCATTGGTGGCAGAGGGAGAGAATGAGCCTCTGTCTCCCGCACCACCCACAGCTCTCCTCCCTCCTTCCCTCCTCTTCCCGCCCCTCTCGCGTCCCCTAAAGCAAAGACAGTCTGATGTGGATAAGGCATTCGGTACCAGCCGTACCAAGCCTAGGGCACCCGAGTGGGTCAGTAACATGCTATGATTTTTTTTCTCTCCTCAAGGCATGCTGGGATTTCTAGGTCTCACTAGGAAAATGTAGGATTATAAGCTCCATCCATTTTCAAAATGGGAGTTACCAAAAAAAAAAAAAAAAGACTGGGTTTCCACTGCCTGCAATCTAGCACTGGGACCCAAAGCCCTCTGCCATCTCAGCCCTGGGCACTCACACAGCTCTGCCGCCGTGCTGTGTCTCTTAACGATTTAGCTCTGGGTCTCTCCTGAGCAGAGAAAGCCAGGAAAGAAATGATAAATCTTTTGTGGAGCTTTTAAATACGGTTATGTGGCCACCAGAGAGATCATGCTGGGTTTTACCCTTCGGCTACCACACTGAATCCATATGTCAACCACCCTCTGTGTGATTTCTGCTCCCGTTCTTCCTCCCCCCCCCCCCCCAATACACACACACACACACACACACACACACACACAGTGATACCACACAATCATCAAAGCATCGTGTCTTGGGAAATCTTAATATCTGTCTCATTTTTCATCCATCCACCACCGCCATCCTTTTATAGAATCCCCTACTGAGCACACAGCTTCGTTCTGCAGAGGAAGCACAGCATGACAGGGAAGGGGAATAATAAAATACAAAATAATAAAAAAAAAAAAGTGATAAAAACAATAGCCCTCAGCCTGCCAACTGAGCCCTAGCAGCACTGCAGCCTGGGCATCCTTCGGCAAATGCCAAGCAGTAGTCACGATACATTCTCCCTCCTTCCCCGCTCTGACAGAAAGTACCATCTGGTGTCCTCAGCCCTCCCCAAGGGGGCAAGCCCTCCATCTCACTCAGAAACCAACAACAGCAAGCACCGCCCCCCGACACCCCCCCCCCCCCCCCCCCCCACATCACACGCTGCTGGGATTGTAACACAGCACATTGAACTCCAAGTTTTCATCCCAGTGCCTGAGCAGGACAAAAAGTTGCTGAGCCGTGGCCTTCACAATTGCCAAGTTCCTGCCCTCGGGAATCTCCTGCTCCCCCAGCCACATGCTGGCTTTCGCGGCCACCAGCTCCCACTCGATAAAATATGCCGCCGAGCTGTGCTCCAGCCAGGCCAGGGCAACGGCAGTCGCCCACAGCATGCCCTCCGGCTCCATTCGCTGCTGCAGCTCGATGCTGTCCAGCAAGGACTGAAGCTCAGAGCTGTCCGTCTCGGAGCCTCGGCCGCTGTCGGCCTGCGAGGGGGAAGGCGCACGGGTGCTTTCCGGTGAGGAGAAGCGGCGAATGGTGATGGCTGGTGGGGAGAGTTCCTTTTCTGGCTTTTGGGACTTGGCCAGACTTTCCACCGTGCTCCCAGAAAAATGACGCTGTCGGCTTTGCTCTTCGGACCCTTCTGCACGTCCATTCACAGTGCTGGATGGATAGTCCTTCTCCGGGGCTAGAAACTGCCCAGAGTGGCCTGGGCTGCGAAGCTCCCCTGCCGGGCCTGCTTTCCTGGTGCTGAATGAACTAGAGGAAGAGCTATGGGAAATGGGGCTGAGGGCTGCCCGGTGGCAGCTGAAAGGCGAAGTCCACTTTAACTTCTCCAGTGGGATATTGATAGCATCCGAGAATGCCTGGTTCAGCAGGAATGCTCCACAGGCCAACTGCAGGGAGACCTAAATGTGACAAAATGACAGAAAGCTTTAGAGAAGCTGCAATGCTTGCGCCATGCAAGATGATTATGTAGGAAACCCCCTAACATCAACTTAGCAATCGGCTTCCTATCTCAGTTTCCAATGCTTGCCTCCTTACCTGCAGAATCTGTCAATAAAGGCAGCAAACCTTACAGAGTCCCTACCAGGAAAATATGAGTGAACTGAGACGGGATAAAAGGCTGATTGCACAGATTATTGAGTATGGTAGCGTGCATGCACGGCATGTTGGAGAAAGAAATCCTTGTCCTAGATAGCTTACATGCCTATCAATGTAAAACTGTAAGTCCTGGACAGTATACGTGTGTGTTAAATCATGAATATGTGCAGTCCAAAGACCTGTAGGTACCATTGTTCAGATTTTTTTTTTTGCTGTTATTCAAAGCCAACTTTATAAGCAAAAGAGATAATACCATTTTTTGGGCGGGTCCTCTATGTGCCATCAAGAACACTGGTGATCCTTATAAGAGACAATCATGCTATTAATATTACCCATTTAAAGTGACGTGCAGGAAAGTAAAGCAACTTTCTCTAAGTTATACAAAGAGAATTGGTCTCAAAAGGGAAATCCAGGTACAAACTTAGCTTATAATTCCTTTGGGATTAGGAAAATACCTATGGTACCTGGATGCAATCCACTTTGAAGAATCAGGAAAGGCAGATTATAAATAAAAAATAAATCCAAACTCACCACATCACCTCTTAATTTAACTTAAGTACCAATTAGTTAAGTTGATTGGTACCGCTGATTTGATTGTCTCCTACAGTGAAAACATGCATGATAACAGCTTTCTTTTAGATCTTGAAAGCTAGTCAATGAGGAACATTAATGGAAGAGGTTCAGTGAAAGTTTGGCCAACCGGCCAAGGCCAGAGTGCCTCTACTGTTACTCACCAATGGTAAATAATCAACATTTTCATTCTCTGGTTCACTGCCTGGCTCATTCATTTTGCCCGGCGATTTATTCATGAATCCTTTGGCAGCTCGGGTTAACAGTCTTGTTTTATTTAGAGTTAATCTGCAGAGGCATGAGAAATGCAAAGGAGATGAGTAAAGTTTCTTGGGAGCCCTGCTACCTATTTTGTTCATAACTACCATTGAAAAAGAAAAACATTAAGGACTCAAAATACTCAAAAGGACTCAAAATACTCAAAAGGATTTACGCTCGTAAAAAGCAGTTTATGTGCAGAAAAGGGCTTTAGAAAATTGCCCTAGAGTTATGCAGAAGGGATTCCACTCATACCTTTACATGCACTAGAAAGAGGCATTCTGAGAGCCAAAGCTGGAGTGAAGACATCACTTATCTGCAGGTTTCCAGCCCCAATTCATTTTTTTTTTTTTTTACATTGAAGTCAATTGCTTCCTCCATTGATTTCAATGGAAAACGAATGGAATGAATATGCACATAAATGTACACAGTATACACATTTATGCCCACTCTATAGCAAGCATGTGCATGCATGCTGCGCTGGGTTCTGCGCACACCTGCTTATTTTCAAAGTGGCCTTAGGTATGTAAGTCCGCTTTGAAAATTCAGGCTAAAGTCTGCACATGCTTTTTATACACAGACTTTAGCTCTAAGTGCACTGTTATAAAATTATGAATGTTCATTGTACTTTGAAAATATACTCTGGCTCCTCCCCAAAACACATGCTCTGCATTGAAGGCTTATATATTCCTGAATGCTACTGTAGCCTTGTCAGTGCTATGTTATCAGTAGCTGAGACAGATCAGGTTTTCAGTATTCTGCCCTGCTATGCCTATACTGTAGTATCAGGTGCTTATTTAAAATAATGGGCCAGGGATAAATCTCAACATTGGCAGAACTGAGGCTCCTTTCCAATAATCAATCCAAGTACATTTTTTTCTTTTACAATAGAAGTAAGGGTCAGCAAACAAATAGTCCATTTTTTATTGGATTAACAATACATTTGTGACTAGATTTCAGAGTAATCCTCCCCTTGTCACATCAAGGGAAAGGTTTAATCACTGCCTCATATTAAAACAACTATCTACCCTCTTTGAAGCACAAAGGCTGGCCAACACGAGGACTTGTTAGCACTGTGAAACACTTGACCGCTCCTCACCTGGCAGCGAAGAGACTCTCAATGGACCTCTGTGAGTGGACAGAGGAGACCGATGGACTGCGCTGGGGAACTGACAGGAGATACAGGAAACAGGAGAGTGAAAATGTTAGTGCATGTCTGTGCCTTTGCTTTGCCATCCCAAGTTCTACTATTAGCTAGCTATTGCTCAGGACATTAACAGCTTTTAGGACAGATGGGAAGAGGGGGGTAAGAGTAGGCAAGAAGCTTTGCCATCAGTTGCAACTCAGTTGGGTTACTTTCTACAGCAGATCATTCATCCACATTGCAAGGTTCTAATCGCTGTGCTCTGGTGTGGGTCCTAAAGTTAAAGAACACTTCGAATGTATAAACATTTACCTTATAAGTTGAACTTTCCAAATAGCAAAAATTGTACTAATGCAAAATAAATATTTGTATAAATCTTAGCTGATGTCAGAGAGTGGCATGGATCGAGATCTACTGCTTATCAAGTCTTTGCTGCAATAACAATTACACTGGCAGCTATATGTGTATCAGGAGCTCATAGCATTCTCTGCATCACAGAAATAAGAGGGTTTAGGGGTAGTGATGAAAGAAGCCTTACTGGCACTGGCTCCAGAGAATGAGGGCACCACTGCTGGCCCTTTACAATTACACTGGAATCCTAAGGGCACGTATGTTTGACGAGCACCCCATGACAGGAGACGGAAAACACAAAACTGATAGGGTGAACCTGTTCTCACACCAAGAAGTCATTGCCCAAAGTGCTCAGAGGACCCCAGCACAACGCGCCAGTCACTTACCATCTGGAAAACTGCACCTCTCCCAGCCCGAGGAAGAAGGGGTACTGCACGGGGACAAGAGGTTCTCTTCTGGATCTGGAATAGAAGAATGGATCCAAATCTGCTTTACCCGTCCCTCATGTTTACCTGTTCACTTCAAAATAATCGTCAGCTTATATTACCGTTAACATCTACCAAAGGATGCCATCAGCACCAGCACCAGCAGCACCAAACTGCTTTCACCACTGACAACCACTCTTCCCAGGTCTTCCTTAATATACTTGCTTAAGTTGCTTTGAGCTCCTGTTATGATGTTCCTGTATCTCATTTTCTTAGCACATGCTGACTGCTGAGCAGTGAGCATCACTCTTCAGATGCCTCTATTTCCTTTTACATTTTATTACCAAATATTTCAGGTTCATGCTTGCCAGGTGCATATAATTTGGTAGTACTTCATTCTCTCTCTTCTCTTTCATGCCCAATGGATTACAGACCAATGTCAATTCTAATATTTCATCCAGGATGTTTCTAAAATAGGTTTCCAGCCTCTGCCACAGTTAACTTTATTAATTTGCATTTCCAAAACATCGCATAATCGATCCCATTGGACTGTAGTTCCAGTAGTTACCCCAAATTCCCTCTTTATATTCTGTAATCATGGACATAAAAGTACTCTCCAATGCACAATTTTATATATCACCAAGAAGGGGAACGTAACACTCCTCCCCCCGAAATAATGAAAGCACTCTAACCATCTGAAAACCATCTGAACTGCACTGAAAAGGAAATCATTTAATATCACAGCTGCAGTCTGAAACCCAACATACAAAATCTCCACAATCACCAAATTATTCACGACTGAAAAAAATATATATATAAGTACGCCTCCATTTTATTTACTGCAAGCTGGGACAGTGTGATATGGTAATATAGTAGATGGCAGCAGATAAAGAGCAACTGGCCCAGCTATTCTGGTCTACACTGCTAAGGATCTATCTCAGCAGCCAGCCATAGAGGCTTGAGTGCGACTAGGATATTGCCCTTCTCCAAGTTGAATTTTGTTGTCTCTCTTTGGTTGTCTACAATCTTAGGTAAATGAACATCCAAGTTCCCTCATGAGAAAAAACATATTAAGGGAAAAAGGTGAGTGTTTTGGAATATAACCTTATCTTTCCACTAGCACTCAACATTGCATCTTCTCTGCTATGGTTGCAGATCTACTTGTATTATTAATTACAGCTTCAAATTGTAACTAAAGTAAACATATTTACTAGCAGAAGTCCTAAAACTTATTTTGAAGCATGCAAAATGAATACAGCTTTTCATTTGCCTGCACCCTTACCCAACCAATCTTATCCGCCCATCAACTTCCCGTCAATCAAGAACCATCCACTATTCCATGGCTATGTCTCTGGAGACCAGGTGCCTTTCAGTTTTAATAATCTTACCCATATTAATGTGATATGCTTTGCTTACGTGCCTGGCATGAACCATAACAAATTAATATATTAATATATACTTTTAAAAAGATTCTCTCGAACGCCTGTGATTCAATCTATCCCCCATGCTGTCATCCTTTAGTTTCCATTATAAAGCTATCACGGTAATAATTTTTCAAGTTAATGAGTAAGTAATTTGTTATTTAATATCCTCACCTATTAGTTTACCATAACTCTTCTCAAGGGGCTCGACTCACCTACAGCTCATCTTGGCCTCTCTTAAGTATTCCAACAATTATTATTTCCCTTTGGATGGCTCTTCATCATCATTGGCGGGGAAGGGAGGGGTCATTATCAAAATAATCACCATATATTTGACATGAGTTGGAGATGGGCTTTCTTCACTGTGAGGATGATATTCTGAAACTGGACTGTGACCAGCAGCATCTTGCACACGGGATTCCTTACAGGGAAGGAAGATTTCTCCGAGATGAGGTTATGCTTTGTCTGCCATTCACCCCCCCCCCCCCCCTTGATTACAAGACCACACTGAGCTTCCATATTTCCTGGGTTCGGCGAGGAAGGCACATATTCCTATAAGCCCAAGTATCTGCAGGGTGGCTGAATCTCTTCCTCTGTCACATGTTTGTTAAACAACTTGCTCAGACAGCATAAAACTGCAGGGGGAAGGTCAGATGGAAAGAGATGTGTCATCAGTTCTCCCATCTGCACCGTCGCGGTCAGACCCTGGACATCCATCATGGCTCAAACCTCTTCCGACAGGACTGTTTTGTACTCTTTGCTGTTTGTTAACACTCTGGCGTGGTGCGAGGGATGCAGTAACAATAACGTACTGATTAATGAGGACTTCAACGCACATTTACTCTGAGAAGTTGAAGGGTTGGCTATAGAGCAGCCAAGTCCCGGGAGACTCTTTAGCAAATCTGTTATAAACAAGAGGACCGCCCAGGTCAGTCCTTCAGTGAAAGACGTAGAAGGGACACTGCAAGATGTGTTTATCCAAAATATGACATAAAGTCAGTTCTATCAAGGCTTAAACCAGAGCATAAACTGCATCAGTTTCTTTTTCCATAGTTGCTCCCATTGAAAGTATGGGGAGAATTTTTTGGAAAAATCTGGAGCGATGTTTGCATTAGAGTAAAATTTGATATGTTGGTTCCTTAAGAGGTCAACTCTCGGAGCAATTTACCTAGGGAAACAGATATTTAAATTGGGTATTTACCTAGCTAGCTGGCCCCAGCTGAATAGTGATACTATTAGAATGGTAAAAGTGCGCGTGGCGGAGGGAGCGGGTGGGATGTTTAGGTCAGTGGAGGAAACAAAGTGCGTTCATCTGATCTCCAAACATTCGCCCCCGTTCTGCTGCTTGCAGGTATAACCGGCGCAATGCTCATAGGTAGCTTTGCACCCATGGGCCTGTTATGCAAATCATCTACAAGGGTCTGTGCATATAAAAGTGCCCACAGACTTTGCAGCACCAGAAGTAGCCCCTCGAAGAGCCTTGGGGGATTTATTGAGGAAAGATCTGATTGAAAATAAAATAAAAATCGCTCCAGCTTCATGAATAAAAATACATCACAGTGTTTTCAATAGGGGGAAATGCCAGAGCAGTACTGGAACTATTTTATGCTTTAACAAAGTATTAATACAAGGACAATTTAAAGAGAAATTTACCTGGGTAGCCTTTCTACAAATTGCTTTCTTCAAAGCAACTAAAAAGTACAGATGGGGTTCAGAAGGTTGGTACTTTTAGCTGCATTAAAACGTGATGTGGATGAGGGGTGTAAAGACTTAGCTGGCACTGGAGGGTGAAGGGAATTGCTCAGGGTCACAAGCAGTGGCAGTGGGGGATGTGGGATTTGAACACTGCTTTCTACTGGCTTGTGGCTCTTTGCTCTAAGCCATTAGGCCACTCCACCACCAGGCATGGGATGAGCACAGAAAGGCATTTTCACATCTGTGTCTCTTTTCCCCTCCCTCCGCCTACAGAAAAAGTCGGTTCAAAGAAAGCAGGGGATCTCTGTGCTTGTGTAACCGCCTAATTGAATTTTCAAAAGGAAAACCACTGGCCGGCTTGAAGAAGTGAGCCAGATGAAGGTATCCAGCTAACTGCGTAGGGATATTTAGTGGCGTGGCAGCACCGCTGACTACACCCAGCCATCCTAAAGATAGCCAACTAACTTTATCCAACTAACTTTTAGGACTACCCTATGGCATGGCCAGGGTTGGTTGGATAGGCTATCTGGCTAACTGAATATTGGCGTTAGCCGGATAACTCATCCAGCTAAATGAACTCTGCCCCGGGATGTTCCCAGAGTGCCCAAAATATTCCAAAGTCAGCACTAAACTGGATAGCTCACAAGTTGAATACACACCCCTATGTGCATAGTGGTCTGTGGATACAAAACCACCCCATAGCCTTTGCACCTAGGCAGGCTGATGAAAATTGCCTCTTAAATACCCTTGGCATGGTATTGGGATTTTTATGAAACTTATTTCCTATCTACCATAACCTTTGGACACCCCCCCCCCCCCACTCCCAGCACTAGCACATTATGAAAATGATCCCGACTTTTGCAAGCAGCTGCAGAGATGAAAGCAGAGATGTGGCCTCCATATTGGCCGAGTCACCCTACCATGGCAACCGGCAACCTCACTGCAAGTTATCTAAAGAGAGGGCCGGGACTGGAGACTAGGGGCTTCCATTTCCAAAATAAAAAAAAAGCATGCTCAGTGCTTCACTGAAGCTCCTATGTTTTAATCTGAAAATTCACCTCATTTGCCTTGATTTAGAAACCTAAGGACTAGATTTTTCTTCATTTTTTCCCCCATAGACACAGAATGTGTGAAAAGTAAATCAGGCCCTAAGCGAGGCGCCTAATGTGAATATCAGTATTATGAACTAACTTTTTTCCTGCCCTAATTCCTCTCCGCCCCTCTCAAATTCTCACTTTTTAAGTACCTACATTTGGACGCTAATCCCCAGTCAACTTTCCAAGGGGCCAATTTAGTTGCCTTGATCCTTATTTTGGATGCCTAAACTCTTTGATCCCCCTAAAATCTCTCGAAAGTGGGCTTCTCGGGAGCAGAGCCTCCACCTTGCAGGGAAAACTTGTCCTTCTGCTCTCCAGGCGGCCACCTGCCAAACTCTGGATGAAGGAGAAGCTTCAGCTCCTGGGACCCATCTCCTTTCAAAATCCGTAGGCGCAAGGGCCAACTGGCAGGCTTCAGAGAAAAAGAGCTGGGAAAGCCCGAGGAGAGAAAGGAGGACGTATTACGGATGGGTCTCTTTCCTACTCAGCTCCCGCTTATCTCACCACTGGGTGCTGTGTTATTTCTGTCGAACATCCAGAGGACAATCGGACACCCCCGCCTGTTCCCCAGGTGGTTGACGCTGTGGTCCCTCCAAATTTGGATTTCTCCCTCAGCCGTCTTGTCTCTCTCCCTCTGACACAAGAAGCCTGCGTCAGAAATATAATACCAATGCCGCCTGTCTCTCTAAAGGACACATCACAGGCGCTTCCTCCACAGTGGAGCTTAATTAAGACAAAGTGCCTGTGTAGCTTGCAGATTTCTAAGCCCATCAGCTCTCCCCCACACATCCTAAGATGCTACTGATTATTAATTGGCTGCTACAGTCCTGTCTGCCTGATACTGATCAGCGGCTCCAGGGAATGTTCTGTTCGAGGAAGGTCTGAGAACAAAAGGTAAAATATGAATTTGAAAACGTCCTCCGTAAAACAGCTCGTGACGTGACAGAACCCTTAGGGGTAGATATTCAAAAACTTGTCTGGTTAAGTTAGCCGGAATAAGACTGATCCAGCTGACTTACAGGGGAATATCCCCCTAAACTTCACTAGTTAGCTGGATAGCTCTTATCTGGATAACTTCAGACCTGGTACTGAGCAGGTCTAACTTATCCGGTTATTGGCACTTATCTGGCTGAGTTCACTGGATAAGGAGCTCCTCCCCAATCTGCCCACATCCCGCCCACATCCCGCCACAGCTGGATACTCAAGTTGCCGGGCCACTTATCTGGCTGAATTTCGGCCTGTGGTGTGCTATAACAACATGTGCCACATACATCTGTTTCTCTCCCAAAGCTCCCTCTGGGTCTTATGCCCTCATGCAGCCCTGCTACGTCTTTCGAGCAAATGTATTCAGATCCCCGCTTCTGGTTTTATTTGTCTTCTGAGGCCGGTTTTAAAAGCTGCTTAAAATCCCTATCACCATAATGAGCTTATCAGAGGACCCTGGGAGGCGCAATTCTCGAAGAGGTTTGCGCGGGTAAAAAAAAAAACCCCAAAAAACCTTTTACCCACATTCATTGGTTGTTTGAAATTTGCCTGCCGTCCCACAAGCTTGTGCTTTCAGCTGCGCCGAGAAGAGGTATTCCCGGGGGGGGGGGGGGGAGAGGAGGTCACGTTTAGGTCGGGGGGGAATCTAAAGTCCATCTGTTGTTGGTGTTTTTGATCTCCGCCTGTGCTTTTTCCAGCAAAATTCAACTGCAGGGAAAAGCAGGTGCAAGTGACCTCACCAACTTTTAGGCTTAGCTTATGGGATAAAAAAAGTGGTCTCCATCTCGAGGCAAACTATTTAGAAATTTGCCGTCGAAATCCCATTTCCTTTGAAACTTCTCCCACCACAAAGTTAAGTCCTGCTACTTTGGGAAATGTTTCATGGATATTTTATTTTACATGATTACTTTTTCAAAATGGAAAAGGAATAGGCGTAAATGCAAACCCCGCCCAGACTCTGGGCGGGAAAGTACGAGTAACTGGGGAAAGAAGACATTTAACAATAGGGACTGTGACCATAATAAAAGGTAAACTCTCTTTTCTTAAGAAAAACTGTATAAACGCAAGGAATAAAATGCATCAGAACAAAAAAACTATGGAGAACCAATGGCAGAAAGGAGAAGCAGCCTTGTAAGCTTCAAGATTTCGTGGTGTGCCAGAGTTTGCTTGCATTTTCTCCCTCTAATTGACATAAGATGGCGACCAAAGGGGAAGCCAGAGAGAGAGAGGAAAACAGAGCCAGCCTGATGTTCTGAGAAGTTCAGCTCATTACCAGCTGCTTTGCTTGATTCTAGAGATGAAAAACGACCCTTACTCATAAAGTAAGATCCCTCGTCGGCCGCCTCTTGTCCGCAGGTGGACTGGGAGCGTCCCAACCCGATGGAGAAGCCTCGGAGACGTCTGCTGCCTGAGCTCCAGTGACCCCTCTGCTTCAGCCCAGCACCTAAGCATCAGAAACGGAGATATCGAGTCAGAAAGCTAATGCAACTGGCCACAAAACTGCGCACGAATGCCTTTTGGCGAACGATTATAACATGCCGAATATGAATAGCGTAGGTGCTCACATTCATACGACGCCATTTTGGAATGGTTTGTTACTCTGTTGGGTTAATGTTTAGCTTGGTTACGACAGCTGTACTCCTTCTTTTCAGTTTCCAGCATAACCTTCTATTGGGCCGGCAGAATGATGAGCTAACAAGGTAGCACATGAGCTTGCCAGAGCACAGTTTCCCTTCTTCAGAGGTCATTCCCATGAGGAAAGGGAAACGAGATTGAGAGATGGCAGGGCAGAAGGTGACACAGACCGAAATAACCCACCCAAGAGAAGATAGAAACGGACACATATAGGAATATAGTAGATGAGGTCAGAAAATGCCTCTCCAGCCTATCCAGTTACTCCTGCTCACACTGCTAAGGACACATCCCAGCTGTCAGCCATAGAGTGCGACTGCTTGTTAGAGATGCTAAGAGAAAAGGATTTAAAAAAGGCACAGAGAGACAGACTGAACTGGAAGGACATCCCTCCTTTAGTATCAGATGGCAACTTTAGCCTGTTTTAGTATTTCCTCATTCCCTCTGTGGCTGGTTGCAGTTTATAAGGCTCATTCCCTGCAATCTGGCAGGACCAGAATGCAGAGTGGCCTTTGAAATACCTCCCGCATCTTGCTCCCTAGCATCAAAGGCAGTTCCAAGGGCGTTCCTCCAGTAACAGGCCCTAGCTGCCCTCAAGCACAGCTGTGCCAGGTAAATGGATTATTGCTAAAGGTCCAAACTGAGGACCACAAAAGGTTAAGTGCCCAGCATTCATGTGCAAAGAAGAGGATCTAAAACCCACACCACCACCCGAGCTCTACACCTGATCTGGAGTAGCTGGCAAGTGCTATGAGTCCTTTCAGTGCCAGAATGGAGAATCTCGTATTCTATGTCTGTAAAAAAAAAAAACAAACAACCAAAACACTGTGAAACTTTACATCTACTGAACAAAATGTGGAGATTTCCCCGGAGAGAAGAAGATAGCCTATGACTTCACAAGTCTCTCCACTGTTGGAGGCGGCCGTCACTCCACGGCTCTCATTTACCTGTGTTTGCATATTCAACCACAGTCGGCAGGTAGGCGTTGTTGGTCAGATCCACGGGGACGAAGGCCGTGTACTTGCTGATCACGTTACAAGCTTTGCTGGCATGGATGGCATTTAACTGGTACCGCCTCCCAGAGCCTGTCAGACATGGAAACCCAAGGTTTAATATCAAGACGGGATCAGAGAATTATTCAGGTTTCAGCATTTGTACAGTTGCTGGGCAGCAGGAGGGAGAGGGTTAAATATTGTAGGAAGCTGCAAAGATGTCATGGAGTGGCAGAAAATTTTCAGAAAAATATCAGAGAGAGTGAAGCACTGGAAGGACCGGAGAATGAGCGACAGTCTGAGAGTTAATTAGAATAATTAGGCATGAGTTAATTAGTAATCAAAGGTCCATCAAGTCCAACCTTTTACTGATTGCCTGAAAGCTCCTTATAGAGGCTATGCCAAAGAAAAGCAAAAAAAAAAAAAAATCCCTCCACTGTACCTCTATGGCCAGTTCTGTAACAATTGTCTTCTGAATCTGAAATATGGGACTCGGTTGTTCCTATCATGAAACTACATCACCACACCCGCCAAGCCATCTACCCTCCAAAAATGTATCCAGTTTTCTTTTGAAGTTGTTCCTTGCTATTTTATTTTATTCATTTAATTCTAAACATTTGGTATTCGGTCTTTTTCTGAAACGACAGCTTTTGTTGTCTCATAGTTTCAACCCTCTTTGAGGGGAAACCCGCTTAACTTTCCTATTGTCCATGGGGCAAGAAGAGATCTCCCCCTCAACCTTCCCGCTTATAATTAGGGCCATGTGGCAAGGTAAGGAAGCCATCGGCGTCTTTTCTATGCTAGTTTGTTTTTGTACTTTTTTTTTTTGCTTTTGGATATTCACTTTCAGGACGGGCCCCCCCCCCTCCCCCGTAGCTCAGCTGCGAGCAGGCAAAGGTCCTGCCCAATGGAAGAAATGATCTAACCTCCTCCCTTCCTTCTAATGCCCACTGTGTCCCTCAGCTTTGGCTGCTGCTGCATAGATCTGCACACTCTTTCCTAGTTTATTATCAAATAATATATCAAAGAGAACTTCTGAGAGTGATGAGAAGCACAAGAGACTGCTAGAAAATCACCCTGTATTGACGCAAAGTCAAGGCTTAGAAGGTAAGACCATCATGCTATTTTAGTGAACGCTGACTACACACATATATTTAGTGACCCTTCATATGTAAGCATTATAACTTTATAATCATCGGTCTGGTATAATTTTTGTTATAATTGCAAATAAAAGAAACAACTTATCTTAACATTCCATTAGAGTCTCTGTAGTTAGATGGATAATGTGAGTTTGATGGATAACTTGGGAGTTAGATGGATAACTTGGGAGTTTAATGGATAATTTGGGAGTTTGATGGATAATTTGGATATCTTGGAGTTAGAAGGATAACTTGGGAGTTTGATGGATAACTTTGGATAACCTGGAGTTAGATGGATAACTTGGGAGTTTAATGGATAACTTGGATATCTTGGAGTTAGAAGGATAACTTGGGAGTTTGATGGATAATTTGGATAACCTGGAGTTAGATGGATATCTTGGAGTTAGATGGATAACTTGGGAGTTTGATGGATAACTTGGATATCTTGGAGTTAGATGGATAACTTGGGAGTTTGATGGATAACTTGGATATCTTGGAGTTAGAAGGATAACTTGGGAGTTTGATGGATATCTTGGAGTTAGAAGGATAACTTGGGAGTTAGAAGGATAACTTTGGAGTTTGATGGATATCTTGGAGTTAGATGGATAACTTGGGAGTTTAATGGATAACTTGGGAGTTTGATGGATAACTTGGATATCTTGGAGTTAGAAGGATAACTTGGGAGTTTGATGGATAACTTTCGAGTTTGATGGATAATTTGGATAACCTGGAATTAGATGGATATCTTGGAGTTAGATGGATAACTTGGGAGTTTGATGGATAACTTGGATATCTTGGAGTTAGAAGGATAACTTGGGAGTTTGATGGATAACTTTGGAGTTTGATGGATAATTTGGATAACCTGGAATTAGATGGATAACTTGGGACTTATCCATCTAAACAGCTTTGAATATTGTCCTCCAGATCTTTTTCCTATTTTGTGAATCTGTTCAAAATATATTGCCTTGCATATTCTTGTGCCACCCCCACCCCCATGTGTGTTACTCTACAACAGTCCACAATAAATCTCATCTGCCACATCTTAGACCATCTGCATCCCTCTGTCAAATCACCCAAGTCTTCATAGTGCATTTATAGCAGCATAGCAAAGTTTGATAACATCTGTAACACATGAAGTATTGCTAGTTAATCCACCCTCCAGATGATTGACAAAAATATTAAATAACACAAGTTATAAACCCTTGTGGGGCATCCCTTGTCATTGTCTTCTATCTGGAATATGTGCTATTAATTGTGTCTTCTTGGTGCTCCCTTGTATTCACTCAGAAATGTTCTCTCTAAGACCCGGCTCCTTAATTTGAAAATCAAAATGTTAGCAATGTCCACTTAAAACATATCTGGCAAATTCACCTTGGAAAGTTTGCTGTACCAGTCTGGAAACTCCTAATGAGGCTGCTCTGGCAACCCCTGCTACTCCTCCACCCGTGCTGACTCCTCCTAACCTTTCTCCTCCCTTCCATGCATGCCATCTCCTTTTTTTTTTTTATAATGACGCCCAGTCTTTTCCACAGAACCGATTTAGATCCCTTTATAAAATATGTGAAATACGTGTTCTGAGTTAGTCTCGAGGAACTGGATCCCTCAAACTGACCCCTGAAGTAGTAAGGGGTCACGTTTCAAAACTGCCCACATTGGTGCAGAGCCCACAGGTATGTTTACCCCCCCCCCCCCCCCCCCGCCCCCAGCTTTGCACTAGTTTTCAAAGGTAGAGTCTGGGCATAATTTCTCTTTGCAAATTTCCTTGGGAGAAAGTATCGCAGACATGAGTGCTCGCTTTTTCTGTAGATAGGGACCTTTATCAGCCAAAATAACGGAAGTAGTTTGGAAAATTCAAAGCTAGGCATGTCATTGCCTACCCCGACCCAATCCCATCTGTGTTTAGCTGGCTAATTGCCTACGTTGTTCATCTCTGGGCCTGCATGTGACAATGGAAGGCCCCAGTTTCATAATACAGAAGAGATAAAAGGGTTCCATCAGCATTTCTTTTGCTTTGCTCCCTATCAGAATAGAGGGGGATTTTTTTTTTGGTGTTTTTTAAATCACTGCTGCATTTTCTGCTTCTGGGGTAAGCGGCCTGCAGCTGACTTTGAGTTGACTCTCGCTGAACTGAACCAGATAAGGTCCAGCTTCTGCCCTCAATCCCCTTAGGTCATTTTGAACTGAATTCTGAGCGAGCTCAACGGCTCTTGACCGAGCTCATCAAACAGTGGGAATTTCAGTAGGAGAGACCCTAACGCTCTGACGTTATCCCTCTCCCATCTTACTTTTTCTCCTTTCCTCCTTCTCTCTTTGAAGCCAGTGTACTAACCTGTGGGTTTTCCCCTGGGTTAGCGGCCTCTTTTGAGTGCGAGTTTTCTACCCACAGAAATGAGCTGGACAGAAAACTCGCAGGTAAATTTGAGTTCCTAGGATGACAAGAAAAAATGATAATGACACCTCACTGAGGTGTAGATCTTTCTCTCTGAAAACTAGTGGTTGAGATGTTTTTTGCATGACGGTTCTCAAAATATTTGTTACTAATGAGCTGCTTTGCATGTGTTTTGCATCTCAGCGACTCATTATTTATGAATTTAAATAAATTTAGAGGACAAGCATTAACATCTACTACAGAGACTGGTCCAAAGTTGCAAGATTTTTCCCAGAAGGGGGTGTTATATGAAAAACAAAACTATAAACATGCCAAACACTAAAATTCTGGTGTTTCTGGGTGTTTTTGTGCAGTTTTTTCCTGCGACAAGATTTTTCAGTTTAGTACATCAGCCTCTTTATCTTTCGTCTGTTCTATCGATTGTTTGCTTTTTCTCTCTCTATTTCTCTTTGCTCTACCCCTCTCTATCTGTTTCTCTCTGTGTCCCTCTCTTTTACAGACTTGTTTAAGCCAGCCTTCCATCACCAGTGCTCGGAGCAGGGTACATAGTAAACACATAATATAATACGGTTAAAATAAAATAAGCTGATAAACGATCATAAATGCAAATAATTTAAACATTCATCATAACAACGTAAACATAACATACATAACCATCATTAAACACAATAAATCCTTCTCTCTTTCTTCCTGAGTCTCTTCATCTCTCTAATGTTAGTGAATGAATGTTTAGGCATATGGCTATGTGAAGAATGAATAAGGGAACTAATTTCAGCTTTAAAAATGTGTGATTTAGTTGGTTCATGCTTTGCGCTTTCCCAAGTTTGACCCTCCCCAATCTCTTCTTTGCTCATTTCGTTCACTCGCCGTCTCACTCATTACCATGTTCAATTTCACTTTCCTTCTCTGCCAGCTGCTCGAAATCTCGAATGATCGACTTTGCTGCCAAATGATGGAACGTTTCATTCCACAGGTCACCGTCCACGTCCTCCCTGCTCTCACGTTCTCGGAAAAGCGAGAGAATGTCAAAGGCGACCTCCCACTGGACGGCTTTCTTGCCCTGCAAGCCCTTCACCACAGCTTTGCAAACACAATGCGCCCGGGCCATTTCTCCCCCGTCATCAAGGGCTCGGTCCTGCGGAGCAGAGTCCAGAGCTGTCTCAGTTTCGAAGGTGAAAGAAGGGTGCTGGGCAGAATCTGCGAGAAAGGAACAAAGGCATTGTATGTTTCACTTTGTAATTCTGAACCTGGAAAAGGGCTCATTGCAACCATCTGAACTCAGACCTCAAAAAAACACGTTTAGAGTTAACTCTGATGAGAAGTTAAAGGCTACAAAGATTTCCTGAGATGCTAAGAGCCAGCTCCAATACATGGGAACCCTGTTCAATCTGTTGAGCCTGATTGCTTTTTTGAAGTCACAAAGGAAGCTTTGCCTGTTTAGCCCTGTTATATAATTTGTTAGGTTTAAAAAAACAGACCAGACAACATACAATGAAAACTTCTTTTGCTTTCAATAAGGATAAAAAGATATTGAATATCTATAATCAATTCAGTTGCATAGATAAAAGATGTGGTACTGTGTTAGACCACTTGAATGCATGGAAATATAGGTCAATACACAAAAAATGTATATAAGGTGAAAGCTTTCTATTGGACTGGCAATATATTTCTTGACCAGCTTTTGGAAGCTAACACTCCATTCCTCACCTATGACTTGCTCATTTTGTTTTGACCTGAGGAAGGGAGTTGTCAACTCTGGAAAACAAGTCAAGAAATGTATTGTTAGTCCAATATAAAAGGTAACCCCTTATTTATTTATTTTTTTGTTTAATGACCTTTGTTTCTGCACTGATAAACAAGTTGAAAAGGCTATGTTCCCAGGGATTGCATGGAGGGAGTTGGTGATCTTTCCACTCCAACTCTGGCAACGTCATGCCCCAGGCTGGCCGGACGCATGTGGCCAAGCACAGACTCCAGGGCCCTGGCTGGCGTCCCTTCCTTTCCCCTGCCACAACGCGCTCCTCCGGCAGCTCTGTCGGGCCGACCGGGCGTGGGAGACCAAACGTCACCTCCAGGGCTGTGGCTGTCATCGCTCCCTTTCCCCTGGCCATAGTGCCCCGCTTGCGCTGGTTTTTTTCTGGCTTGGCCGGATGCATGTGGATCTAGGGCTCCGGCTGGCCCAAAACTCATCACAGATAAGACAGACAGATGGACAGGACCAGGTTATAAGGCATTCTTATTCTTCTTTGTAAGAATGCCTCAAAAAAAGGAAATCCTTCCCAACTCCAAACATAGCTGTCATCCTGCCAGGATCAACACATTTATATCATCGTAACCACCAATCTCTTTTTCTCCAAAAACTTGACCTATTTTGAGGCCAACTTTCAAAGGGACTTTTGCAGGTCAATTAGTGCTTTATGCACAGAAATGGCCCTTAAGAAAGTTGTGCACCCAACTGGTGAGTGAAATTACGCACATACACACTGCACTTGCACACTTTACACACACAAGGGGAGCGGCGTTCCGGGGGTGCAGGGCTGGAACGTTTACATATTGTTTTTTTGACTGTAAAAACTGAGGGGTGAATTTTAGAAGAGTTGCTCGCATTTAAAGGCCCAAGTCCGCGAGTATCCGGGCCGAGCGTCAGCGACGCATATTTTAAACGACCCAGTTGTGTGCATATATGCCCGTGTGCGAGCAACCCAGCGTGCAAAACAACAAAAGGCGTGGAGTTGGGGCATGTCAGCAGCGTTCTGGGGTGTCCCCAACATTTACGTGCGTAAATCCCAATTTTAAAAGGGACACATGCCAACACATTTGCCAGTTTTACCGGTTCGCTCCCAGCTGGCCCGGTTTCAGATAGGTCCTTCCTCCCCCCAGGTCTGATAGCCTGTACACCCCCTGTACACCCCCTAGTTACCCCAGACCCTTTAAATCCCTCCAAAATGGCTTGCTATTTTTTTTTGGACTTACCCGCCATTCATAGCAGAAGTAAAGTCATGTAGCAGGGGGCCACAGGGCGCAACGGATCACGTAAGTGTTTATGCGCAAAATTCACCTTTATTTGTATAGGGGCAGATTTTAAAATGCACGCGTGCGGCCTACATTTGTAAGCACACAAATGTACGCTCGATTTTACAACATGCGCGCATGTTATAAAATCAGGGGTCGGCGCACGAAAGAGGATGCACAATAGTGCACCTTGCGCGAGCCGAGCCCTCGGGGAGACCAGCTGGCTTTCCCCGTTCCCCCCCCTCCCACACCTTCCCTTCCCTTCCCCCACCTGTCCCGCCCCCCAGCCCGAAACACACCTCATACCTTTATTTCACAAGTTACGCCTGCTTCTGGCCACGCTCCTGCCCCACCGCCGCCCATGTTTTCAAGCCCCTTTTGAAAATAGGTCCGGCGCGCGTAGGGCTTTTAAAATCTGCCCCATAGTGCATAACAGATTTACCCAGCACCGTACAGAGTTACAGAATGGACAGTCCGTATTCCTTGGAGCTTACAATTTAGCCAAGACAGTCAGTCAGACAAGACACACAAGGAAAGAGAAACAACAAGTCCATGGCTGTGAAGATTTAAGGTGGAATTAAACCAAGGGGCAAGCAACTCACAATATGTGAGCAAGGCTGCTAGGTATGCAGAGTTTCACTTTGAACCCCTTGACAGCAATGCAAGACCACATCACTCATGCAGTCCGTCCATCCACAGTTACTGCTCACTTTTATAGCCCTTCCTCACAGATCCTCTGTGCTTGTCCCATGAATAAAGATACTTTCCTCATCTCCACCACCTCCACAGGGAGGCTGTTCCATGCAACCACCACCCTCTCTGTAAAGAAATATTTCCTCTTATTACTCCTGCATCTACCCCCATTCACCCTCATCCCATGACCCCTCGTTCCATAGTCTCCTTTCCACTGAAAGAGGCTCACCTCCTGTGCAATTATTCCTGGTCAAGCATGCAGAACCCTCCTTGCCCGCTCACTGCAAGGAGATTCTGATCAACTTGTTTTGTAGGATCATCACTCACCAAAGTCCCCAGGGCTGCTGAATGATTGGCTGTCAGAGGAAGTGTTCAAGGTAGAGGGGATCTCCAGCTGACCAGGAAACCTCCCGGTGATAGTTAACTGCAGACCATCCTGTGGCTGCGGAGAATCCACATCATGACAAAAGGAGAGGCAGCTCTGGTGAAGCAGGGATGGGCGCCTGGCACCAGCACCTCGGATTTTTGTTGTAGAGATGTAGGGACTGGCTGTGAAGGGCTGTGAAAAATAACAAGTCGGAGCTGAGAAAGCCATCCTTTACACAAAAAGAGGCACAGGACTGGCTACACTTGTTTTAGAGTAAATGGGCCTGGGTGCTTGTATTCTCAGTTACAGCTCTTCAAATAGCAAAATTATCCAGTATGAAAAGATACAAACACCACCCAGCTCGTACCAGGATTCACAGAGTCCCCCAGTAAGAAAGGATCCAAAACTCTAGCTTACCCATCTCACCAAGCAATTCATCATCATCAAGAAACCTTCACAGCTTATCACAAAAAAATAATTATTCTAAATCACAAAATAAATAACGGATTGACAGATGAAGATGGGGAAAGTTTTTAACTAAACGTAGGAAGTTACTATGAACCATCCGTTTTGCAAATGAAGAGGAATTTTTCAACTCCGAACGCTGAAAGTATCCGGGCTCCAGCTGGAAAGAACCAGGAAGCAACCCAACCCATTCTGTGATCCATCCAAGCTTCCAGGGGCGGAAATCTATTAGCTCAACCGTTCAGGCTCCGGCTGAGGATCTATACAAAGCAGCAAGCAGAAATGCGTGGAGACTTCATTATAATCACCGATGCTCCAATGCTTAGCAGAAAGCTGTGGTTCGATGGACGCCTCCCCCCCCAGTTGTTGAATGAAAGTACAAGATTAATATTAGGATCTATACATAACATCTGCATCCAGACTGCTCGGATGTTCCCATCTATGCTGCCCTAGCTAAGGATATATCTCAGCTGCCAACGGTACAAGCCTGACCGCCTGCAGGATATCGCTCCTTATCCAAGTCATCTTTGTCTTGTTCCTCTACCATTCTGGATGAGTGAGTGTTCAAGCTCCCATACTTAAACCATCAACCAGAGCCTCTGCCCCAGCCCCACCCCCCATGCTGCTTTTAGCCGGTTTCTCAACCCTATTATTACCACTGACCTCTGTATTTGTTCCAAACTTACTTTCCGTCACGTCTGCTGGACTTATTCCAGGCCTCTACCATCATCTCAATAAAGGAGCATTTCCTCCTGCTTCTTCTGAGCCTTCCACTAGCTTCATAATACGAACCCCTTTTCCTGGAATTTTTTTGTTTCTATGGCACATGCGATTGCTGAAAGAGACTCCTTTAACCCCCCCAAGTCTCAGAATATCTGGAACTCATTGCCACCCCTCAAGAATTGTCTTCCAACAACTGGCAAAATTGACTGCGCGGATTTAACTCAATCGCAGGGATCAGGTTTTATTGGATTAGGCATGCGCTGAAAACTACGCTCCCCCAAGGGGATCAATTCAGCTTTACTATTAATTGAATTGCCATGTGTTCGTAATCAAGAATGGCATTTCAGTATTAAGGTTAAGTGTGGGCAAGAATTTTGCCACATGGAAGCATCTTCTCACTGTTTTGTTAGAATTCAAAATTTAACTAACAGTAATTTAATTATCTTATAAATATGAGCGCCAAGGTAACTGCAACCTAGAATCTAGGAGTATGTGAATTTTTATAACAGCTAATGACTGCCAGGCTACCCAATCCCTCAAGCCTCAAGTCACCCAGTGTCTTCTCAAAGTGGGATCTTCCAACTGCACCCCCCCTGATGGATTTTTCCTCCAGATCCCCAACGGTGGAGGTTTCTACTGGACAGAAAACCCACAGCCGATGCAGGCCCTGCATTCCTCTCTTATTTGTGCCAGGCTGGAGCAAGAACCACAATGCAGTTTACAATTCCCTGTAGCTGCTCCTTCTCCTCTCTCTCCCCCCTCCCCCTTCCTGTGCTTGCTTTCTAAACAGAAAGTGGGCAAGTGAGAAACCCTGGGGGACCGGCATAGCAATAATAACAATAATAGTGCTTGCATGATCGTTCTGTCTCCATTCTGCTGCTGCTGCCGCCAGCCTGCTGACTGTCTTCTGTGGCGGAAGGGAAGAAAAGGGGAGCATGAGAAGTGATACGAGGTAGAAAGGAGGAGGAGCAGGAGGAAAGATCTGGGAGAACAGGAGAAGAGAGGGGGAGACGCATCTGGCCGAAACATTTTATCACTTATCTAAAACTATTTCCCAGGGAGAAACCCGTCGCCTCTGGCCTGGCCCTTACCAATGTTTCATGAGAACATCCCATGCTGAATGGAAAGCAAACTGATCATTTTTAAAAGAAACCTGTGCACTTACGCAGTATTTCAAAACATGCATGGCCTATGCCAATATGAATTGTTTATAAATAACTTATCTAGACAACTACTTATCTGACTAAGGGAGGGAGGGGGCGTATCTTATCCGGCTCGGCCGATATTCACACTTATGCACATAAGGTCATAAAAATTAGCCTGCACATGCATGTTCCGTATTTTATAAATGTAGAAAACAATGGGCGTATTTCCACTTTTCCATTTGCATGCCTGCGTGTAAACAAAAAGGGGAGGTCCAGGGGTGTACGCTGCTGCTTTAAACATGCGTACGGTTTCCAGCTCTGTTGCTTATTTTTACATCTGCTATTTATTTGGTGCAGGTGATATCGAACGTGTTTATTGTGAAGTATTGACAAGGGTTGGAAGACTGGGTGTCTCGGATGGATTTCAGGCTGAAGAGCCAGCAGAGCCTCGATGACCTGGAGAAAGTTGGTGGCCTAACCAATTTCCTAGATGTGCGCGTGGTTTAAAATTGGCCAACTTATGTGCATAAATCCCGCTATGTACAAGTAAGTCCTGCTTTACTTTCGCATGTTAAATAAATGCATGGATATTTTTAGACTAGGTCGGACAAGTCCGCATGCTCAATGCATGTATTCGCGCATAAGCCTCCATACGCGCATTTGTTAAGGGATAAAGATAGATACGCATATTTTATAAAGCACACGAGTTACAAAAAACGAATCTGCCACTGCACTCATTTGTTTGAAAGTTATCCTCCCACTCTGCAAAATTCTATCGTAGACGCGCCAATTTTCAAGAACATTATGGGCTGGATTTTAAAAGGGGTTACGCGCATAAGGTGCACGTGTAACCCTTTTAAAAAACCCCTGCGTGCGCCGAGCCTATTTTGCATAGGCTTGGCGGCGCGCACAAGCCCCGGGACGAGCGTAAGTCCCGGGGCTTCGCTAGGGGGGGCGTGTCGGGGGCGTGTCGGGTGGGCGGCGCGACGATTGGGGCATTCCCGGGGGCGTGTCGGGGGGGGGAGCGTGGTGCTGGCCCGGGGGCATTCCGGGGGTGCGGCTGAGGCCTCCGGAACAGCCCCTGGGTCGAGAGATGGCGCACGCGAGTTACGCTTGCTGAAGGCAGGCGTAACTTTTAGAATAAAGGTAGGGGGGAGGTTTAGATAGGGCCGGGTGGGGGGGGGTGGATTAGGTAGGGGAAGGGAAGGGAAGGTACGGGTGGGTGGAGGAAACGGGCAGCGCGCGCAGGGCTCGGCGCGCGCAAGGGGGTGCACAAATGTGCACCCCCTTGCGCGCGCCGACCCTGGATTTTATAAGATACGCGCGTATCTTATAAAATCCAGCGTACTTTTGTTCGCGCACGCGGTTTCTTAAAATGTACCCCTTTGTGCGCACCACACAGCAGGTGCAACTTGTGCAAGGTAGACTTAGTGGGATCCACTTTCACAGCAGGCTTATTCGTGCAAATCTGTTTTGAAAACTGGTGCAGCTTACGAACTGCTTTTAATGGCATACAATCTGAGGGATGCTTTTAAACCGCCCTCCCTACGTTTCACAATATTCCTCCTCTGTCCTCCCACCACTTCTCCTGATGACGGAGCCCAGCACGTTGTGATCCCCTGTCAGCGCCAAGCTGACAGAGAAGATTTCTCCAAGCCTGAACCTTTCAGTGCCTTGCCTTGTCCGGCACCTCTATAAGGAGCCCATGCTCCAAAGGTCGCAAACTGCTGGGCAGCCCAGAATTCCTCCAGTGATACTGAAAATCACAGAGTTCCTTTGCAAATCAGTAGATGCAAAGCTACACCCACACCTGGGCTCCTGGCATCACTGCATATGGGTTAGACCAGTGGGCTTGTCGGTCTTTCTCCTACCACACAAACCCAGCCAGCCCTCACATTTGGTACAACTAGACCTGTGGATGTCAGGCTTTTATTTTATTTATTTATTTATTTATTATTATTTTATATACCGACATTCATCTCAATTGAGATATCACACCGGTTTACATTCAGGTACTGTAGGTATTTTGTAGGCTTGAACTCAATCGTCCAGCCAGCTTTGTTTGTCGGGGCCTTCTTCCTCATATGAAAGGCAAATGGAATTGAATTATCAGAAGCTCAGGGAAAGTGTTACAGGATGGCTTTATACCTAAATGTTTTTTGAATTATTTCGGGATGTTCCAACTACATGAATAGTTAGGAAGCGTTGTGGGGTTTTGTTTTACCGGCTGGGCCATGACCCTGGGCATTTACAGGTTTCTTTACATTTTCGTTTTATTTTACGGCATGTTATAGTGTTTTATTTGATTGCATTTTGTGAGGTTTGTTGGTTTGCAGTTTTTCTCTTTATGATGTATTTTGTTTTTCTACATCGCTTTGTTTGTGCATCGCCTTGTTTTAAATCAATAAAACCTATACCTCTTCTTTTCCCCTCCTTTCTTCCTCATTCTCTATTTCTCCAGTTCCCATTCTCAGCCACCCCCTAGTTTCATGCCTTTACTGCTGTTCCTAACCTTTGCATTAAAGTTTTCTCAAAATCTTTTCCAAGTTGCCATGGAAACACCGATGGGCAGTGGCTGCTCACTACCCTCTCTCTAGTTTGTGTCAGAATTCAGAGAATACCAAACCGAGGAAAACAAATTCTCCATCCACACAGCAGCAACCTCCTGTCCCACTCCCACCTTCAAAAAAAAAATAAATCAACTTATATATGAACGCCAGACTCTCCAGTGAAAATCTCGGGGATTATTCTGATTCTTTTCTGCATGTCTGGTCTCCCTGCACAAAAACAAAGCAATAGGTCTGTGATAAAAAGGAGCGAACCTGCAGACAACTGCTTTCAGCAGCAGCTGGACACCTGTTCCAAAGCAACAGCCAGGGCTGTTCAGCTTGGAGAAGAGGCGGCTGAGGGGGGATATGATAGAGGTCTTTAAGATCATGAGAGGTCTTGAACGAGTAGATGTGAATCAGTTATTTACACTTTCGGATAATAGAAGGACTAGGGGGCACGCCATGAAGTTAGCAAGTAGCACATTTAAGACTAATCGGAGAAAATTCTTTTTCACTCAACGCACAATAAAGCTCTGGAATTTGTTGCCAGAGGATGTGGTTAGTGCAGTTAGTGTAGCTGGGTTCAAAAAAGGGTTGGATAAGTTTTTGGAGGAGAAGTCCATTAATGGCTATTAATCAAGTTTACTTAGGGAATAGTCACTGCTATTAATTGCATCAGTAGCTTGGGATCTTCTTAGTGTTTGGGTAATTGCCAGGTTCTTGTGGCCTGGTTTGGCGTCTGTTGGAAACAGGATGCTGGGCTTTGATGGACCCTTGGTCTGACCCAGCATGGCAATTTCTTATGTTCTTACGTAGTGGTGGGTTCTTAGCTATCCATTCCACATCATGTCCCCTAAAATGACCCTGTTACCTTCCCATGACCCAAAAGTTCATCCCTTCAGTCTATGTAGTGCTTTACACAGACACGCAACAGGGAGTCCCTGCTCCCTGAAGCTTCCATCTAGTTAAGGTAGACAAGCAAGACATGTCTAGGTGTGCTGCTTTGAGCGAAGAGAAATCAGATTTGGAATTTAGACATGACAGAGACGACTTGGAATCCAACCCTCGCTCCCGCCTTGATTTTTATCCAGAAATATTGCTGCGCTTCCACTGTACCCCTCCTTAAAGGTTTCTCACTATAATGTATGTCATGGTGACATTTGGATACCTTTGTCCTTCACTCACAAAATCTCCCTTTCAAGGGTCTTCAAATGTTAGCATGGACCCAGAACAAACGCACCTGACATTAACCCCACTAACTCCCAGCGATTACAAAACAAGGTTTACAATTCTTAATGAGAGGAGACACATCAGACCCTCAGACTGTAAAGAGCAGGGCAGCAGCCTCAGCCTGGACTCTGCTCTGTGCCTTCTCCGCAGCTTCCATTACACTCTCACTTTTATTACCACTGACAGGTCGATACATCCCCCGGGGCTCTGCTTCAGGATTCATTTTATGGTCCACTCTATGACTTCAAGCAGAGATCTATGAATCAGGACGGGTTTCAGTCATTTGGGGAAATGGCTGAGAAGCGTTAAAGCAGGGAGGCGCAAAGGCAGAGAGAAAAATCAGTAACAAGGAAGAAGCAGATTACTGCCCCCCCCCCCCCCCACGAACACACACAAACCCTCTTCAACGTTATAACCAATGAAGAATTCTGGGTCCCCAAAAACCATTCTCAGCACCACAATCTATGCAAGGTATATAGTGATAAAGATCAGCAGATTGTAGGTGATAATTCTGCATTTGTGATGGGCTTTTCAGAGTTATACGCCCTCCATCAAGTCAGCATGAAATGAGCCGCGGTCTTCGTTCTGAAGCATACGGGGGCTAGACTTAAAGATCTAAACATGCACAACCCGGAGGAAAGACGAGATAGGGGAGATATGGTAGAGACATGCAAATAACTCAAAGGTTTCCGTGCACAGGAGTCAAGGAAAAGGAGGATCTAGAACAAGGGGTCATGGGATGAGGGGGAAAAAGGGGAAAGACTCAGGAGTAATCTTAGGAAATATTTCTTTACAGATGCATGGAACGGCCTCCCAGTGAAGGCAAAAACGATATCTGAATTCAAGGAAGCTTGGAATAAATACAGGGGATCTCGGAGGGGGTGATGGGAATTGTAAGGGCTGGATAAATTAGACAGATGGGCAGACTGGTGGGTCATATGCTCCTTTCCTGCCATCCTGCTTCTATGTGTCTATGAGCTAAGGATGGATGCCCAAAAGCATCTCTTCTTCTCTTTCATAATTTTACAGTGCTTTATAATTTTGAAAACAACCTGTTTGCTTGAGTAGTCAGACATCACCATCATTATCTAATTTTGCACCAACCTCCTCATGAATGGAGTTTAACTCTCAAAAGCTGGTGACAAATGCATTGTTAGTGCAATAACAAAGGGATCATCACGAGTTTATCTTTACTGCCACGCGTCATGAACGGGAAAGCAACTGCCATGAAACTCAAGGGGCTGCCCCCAAACCCTCCCCAACATTACGACTAATGGCAGAGGCAGCGCCTTATTTATTTATTTATTTTATAACTTTTATATACCGGCATTCGTAAAAAACATCATGTCGGTTTACATGTAACTGAGAAAGGAAATTACAATGATAGATGGAAGAAAGATAAATAGTTAAAAGGTAGGTTAACTTTACTGTGGTGCCAACGTGCAGTCTCAGGGCCCAGCAGATAAATAACGTCGTGGGTCTTTTCAGAGCACAGGCGCCTGGGGAAGGAGCCCTTTTATCAGTCACCTGTAGGTCGGCGTGCCATGGTTCAGGGCCCGACTGTCCTAAGAGCTCCTGGATTTGAGTTCTGTGAAGAGGATTCTTCCCAACGGCTGCGCTTGGGTCACTGAAGGTATGAGCCTTCTTGGTGGGGTCGTGATCAGCAATCTGATTGGTGCTGTACGCCCTCCGCCGTGATGGAGATTTGGGATCCACCCCTGGAAAAATCAAGAGCGGTAAGAAGCTTTAATCTTACAGGAGCTAAAGAGACAATACTCATTTCACCCACTGGCAATGAGTCAGTCAACAGCATACCTATAAGATACCCGACAGCACTATGTAAATAATTCATTCCTCTCATTGTTATTGGTTAAATTATTCCTTCTTCTCTTCTTCCCCTAGTTCCAACTTCCCCTGTTTTATTGTAACTTTTTACTTCCTTGCTTTTCATCACCGGTTTATTGTTCAAAGTTTATCACTCCCCCTGTTACCTGTAAACCCAACATGATGTGATTGTATCATGAATGCCGGTATAAAAAAAAAGCTCTAAATAAATAAATAAATACCCTGGGAACTCTCTGGATTTCGCCTGGAGACTCTGGGAATTTGTATCCATTGCTGGTCTCCTGGTAAAGAGTCTAAAGCTCATGGCCCTCTGCTTGCTGCTCCAGCCACTCCCCTTCATGAAGTCTGCAAGAGCAGGAAGGAAGGGAGCAGAGCAATTGTTTTCTGCTCCAACTTCACCCTTTTCCCCCGTCCTCGGTAAGCCAGCAGGAGGGAGAAGGAGAGGATAAGCCTGGGGCAGACCCTGTAGGTAGGATGTGGGGATGAACTGGAGGGGAGAGATGTGGCAGCTCAGGGCTTGGGACTCAGCCTATGGTAGAGCGAGGGAGCTGTGACTTATGAAGGGCTGGATGGGGAGATTGATTAGTGCATGAGGAGGGGGGACAGAAAGCTGAGATAATTCTTACTCCCCCCCCCCCTTCCTTGCCTTCCCCATCCCCAACCACTCTGATAATCAGCAATCTCAGGGCGATCACAACACAAAAAGTTCCCAGGTATGATCAACAGAAGAATAAACATGTCAATTTAGGAAGGGTTTGATTGTTTTTCCTGGTTTCCATTATTCCTCCCAAAGTGAAATAAATGTTTTATCACAAAGATTTTCCCGTTATCCCATTCCTACCATCAAAGGTCCAAGCCACCTTCTTGTGCCCATTTCCCACTTTCGTAAAGGCAAGAACGGAATAAATCGGTTCCGTGTGCGCGAAGATGCAGAAACAAACGTTGCTGCTTTTTGTCTCATTTTGGATTGAGAATGACACGAAATGAATCAGGAAAGGCTGCTGGGGGGTTTCCAATGTCATTTTTAATGACTTACTTTCCCTCTGCCTCTAGGTCCCTTTTGCAAAGATGACAATTACATTAATCTGGATTTGCCAGTCAACAAATGAATTCTAAATAAGGCTCAGTGAGAGGCAGAAGACATCCCATAGCCAGGGGGGAACCGTTTAATATTTAGAGAGTACGAATGTTCAAAGGGACTTCTATCCCAGTGCATAATCCATAGAAATGTCTTTTCTCAAAATTGCCGGTCAATACGCGCATACAGTAATACTCATACGCCCCGTACACGTGTAAGTCTAGGTGTATCGGTGAGAGCTGTTCCACTGGGGGGAGGGGGTGTCAGAGTCTGGGCGGGGTTTGCATTTACGCCTATTCCTTTTCCATTTTGAAAAAGTAATCATGTAAAATAAAATATCCATGAAACATTTCCCAAAGTAGCAGGACTTAACTTTGTGGTGGGAGAAGTTTCAAAGGAAATGTTACGTTTGCTTTGAAAATTGGTAAGATGGAGGTGTGCAACAGTCCGCACGTTTAGAAACTGCTCCTTCTCTGGAATAAGAGAAGATAAACCTGGTTCTAATTAGCTCAATTTGTAGACGCAACAGTTGGGAAACAAACACTGCCATTAATTTTTAGACTTGCATTTAAATTACTCATTTTAGGACATAAATATGAATTCGTATTTTTAGCAGGAAGTTTCTCATCTATTTAAAATAAAAAAAAAAAAAAAGAAGCTGCCAACATCGTCTGTACATTCCCTCCCACACTCCCCCAGAGAAATGATATCAGGGTGGCATTTATAGCTCATTATAGCTGGGATAATTTGCAATCAGACATAAAAATTTCAGCTTCCATCCGCACGCTTAATGAGTAAATAGAACTGTTTAAATACAGGATGGTACTAGTGTCTCATTTTAAACTTGTTTCTTTTTTAATTACACTTCGGTTTCTCTTCCCAGGATAAACTTCATCTCAGGTTCTTCATTTGTCTACACAGTTTTATCTACTGATTTTTCTCTCTGATGAACCTTCTTGCTCTCAGTTTATCCTCCCTTTCATGGTCTCTTTTATTTCTTCTCATCTGTCAGAGGGTCATCATGCATGGTCTTCATCTTCTCCCTTCCCCAACCATTCACTCACTCACTCACTCACTCACTCACACATTCTCACACACACACACACACACACACACACACACACACACTCACATATATATCCATGAAGCAACTTTCTGCTGCTGAGATAGCAGGATGCTTCTCCCTTCAAAGTTCGTTCTTCCAGAAGACAGCTGGGTCAAGAACTGAATCTGAGTCTACAAGGAACTAGCCAACTGGTGACTAGAACACTAGGTTTTTGGCTAGATGCAAGATCAGTTGTGTTTCATAAACCCAGCAGATATACATATCATTTAAATTTAACCAGGCAGCCCAATCTGCCTCCTCATTTATTCAATTAGTGGTTGAGTCTCTAAAATAATGTCTGTGCCCTCTGATTGAGCCACAATTTTGGGGATCCATAGAGCCATGGATGTGTGCGCTGTGTGTGACAGAAGATGAGAGGAGTATGTGTGAAAAAGTGTATGTACATAGAAAGTGTGTAGAGTACAACCATGAGTGGGTGAGGTGTGAGAGAGCATCTAAAGCTGTGATTGCAAGAAAGAGGAATTGATTAGTGTAACAGACATGATCTGAATATTAGTCTAGGCTAATGCAAGGGCTAGAGCATGACAATATGGTTTTCAGAAGGCGAATGTAGCAATCTCTGGTCCCTATGTAGTAAGAGCCGAGTACAAAATTTCAGCACACATTTTCTTTATGTATGCTGTAAAAAAGTTAACTCTCCATGCAAGACGATAATAATATACAAATGCTTTGGGTGATAAAAAAGAGCGCAAAGCCATAAATATGCACAAAAAATTAATATCATGCATACATTATGACTTAGAAACATAAACCATAGTTTATGTGCACAAAACATTAGGAATGTGCATGGGATGTATCTCTTCATTTCAGTTAGTTTTTTTCATTTCAGGGGTTTTTTTTAAATTCAGATTTTCAAGTTGTTTGCTGTTTATTTTGGTTCAGTCCCTTTGCCAAGGGTTACAGTTTAGAAAACCTCAAACAAAGACAGGAAGAGAACTGCTACCTCCCCATGACCCCTGCCCTCAACCTGGAGCATGTCTCATGCTTCACTAGCACAGGGAGTCTTCCCAGAGATCCATGGACTCCAAAGGACAAACACTTTAATAAGAACATAAGATTTGCCACACTGGGTCAGATCAAAGGTCCGTCAAGCCCGGTATCCTGTTTTCAACAATGGCCAAAACAGGAGACAAGCACCCGGCAGGATCCCAAGGGGTCAAGCGATTCCAGGAAGATGTACAGGTGCCAAAAAAAAAAAATCCCAGATCCTTCCTGGCAGTAAAATAGGTAACTATAACAGATGGCTGAGGTAATATCTATCACTCATAGCTCAATAATGTAAGGACCTAGCAGTAATACCATCCTTAGTTTTTATTCTTAAACCACTACTGGCTGGCAGCAAACTCTGCGGCTTAAACCATCTTCAGCTCAAAGGGCAGCCCAGACCACAGCTTAACCAGAAAAAGCTGCCCTCGCTATGGTTTAAGCACCCTCAGAGCAAAGGGCGACCCGCGGGACAGCTTAACCACCCTCAGTATTGTTAGGAAACAGTCAGCCCTGATCTGCACCTTTCCCTGCGGCAACTTATGGACACAGAAAGCCCATTACTTCACCGTGTGTCCAGAAAAACTGACCAGAGTCAAGCTCGGAGTCTCTAGCCAGGTCATCGGTGACTGCCAAGAACTCTGGGGTCCGGTCGGGTCCGTCTTCTCTTGGACCTTTCCAGTCATCATTTCCCGCGGACTCCTCCTGGGAACGGAAAAAGACGGAGCTTCCTGACTCCTGCGAATGCATCATCACGTACCGCCGCCTCTTATCCTAGGGAGAAACAAAGAGAGAGACGATTGGGGAGGTGACAGGACAGGGGGCATGCTAGACAGAAAGAAGAGGATAACAGACAGAAAGACAGGGAAGGGCAGAGCTCATGTCAAATCGCCAACATCTTTAGGGAAAGAAAAAATCAAAAGAAGAAGAGGCAGAGTGACGGAGCTTGGGGGACTCCGGCAGTAGCACCGTCGTGTACTAGTGGTATCTCTCATCCCTAGTGCCAAATGTGGAGGGGGGGGGGGGGGGAGGTCATCAGAAAGAATTTGGGGGAAGGGAGAGAAAAGACAAGGGGAGAAAAAGAAAAAAAAATATGAGGGAATTCAGGAGGTGCTGAGGCAGCAAGAGAAAGGGAGAAAGAACAAGGATGCTGATGATGCCAGATCAGGATAACAGAAAGGTAGGCACATGAGAAGGAGAAGAGCAAAAGAGAGAATAGGAGTAAGGAGAAGGAGCAGGAGGGTGACAAGCAGGGAGAGAGGAAGAGCTCTCTGCCGAGGCAGCCGGCAGGGCGATCACCAGTCAGCGGGCATCGCTGCCCCCTCTAGTACCGTGCACAGAGGGAGCACTGCGTGGGTGTTACCTACCTACCAGGTAGCAGAAGCAAAGCACATGGCTGCCTGCCTGACCTTAAGCCCTGGGGAGCGAGTCTGAACCTCATGGGTGCTTTCTTCTGCAGGGAAGAGATGTTTAGAAGCAGGAACCCCCCCCCCCCCCCAACAAAGGCCAGAGTTCCAGATGAAGGCAGTTCCATCTCTTATGAAGAGAAAGTAGAGATTTCAGCGTTTTTAAAGGATTTTTCCTTATATTTGTGAGGACAATGCCATTAAATTTCATGGATGCCAATGATGTGGCAAGAGGGTGACTTTCTAAAATGGCAGGGGGGGGGGCATCTGCAAGAAGAGGGTCAATTGGGGGTCTCATGTTCTACAAAACTGGCAGCCACCCGCTTTTTAGGCTCCTAAATGTAGGCACTTATCCCCAGTGTATTTTCAAAAGGGCCAATTTAGGAGCCTAACTCCCATAGTTAGGAAGCTAAACTCTTTAAAAATGTACCTCTATATGTCACCCAAAGGGGGTACAGTTATTTAATTGGCAAATGTTTCACTTGCCCTTCCCTTTACATGTGTCGGCACCAGAGAAGGAGCCAATAAGGCCTAAAAAAAAAACCCTCACTTTTCCCCTCTCTCGCCACGGAAATCCAGGAGAGGTGGTGACCAGAGGAAGGAGAGAAGAGAGAAGCTGCTAAAGGCTGTTGCAAGGATTTCGTTTTGTTGTTCTAGGAAATACAGATGAAAGAGAATGAGATCATAAGGGAGCTTGGCACATCTCTGCTGAAGGAGGGTGCATGCTCATAATATATAAAGAATGGAATCCATACGGGGAGTCTCAGCTCTGTGGCATTTTGGATGGATAATGGCGGCCATCTTGGTCTTTTGACGCCATTTGAAACAGCAACAGTGTTGGGGCAGGAATGACTAAGGATTGTTCCTGTCCCATGAAAACCTAAGCTGATTTTAATGACTTCACGGGTGGGGGAGAGGGTCCAGGAGATGTTGGGGGCATCAGGGAAGCGCATGTAAGATGTTCTTTTTCAGTGAGGCAGGGACTGAACACCTTTTTAAAAAATATGAAACGAAGGAAAGCAAACTAAAATGCGTTCAGTTTTCTTTCATTTCCTTTTAAAAATGAAATAAAACGAGATGGAACACTGGGTTAAATTTTCCTGTTTTATTTCAACGAAAACCATACCCCCTACAATCCACACAGTTTTGAGAAATGTCCCAGGGAGGGTCATTTTTAATGCCTTACCCTCAGAAAAAGGGCCTTTTAGAAAACTGTGTGGCCGATTCATGCATAAAACTGTGAGTAGGCCCAGCTATGCGGCGGTCCAGGGGGTGGAGTCTGGGCGGGGCTGGAACACGCGCTCATAGTTTGGGATTTTAAAACACATGCGAGTACATCTTCTCAGGTGAACCACATGCGTCAAATAGCAGGGATGCATAGTTCTTCCGGAACCATTTTTTCCGAATCAGCCTTTTGTGCAGAAGCCCACTTTGAGAACTGGTGCGACTTATGTGTGCAATGTTAAAAAACAATTACCCCAAAGTGCCCGGCAAACAAAGCACAATATACAAGATACGCGAACCAGCACAAGTAGCAGAAATCTCTGGAAGGTTGCAGATCCCCACCCCCAAAGGACCTGCAATCCAAATGAAACAAGGCAGTGAGGAAGGAGATTATAGTGAGGTTAGCGATATTGGAAGTAATCATACTACGTAGATTTCTCAAACTTTGAACTTGTAGGGTTTGGTTTTTTTTACCCTATCGCTTTCTTGTTAATTCTTCTTCCTAACTCTTTTTTTTTTTTAATGTGATCTATTTCATTTCAAAAAGCGGAATATTATATTCTAAGCAGGCCCCCCCCCCCCCACTCCGACCCCAGTGTTATTAAAACTCTCCCTCCCTGCGTTTCTGCGTCAGCTAAGCACAGTCTGTTCAGAGTTTGCGCCTATCAGGCGTTCTGATAAGGATCAGCAGAGCGGCGCTCCAATTAACTGAGATTGATAGTGGTGGGAGTAGATAAGGAGGAGAAGCTACATGAATCTTCAAACATACCAGCATCTCCTCGGCCTGAAATGGAAATAAATGTAAATCAGAATAAAAAGGGGGATGTAATTGATTTTTTTTTTTTTTTTTAATTGTCAGCTGGATTGACTCCAATATTTTTGCTGCTGCAAAATCTTTTGGTAAAACACAGTCCCTTTAATATCGTTACCAGTTACCAAAAGAGTTGCAGATTAGCCCTCCAGAGGGTTGTTTTCAGTAGCAGGGAGGAGTGGCCTAGTGGTTACAGCAGCGGGCTGAGAACCAGGAAAGCCAGGGTCCCCGTCCTGCTTCTCCCACTGATGTCCCTTGTGACCTTGGACAAGTCACTTCACCCTCCATTGCCTCAGTTATCAACTTGGATTGCAAGCCCTCTGGGGTAGGGATCTTTCTACTCTACCTGAATCGTAGTTGGAAAGGTAGATAATCCAACCACAATAGGGCCTGTGCCTAAAGTAGCAAATTTTTTGGGGGATGGCAATTCCTTATCCTGCAGACTTCTTGTCACATCCCTTCTGCTCCTCGTTGACCTTTCCCACCCCTGAAACTCTGAGCTCACTCGCACATGTCCTTTCGGCCCCGCCCCCATACGGACCTCCAATCTCCCCGGTTTCTTGTGCGGACCTCACACTTTCGCCCTCCACCGCCCTGGACCCTCCTGCCTCCAGCGGTGGCAGTGGTACTAACAGCAAGCTGAGCGAGTGAATGTGGAGGCCGAGTCAGCCCATGCTCACAGCACCCAATGTCCCTGCCCCCTTTCAGGCATCCGTGCAGGAGGCGGGGCCCATGAGCAAGGGGCCGACTCAGTATCGACATTCATGCAACCTGCTGCTGATGCCGCCGCCGTTGGGAGACAGGAGGCCGGGGATGGATGGACGCTGGCGAGATCAGAGGTCTGTATGGTGTGTGTGGCACGGGGAAGAACTAGAGTGATTTGAGGTTCGAGGCTGGTGGATGAGAAGAGGCTGAAGGGGGGGCAGGGGCAAGTTGGCACGGATCACACAGCAGCACTCAGGGGGGGGCAATAAAAGACTAAATCCGTCATTGGCCACGATCACTTAATTAAGAGGCTTCTGCACCTGGTGCCAGTCATGTCCTGTGCGGTGTCGGCTCTTGGCTGTCTAATGCTGTCACTCACCGATCTGGGATTGGCGAGGTACCGGGACGTGTCGCACACCACGGCATACCCCACCAGCCTGTCGCCAGGGAAGAGGTAGCTGGCGCTCACGGGCGAGATCAGAACTTCAGTGGTTTCGGGGAAGACCCACTCTATGCTGACATCACTCAGAACCGGTGCCATGGCCTTTTTCAGGGACTTTATCATCTGCTCAGAGAGGGAAACAGAAAACAGGATTAGAACTCCGGGGCTGCACCCTGACGACTCCGGGGGTGATTTCATTACATGGAAACAATAGAACCTAACGGCAGCTGAGGACCGAAGAGCCCATCTAGCCTGACTCACCTGCTTCTTGTAATTTACATAGAAAATCAACAGACATTGTCCATTATCCATTATCCAGAAAGATCCCTGAAGGCAGCACTTTTGGTATGTAACATAGTAAAGACAGCAGAGAAAGACCAAATGGCCCATCCAGTCTGCCCGGCAAGTTTCTTATGAGAGTAACTGCCGCTCGGTGCAGGTTACCCCCAAGCCTTATGTTAAGGGCAGTAATATTAAAAATCCAAACCAAGCAACCGTCAAACCTGCAACAAAACCTCTGCTGCTAAGAACATTTTTACAGCAAGAGAAGCCTTCCTGATAATTCCCTCAATGCTGCCGCTTGAACGTGCTTTGCTTTTGGGCTTGGCCGTAGAAGCAGCCCTGCACTTCTTCCATAGTGTCCGCGTATCAGTACCCTGGGCCGTAAAAGTCAGGGCCCAGCGCTGGCTGTCGTCTGAATCCAATTCCACTTTTCTCACTCCCCCACCCCCATCCCCGCCGTTGAAGCAGAGAGCGATGCTGAAGTTGCATCCAAATCAAGGAAGCTGATTGGTTAAGGGTGGTAGTCCCCATGCCTTCTGTTAGAAGTAGCAGCTGCCGCTCCGTGCAGGTTACCCCCTTCCCCCCATGCACCATTTTCTTAATTTCCAACTCCAGCCTTTAGGGATCTACAGTGTTTATCCCATGCCTTTTGAATTCGTTTACAGCTTTTGTCCTCACCACCTCTTCCAGAAGGGCCTTCCAGGCATCCACCACCCTCTCCGTGAAGAAATATCTTCTGACGTTGGTTCTGAGACGTCCTCCCTGGAGTTTCATTTCATGACCCCTAGTTCTACTGATTTCTTTCCAGTGGAAAAGGTTTGACGATTGTGCATCATTAAAACCTCTCAGGTATCTGAAGGTCTGATTCCTACCCCCCTTGCATCTCCTCTCCTCCAGGGTGTACATATTCAGATCCTTCAGCCTCTCCTCCTACGTCTTCCAATGCTGACCCCACACCATTTTGGGGAACTGTTACAAAATGGCACTCATATTTTTAATAAAAAAATTGACATCCATATAACAGGTCTCTTTTTGAACTCATATTTTTAAAGCAGCAAATGAGTGGCAGCTGAATTTCAGCTGAAGTACCTGGCAAAGACACCAATGCACTGAAGTGCAGGCAAAGTTATGGAAAAAGCACTGCTTAAACTAGGCGCTGGCGCACTGTTTGTGCGATTATTGCACACAGTTAGCTTTCTGGGCGAAAACAGCTTCGCTTTTACCTCACATACTCTAGCTTTTGTGAGGTTAAGCACCAAAAACCATGCTTATGAGCGAATGCAATGCAAAATTGTGCATAGCAGCCTATTGGCTGGGAAGGCAGATGTAAAGCTGGCATGACAAAACTTAAGTACAACTCCCCAATAAATTACTGCGGGGCTCATTTGCATGCCATTAGCATAGCTCATCAGTATGTGAGATAAATGCAGGTTCTCAGATGGAAGTCGATTTTAAAACGAGCGCACGTGTGCCCATACACTCACTTATCGGCACCTGAGTGAGAAAACGCTGGAATTTTTATTGTTGCGCTCACTTGCACATGGATGTTTTAAAATGCACGTAAGTATGGGTTACTTAAGCAGAGCTAGTGTGCATGTGTCTTCCATAGGACCTTATCGGCTTCTACACTCATATTTCAGTGAATTTTAAAACATACTCACATGAGGTACATTCCCAGTCTTGCAACTGGTCCACCAGTTTGCCCAGTTAATAGCCAGGTCTTTCAGACCTCTCTAGTTCTTCATCCTCCACGCCCTCCAGTTGACCCGGACCCCTCACCTTGTTCCGTAAGCCCTAAAACTCAAGAGCTACAGACTCGCTCATCATCAGCGGCAGCGGGAAAGTTACACAGATATCTAGCGTGCGCGCGCTGCGGTTTTTGGGGTTTTTAAAAATTCGTACTTGCGCACATAAGTCGTGGCCCTGCCCTGGAGTGCCCGTGCCCTGCCCTGCCCAAGCCCCCTTATTCCATACATATGCGTGGGTTCGTACGTGCGTATTCTGCGGCTTTTCTAAAATCCGCGTTGCTTGCGCGCGGCCCACACGTGAGGGCATTTTTTGCGCGAGCACTGCTTTTAAAATCAACCGCACGGTGTTACGCGGCCTCTAGGTGTCAGATCAAATACAAAGGCAACATCTTCTTGTTCTGGGATCCAAGACATCTTTCCAGTTTTATTCAAGAAAGGCTCAGCAAGTAGATGGTCCTTGCTAGGCTTAATCCCGCTCCTTTTCATGACTGCAGCGCCTTCGTTTAGTCCAATTTTCTTCTGGATTTGACGAATTATGGTCTTGCTCTTCCTCCCCACCCTCATTATGTGTTTTATGCTATCTCAGAGATCACTCGTTTTCCTTTTTTTTTTTTGGCTTGCATTCGTTCATTATGGGCCAATATTGAGAGTTATCCAACGACATAAGTCAGCCGGATAAGACTTCTCCAGCTGACGTCCATGGGATATTCAGCAGCACAGCTATGCCGCTGAATATTCCCGTATTTGGCTCTACTTAGCCAGATAAGTTATATCCAGATAAGTTAGACCTTCTCTATGTTAGATCTAATTTGTCCAAGTAACTTAACCAGATAAGTCCGAATATGAGCACTTATCCACGTAACTTAACCAGATAAATAGCCCTGCCCCGATCCGCCCATTGCCCACCTCAAGATATCCGGCCAATTACTTAGCTGGAAAAATACTCATTTGGCTAAGTGGAGACCAATTGGCATAGCTGGATATTTAGCGGCCACCACTTAGCCGAATAAGTCGCTACTTATCTGGTTAAGTAGCTCTGACTATCGGCCTCCCCATTCCTGTTGTTTGAATTGTAAAATGTAATAAAAATCAGACCACTTTTTGTGTTCACAGAGTTTATCCAGAAAAAAAAAGGCTGTCAATGGAGGCCCTCCAGAGTTGGGATAAACTTTACAGCTAAATTTACGCCCACACATCCAGTTGGAAAAAAAATCACAGTCCTAAGCTTACCTGCATAAAGTTTCATGTGTAACTTTTTCTGAGTATATTCAGCGGGAGACTTACATGCACAAGTAAAAGGTTTCCATGGATTTTTCAGCAAAACAGCCAGTTTGAAAATTGCACCCCCCCCCCCATGCAGGAATAATAGCTTAAAAATTAAAGAAACTTACTGAAGATTCTCCTTGTTCTCCACAACTCTCTTTCCTGCTCACTGACAAATATTGAACCCAACTACAGAGCAGCTCCTAAACGTATTTTCTACTCAATTTGGATGTTCGCATGAATATTAGGGGTGTGCAGCCAAACATTTTTGTTTGTTTTGGTTTTTTTTATTTTTTTTTGGGGGGGGGGGGGGGGGGAGTAGGTTGGTTTTGGTTGTTGCGTTTCAGTGCACATTAACCGAAATGAAACGAAATAAACGAAAGCAAACTCTTAATGCACATTCCCTCAAATACAAATTGTACCTAGGCAAGAAAGTAAGTTATGTGCCTCAAACTAGTGGCCAGGCTTCATCCTTGGGATTCACTGCAACTGTCTAGGCCAAAGACACCTCTCTTTCCCTCCTGTCTTCCCTTTTCCTCATTCTCCTCCCCTCTTCTTCAATAGCTTCCTCCCCACTTCTCCACAGGGTATGCCATTTGTCCAGAGTCCCTAGGACTGGCCATGTTTCTTCAATCTATTCTCCCTGGCACACAAGGAGTGAACAGAAATCAGCTGCTGTGGAAGCGCTCAGAGGCCCAATGCATCCTCCTTCCACCCACACAGTGAGTGGGAGTGAGAAAATTAGAGAGAAAGCGAGCAGGACCTCCACCCACACAGCCCCCCGGGAACCCGAGAACCAGAAAGTGAACAGGAGATTGCAGACACGCGGCTTCTGACCTCCTCCCCCAGGAACAGACAAGACAGTCATTAAAACTTTTATGAGTCTCCATGGTAGAGACCTTTGCACACAGTTCTCATTAGAATTCAGGACATGAGGCAGGAAATAGCAGCTGATAACAAACAGCCTAGAACCTGGAGTTAACCCAACAACCTTTTAAACAGGAAAAAGGCTTCTTGATATCCACAGAGAATAAAATGTAGGATTAACAAGTCTCTGTAAAACCTTTTGTAGGAAACAAGACCTGTGATCTGTCACCAAAGATATCTCTAAGGAATACACTCTGGGGATTATCTAATCAAACAATGCATCACCTTTATATCGAAAAAAAAAAGACCAGGAATTAATCATAGAAGGTCTCCATAGGGAATACATTGCAGGTTTGGTATTGAAGATGGAAACGGCACTAGAAACTCACTTCAGACATGGTCACTTCTGTAAAAAGGGGTCGCTGAGGGTTCAAAGTTCATGTGTAGCCTCGGTTTTCGATAAGTCTTAAATTGGTCCTATAAAAGGTATCACAGCTTAGAGGTAAAAAAAAAATAAATTAATTTTGTTTCCTGTTTGTTTTGTTGCCTAATTGTTTTGTTTCATTTCCTGCTCTCCCCCTCCCCCCACCAGTTTGTCACAAAAAGGCAGTAGATCCCAAGTACGAAATCCTTCCGCCCCCCCTTCTCACACTCTCAAGATCCCCCTAACAAATAGACAAGGACCCCCCCCCCCAAGAAATGTTTGTGAAATCTCGCCTCCCATTGCCACCCAAACAGGTCCCAAATTGCTCCCCCCTCCCCCTTTCCCTAAATCCAAAGTCTTGGATTCCCCTGATGCCAGGTCACTCCTGCCCCCGTGTCAGTGCCATCATTCAGAATGCTGTCGCCCTTTGGCTCTGTAAAAGGACTCTGTGGGGGGGGGGGGGGAGGGGAGGGCAGGGAACCCTGGGAGTACAGGAAGGGGGGGGGGCACTGTTTCTTCCTCAGACTTTACTGCCCCTTTAACCGGCACAGCAGTGGTGCCAGGAACAACCCAACTACAACACTAATATTTCAGTGTTTTTTGTTTTTTTTTTGGGGGGGGGGGGGGGGTTGTGTTGTTTCGGATGGGAAATGACATTAAACAAACCGACAGGTATCATTGGTGCTTTAATGCAATTCTGAGATGACAGCACAGCCCTGTCACATCCCGCAGAGAATCCGCTTTTCTCCAGTAACCGATATGACTATTAATATTCTGTACTTCTCATTACCATCATCGCTGTCGTCAAGTGCCGTCTATGATACGAAGGTCGGCAGCTCTGGTGCGCCAGCTCCCTCCCTGCTCGGCTTTCCTCTTTGTTGCCCCCTCCCCCACACACACGCTGGTGGCCTTAATCCACTCTAGATTTTCAGGACGCGGTCAGGGGCTTCCGACAGCGGTGCGGGGCAGGGGTTTCAGATCCACGTAATATGTGCAGGTCCCCCGTTAGTCCTGTGTGAAACCCCCCAGGACGGCTCTCTGATTTCCTCTCCCTCTTTTCCATTTATTATGCCCCCCCTTCCCCCCTCCCCCATTACCAGATTAACTAATTGCCCCCCAAGAGATTCTGCCGTACACAGATCAGCAAATTCCCTTTTCTTTTTGGCCAGGTCCTCTATCAGGAGTCCTCCTCCTCCTCCTGCCATCTCATGCACGCTTTCATGTGAGACACGTCCTTACAGTTAATCTCCAGAATTCATTAATAAAACTACCCTTCAATTGCCTGCATTTTCTTCACGCTCTCTTTAAGTCCATGTTTCACTTCCATATCACACTACTCAATAGCCCTTCAGAGACCTATGCACTATTTCGCTTAAACAGGAATTTGCTATTAAGAGGACGGCATCAGCAAATATTAAAGATATTCCATGACCCAGTAATAAAGAGGTTATGTTAGTGTGCAGGGTTAGAATTACCGCAAGTTCTATAACATAGACACAGCTAAATTACACACAAGCAGTGCTATGGTTACCTATAAAACAGGATCTTTGTTCTACGTAACATGCAGGGACAATAAGAGGTCCTATAACACTAGCTTTGACCTTTTGAAAATTCAGTGGAGAATGTGCGGCCACCCATCTCCTCAACCCAATGCCAGCACCCTGTACCTCCTTTACCCAGTCTCAGCCCAAGACAGTGCACTAGCTGGAGGATGCAATGTATTGTTGCCCCCCCCCCCCCCCAGCACCTGTTTCTCCAGCAAGACAGTAAAAGCTCTGGATGCAGTGCTCATGGCTTCCCTGTCCTGGGCTCTGTCTTTCTAAGAGTTACTGCACATTAAAGGGTGAAATTGCCATGTAATGGTGGCAGAGCAGACATACGAGATGCTCATTTGCTCGAAATGACATTTCCTGTTTCGTTTCAATTTGTTTTTGAAACAAAATGAAAGAAAAACAAACAAAATCTTGTTTTCATTCGTTTCATTATATAAAAAAAAAAAAAGATAATGCTATAACTGTCTTCATAAAATACAAAACACTTCCAGCCCCCGCCCCCCACCATTCTCACCCCCAACTCTGCCCTCAGACTCTCTTATACTATGCATTTAAAAACTTCTTCATGGGGCACGAGTTATCTTTGATCACTGCTGTCCCTTCGCTATTGCTATTGTGAATGGCAGACCAAGACCAGCATCATTGTTAATTTTTGCAAAACAAAACAGCGCCAGCTTGAGCCTGGTGGCACCACTTTTTATAGCAAAACTCCTTTCTAATAGGAGCAGGAGTGACCATGTATTGCTCTTGTCCTGTCACGACATTTTCAACTACAGAGTAAGAGATCCAGGGGTTGGAGGAATAAGCAAGGATCAGGGAGTGTTTTGGGATTTCATGGCTGTGAACTTCACCTATTTCTTAAGCTTTGTTTTGTTTTTCTTTTTGTCTTGTTTGTTTCCTTTTTTAAAAAGTGTCATTTGTTGCTTTTTTTTTTTTATTTTAAAGAAATAAAAATAAACAAAAAACAAGAAATGAAATGAAAAAAAAAAAAAAAGAAAACAAAATAGAACAAAACAAAAAACATCTGTGCATACCCAGCACTTCCAGGGCTCACAGTGCCCCCTAGCAGCAACAGGGAAAACAGTGTGGACAGACAGGCTAAGTTCAGGACTTAGGGGCCATAGCAAAATCGGGCACTGAGCTCAGCGCACTGCTAAACGTGCGGTTGGACGTGTGTTTTGGACGCGCTAGATGAACGCCCAATGCAATACTAAACAGGAGGAACCACAGAAAGCTGCAACATGAAAAACAAATCTTGACAGCGCTCAGCCACTTCTCCTGGGAGCTCGATGCTATGGACGCAATAGGGACGTGCAATTTATCCATTGCATGTCCCTTTTAGCGCACCAGCTCATTCGAGTATTACTTCGATTACCCAAGAGAAGGGATATGCACGCATTCAGAAAACGTGCGTCCAGGTTGGACGCAAATTTTTTTGCACACATGATACTGCATTGGCCCCTTAGTCGGACAAACCCTGAGTTTTCAATTTTCCTTCCCTCCTAGTGGATACGTTTTAGCTGGGTAAGTCATAATCCAGTTAACACCGAGATAAAAAACAGGTGATGGTGAGGTGTTATGAGGGAGGGCTAACATTTTGTCAGGTAATGCTGATATTCAGCACTACCCAGCTAAGTTTAGCTGGGCATGCTGATCACGTGATGCTTCCATAGCAGCAGGGTACATGTGTGCTGAGTTCCCGTGGGACTGACCATATTTCACACTCCCAAAGGTGACCTTTCACTACAATCATATCCAATTCAGTTGGTAAAGACTGTGGCAGCAACTCATTGCTAGCCTTCTGGTCAAAGCAAGATGGCAAATCAAAGAAATCCAGTGGCATGAGCACTGACAAAATAGACCCAGAGGACAAGATGGCGCCAGAGGAGCTTGAGGTCTCACATCCTGCTCTCTCAGATGACATGATCACAGTGATGAAGGAAGTGCTGCAAACACTCTATTCGCAAATTCATACCAGCCTTGATGTCCAATTGGCCTTCATAGTGGATAAAGTTTCCCAGGTGGTGTCCATCGTCAATGAAATCAACATGAGGGTGGATGAAGTGGTGGAAACAATGGATGAGCTGGGTAGCTTGGCTACCAGAGACACACAGAAGATCGAAAAGCTAAAACATATGGTCAAAGGGCTGATGGACAAAAGCGATGACCTCGAAAACAGAAGCAAGAGGAACAATTTGCAAATTATTAGGCTTCCTGAGCAAGCAAAAGGGATCAATATGGTGCATTTCTTTTCACCATGGTTGCCAAAGCTTCTTCAATTTACTCCCCTCAGTGTGAAGGGTCTCATCATTGACAGGGTCACAGGACTGCAGGACTGGCTCCAGCTTCAAGAGACGGAAAGCATCCCCAAACTGTCATTATTTGCCTTCATCATTTTGGCAGTAAAAATATAATGGCAGCAGCAAGGAAGGCAGGGACCCTCTCTTTTTAATCAGAATTTCTACTCCCTTGATTACCCAGTTCCCAAGATCTGCTCAGGATCTTCTTGCAGACAGTTCGGCTTCCCCTACTGACCGGGTTACAAAGGAAAGGACTTGAGAGTCCAATAACAGGACAAGAAATTTACAAGGCGACCATGGCCCTATCATCAGGTAAAAGCCTGGTCCAGATGGGTATCCGGTTGAATGGTACAAGAAATTCTTGTTGCAGCCATCTCTGCTGCTGAAGAACTCACACAATTTTGTAAACACAAATTCATTGTTGGGGATCCTTTTTGATGCTAACATAATTATCCTTCTGAAAAGAGACATGAACCTAGAGGAAGGCAGTTCATATGAGCCTATTTTCCTCATTAATAGGGACATCAAAATGTTAGCTAAAATATTGCAAATTAGACTGGAATCACTTATTCTACAGTTAGTATATCCAAACCAATCTGGCTTCATTAAAGGCAAGACCCTTCACTGTTAACACAAGACAATTATTCCGCATTATCAGTTAGACAGACAAGCATAAGGGCCTGGGATTGATTCGCTCTTTAGATGCAGCAAAGGAATTTGAGCGCGTCTCCTGGCCTTTTATGTTCCCCTGCAGGCTTCATAGAGCGGATGGGCATGTTGTATGGTGGTGGTCAATGGCTACCCCTCTTCATGTTTTTCTGTATTGCGCAGTATGCACCAGGGCTGTCCATTATCACCTTTATTAGTCAACATGACAATTGAGCCTTTAGCTCAACTCATTAGACAGTCTGTTGACATCAAAGACTAAGTGATTGGGGATTGTCATCGCAAGAAATTGTTATATACAGATGATATCCTGTTGTTAGTGACAAACCCTAGCAGTTCCATTCCATAAATATTACCCTTAATTGCTGATTTCGGAAGGGTGCTCAGATACAAACTGCACTTAAACAAGTATGAGATATTTCCTACTGGCCCCAAGACTACATGCCCTCCTGGTCTTGCTGGTTTTAAGCTACAAAAAGCTAATCTCAAGTATTTGGGGGGGTTTGGTCTTTAAGAATTTTAAAGATCTTTATGTTAAAAAACATTGAGATTGTCCTCTTCAACATGAAGAACCATCTTAAAACATGGCATAAAATGACCACATTTCTGCATCTATGTATCTGTTTCATCCCGGGAAGGGTTTTTAAAGAACTAAACAGGGTTATTTCCTTTGGTCGTCTTTCCTTTAGTCATCTCTAATACAGACTGCATTCTAAAATGTTTAAGTCAGCCTTTGTCCCTCCCAATGCAGCTCTGTGAATCACAGTCCCGTGTCGGGGGACTGAATTTGTTATCATCTATCTAGGCGACTGTTTTATACAGCTCATTAGATTCTTATAGACCTCCTCTCAATTGAAACTATTCTAAAATGTAGATGCTGTTCGTTGTATTATACTCATTTTGTTAATTACTTTGTTTGATTTATTATCTTCACCAATAATCCACTATAAGTGTTATCACAGCACACAATTGTCTTTTTGTTATTTCCCGCTTCACCTGGTACAAACCAACAAGAATTGGATTACAAACTCTCTGACTCCCCAAATTTAAGGGTGGTATGGCCTTGCCAAGTTTGCAATTATATTACTGGGCGGCTAGACTAGCTGGAAACCTGGAGTGAGGAGTGGCTTTCCATTGAAAGGGTTTGGTTTTTTTCCCCCAGATAATGAGCTCGTGGGGTTTATTCCCCCTTCCCCTGCCTCACCCCATTTCTCACAAGGTTTGCAGGGGATGTCCAATGATAGCCCAATGATGTCCATCTGGTGCCAGTTCTGAAGGAAGGCCGGGGTTATAGAAGGGAATTTATCGCCTCTTACCCTTACATAGCCCTGCAGTCTCTATACTAGCCTTTTTTGATAATGTTGATAGTTGGGAATCAAAGGACTTACAATTTATCAGACAGGTTTCAGCAACTGAAGACTTTTTACCCTTTTATCAAGTGGTTCATTTATATAAGATTCCCACCTACGAATTGCTCAAAAGATCTCTCACAAAGCAAAAGGGAGGGGTATGGCCTATGAATCAGATCAAATGTTTGCTAGGCTTAACTTTCGCCAAAACTAAATTAATACCAAGATTGTATCAGTGTCTAATCAAGATTCTTGTGAGAAATCTCAAGAGTGTTAACGGTAATGCAAAGGTGGAATGACGAGACACTGCTTCACTTGGACGAGGATGACAGGGGAGCCTTATTGGAGGCATTTCAATCTGTTGGAAAAAGTCTGCCTTAATGCTCAAGTCTACTTCATCAAATTTATAAATTCCCTGTGCTTTTTCACAAGCTTAATCCATCCCACTCCACTTTATGTTGGAGAAACTGTGGGCAAGGGGGCTCACATCTGCACATAGGGTGGACTTGTCCTCACCTACAAGCGTTCTGGGTAAAGACTTTGGAGGTTATTTCACGGATTTCTGAGTGGGCACTCCAGCCTTCCCCTGAGTTGGCTGGGAAATCACTGGGATCTGTTTGTGGTCTCGGGTAAGACTAAGACTCTGGTGAATCAGCTGCTTTTGGCAGACAGATTTACCATGGCTCAATGCAGGAAACAAAGGCCTTTGTTGGGTAATTGGCTCTCCCAACTTCTTGCTCACATCAAGAAGCTGTCACCCCTGGACTGTATGACTCTATATGGCATGGATTTTGGTCCTATTATTCCACTGAACATGGGACCAGAAGATAACCACTTTATTCTTTAGTCGTGGCGTTGCACTTTGCTCACCTTTGTTGATTGTTTATACCATGTATGATTATGTGTCCACAATGCCTGACTGGAATAATATCTTTTCACATATTGTTGGTTTATTTAGTCTTTACAGAGATGAATATGGTTGATTTTCCAGAGGTGGAAGTGTATATGTATCGTTTCTTCTTTAGATAAAGAGTTAAAAAAAAAGTTGAGCTGAGTTAATCTGGTCATGGTGGAGACCATGTCTAAAGTTATCCAGGGCTATTAATCAAGTTTACTTAGGGAATAGCCACTGCTATTAATTGCATCAGTAGCATGGGATCTTCTTAGTGTTTGGGTATTTGCCAGGTTCTTGTGGCCTGGTTTGGCCTCTGTTGGAAACAGGATGCTGGGCTTGATGGACCCTTGGTCTGACCCAGCATGGCAGTTTCTTAGGTTCTTATGTAACTTGCCACTGCCGCCATGCTCAATATGAACCTCACAGTTTATAACGTCTGACAACTCATTGTCTGCGCTTCATCTCCTTTTCCAAAGCAAACTTGAGAAATAATTTAATGATATCAGTGACTGGAATTACCTTTGGCTGAAGTCTCTCTCCCTCCACGAGAAATTCAGCGCTCCCTTTGGAGACGGATGCCAGCCCCTGCACCAGCCTTCTGCAGGCGTTCTGACCAATTCCAAAGCTGTAGCACCTGGGGAAAGGAAAGAGCAGATCTCACCTACAGCAGTACCCTGGGCATACACTGGGAGTGCCAGGCACATGCCATGACCCGCTGTGACGTGCGGTGCCACAAACCAGTCCTACACCTCTGTCATCTTGTCCACAAGCGGGAAGGCTTTCTGTGTCAAATTTTGTTTCTCATCTGACGATAAGGAGGCTGCCCTTTAAGAGTCCCTCTGGAGACAAAATTCAGATTTTCCTCTGTGCGCTGATTCTGTAACATCCAGTTCCAGTTTTGCCTCATTTACTAGATTAAATCACTTTTGACATATCTGGATACTGCACAGTGCAAATGGATACTGAAGCTCAGGGTGTGGGTTTTTTTTTCCTGTACTAGACCAATGCCCACCCTTCTACTTTGGGGATGACAATGTCACTTCCCCATAGAATTAACTTGAGTCTTGCACTCTGTTGAATGACTTATCTATCACTAGATGGACTCCCTCTCTCTTTTTCCCTCTCTTCTTCTCTGCTGCTGCCAATCCTCATTTGTGTTTGCTTCTTTCTTCTGGAACTTTTTTTCAGATGGGATTTGGGAAAATAATATTAAAAATCCAATCAATTAATAGTCTGAGTTTGGGATTCAGATAAACTTTCCACAATTCACCCAAAAATAAGGAGATGTGTAAATATTTTGTTTCTTTGGTGCATGGTTATGATAATGTGTGGGGCATGAAAGGCACAGAAAAAGTGTAAGATGTGGTTCACTTGGTGCTTTACTATCAGTGACAGAAGCTTGAATGAAATTGAAGAGTTCAAAAGTTATTAGGGGGAGTCAGACACACAGACACACATAGGAAGCTAGATTATAAATTACCACTGAACCCTGAGGTGTAAAACAGAAGTCACTTGCACAGAGTTCAAAGGTTACATTTTCTGGAGGGCAGAGGTCACATAGTATGAAGGGCAAATTTAGGGTAGACGGCAGAGGTACAGTTTGGAAGATGGCTAACATGGCATGTAGGGCAAAGGTGGCTTAGCAATGTAGACAGAAGTCACAAGGCATGAAGGGTAGAAGTGTGAAAGGCATGTAAGATAGAAGTGTAGAAGATAGAGGTCACAAGGAATGTAGGGTAGGTCACAAGGCATGTAGGATAGAAGAGTAGAAGATAGAGGTCACATGGAATGTAGGATAGAAGTATAGAAGATACAAGATAGAGGTCATATGGCATGCAGGGTAGAAGTGTGGAAGATAGAGGTCACATGGCATATAGGGCAGAGTTCACATTTCAAAACTTATTTGAGAGTTTGTTCTTGAATCTACAGCTATTATTTGAGCTGCATCAATGTCAATACATACAATCCTGTAGCCTGGGCATTTAACTGCTAGTTCCCCCCTTACTATATCCTTCAGCTTCACTGTCCTGGGATATTGTCTCTGTTACCTCATTTTAAAATACTCAGCTCTTTTGCACTGAGGCAATAGCGGCCAGTTACCTATTTCTTTGTACTATGGATTTATCTCCCAGTTAAGCATTGTTATAAGCTTCAGTTTCTTGGGTCATTGGTTTCCAGGCACTGTAACTGACCACTAATGCATCAAGCATTTCTTTCCATGTGCTATAATGCATCTTCTGGTGATTCCTTTTCTTGGGGATGCCATGGGACATTGAAATCCAAACACTAATTTTGATTTTAGCCTTTTATTTGTAACCTGTTTCTAACAATTCAGCCTTCTACCATCATTAGAGACTGGAAATGCACATCGTGTTAGAAACAAAACAAACAGACACAGGAAAGGTCAAATCTAAGTTTGGGAGGAAAGAGTTTTCTGGAATGGTGGTGAAAGGACAACAGGATTTACTGTACAATTTGTTTATCTTTTGGCTGCCAATTAACTTAAGTGATTTTTTATAAACTGAAGAATAAATAATGGCGTGTTTTTCAGTCTCAGACGGCAGAGGACATTATGTGAGCCTCGGGAAACTAACTGTTCTCTGCTTTAGTTCTGTTTCATTGAGATCACACTGTCTGAAGGTGAATCCTGGTGGAAAGGGGCCAGCTCATGAGCCTTGCAGATCAGTGAGGATCTCAGGACGTGCTGGAATGAGGCTATTCTTCTGGCAAGAGGCGGGTGCTGCATCATCTTAAAGATAAAAACGCTTCCAGTGTGTGGCCAGTTGCGGTGGGGGGACCTCTGTTTTGCTGATTATTAGAAGTGCAACCTTTAGGAGAAAAAGCAGCAGGATCTTATCCCCCGTTTCCTCACAGTGGTGCCCGATTGTGGATCAGAATCTCCCTAGTGTCACCGCCCTCTGTCTAGAAAATGCTGGGGGAAAAAACCTGTATGAACATGTGAAAATGGTGACACGTTCCCCTCCTAGACAGTGCATCCTGACAGGCAGAAAGCAAACCTTACAGCTAAAGATAACAGAAATTCTTTGACTTCTCTAGAAGAAAGCTGTCTTTTCGGTTAATGAGAAAAATTGCTGCTTTTTGACAAGGTCAGTGGTTGTGGCTCCAGCTGGGATGCATTATCTCAGAGCATAACATACCTAGTGGAGAAGGAGTGGTGTCGCATTAGCTCAATGACTTTTCCAGTGTTGCTCACAGCCCCGTCTGTCAACAGGAAGAGCAGACGGGGGTGACCCCGATGTACAGGCTGACGGATAATCCAATTCAGAGGCGAGAGGATGTTAGTTCCTCCCATGTCGGCTCGGATCTTCTTGATATTCTCACAAGCGGTAGCCAAACTTTCCTATAAAGGAACCCATTTGTTACGGTGGTAGAGAACCCAGGTGCAAAGAAGGTGCTTGTATATAGGAGTCAATCTGCAAATGAAGGGGCTAAGACAAAAGCATGACCAGTATTCAGTTCTACCATCTGTCCTCATCATCCTGAATACTCTCACCCTCCACAATTAATTACCTTCAATTTCTAAAGAAAGTTATGAATTACAAACGTTTATCCCATAAGTGGCCACGTAACCTGTTGACATATTGTACATTAAAAAAAAAATGTTCAGTGTGCATCACTTGGTTGCATACATTTTAGGCTGCTGAATTTAAGAAGATATTTATCAAATTTAGGGACCTAAATTTTTAGTTGACAATTTGACAAAGTTTAGGAGCCTAAAACTTTGATTCTTAAATGCTGGCCTGTAATTCATTTGCTTAGATTTAGGAGTCTAAGGTAGGTGCCTACTGCTGAAAATCAGTGCTAGGTGCCATCTTCGCCCATAGCTACCTCCTTTTTAAGCACCTATATTTAGAAGCTCAGCCCTAGTCAATTTTCAAATTGGCTGATTTACGTATGTAACTCTCAAAGAGGCCAATAGATTAAGATGCGATAATATGAGCCATTATCACATATTAATTAATGCATTATAATGGCCTATATTAATTGCATGCAGATAGGTTTTAGCTAAATAGCATGCATCAAATTTTTCATATTCATGCACATATTATCACTAAAAAGCTTAACTACACCTCTCTGAGGTTCAGTTAAAAGTCTCACAATAATGGCTCTGTGTTGAAATGTGCGTGATTTTTCATGCATCATTTAGCTACACCAACATAGGTAATGAGCTGAGATTTACAATAACTGTGCTGCTCATCACTTAATTGTACATAGATTTTGCAGTGAACTTCACAGCAACTAAACAATGCGTAAAAAAACAGCAAATAGCATGCGACAAATTTTGCAAATGTATTTGTTTACTTTTTTTTTTTTTTTTTTCAGATGCTAATGCTTTTTGCAAAGTGGAACACACCTTAGTACATTGGCCTCTAACCCTTTGAAAATGAACCCCTACATAAATAACAAGAACTCCTTCAGCATGGAGCAGCTCGGCCCCTCCAGCCTCCTGCTGGATGGAGGTGCACGTACAGAATGCAAAACATCGCATCTCCCAATGAGCTAACTAGCCGCCAGATGGCCCAGAATGAGAAGATCTTGCATGGGAATGCAAACAAGAAACTGGCACTGCCCACCTCACTGTAAGTTTGACTGGAAGGGAAGAGCGTCTTGAAAGTTGAACCAAATCCAATGATATTGAACAGAGAAGCTGGCATAAGGCTCTTTAAAATGACCAGCATTGCATCCTGAAACAAAAAAAAGTTCACAGCATTAAGCAGGCTGTTGTGAGGAATAAAGCAGGCTGCAAAGTAAGACGGAAAAACACAGAACAATGTAAGAGGTTGGCAGAAAAGGACCGTTTGCTCCTCCATTTGTATTTATCTACTGGGCGGTCTTGGGTTTTTCCTGACCTTCCGTCTTCTCCCTCCCGCCACCACTACGCTTCCTTTCTGTCTGTCCCAAGCAAGCTTGAATTCTGCCACTCTTTTGGCTTCCTACAAACTCCATGGGAAAAAATCTCCAGCTATCACATTCCTTTCCATGCTCCCTCCCATCGGTTTCACAGAGTGGGCCAATGACCTCTTGTCCTTGAACTTTTCATTCTATTCAAAATGCTTCCTTCTGGCACTTTATTGAAGCCTGACAGATATTTAAATTTTGCATCATATCACCCCCTTCTCTTCCAGAAGGCACGTCGTTAGCCCCTTCAGTCTCTCTATGTAAGGCTTATCCTGCAGGCCAGGGACCATTTTGGTGGCCCTCCTTGGTATTGCCTCTTCCTTGTCAATGCACTTTTATAGATGTGGTCTCCAGCACTGAACACACAGTTCCCAAGTTGGGATCTCACCAGAGACGTCCCTCTTTCTATCAGTGAGAACTCACTTTATGCACTCTAGTATACTATTATCTTACCCAGCTGACTGGCTACATTGAGGTCATTAAAGATGGCGACTCCCAGATCTGTTTCCAGTTTGGTGACTGCTAGTTCTTTACCTCCATAAAGATCCCTGGCCCTTAGATTTCTGCATACTAAATACCTGATTTTGTAATTTGTTTTTATTACAGCCATGCCTTTGACCGTTTTCTCAATGTTTTAAAATCTTCTTTCATTTTAACCTCTTTGGCATGTCTACTCTGTCGAAAATTTTCATATCTCTGCAAACAAGCACTTTCCCATCTAACCCTTCCCCAATGTCACTTTTAAAGACATGGAGAAGGACCGGACCCGGCACTCTGGTACCCCCCCCCCACTGGTCACCTTCCCTTCCTCAGAATGGACCACCTGACTACGACTCTCTAACTAATTTATTTATTTATTTATTTATTTATTTATTTCTTTTATATACCGACGTTCGATCGAGATATCACATCGGTTTCCAGATAACTCAAAGAATAGGGTAGTAACAGCCCTATTTTACATTATAACATTGTAATAAAAATAATAAATTGTAACATTGTAATAAATATAACAAATTATACAAATTATAACAGGAATAACAGGATTACGTTGAACATTTGATGTAGTATATAACATATGTACATAAATGACTTGTTGATGAGGATATATTAAGGTTAGGTTGGCAGGGAGGGTTGAAGGGGGGAATGGGGGGGATAGGAGGGGGGAAGGTGGTGCAAGGGAGGGAAGATGGTGATGCGAGATGCTTGTGTAGGGGGGCGTGGTGTGTTGCAGTTGAATTTGGGTAGGTTACGTGTCAGGTGGGAATGCTTTTAGGAACAGCCATGTTTTGAGGTGTTTTTTGAAGACTTGCAATGAAGGTTCATTTCTGAGACAGGTGGGGAGGGAGTTCCATAAGGAGGGGCCCGCAATTGTTATGGCTCGATTGCGGGTGACGTTGAGGTGTGCAGATTTGAGATTGGGTACGGCTAGGAGGCCAGTGTTGGTGGATCTGAGAGTTCTTTGAGTAGGGTAAGGTTGTATTCCGTTGTTTAGCCAGTTCATGTTGTTGTTGTTTATTTTTTTGTGCATGAGGGTGAGGGTTTTATACTGGATTCTTTGGGTAATGGGTAGCCAGTGGAGTTCTTTGAGAGTGGGTGTGATGTGTGAGGATTTTTTGTTGTTAGTGATGATTCTGGCGGCAGCGTTCTGTAGCACTTGGAGGGGCTTGATGTGAATTTCTGGTAGGCCAAGGAGGAGGGAGTTGCAGTAATCAAGTTTTGCGAAGATAATTGATTGAAGGACTGTTCGGAAATCGTGCTCTTGGAGAAGGGGTTTGAGTTTTTTTAGAGTCTGGAGTTTGAAGAATCCATCCTTGATTGTATTGGAGATGTGTCGTTTAAAGTTGAGATGGCTGTCGATTGTTACGCCTAGGTTTCTTGTGGACGGCGTGGGTGAGATTTGGGGCACTCCCGGGTTGGTTGTGCTTCCTGGGTGGTCGGAGGGGGTGCACTTGAGTGGAAGAGAGGGTCGGTCATCGTGGATGTGAATGATTTCTGTTTTGGCTTGGTTGAGGCATAGAGATAATTGAGATAGCAAGTGGGATAGATTTGAGCTGAGTTTGTTCCATTTTTCCATGGTTAGTTGAATGGACTTGTTTATGGGGAGTAATATTTGTATGTCGTCTGCATAGATGAAGTAGGTGAGGTTTGCCTCTGAAAGGTATTTGCATAGTGGGATGAGGTAAATGTTAAATAGGGTTGAGGATAGGGAAGAACCTTGAGGGACTCCATGAGTGAGGGGCACTTGAGAGGATTCAGATGAGTTTGTCTTGACGATGTAGGATCTGTTTGAGAGGTAGGAGTTGAACCATTTGATTGTGGTGTCTTGGAGACCAATTTCTTTAAGTCTAGTGAGGAGAGTTCTGTGATTGATGGTGTCAAAGGCGGCGGATATATCAAGAAGTATCAGGAGGAAAGATTTGCCTTTGTCGCGTCCTCTAAGGATGGTATCAGTGAGAGAGAGGAGGAGGGTTTCAGTGCTGAAGAATTTTCTGAAACCATGTTGTGCGGGCTGTAGAACATTATAGGTTTCAAGGTGTTCTGTGAGTTGATTGTTGACTGTTTTTTCGATGATTTTTGCTAGGAATGGGAGGTTGGAGACTGGTCTGTAATTTGCTGGGTCGGATTTGTCGAGTTGAGGTTTTTTGATGATTGGTTTGATGATGGCGTTTTTGAGTTTTTCTGGGAAGATTCCTTGTTCTAGGGATAAGTTGATGATGTAGGTTATTGGTTTGACAATAATCTCTCTGATGAGTTTTAGGGTTTTGATGGGGATGGGGTCTAGAGGGTGTGATGCAGGGTTGGTTTTTCTGATGATAGGTTCGATTTCTGTGGAAGCAACGGGTGTGAATTGTGACCATGTGTGGATGGGAGGGGGGATGTCAACTGGGTCGTTGTAGTTTTGGGGAATTTTGGCGATGATGTTGTTAACTTTGTCCTTGAAGAATTGTGCTAGTTTTTCACTTGAGATGTTGCTGGAGTTTGGCTTATTGTCATTTTGGATGGGGTTGGTTAGGTCTTTGACATAGGCGAAGAGGGTCCTCGGGTTATATTGGTAATCATGAATTCTTGATGTGTAGAAATTGCGCTTTGCTGTGTTGAGGTCTGTTGTATAGTTATGTAGTAGTGTTCTGAATTTGTCTTTCAGGTTTGAGGTGGGGGTTCGTCTCCATTGTTTTTCAGTTTGTCTCAGTGTTCGCTTTGAGGTTTTCAGTTCTGGGGTGTACCATGGAGCTCTTTGCTTTGTAGATTGCTTGATTTCCTTCCTTATCGTGGGACATAATGTATTGGCTATGTCTGTGTTGATGGTTATCCAGGAGTTTGTGGCTGAGTTGGCATCATTTAAGTTGATTGTTTTTAGTGCCTCAGGTAGCACTTCGGCGATGTCTTCACTGGAGCATGGTTTGGTGAATTCGATGATTCGGTTGTTTGTTTGTATTGGGTTGGATTGGATTTGAAGCTTGGCTGGATGAGGCTGTGGTCGGACCATGGGGTGGGGGTTGTAGAGGGTGGTCCAGTTGCAGATATTTTGTTGTTTATGAATATTAAGTCCAGGGTATGGCCCGATTTTTGAGTGGGCGTGTTGATGATTTGGGTGAATCCAATGGCAGACATGGTGGAAAGGAGTAGTTCGCTTGTGGGGGAGGGAGGGTGGGTGTCGATATGGAGATTGAAGTCTCCTAGTATGATGGCTGGCTCTTGTAAGTTTATGTGGGTTGTGATGGATTCAATCAGGGGGGAAAGGTTATGTTGTAGGCAACCAGGTGGGGCATATAGGAGGAGTATTTGGAGATGTTTTGATTTGAATAGGTTGGTCTCGATAGGAGGTGGTAAGTTAAGGGAGTGGGAAGAGAATTTAAGTTTTTGTGTGCTAGGAATAGTAGGCCACCTCCCTTTCTTTTGCTTCTGGGAATGGAGAAAATATTGTATGTGTTTCTGGGCAGTTGATTGAGTAGGACTGTATCAGAATGTTTCAGCCAGGATTCGGTTATACAGAATATGTCTGGTTGGTCATCTGTGAGTATGTCATGGATGACTGGGATTTTTTTGGTGATCGACTGTGCATTAATGAGGAGGAGGGTGATGAGAGTGATTGTGGTATAGGGTATGTTAGGGTTGGTGTGAATTTTGGTGAGGCGTCTAGTGGTGGGTGTGGCTTTAGGAGTGTGGTGGTGGTTGTGGCGATGGATTAGTTTGGGGATGTATTGGTCTGAGGCCATTGTGTGGGTTTTGAGTGGTGGCAGGGGTTGTCAGGTTGTTGAGTGTTGGATGGTTTTTTTTTTTTTTTTTTTTGTTTTAGAGATTCATGTGTTGAGTGTTGGAAGGAATATATGGGGGCTGGCAGTTGCTGGGGGCTGTGGAGGGATTGGAGGGGAGAGCAGTGAAGACAGAGGAGTATACGGGGTACACAAAGGGAGTGCACTAAGGAGCGCACAAAGGAGCAGGCTCCTTTGGCGTGCTCCTTAGGCGCGCGGCGCCTGGGAGTCTGTTACATTTGAAATTAAAGGGCTAAACAAGGTTGTCCCCTGATTGGCTGTGCGCCGGCAGCGTGTCCCTCGGAGGCGGAGGAAGGTCGGCCCGATGACGTCAGCGTTTCTCGGCGGAAGGCAGGGGCTGCCTCGTGGTCGGGGTCGGAGGCGGTCGTGGGTAAGTGAAATCAACTAATGTTGCTCAACAAATTTCTCACCTAGTTTATAATTTTAGTTCCATCTCCCAGTCTGGCTATTTTGCTTACAAGGCATTACTGAAATGCAGATAGGCCAAATCTAAAGCATCTCCTGATCACTTCATCAAAAAGCATTACTTATGGGTAAGCACTGGGGATGCATTGCAATGTTAGATGGTAGTGACACTGATATGATTATTTATTATAATAGCATCTACACCAGATTGCTTTACGATAAATTACATGTAGTACATGCACAGTGAGTCCCCTGTCCTAGAGAATTTATAATCTAAGGGCCTAATTTTCAAAAGCATTTACATGCTTAAATCTGGGTTTTACTCATGTGAATGCACTTTGCCCATGTAAATGGGCTTTTGAAAATTGCTACAGTATAAGCCATTGAAATGCCAATGTTTTATCCATATTTAAAGTACACTTACACGTGTGAAACCTATTGATAATTCAATGGCATATATTGTAGCAATTTTCAAAAGCCCACTTATATGCATAAAGGGGTAGATTTTCAAAAGCGCGCATCTGCGTGCGGTTCCTGGCGCGAGCACATGGACGCGGCGCTTTTATAACATGCATGTGTCGCCCTCCCAGTCCGGTTCAATTAAGGAGTGGACTGGGAGGGAACTTCCCTATCCCTCTAACTACTCTTCCTACCTTTTCCCCTCTCCTCCCCGACCCCTGTACATAGTCCTTACTGCTCCTTCCGAGCAGAAGCAACTTCCGCGTGCCAGCAGCTGGCCATTGTTCGCTTCCCCGGGACAGGGCCTAATGGCCGCTATCCTGGTCGGCCCCCGCCCCTCTTCACCCAGACCTCACCCCTTTTGGATGGCCTGGTACTTCTCTGCATACCAGGGGGTATGTGCGTGGTTGGGCCATTTCTAAAATGCGCACAGCGCGCGCACAGACCTGCCACGCACATATCTCCCAGATTTTAAGCGCGCTGCCTTTTGAAAATTCGGCCGAATGTGCATTTCATGTATAAAATTTCCACTTTTTGGCACTTCTGGAACAGTACAACAGTGTTGAATCGGTTACCGTTTATGAAGTTAAAAGGAACTTCCCTCTGAAGAAGCCGTGGTTGGTAAAACACTTGGGGTATGGGGTAAAATGAATAAATAACCAGTTGTATATATGTATGTAGGTATGTGAGTGGTTTTATATATGTGAATTTGCACATTTTAAGTGTATATGTATATATGTATGTGGTCAAGCTTATTGTATTCATGTATGTAACATATGTATTTGTGATTATATATTTGTATAAATAAATCGTTTATATTTTTGGTAAAGGTTGCTATTAGATTTTGTTTCCTTTGGTTATACCCTCTTCTCCTCCCTGGCCTTCACCCCTGCCCCCCCCCCCCCCACTCCAAGTACCTAGTTTTTCCCTCCTCGCATCCCTTAATGCCTGCTTTTAACACATTTCATTGCTCTCAGACTATTTGAGTTAATTATCAGCTGTTAATTATATATATATTACCTTTTATACATAGTTATGCTATTTTCTGAACGACTTATTTATTCTTTTCCCTGCTAACCATATATATATGCTACCATCTGTACATAGTCAAACACAAATATGTTAATGCTACTCTCTTAACACTCTTTTACCCCCTTACTGCTGTATTTAATTACTCTCCTGTTATCAATATATCACAACAATTGTTCCATGTGTACCGATACGATGTGCAAATGGTTATCGGTATATAAAAGCTATTAAATAAATAAATGTATACATTGTAAGGAATCTTTATTCACTTTCAATTGTATTTTGTGCTTTGTGGATTGTTTACAAATACCATCTTGGAAGTTCAGATAAAATGTATTCCACCCATTAAAAAAGGTTGAAGGAATATCAAACAACTGTCAGTATGGTTAAATGGTCCTTTGAAAGTCTATTAAAGCCAAAAGGCATCTTTTAAAAAATGAAAAGCAAGTTCAAATGAATAAATTAACAAAGATCATAGGTGTAGATTGCCACAGAGGCAAAAACCAATAATAAAATCATTTTCAAGTACATCAAAAGCAAGAAGCCAGTGAGGGAGTCCATAGGACCACTAGATGACCAGGGGATAAAAGGGGTACTCAGAGAAGGCAAAGCCATCATGGAAAAACTAAATGAATTTTTTGCTTTGATCTTTACTGAAGAGGATGTTGGGAAGATACCCAAACTGGAACCATTCTTTGAAAGAGGAACTGAAGCAAATTACTGTTAAGATGGAGGATGTATTAAAGCAAATTGACAGGCAAAGTAGCAACAAATCACCAGAACTTGATGGTATTCTGAAAGCACTCAGATATGAAACTGCAGATCTGTTCCTCTTAATCTGTAATATATCAATAACATATCTGTACCTGAAGGCTGGAGGTAGCCAATGTAATGCCAAGTTTTAAAAAGGGCTGCAGGGGTGATCCAGACAATTACAGACCAATAAGCCTGACAACAATGTCATGTAAAATAGTAGAAACTATAGTAAAGAACAAAATTTTGAGTAAATAGAAAGGCATGGCTTAATGGGAAAAAGCCAACATGGTTTTAGCAAAAGGAAGTCCTGCCTTACCAATATATTAGAATTCTTTGAAGGTGTATATAAACACGTGACTAAAGGTGAACCAGTTAATATAGCACACCTGGATTTTCAGAAGGCATTTGATAAAGTCCCATTAAATAGACTCCTCAGAAAATCACAAAAAGTCATGGGATAGGAGGCAATGTCCTATTGTGGACTGGTAATTGGTTAAAAGATAGAAAACAGAGTTTTCTCAATGGAGGAAGTGAATAGTGGATTGCTCCAAGGATCTCTACTGGGACCAATGTTATTAACATATGTATAAATTATCTGAACAAGGTGCAATGAGCAAGGTGCTCAAACTTTCAGATGATACAAAATTATTCCAAGTAGTTAAAATATGAGCTTATTGTGAGGAATTTCAGAATGAAATGTAATGTAGATTTTGTCAATTCACGCATATCCAGCATAGCCCTCTGCTTCAACGGCAGGGGAGCAAGTCTGATATTTCACTTTCAAAGCAAAGCCAGCATAGCTCTCTGCTTCAACGGCAGGAGAGGAAGTTTGACAATTCACGCATATCCAGCATAGCCCTGTGCTTCAATGGCAGGGGAGCAAGACTGATACTTCACTTTTAATGCATAGCCAGCATGGCTCTCTGCTTCAACGGCAGGGGGGAATGAAGGTGGATCTATATTCAGGCAACAATCAACAAGGACTGAATTACATAGTCTGAAAAAACAGATAAGCATGGGTGTAGCTTGCTTATTGCGGTGGTTAATACCCCTAACTAAATTAAGCTATTTCACTTAGATGCAGGTCCAACACTGCTCTCTACATTAATGGCGGGGGTGGAAGGGAAATAGAATAAAAAAAAAAAGGTTACTAAGAGCCAAGAGAAACAGATAAGTATGTGAAAGAAAAAAAAGTGCGAAAGTTTGCTGGGCAGACTGGATGGGCCGTTTGGTCTTCTTCTGCCGTCATTTCTATGTTTCTATGAGTGCAAAGTGATGCACAAAGGTAAAAATAATCATAACTCTGTATACACAAAACTGGGTTCCATATTAGAAGTTACTAGGGCCGGCTCTAGGACAAATGGCACCCTGGGTGAAAATGGGCTTCCTGTCAGCTCTTCATTTTCTTTGTTGCTAATGGGCGATGCCAGCAGTACCCAGAGTGCTTCTCAAGTCACAGCATCCAGGGCAACTGCCCAGCGTGCCCTACCCAAAGGCCAGCGCTGGGAGTTACCACACAGGAAGAGGACCTTGGGATCACTGAGGACAGGACAATATGTTGAAATCTTCCGCTCAGGGCACAGGTGCATCCAAGAAAAGCAAATAGAATGGTAAGAATTATTTGGAAAGAACGAGAAAACAAAACTGGGAATATAATAATGCCTCTGAATTACTCCATGGTGTGGTCACACCATAAAAATGGAATGTTGTGTGCAATTCCAATTGCTGCACCTAAAAAAAAAAAATAGAACTAGAAAAGTTAAATCTGCTTAGAACAGTGATCTAGTAATACGTGGAATATGAATCATCAAATAAATAAGGAGAAGGGCAACAAAATGATTAGATGGATGGATCGGCTCCCTTATGAAGAAAGAGTAAACCAGAATGCTCTTCAACTTGGAGAAGAGACAGAGGGGATATGTAGAGGTTTATAAAATTACTAGGGAATGGTTATTTATGCTATCAAAATGTATAGGACCGGGGAACATTCCTGACAATAACAGATAGCAGACTTAAAACAAATTTAAGAAAGTTGTTTTTTTGTTTGTTTTTTTAGTCAACGCACAATTCAGCTATGGTACTTCTTGCTAGTAGATGTGGTTATGGCTGGTAGTATAACTAAGTTTAAAAAAAAAGGTTTGGAAAAGTTTCTAGATGAGAGGCCTGCAAATAGTTATAAGCCAGATAGATTTTGCTTCCTCCACCTCTTACGTCTCGCGTAGAGCAACATGAAACAGATTTTCATATTGGAATTTCCCGGGTATATCCAGGTGACCCAGCCTGGCCGCTGTCAGAGCCAGGATGATGAATCGGATGGATCATGGGTCTGACCCAGCAAGGCATTTCTTGTGTTATGATGGACTGTCCGCAGCTGTAGAAAAGAGATTGCAGGCGGTGATGACACTATCAGTAGATGCATAAAACAGACTGCAGAGTGAGCTGGAGATGCCAGTGAGGGAGAAAAAGATAATTATCACATCCACCAGCCCTTCTTAATGCATCTGTCCAGAGAAGGGGGCCTCGCTCTCGCTTTCATCTCTCTCTCTTTGGAATGCCTTTCCTCTTTCCAGAATGCTGTTTTTTGTTTGGTTGTGACAGGGGCTGGTTTTTCACTTTCTGCTAGGTGTCACATTGCCACAATCTTCTTCCACACACTCAGAATGGATGAATGATATTTTAGAGCGAAAAAAATAACCTGAATTGCACGAAGCATCGCAAACAAAGTGACAAGCTGGCAGCCTTATCTTTCCACCTGTGACCAAAATGGCACTGGCTCCCAGGCACTTCCAGATGCACCTTGCTTCACTATCCTTTTTGAGAAACGTGCATGTACGCACATACGTGTGCATGCATATACAAATGTGTGTGTGTGTGTGTGTGTGCACATCCATATAAGAATGAGAAATAGAAACATAGACAATGAAAGGAGTAAGAATCCTAAAGCCCATCTACTCTGTTTAATTTCTTTCCTGGTGCAATATCATGGACCCTATTGATCTCTGACTTTCCCCTCACTTCTTTGAGATTAAAGATCCTCTGTGCTTATCCCAGACTTTCTTGAACTATATTACTGTTTTTATCATTTTCACTAGCCTGGGGGTGACATGGCTGCATTTGTATTTGTTTTCTGTCCGAAATAAACGTGCATTAGTTGCTTACTTCCCTGTCTTTGTGTGAGTAGGTGGGATCTGTAATAAACAGTGCAGGTGTTTTACTTGTGTGCTTACATATGTTAGTGACTTCATGCATAGAAACATTTATGGCAGCAAACGATCATATGGCCCATCTAGTCCGCCCAAACGTCCAATTACTTTGGCTTTATAACTCCCAGGCCAAGAGGACTGCAATGCAAATCAGAAGTCCTGAGATGCAAGTTAAAATACCGTCGGCACTGACCAGGTGTACTGAGATCCGCTTGAATGAAAAGGCTTTGTAAATCTAAATTATTATTCACAGTAACAATAATCATGGCTAGTGGCGGCAGATCCTTTTCACGGTGCCGAGCACTCTAAGTGCTACTGACTGCTGAAGGCAAACCTTTCTTTCGCTGCTTTAAGAGAAGGGGCCCGATTCTGGGCTGTGCTGGGCAGTCCCCGATCTGAAGCGAGTGGAATTCAGCTTCAGCACCAGGGACAGCTCCCTCCGGACACAGCCAGGCCGCCTCCCCTCTAAAACGCTTCACTGGGAAGAAATCCCGAAGCATTCGGGTCCCCCTCCCAGTGCCGGGGCAGTGATAAACAGCCCGAGCTGCTGTAATTTCCGTGTCGCTGAGCCTCTTCCCTTCGGGAATACTGGAGCGACGAGTGAGCCACGGTGACTGCTGCAGGGCAATTTCAGCTCCTAAATTGAGCGGACTGCAGACATTTACCAAACCTAGCACAGCAGCAGGCAGGGTTTCTCTGTCTTCTCTGCCGATCATAAACTGCGATCTGTCTTCAGAGAGATATGCAACCTCCCCTTACGTTCATTCTCTGGCCTTCCCTTCTTCTCACTGCACTGTCACCTTCCCTCTTTCCCTCACCCCTGCTGTATCATCTCATTGCCCCTTCTTTCCTGTTTCTCTCTCCTGTTTCCCTCCTGCTCTCTCTTCATATCTTTCTTCCACTCTAGTTTCTGACACAGACTCAGTTCTCTTTTATTTTGGATACTAAATGGGAGATGAAAGTGTATATTACCAGCAAAGGGAGGGGAGTCCAGGAATTATACTAACTACATGCACACATGGAGGGCAAATTTGGCAAGGTGCATGGCCCCTGGGTACTTTTCTAGCAGCCCTCTACTTTGCTCCTATTTTTGCAGGCAGAGGAAGGAGGAGCAAAACTGAGTAGATCTGGAAATTCAGTTCCTATCTGCATTGTTTACTCCCCCAACCTAAACCCTTCCTGCTCCTGCTCCCCTCCTCACCACCACAACACCCCAAACAGCTCTTTTTCATGTAGATAAAACTATGCATGTTGTGAAAGTTTGCCCAAGTTTCCATCCATGACAGGGAGAGCAATTATCAGCTCCGGCAATCTAGCGAGGTAACTCCACAGTTTTTTTTTAGTTAGATCCTTTCGACTATTGTTTCCCCTATGCACAACCATCATTCAATCAACACTACTGCTCTTTCCAGAAACTACAGGTCAGCTTGTGGGCCGATCTGTCAGAGTGGTGTGTGTATATATTGGGAGAACCAGACATGGGAAACGTGGTGTGCATGGATACATCAGGTAAGATCAGTGTGCAAACAGTGGTGTGTAAGTTAGAATTAGAAGACCTGGGAAATTTGTCAGAGTAAGCAAGATTATGCTGCAAATTCTGGCAAGGGCAAAAAATGTGCATAGGTTAGATTGCAGAGCTGATGGGTATACGTAGGGGTGCATGCATAGGACAATAGGTAGGAGAAGGGCAAAATGTGAGATAGGGATAGGTAATTAGCACAAATTAATTCCATTCATGCAGAAACATCTCTCATCTTGGCCCTGCCTGTGCTGAGGTCTGACATGTTATACAGTAACCGATTTTCTTTCTTTTTTTAAATAGAGGTCCATTTTCAGGAAGATTTACACGGATGACTTAGAAGTTATCTGACTAAATGAATGTTTGGGCACTTAGCCAGCTATATTTTAGGAAGCTAATAAGTTAGGCAGATAGAATTTGAACGGCTAAGTTTGGAGCATTTCAGGGCGTAACTGGGAGGAGTTGTTAGCTGGCTAAGTTATCCAGTTATCTCCAATATTCAAAGTTAGCTAGCTAACATAGCCTGCTAAGTCTGGTCAGGCCAAAGACCCGTCCTAAAGTTAGCCGGCTAACTTTAAGATATCTGGCTATATTCAATAGTGTGCTTGCACTATTGGTATATACCTCCAAAGTTAGCTGGATACGTTTATCCTGCTAACTTTGCTATCTGGACAGTGACTGAATATGGACCTCATATTTTCTTCTCACTGACCATTATCTATATCCAAGAAAATTAACATTGACAGTGTGAACGTTATTAATGAACTGTATGAAAAACCAAGACAAGGCATCAGGATTATACCATCTCAGGAACCATTTGATGGAGGTCAGGTGGAATAAATGATAATTACATGGTCACTCTGGATAAAAGAAAACAGTAGCACATGGAGGTCTTTCTTTTTCAAAGTACCCACTATAATCAGATTCATGGAAGCACTAACTAGGAGAGAGAACCTATCCACAAGATCCCTTTCTATCAACACATTTTTTATAGCAGGGGTGTTGGCTCGCCGTACTCAGAACTGAGAACACTTGTGATAGGAGATGCTCTATCACAGGAAAGGGCAATCTGGCTCTCAAGAGGCCACCAACCAGTCAGGTTTTAAGGCTATTGCTAACGAATATGCATGAGATAGATTTTAATGCATACTGCCTCCCTTGTATGGAAATCTGTCTCATGCAAATTCGTTAGGCACAGTCTGAAAATCTACCTGGATGGTGAATGGAGAAGCGGAATTGCCCTTCTCTCCCCTAGCAGCACTAGTTGCTCCTGTGGAGGTATTTGTACTTTTCAGGACCACTGTACCTTGACCCGGCTGATGTTGACGCCGCTCATGCTCCCACTTCTGTCTAGGAGAAAGATGAACTCTCCCTGGGACTTGGTCAGATCAGGCTGAACGGTGTGCAGGTCATGGCAGAAGTTCATCATTACCACAGGATTGTGAGAGATATCTTTGCTGAGACGCTTCCGGATGATTTCGGTCTGAAAGGAGGGTGAGATTGTTACTGTTATCAGTTCATTCATATTAGATGTATCCTACAATTAGGCTACTCTTCTGGACAAGTACAAGTTTCATGTTCATTTTCTTATCACTTTTGCATATCGACCCCCTTCCCTTTCACACTATCATTGTGATGCATTTTATATTTCAAATTGCATTTTCTGGCAATCTCATCTCTTGCTCTTTCCTGCTCATTGTATTTGGACCTGAGAAAGAGCGTGTTAATTCTCAAAAGCTTGCCATGATGAGGGTCGTTTTAGAATCTGTTTCTGAGTGCCTTGCATGCTCGTTTTAAAGTTACTGGTTATGTGCTTAGGTCTGCTATGTGAGTACTTTTTTACCTGTAGTAATGGGAGACATTCCTAGGGTGAGGCTGGAATGATGCACATGTAATGGAGAAATTACTTACCTGATAATTTTGTTTTCCTTAGTGTAGACAGATGGACTCAGGACCAATTGTTTATGCTCCCCTGCCAGTAGATGGAGACAGAGTCAGGTTTCAAAGCTGACGTCACCCTAGATACAGCCCTGCAGTGACCTCAGCCCTTCAGTTTTCTCTTCAAAAGCCATTGTGGGCATACTAGAAACTTGAATAAAACTTGATTAAAACCAACTTGACTAAAAATGGATAACCGTAACTGTACTCAACCAAACATAAACGCTGAATCCCAGCAAGATTATAGATGCCCTGATCTAGGGATTGAACGACAGCTTACCCGTAAACCCTTGGAATTGATATTCATTTAATGGGCAATTCCTTGATACCGTTTTTGGGCAGCCATGGGTGGGATGCTGAGTCCATCTGTCTACACTAAGAAAAACAAAACTATCAGGTAAGTAATTTCTCCATTTCCTAGCGTGTAGCCAGATGGACTCAGGACCAATGGGATGTACAAGAATTTTGTTTTTCTTTTAATTTACCTAGGCTCAGCGCTGACCAGCTGAGTACAGAGATGGTCTGCGGCTGCGGGGGGAGAGGGCTTTGGCCATCAACACCGTGCTCGGCTTCCTGCACCGCTGCCTTTCAGCTGCTTCAGCAGCAAAGTCCACGCTGGGAACCAGCTACCGGACCAAAGCACTCCTCTGAGGGATCTCGGAAATCACCTCAGGAATTCTCAACTGGGGGAGGGACCTTTAGGAATCACCGCAGGAGAGGGAGGCTCAATCTTTTCTTCAATTTAAAGGTAGAATTTCTTCTTCTAAAGAGTACAGCGATCCCCATAGGGAAAGCACGTCCTCATCTGCTAGGAGACGGAGAGATACTGAAGGGCTAAGGTCACTGCAGGGGTATATCTAGGGTGACGTTAGCTTTGAAGCCTGACTCCGTCTCCATCTGCTAGCAGGGGAGCACATAACCCATTGGTCCTGAGTCCCATCTGGCTACATGCTAGGAAATTGTGAATTTTCAAAAGTCTGAGTGTAGTTTTTTTTGCCAGAAAAAGTAACCACATAAATTAACAGATGTACATGTGCATGGGTTAGTTTTTCCTCAGGTAATTTTCCAAGTGAAATCCACTTTCACTTGGAAAACTAGCACAGTCTTAAAATTATATATATATACATATTTGATTGTTAACCTTTATTTCCATAAGAAAGAGATAAAATGTTCTAATAAAATATTCTGGTTTCATGTTGAAGGATTGGTGTTAAGACGCTATTTCATCGAGAAGTCATTAAAAACATGAATAATGTCCCCCTTAAGAAGAAGTATAATTTTGAAACATGGGCAGTGTCGGCTTATGGCAGACACAAGGGGCAAGGCAGATATGAATGTTTTAATAAAATAGAAGAAATTATAAATCAGCATTATTCAGCTAAGTTGACATTTTATTTGCATAAAAAGATTTTGAAAAAATATACCAACGAGTTACAATTGGAGCCAACGTACAAGTCAAGATCAAGAACAATGCTTATATACCGGTATATAAAGCAAAAGAAAGACTGTTTGGATGGAAGTGCCTATTATGAAGATCTAAGGGAAAAAAGTTTTAGCAATAGAATACTCTGTATTTTATATTAAAAAAAAACAATCAAAATTATTGGCACCATTAGAGTTCTTTAGACTGACTGACACTTCAGATTGAGCTAATAAAATCTAGTACAATAAAGAGAAGACAGATGTGTTAAAATCAAATTAGTGCAATAAGGAGATGAGAGAAACACTATAATGAAATCCAATGTTTGAAGAGTCAACAAAGATAGTGTAATGACGTCCACTGCACAAGGGAGCAAAAAGATACATTAAAATAAAGTCTAATATGTGAAGGAAACCAGAAGCATTATAATGAAGAGGAAAGAAATGTGTTTTAATGGCTTCTGGAAAGAAATACATTAGAAGGGAGTCTCTGAAAAATGAGAAAATGCAACTGCCAACCAGGACACACAACAGAAATTGCTGGAAAACTGCAGCAAAATCATTAAACATGTACAGTATGTTCATCAATGCCATCGTTATAATGAAGCCTGATGCTTAGGAAAAGCAGACGAAGTTTTATAGTGAAATAACATACGCAGTGTGAGAAACAGAGAGGCAGAACAAAATTCAGTGCACTGTGAAATCGGAGAGCAGCACTATATCCAGTGCACCATGGGATCAGAGAGCAGCACTATATTATCCAGTGCACCGTGAGATTAGAGAGTGGCACCATATCCAGTGCGCCATGGGATCAGAGAGCAGCACTATATTAACCAGTGCACCGTGAGATTAGAGAGTGGCACCATATCCAGTGCGCCATGGGATCAGAGAGCAGCACTATATTAACCAGTGTGCCGTGAGATCAGAGAGTGGCACCATATCCAGGGTGCCATGGGATCAGAGAGCAGCACTATATTATCCAGTGTGCCGTGAGATCAGAGAGTGGCACCATATCCAGTGCGCCATGGGATCAGAGAGCAGCACTATATTATCCAGTGTGCCATGGGATCAGAGAGTGGCACCATATCCAGTGCGTCATGGGATCAGAGAGCAGCACTATATTATCCAGTGTGCCATGGGATCAGAGAGTGGCACCATATCCAGTGCGTCATGGGATCAGAGAGCAGCAGTATATTATCCAGTGTGCCGTGAGATCAGAGAGTGGCACCATATCCAGTACGCCATGGGATCAGAAAATGGCATTACATCTTGGGCTCAGAAAGGCAGAGAATGTTACAGTGAAGTCTGGTCTCCGAGAAGCAAGGATGAAACCTGAAGTTGGATTTTTAGAGAACTTCTGCATGGAATGGTAAATTTGTTTACTGTACTTATTGACGGCTTTCTCAGCCTGTAAAATACACGCTGCCCAAAGCAGTGATAACCAGGATGACAAATCAAGCACCACCTTCTGCCTTGGCCTCCAGAGATGGAATTCTGGGTACTAATGAAGCTACTGCTTGTCTAAAAGGCAGCAGACTTCACGCAGACCAGTGGCTCAAAGCTGAGATGGCTGTCAGACCAGTGCAGACCAAGTTAGTGCACCTGTCTCATAAACGAACCAAAGATACTCAGCTCTTCCAGCTCTCTCTTGCTCTTACCTTTTTCTCAGCACTCGGATCTTTTTTAGCCCCCTTAATGAAGTCACTTTTTCCTTTTAAGTACTGCTCATACTCTGCAGCCGTCATGTCACCTTCCTCCATCAGGATGTGAGGCAGGTGTGGTTCTGGAAGGTAACAGACAGAATAAGAGAATCAATAAATCCAAGGTTTTCAGAAGAACTGTCTGTGGCAGACCCTATAGTGAATGGACACCCCCCCCCCCCACACACACACGCACACACACACACGCACACGCGCACACACACACGCGCACGCACGCACGCGCACGCACACACACACGCGCACACGTGCACACACGCGCGCACACGCGCACACACGCACACATACTCCCCCGGGCTGGCTGGCATGGAACACACACAGCATCGGTGCCCACGAGAGCGACTGCATTTATCAGCAATGACGTCAGGACCCGCGGGAGCGCTGATGTTCTTAAGCAATTCCAAAATGTACTGGAGAAGAGGAACAGGTCGACGTTTTGGAATGGAACTCTGTCCTTGGAGGCCTCTGACATAGCCTCTGCTTCTTCTTTCCACTTCTCCAATAACGAAATGCTTAAGGACACTGAAATTAGCTGTGGGTTCCAACTTCTTTGCTGGCGAGTGCAGTTGCTCTCTGCATATTTGCCTCCCATTAATGCTAATGGAGGCGTCACATTAGCTACACCAAGCTAGCATGACATATAATTACCTGGTATAAATTGGAGTGGAAGGAAATTATGAACCCATCCAGGGTTAAAGTAAACAAGCACTCACTTGAATACTATTTTGTGCTTGCTTTCATACAATCTATTCTTCTGTCTTCCTCTGGTTTTATTGCCTGCTTCTGTGCTGACCTCTGCAAATTAATGGGATCGCTGCTCAGACAGAGGATGGTGCAGTTTTTGGAATCCAAGGGATTGCAAGATGCGAGGCAGCAAGGTTTTACCAGAGATAAATCCTGTCAGACGAACCTGATCAATTTCTTTGACCGGCTGACCAGAGAGTTGGATCAGGGGACAGTGCTAGACAGAGTGCACTTGGATTTCGGCGAGGCCTCCGCACAGAAGACATAAATAAATCGCCTGCCCTTGGTACGGATCCTAGAGTGACAGGCTGGCTCTGGTGGAGTAGAAGGCAACTAAGGATAGTGGCAAATGGAGTTTTCTCTGAGGAGGGGGGTGCTCCTAGTGGAATCGGTCCTTGGACCGGCTCTTTTCAACATTTTCATGAGCGATATAGCAAAAGGATTGTCAGCAAAGGTTTGTCTTTTTTGCCGATGATAGCAAAATCTGCACCAGGGTGGACAGCCAGGAAGGTGTAGAAAAAATGAGGAGGGATCCAGTGGATTTCGAGGAATGGTCTAGGGTCTGGTAGCTAAGATTTAATGCTAAAAAATGCAGAGTTATGCATTTAGTAACAAAGTAAAATAGTAACAGTAATGATGGCAGAAAAGGACCATATGGTCTGTCCAGTCTGCCCAACAAGTTTCTTATGGTAGTATCTGCTGCGCCGTGGAGTCCACCCCCATGTTTCTCTCAAGGGTAGCAACTGCCACGCCATGCAGTTATTTCCAAGCCTTATGATAACCCATTTAGGATGCAAAAATCCAAGGAAGAGGTACAGTATCGGAGGTGAAATTCTTCTAACATGAAAGACCAGGATTTGGGGTGATTGTATCTGATGATCATAAAGTGGCCAAACAGGTGGGAAAGCAACAGAAAAAGCCAGAAAGTTGCTTGGCTGCACAGGGAGAGGAATGGTCAGCAGAAAAAGGGAGGTGATATTGATTGTGTACAGGTCCCTGGTGAGACCTCACTCTGAATACTGTGTACAGTTCTGGAGACCTCACCTTCAAAAGGATATAAACAGGATGGAGTCAGTTGTAAAGCATTAGGGATGTGCAATCGTTTTTGCCGAATTGGAAAATGTCAAAGAAATAGTCCAATTCGGCAGGGGTTGGAGGACCCGAATCCCGAGACGGATTTTCCCCGAACTTCGGGGAAAATTCATTGTTCGGGTTAGCACGGGGGGGGAGGGGCACATTTATTAAAAAAACAAAAAAAACCACCCCAACCCTTCAAATTTAGTTAATTACAACCCCCCCCCCCCCACACACATTCTCCCGACTAAATTTGAAGGGTTGGGATGGGAGGTGGGGTTTCAGTTTTTTTTCGGCGAAAATTGCCAAGAAGGAAAAAAACCAACCCGTTGGAAAAGGACCCGGCAGATAAAAACAAAGCCCATCCCTATAAAGCACATGGGGATAGCAGGGCTGGCGCTAGCTTTTTTGCTGCCCTGTGCTAACAATTACTGTGCTGCCCCCCCCCCAACCCCCATTCATTCATTCTCTGTCCCGGGCCCACCAAAAACCACCACCCAGCTACCTTCAGTGATACAAACTTTAAAAACTGACACCAACCACCTCCCCCCCCCCCCCCCCAAACTCATGGCCGTGCAAGGTATTAGGTGCCCTATAGCCTTGCACAATGCCCCCCACTCCGTTCCACACACACAGTTACAGAGTTGTGCATTTACATTATAAATGAAAAATATCAAGTACAGGATTCTGAGGTAAAAATGTCTCTTACGTTATATTTACATGCACTGCTGTGATGCCAACTAGAAATCCCTGCAAAAAAGACATTTGGAACGCATATGGTATTAGGCTCTTGTGATGTGTGTTGAGTTGACCCTCTGAAAGCCAAATATGCTAATACACTTCTTATTAGAAAAATGCCTCACCTCAGTCACACATGCAGAACATAAGCAGACCCTCACCAAATACAGAATAGAGCAACCATAAAGTGGAAATACAAATGCACAGACAAAAACTGAACTGGAAATGGCAAGAAGCCAGACTCTCTATGCAGTGCAATAATGAAAAACAGAGCCATCACCATTCCTCAAACATAAAACAATAAAATCAAGAAATAAAATAAATACATAATCATAATACTAAAATCATACTAATAATATTATTTAAAAACTGATGAATAAAAGATCAAATAATTAAAATCTCATATACAAGTTTTTTTAAATGTCCCAAACATCAATAAAATATCTCAAAACAGCAAATAACACCTGAACAATAAAACTAAAAAGGATTTAAAAAATTCACACTCTCCATTCCTGGGAACTTTTGGTTTCTAGATGTCCTGAAATTGTCATGGATTACCAGGCAGAGAGTAACTGGGGTTGCTGTGCACACATATGCTCCCTCTCATACACACGCATGCTTTCTCTCACTCCCCCACATACATACACACATGCTCTCATTCTCTCACACACATGCTCTCTCTCATACACACACATGCTTTCTCTCACTCCCCCACATACAAACACACATGCTCTCCCTCAAACACACGCATGCTTTCTCTCACTCCCCCACATACATGTACACATGCTCTCTCACTCTCCCACTCACAAGCGCACATGCTCTCTCTCACTCACTTCCCTTGACTTAGCAGCAGCAGAGTCTCCTTCTTCAGCCCCCATGCCACTGGGGCATGGGTTAATCACTTTAAGGGCAATTCTCAGAAGGCCTGTAGAGCTTGCAGGACCATGGGTACTTCATATCCAAGGGACCCACAGGCTCTTTTTGAAAGAGAAACACCCCGGCAAGTTTCTCTCCAATCACCTCTTAAAAATAAACTCCCCACATGCACTTTCCTGAGACAGACCTTGCACTGTCCCTTTTTATCCCAGCACAGGGAGGGGTGGCACCATTTTTCAGAAGGTACCTACTTATCTGCAGAGAAACCTTTCCCAATATTGCCCCTCTGGGGGTAATTCTGTAACTGCACAGATAAATTCGCAGGCACTTTCATGCACAAATTCCACCAATATTAAAAGCAAACTTAAGCTTTGAAAATTATCCTAGCACAACTCCCTACATGAGTTACACCTGCTAATTTGCATAGGGAGGGGTTTTTTTTATTTATATGCACACTTTACAAAATAAAAAATACACATGAAAATCCAAACTCTGCCCAGTCTCTACCTCTCTACTATCACATAAAATTATGCACATACAGAGTATATGTGTGTAATTTATGCTTATATCAGGCGGGCAATTTTCAAAACAGCTATTTCTGTGGGTAAAGCACTGTTTGAAAAAAAAAAGCCTTCCCTATATATTACATGACACTGTGCACATTGTCGTACCAATAAAGTTTCTTGAATCTGAAAAGAAAGAAAGAACGAATGGAGCAGACATACCACTTGGATGAATGACAATCTCCACGGGTCGGTCATACGTGTGCTTGTTGGCCAGCGTGATTGTGATGCTTTTTGCCGAGGGAGCAGAGGGATCAGCATCAGCTCGGATCTCATGAGTTGGACTTTCCACACCTGTCGAGAAGAAAGAGGCAAAATCCTGTAGAGATGGAGGAGGTGAGGGCACAGAAATATCCGGGCCCTCTGTTGTATTCCAACATCAGGCCATGCTAGAAAAAAGGGTAATTCCAAAAAAAAAAAAAAAAGTGGAGGCAGGCCTGGCTATGACACTACCTAAACTTCAAAAGTAAACTGCATGGGCCAGGACAAATCTCCTGCCTGATGGGGCCAGCTGGGGTAGGGTGCATTACAGAGGTAATGTGTTTAATCCTGGAAAGGGAAGCATGACGACTGCAGCTACCACGGTGACCACTGCTAGTGAAAAGGCCAGTCCCGAGGGTAAGTCTTAGAGCGGATTCCTCTAGCCAGCGAGGGCAAATGTGCATCACCCAGGCATGCTATATGGGGTAGGAATAAGGTATATAAGCAAGGGATGAAAAAAATATTGGACAAGATTTCAGAAGCACCAAGTAAGATCATGTAGGTCACCTCTACGGAAAAGTGGGTGATCCAAGTATTATAAGTCAACCATCTTATTCGGGGTCAGGAAGAATTTTATTTTTCTGGTGCAGAATTTGGCTTTAGATGCCCTGTGTTTTATTTATTGATGTCCCCTGGGTTATCGCATAGACGGGCAATCAGAAGACCTCTGGTCTTCTCTAAAGATAATTATGCAGATCATGTGACCATGGAATAGGCTGTTGGTTTTCATGGCCCATAAATGATAAGACATAACAAAATCACAAAACCACATTGAGTAACTTATGAAGGAAAGATGGACAGGCCAAACAATTGAGCCAGAGATAAACGAAAGCAAGGAGATGAGGCAGGGGCTAGAAGCCAAGAACAAACCAAGTCAACTTGAGAAAAATAATCAGTGATTAAGGGGCAAAACAAGAGAAACTTCGCCATGAGACAAGCATTCCAAAAACTGAAAGATATTGGTCCATTATACAACAACAGCTGTTGACAAGTTTTGCTGTGATATTACTTTTTCATGAATCTTACCAATAGTTTGATAAAAAGATCAACCAGAGCCCCCTGTGTCTCCCTATCAATGAGGAAGTCTGGGGAAGAGTTTCTCTGGCTGCCCGCTCACCCTACCCCTCATCCAGTCACCCCATTTACTGCTTTGCTTATACAGAATGATTGTGGGGCAAGGATTCAGCTCTCACAGCTTTACTCTATTCCATAAAACAGTCCCCGTCTTCAATGAAACCCCATCTATTAGCCCACTGAGACTTTCATTACTTTCCCTGATTCTCTCAGGTCTGTCTGTACAGTGCTGTGTACACCTTGCAGCTCCTTGTAAATGTTTAGTAGTAGCAGCAGAAGCCATAGTCTGATTTTCAGTCAGGCTCACTCACATTACTACTGCCACTACTACTCTAACTTATCATTTCTATAGAGCTAGCAGACATGCGCAGCGCTGTGCAGATACATGTGCCTGCTCCATGGAGCTTACAATCTACTCTAAACCCACAGCCAAGCCCCATAATGAGGCTTTAGGAATTGTATTTATTACAGTAAATGTAGTTAAAATAAATTAACTGGCAGACTACATGGGCCTTTGGATCCTTATCTGCACCATATTCTTTGTGTCTATCAGAAAGAGTCAGGGTCTAAGAGCAACTTCCACCATGGTGGTTTTTGTAGGCTGGGCTTGACTATGGCTAGAGAAGGGGCCATGATGCACCAGCTTAGGGCCTTGAGTGGGTGGCTGCAGGCCCTGTGCAGAATCTCTTTTTTTTTTTTTTTTTTTAAGTTACTGCCGCTGCTGCCAGCATATCAGGACCCTACTGCTTTAGGAAAATGGCTAGGAGACCCCTCCCCCACCGGCACTGCCAATGGGCACCAGAAATACAAATCTGACCCTGTGCAAGGTATGCACGCTATACAATGTAGTCAGGTAAAATAGCTTTGAAAGTTGAGGTCTACAGGTATGTATTAGAAAACATAATGCACTGTTTATACCCCTTATTTGATATTTTTAACATCATTAGAAGAAGAAAGAGTGTTCTTTTGTTAGCTATGTATATGCTTGCCTTGATGCACATGAGACGTGGCACGTATAATACCGGGACGTCTCTACCGCTGCTGTGCACATTTATGGTCCGTGAAAGGCGAAAATGCCTCACTCTTACCCCAGAGCGCTGCAGATTCTGGCTCACCTGCGAGTAGGTACGGCCCTCGTATCTCCAGGTGGAAGCTGAACTCGTATTCTGTGGCATTCACCGCCTCTGTCTCAAGAAGCGTGGCTAAGCAGAGTTTGTTAGCTTGATCCGAAGTGCCAGCCCCACACTGATGCCTTTCTCTCCTGCACAAATAATTTAAAAAAAAGGTTCACCTCACAAACGCACTTAATCTCGGTGCCCAGGTTTGACAGCAGGGGTAGCATTCTGCCCTCGGGTATTTTGGAAGTCTTTCCTGGGATTCCATTCTCACCCCACTGTGGATGTGGAGAGAAGGGAAGCCATTTTCACGGTCATCGTCAGAGACTGGTCCGGAGAACAATGTCATTACTGGCTCTTGGAGCTCAAGGGTTGTATCTGCACATCTGCAACTTGTACGAATAAGCAAAGCCAACATCAAGAATGCAATAGTCTGCTGTCCCCTATTTAAGTTCATCTTTGGATTCCTAATTCAATTCCTTTTAAAATCACAACTGATCATTTTTCTCCATTCAGTCTTGTGTCTCATTAGCTCCCAAGACAGATTTTCTGTCTCCCTCTCCTTTCCCAATGTATTAGTCGATCGGGGGTAAATTTTCAGATATGGCTCAGCGCCGGAACCTAGGCAGCCTGATTTTGTTCACCTAAGACCCAGAAGAATCTAGTGGCTGTCTGAAAATGAATTTAAAGCTAGGCAGACAAACTCGAGCCACCTAGATTTAGGCATGCCATTGCAGTGCTTGGATTTGAGTGCCTCATTTAGATGCCTAGTGCCAAAAATCAGTGATGAGCATCCTGCTTTCATCCCCTCACATCCACCTAACCCTGCCTCCGAGGCCACTCACTTTTTAAGTGGCTCAATTTAAGTGCTCAATCCCAGTTTTTAATAGAACAGATCTAGTTGCCCAATTCTTGAAATTAGGTGGCTAGATCATTTGAAAATCGACCCCTTAACCACGAATCAAAAAGGTAGCTGCTGAAACATTCAGCTAATCTTGTTTGTAATGTGCATGATGTAAAGTCACATTTTCCTTAAATTCCTCATATAAATGCAAGTTCACTAATGCAACTAATGAAATTGCAATAACATTTTAAAATATCAGTTGACAAAAAGCTGATTACCAAATCAATTATTCACTTAATCAATTCTTTAACTAGATTGCTACATCAACAACCAATCGATGCTTCAACCAACCAAACATGAGATCAAATAATACTCGTGCAGCCGATCCTTTAACCTGTCAGTTGGCTGTCAACCAGATAAATCTAATAACAACTGAATCAGTCAATCAAGATACCAATAATCCTAACAGAAATCTGCAGTCCATCAGTCTTTCAATCAATGAGCTAGCCGTCAGGTGAACAGTCATTCACGAAACTCAACAAATAAAACCCAGTTAGAACTCCTTCTCTGTGCTCTCTTTCCCTGTCTCCCACAAGGTAGGTTTAATAATAACCTAAAAAATATAGTCCCAGGATGAAAAAAAGATATGAAAATGCAATCACAGAAACTCCTGCTAAAAATGTGCCAATACTGATAGTATCACAAATCTTAAAAAAAACTTAGACGATTAATGCTGTATACATATGGCAAGCTGATCACCATTTAGCAGGACCTTCATATACTAGGGCAACGTCTGTCTCCTAATTCTCCTGATGCAGGAACATTATTACCGAAATGTGGTGCGTATCGGGGACATGCAAAGTAATTTTGGACATTGACAGTAGAATTATAGTATCAACTACTCATACAGTCATTTGTATTCATCGACACTGTGGTTTAAAATCTAAATTTTGATAAAGATACTACTATGAGATAAGTTCTCATTTTTCATTGCATGCAATACAAAAAAAACCTTTGAAAATAAAAAAAATCAATATATTGAGCAAGGCAAGATGGACCCTTGATTACAATTAAGAGCAAGCAACAGAGGTTGCTATTAAACTAATTGAGATGCACGTTGCCCTAGTATATGAAGGTCCTGCTAAATTATGATCAACTTGCCACATGTATACAGCATTAGCCTTCTAAGTTTTCTTTAAGATTGGTGATATTACTACTGTTGGCACATTTTTAGGAGGAGTTTTTGTGACTGGTTTAATAATAACGTCATGATGACTCTGAAAGAAACTATTACACTTTAGAAGACAGTTACATATTCTAGTTGTTGGTGAATGCAATTTTTGGGAGAAGGGAATAAATAATGTGCGGGAAAGACAATATCAAACATTTATAGTAATTGCTGAGAATACAGGAGATATGGCTATCATTCCCTTCATGCATTGTGACTGTCACAGAATATAGGGCAAGGTGTCAGGACAGCAATGCTGAATTTAGGAATTATCTCTGGAGGAGCACTGTCTCCCCTGCTCTCCTTCTGGGACCATAGTTCTGAATTCAACACTGCTCGAAAAGTGATGGTGGTTGGAAGGTCTCTCACCAAACAGACTAAAACACTGGTTAAAGATCCAGCCAGATGTGACCAGCTTTTCCTGTAAAGAGCTACTGTGCAAGCTAGCGCATCAACAATCACACAAAACAGGCTAAGAACAGCAGAGACGCTATAAAATATGATTTCTTACAGTCGTAGCTGGTTTGCTGGAAAGAGAGGGTTCTCTGGCATGCAGTGATAAACTCTAGGAACACAGACTGCTGGAAGAAGGACTCTCACTGCGCCACTGGGTAATGTCTGGAGTTCGGAGGAGGTGCTGATCAAGATAGACACATTTTCCAGAGAAGGGATGGCCCCAAGGTTAGCCACAAAAATTATTCTTTCCAAATCTTCATCCAAAACAATTCTTCCTGAGTTAGGAAAAGATACCACTGATGAGTAGGAGGAAAGTGGTTGACAGAAACAGTTTTTGTCCTAAGAAATTCTAATCTCCTGAATTACATTTTGTTTGTCTAAAAACATTCTCCTTTATTAGAAGTGTCTTCTATTATCAGATTCACTCCTATAACTGGACCCATTCCTCACATACCAGAACCCCAGAGTATTACTAAAGGACGTGACTGGACATTGTCAGCAAGGGAACAGAAGGTGGGAGCATGCGGAATGAACGTGGAAGGTATCTATATGGAGCCAGAAGGACAGAAGCTAGCAGCTGGCATGTAGCATGAAGGTGGAAGCTGGATGTATGCTAAGTTACAAGCCAGTCACGTTTCATCCTTTCAAGAATGGGGAAATGGTCCTGACAACTGTATAACAGAAAGAGATGATATGAAAACGAAAAGTGCTCAGCTGGTACCGTCAGTTTCCATGTTTACATGCATGAAGCAGGGTAGGAAAGGACTCAGTTTATGCTCATAATCTCAGTGTCTTTAGGTAAACAGGAGGGCATGAGAAGTCTCTTCTAAGTGCATCTAACTTCAGTGTCCATGGGTGAATAATGCTCCCCAGCAACACCACCCTGCCTAAGCCCAAGCCTGTTAGATCTTGGCAGCTATGCAGCATCAGGCCTGGGTGATTCTTGGATGGAAGACCTCCTGGAAAGAGCAGATGCTGTGGGCTGCAGAAGGCACTGACACACCACTGCCAGTATCTTGCCAAGGAGAAAGTCACAGTCATGTGGGGGGTCATAATTAACATCTGTAACCAACAAGGCATGTAACACCATTATTAGGAGAGCTCTGCCTGGTGACCCAAACTTCAATATCCAAGAGCACCAGAGATGTGCATTCATATGATCTGAATGTAAAATCTGTTACAAATGAGTTGATTTTTAGTTCGTTTTGAGTCCTCTGAACTGAATAAGTGCAGTCCCCCCACCCCCCCCCCCAAAAAAAAAATCTAAATCCTTTTCAGCTCATTCAGTTCAGTCACATTAAATTCTATGGGATAAGCAAAGCCAGCAGAGCTGAACTGGTTGGGGATGGGACTTCGGTAATTATGCTTCAGCACGTTTTCAATCAGCCTATCCTAGCTGGCAGCTGCATGGATCGGCATCATCATCTTTTTGTAGGTGAAAGTGAAACTAGGAGCATTCTGAGCAGCCAGTTGATCCATTTTTCATTCAGCCATTCCTCTGATGGATCTCAGAGAGAAGAAGCAGAGATTTTGAAACACTATGCTTCAACATTTAAGAGTTAATGAACAATTAGAAAAACAAGCTTCAGCTTTAAAGAAGAAAGCAAGAGGTGCTCTTAAGAGTCACTGTCACTATGTCCTAGCTGTGCTGCTAGCAGCAGAAGAAACTGTCATCTCTCTGTCAGTGTTACGGTGTAACTACATATCAACAGGGTAGGACTATATTTCTGCAGCAGTTAGGCAGTGTGTTTCACCATCCGTAAAAAAAAACACCCAGAGAGAGAGATTGATTTTCTCTTGCAGTATGTGCAGAGTAGCCAGTAACTGACCGCAACAGGGGGCAGCCTGCTTTCTCTGTGTAAAAGAGTCAGTGATACTGTGACACTCTACTCATTCTTCTGTATGACTCTTGCACTAAGTTCTTGGTGTACATACCTTGAGGTGTTGACGGCACTGTACATAATTTCATACCTTTCACTCTATGACTGAGCGTATTAATGCAATTATTATTGGTGCCTTTTGCCCCTCTTTTCATGCCTTTGGGTGTTCATTCCACAGTCTGTGCTATTTTTTTTCCCATTTTTTTGTGCTTTAGGGTGTTCATGCCACCACAGTGTTTTTGCCACTTTACCCCTCTCACTGCTGCTTGGACTGTTCATGCCACTGTTGGTCCATGGGGTGTTCACGCACTCTTAGGGGCTAATTTTCAAAGAATTTAGAATCCTAACTTGGAAAATGTATTGGGGCAGAGTGCCTAAATTTAGGCTCCTGGGCTCATTAAAACTCTTAAATGTAGAATCCTAAAATGTGAGTGGCTAGGGAGGTAAAGTTAGGATGGGGAAATAAAGGGGTGAATTGTAAAAGTCCGGCACGTGCCAAAACCAGGGGATACGTGAGTATGCCTGGCCGGCATGTGCCGAGCGGATTTTAAAAGCCACATGGTACGCGCATAAGTGAGAAAGCCCCTAAAGGGATGAGGGGTGAGTGTGGTCTGGGTAGGGCAAGGACTGGAGATGGGTGTTGGGCGTTCTGGGACTTTTAACATGAAATGTACTCGTAAGTATTTACACACACAAGCTTGTGCTGGGGTCCCCTGCTGCGTAACTTTACCACCGCTATGGATGGCGTGTAAGTAATAAAATAGAAACATCTAGGCTCGTCAGTGGGGTTTTAAGGGCTGGGGCTAACAGGGGGAGACAATTAAACGAGGGAGACTAGGAAGTCGTATCCCTTAACTGGGCAAACTGGAAATGAACTGTGAAAACTCCTTATGGCGCTGGCACGTGTCCCTCATAAAATTCCCCCACTTACATGGTAAAGGCAGCATTTGCGAGCACATGCGCACATCTATATAAAATTGTGCGCACATGTACGCGCATACATCCTATTTTATACCATGCATGCATACATGCGCATATTTTATAAAATGGCCACATCCTTTGGTGCGAGCTGGTATGTGCATGTGCACCCATTCGGCTGTTTCAAAGTCACCGTCTCTGTTAGCAGCAGCAGCACTGATTTTCAGAACTAGACACCTAATTTGGGGCCCTAAATCAAAGAAAATGAATAAAAGGCTTAAATTTAGATGCTCCTAAATTTATGTGAATTTTCAGCTGAAAATTTAGGTTCCTAAGTTCAGCTGAAAATAGGTGCCTAGCTTAGGCTCCCAACTTTAGAGCCTAAACTTTTGAGCTCAGCTTTTTTTGAATATCATCTCTTTGGTGTCCTAGAGTACTGCTGCTTCTGCTGCTGATGCCTGCCAGCAAGTTTCATCAAACTTGGATGGAAAACCCCAAAGTTTCAGACAAAAATAGGACGCCTTTCTTCCCCCATTGACTTTAATAGAAACAAATGAAACAAATGACCTGAATGAAACGAATGAGCTTCTGATCCAAACCAAATGGATCCAAAAAATGTTCATGCTCACTTCTAAATGGTATAGAATGGGACAGAAGAGAGCTCAGCTGGTGCTCAAAGAAGAATTGAAAAAAGCTACAGAAAGTAAAGCTTATCCGAGAGCAAACTGCGAAATCATAAACCCTAATTAAAATTGCATTTACCCCTTCTCCTCTGTCTACCCTGCCTCTGTGTCATATTGCATAAGACATACATTTATCCAATGCACAAAAGAATGAGGCAACACATTTGGGAGGAGAAGCCTACTACAGTCCACTTGAAAATAAGAGTATCCTTCCATCCTCCAGCTCTAAACATACTGCCACGGCAGAACTGACAAATATGTAGAATTCTGGCAAGATTATAAATAATTTTCTAATTAAAAAATACATGAAAATGAAAACCAGCAAAGTGAAACCCACTGAGAAACTTAATTAACAGAAAAGCAGACAGAATAATGCAGCACAGAAAGCACTTTGGCAATCTAGAGAACATGCCATGATTTTCAAAGATATCTAGGGTACTTGATATTTTCAGAACAGTTCCAGCCCCCATATGCATCATAGCAAAGGCTTCGGATCTTTGCAGGTGCCGAACTACCAAGAGTTAAGAACCAGGCTTTGGCCTTGGGGGGGGGGGGGGGTCACTAGTCAGATGAGATCTGTCATGAAGATCTGATTCTTTGCACTTTGCCCCTTGCAGCAAGACAGCATTCATTCTTTAACCAAGAAAGCTGATGCAAAGTCACCGTGTAGTGACCTCAAGTAAAAGAGTTTAGCCCAACTTTGTGGGTCAAGGAAAGTTGCAATAACCTGCAGCAGATAACAAAAAAGAGAGGCCCCTGCTCTGTAACAATTGCTTTCCACTATACAAAGACCGCACTGGGCTTCGGGAATGTACCTGTTATTTACTGCTCTTATATTACTGAAAATCCCCACATAATTTCATTATTTCCACAATAATAATTCTAGTATGAATAAAAGAATCATCAGTTTGGGAAATCAGCTTGGAATGGACTTGACTTCAGTTTGTCTACTGTAGACTGCTTGATTTTCTTGTTTATTTACCAAAATGTGGAACAAAGCATAGAGGATTCTATGTCCTAGTGCATTTAGGATAAAATATATAGAAAGTGCATGGAGCCTGGGTTAGGGTGGTCGTGGTCTGAAGGTGGAGGTGAAGTCTGTGGATTCTCTTATTCCCCACAGCTTAGGCTGCATGGTCAGGCTTGGTGGTGTTTCTGACTGGGAGGGAGGACAGGTGGGGAGGGGGGGGGGTTTGCTGGTTGAAGCTGCTCTGATGTTTTCCTTCATTCGACAACAATTGCTCCTCCTTTAAAAGGACGACTCCCTAACAAGCCCCCAGAAATGGAAGTGTCTTCATTTTTGCTGCCTTGTATAAAAACACGGACTCGCCAGATAACAAAGAAAAGCAGGACTCCGACAGATGCAAACTCAAACACCATTGATCCTTTCAGGCAATTTAGGGAGCACTGGTAGGAACATTATTATCATTATGCCACAGCATATGGTGACTGGCAATCAATTCAGGTTTTTAGCACTATTGCTGCTTTTTCCCCTCCCTGCCAATGACAGGAAGGGAGGGGCTGGATTAGGAAGCTGCTCTGCTCTACTTCAGCCTCACCCCTTCCCTTTCTGTTCTCTGCCTGCTGCCTGAGAGGGGAGGGCTGGGGCAGGAAACAGAGGGCTGTTCTCTGCTGAGTGAGATTCGCTGCAGCTGGGAAGATAGAAAATCTTCAGTTGGCCTGCCGCCTCCATATTTTTTATCACTCTAGGCATAGGCCTGTTGGAAAATCCAGGCCTGTGGCCTATGTCCTGAAGCATGCAAAGCCCAGAATGCCATATTCCCTGAAGATCTGTTGTATGCCCCAGGGACTGAATGGGATCAAATGCTCTTGAAAATATGTAGTATATATGAACTTTAAACAGCTAAACACACAAAATTACATTGTGTTAACATCCATCTCACTAAACCGGGTCTCATCTCATCTCACGAATCATGATAAGTCACAGTTTGTGAAGTATCACGGCGTGTCCCACATCTGGATTTATTTTAAAGTGGTTCGGGCTGCACCAGGAACACTGAATCCTACCCTTCCCGCCAGTATCCCACCAGCCCCTCTCCAAAGAGAAGTGTGCCCAGAGCAATAACGTTACCATTTCCATCTTGAAATCTGCCATTTGACAGGCCACAGCAGTCATAGTAACAGTCATCTATTTTTGCCTTGTCTTTTATCTGCACGGTTACGATCCGTCTGCAAATTACGGCTTCAAACCCAACAACCGTGGTATATTCATTCAACGGGTAAACAAAGAGACCTGAGAAGAAAACACTTTGTTATATATACGGCAGAATCACTTATAATGGGCAAACCATCCCTATATTGGCACAGAACACTATTCTAAGATCTTTTGTGCAATGTACACGAGGATCCATGAAGAAAGAGCTCTAAACAGTGACCTAACCTTCTAGAATAGACTGAGTTTCCAGATCATGCTCAAGAACATACCATGGGCCTTGCTTGGTACAGGTTTTATCCATAGGTGCGATGTGGAAAATAATGTTCAGTAGCTCATCATTTGTAATGCTCAGCCGGAGGCTTTGTTAATAAAGTTATCAGGAATGGTTATGGGGCACCAGAGGGAACCCTGAGAAATAATAAAGAAATTCACTGCTCTTATTCAGTCTGTGTGATTGAGTATCTCTAGGATGGGGCCTACTTTTACATAAATAACCAGCACATAACTGTCTATAATCTGACACAGGTACAGAATAGGGAAAAGCCCTATCTGAATAAAGCCTTATGTTGGGACCAACCAAGACAGGGCTGGGAGACACACTGGGGTTGATTTATTATTTATTTATTTATTTATTTATTTATTTAAGGGTTTCTTATATACCGAGGCACGTTTGCAAAACATCACCTCGATTCACAATGTAACATAACTTAGCAACAAGCTTTACAATAATAACATTAACAGGTAGCGGTTAATAGGGCAGGGGATGATAATACGAGATATATATACAAATGTACATGTTAGTTTTGCAGCGGAGTTAGATTTGCAGCGGAGTCTAGCTGGAAAACTAAAGTGTAAGCCAGCTAAAGCCCTCAGAATGAGAATTCTTCCCTGAAAAGCAGTTAAATCTAGTCTAACGTCGGGCAGGATTCGTTAAGGCTTTTCTCCCATTTTGTGTCTATGGGAAAACCCTTAGTGAATCGGGTACTAAGTTAGGTGGCTGATTTTCATCACTAGCTGGCTGTTAGCTAGCTTATCCTTAGTGCCCTAATGGCAGGCCCCAAATCCAGCTGGCTAGATTTTGCACGATCAAATTTAGGTGAATTTTCAGCCTCAGCTTAATTTGCTAGATTGCTGCTGAAAATCATCCTAAACCTACTGAGCCAAAATCTAACCGGCTAGGCCAAGCGCTTAGCCCATTTCAGAACTGGCCCCATTGATCCTAGGGCTTGAGTACATGCTGAACTTGGGGACATAGTAGCTCTGTCATCCTTACTCGCACAGAAATAGGAATCAGTTATCCATGACCAGTTCAGAACATTCCGGGTTTGGAGTAGGGAAAAACTTTGGGTTAATGTTGCCTCCAAATTTCTAGCAAGCAAAGCTGGTAATGCACCTGTAGGATGCAGACGCATTCTAGAAACGGACATCAAGGTGTGCGGTATTATTAAGGAGAGGGTCTCTGAAAGCATTTTGCATGGGATCCACTTTACACATGCACGCAACGTAATTCAGGGTCAGCAAATAAGGACCTGTTACCAGTTCCGACATTAAGCACACCTGGGGGAAGTAAGAGACTCAGCTATCTCAGTACCCGGAGTGATTTTATGGAACACAACGCCCGAATACCTCAGAATCATGTCAGACATAAAAAAATCCTTTAAAAATGCCTTGAAAACATGGGAGCAGACCCTTGATTTATCAGTCATCTAAGTGCATCTTAGACTGATTCATGACTGTATAACATAGTGAATGTTGTTTTTATAATTTTATGTCTGCTTTTACTTTGTAAACCACCACGGTCGGGATTTATTTAATTTTAAATAAATACAAAGAGCAGTAGGGATTACCTTCAATGGACTGAGGTTCAGGGTTGCTGTAGGTCAGAGAGGCGGTCATCCCTAGGGCATAACCACTGACACAGGAGCTGATCTCAGCAGCCGTGAGTGGGAGGGGGGCACCACTGCTTCGATTCAGAAGCCCCGGCATCCTGCTATTGACAGCAGCCGACCTTCAGATCTGTAAAAGAAGAGGGCAATGTTGTGGGTTTATTATTTAGCACTACCTGTGAGGATCAGGATGTTCTTTTGCAGCTAAACAAAATAATTTCTAAAATTCACCACCGCGTAAACTTGTGAGCTCATGCACACTCTTCCCTGGGGCCCACAGACTGTGAATGCATCCACAGAAACTTCTGGAAATTCCAGTTTTAATTAAAGTTTTATTCTCAGCTCAGCTGTCACTTACTATGCTTATCTGTTTTCCTGCTAATCCTCTCTCTGCACACCCAGCTAGCAGCTACGCTCAGATAAGGAACCAGAAGGTGGCATGATCAGTTCATCCCCGGGGGGGAGGGGGGGGGAACAATGGAGGACCAGGGTCACTTTATTAAGTTCTGAGTGGTTAATATTTCCCCCGCTGCCCAGGGGACTATTCAGTGAGCCACAGGTATGGGAAACAGCATCACCATCCCACTTTCACAGTAATTATATATTATCAAACCCATCTCGACGTGAGCAAGCCAGGAAGAGAATTAAAAGCACCATACTGTTACAGAAGAGCTGCCATCACCTCAGACCACAATCACGTGTGCCACGAACTGTCAGTCAAACTGATAATATTTTCCAGTTTCAAGAGATCTTATGTGATAATCCTGCAAGCACGGAAGAGGGCCATTTTGATTGCTAGACGTTTCAGCAATGATACATATTGTATCTCTCTTCAGTAGACATCCAGAGAATCCGTTCTAGCTGACACCATTCCTGTTTCACTGTAAACATGTCACAGACGCACACGTGCGCAAGTCAAACATTCCCCCTCTCAATGAACTCCCGCTGATGGAGCAGGGAGAAGCTCCCCATCCCCCACCTCTGCAGTGCTTCCATTCTGGAGGAGGGGTAGACGGGGAGTGGAGGGCGTGAAGTCACTGGGCACTGAACCCCAGGAGAAGAGTCGTGGCACTGAGCCTTTTTTTTTTTGCACCGTGCAGGAAAATGCATCGCACCACCCTTGCAGAGCAATGAGACAAAGGCCACTTTCTCGAGCATCTTGTTGAAGGAAAACCAACCAAGTATTTGGTAGAGATAATATCTCTTTATAAGGCGAACGAATGTGTAAAGATGAAAGCTTTCTGGACCACTAAGGTCCCTTCGTCACTTAAGAAACAAACTAGAAATGAGAGATTCTTGGCGTGAGTGTTGGAACCAAAAGATGGTAACCATCAGTGACTCATACTGGTAGCAAGAGCAGTGGCTGACGGGGAAGAGAAGGAGAGATAAGATGGAGGGTGGGATGAAGCAATGGAAGGACATCTATTTTAAGAGTAGCCATAAACACTCGGTGAAATTAGGGCTAGAACCAGTGATATTCCGTCTGATCTCTGACTGAGCTATGAGGTATTTTCCCTAGGGTCGCAGGCGGGGATTGATAAATCAAGCTCCTGATAAGGCATCCATTGCCATGTCATTTGCCTAGCTCCTTCATCACGGCAGCTCTCAGTCTTTGAGAAAGATCCTGGTCTTGAGAGACGCCATACTTTTGACAGCTCTTTCATCCTTCCCCTCTAGAGCTTATAAACCTGCAGCTCCTCTGCTCGATAGGCGACGTTGCAGCTCCTTTAAGAGGCACACAAACACCAACAGCAATTTGTGCTCCAGCTATTGACCTTTCCCGAACTCAGCTTTGTTCAAAAAGAAAAGCAAATGTGTTTTTCTCTTCTCTTCTTTTTTTTTTCTAATCCAAAGAAAACTGCCCACTGTTATTAAACATCCCCTTCCGCCAGTCCCCTCTGCAGCAGTTTGTGCTGTATTCATATTAGCGCTGCACGCTGCCTGCATGGAGCTCTGATGAGGATCAACACAGCAGTGCCCAAACATACCTGCAATTGTGCGAGTGCTACTCCATCAAAGCAGCCTACATTTCTGACACGTCTGTACCGTTTTATTTTCCTGTCCTGACTGCCCTGGAACAACAAGCCTCTGCCTCCCATCACTGTGTGAGTTAAACCAGCTGTCCTGGCAGAACGTGTTTTAAGTAACAACCCAAATAATTCAAGCATCGAGCCCAGCGAAAGAGATATTATACGCAGGTTAGGCAGACAGGCTACAGCTGTTGGGTACTGTGCGCTATGGAAGGAAGATAATAGTTAATAACTCAGAAACAAAATAGCCCGAGGTTTTTAACTGTGCACATTCTCGAAAAGTCTGCATAAGTTCACTTTGAAAACTCCTGGGTGTACGAAGAAAGTACACAAAGTTATGCCTGCTCTATCGAGGACATAATCCGTGCAGGTCATCTTGCATGCAGGGAGAATAACTTTCAAACAAATGCGCTTGGATATGGCCACAAGAAGATATAAACAAGAAGATATAAAACCCGTATGTTTTGTAAAATATGCGTAACTCTAACCCACAGCCTACATAGGCTTGCACGCGAATACATGCACTGTATTGACACCACATGCATCAATATGTAAGGAACCCCTGGATTCCCTACCAACAAGGAGTGAATCAAGTTCCTGGGGAGGAACGGAGAGATTAGTTAGCTAGAGGCGTGGGACAAGTAGATGGTGTGCTCAGAGCCTTTATAAACCCCTGCCACCATCTATTTTCTAAATTAACCTTCCCCAGGGCTGTCCTATGCTGTACCAAGTTTATTATTTTCCTGGGTCAGGCTTCTGGAGACTCTCTAAACGGGTACTTGGGGAAAGAAAGAAGACAGAGTGTCATATCCCGCTAGTATCTGTCCATGTTTTGTACCTGTTTTAGTTGCCCGTCCTGCCTCTTGTTTCGTTGCTTTTTTGAGTTCTATTTTTGTCTTATTTGTCTTACTGAGCCCAAGGCTCAGTAAAATAAAATATATCAAAATAAAAATATCAACCCAGCCTTCATCAGTCCAATCACCCTTCCACCAATTAACTACTATTAGTAGCATGCCAATTGCTTTCACTAATGAATTAGAGTTCTAAGCAGGTATCACAATGACGCATATACAGCTTGAAAGGCCACTAGCACTGTGGACTTAGGGAAGCAGACTTTTTAAAAATGGGGTTGGACCAGAACAAAAAGTGCATAGTCTACTAACTACAGAGAAAGGAAAAGTCTTTGGTTTCAGTTAGGATTTTTCAGGGCAATCTGAATGACATTTTCTCCTTTCCTTTTCTTGGTTTATCTTCCTGTATCTTAGAAGAGTGGTTCTTACCTTGGCCCTTGAGGATATTCACAATGAATATTCCTGAGAATGATAAATGTGCATATTCTTTGTGGAGATTCTGGAAACCAGACTGAGTGGGTGGTCCTAGAGAACAGAGCTGAGAACCTCCAGTCTCACATTCTCTTGGCTTTGCCTTTTCTGACTTTGAAAAACTCAGAATTTTCACTGTGTGCAGGGCCAGGTATGGTCCTTCTGTGTACCCTTAAAGTGAAGAGGAGAGATTGGAAAGGGGAATCTTCTCTGTCTAAAGAATGAAGCTGAGAACCCAGATGCTTGCACATGCAGCAAGGGAAGGGAACAAGGAAGGGGACAGGGAATCTCTCATGACACAGAATGAATACATGCATATGCCTGTATTTTGTAGCACTTCGTAATTTTTCACGTTTCTCTTTAACATAACACAGGGAAGGAAAGTGGTCAATAATGTGTTTTTGGCTTTGCATGTTTTGTGACAGGCACTGATCAGTTCCTGGTGAATGTTAATACAGCCAATATCAGGACTATGACTGGTCTTCATAAGAAGTTTGAACTGATCAGTCCACTTTAACAAAAATTATCATGCCTCCAGATAGACGGATAGATAAGAACATAAGAACTTGCCATCCTGGGTCAGACCAAGGGTCCATCAAGCCCAGCATCCTGTTTCCAACAGTGGCCAATTCAGGCCATAAGAACCTGGCAATTACCCAAACTCTAAGAAGATCCCATGCTACTGATGCAATTAATAGCAATGGCTATTCCCTAAGTAAACTTGATTAATAGCCATTAATGGACTTCTCCAAGAACTTATCCAAACCTTTTTTGAATACAGTTACACTAACTGTACTAACCACATCCTCTGGCAACAAATTCCAGAGCTTTATTGTGCATTGAGTGAAAAAGAATTTTCTCTGATTAGTCTTAAATGTGCTACTTCCTAACTTCATGGAATGCCCCCTAGTCCTTCTATTATTCGAAAGTGTAAATAACTAATTCACATCTACTCGTTCAAGACCTCTCATGATCTTAAAGACCTCTATCATATCCCCCCTCAGCCGTCTCTTCTCCAAGCTGAAGAGTCCTAACCTCTTCAGCCTTTCCTCATAGGGGAGCTGTTCCATCCCCTTTATCATTTTGGTTGCCCTTCTCTATACCTTCTCCAGTGCAACTATATCTTTTTTGAGATGCGGTGACCAGAATTGTACACAGTATTCAAGGTGCGGTCTCACCATGGAGCGATACAGAGGCATTATGACATTTTCTGTTTATTAACCATTCCCTTCCTAATAATTCCTAACATTCTATTTGCTTTTTTGACTGCTGCAGCACACTGAGCTGATGACTTTAAAGTATTATCCACTATGATGCCTAGATCTTTTTCCTGGGTGGTAGCTCCTAATATGGGACCTAACATCGTGTAACTACAGCAAGGGTTATTTTTCCCTATATGCAACACCTTGCATTGTCCACAATAAATTTCATCTGCCATTTGGATGCCCAATCTTCCAGTCTTGCAAGGTCCTCCTGTAATGTATCACAATCCGCTTGTGATTTAACTACTCTGAATAATTTTGTATCATCCGCAAATTTGATAATCTCACGCATCGTATTCCTTTCCAGATCATTTATAAATATATTGAAAAGCACCGGTCCAAGTACAGAACCATGAGGCACTCCACTGTTTTCCTTTTTCCACTGAGATAATTGACCATTTAATCCTACTCTCTGTTTCCTCTCTTTTAACCAATTTGTAATCCACGAAAGAACATCGCCTCCTATCCCATGACTTTTTAGTTTTCTTAGAAGCCTCTCATGAGGGACTTTGTCAAACGCCTTCTGAAAATCCAAGTACACTACATCTACTGGTTCACCTTTATCCACATGTTTATTAACCCCTTCAAAAAAATGAAGCAGATTTGTTAGGCAAGACTTCCCTTGGGTAAATCCATGTTGACTGTGTTCCATTAAACTATGTCTTTCTATATGCTCTATGATTTTGATCTTGGGAATAGTTTCCACTATTTTTTCCAGCACTGAAGTCAGGCTCACTGGTCTATAGTTACCCAGATCGCCCCTGGAACCTTTTTTTAAATATTGGGTTACATTGGCCACCCTCCAGCTTCAGGTACAATGGATGATTTTAATGATAGGTTACAAATTTTAACTAATAGATCAGAAATTTCATTTTTTTAGTTCCTTCAGTACCCTCGGATGCATACCATCCGGTCCAGGAGATTTGCTACTCTTTAGTTTGTCAATCTGGCCTACTACATCTTCCAGGTTCACAGTGATTTTGTTCAGTTCGTCTGACTTATCACCCCTGAAAACCATCTCCGGAACTGGTATCTCCCCAACATCCTCATTAGTAAACATGGAAGCAAAGAATTCATTTAGACTTTCTGCAATGGCCTTATCTTCCCTAAGAGTCCCTTTAACCCCTCGGTCATCTAATGGACCAACTGACTCCCTCACAGGTTTCTTGCTTCGGATATATTTTAAAAAGTTTTTATTATGAGTTTTTGCCTCTATGGCCAACTTCATTTCAAATTCTCTCTTCACCTGCTTATCAATGTTTTACACTTAACATGACAATGCTTATGTTTTATCCTATTTTCTTCAGATGGATCCTTCTTCCAATTTTTTAAGGATGTTTTTTTGGCTAAAATAGCCTCTTTCACCTCACCTTTTAACCATGATGGAAATTGTTTTGCCTTCCTTCCACCTTTCTTAATGTGTGGAATACATATCGACTGTGCCCCTAGGATTGTATTTTTAAACAATGTCCATGCCTGTTGAACACTTGTAACCTTTGCAGCTGCACCTTTCATTTTTTTTTCTATTTTCCTCATTGTATCAAAGTTTCCCGTTGCAAGTCCTGATGTTACATTTACCCAGTCAATATTGGGGTAATTGAAATCTCCATTATTATTGCACTGCCAAATTGGTTAGCTTCCCTGATTTCTCTTAGCATTTTATCATCTGTCTGACCATTTTGTCCAGGTGGACGGTAGTATACTCTTACCCAACACACATAGGATTTCTACCCATATAGATTCTACTGAGCATTTAGTCTCTTGTATGATCTTTATCCTGTTGGACTCTATACCCTCCCGGACATAAAGTGCCACACCCCCACCAAATTGATCCTCCCTATCATTGCGATATAATTTGTATCCTGATATAGCACTGTCCCATTGGTTATCCTCCTTCCACTAAGTCTCTGTGATGCCAATTATGTCAATCTCATCATTTGCTGCTATACACTCTAACTCTCCCATCTTACTTCTTAGACTTCTGGCATTGGCATACAGACATTTCAAAGTGTGTTTTTTGTTTGTTTTAACAACCTGCTTTTCAGTTGTTAGGGATAATTCAGAAATCATTAGCTTTGGTGATTTTTTACATATTGGTACATGGACTATGTTTGCTTTTAATGGAACCTCTCTGTTGGGATGTCCTAACTCTCCTGTTTCATTAGTATCCTTCAAGGATACATTTCTCCGAACAATGCACTGCTGAGTGACTGTCGGCTTTCCCCCTTGTTCTAGTTTAAAAGCTGCTCTATCTCCTTTTTGAAAGTTAGTGCCAGCAGCTTGGTTCCACTCTGGTTAAGGTGGAGTCCATCCTTTCAGAAAAGTCTCCCCTTTCCCCAAAAGTTTCCCCAGTTCCTTACAAAGCTGAATCCCTCTTCCCTGCACCATCATCTCATCCACGCATTGAAACTCTGGAGCTCTGCCTGCCTCTGGGGACCTACACGTGGAACAGGAAGCATTTCAGAGAATGTTCTGGAGGTTCTGGATTTCAGCTTCCTACCTAAAATCCTAAATTTGGCTTCCAGAACCTCTCTCCCACATTTTCCTATATTGTTGGTGCCCACATGTACCATGACAACTGGCTCCTTCCCAGCTCTATAATCCTATCTAGGTGATGCGTGAGGTCTGCCACCTTCGCACCAGGCAGGCAAGTTACCAGGCGGTCCTCACGTCCACCACCCTGCTATCTACATTTCTAATAATCAAATCACAAACTATGATTGCCAGCCTAACCCTTCCCTCCTGGGCAGTAGCCCTGGGAGACTTGTCCTCAGTGCGAGAGGACAATACATCACCTGGAGAGCAGGTCCTTGCTACAGGATCACTTCCTGCTACTCCAGGGTGATGTTCTCCTACTGAGAGACCTTTCTGATCCAAGGCAGCATTGGGGCTGCCAGACTGGATTTGGGACTTGGCTACTATGTCCCTGAAGGTCTCATCAATGTACCTCTCTGTCTGCCTCAGCTCCTCCAAGATGGGACAACTTAAAGCACCACATATGTTGAAAACCCCAAATACCCATGTATTATGGTTTATGTGGTCAGACTGCTTCGACGTAATCCTGATGGGGCCATCTAGGCTTATAAATTGCCTACAAACAATGTAGGATGGGGCTTATTGGCAATTGAAAACCCAGAACAGTACCAGTCTCTTCCTGTGCATGTCCAAATAAGCAGTTAATATGCAAGAGGCTGTCTCTATAACTCCGTGAGTACTGGGATGCTGGCCAGTTCAGGTTTCTCATCGCTCATCCAAGGGCATTCTGTTTTTTTCCTAAGGGTTGAAAATAAGATTGCAAACTCCAAGACGTTTTAAGATGAAACAGGAGTAGACAGAAAGGCCCCAGTGTTAATGGAGTTATCCCAGCTTAGCAGTAACATATGAATTATAACTTTGAGAAAGGACAGGGGGTAGGTAAGAAAATAAAAGTAATAAAGAAATAAAGCCCCCTTCCCCTTCTGCCTAGGCACCAAATATGTGTGTCCCTAGAACTAGTCCTGTAGAAAGACTCACTTTTCCAGTCTAAGAGGGTAATTTTCAAAAGAATGTATGAGCTTAAAACTGGATTTTATGGGGGTAATTTTCAAAACGGTTTACACATGTAAATATGACTACTATTGTAGCAATTTTCAAAAGCCATTTACCTGCGTAAAGTGCACTTATGCAGGTAAATCCTATGGACAATTCAATGTTATATATAGTAGCAATTTTCAAAAGCCCACTTACATGCATAAAGTGCATTTACACATGTAAAACCCATTTTTAAGCATGTAAATGCTTTTGAAAATCAGGCCCTATATGTGCAAATGCACTTTACATGTGTAAGGAGATTTTTGAAAATTGCTATGATATATGTTCTTGAGTTGTCAATAAGTTTTCTGTACGCAAGTGCACTTTAAGGGCCTGATTTTCAAAGCATTTACACGCTTAAAATTGGGTTTCACATTTGTAAATGCACTTTACCCATGTAAGTAGGCTTTTGAAAATTGCTACAGTATATGCTATTGAATTATCCATAGGATACTCATGTGCCAGTGCATTTTATGCATGTAAATGGCTTTTGAAAATTGCTATGATAGTATGCTACATTTATGCACATAACTCCTTTTAAAATTACTTGTGAAGGATAAATAAATGAGCTTTTGAAAGTCGCTACAATATTTGCCATTTACTTGTCCATAGGATACGCACGTGAAAGTGCGCTTTACGCATATAAATGGCTTTTGAAAATTGCTATGATAGTGCGTTACATTTACACGTGTAACTCCTTTTAAAATTACTTCCCAAGCAGGTAAATGGGCTTTTGAATATTGCTACAATATATGCTAGCTTTATGCACATAAAACCTTTGAAAATTATCTCCTGATGAGCAAAAGTGGCCGTCCCATGTTTGAGCCTATGGGAGAAATGTTTAGCATAACTGGCCCTAAGTTTATTTAGCTACTCTTAGATTATATATTTCCCACACTTGCACGGAGCTAAGGAAAATGGTGGTAGAAGAACAGAATTTGAAAGCACACCTTCCATGGAAGGTTTCATCCTCTTATTCAGGAAGAGATTTAAAATTTTGGCACCCATACCCAGGAATGGGGAGAGCAGTGGAAGGGGGTGGGGGGGGGTGTCAGAGTATCAAGGGAGAAGCAGGCTCCTTATTGGACTTGGTATTTTTTGCCATCACAATGTAGCACCCTAGGCATTGCCTATGTCTAAATCCCGATCTGCTCTCATTCATAAAAGTTTGCTTCGCCTCTCTGGACCTCCATGCATATTTTCAAAGGGAACCTCTCCATGGCGTTTCCCTTTAAAACTCCAGGGGGCCAGCCGCATATCCATGGACTCTGCACCTATTTTGCAGCAGATGCAAAGTTGGCGCCATGAAGCCCGCCTGAGGATTTCAAAATGGAATCCCTGCGCCTTGCTTGCCAGCAATTCCCCCCATCCCTGACCCTCAAAGGGTATTTTACCTGCAGGGAAGGGGAGGAGGCTGAATTTATCCAGGTAATCTCTTAGTTACCCAGGAAAAAAAACCATTTTAAAACTGTCCTCCTCAAGATATATCTAAAGCTTGCATACCTGCTGATTCTGAAAACCATATAGACCTTTGCTTCAGATGTTCTCCCTGGTCCTAAAGATTATCAAGGAGAAATTGCAACAGAGATAGCAAGGAGCTGAGATTCCTCTTGACCCGCTTAAAAATGCTTCTGGATCTACCACCCAAAGTCAGTCTTCTGACTTGGTACAAGCTTATGTGGCTGCAAGGGGTGCTGCTGTTAAAGACTCTTGGAAATAAAGAGCACTGGACCTTATTAACTTACTTGTGGCATTTATATTCTGCAACAGTCACCTTATTGATCTGTACAGAGAACAAATCAAACATTCACAATAAAAACATAAAAACAACAAAATGAATACAAACAATTACAAAACATAAAAATTAATTTATCATGCACCTGATTAAAAAGGTAGGGACAGTAACTTTCATACCAGCGCATGGGTGGACATGTACGCGCGTATGCCGGCTCGTGCCAAAGGACATGGTCAAAATATAACATATGCTCATATAAGCACGCACTGTATAAAATAGGCTGAATGTGCACATGTGCATGCAAATGCCGACTCTACCATGTAAGTGAGGGGATTTTAGCAGACAAGCCTGCCGACACAATTACCAGTTTCTCCAGTCCATTCCCAGTTCACCAGATAAGGACTTCCCAAGCCCCCTAGTTAAATAGCCTCCCTTTTACCCTGCTAGCCTCAAACCTTAAAACCCCACGGACTAGCCTAGAATTTTTTATTTTGTTACTTACGCGCCATCCATAGCAGTAATCAAGTTTCACGGCAGGGGACCCTGGCATCGAGCACATTTCATGTTAAAGTCCCGGAATGCCCATTCTCTGCCCCTTTTTTCAACTTCTTATTTGTGTGCGCACCGGGAGATACGCACATTCGTGGGCGGCTTTTAAAATCCGCTCGTGCCGGCCGGACATACTCGTGCATCTCCCGGTTTTGGCATGCACCAGGCTTTTAAAATTCACCCCTAAGTCTTTACATGTTTTCTAAAAAAAATTGTAATTGTCTTCCTTTCTTAAGGCTCTATCCACTGCATTCCAGATTACTGGACCTGCTATTGAGAATGCTCTATTGCGGGTTTCCTGATAAACAAAATTCTTAAAGCTAGGCACATTCAACAACTTCAGATCAGCTGAAGTAATGGGCAAGCATTAATATATGCTGGATCCAGCTCTGCCAGTGGATATCCCTCGATATAAACTGCCTTAAATAATAAAATCGACATTTTAAACTGTACTCTCTCCAACCAATGTAAACGCTCTAAAACTGGAACTATATGCTCATGATATTTAATTCCCATTATTTCCCACTCTACCCCATTCTGAATCAATTGCCAACACCCTTAACAATTTTTTTGGCAGTCCCATTTAATCAGTTTTAGAGATGATTAAGGGCTGAGCAACAGTCCAAAAATCCGTAATAGTGAAGGCTTTAACTGCCAAGCTAGTCTTCACTGAGCAAAAGCAGCCTTAGCCGCCATTTGCATATGAGGCTTCACTGACAGCCTGGAGTGTAAAACAGTCCCTAATTTATGAGCCTCGTAGACAATAGGGACAATCAAATCTCCAAATCTTATTTCCTGCATTTCACTGGCACCAGTTTGTTGACTAATTCTCAACACCAGTGACTTTTTTAAATTTAGATATAACCTACATTTTTTTAACCAGAACTGTACTGCTTCTAAACCATCATTAAATTTCCTTTCTGGAAGCACACCATTCTGACAACGCCATAAAGAAAACTGCAAACCATCCACATATATAACATACTTAACACCAAGGGCATGAAACAATCTACCTACAGGCTGCAGATAAATATTAAAAAGAAAGGAAGATAAGGAAGACCTCGGATTGGATTTTTCACATTACAGATGTTGTATCTCCCACCACTACTTGCTGACTTCTGTCTGTTAGAGACGAAGGCCCGAGAGCGGGAGATCGCGCCGGGACACCCCCCCCCCCCCCCCCCCCACTGGACCACCAGGTAACTTAACATTTTGGGGGGGTTCGGGAGGGTGGGGGAGGGTAAGGAATTGGTTTTAAAGGGTCGGGGTGGGTTTAGGGGTTGTTTTGGTGTGCCGGTTTTCCCACCCTCCCCCCAAATAATTCCCGTGCCCTATTTAACGATACAATACAAATGCCCCTGACGATAAATCGGGGGCATTTGTATTGTATCGTGCACTCTAACGATTTAGAACGATTTTAAAATTATCTGACGATAATTTTAATCGTTCAAAAAAGATTCACATCCCTACTGAGATCCGTATTCCCTTGTAATTGCTGTAATAGCAAACCATGATCAGCGGAATCACAAACAGCAGCTATATCTAACTGGCTGGATCATTCATCAAAAACCGCATGTGACGAGGAATATCACAACGTATGTTAGTATGAAGATGTTACATTTACTATGCAAGTGGGAACAGTTGGGGAGGAGTTCATGAAAATGAGGGTCTGCTAGCGTGGAATGCGCTACAATAACATCAGAAATAACTACCCACATTAGCAGGGAAATGTTTTTATCACATTGGGGGGGGGGGGGGGGGGGGGGGGGGGGGGGGGGCGGGGGGAGAGAGAGCTCTGGAAAGATTTGGGGGTGGGATGGGGGGTTTGGGGGTGGTTTTTCATACACAGTCAGAGGAATTAACTGCAAATTTGATATGACTGATGAATTTCTATCATTTGAATCAGTGAAAAGTACCAACAAGAGGAGTTGATTTGTACAAAGCAGTCTCTAGAGGCTCGCTCTCTCTCTCTCCTGCGATAACAACTGCAGTTGTGCATTATGACCCACGATCTAAGGGGTGAATTAGCTACACTGAATTACCCTTATCTAATACACACTGCAAATAATCAATCAAGGACACCAGCAATGGTTCCATTCCACCATGTTTCCAGAAACCCCTTTGGTAACAATCCTAAATTTTATTATTTACCAAATACTGATTCAATTGTAAGGCCACCCACTTTTCTAAAATCTGCGCAATAGTAGAAAGGTTCAAAATCAGACAAAAATGAGTCACTTCTAGTTGAGGTAAAGAAGGATCCTTTAATATTGGATGCACATTAGGTACATGATGGATTCGTGGACCCTTGGGCCGGCTAGGACAGTTGGTGGCTCACTGAGGAGGTACCCAGTGGGTGTCGAAGCCGGGAGGCGGCACAGACAGGAGACCAAGAGATCTTCACCACTGGAGACCCGAGGTCCCCCCAGGAGGAGCCCGTGAGGACCCGGACCGCTTGGACTCACGAGTACGAGGTCTCCTGCGAGGCGGGGTCCAGGAGACGAAGAGCTGGAGCCAGGAGGCCCAACTGGAACTTCACCACTGGAAGCCCGCGGTCCCCCCGAGAGGAGCTCGTGAGGACCCGAGCCGCTTGGACTTAGGCGAGGCCTCCTGGACCAAGCCGAAGTCGGAAGCCAAAGGACGAAGTTGGATCAGAAGTCTGTGGACGGAAGCCGGAGTCAAAAGCCAGGAGTCAGAAGCCGAAGTCAGAAGCCAAAGGATCCGAAGCAGCAACCAGCAACTCTTACCAGAGTAAACCTCGTTGCAAGGCAAAGGCCCTGGCCTAGCTGCAGGGTTTAAATATCCCTGCAGCATCTGACGTCATCTGGAGGCTGTCCTGCCTGTTCCCGCGCGGGCCCCTTTAAATCTGGAGCTCCTGCGCGCTCGCGTGCCTAGGGGGCGGGACCAGCTGCGACGGATCGGCAGTGTCTCCCTCAAGGAGGGAGCGCCGCGGGAGAGACCCCGACAGGGCCTGCCGGCCGGGACGGAGCAACAGCGGGCCAGGCTGGCCCCGAGGTGAGTGGAGGGACCGGGGCACGGCCCGGTACCGTAACAGTATAATACCTTCCACCAAAGATGTATTTACAGTCTGATGTATTATGAACTCATTTCATCAGCCAAACCAATAACAATCCAAAAACGAACAGGATCTGTAGGGGAACCAGTCTTCAGCTGGCCAATTACTTTCATATTCCCTTCATCCATCAATTTAAACTCAGCCCACTTAGGCATCACAGATCTTAATACATTCTCATTATCTACATGACTATCAATCAGCAGTAGGTTCTTTTGAATCATTAACATCTTCTGTTCAAAACAATCTGCCAAAACGTCACAATCCATCTCCTCTGTTCACCTCACTTTTGGTTTCCTAATCATAGATTTGACCAATGCAAGTAACTCCCAAGGTTGACTTATTGATTTACTGATCTAATCAGAATAAAACATTTCTCATCACCTTTGTTATTTCCTTCCTATATTCATGTAAATAAATCCATTAAGCCTTATTATCAACTTCAAACTTACCTTCCTCCACTTCCTCTCAAGCTTACATACAGATGTCTTTAAAATACATAACTCATGAGAGTACCATGGGAATTCCCGCTTTCCATCGCTTACCATCACTCTGTGTTGAGGGGCAATTTTATCAATCAGGGCCTGATTTTCAAAAGCATGTAGAAACTTAGACATGCATTTTACATGTGTAAATTCACTTTACCTGTGTAAGTGGGCTTTTGAAAATCACTCAGTATATGCCATTGAATTGTCCATAGGATTTACCTGCATAAGTGCACTTTATGTGCGTAACTGGCTTTTGAAAATTGCTACGATAGTGGTGACATTTACACATGTAAATCCTTTTGAAAATTATCCCCATAATGCCTGTAATTGTTTATACCAGTCAGTTGTTAGCTTCTCTACATTATAAGGTGAATTTTTAAACTTGCGCGTAGACGTCCATGTGCGCGTGGTTCCCAGTGCACGCACATGGATGTGTCGATTTTATAACGTGCACGCATGTTATAAAATCTGCTACCTGGTGCACGTGTGCGCCTGATTTCATATCGACGCGTGCATGTGTGCACGAGTGCTGACTCACACGGGCAAAGGAGAGGAATTTTAGTACAAGCACGCAGCGATGCAATAGGGCCTTTTCCCAGTTCCCTCCCAGTCCGCTCCAATAAACGAGTGGACTGGGAGGGAAATTCCTACACCCCCACCTACCCTTTCTGCCTTTCCCCCTATCCTCCCTGACCCCTAAACCCCTCTAACTAGGTTGGGGTTTTTTTTGTGTTTATTTCAATACCTACCTGCTCTCCGGAGCAGTAGTAGGTTGCGCGGGCCGGCCAGCAGCCGGCGCACGCTTCAGCAGGGCAGCGACTAATGGCTGAGGCCCCCTGAAAATGCACACGCGTATTTCCTGGATTTAAAGCCTATTGGCCTTTTAAAATTTGGCCATCAGGGTAGGAGAATCTATCTTAAACCCTACCCCCTCCCATTCCTGTTTAAACTGGGAAATTTCTACCCTTGGGCACACCTTTTTCACACTTTTATCCACCGTTAAATCAGCATCAGCCACTCAGACCTTCCCTGTAATTGCATCGTGATCAGACCACAATACGGAAATACTATGGAAATGCGATAGTATCTGTTGCCTATAAAATTCCTCTGAACGTAATATTAAAATCAATTGCGTGTCCTAATTGATACGTTGGACCCCCCCCCCTTATCAACTGCTGCATGTTTAACAAAGCCATTAAATCTAAAAACTGTACCGAGATAGTAACTTGGTTTAAGAAAGTATGGGATGGAAAGCGGGACATATCTTAGGGAAGAACACAAATACTTTGAAATCTGCTGGAGGGGGGGGGGGGGTTAATTGATTTTTTAGATAAACAAGAAACGAGGCATTCTTGGCCCCATTTATTAAGCCTTCGCATATATGAATAAAATACACCCATCAAAACATTCTTCATTTTACTGTTCTCTTTTATTTTTTTCATTAAAATTTGGTGCAACACACATTAACATTTGACCCAATTTTTCTCTAGATCTCTGAATGGCAAATTCTTTTGCCGTCACTGCGTTATCCGATGTCCTTTGTAGAAGTTCCATTCTCTCTGAAAAGCAAGGCAGAGCAAACCATGTAGATGCCTGGATTTTTGGAGCACTTTTCCCCTAAAAATAATCTCACCCTTATCAGATCAACGAAATTTCCAAGAGGGTAAATTGCCAGGCCCATGGTTGACCTTACTAGCCAGTTCCAGCCTCATTGATGCACTGACAGGTAAGCTACTGAGCCTCTGGAAGACCAGATAGATTTAACCACCACATTAGTGTTTGCCAGCCTGAAGTTAAAAAGCACTAAAAAGCTACAAAAAATGAACTTGGAAAAACAGTGAAAGACCTTTAGGGAGCAAGTTTCAGTTGGGTTTTAGGTTATTGTTTATTATGTTTTGTGATTATATATTATGATTATTTTTTTTAATATTGTAGTTAACTGATATACTTTTAGATTACTGACGTATAATTGTTTTTTATGGTATTTTTATGTATTTGACCACTCTGTAAACTGCTTTGGGTTGAACCTTAGTAAGGCAGTACCTGAGTATCAAATAACACAACCTTGCTAGGGTATTAAGCATGGAAGATACTGATCTGGTGATGTTTGGGATATTCCATGCACTTTATACCTCTTTCTTTCTTGTTAGCAGGGATACTCCAGATACAGGCAGAACAAAGTGGGTCACCCCACCCTGCCCCCCTTCCAAAGCAGCTTGCTCTTCCCCCCGAACGGTTATGTCTTGTCAGATCTGCACTAGAACTGCCAGCCCAAGAGAGGAACAGCAGACAATGGGAATGTAAGTGAGAAGGAAACATGTCACCGCCTGGAACACCGAGCCCAGGCTCTCTCGGCGCGGTAACCTTCAGAACACCAGCCGAAAAAACGCCAACCGGAAAATGTCAAAAGCAGCTGTCGATCGTATTGTACTGCAGATCACATCCGAAGTGCGCAGCTGAGGCTGACAGCCTGTGTCAAGGACGCCATCAACTGTCTGGACTGAAAAAGAGGCGGGAGGGGGGAGGGGGAGTATGTGTTTATGGGGGGGGGGGGGGGGGATGGGAGCGAGAGACAAGAGGAAAAAATAGGGGATGAAGAAGAAGAAGTGACAAAAACCAATTTCTGAAAACAGGGGGGAGAGAGAAAGTGGGGCCAAAAGAAAGAAGGAGGGAATTAGAGGAAGGAGGAGGGAAGGACAATCAGACAGCAAGAGAGGACAGATCAGGAAGGAGAAGGGATGAGATGAAGAGAGAACAAAGATCAAAGACACAGAGAAAAAGAAGACAGATTGAGAGATTAAAAAAAAAGCAGGGATGCCGAAAAGGGATAAATAGGGAGATCTAGCGAGACCAGAGAAAGAAGGGAAGATGAGAAAGAGAAGCAAAGGGAGAAGAAGACAACAAAATTACAGAACAGAAAGGTGGGAAGAAACATTTTTGTGGTGGGTCAGATTCAAGAAAAAAAAAGCAAAAGGAGAATGTAAGAGGCATGAAAGGTATAGAAAATGTCAGAAAGCAGTACTATGTATCCTTAAAGCAGCAAAACTAACCAAGCCTCTCTGCATAGATCAGCCATCAGTTAAATAAGGTCACTAGGATTTTTATGTGATTCGCTAGGAGATTCTTGCGTTTCGAGTTTCTGAATGTGCCACTTACTCAGTTACCACCTCCGCGAGGTCAGTCTGTGGCGCTGCTGTGCTGATCGTCATCAGGATTCCCAAGCAGGCCACACATTTAAAGTGTGAATTTGGTACAAAAAACAAAGGATGAACTCAGGGAAAGAGATGTAAAAGCAGGAGGCTTGGCGTAATCAAGCCTGTGTAAGCTTTCCATTAAAAAAAAAATAAAGGAAAAATATAAGAAACATAACATACAATAACTATAGGACACAAACAAAAAGGAGAGCAAACAGGGAGGCCAAGAAACACAGAAGAAGATAACTGGAAGGATCTATCTTCTATCGTTGTGCAGCAATGAATGAATTCTTCTGCGGATTCTGTTTCAGGCCAGCTGACATGAAGTTACACTGGAAGATACAAGATCCAAAAAAGCACAGGGAATTAGCAGGAAATCCAGTTGCCTCCACCCTCTCGTAAGCTCAGAGATTCAAAGGCTAGTTAAGGCCAGTGAGTTCTCAGGACAACTTAACTAGCAGATTCTGCTTTGGGTTGTTTTTTTTACATCTGCTTCCTCGCTTTTCCAGAGATGAACTGAAGACAAGTTAAAATCAGGTACCAAAGGTGTTTCCCTCCCGAGAGCTTACAGTGCAAGAGTCTGATTTTGAAAAGCATGTATGCATTTAAAACCCGGATGGGGAGGGAAGGGGGATGTGCATGGAGCAGTGTGCACAGAAAACTGATTTCACCCATACTTTTAGGTGCATTAGGGAGAAGCGGTCCGGGGGCGGGATAGAAACCATTTATGTTCATACTTTGGATTTTCAAAAGTATGCGTGTAAATCCATTTGCACACATTTATACCTGCCAGCGCGCAGGCATGCACGTAGGCTGCGCTGGGTTCTGGCCACGCCTGCTAATTTGCCAAGCTGAATTATGCATAGAAGTCTGAAAATCTAGGCGCTGCCCTCTCTGTTTCTACCCGAGGCTAGGGAGGATGACAGTGGTCTGCCCAAGGTCCAAGAAGGAGCGGCAGATGGAGAAGTGGGGAATTCTCTGCGTCTCAGTCTTCTGCTCTGCACCACTAGGCCATGCCTCCGTCCTCTCCCAGCCCAGAACTCAGGGCCCAGACCACCACCTTCTGCCACACGCTTAGCCCGGCCCAGAAGAGATCTCACTCAATTAGCCAAGTCGTCCAGCACATCTCACCTTCCTCACTCTGCTCACAGCTCTGTCCCCATGCTCGTTACAACAGACATTCCCAGGAGGAACCCAACCTGGCCTGCGCTTATTATACAGCGGAATTTTCCAGAAACTGACACTTCCTCTACCCCGCAAACCCTCTTACTACACCTGCAATGCCTGAATGTAAACCGATGTGATGTCTCAGATCGCGTGTCGGTATATAAAAATAAATAAATAACTAATAAATATGTTTCCTTATTTTCACAGTCGCTCCTGCTGCGCCGGAGGTCCTGCTTAAAAATGGCGCAAGCAGACCGATGCCGGCACCATGGTTCAGTTCTTCCACACAAGACGGCACCGGTCAGGCCAAGACCCAGGCCACTGCCCTTTTGTATGAAAGAAATCAACACCAGCACAGGTCTTGGTCTGCCGACGCCATTGCTAAGAGTATCTCCGGTGGGGCAGGAATGACCAGAAATCGCTCCTGTCCTGTGACAAAGAGGAAAAATAAGGTAAGGGAGCTTAGGGAGCAGGAGAGGCCCAGGAGGAGTTTTTTTTGGTGGTCACGGTGAAATTTTAAACCAAAGCAAAAGAAAAGAAGCAAAAGTTTGTTTTCTTTTGCTTTAAAAACTAAAGAAAAGTGTGTTAACATTTCCTGTTTCGCGCCATCCCTAGCTCCAATATTCATTATACAGCAGAGGCTCCCGGAAGCTGAATCCGTGCACTTAGGAACTGTTGTCCCTGCCCGTATCGTACAGCAGGAACTGAATTCCAGAACTTATTACCCAGCAGAAGTCGAGTCCTCCCGCTCATCATCCAGCGGGAGCTGGGTCTCTGCCCCTACCTATACAGCAGCTGCCCTGGTCTGCCGACAGTATCATCCAGGCTCACAGCCCTTGAGCTCCTAGAGTTAGTCCACAGGCTGAATGTTCTCTGCCTGTCAGTGCCACAGCCGAGTATCCCGTTAAACACGCAGCGTTTTCATCAGTCCCTTGTAAATTAAAGAATACTTTGATGTGCACTTATTCCGCCAGCCTTTTCTCTCAGCATTACCATCTTCTGTTCAATAAATAATTCTTCAGCAGCACTTGCATGAATCTGTGCTGATACCCCATGGCCAGTTAAGGTAATTACACCTCCGAAATGCAGCTGCCAAAGAGAAGCAGTGCCTGGACTAATTAAGTTAACCCCATGTGGGTGTTCCTAGCCAATAACTCACAGGCCAGATCTGAGGTGCTGCTGCTCAGGTGCTATTCAAAAGCAGCGCATTTATATAAACATGGCATCAAACCATGGCTTTAAAATGGAGGGGCCAGCTGCTCTCTTTCTGCCATCATCTACTGTGCTACAACTCAAATTCAATATCCAGAGAGTGGATTTTCAAAGGGATTTTGCATGTAAAAATAGCATATTATACGCACGTAAGTAGCATGCACGTGAGAATATGCTATTTTATAAACAACAAGACTGCACACGTATTTTTAGTTTTGCACGTACAGTTTTACGGGGCTATAAAAGGCAGTCTGGGGCATTCTGAGGTACATGTTAGAGTTGCTTTTTATAAGAGATATGAGCGTGTACATTACTGAACTTATTTGTACACTTTTACACCTGCTCAATGACTCATGCTAGTGAAATCAGAATTGCCTGTTGTCTACAGTTTGTAAGTGGGAGCTCTGGATGAATTGGTGGGGGCTCAGGGTGCAATGCTAGAGGGACTACGTGTACTGGAGAAGGACTGGGGTGAATTGGTGGTGGTATCAGTGAACTGGTGATTTCAAATACACATGCAAGTAAGTCTTTTCAAAACGGAACATGTGTATATTTTATTAAATACTTGTCTCTACGTATAAATTGGGGTTATTGTGCATACATGTTATATTTTTTACGTGCATACATTATACATGCTTATGTTTATAAAATAGGTAGAGAAAACATGCATGTTCTTGCTTTGGAAATAATCGTGTGTGCGGAAACACAGGCATGTACTTTCGAAGAAGATGTACGTGTATTTTGTAAAGTGTGCAGCTCGCGCTGCACAAAAATATTAGCGTTAATCTCTGTGCATCTACTTACACATGCAAATGCTTTACCGTGGATAGGCTTCAAAGTTAGGCTCTATATTTTCACCTACGTGCATTGTTCAAATTCCGGTCCTGTTCACACACAATCCAAACGTACCTCAGGAAAGCAACTCACACAGCAATATATTTCACTAATGAACGTGCATTGTTAACTTGATAAAAACCTCTGGAAAAAAGAGGAGACCATTGGGATATACGAACATTGTTAATAAATTGCTTCCAGGATGAAGAGCAGATTTAAGTTCCAGTTAAAAGTAGGGCAGAAGGCCTGCACGTCAGCGTGCTGGCCCAATTCTGAAATACTGCATGTTCAAGGGAAAAACAAATCACAGGAAAATTTGCCTCGAAGGCCTCAATTTAAGTATCAGGCGAAAGTCCCACAGCTCCTTGTATGCACAGGTCTTTCTTGCACGATTTGTTTTCTCAGTGGTGTTCAAGTTTTCCCTCCTTAAGATCCAGGGAATTGAATTTGGGGGCAAAAGAGGTCCTTGCTGTAAACTTGACAAGCAAATTTGACTTTTTAGTCTTTTTTGCCCAAAGCTTAAATCTGCCCTTGCAACTTTACTGTGCCCCATGTTAAAAACAAGTAGGGAAATAATTGCACAACTTTTCTCTGGGAGGTGTTTTTTCTTGAGAACTCTTATCCATTTGCCTTTGTAGGGTGTAGCACTCACAGTGGCCATTAGGTGTCAGTCTCATCTATTATAACAATAGGATACTGCCACCTTTTGGCCAGTCCTGGTACTGCAGTTGAAAAAGTAATTGTTTTCCCAATGTTCAACTCTATCCATACGTTTTCTGGGAAAACATTATTCCAGTTTCTATTTTTAAAATAGATCTACCTATCCTGAAAATGCAGCTGCTGTAAGTTGAATGGCTCATGAGATAATGTGCACACAGACAGATCGATAAAATGAAAACATAAGTGATTTTATTTTGTTTAGGAATAAAGCGCTCAAAAGCACTTTACACTGCACAGTGTGTAAACAGTCACTGCAGAGTGAAAACAGCTTGCCAAGCTCCACCTGTGTTCACTCTTGAGCTATCAGAGCAGACAGCAAACATTCCATTGTCCGAGGATGTCACCTCCTCAAAGAATCATCAGAAGCTCTGCAATCCATCACAATACCCCTTACCAAAAGGAAAAAAAAAACACTTTTGAATAATGGAGAAATGCCTCCCAACAAGGCCATGCAGGTCAGAATAGGCTGCGTCTGCCATACAAATCCAAACCAACGAGGGCAGATCACGTCTTGACCCTGCTCACTCACAAGGCGTGAGATAGTAAGCCATTTTTTTTCTCCACTTGACTTGTTTCATACTCTTCACAGACCGTGTGACACCTTTTACCAGGAATTATAGCACATGAGCTTTTGCACCCACAGGGGTCTGTTCTTAAGACCTGGTCTTATGAGCTCATCTCTGGATTGTTCTTAGGACGGTCTGATACAAGTTTATCTGTCAACCAAAATAAGGAGCATGAATCAGCCCACCCTACAACCGAAGTGACACCAAAAGAAGTGGATGTTACATTTGTATAACACCTCCACAATGCACATTATAGTCAAAATATACACTTTTATGCAAACATGGCAGCAAACGTGGCACTTAAAATGATCCACTGTTCATGATCAAGAGCAAGCACTCTTTGTCACCATTTGCAAATTAAGCAATGCAAGCTAAAAAAAAGAAAAAAAATTGTTTTCCTTCTACCTTTTTGGACTGGCAAATGATGATCAAGAATGGATCATTTTAAGTGCCACGTTTGATGCCATGTTTTCATAAAAGTGTATTTTTTACTATAGTGCGTATTGAGGAGGTGTTATACAAATGTAACACCCCCTTATTTCTGTGTCACCCTGATAAAAGGTGTGCCAGGCCAGCAAGGATCCAGCTTTCATCCAGGACCGATAAAGCTGCAAGAACCATGATGCTTTGTCTAATTTGCATGCACAATATGCAGCTTTTTTTAATTTTTTTTACTGCTGATTTTTTTTTAAATTTAGAGTACTGCTAAACTTCTAACTGGCCAAAGGGCCACAAACAATAGATAAAAAAATAGCAAGTCTCCTTTTAAAGCTAGGCTTCAAAATTCAAAAATAAAAAAATTGAAGTTATCGAACCGCAAAACAAACAGAATCGGAAAATGACTCACCTCTTTCATTTCGGTTTCATTTTCATGCTGGTGAAAATAGGAAAAAAAAAAAAAAACTAACCAATTTTTTCCCTCAACTTGGGAGAAGCAATGCATGGAGTCCAGACGGGCAGCAGAGGGCCAGGACTGTGCTAAGTTTTGCCAACATCAGATTTTATCAGCTGGGTTACAAGCAAATAAATATGGTATCCTCCTCCAGAAATACTAGACCCTGTCTTACCTGAGGACGCACTCATCGGCTGCTTTATTAGTAACTACAAGTATCCTCTCTTGGTAATGGAGAGCTCTCTGAAGGGAGAAAGGCGGCCGCTCTGTATAAATCAATCGACAGGAACATCCTTCATAACTTCAGGATTTGACACCCACTACACTAGGGTAATATTTGTTATTTTTCTATAGCACATCAGTTTATAGAGAGCCACCAGACAAACGGGCAAGAGCTAACTCTTCTTCTCTGCCTTTCAATGGGTTCTCTCACTCTGTGTCCATGGGGAAAATTCTTAGTACATCTGGCCCTAAATGGCAACCCAGGGAACAGTACAAAGGGGAATTAAACAGCGCTCCACTGCCAGCAACAGTTGGTAAGGTCGATACCAAACTGAGCAGGGACTGTTTCTGATTTTGTACAGCGCCGCGTACACTGAGAGGCACCACAGAAGTGATAAGCAGCAGTAGCAGTGCTGAAAACTGAAACACAAGGCGCACAAGGAGAGAAAGAGGAGGGATGAGAACCCCAAGAAGAAAGCCGAGTGATTAATGTGCGTGATTAATGGGATGTGCTCGGAAGAATTCTTATCAGACTGCTGTACTAATGACCTTAGGATCGGCATTCTGGAACTTCCAAACTACTCAAGAATGAAAGGTATTGGGAAATGAATATGATCAAACACTCTGAAATAAGCGTTGGCTTCCCCATTACCCCCCATTACCAGACATAGCCCTCCCAGAGCTCAAAATTCTGCGATCTGACTCCCCCGGCTTTCTCACCGCTCTGTAGGCACATCCATGCCTCACCACCTCCACCCTACCGCACTCCTTTCCCAGTTTGGAAAACCAGCACCATTATGATAACGCAGCCTGTGATCGACTTGTCCATTCATTCCGATCTGTTAAAAGCTGGACAAAAAAACGTGTTGGGGCGGAGGGCTGGGGAACCACCAATGGCAGCCTACTTTCCCGCATGCAAACAAATATGGCCTCCCTCATCTCAAGGGTACCACACGAATGCCAACCTTAGCTAATGCTGGGCTGAGAAGAAGGAAGTGTACGCTAACCAGGGCTTTTTTTTTCAAGCTGGAACTGAGCCCCCGCGCCTTTTTCCTCCACCTGCTTGAGTTGCCCTGTGGTCCCTCAAAAAAAACGAAAACCATGCATCCCGCATGGGAATCCCGGCACCTTTTCTTCTGAGAAAGACAGCACCGATCCTAAAGGGGAGGAGGTGGAGGTTGCTCCCACCTACCTAAGGTGTGATCCCAAGACTAGAGGGAGACGCAGATAACTTTCTTCTCCCATGCAGACCTCTCAGACCTACTGGTGGCCCAGCCTGGCTCATTTTCCACTCATTTGATGCAGGGAGCATAGCTCCTGAAAGCTAGTGAGTTAGTCCTATTAAAAGAAAGGTATCAACTGCAACTTGTTCGTTGACCTTTTTTCCTATCTATCCAAGTGAATTAGCCTGGCAACCAGCCTACTTTATTAACAAATGAATCAGCAAACTTCAGAGACTGATGCATTTCCTACACTTTCTCTCTCTTCCTCACAATATTCCAGTGGGATGCAGAATTATCTTCATTTTATTTTTCCACCTTATATTCTTCTATTTCCAGAAATGTCCAACGTGGATTACAGAGACACAAACATAACAAAACGCACAGCCAGACCTTCAGTCAATCTCCCTGAGAACAAGCTAGGCTTGGGACAAAGTTTCTGGACTCCGGCCCTACAAAGTTTTGGGCTGGCCTTGCCTCTCAAGGTCAAGCCATGCTCACCACTGGTCAAGCCCCAGTAACAGTGAACTGCAAGTTTCCCGCTTCTGTGCTGAGCAGCATTGCCATGGTCTCTATTCTATAACATTCTTGAACTGGATAAATGACCAAAAAAAAAACCCCCATTTGTGATTAGATAACCACTGCATGTTTTCCCTCATGCTGCAAAAAAGTTATTCAGGCTGGTGTCGAGCACATTTATTCCCTCCTGTGCAAACAGTTTGCACGCCACCAAATTTTGCAGGTTAGAGACCTAGAATTTGAATTCTAAGGTGTCTAAGAATGTGTAGGGAATTTGTGGCACTGCTTCTGGAGTGCATTGAGAATATGTCCATACTATCTGGATGCTGTCTTTGGAAGAAATGGAGACTCTCTCCATAACTAGCGACCAGAATGGTGCTCTGTCTGTCTCCACCCCCCCGAATCTCCCATTCAATAAACTGTGTTCAAAGAAAGAAAACCATAGATTATATGTTCACCCACATATCCATGCATGGAAGGCTACAGAAATATAAAGATGGCAGCAGTGTGCCCTCCCCGTGCCAAATCTTTCAATGCCATGCCCTCTCTGTGCCATTCCCTCCCTATACCCTCTTTCCCCCACACCATGCCCTGCCTCCTTGCATGGCAGTAGATTTCCCCAGACTTTCTTTGTGCCACTTTTTTTTTTTGTGAGAGGTGGGGGGAGGGGGGAGTAGTCCAGAGAGAGGGGGCACTTTCCCAGCCGGTCCCCTTTTTATGAACCATACTCTGCCCATGTACCCCCTCCCCTTTTTCCCCACATCCTTCTCTGTAGCCTTTCTCCATGATTTTCCCATTTTTGGTGGTCCTGGATGAGAAAGGGGGAGCGTATTTTTTTTTTTTTTTTGCTAAACAACAGGGCTAGTTACCAACTGACACTATGAGCCATTTTAAACGGGTAAATAATGGGCATCTCCAGCACAGCCATCTACTTCACAGCGCTCCTTGCTTAAGTTATTGCTAATGACAAATCGGTCCCCGACAGGAAATTCAGCATCTCGTTAATAAAAAAATAAAAAAACATGAGAAATAAAAGCGTACAAGTTACATAACATAAGCCTGCTTTTTCAGAACAGATCCAGGCACTCCGTGGATTCCTCAAACAGAACACGGTCTTGAATGAATTCCCTGGCATCTAACGAAAGCCAGTAAGCACCCAATTCAACGACTAAAGAAAGGGCAGCCATAATAGCGAAGCTGGGTTTATTATCTGGACCAGCCGAGAAGACAACGAGCCCACGGATGCATTTATGTGGGTAAAACTACAGCTCTGAATGCAAAAGCCCCGAGCGCTCTCCGAGGATGAAACGTTTCCAACCTGCTACAAAGCGACTCGGGTTCATGCCCTGCAATGCGAAGCCATCCAGGAGGGAACCGGCCAGGTCAGAGGAAAGAGACCCGGAGGTCTAAAACGATCTCATGCAGGCTCCCCTGAAACATGCAGCGGAATGACCGACGCCGAAGGGCAACGCCGGGCACTTCGATTGGGGGGGGACCGACCGACCGACGCTGCAGCTGCCCCGGAAGGGTGGGAAGGCCACGAGAAGGGGAGGGTCCCAAAACGTGTTTATTATTACACCTTGGCCATCAGGGTCACGGGCTACAGCGGCCCTGGGGCCACCCTCAGTCACAGGACCGTGGCTTTCGCTTTGGAGCTAAACTAAACGCGCACCGCGAATTCCCCCCAAAGACGTTAGCGGTCTGCGCGTGCAAACGGATTCCTCCAGAAAGTTGCGAGGCAAGCGCAGAGCGACGTATCCAGGGTCAGGGCAGCAGGAAGGCCCCCCGACCTCTTACCTCAGCCCCAGCAGCTCCTCGGATGCTCCGCGCCCGGATGCCGTCCGAATTGAAATTTCGGAGTGGGAAGGGAGGGAAAAGAGAGCCCCGAAGAAGCAGTAGGCGGAAGCTCCTCTCCTTTAACTCTGGCTGTGTTTCTGAGACAGAAAAGCGAGACCTGGGTGTTCAAAACAAAAAACAAAAAAGCCCCAAGGACCTCAGCAACATGTGGTAGTCAAATCCCTCTCCTTGCCGGGCTCAGGCAGCCTTTCTCGGTGAGCATTTACCAGGGAGAGATGGCTCACCCCCTGCACTCCCCCCCTCCTCCTCCTCCCAAAAAGGGATCAATCAGTGTCCTAAAGTCCCTCGGAAGCAAGGCAGCTAACGCGGCGGGGCCAGCAACATGTGGCTCTTCCTCGCGAGCCCCCTTCCCCACGGGCGCCCGGAGCTGTGCGCGTCTGGGCTGTGAGTGCGCGAGGCTGGCGCCAGCGCGTATCCTCCGATGGCAGCAGGGGAGGGTCCGGCTCCGGCGCCAGCCGCTCGGGCTGCGCTCTCCCTTTGGGTGACCGTCAGGAAGCCGAGCCACTGGTTACTGTCGGAGGGGGTAACCATGACGATCGCCCTGTGCCCAGGGCCCTCTGGGGATCCCCCCTCCCCCCCAGGGCATTGGGAGAGATTAAGGCAGGCTTCGGCTTCACGTCCTCCAGATAAAGGGGGGGGGGGGGGGGGTCCCCACTCTGCTTCCACAGGTCCCGAAACCTTCCTACTTTTCCTACCTCGCATCAGCCAGGGTGGTAAAATCGGTGACTTTATGCGTTCCCTTATCAGGTATAGACTTTGTAAATGTAGGATCATTCGTGTAAGAAAACTGAACAGACCAAAAAAACAAATACTAAAATAACAAACCCCCAATCGTTCATGAGAGCCAAGAAAATGGGAGGGATCCCCTGGGGCTGCGATGATCTGCTTTTCAGCGCCCCGGGGAATCTCACGGCGTCGCCAATGCGTTCGCATCCGCCCAAGCCGCTCCGGGGAGGAAGCCTTGCCCGTATCTTCGGAGAAAGGAAATCTTCAGTGATTCAGAACTAACAAAAATCAACTAGGACGGCTCAGTAAGGTTTATTCCCAATGGACTTTTCCCCAAATTTTGTACGGGGGGGGGGGGGGGGAGGGATCTTTATGGAATGAACTCCAAGTCCCTCTGCTCTGGTTCCGGTCCCGTTTTGCACTTGACACGCCGCGCAGTTGGGATTTAGAGAACGTCGACGCACAGCGGCTTCTCTCCTCCGTGGGCTGCTAGCCCCCAGGTAATAACAGCCCAGGTAATGGCCTGGGGTCGTGACGTCAGCCACCTGATGACGTCAGTTGACTGCCCAAGGAATCAGACCTCACGTTTGCTCTGAGCGTGTAAAAAAAAAAAAAAAGTGCTTTAGGCCAGCAAATTAAACATTAGCTCTCCTTTTCTTTTTGTAAGCAGGACCTATTTTGGCACCGAAGGGCCACTTGGAAAAATGTTTTCCTAAGCTCCAAATACCAGCTCCGGCCCCATAAACCTGTTTTTGAGATTGCATGGAGTGAAGCCAGACTGAAGAGTTGGTTGTGTGGGAGGGTGTTGATGTTTTTTTGTTTTTTTTTACTATGTTCTGTTTATTTATGCGCATATTTATTCCCATAATGTGTTTATTGTTGTTTTTGCGTGCTGCTTAGCAGGCTTTTACAGCTAATTCGCAACGCTGGCTCTTGCTCTATTAACCGCTTCCTGCCTGCATGAACAAGTCGGTGCAATTTACCCGGCTGAGGTTTCTGCCTGGCACTTTGTGCGCTCCAGGAATAAATATTTTCCAGAGATCCTGACAGATTTATTTGCGCGGATGCGCCTGTCGCTTTTCCAGAGGAATAAAAATGCTTGTTTAAAAAGTGCAGAAAATGAACGTTTCCCAGACTGTCAGCCTTCTATTGCTTCTCCAGCTAGTTGGATCTCTCCAAATTAAATCTATGAGGTCTGACAAGGCAGCTAATCAGTTTTCAGCCGGTGCACGCTCGTCTCCTGAAACCTGAAGCTCAGCCTCTCTCTCTCGGGATAGTGTCCCCAAATGGATAAGAGCCTCGATCTTGAGCCAGGGTAGGTTGGCATGCCCTTGATCTCCCAAATTTACTCTTGATGCTCTTCACAGTACATACATTGTGCCAAACAGCTTCCTTCCAGAGCTCGGCAGGTATAATAATGTATTCAAGGTGTTCTTGGAAATTCTTTTTTAATCAGGCTGGTGGCATTTCTCTATTTTTTTTTTTTTCTGTCACATCTCCTTGCCTCTCTGATTGCACCTCTTGTTCTCGATGATCTTCTGTCTCTGCACCAGCGGTATAGAACAGTCTTAGTACAGAATAGTTACAGATAGGGACGGTAACTTTGATGCCTGCGTGCAGGTGTACATGTACGTGCGCATGCTGCCTCGTGCCAAAGGACGTGGCCATTTTATAACATACGAGCGTATACGCACGCATGGTTTAAAACAGGCTGAACGTGCGCAGAATTTTATATGCATACGTGCACGTGACGCAAATGCTGCCTCCACTGCGTAAGTAGGGGACGTTTATAAGGGATGCGCACACTGACACCATAGGGAGTTTTCTCAGTTTGTAAAGTTAACGGTTTCGGACTTTCCCTGCGTCTCCGTTTCCCCTTGTTAGTTTCAACCCTTAAAACCCCGCTGACTAGCCTAGAATTTTTTTGTTTTATTACTTACCCGCCATCCCTAGCAGCAGTAAGGTTACATGACAGGGGACCCCGGCGCACGCTCGTACGCGTAAATACGCGCACATCTCATATTAAAGGAGAAATGAGAAAGAATGGTTGGAGGGAGCATGGGGTTGATGGGCATGCAAGGGATGGACAGGGTGAAAGAGCTGTAATATGTCAGTTTGGGGAATGTGCATCTCTTCTGTCTTTGTATTTTACTTGGTATAGGAGAAAATGTATTTCTGTTTCTAATTTTTCAGATATGCAGCTAATAATCAGAAGCAAAAATATGACAAAACACGTCTGATATTATGACTGTTTTATTGTGAACTGTACTGATCAATTCTATACTGGATTTGTGAGGTATAAAATTGTATAACTATTATATAAATTCAACCTGAATACTGTGATTATTTCTGTACCTTTATACCACATTTCCTGGTTTCTGACTGCATGTCTTGGTAGCTGAGGATCTTCTCTCTCTCTCAGAATAGTCGCTGGGTATTGACACTTCTATTGGCAATGCTGTTCTTATGGTTTTCTCCTTTACCACTACATCTGCTTTTCTGGCATCGAGCTCTTTATCGGTTGGTCTGGGAATGTCCCATGTGATCAAACCTTCCTTATTTTCTTCTGTCCTGTCATGGTCATGATCCCAGTGGTTTTTCTGCTGCAGCGATGTTATAGTGTTTACCCGCTTTTCAGTGGATGAACTGGCGGGAGGGGAGAAAAGGCACGGGCGCAGAGGTTGGTTACTTCGTTTGGACCTTCCAAACCAAAAAGGCATTCTGAGCGCCTGTGGTATATACTTGTAATAGCTTCCCGGTTGGAGGTAGCAAAGGCAAAAACAGCAACAGAATTCAAGAAAGCTTTGGATAAGCAGAATTAAAGGGAACACGGCAAATCAAGCGTGGCCTATGGCATTGTGAAAGGAAAGGAAACTGTATGGAATGTGTATGGGTCCTAACCTTGTTCCGTGCTGTAATGAGGAAATGCTTTCGTTTGGGGGGGAGGGGGGGAATCTCAATGACATTTGAAAATGAAAGAAGAAAAAAATGCACAACCTTTCGGTGTTTCGTTTTGTTAAAAAAATAAGGAAAAACAAGAGCATCTAGTCCCAGGGGCCTCTTCCTTCCTCCTTCCACTGAAGAAAGCCAGCTGCCATCAAAGTACTGTCTCCCCCCACCCCCTGGCGCCATCCTTACCCTGCCCTGCCTCTTACCTCATCCAAGCTCGCAAGACTTCATAGATCAAGAGCGATTCCCAGTCGCTCCTGCCCCACCCATGTGTTTTTTTTTCACAACGACGCAGGCCTCAGGTAGACAGTGTAAGAGACAAGCAGCAGAATGCTCCTAAGGGGTGGGCTCCATTTTTGAAAGCATAAATTATTTTCCTAGAAGTGGCCTGGGGTGAATTTTTGGAAGCCCGGCGCACACCAAAGCCAGGAGATACGAGCAGAAGGGCTGATACACGCCGCGCAGATTTTAAAAGGTGCGTGCGTACGCGCATATCTCCCAGTATGCGCACAAACGTTTTTTCTAAAAAGGGGCGGGACATGGGCATTCCAGGATTTCTGATTGAAATCAGAGCGTAAATACTTTCGTGCACGAGCGCGTGCCGGGAGGGGTCTCCTAACGCCTAACTTTATTTCTACTACGGATGACGTGTAAGTCCTAAAACAAACTAGGCTAATCAGCAGGGTTTTATGGGTCAGGACTAACAGGGGAAAAGAGAGACTAATTAACTAGGGGAGATTAGGAAGTCCTATCCTTTACCTGGGCAAACTGGGAACGAACTGGGGAAACTGTTAATTGCGTTGGCGTGCATGACTATTAAAATCCCCCCACTTATGCAGTAGAGGCGGCATTTGCGCACATATACGCGTGTACAGCCTATTTTATACCATGCGTGCATATATGTGCATATGTTATAAAATGGCCGCCTCCTTTGGCACAAGCTTGCATACATGCCTATATGTGCGCCCATGTGCCTGTATCGAAGTTACCATCTCTTTGGGTAGACTTTTTTTCTCACCCTTAAACTGCATTGAGAATTCCAAGAGAATTTAGAAATAGCTCTTTCTATAATTTGATAGAAAAGTTAACAAATATTTAGAATCTGAAGAGAGGATAATTGGATTTATGCGACCCTAAAACTTCTTTATCCATATTATTACATAAGGTCCAACATACTTGACGCTGTTTGTGTATTGTTGGTGAATAATTTCTCAATGAGCTTTATGCTGTTTCTGTAATTACCCTTTCATGTAACTTTGTATTTGCTTTCAATAAAAACAATTTCAAGAGGAAAAAACCCATCCTTTTTGGTATAACAGCAATAATCTCGAAACTTGGAATATGTTATGTTAAGGAGTGGCAAATTGGCTTGGATTAAATGCGAATCACAAGTGAGGCGAATAATCAGATTCCATTTGGATCATGCTATAATTCGGATTCTAGGAATCTGGCCCATTCCTGTTTGACTAGAGGTTCCATAGTTGCCCAATTTCCAAGGTGCGTCCTGGTTTCAGCGGGGCCATATTTGCAGATTTCCTTTCTTATTCCACTGGTTTGATTTTGCCAATTTTTGCATCAGACCAAGCTGTGCATATCCATATTTTTCTTTACAAAAATAAAAATGGGTCACAGACAGGTAGATTTAAGCAGGTGGGGGAGCCTACTCTGATCATCCAAGTAAATTAGAGTCAAGTATTCACAGAGTCGGACCTGAGATGAGGTAGCTCTTCTTCTTTTTTTTTTTTTTTTGCATTAACCCACAATGCAGTGCGGCAAGGCCTGTTGGCATGAACAGGCCAAAGCCTGAGCAATGGTTCAGAGGTCATTTCTGAGAGGTGTTCATCCATGCTGCATAGATATAAAGATGTGGCCTGGGGAAACAGTATCTTTTCCTTCAGAGATAAGAGGTAAAGACTTGGAGGGGTTTTTTTTCCCCCTGAGAACAAGGAAATTGCTCATTAGTGGAAGGCATATTTGGCTGCACTAACCAGCAGGTCAAGATTTCACTTATATATTAAAAACATGCCTTCCCAGTCCTTAAAATAAAGATCACCCACAGCAGTGTTAAAACTAAAACTAAAAACATCAGAATCCAAAATACATAGAACTAATCCAACACATAAACATACCAAGGACAATATTTAAAAACATGCTATGAAAAAAACCCACATCCCATTGCAGGTAACAGTCCCTGTTCTATTAAAATGGCCATGAACCTTATTGGCTCGAAAGGCGATTGCTTTGCAGGAAGACTATAAATGCAGGAGCTTTGCCTTGTGTGATCAGATCTCTGCTTCTCTATCAGGAAAATAATTTTGGCACCAGACTGTGCACTGGATAAACCTCATCATACAAACACCTGTCACTTGTCATTATTCCACACGCCCTGCTGTCTCTGAACCCAGGAGGAGCAAACAATCCCTGTTTCACAGACCAGCCTGAGAGAGGGACGCGTGGAGATCTCTGGAGATCCTGATTCTGACAGACAGAAAACATAAGATTAATTAGGATCCAGCAGGTAATTCGGCCTGTGTTGTCTCAGTGCACCTTTCTTGCGTGGGCCAAGCCATCAGTAGGCGATGCCATCTGTAATCACTTCGCGGAGGTCAAGCACTGGGACGTGGTCCTCAGGGATGAATGGCATCAGGTCAACCCAAGCCGTCAGGCCCGCACGCCACATCACAAACGAGGCATCGGATTTGTTTGGACAATCTTTTGCAGCAAATGATCAAAAGCTGAGCATTTTACAAATGTCCAGGAACAAAAAAAAAAAAAAATCCATTGTTTGTGACATTCTCTCCTACGCGAGGGCGCTGCAGATTCATCGTTCTAAGTCTCGGGAGAAAATGAACAAGCTTTCAAAGACCATCACATCTCCTCGTCACCAAAGAACGACATCCATTCCATTTCTTAAAGCCACGGAGAGGTTTTTTTTTTTTCCTCCCCATTTTGCACTGCTTCTTTCCTCAAAGAGGGCAGCAAATCCTCCTTCAGAGCAAACAGCCTTCTCCATCGCAGCTCTGCCACCGCAGAGAATCACGAAAGCCCCAAGTCCACGCTGCCCACGCTCGGCAAAAGAACCTAGAGACCACGGAAAGGATTTACTCCAGGCCGGGCAACATGGGCTCGGTGGCAAAAGCAGCAGTACTGGTGGCAGCAGTGGAAAGGACATTCAGTAGCTGGCCAGGGGAAAGACATTAAATACATCAGTTCTTTCCTGCAATTAAGCTCATCCTCAGCCTCCAGTTGGTTGCACGTTCTCATTTTATAGCAAGCATGACGCACAGCAGCTTTAAAGGAAAAACCTCATTGCAAAACTCACCAGGCCCATGTAACAGGCACATTTCCAGGTCATTGTGGACTGGTATGGAAGGGATCAGCCATGAAGCCACCCCCTTGAAAGCCTGTAATATTGATGAGACACGGGGAAAACCCATTTTTGTACAGCAAATGTGAATGCAGTTCTGAGGGGTAGTAAGAAGTAATGAAGGACTTTAGAAATGACACAGCAGAGAGAAATCATGTCATTGTGTACTGAATGTGGGGATATTTCTTTGGCACAGGGAGGGTAATTTCATATCTATGCTTGTTACCATAAAGTCTAGGCATATCTTTTACATGCAGATCTTCAAAGCAAACTTAAGCACACAAGTTTGCCTTGAAAGTTTGCATATAAGTGGCCTAGAACACACACAAACTTATCTGCAGAAAGTTACACCTGCTCTGTCAAAGGCACAACTTGTGCAGGTTAACTTGCATGCATACGTTTTAAACATCAAAAATATGGGGCGGATTTTAAAAGGGTTCCGCGCGTATATTACGCGCGGAACCCTGAAAACCTGCTACTGCGCGCGCCAAGCCTATTTTGCATAGGCCCAGCGATGCACACAAGCCCCAGGACGCGCGTATGTCCTGGGGCTTGAAAAAAGAGGCGGGGAGTGGGTGGGGCGGTCCGGGGATGGGGCAGGGGCGGGACCGAGGCCTCCGGCACAACGGCCGTGCCGAGGGATCGAGCACCGGCACTCGGCCAGTGGGCGCAACCTATGCCTGCTCAGAGGCAGGCGCAACTTTTAAAATAAAGGTGGTGGGGGGGGGTGATTTAGGTAGGGCTGGGGGGTGGGTTAGGCAGGGGAAGGGAGAGGAAGGTGGGGGAGGCGGAGGGAACGGGGAAAGACATCAGGGCTCCCCTAGGGCTCGGTGTGCGCAAGGTGCACAAGTATGCACCCCCTTGTGCGCGCCGACCCCAGATTTTATAATATGAGTGCGGCTGCGCGCGCATGTTATAAAATCAGGCGTAGATTTGTGTGCGCCAGGTTGCGCGCTCAAATCTACGCCCGCGTGTAGCTACTAAAATCTTGTCCTATGTGTGTAAATCCGAACTCCACTCCCTGCAATGCCTATCCCCAGTTTCCATAAAAGTAGGTGTGAAATCAGGTCACGAGCATGGCCAGCGTGATCCACTATGCAAATTGTGCACTTGCACAGGGCAGCAGCTCCAAGGGGGCAGCATAGCACAGTGAGCCGCTTGGTGACATCTGAGCAGCTGCCGATCCTGGCTTTTCGTTTTCACTCCCACTCCTCTTCTCCAGGGCTAGTGCAAGGGTCTGTAGTGCCCTAGGTAGACTAGTGTAACAGCCCCCCTCCCCAAACCCATTTTGAGTTGAAACCCTGCTGTCTAGCCTCTATTTTTTTGTTACACGACTTATGTAGCAGAAGTAAAGTTACGCAGTAGGAGACCCTGGTGCGTGCTTGTGCACGTAACTACTTACGTGCTGACTTCAAGGTGCAGTCTTGGCCCGTCCATGCCCCGCCCACACCCCACCCCTTTTTCAGAAAACTTTTTTTACGCGCGCACCGGGAGATATGCGCGTGACTGTGGGCCTTTTAAAATCCGTGTGGCATGCAGGGGTCCAAGTCACTTGCGCCTTTCCCAGTTTTGACACACGCCAACCTTTGAAAATCAGCCAGATAGTAACAATGGTTGAGAAAGACCAAATTGTCTATCCCGTCTGCCCAGCAAGCTTCCCTAGGTAGCATATGCATAGAATATATATGCAAAGAAAAAGGAATATCAAAACCAGAGAATATATATATTTTCAATGTAAAACTAAATCTGCTCAGTTCCCTGAAGGTGTCTCATGAATTTCAGCAGTGGAACAATCCAAACTCTATAGACTTCAGCACTGGAACACTGGCATATCATGAACATCTTGCGTTACCGCCAGCATTGAGGTCTTGTAAGCTGGTTTATATAGAATATCTCGCTTTTTGTCTGATTTTTCCCACCAACACCCAGCCATAAATCATGCTGTGCACCCTTTCTTTTCCCATGCATTCCAGCCATAGAGCACAGGGGCCATGCCAGGTGTTGGCTCAAAAAGGTCACTGGAATGCAGATTTCCTAAGGGCATCGGAGACTCACCGCTAGCACACAAAATTCAGTTGCTCAGTTTTCCAGAGACAACAGAGAGCTTAGCAGAAAAGAGAAGCCAAAAAGCTTAACAAATCCTAAATATATATATATTCACAATTTATACAGCTTAGTCAATGGTTCAATTCTTCAGGGGCCTAACTGGCCCTGCCCATACAGCAAAGTTCTTCACACTGTTGGTCCCTACCAATACACTCCCCAAGAATTCTTTCCTTCTCCCCCTCCCCCCTCCCTTTCTCCATAGTCCAGCAATATGGCCTAGCCAGCAGCAGTCCCACCGAGACTCACTCGCTTGCCTGGGCTCCACCAGCACCAGCTGCCGCAACTTCCCCTCCCTAGCCCTGCCAACAGCAGCCACCATGACTTACCCTGTCCCACCAGAGGCAACACTGCAATTCTCACTCCATGGCCCCATCCCTGCTGGTGTCTCTTCCATCAGGTGCCAGGCCCCGAATTTTAGGTGACCTGACAACCTAGGATGTTTCCAGCCCTGCAGAAACGTATTAAGTTAGTCCAATAAAAAAGCATCAAATACAACTTATGTCCTGACTTTTATTTCCAGATAGTTTATTTGAACTCTGTTTCATTATTTTTCCAAATAGAATAAAACAAAATTGTAATTGACACCCACTTCTGCTTACTGCTGAGTTATGAATTGGCTTTGCTTCTGTTATTTTGCCCAGAAGAATGAGAAATTACTACTTACCAGATAATTTCCTTTCCTTTAGACTAGACAGATGAATCCAGAACAGTGGGTTATGCACCTCTACCAGCAGATGGGGATGTAACAAAGCTGACATCACAGTATATATATCCCTGCATTGACATCAGCCTGCCAATATCCTCTTCTAAAGCAAACTGTGGACAGACTAGCAAAAAACTTGATTAATAACAGATAACCATTTCAGTACTCAGCGAACAGTAAACACTGAGCTCAGACTATGATCTCCTGGGCCAAACTGGTGCCACCAGAAGCACCATTCCCCTGTGACTCTCGATTTTTCGAATCACCCTGCCCAACATGGGCCACGGGGAATGTCATACAGCAGCTCTTCCTCCAGCCACTCCTGCAGGAGGGCATTGATGCCCAAAAGATTCGAATCTCTCCTGCGACCAAATAAATGAGGAACCTTTGCAGTATGAAAAGTCGCTAGCAGATCCAGAAACAGATGGCCCCAGCAATCAACTACCAGCTGAAACGCCTCGTTTGACAATTCCCATTCAACTGGATTCAGATTCTGTCTGTTGAGAAAGTCAACTCTTACATTGTCTTTTCCTGCAATGCGCGAGGCTGAGATCTCCTGAAGATGTACTTCTGCCCACTCCATAAATTGGGCTATTTCCTGCAAAATTTTCTGCCTCTTGGTTCCACACTGCCAATTGATGCAAGGTCCTGTTGTCACATTGTCCGACATTATTTAAACCGCTCGACCCTGAAAATGATCTTCCAGCTGCAAGCATGTCTACAGAACTATATGGGCTTCCAGCCAAATGATATTCCAGAGAGTCTCTTTTGCACTCCAGTGTCCTTTTGCTGTCAGCTCCGAACAGTGAGCTCCCCAACCCTGGAGGCTCGCATCTATCGTGAGTACTAGTCAGTCCGGTGAGCCTAGAGAAACACCCTTCTTCCTCAAATGATCCATTATATACCATTACCACAGATGTGTGAAGACCTTCATCGGCAGATGAACCTGAATCGAATAGTCCTGAGACTGTAGGCTCCAACGAGACAGCAGATTGTGCTGAAGAGGACGCAAATGCGTCCTCACCCACAGTTCCATTCCAGGGTTACCACCAATCAATTTGAGCACCTGTAGACAGGACCAAACTGTTGAGCGTATTGTGTTCATCAATAAACGCACCTTCATCATCAACATCTGAATATGACCGTCTGGCAGGAACACCCTGCCCTGACCGAAAGACCCTAGTGACTGTGAATGCTGAAGACTGTTCTTGGCCAGGTTCATCATGCTCAACCGAGTCCAGGCTCTCTTCCAGAATCTTGTAGAAAAAAGATACTGGGCCCGAAGGTCAAACCAAAACGTAGTGCTCAAAACCTTCTGAAAACAGAACGTCGAACTATGCGTCCGTCTAAAATAAGGACGCCCAAGAAAAAGGAGCGTCTATCCCTGGACACCCAACCTGGATTGGATGCACAAACCTGGACGCCCAAAAAACCTTGGATGTCCAAGTACGTGGTCCAAGCAGACACCCCACCAGGACGTGCAGGTGCAAACTGACTGTAGGCCCAGATATGTGGCGGGCATGTGTAAAACAAAACGTGCAAATCCTGCCACGGCCTATCACGTGATGCCACAGGAAAGCCTGAGAACGGGGCCTAGACTAAAAAGGCTACTCAAACTGCCAGACTACCGCGATCCCCAAGCCCTCCACGGGGGCAGGAAATAAGTCAGATCAGCGTGCCAAGGCTTCGGAGACAAGAAGAGGGGGAGGGGGTCCTTAAACTCTCTTCCCCTTACTCTCTTTTGTTGTTGTTTTTTTTACAACTCTTTACCTGAGCTCAGCCTGTCCTGACTGAGTACAGCTCCGATCTCTGGCTGCAGGGGGAGAGGGTTACTGCCGCGCATGGCTTTCTGCAACTGCTAGCCTTTCAGCTGGAACTCTCATCAGCTAAGTACATGCCAGGAACCGGCTGTCAGTCCAAGGCACTCGACAGGGAGAGGGATTGAATGGATATCACCCCATGAGAAACTCGACTGAAGGAGGGACCTTTTGATATCATCTCAGGAGAGCGGTACGTATAGTCTCCTTAATCTCCTTTCTCCTTTATCTCTTTCTCCTTTTTTCTTTTTTTAAAGCAATCCCCCAGTAAGGAGATGCACATCCACCATCTGCTGGAGATGAAGAATACTGGCAGGCTGATGTCACTGCAGGGATATATACTGTGATGTCAGCTTTGCTCTGTCTCCATCTGCTGGTAGAAGTGCATAACCCACTGGTTCTGAATTCATCTGTCTGGACGCTTAGAAACCAGCCTTTATACCACCAAATTTAACATCAATCCTTATTTATCAAATATTTTCCTATACAGAATGGGAGAAAAACCATTCCCAAGCCTGGCCCAATGCCACTCACTTTGCACTAAGGCTGTGACATGTTTCATGAAGGGAAACATCAGCAGTAAACTTCCCTTTCATATTATTTTGCAGTACATTTTCAGGAATATCTGTGGAATGACTCATTTCTACCTCCCAAAAAATAAAAAATGCTTTATGCCTAACTATATATATTCTTTTTTCTGAAGGTCTTGCTCTGTTTGTGAGTATATGCACCACCCCAGGACCTATGCAATGAAGTAGTTTATACATCCTTAAAAATAAGACTATATAGTAATTAGTTATGGAATTATGGAAACAATACGCTTAAAGCGAAGACTGTTCACAATGCATGGTACAAAAATGTTGAGAATTGCTCATTAGAACTATCAGATTTTAGCATTCTGTTCCAAAAATGCAATAAAATGAGCCCTGACTTCCTCCAAACTCCAGCAATATTGAATATTTTTAGGAAAAAAGTGAAGATCAAAGAGAACACTGAGACAGGACTTTCAAATGTGTAGCAGTCTTTTTCTTCTACATGTTTCCCATTCATGTGGGGTCTGCAGTCCTAGCCACCCTCCGCCATAATAAAGGGTCAAGCATGGTTCTCTTGCTTGAGCCATAGGCCTTGATTGCCTGGTGAAGAAAACTGTGGGATTCTTTGCTCTGTTTTCCCACTTCAGAACTGAGAGAGAATAAGTGTTTTAAGGGATAATAATGTAGCCCCTTTCCTCTATAAGAGAAGGGTATTAGGTTTCTTTCCCATTTGGGGGGGGGGGGGGGGGGAGAGAGAGAGAGAAAGAGATATATTCAGGGCATTACTAGTGTCTCTCTAGAAAACCACACAAGGCTGGTGTTCCAAGGGCAAGTCTTTACTCAGCATAAACGTCTTCAATTGAAATGATCTTACAAAAAGTACATTTAGCACAGATGGCAACCATTCACAGCCAGACTTGCACAAGTTTGTCTCTTGACCAAATCAACCCTGCAAAGGAACATCCTTGTAGTTTTTCTATAATTGGCACTACTGTTGATTCTGACCAGAAATACACACTACTATGTGCTGGGGGGAATATTGTTGAAAATCTTGTGTTACCCGTTATCCCTAATGACACCAACCTTCCTCCTTTATCCTGGCTTGGGACAAGCACCGTTGCACCTCAAGAGTTTAAAACGGTTGGGGCTTGTAATGTTGCCTGTCTTATCCTTCTAGCTCAGGGATAGGCAGCTCTGGTCTTGGGCTGGTTTTCAGGATTATATATACACTAGGTGTTTTTGCAAACAATGCAGGCAGTGCATGCAAATCTACTTCTTGCATATATATTATGGATTAACCTGAAAACTAGACCTGTTTGTCTATCACTGTTCTATTAGTTGGGTACATGTGAGGATTTAACACTCCGGCTACCCTGCCCCCCATTCCAGGAGGAAGATACCCCTCTGAAATCTCAAGTTATAGCGGCCCTGTTGAGGGTCGGTCCCCCCCCCCTCAAAGTCCAGTCAGTAGGACGCGAAGGAGTGATGGGGTGAACTTCCGGTGACGGGGCAATTGCATACTAGAAATTCCGCCCTGGACAGGTACAGAAATTCCTGATATTGGGCCTTTGCAAACATGTACAGTTGTAGAAAAAAAAAAAAGAACTACAACCCTATGCATGCAACGGGGGCAAACCCAGGATTGGCTCTGCCTATTCGGTTAACCCGGGTGAGGCGGCAACCCTAAGTTAAGGTCAGCGCCCTCTCCCATGCCAGCTCTTGGTACGTTGTGAGGCTACCTGGGCTATTGGGACCACTTAAGTCGGGTCCTGTTGGAGGCCCCGGAACAATATTCCCGGGGCTCCCGAGCCGCAACGGAAGGGGAAGACAGAGGCATCGCGCCTGCGCACTGCGGTCTTTCGGCGCCATTGCACTCCCGCTGAGTCAGACCGGGCAGCCGCGCGGAGGCGGCTTCGTTCCCCCTCTTCGGACCACCCGAGGCGGAAGAGGAAGCGCTGGGAACCGGTTCCGACGCGGACGAACCTCCAAGCACCATGGCGACCGATTCGTGGGCTTTGGCTGTTGATGAGCAGGAGGCGGCGGCCGTGGAGTCTGTGAGTTCGGCGCCCGCGAGAAGGGAAAGACGGGGAGGCCCGGGAGGGATTAACCAGAGGGAGGAGGAGAGTCCGGACCGGAATAACCGGCGGGGAATCCTGACGGTAGTAACCAGAGGAGAGTGGCCCGAATGGGAGGGGTGCTGTGGAGCTAGTTGAGAGGATTGGGGCCGATTCTGGTGTGGAATCTGAATTTCTGGGATTCTCACATTGCCTCGCCTCTTCCCTAAAAGCTTATGAATATTTCCCTTTCTAGAGGTTAAGGGCTTGAAGCTAGCTGAATATCTATGCTCTCTGTCCACATATGTTAGCTTTATTTTTTGTGTATTATTTTATTGTATAGCTAAACTGAATATTTAATATAGAAACATAGAAATGATGGCAGAAAAGTACCAGGGGTCCAGCCAGTCTGCCCAACAAGCTTCCCACGGTAGTATCTGCCGCGCCGTGCAAGTTACTCCCATGGATCAGTCAGTTTACTTGACGTGCTAGGCCATAGCAGTCCTATTCTTTTTCCCTTATATCCACATAAAGGTATCCCAGACCATGGAAGTCGAGATCCTCCGTTGTCGTCTGAGTCAAATTCCTCTTATCCACATGCCGTTTAAAAAGGGAGCAATGTTGTAGTTGCATTAAAAGTATCGAAGCATATTGGTTAAGGGTAGTAATCTCCATGCCTTCTGCTAAGGGTAGTAACCGCCGTACCTGCAAGTTACCCCCCCCCCCCCCCTCTCATTTCTGTCTTCTAGCCTTTAGAGATCCACCGTGTTTATCTCATAACCCTTTGAATTCTTTGACTGTTTTCTTCTTCATCACCACCTCTGGAAGGGCAATCCCCCCCTGGGGGGACAACTCAGAACCAATATAAGGAAATATTTATTAAACAAAAAGCTAGATTGATGGTAAAGATCTGTTAGGATTGAAAAATGATTTATTGAAATGTTCACTATAACCATTTTTAGTAAACAGGTGGGTTTGAAATCCACAAAAGAAAAGGAGAGTCATAAAAATTCTTAAAACATTGTCAGAATCTGAATGCTTGGATATTTTCACATTTCACACTTCCCTCTCAGACCTTCTCTGGGTTTTAGTCCTGAGTTTATCAGGTACAGAATCTGGTACCAAAATTATCTTCCTAATAAAAGAACAGATATCTGATTACATATGGCAAAGCCTCCATATTTATAGTCTGTCTACAACTCATGGCCATTCTTATCAGTTTATCTGCGCCTGCTTGTAAGTGCAGCCAAATACACCTTCGAATGAGCAATTTCAAGGTTTTCAGGAAAATTAAACTTTCCTATTTATCGCTGAAGGGAGCAACATTTTTCAGCTACTGTTTTCCAAGGTCAATTTTTGTGCTCGTGCAGCTTGGTTGAACACATCTTACCAATGACCTTTTGAACCATTGCACAGGCTTGGACATAATTATGTGAGCAGACTTTGCTGTGCCATTTTGTGGAACGCTGACAATAGGGTTGGCAACAGCTTGTAAAAATTGTTGAAAACTTGACCTTTCTGTAAATGTCATGATGCCACTTGTAATTTTGCCATGTCGTGCCCCCCCCCCCCCCCCTCCTCTCCTGATGTTGGGCAAGTAATGCATCTTGGGCCACAGAAGACTGACATTTTCCAAGACCTCCCAGTCCAGTGATGCCTCTGGTGTATAAAAAAAAAACAAAAACCCCCCCTCTGTCTAAATGTTTCTTGGTGGTTAGTAACCTTGACTGACAACTACATCTTTAGAAGAAAGGAAGCATTATTGCTCAGTCCTGGAAAAGAAAAAACAAAACATCTACCCGAAACATTGCTATCAAGCATTTTAATGACCCCACCAAGAAATAGGAGGTTTCTACAAATTAAATGTCCTCAAGAAACTCAAACCTCCACTCCACACTCAAGACTTCCGTACAGTAGTTCAGACCACCATGCTTACGAAACTGGACTACTGTAACTCCCTCCTTCTCGGCCTTCCCGCCTCCACCATTAAACCACTCCAGATTCTACAAAACTCCATGGCCAGAGTCATAACTAACACCCGTAAAACGGAACATATCACCCCTATTTTAAAGGACCTGCACTGGCTGCCCATCTCCTTCCGCTCACAATACAAAACCCTCACCATCCTTCATTGTTCATTACACAGATTCAACTACACCTGGCTAGACGAAATGCGCCACTGACCGCCCCACTAGAAATACCCTTGCAGGCACACTGCACACACCTTCCCTTAAGTCTGCACATTTGTCCATCACCAGAGAAAGGGCCTTCTCCATCGCTGGTACCTCCCTCTGGAACTCCCTCCCCATGCCCCTCCATCTTGAGCCATCCCTGCACAAATTTAAAAAAGGAGTCAAAACATGGCTCTTCAAGCAGGCCTACCCTGATGCAAACCAAACGTAGACTTTCTCCCCGTTCTGCACCTCTATTTGGCATCCTTCCTTCTGCCCCGCCTCACCTCCGTTCTCCCTCCCACCATTCGCTCACCTTAACCTCCCTCCCACCCCTCAGCCTCTCCTCTTCACTCATGCACTTTGTGAACGGCCTTAGCATATGAACTCCATTGATAAAGATAGTGACTTAGAGGAACTATGTATATCCTATATGTACTAACCACTATGGTATATAATGATACATAAGATGTATATAGTTCCTTGTTGCAGTCACCTCTCTCTGGTACTTAGTTGCTATGTACCCAGTTTTACTGATTTCCACCTCCTTCCTTCTGCCTCCACCTCCCTTTCCCTTTTCTCCCCTCCTAATCCCTGCCTAATCCCCTGTCTTCGTTTTATTGTATTTTCCTCCTTTCAGTTCAGTGTAAGCCGGCATGATGTGCCTTACGAATGTCGGTAAAGAAAAGCGTATAAATAAATATACTTTTATGGGTTTGCCCCTTTGTCCCTCTCTTCTTCCTCTTTCCCTCTCCCCCACCAATATAAAACCTTTGTTTTAGAGGTTGCCATTCTAGAGTCCTTGTGACTTTTCCCTGCAAAGATACCTCCACATTATTTAGGATTTGGTATTCCTCCATAGGAGCACAAGTTGATACCTAGTGAAGTATTTCCTCCTCCTTTCTAATTTTCATCTTGCTGAGTCTCCAGTATATTAACATGACTAAAAGGAGGAATGCTCAGCATTTTTTGTCTGAATATTACTTAAATGAGTCCTGTAGTCATTTTCTGTTGGAGTTTGGAAATGGTCTCTGTTTTAAAAATCGCTCTTCCATTTTAACATGGCACTTGTAATTAATTCCAGTAGTACTGCAGTAGTGGGAACTGGGTTTCTGATGTTGGTGCAGGAATGCAGCTTCATAGATGAAACTGGACTGATATCGCAGCCAAGAATTTTTGTGCTTGCAGAAACCTCATCTGCCATTAATTACGTGCAAATCTTTTTTATACCATATTTATTCCATATTTGGGTCTAGTTAACTACGATATGTAAAAAGGGGCATCAGGAAATAATTCCTTTAATGAGCAGGATCTAAAAGGTACTACAAAAAAATAAAACCATTTTAGAAAAACAAATATTGTCTCTAGTAAATGTTCTTAAAAAAAATTCACAGCAGTCTTTTAAAATGTTCTTGAATTTTCCAGTCTGTGGGGTCACTAATGAACATTGTGTGCTTATTCACACTGAAAAATGTATTTATTTTATTTATTTATTTTTCAGCTTTTCTATCCTGCCCAACAGAAGAACTGGTCAGAGCAGTTTCCAACATAATAAAACCATATACAATCAATCATAGAAAACAAAAATAAAACCAAGTTTTAACCTCCTCATCATTAAAATCATTTTGCTTTTTCAGTTTAATTTGCCTTTACTTTTTTCCTGAATGATAAATAATACCTTTCCAACCTGATTTGTAGTGATGCTGAATTCTACAAAAGGCTTCTCTCTTTATCGCTTTAACCCCTGGAACTACAAAAAGAGGGCCATTTGCCAAATGTAAATTTTGTCTTGGAATATATCTTTGTACCAGATTTGCCAGATATTCTGCTCCCTCATGATTCACTTTAAACATTAAAGTCATGATCTTAAACTTTATTCTTGCTTCAGTAGGGAGCCAGTGCAATTCCATTAACAAAGGCCTTGCACTGGTCCTTCTTGGATACACAAATATCAATCTCACTGTCATATTTTGCATCCCTTGTAGCAGTTTCATAGTTTTCACTGTCACCTGTATCAACAAACTATTACAGTAATCAAATATGGGCCATACCAATGCCTGGATAACAATCTGAAAACTTAACCAGCCTTTAATTCTCCTGAGTTGCTTTAATTTCATAAAAATTCTTTGTACCATCAAGGAAATCTGGGCAACAAGGAACAGTTTGCCATCCAATTGAACCCCCAAATTACGGTCATTTGAAATATTCCAACATTTAGTTTTTCCCACTCCAACTGTAGGGTTTTTTCTAATTCTGTCGCTGTGAAAATCATCCACTCAGTTTTACCCTCATTTAATACTAATTTATTCCCTAGTAACCAAACCATTAAAATCTTCAGCCCATCATGTACCTTAACCAGTGACAACTCTGGATCTCTTCCAAGGGGAAACAGTAATTGGACATCATCTGCAGAAATGAATCCCCTGAACCCCGGTGCCTGAATTATCTGTCCCAATGGCTGCATGAAAATATTGAATAATAATGGGGATCCCTGTGGGAAGCCACAGTCTAGACAATATGGAGCAGACTGCTTCCCTTTACCCATACCTCCAACTTCCTATCCCCCAAAAAGGAGGAGATCCAGTCTAAATTTTCCCTCTAAAACCTAGTTCTTCATATCTTTGGACTCAAATTCTATGGTCTACCAAGTCAAAAGCACTTGGTAGATCCAACCGACCCAACCATTTCATCCCTTATCCAAATTCCTACAAAACAAAATCGTGTCGCTACCAAAGCTATCTCTGTGCTATATCCAGCTCTAAACCCTGATTGGCATTCATCTAATAACTTATTCTCTTGCATCAATTCAGACATTTGAATGGTTACAACCTTTTCAGTCACCTTCCCCAAAAATGGATTATTCGCCAGTGGGGGTGGTAGCTTCCACAATTTTCATTATTCAAACATCCCCTGTTTAAAAATGGATGTTCTATTTTCTTCAATGCTGACGGGTATATTCCCTCCCTCAGTGAACCATTTCCAGTTGTTTGAAACCTCCCCATTAATTCTAGAGGGAGATTTTTCACCAAAACAGATGGACAAGGGTTAAAACTACAAGTAGTGGCATTCACGTTTTTCAGAATACAACCTAGTTCTCCTTGGGTCACCTCCTCAAACACCTAAACTCCAACTCAGTGACTCACTGGTGATGATTCTTTCTTCAGTCCTAACTCCCTAACCAAATGAGTATCTACAGACAAGTCACATAACCCTTCAATTTTACTTTTCCAATACTGGGCAAAATCATCACAGTTTAGCTCATAATAGACCAATTGTGATATTAATGATAATCATGAAGTTTTGTAGGAGCGATGATTCAAGGAAGAGATGAAGAAAATCATAGTGCTGCTGTAATTGAGTGAGCTTTATTTTAGTATCTGAGGTCAGGAGCAGAATAAGAAATTCAACATGTTATGAAGGAGAAGAAATAGGCCTCTGTGGACTGCCATCTGGACTTTTTTGACTTTCAAAATGTGAACTGATGAAACAGAGAAAAAAAACTGTTAAAAAAAACAACCCCCCAAAAAAGAGAGAGATGTGAAGAGCACAGCATTGAGTACTGGTTAGCGAAGAAGGCATGCGAAGAAAAGCTGAACTTTGGACACCGTATTGTTTGTCTTTAGAAATCTTTCAAATTGGTGCTTTTAAAAGGTGATTTGCATAGGTGAAATTTTGGTGTAATTTGTTGCCCTAACTTTGACATGATCAGAAAGTTAATTAGCACTTTGGCTAGCGTTCCATGCAAACTGCAAATCTGATCTACAAAGCTGTTTCCCCCATAAAAACAGAATTGGGGGGGGGGGGGGGAAGAGGAGCCTTGGTACAGGTTAGCCTACTCCATTCCTCAAGTGTCACGGGTCTGGTTTTCAAGATATCCACAATGAATATGCATATGAGAGATTTGCATATAGTGGATGCAATGTATGCAAATCTATCTCATGCATATTCATTATGGATATGTTGAAAGCCGGGCCTGCTTGTGGCTCTTGAGGACCTGAGTTGGCTTACCTCTCCTTTAGTAAATCAGGCCTTTAGGGCAGTGCTTCTCAACTTAGTCCTCAACCTAGCTGGCTAGGTGTGTCCTTTCGGGATATCCACAATGAATATGCATATGAGAGATTTGCATGCATTACTTCCATTGTAGGCAAATCTGTCTTGGATATCCAGAAAACCTGATTGACTGGGTGTGCTCTGAGGACTGGATTGAGAAGCACTTCTTTAGGGAGTTATGGTAGGATGGTTGTATAGCTCCATTTCCAGAGGGACAGGATGTGTCAGTGCTGCTTAGTTATTTTTTATGTTTTTTAACCTTTTAGGTACCAACGATCCACAAGTGGAACATTTTTTCATTTACTTTGAATTACTTGCAAATTTTTTTATACCATATTTATTCCATATTTGGGTCTAGTTAACTACGATATGTAAAAAGGGGAAATAATTCTTTCAATGAGCAGGATCTAAAAGGTTAAGGGAATTCAGTTGGGAAATTGGAAGTCCATCTCCCTGCATGCAGTGGGTAAAACCAGGCTTGTCTTACCTGGTACTGTTGTGGTGTTAGGGGAGATGGAAAGAAGACATAGGGATCCAGAGGAGGAGTTATAAGGGAAGCTCGCTTCTTCAGGTTATTACACAAGTGAAAAATAGACAAGATGGTTATGCCAAGGACAGAAAACAAAAATGAATGTTTTAGCTATTATGTTTCCCTGCGAACTACAAAATGTTTTTATGTGCGGGCCAGGAAACAGGTCCTACTTTTAGAAGAGTTGGGAACAGCGAGCAAAAGAGGAAATCATCAAATAGCTGAATAGGAAGAGTATTCATGCAAGGCAAAGGCAGGGGTAATAGATATTATAGCTTGGTATTCTCAAAATGACTATGATGCTTAGGGTGCCCAGGAGCGAATAAAAATATTTAAGCAAATATAAAGAATGTATCTTTTGTAACACCTTGAAATTTGTCTTGAAATAAGTAAAGAAAATCTTTGAATTAAGATGGTGCTAACAGTTTCCAGTATTTTTAACCTTGCCTGATTCCCAAGTGTACAGTCTCGGCCACTCTTGAGGGATGAAAGGCTGAAGGCGCTGCATAGTTTGTTCTTTTATTTTAGAATTGGCTTACTAATTGCCAGCTTTATACAGTTAAACTAGCAATATGAAAGAATGCTCAATCAACTTTTTGTGCACTTGGCAGTGTTTCAGAGTTCTTATGACTAATACTATTTTAGAAACCAAAAGTAGAAGGACTCTGAAATTATTTAAACAAATTCCTAATTCCATAAGAGCACTCTCATTGATACAAGTATCATGATTTAGAGCCCTGATGCACATTAGACCTGTTGCTTTACAAGAAAGCATCAGAATGCAGATTAGGCATCACTTCAGGTCTCACATGAGTAGCCTTTGAATGTAGGGCTCTTTGAGGTGTTCAACTTTCTCTAAGTATTATGAAAGTTTATAGACTCTGGCCTATGGCTATGCAGAGGCTGGAGAGAGACACCCTTGGATCATTTCCCAGTCAGGATCTGTAAAACTGAGCTGGCAATCCTTTGGCTCTACTCTAAGGACACTTCCACTGAGCTAAGGGAGCAAAAAATGACCTCGCTTCTCCCTTGTACATTGCTAAGGCAATGATCCTTTACCCATGGCTCAGGAGCTGTGAATAAAATGTGAAAGCTATCATTGTATGGATTAGAGTGCTGGCTGCACACATGGAAGGGAACGTAGGTAGTCTGAGTGGTTAGGACCAGCCCTTTAACAATCTTTTTTTCTTTTAAGATAGTGGGGCGGAAACCAGTCCTCTGTCACCCCTCCCTCCAGGTCAGTGGACATTTCAGGATATCCCTAAAGAATATGCATGAAAGAGATTTGTATGCATTGCCTCCAATGTAAGCAAACATATTTCATGCATCTCCATTAGGGATATCCTGAAAACCCGACTGGCTAAGTAAGTTTCCCTTCAAGTAGTTTTCATTTGCTGCTGCTAGTATTGCAGTAAGTTGCTATGGAAATGTAGTGATGTGATTGATTTCTGTTATTTCCAGCAAATTTTATTTTGATTAGATGACACTATACATCCCCCTGCAGATATTTCTAGCCGCTGTTGCCAGCTGCATGGTTTCTGATTAGAACATTTTGTTCTAATGCTGAACTGTCTGCATTGGCCTGAAGATGAAAGCAGGAAAACCCCAAAGTCAGCTGGCAGATTTATTCTATATATTTGTCTACCTTGTGATGCTTGGCTGAAGGCACAGGAACTTTGCAGCTCTTCAGGAGTGAAACTGTGCTTACCTCTGTGTGGGCTTTTAATATTGCATGAAATAAAATGGAGTGAACACTTGTTTGATGGTTAAGGGATGGTATGCCTCTGAGACGTGACTGAGTGATTATTTAATGTATCTTTAGGAGCACTCTTCTAGTCTGTGAAATGGGGCTTTGGAACTGGCTTTTGGCGATACTGGTTTCTTTTAAAATATAGGCCATGCATAGGAATCTGTTGTACTTTTACAGCCGAGGTGGACTACATGACTGACTGAGGAGTTGGTCTTACCAAGACAGAGCTGCCTTCTGAAGGTAGTAATACTTCATTTTTAGACTGAGTGTATATTATAAAGTCTTGTTGACCACCTACCAAGCTACCTAAACTTCTTTTGATTCTGCTCGAACATTTCTGTATGCCTTGATGTTTGCAGCTCGTACATTTCTGTGTGCCTTTTGTTAAAAACTTTGTGTATTATATGTTTGCAGGAAAGGTGCATCAAACAACTTTAGTGATAGATTATTCCAGAGCTTCTTCACCACCTGCACTATAGTTACTGACAAAATTGGAGATAAAAAGTGTTGTTAGATGTACTGTTGGTCAGTTTTAACCTAGTCCATTTCAGTTTGTTTTGCTGGCTTATGCATGTCGGTTGTCTTTTTACCCTAAGCGCAAACTAGGCTTCATGATACCTGCTAGATCTAGTTTCACATATATCAGACTTCTCAGTTGGCCATATGCTAACTCTGCATTGTGGAAGAACATGATTTGAAGCATGCAGATGTTTGTTACACTACGTGAAAGCATTTTAGACACCAATTGCTTTGTCAGGTCAACGGCTTTAAATTTGACTCTGTTGGTAGCAGCCAAAAGTCACCAAACTCTGGAAAACAAAAAAGAAAAAGGTAGGTTGACCTAAGTGAAATTGAGTTTATGGTATCAGTCTAGTTCTTGGTGGATAGATGGCCACTTTAATAGAAAAAAAATAGGGGATCAGCATTCTTGTCTCTTGTTCACATAGGCACAGTTTTTCAAAACTACCCGCTTTGGTGCTTTCCCTTTGAACACTACCTCAAGAAATAATCCCTCCCCCCAGTACATGCACTGCTGATCCCCCCATGTGTACTTTTACCTAGAGAGAGGCTGTGAGTTTTCGAGCATTGCCCCTCCTGTATGCCCCATGTCTTTGCACGGTTGTCATTTTATTCAGGGCGCCACATAAACAATGCACGACAGACATTCAGCCAATGCTTCTGTTCTTTGCACAGCTGGGCAGCTTGGAAATTAAAGATGAGAAACCGAAAGATGCAAAACCAAAAGATGAGACGACTCCGGATGAGAAATCCAAGCCAGACATAAATGGTGAGTGTTCTGGATTGACTTTTGTATAATACCTTTTTGTTCTTCAGGAAATATGATTCTCTCTATTTCTGAAGCTTCAAGCGACTGATTTCATTTTGATGAGAGCCCTTGAGGCCGAGGTACTTAAACAGTAGCAAGCGGTGCTGGGAAGGAGATGCGTGATCATGTCCCAATACGTACCCCTGCTCTGCCAGTCCTGGCTCCCTTCTGCGGCTCTGCCTAGCACTGCAGTTTTATACTCTGAAGGATTCCCAGCTTCTCATACTTCAGCTTGAGATTGGTTCTTTAAATTGCTTTGCTTTTATTTTTGTAGGAGCTGTAAAGAATGGTGAGAATGCAGAGAAACCAGAGGATGATGAGAAAGGTGAGGTTGACTTAGGGGAGGGGATCGGAGGTTGTTACTGGTTACTGTTCCTTTCTTCCCAGAAATGAATGAATGGCTGTTTTCCTGGTGAACTCTGGATGTCACCTTTTATCTCTTTCTTGTTCTTCCCCCGCAGAGGATAAAGCTGCCCAATCTCTGTTGAATAAGCTCATCCGCAGTAACCTAGTTAACAACACAAACCAAGTAGAGGTGCTTCAGCGGGACCCAAACTCGCCTCTCTACTCTGTGAAGTCCTTTGAAGAGCTTAGACTGTGAGTACCTTGAGGCAAGGTGCTGGGAGTGGCCAGGATGAAAGGGGAGCAGATACTTTCACCTCTGGTGTCTTGAAGACCTTGGCTTCCATCCCTTGAACAGCTGCGTGAGCCACAGGGCATGGGCTCTGAATCTAATTCTTTTAAAACAAAGCCAGCCTGTAGAGCCTTTGTATTGTAGTGTGGTCTAGGCAATAGCTAGCTGTGGAATAACTCTGCTGGTGATACAGAAAAGAGCAGTCTGAAAGGGGTGAATGTGTGGCCGAGCACAGAAACTCCTGAATTTGGGAGACACTGGGCATTACGGTTTAGAGCAAAAGATTTTGTTTTCTAATTAGTACATTTACTGTCCTCCCTGGAGTTTTTCATAATTTATTACATAGATTAGTAAGACGGTTTCCCATTAAGAGTTGATATAATTGAGGTAGAAGCAGCAGGTAGGTTGGCTGATAAAATCTTGCTCCTTTGATCCACTCTGCTCAAGGGGAGCTCATTCAGAGCAGCCCTGCCTGTTCCCTGATTGTTTGATCTGAAGCTATGTCTCTGCGTTTCTTAGGTTTTAGGGTGCCACAGTTTGCAGTGGTGCATGTTAGTGTGGGTGTAATGTTTGATTTCTTGGGGTGCTGATTAGCTGTTAATGAGAGCTCATTAGCTGATTGTTGTTCAGGGATGAGAGAGCAGGCTCTGCTGAGGGCCTTATTGCCCACCTACTGCTGTCACTATGTCCTCAGTGCCTGCTGTTTGTTTTTCCTTTTGGGGGTGAAATGAACTGTCAGAAAATATCCTGGGTGTTTTTTAAGGGTCTCCTGTGATAAATAGGAACTTTCCTGGTAATTACATCTGCTTCTGATACTGGTTTCTTCAAATATTTTCTTAGCTTATTGGTTTAAGTTCAGCCCTTTTGCACTGTCAGTTCCTGTACCTTGAAAATAATTCAGCATACTTTCTAGCCTAGCATCAGATTTTATTTTTCTTGTGCAGTGTGCATGAATCACTTCAAGTAATAAATGGTACAAATCTGGCCTAAAAGTCCTAGATCAGGTGCATAGAGGAAGTTTGAAAGCTATTTGACACCGGCCTCCATGCTACTAAATTTGAAAGTCACACCAAAGGTTGCCTACCTGGGGATATTCAGTTCATGGTATTTTTTTTCCCCTCATTCTGCAAAAGAGATTTAACTGGAACTGGTTTAGCAGATATTTTGCTCTCTGTGATGAGGATTTTTTTTTTTAATTCATATGCATAAGTTTCCCAGAGTGATAGCCAAAGTGACTTATCTCATGTTAGCTCCTTTCTGCCATGACTGGAAGATGCTCTTCACTGCTCTGCGGGCTTTCCCATACATGCTCATCTCTCTCTGGTGCAGAGGTCTGAACAGCCAATCCAAAATGACATTTTTTTTTTTTTAAATGGTGAAATGCTTGTAAATGCAATCCCATTAAAAAAAAACAAAAAAAACCAAACCCACACCAGTAAAACAACAGAACATGAGATCTCTCGCTATTTTGCCTCTGCTTGGTGCTGAAAATATTAAATTGATAAAGGGGCATTTGGATTAATTGAGTCCTAACTACTTGCAGGGTCTCCTAGGCAACTGCTTCACAGAGTGAGGGTTGGGCTTTGGAGCTCATTGCTTTTGAATTGAGGATACAGAAAGGTTATCCGTTTTCAAAGCTTGCTTATCTGGGAGCCACTGCCAGGCTGAATGAAATGTGCTCCTGAAAAAGCTTGTTTTAATTAGGGAGATGAGATTAATAAGCAGGAACGTGTGGGTGTTACATTGCTAATATATTTTATTACATCTCTTGTACAGCTTGTGGGTTTCGTGGTGGTAAGCTTTATGCATAAGGTCACAAGGTATTGGTGGGGAATGTGCTGAACTTTTGTTTGAAATTGCGAGCAGTGTGTTAGATTTGAAAAGGTCTCCCTCTCCTTCCAGGTTGTTGGGCATAAGGCGCTATACATGTGGTTTCTTCTTTCCAATGACGTGAACACTAAATAACATTTTTAGGCAGGTTCAGGTGGCTGTTCGCTCTACAGGTTTTGTATTTCACTGCTGTTGGTTTTAACAGGGTCAAAATTCAATACTCCACATAAGATTTAGCAAAATAGATATCTACTTTGAAATAGATAGAAATGACTTTCTGGTTCAGTTTCTTGACTAAAACCTACGAAATTGCACTGTAAATTGGCCTTCAGATGGAGTTCTAGTGGTCATATTGGTTTGTGGGAAAATTAGTTTAGCAGATTGCAATTCCTTTTAAAGGACCAACAAAACAGGCATTGCAGTTCATGAGCTTTCAAGATCACCCAGATCTCTCCGAGTGTAACTCGAGCATGTAAGGTGGAAACATGTCTACAATTATTATTTTTGTTTTTTTTAAGAAACATTAATACTTTCTTGTACACTGACTTCTCATGTACATCATTTTTAAATTTTGTGTACATATCTCCTATTCAGAACAGTTTATGAACAGGAAAAATTGTTATTGTTCATACTTTCTTTGCTTTGTTAAACCTCTAAATCCCTTCCCTCCCCCAAAACCTGGTACTGCCAAAGAATGGAGCCTATAATCTCTCCCACAATAGGGCAAATCTGTGTAGGAGGCTGCATTTATATCTTGAGGATGTTGTGGGGCGGGAATTCCCATAACAGACATTGTCAGGAGATGCTTTATTTATCTGCCGTCGTTCTGTAATACAATCGCCATGGTTCATAATAGTTAACATTCATAATTAAAAACAACAATACACATAGAGAACAATCTTTATAATGTGAATGGAAGAGCATCAGTTAATAAAAGCTTAGCCATTGGTGGTGCTACAATGTTTGAGAACAGGCTGTGAAGGTAACATCCACCCTTACCAGGATTGTGAACAGAAGGTGTCTCAAGAAATTTAACTTCATTGATGGTAACCCTTAATGCCCTCTGTTCTCTGCTTTAACCAGGGGATCTGTTGCCTTCACAACAATTCTAGCATCACCAGTGACTTGAGTGTCTGTTAACTGATGCTCTTCCACACTCCATTGGACACCCGACCCATGTTCAATGGGGATTTCCTCCCCTCACCAACTTAAGTATAAAAACCTCCTTCAGCCCTGTGGTCTGAAAAGCTCATGCACTAAAACATCTTTTTTTTTTTTGTTGGCCTTCTAAAAGACTCCATCCCACAGATAAAGATTCTGAAGTGCATGCAGGGGCACTAAAATTTACAGTATGTCTGGCCTGCTCCAGAGCCCCCTCAAGTAGAAGAGAATAGGTTGCAGCACTCACTGCAGCAAACGTTTTTCCCTTATTGGGCTAGGTTGCAGTTGTAATGCTTCATAGCTTGTGTGTGGGGATTTTCCCCTGAAATATCAGCCGTGAAACATAGCCAAAGAGGAATTTGCAGACCCCATGTCTTCTCTTTCTTGCTGAAGCCTGGATTAATTGCGACTTGGACTGAACCTGTCTTGGTCTGTGCTGGTTCTACATTAACTTCATGTTGGTGAGGTATATGGATGAGAGAGTGCTTTGTTTGTGTATGAATCTTTGATATCCCACCTTTTCCAGGCTTGCTTAAAGCAGTTTACGATCGGATTTAAGGTTATTGTGCTATTGTAATAGGACTCAGCTTACGAACAACATAGGGACCATGAGAGAAGGCATGTAAAGCTAAGACATATTACAGAACAGCAGGTCTTCTGATTTTCAGTTAATCGAATCAAGCTCAGTTTGCCGGAACTCTAAAGCTTTAGCTTTTCTGCATTACGTTTGGCTTCTCCTGGTTGAACTAATAGCTGTAGAAACATCATTATCTAGGGTAGTATAAGGAATGCTGGCAGTATGAGTTCATTAGGTAGATTAAAAGGTACAATAATTCCTTAGTTATGGGAGAGAGAGAGAATCTGTAGGTAGTGCATCCAGTGCTATATGACGTAGTTTCATGATTAAGTTCCAGGAGAGTAAAGGCACTTTCTTTTCTGATCTTGTCACAGTTAAGGTGAGGTTTGGGGGAAGGCCCTGACTCTCTTTCGGAAGGTGAGGTAGGAAGTCTCTTGATCACAAGGATAGTTTTAAGTGCAAAGTAACTGACTGCACAAAGAGTAGTGTAAGTTGTTACACCGTAAGACCACGTAGCTAGCCCTAAATGTCTTGGTTAGCTGGACAAATCCTGTTTGATCTACAGCATGGAACTTTTGCCTGGAATCTAGTTTTGGCTAAAGAGAGAGAGGGTTTTTTGTTTTCTGACCTGAGGGACACCTGTGATGCTTATACCATGTAATATTTGTCTGTATTCTCTTTTCAGGAAGCCACAACTTCTTCAGGGGGTCTACTCAATGGGCTTCAATAGACCATCAAAGATTCAAGAGAATGCGTTACCCATGATGCTGGCAGAGCCGTGCGTATCCATTAGTCCTAGTCTTTACCTTTCTGGAGGGTGAGGGAAGGGGGAAGGCATGAGGCAACGCTGCAGTTTACTTATCTCGTGTCATGTTAGCTGCATCCTGTTGGTCTCACAGACTTGGCCCGGTGGCCACTGCATATGTGCTTTTTGTGGGCTGAGGTCTTGTACTTTCTGTCATGGACAATGGAAGGGGTTCAGTTTTTGCTTGGGTAGCATTGCTACATCCTGGGCCTTTTCTCAGCTCAGAGCCTGGAGATGCTGATGTTTTATTCACGTCCCAGCCCTGCTATAGTTCCACACTGAATGCCAGTGAGAAAATGAATCTTGAATCTGGACTTTGAATTTTAAGTTTTTTTCCATGTTGCTGTCCTGGAAAACCATACCCTGAAGCATAATGGAAGCATCCATTTTGTATAGAATAATGATATGGTTCTCCCTACTTAGGCACATCTTTCCAAATCACCTGACACCATCTGTATTACTGTGGAAACGAATTGGATGAGCTTTTCAAGCTGAAAGAACGTAGGAGCAAATTTTGTCTTCGGCCCAGTGTGAACCTGAATATTGCCACTTGCTGCATGAACCTCTCCCTACAGAGCAAAGCTAAGCTCAGCTTTGGTTGCTGAGGGGAAGAGAGAGCATCATGGAGTGGTTCCCAGGAGCTCTCTTATCATCTGAAAGCATTGTGCTTATGAACGTGCTCAGATATGTTTAACATAATATTCCCCTCTCCTCAGTTTTGTAAGATGAGCGCGTTTGTGCCAATATGATCACTGCACCCAATTCAGCTTGGAACCCCTGCTGGCCAACTGGGATATAGCTGAGCCAATTACCCTAGAGATCTGCCAGGCCTCAAATCTTTCATGGTTGCCATATATTTTTGGAGTAAAATGTGGTATTCCCCCACCTCTTTCTTTTGTATTCTAGCCCTCAGAACCTGATTGCACAGTCCCAATCTGGAACGGGTAAAACCGCGGCCTTTGTGCTCGCAATGCTTAGTCGAATTGATCCTGCAAACAGATATCCACAGGTGAGCGCTCCAGGTTTTTTTTTTTTTTTTTTTTAGTAGTGAGATCTGTTCCAGGAAGCCCAAGAGCGGCCCCATGTGCCGATGGAAGCTGACTGCAAACTGGACTTTCTACAGTCAGACATGCCTGGCTTATTCTTCAGGTGGCAGTCTTTTCATCTCTGCAAAACTTCAGTCACCGATAGATATGTGAAATGCGATGTATTGTAAGGTAAAATAAATGTTAACGAGACTTCAGTAAATGAGAAATGTGTAAAATTATTCCTTCTGTCTCACAGTGAGATTCATCGTGCATTTCAAAGGCCAGTGTTATGTACAGTGTTATGCCCTCTCGCATCGGAGGTGGCTGCGTATGTTTCCAAAGTATTTTATTGTAATTGCTCTGAAGTCTGGTTAGGGAGCTAAGTGAATAGTATTACGATGTTGTAAATATTACAGAACAGCAGATCTGGTTTTCGGTTAATGGCGCTGGAGCTTAGTTTGCTGGAGCTCTGCAGGAGCCAGTTGCGGGGACTGGCTTTAGTTTTTCTGCATTAAGGTCTGGCTTTTCCTGGTTGAACTGAAAGCTGTAGACATATCACCGATGAAATCAGGGCTGCTGTTCCAGTAGTATAATAGAATATTATAATAATCCATTCTACATGGCATTACTAATGGACAGATTGTCAACACGTTTGTAACATGTCTGGCTGCTGGCGGTTGTGATGTCAACAATCTCTGCTACTTAAAACCTCATTAGTCACAGTTATCTGTAATTCTGCCCGGGAATACTGAAAGAGTACCCAGCTAGCGCTCTCTCTTCCTGTCTGTGCTCATTTCTGCAGTCACTGGAGGTAAAGCATCGGGAGGTGCTTCCTGCCTGTGGGGGTCCCAGACTTGCTACCACTTATGGCTACCAGAAGTCTCGGGATCTGAATTCGTAGCCCGGGGGAACAGGAGAATCCTTTCTGCTTTGCTTCTTCTTTTCCCCACTTTGCTTCCCGAGAATGTGGAGGAAGAGAAAGGCACTGCACATGTTAATTATTTGACTTGGGTAATAATGGTTCAGTGGATCTACAAAGTGCCTCTGATGATAACACCTTTATAATTGGAACACACACATACTAATTATGTAATTGTCTGTCTGCCCTTGTAGTGCAATTGTCAGAAATCTAACCTTCAACACCCCAATGATCAACATAAGTGACTCTGCCGCGCAGATATCTCCAGAGCCTTGTGATCTGCAGGAAATTGTTTTTAAGGCTAGTTGGGTGGGAGTATAGGGTTCTGTGTGTAATGCAGTTTTGGAATGACTTAATTGTAAAAGCCGTTGCGATGTGGCACAGGCCTAGCGATGTTCTAAAGGCAGGATTAGATTGTGCGGAAAGCATAAGGGGGAGCACAAGAATTCAGCCTAATTTTGGACTTTCCAAACTTTATTTTTAGGCCAAAAATAAACCCCACTCACCCTTTTCTTTTCGTTAAGTAATATTTGCAGGTGCCAGATGTTTGCTTCTAAGTCATACAGGTCTACAGAGAGGTGTTTCAAGCTCCCTCGGATGGTTGAAATATCTTTGTGATGAGATAAGGCTAATATTTTGACACACTGCACTTTCTCTTGCCCTTATTGGAGGTCTCGCACACTTCACTAGAACATCATAATACTGAAATCACTCCCCCTTTTGTGGGAAACCTGAAGAATTTCCAATATACTCTGAAAGGTCCTATTCATTTTGATGTGACTACTTGTTCATCTTTTGATAGTAACTGTCCCCAGAGCCTGTGGTGCTGAGCAGCAGTGAAATGTTTTAATAAGCCTCTTGGTTGTTGCCATTCTTGTTTTAATCTAAAGCCACCAATGTTGATCTTAACAGACAGCTTACACCGATTGAGCACTCCATTAGTAATGGCTGTCTTCTAGGAGCTTCTGTTGTAGCTGTAATTGGTTGACAAGCTGCATCCTCTGTTTATGGCTTAGTACTTCAGCATTACATATAGCAAGCCATAGCAAACTCCTACTTTTAGAAAAAATGTTTGTTTTTTTAATTCTTCCAGTTCAGCTTGGCTCATGACCCTGCAGTGAGTCAGGTTTTCAGAATATCCACAATTAATATGTTGGAGATATATTTGCATACATTGGAGACACAGTATATGGAAACTGCTCTCGTATATATTTAATGTGAGTACCTTAAAACTCTGACTACTTCTGGGATCATGAGGATAGTTGGGAGCTGCTGCTCTAATTCTTCTGAAACTTTGGGAGTGGCCATGATTAGCAAAATTTTAAGGTTCTTTATAGAAACATAGAAATGAAGGCAGAAGAAGACCAAACGGCTCATCCAGTCTGCCCAGTAAGTTTTGCACTTTTTTTTTTCTCATACTTATCTGTTACTCTTGGCTCTTAGTAACCTTTTGGTTCTATTTCCCTTCCACCCCCACCATTAATGTAGAGAGCAATGTTGGAACTGCATCTAAGTGAAATATCTAGCTTAATTAGTTAGGGGTAGTAACTGCTGCAATAAGCAAGCTACACCCATGCTTATTTGTTTACCCAGACTATGTAATTCAGTCTTGTTGGTTGTTGTCTGTATATAGATCCACTTTTCTTCATTCCCCCCCTGTTGTTGAAGCAGAGTGTTATGCTGGATATGCATTGAAAGTGATCAGGCTTATTTGGTTTGGGGTAGTAATCGCCGTAACAAGCAAGCTACTCCCCTCTTTTTTGTGAATGCAAATCCTTTTTTTCCACGTTTCCTCTTGCCGTTGAAGGTTAGAGCAATGTTGGAGTCGCATTAACCGTGTGTATGTTTATTGAATAAGGGTATTATCTCCAGGTAGTAGCCGTCATTCCCGTGAGCCACCCACTCTTCATTCATGTCCTCTAGACTTTATGGATCCACAGTGTTTATCCCACGCCCCTTTGAAGTCCTTCAGATTGAATCCAGCTGGCCCATATTTCTCCTGATCTGATACCCACCCACTCTTTTTTTTTTTTTTTCTGGATCAGATTGCTTCATGTTGGTTCTGAGATCACACATGCCAGCAAATGTTGCATTAACCAAAAATGACACAGAGGCTGGTGGCACTTTATTGAAGAACAGAATAAATGAATTGAGGCATAAGCTTTTGAGGGTAAAAATCCACTTAGTCAGATGCATCTTATCCTGGAAAGCTTATGCCTCAGTAAATCTGTTTGTCTATGAGGTGTCTCCACCTACAGTAAACTAACACAATTGCTCCTCTGTATAAACCAATATGATCATCATTCTGTTGGAGGTAATTTGTCATGCTGTTGCAATTGTGGCTTCCCCCGGTAGTTGAATAGAATTGCAAAGTTATTGTTTAAAGGACTTTCAAGATGAATAACTTAGTACTAATGATTTGTAACGGATAAACATGGATATTCCTACCAGCTGTGTGCATTTCTGAAATGTTGAGCAGCAGTCTGGCTTTCGTTTAAAGCGTCTCATTCTCTCTCCTGTCTCCATAGTGTTTATGTCTATCCCCAACATATGAGTTGGCCCTTCAGACTGGAAAAGTAATCGAACAAATGGGAAAGTTTTATCCTGAACTGAAATTAGAATATGCGGTCCGAGGAAATAAATGTGAGTATCCAAGAATCCAGATAAAGATAGAAAATTTGGTTCCCATTTTATCCTGAAAATGATCATTGTAATACAATGGGACATAAATCCTTCCAGTGCAGTTTCAGAAGCAATTCTCTTATTATAATCTCCTCCAGCTCTGTGCGCCATCTGGTTGATTTTTGCTTTTTCTTTCTGTGGTTGCGCACAGTGGAGCGAGGTCAGAAGATTTCGGAGCATATTGTGATTGGCACACCTGGCACTGTCCTGGACTGGTGTTCTAAGCTGAAATTTATAGACCCCAAGAAGATCAAAGTGTTCGTGCTGGATGAGGCAGATGTGATGATAGCAACTCAAGGCCACCAGGACCAGAGTATCCGCATTCAGAGGTGAGGAACTGTCTGATCTTAGGGACAAACTCCTGCCCGCTGGAGCTTTGCTTTCCGAGGATGCCAACCCTAAACAACTTTCTGCAAGGCCATTTTCAGCCCGATACAGAGAGGCTCGCAGGAGAGCGGGCACTCCGCGTTGAAGGCCCACTCTCCTAATGCGCAGCCAGCCACCTCTCCTGGGCGCGCGATCCTATATTTAAATGAGGAGGTGCACTAGGGACGATTATGTGCCCCCTAGCGCCTCCTTGGCCGCAGGAGAGGTGGCTCTGTCAGCAGGTTCAGGAAGCCAGGGCTCAATTTTACGAGCGTCTGTTTTCCGAACCCGCTGACAGCAATTGGTTAGTATTTTCTGCTTTTCTGTACGCATTTCCGGGCTGGATTATGCGGATTGGCCGCACATTTTACTTTCTGAATCCCGGGTGACTGACTAATAGCCTCATCAACGTGCAATTGCACGTGATGTGCGCTATTAGTTTTCTGGGGGTTTGGCTGCGCGTTTTCGAGGCACTAAATCCTGTACAGTATAAGGGGTAATAGACGCCTCTTGAAAACACGCAGCCAAACCCGTGTTAAACAGGGCGCACGGCCGAGCGCAATTTACAGAATCGGCCCATTTGGTCTTTATCTGCTGTCATTTTTCTCTCTTACTCTGATTCCTGCCCGTTGAGTCCTTGGTCTGAGAGGATGCAGGCTAAGGTTGTACAGCCAGAAAAAAATTTATATTCCTTTTTATTGTGTGGTTTTTTTCTTTTTTATTCTTGTTACTTTTTGTTTTCTAAATAGTGCAGACTATTTCGATTTGGTGCGCGATAAAAAAAAAACCCAAAAGCAAATAACGAATACACATCCTTAATGCAGGGCCCTGATTTTTGACCACTGGATTCTCAGTCTGGGAGGATGCAATTGGTGATTACCCTTTGCCCTCTCTCTCCTCTGCAGGATGTTGCCCAAAGATTGCCAGATGCTACTCTTTTCTGCCACCTTTGAGGACTCCGTGTGGAAATTTGCTCAAAAAATGGTTCCCGATCCAAATATTATCAAATTGAAGAGAGAGGAAGAGACTTTGGACACCATTAAACAATATTATGTGCTGTGCAATAACCGGGAGGAGAAGTTCCAGGCTCTCTGCAACATCTATGGGGCAATCACTATTGCACAAGCCATGATCTTCTGTCATGTAAGTTAACCATCGGAAAATAAGGGGAGTGGATTTCAGTGAAGCCCTCTTCTTCCTTTCCCCGGAGACAGGACTCTTGCCCTTCCTTGTCTAGGAGTGAGCACATTGGGCCAGATGTACTAAAGGATTTCTACCATTTTGTGTCTGAGGAAAGCCTTAATGTATTTAAACCAATGAAGATTTTTTCCATGCAGGTAATGCTTGATCTCTTAGCTGGTAGTAAGCTCATGGGCGGTGTGAGTGAGGTGGGTGGGAAGGGACAAGCTGGGCGCAGGAGTTCACCCCACTTCACCTCCCGCTGCTTTATGGTTTGAATCCTTTTTTTTTTTTTTTCTGTTCAGACCAGGAAGACGGCCAGTTGGTTGGCAGCCGAGCTGTCAAAGGAAGGCCACCAGGTGGCACTGCTGAACGGCGAAATGATGGTAGAACAGCGAGCTGCCGTGATCGAGCGTTTCCGTGGAGGCAAAGAGAAAGTGCTGGTAACCACCAACGTCTGCGCCCGAGGTAAGTCAGACTGGCTTTTCTGGCCTTAGTTTGAGTGAGGCTTCGGTCAGCTTTTAGTGTCACAAGGCAATGCTTCTGTAAAACGAAAGGCATCTCCCATGATTTTTATTAAACAGTGCCCAGAGTGTTGTGTAAATAATTTTTATGATGTCACCTGTTTTGAAGTGCAAGCGCTGATCCCCACTGTATGTTGCTATATAATCTCCTTGCACTATATAATATATGGCTTGTGTTGGTCACACTGTTTGTGAAGCCCTATCTCTCGTGCACGCATACAAGCTTGCAGACTTCCCAAGCAACGCCAGGCATTTTTCGTTAGTAATTTTAATAAATGTAATGGAGCATTAGTTCCAAATGGAGCCATTGGGGAAAACCTTTCCTGTCTCCCACAGGCATTGACGTTGAGCAGGTTTCTGTAGTTATTAACTTCGACCTTCCTGTGGATAAAGATGGTAACCCAGACAACGAGACCTACCTGCACCGAATCGGACGCACTGGCCGTTTTGGGAAGCGAGGATTGGCAATTAACATGGTGGACAGCAAACACAGTCTGAACATCTTAACGCGAATCCAAGAACACTTCAGTACGTGCTTCTTTCTTTGTTCTAGCTTGAAAGGGGGCAGGTGAATGCAATGGAAGTTAAAAGTTCCATAAGCAGCTGTGGGGAACAGTCCATATATCGCTTAATGGAAAACCATGTGTGCTTGACTTTAGCATACCTGTTAGAAAAGTTCCTCTATTATTTCGCTAAGATGTCAAACATTTTACAGCTACACTAGTGTAAGGGCCCATCAAAAATGACAGGAAAAAATGCATTTACACCTGGAGAGTCAGAGCCGCCCCCACTGGCATTGAGCCTTTTCTCAGCCACTGATGGTGCATGTACATTTTGTAGGACATAAAGGCAAACAAATTGTTCAGCTGCACGCTTACTATTACCTAAGCACAGTGTTCTAGAGTCGTTTTTTGTTTTTTTTACACAGCGTACAGATATGCTCACCCATATTTTGTTGACATTGCTCAGGCACAATTGTTTGTGAGATAAAGAATGCACACCCTAAGAAAGTGAAATCTTTTCCTAGCGTATATTCAGAGGAACTCACGACCAGTGGGTTTATGCTCCCCTGACAGCAGATGGAGACTGAGCAAGCTGACATCACAGTATATATATAGTGTTGCATTGACCCCAGCCTGCCAGTATTCTCCGTCTCCAGCAGATGGTGGATGTGCATCTCCCTATGGGGATTGCTTATAGTTTTTTGGAAGGAGAAATTTGAAATCTAAATTAAGGATAAGAAAGCCCCGCACTCCTGTGGTGATACATAAAGGTCCCTCCCCCAGTTGAGAATTCCTGAAGTGATTTCCGTGGTCCTTCAGAGGTGTGCTTTGGTCATCCAGTAGCTGGTTTTGCTGGCGTGGACTTCACTGCTTGAGCAGCTAAAAGGCAACAGGTGCAAGAAGCTGAGTGTGGCGGTGACGGCAATTGCCCTCTGCCCCCTGCAGCCAAAGACAGTCTCTGTGCTCAGCCAGGTAAGGCTTAGCTCTTCTAAGTTTAAAAAAAAACCATATATATATATATACATATACACACACACACAGACTTAGTGGGAGATTTTACTGTACAGGGTTTCCTTCTCCCACCCGGTCTCTGAGCTCGGCATGGGAGGTCGAGGGATGTGGGCAGCTTGGGTTGACCAGTCTCTGTAGGCTAGGCCATGCTCCTGAGGCTTTTTGCTGCGCGCAGTGTGATAGGCTGTAATGGCTGCTTGAGCACTTAAGGAGGCTGCCCTCTACTGGCTTGTTGGTCCGGCATATGCGTCTCGCTGTGCGCTCAGTTCTTGGGTGCACAGTAAAGCCTTGAATTTTGAGCACCCACATTAAGCACCACCTAGTGGCCATTCGCTTCCGTAAGCACTCAAGTGGCACTGTGTGCTTGAGATTTTTTGTGCGCCCTCATTTTGGTTGTCAGAGTGAGCGCCTAGGTGTGTGCACATAAGTCTTGGATGCCTAATTTTTAGGCACAAAGTTGAGCGCTGAGATGTGCGCATATAAGTCTTGGACGCAATTTTTGGGTGCCTAATTGAGTGCATATATCTCAAAACGAAAAAAAAAAGAGGCAGAAAGCAGCTAGACGTACTCCTCCGGCTGCCGCTCAGTGCATTGTCGGCCATAATAAGTGCCTGTGCCTCAGAAGCCTAAGGGCCTTGTTTTTGCACTATCATACGTTCCTGTTCTTTGCAGGCGTTTCCTTCCTGGGACGCGAGCTGCTTGGAAGCTGAGTGTCTTGTCTTCCTCTGTTTTTGGCTAAGCCTGGTTCTTCCCAGCCAAATGTGGTCTGGTTGAAAACATCTCAGGTGGGGTGCCTGACCTTGGCCCTTCCCTAACTTCCTCAGCAGGGGAAGGCGGCTCAGTATGTAGTCCTCAGATGCCTCTCGGTCTGGATGCATCTACCTTTTTTCAGCACCACAGTGTCCCTCAAGCGGCAGCAGGTCCTCTGGATTGGAGCTCAGGCTGGCTCGGAGGATGGCACCGGTCCGGCCTCTCTTGAGGATGAGACACACCCCCCCCGGATTGGAGCTGTATAGAACTGTATATAGCTGTATAGAGAACTGCCAGCTCTGTTTTTCCCATACCTTGACGATGCTTGGAGTTCTGGGCAGATTCCATTTCTGAGCCAAAGAGAAATCCTAGTTTGGTTTCCCTTGCGTAAAGCCTCTTGTTTTTTGGAAGCTATTCTATAATTGATTGAAGTTATTTCCAAAGGGCCTGTACCCTCTGGATTCAGGGGTGAGAGAGCGCTTCCGTTTCCCAAAGGTAGATGCACGTGTGGATGCAGTCTCTGCTGTATGAGTGTGTTAATAGTCTTCCTGTGGGGATGCGAATCCCGTTCATCCAGTCCCTTGCTTGGGGTACCTACAATTTTACGTAAGTTCAGTGTTTCTTGTTGGTTGAGTACAGTTATGGTTGCCTGTTTTTAGTCATGTTTTAATCAAGTTTGGTTTTTTGGTTTGTTTTTTTTTTGCTAGTCTGTCCACAATTGCTTTTGAAGACAATACTGGCAGATTGGGGTCACTCCAGGGTTATATAGTAATGAGCTTGCTCTGAATCCATCTGCTGGTAGGAGAGCATAAACCCACTGGTCCTGAATCCTTCTGTCTACACTAAGGAAAATGAAATTATCAGGTAAGTAATTTCTCCATTAAATGTCCCAAAAAGGCAGTACAAATTTACTCTGTGGAGCGTGACTGAACGGGGCTAACGCACAAATGTAGCAGATCAATATGCAGATTAACAGAGCGAGATGACTCCTTGACTCGCTCTTTGAAGTGTAAAAATGCCAGTGACCCTAGCCGAATCCGTCCCTCTCCTCTTGTGTTTAAATGCAGAACCCCAAAGCTATCTCTGACCCCCTCCCCCCTAAAAAAAACGACGTCCTTTGCTCCTATATACAAAATAGTAGCATGGCCCAGGAACTGATCTTGCTACATGATGTGAAACTGTTAAGAGCATCAAGTTTTAAGTCTCTCTTATCAGATTTGTGTGTTAGTATTTACATTTTTAATATATATTTGATTTTCTTACAAGTGGAGAGCTTGCTCTTGCCTTCCTTAGAGGACTTACAACAGGTATGAAGAATTGCAGTGAATACCCTGGAATCACTATGTACAGTGGTATAGGCTGTGATTTTGAAAACCGGTTTCAAAAATCAGGTCTTTCTTTTTAAATATTTGAATGCAGTACTTTGGTGATGGCAATGGGCATGAACTGCCTATGGTAACGTTTGTGCAGTTCCCATACAGAGGGCCTCTCCCTGTAGTGACTATGGGAAGCCTGGCTCCCACTGTGGCAGGATTACTGGATTCCAGTTAGAAGCATCATCTGCCTATAAAATTACATATCGGACAGGAGAGGCAGGACTTTAAAACAGATGGTACTAACCTTGCAGCCTTCTGTGGCAAGTCATTGCAGGGATCGTGTACAGTAACATTATTATTGTGAGAAAAGAAATGCAGGGCCAGTCCCCACTTTTTTTTTTACTGGGGGACAGGGTTCTCTCACAAAGCAGCAGGATTCCCTGTAGCGAGGTGGGAGGTGTCTTGTACCTGCAGCTGGTGGCAGAGAGGGACTTAACCCATCGCCACTGGGTTTGGACACCCATTGGCCTAGTTTACCTATCCCCTCTCTCGTTGGTTCTTCCCACGCAGATAAGAAAATAGAGAAACTAGATACCGACGATTTGGATGAAATTGAGAAAATTGCCAACTGAAACGGGAGAGCCGCCCGCTTCCTCTTCTGTGGTCAAAACCTAAAAGCCAGTACCAACGGACCGGGGTGCATCGCGCTGCAGCTGCCTGTCGGACACAGGACGAGGAAGTCGCTGAAGTTACCTCATTTCAGGAGCTGCAGTTGGGAAAACGCAACTTTTGCCATTGGAAGGGGAGAAAAGGTCAAGTACATGGAAGCGTTTGACATTTCTCAGTTGAGCCTTAATCTAGGGAAATGGTTTAAATTCTAAGAAATAACTCCTTGCCAAAAAAAAAAGAAAATGGATATTCAGCCAATGTCCAGGAAATAGACACTTTCGTTTATTTTTAATTGGGAAAATAAATCTTTTTTTTTTTTTTCATGTTAAATCATCCTTGTCCTCATAAAACATACAAAAGGCCAAGGGAAACGGAAGAACTTTGATTTGAAAAGTAAAAAGCAGTTGCTTGCGGTTTCTGCAATTTGAGATTTGGGGATGGGGCTCGGCCTTTCTCTGCCCATGCTGTCTTTGGGTGGGGGTCAGGGAAGCCGGCACCTTGTGTTGGTTTGCCTTCCACCCAGGGCAGGGTTTTTCGGGTCCGTGTGCGTTATTTAATGACGAGGTACGGTGCTGCTTCCATTTGGTGCGTTATGGTTTGGATGGCGACATTTTGTGCCAGCTGGTATCCCAGGCGAAAGCCTAAAAACAGGGCCGGTTATCTTGGGAGGCTAAGGGCAGCAATTAGGTTTGGGGGTTGTTTTGTTAAGAATGAGATCCACACATACAGTACTCCTTCTCAACCTGGACCTTCAGACCCGCTCAGCAATCTGAATCTCCACAACAAATGTTCATATTGTATGCAGATGCTCTCGGGCATGTTTGTTATGGCGATTCTGAAAATCAGTCTGGCTGGGCAGAGTTCAAGGACTGGTTTGAGAGTGCCTACAACTTGATTTCAAATTGCCATTTTCTCAGCCACCGTAGTCCTCCTTTTGTATTTATTCTTGCCTTTGCCTTCCTTAACAGGGAAGCTCTGAAATCAGAACTCCCAGATTGCATCGGGGCAAAAGTTTTTAAAGGAGAAGAGAATAGAGCTGAGCCCTGCCAGCCCTACCCCCCCTTCTCAGTGAATGACTAAAGGACCAGCTTTCTAAATTTGGCCCCGGGGTAGAGCGATCCTCCTCTTGAGCATTAGATTGTGCAGAAAGTGATTTTTCTGCCTGTGAGCAGTGGGGGAGATCTGTAGTCAGCCGCTGGGGACAGGCTTTCATGGTCCTGTCGGTGAAGCGTCATGCCCTCCCTTACTCTCCTTTAGAAATCAAAGTAACTGCTGCTGACTTTGGCATGTATTTTAGGGTCAAGTGTGCAATACAAACCTGTGGCCTATTTCCCCCTTCCCTTAAAATTAGATAGAGTAACCCAGTAACATCCAAACTACAGTCCATATGAGACTTCTGTGGAACCATTCACTTGCTCGCTAGTACAAAGGCATTGGTAAGCAAAGTACGATTTTGCTGTTTTTAATCATCCTTCATATGTTGGCTTTTCATGAGGGGTCCTTTTTTTCAGTAAAAGATCATGGTGTGTAGATAAGCCTGAAAGAAATGGGATTGGGTATATTTGAGAGAGAGGTTTTTTTTTTAATTTTGGGGGGAGGGGGCAGGGAGGAGCCTCTGGCCACGTTGGCTGACTTGTCACACTCTCTCTGCGCTTTAACAGAACCCAGTCAAATTAAAACTTTTCAAAGTTCAGTGTGCCCTGCTTTTTCTTTGGCCATCATTTATTCTGTTATGAAACAGGAGCATGGATCCTTTTACCAAGTAAAAAAAAATAAATAAAGCTCATTTTAAATGTACCTAAAGTTTTAGGAAACTTGAGCACCCTTTTATCAATTTGTATAAATGCTTTCATGAAAATGATTATAAATTGAACTTTTATATGATGGGGCTTGAATCTATTTTTATTCTGCTATTGGAACCTATTTAAAGTGGCTTTAAAATGAATGGGTGTTGAGTGGACGTTAAATTGCAGTTGCCTAATTTTCACCAGTAGGGAGTGACTGTGTTTATGGCAGGTCAGTGGGTGGGACCGTCCTCCCCTCTTCTGCTCCCGTGTGCTTTTTCCTTTGTATCTGAATTGTAATAAAGAAACTATACCAGAACTCTGCATGGGCACTATTGCTTTCATTAAACAGACATCCTCTCATATACTTTTGCCCTCTCCCCAATACGACTTGCGAATGGTCATTTTATGCATTCTTTTTTCCGTGTAATAAAATAAATTGTAAGACAAAAATGGCCTCCAGTAGATGGAGAATTAGAATGTACTGGAGCATTAAATTCTTATCCAGGTTCTTTATGTATCTTTTTTTTTTTTTTAATTGTTTACCTAAATTACACGAGCGATGAAAAACTTATAACTGTGCTTCTAGTCTTACCTATACTAAAGCTGCTGCTAATTTGCATGTAGTCCAGACAGGTCCCTCTGTCAAGAAGGCAAACCTTGTACATTTAGAAGCAGGATTTAAAACAAAATGTTTTCAATAGGGAAATGAAATTCCAGCTCACTTTTTGGCCCAGGTGATGAGGGAATGAGAGAGAGATTAGAGTTAAGCAGCTGTGTGGATGGGCAGATTAGATAGGCTACATGGTCCTTTTTGCCATTATGTTTCTATAATTATGGGCATCCTCTTAAAAGGTGAACAAAAGATGCATGATCATTGGTAAGGTCAAAAGAAATGGACTTTTTGATGGTGCATCCCCCACCTCTAGTCAATATGTTTGTTTATATTTTGCTAGAAGGAGTGTAACAGCAGCAGCAGCATAAGGAAACCTTTCCATGGAAAATTTTTCTTTTTAAGCTTTCAAAAAAAAAAAAGATTTTTCTTGCATCTGAGAAAATAGTAGGAATTGGATCCCAAGCAAGCAGTACCTTGTGGTCCCTCCTTGAATTTGTTGTCTTGGGCAAACCTACCGGTTGCTCAAATCTGGTTCCCAAGGGCTGCAAACTGGTATGGTTTTCAGGATTTCTATGAGGAATCTGTGTGAGAGATATCTGCATGCACGATGTCCTCTGGAAATCCTGAAAACCAGACCTCTGTTCTGAAAGCTAAAACTGGTAGTTTCCTATAAACCCATGAGTGCCTATTCCCTGGTAATCTCTTGAACTTGAGAAAGTTTTAATTAGGATTGTGACCAGGCCAGGTCTGTTATTTATTTAAATGTATATTCTGCTTTCTAAATCAAACCTGAGGAGTGTGTTTTTAATTTGCTCCCTTACACTGCAGACTTCAATTAAGCAATGATTTGACAGCACTGCTGCCTTAAGTAAAAAATTGCTTCTCTGGCTTTGGTTGAATGCTTTTAAGCCTTGGGAGTTTTGCTGGTATATTTTTTTTTAAACAAAGTGCAGCCATTGGTACAACATCCAGTGGGGAAATGATGTCATGGACTGTAATTTTGTCATGGGGAGAGCTGGATTAGCTGTGGCAGAAATCTGAAAATGTCAGACTTGTTTTTCTGACAACCAAATTACAGTACTTTTATTATTATTACCATATTCCTATTGAAATGTACTTTTAAAACCATTTTCATGAGCCTTTTGAATTCAGCCTTTACATCAAATAAGCACAAGTTTCTTTCAAACAGACGGTTGACTTCTCCTAGCAGAAAATTGCTGCGACAGCTTAAAAAGAAGTGGAAAAGATTGGCATGCCTCAAAAAGTTAGATCAAATCCTAAAATGCATGGGCCCTGCAGTGTGGTGTGTGCTGCGGGATGGACTTTCTCTTTTCCCGTTCCTGCCTGCCATTTTTCTTCACAGTTCCAGCGGCCAGTATTTGGAGGCCATCCAGCGGGTATGGCCTTCCCCCATGCAGTCAACCTCCCCAGCAACATGCAGCAAGAATTTCCAACACCTGTCAGACAGCAGTCCAAGGTCTAGTGGACCGTGACTGCTACACATGGTTGCAAAGCCCTGCAGTCAGCAGAGACTAAGCTTGTTTTGCTGGTTTGTGGCTAAGGATACCGCCTCCTGCCTAGATTTAGAAAAAGGTTTGCACAAGTTTCTGGAGAAGAGGTCCATGAACCTGCATATTAGCTAAGCAGGCATGGGTATTGCCACCACCTACAGCTGGCAAAGGGCACTAGGGAAGGGATCTTGAGGATACTTCCAAAGGATTTGGATTGGCCATGGTCAAGGACAAGATGCTGTGCTTGGATGGACCACTGGTTTGATCTGAGCATGGCACCTCTTAGAGAAAGCTCTAAAGCAGTTCTGGGACAGCTGGCATATCAGGCCAGACCTACAGGATTCTATACAATAATAATCTTTAATAAATTAGAAATATATTTCCTTTTTTTTTATTGTGTGTGGATTTGTAACATGCCCTGGGCTGTAATGAAAGGGCATGTTCAACAATAAGAAATAGTAAAATGTCCAGAATGTGATTCCATAGCGAGGACCAGTGCTTTTTATGTGCAGGATGCTGTCTGCTGTTCATTTACTGAAGAGCTTGAGGCCATTTGTGAGTAGCAGATGGGTCACTTTTATTCCTAAAAGTCATTTTATTGTTGACAACCAATGTGCTTAGAACAGATTAAGTCCAATTTCACACACGCACCCTCCTACGCACACACACACACATTAAGGTTAACCAGTAAAAAGCAAGCTGGAGCTTATTTGCTGTAGGTTGTGGTTAACTTTCTAGTCTGCATGAGTAAGAGGAAATTTCTTAGCACCCTGACTTGAATTTACTTAGTGGAGTTTGATTTGAGGATTTTCCTCCTTTCCTGTACCTACTGAAAAACACCTTTGATAAAATAAGTCCTCAGAATACAAATCCAAGGGTGTCTTTTTATAGCCGATGACAGCTGTACAACAGCTACATGAACAACATGCTGAGATACGTACGCCTCTGTCTGGCTAGTGAGTGTAAAAGAAGTAATTTTAACAAGTAGTCGAGCAGGTACAGGCAGGCAAGTTGGAGATCTTATTTTGTCAAAGGGACACCACCCCACGTAACTAGAGTCTCCCTATCTTTGGTAGATTACTAGGAGGGGGAATGTATGAGAGAGAGGACAACTTCCCTCCAAAGTGAAACCCTGTCTATCTGATAGGAGAATGCACTTTGAATCATGCTGCACAGAGTCCCAGTCGCTTCATACAATCACAGTGTGATAGGACACTGCTCTTCACAGAACCACAAGCACCATCCCTGTACACTGACATGGTATTAGGAGGCCAAGCATATGTAGAATCCTATACTGGGACTATCCCAGCATACATCTTACTTCATTTTTCTGTAGTGAAAATTTCCCACTGAGCACAGCTGTCCAAATCGGAGGGATACTAAAATCATACCCGCTTTCCTGATATCCCCAGAAAGAAATGTATGGTAAGCTGGGAACAAAAGTCTAGGTGCAAGCCTCAGCTGGGCTATTTATTTCTGAGGAAGAAAACAAGTATAATGACCTTTTGACTTTGAGGTGATCACATGCAAACTTTCTCTCAAATGTTACAGACCATTAAGCAGATGGGTGGTTAACCTTGCAATTTACTTAACAGTTTTAGAAGCCAAGTTCAAACCATCGCTTGATAATTTGAATGGATATATTGACAAGTGCTAGATTCAGGTTCTATATTTACCCTTCCCCGATCAGCATATTTACATTAAGATCAAGCAATATTGACTACAGAATGCACCCAACATAGCACGAACATTTGCAGAGTCCTGAAGACAATGTTGCAGTAGGAGCACAGAAAACAGAATGTCCATGGCCCACAAACCCATTCTATTGCAAGATGGGGGCTTAACATTAATAGGACATCTTCCCATGTGGCACACTGGTTTTATACTGCTTGCATTATGACCTGAGCACTGAAGCGGTGGGGAATTTTCTACTTCTGCGATTGGCTTGAGTGTGGAAGATTATGAACGAAATGCCAAATCTTATACAAGCTGCTACATTTTTGTAACCGTTGCTGTTTCTTAGCATCAAACCCCTCCTTTGATTCTAAAGTATTTGCTACTGCTCGTGCCTGGCACTACATGAAAGGTGACACAATTCAAACCTAGGGCCCAATTCACTCAAGCTTTTTCCCTATTCTGTGTCTATGAGAACCGAAAAGGTTTTGTAAATCTGGCCCTTACTGAAGCAGTTTTTCCATTTGAAGTCTATGCTGAAAACACCAATAGGGAAAGGGAACAAATAGTATGACAGAAACTAACAAACTCTGTGTCACAAGCTGAGCTAATGCTTGCTTTTAACCCTTTGCATCTTTGCACTTAGTTTCAATTCACTAGGACAGATGCAACCTGTTCCTTATGACAGACAGTTTGTCAGCAAGCCTGCAAGACACATGAGGGCATCGCAGGAGTGTGTCTGCAACTCAGCCACAGCTCTGCCCCTCAGTATTCACTGCCAAACTGTCTGGGCCTTGAAGATGAGAAATCAACGTGGAAGGCAGGTTTCTAAAGAGGGGTCAAGAAACCAGTACCCACACAGAAGCTTCGAATGGAAAAATAGACTTGCCAGCTCTGGATTTGTTTCCCCTTTATGCAGTAACAATTAGAGCCTGACGTACCAAGGGTTTCTGACTGTTTCGCAACTATGGGGAAAAAAAAAATATCCAACCAAAAAAATGACAGCAAATATTTCCAAATTCCACATCTTGCTGCTTGGCATTACACATGTCATTTGTTTCAGCCTTTTTGTGCTGTGGAGAGGCAGGTTATCATTCGATCTCTGCCCTGTTTCTATAATTAACTATTTTACGTAGTGATTATGTCCTAAAACAAATTAAGCACCATCTGCTGACAAAAATTTGGCCTCCCAGTATGTCACTGTCAAGAAAAGTACAAAAATGTAGAAAGTTACAGGAAGAGAAAATCAGCAGTATGAGCAGAAGCAGGAGGAAAGGCCAGAAGAATACAAAAGGGAATGTGCATCTTCCCTTGTCATCCTGAGTAAAGAAACACATTATGATATTTGGTGGTCTCCTAACTTCCCTTTCTCTTCAGCTAGCTCCTGGACCTCACCCCTCCAAACCTTCCCATCTGCTCTCTGAATGCTTCCTGGCTCTGACTCCACACATGATACTTGGCCTGCCTTCACTCAGCATTGCTCTGCGAGAGGCTGGTGGCCTTAGGATACTGTAAGTAGCCATGAGGCACCCTGACCAACAGAATGCAAGAGGATTTCTTTGTGGTGAATCACTCAGATGCCGTCGGGGGTTAACACGCTACAGCTGCACTCCGCTTCACTGGTCTAAGATCACCTCTGAACCCAGGCTCTTGCATGGAAACGTGCAGCCTTAATGTGAGGCCTCTGGGCTAGAAAACATGAGCTGGATAAACGTTAAGGTTTTCACATGTTCTTTCTAGGAGAGAGGAGATCAGACGTCAGTACACACCTCTTACCTGTTTGTCACTCCGTGCTAAAGATGCCATAAGCAAACTGATTGGATGTCTAGAAGTGGAGCTGAGCCTTTCAGAGGTTTACAGTTGGGGAGGGAAGGGAGTGAAGAGAGTAACGGGAAACAATATTGAAGAGGTAAGGCAATACCCGGCGCTGTTCTTAGGGCCTAACCATCTCTGTTAATCTGGGTATGAACACTTTTTGATACTGAGTATATTCCCATAATTTGTGCGTTCCAAAAGACTTTCCTGAGCCCTCAAACCTTATGTTGTTTGTCACAAATCTTAAACGCAGACGAACTGCTGGTAGGATTTTATGTGTGTCCAGGTCAGATATGTAACGTCTGATCATATGACAAAGAAAGTGTGTGTGTGTGTGTGTGTGTGCGCATGTTTGTGTGTTTGTATACAGGTGTACTTTCTTGGTATTTAATCTTTAAGCACACTCTTTTCATATACAAGTCTCTTTTGTGAAAACATCTCGGTGGAAGACAGCAGGGCTAAGAACGGTAGACTTTCTTCAGTGTTTCAGAAGTCACTGTGTGTTCTTATGGACTCATATTGCAAAAGTCCATGGCATCCAGTAGAGTTCTCCAGTAGAGACAGCAGAGGTCTGCAGTGTGTCATGGCCCATGCCAAGCCCTCAGTCTCTCTCTGCCTGCAGAATACACAGCACAGATTTGTTGGAAATCCCACACTCTTGCAGAGATTTAGTCAGGTCAAAGAAGCTTCTCCTTGGTACCTCCATGGTCTCAATGATACAATTCTTGTACTGGCAGGTGGTCTTGTGCTCTGCAACAACCAGGACTGTTTGAAGGCTGTCCCTAGGCCTGAAGTAGCGTTCAAACCTCTCACCAGAGGGAGACCTGACGGCAAGCAGCAGTCTGGGCTCTTCTGATGGTTCCTCTAGATTTAAAAGCACTTCTGTTGCTGTAACATGTGCCTTCTCAGAAATCAGAGCCTGGCTTTTGGTGTGAGCTCCATTAGTCCCTTTACTTTCTGACTTTGCACTGGCTGGTTTGCTTCCTCTGTATGCAGGTTTGTTATTCAGGTTCAGAGTGCCGATTTGTTCACTTATTTTCTCCCCCAGGCTGCCTCTTGAGCCCTTTCTCTCTATGGAAGGCAGCACCCTGTATTTATTCAGGGATGAGGAGGGCCTCGAAGGCACCTGCTTCAGGATCTCTGCAATTTCCCCCTGACTCTTGCAGATTCCCATAAGAGGTTGTCTTGTGGCTGAAGCAGAGGTTCGTAGGCCGCTCGCGACTTCATACGCCGCCGCTGGCTGAGGAGGGGATGGCACTTGGTAAGAGTAGGCCTCCACATTGTGCGAGTAGCTCAGATTTGTTCGGGTGCGTCCCTTGGCAGATTTCGGCCTCGTGACGTGCATGTTGATTGTGCTTGGCTGCCAAGTGAAGGACTCAGTTCTCCCTGGAGTAGTAATATGCTCAGGAGGTGCTGTTGCCATTGCTTCTCAAGATGCCTGCAAGAAAAGAGAAAAAAAAACTAGATGAACTAAAGTGTTTATATGCTGGCTAAACTAATTAGATGATCATTTCTAATGAATATACACATTTGTCAGCTTTCCATATTATTTAATATAATTTGGTTGTCTCAGAGATTTGTCTGTCATGCTACATAACGATGTGACAGATTGAGACAGAGAGCAATTTAAGAGTTCATCATTTCAGGAGCTGGAAAAGCAGAAACCTGCACTAACTGGAGGGAGAAGCTATGGGGTGGTGGGGAGAGGGAGTTTCTCAGTAACAAATCAGAAATTCAAACCGACAAGCATCATACTTGCAGACACTAGTCAAGTGAATGACCTGGGCATATCAGAAATTAATAAACTGGCAATTAGTGGGCAAAGTCAAGCAACAGCCCAAGTAGGGCTGGTGTTGGCATACATTAAGGGGTAGATTTTAAAAAGCATTTACTCGAGCAAAACTGGTTTTTGCTCGAGTAAATACACTTTACTCAAGTAAGTGGGCTTTTCAAAATTGCTACAATATATGCCATTGAATTGTCCATAGGATTTACTCAAGTAAGTGCACTTTACTCGAGTAAATAGCTTTTGAAAATTGCTACGATAGTATGTCACATTTACATGCGTAACTCCTTTGAAAATGACCCCCTAAGCATGGAGTGGAAGCAATAAACAGATGGCATGCGTCCATTGCACAATGCTGTCATCTGACACATTTGGAGTAGGAGCTTCAGTTCTGGCCAATCACCCTCAGACAGGTAGTCCAAATGATCTGTTAATTGTTAATACAATGGTGATGATTTTTTTTTTAGACTGGAGGTTCTCAATCTAGTCCTCTGGGTACACCCAGCCAGTCTGATTATCAGGATATTCACAATGAATGTGCATGAGATAGATTTGCATACAATGGAGACAGCACATGCAAATCTATTTCATGCATATTCATAAGTAGGTATCCTGAAAACCAGACTGGCTAGGTACATCCAAAGGACCAGAGTGAGAACTACTTTTTTAGACTAATTGATAGTTATGTATATGTACTGAATTGTATGATTTTTAATTGCATTTGTCTTTACATATGGAATTGGAATTGTTTAAATTGGATTAAGATGACCCAGACTGCTACTCTTATCTCTTTTTGGTACAAAATGCTGAGGAACCCCCATCGGGGTGAGGGCCTGCAATGGAGAATTGCACACAGATCTAACAGAGGAGTTCTTATTTACTTGTCAAGAGAGCGTAGTATAACCATTAACGCTGCCCTCTGAGAGTTCCTACTCCGGGCATTCTGCTCTCAATCCCAGGCATTTAAGTGCCATCTAACGCCCACAGCATTTTGTTTGAAGTGGAAAGAGATAACTGGGAAGCTGGGACATAGGTTTTGGGTATGTACCTCTAGCCAAGCATTTTGGAAAAAGGTGCAGGAATTATTACACATAATCACAGAAGTGACATTACCTTTAGATGTAAAGGTGCTCCTATTTGAAGACCTTCGTTCCCTAACCGATATATAAAATTATGGTGCCGGAAAATACTCTTGCTAGCCAAAAAATGTATTCTTCAACATTGGATGAGGGATGACCCTCCTTCTATTGGACACCTAAAAAATGTTATATTCTAAACCTGCCTGATGGAAAAGTATGTGGAGCGTATGGACCGTTCTCAGAATCATTGGCCTTTCTTACAAATTTGGGGCCTATAGCTGCAATATCTTTCTCCTTGAGCACAAAGTTTAATTTTGAATGATATTATTTTATCACAGTCAGTAGATGCTATTAGTTAAACCTGTGATTTGGCTCTCGAGTCCTCCTCGATAAGCGTAGAGGGTGCTGGGGGAAAAACTGAACTGTATTAAAACTGAAAAGTATTATTTTGTATTGGTAGCCGGGGTGTTGCAGAACCCACGCACCTTGGCTTATGTTTGTTACATAGTTCACATCTTATTAATAAACAGATTTAAACATAAATTGGATTAATTGTAGGTTGCTTTAAGCAGCCCTTGCAACTGGAAAGGAGGGATTTAAAACCAAAATAGAAATATTTTAAGAAATACAAAAAAATCCACAACGCTAAAAGATGAGACCTTATATTATTCCACAAACATCAAGAGAATGAGAGTTTTGTTACATAGAAACATAGAAATAACGGCAGAAAAGGACCAAATGAGCCAGCCAGTCTGCCCAGCAAGCTTATTATGCCAGTATCTGCTGCACTGGGCAGGTTACCCCCATGCTTATCAGTTTCCCAGAGCGTAAACGTCAGGGTCCTCGGATGCTGTTTGAATCAAATTTCCCTTAACCGTTGCCGTGAAAGCAGAGAGCAATGTTGGAGCTGCATCAAAAGTATCAGGCCTGGTGATTAAGAGTAGTAAGCGCTGCATCAGCAAGTTACCCCCATGTTTATTTGTTCCCCAAACCTTAAAAGTCATGGCCCTCGTTGGCTGCTGTCTGAATGCAATTCCCCTTTTCCCACTGCCATTGAAGCAATGATGGAGCTGCATTAACAGTATCAAGGTTTAATTATTAAGGGTAACAACTGCCACACCAGCAAGTTACCCCCAGTTACCCCCATGCACTCTTTTCTTTATTTCCAACCTCTAGCCTTTAGGGATCCACAGTGTTTATCCCATGTCCCTTTGAATTCTTTCACAGTTTTCATCTTCACCAGCTTCTCTGGAAGAGCTTTCCAGGCATCCACCACCCTCTCCGTGAAGAAATATTTTCTGACATTGGTTCTGAGTCGTCCTTCCTGGAGTTTCATTTCATGACCCCTAGTTCTACTAATTTCTTTCCAATGGAAAAGGTTGGATGATTGTACATCATTAAACCTTTCAGATATCTGAAGATCTATATCATATTTCCCCTACACCTCTTCACTTCAAGGGTATGCATATTCAGATCCTTCAGCCTCTCACAAGTCTTCCAATGCTGAACCCTCACCATTTTGGTCACTCTTCTTTATCCGTTTTTGAGATACGGGCACCAGTATTGAACACATTATTCCAGGTGAGGCCTCACCAAGGACCTGTACAAGAGGATTATCACCTCCTTTTTCTTACTTGTTCTTCTCCTCTTTCTATGCAGCCCAACATTCTTCTGGCTTTAGCTATCGCCTTGTCACATTGCTTCACCATCTTCAGATCATCAGACACTATCACCCCAAGGTCCCTCTCCCGGCATGCGCACATTAATCTTTCACTGCCCACCACATAAAGCTCTTTTGTATTGCCTCACTCCAGATGCATGACACTGCACTTGGCACTGAATCCCAGCTGCCAAATCTTTGACCACTCTTCAAGCTTTATTAAATCACTTTTCATTCTCTCTACTCTTCAGACATGTCCACTCTGTTGCAAATCTTAATACCATCTGCAAATAGACAAACTTTACTTTCTATCCCTTACGCCAGGTCTCTCACAAAGATATTGAACAGAATCTGTCCGAAACCAATCTCTGTGGCACTCCAACACCGTTCTTTCATCAGAGTAGATTCCATTTACCATCACATGTTGTCTCCTGTCAGTCAACCGGTTTCCAATCCACGCTACTACCTTGGCACCCACTCCCAAGCTTTTCATTTTGTTCATGAGTCTTCTATGTGGGATGGTATCAAAAGCTTTACTATATCCAAGTAAATCACATCGAGTGCTCTTCCCTGATCCAATTCTCTAGTCACCTAATCAAAAAAATCAGATTTGTCTGACAAGACCTCCCGTAGTGAATCCATGCTGCCTCGGGTCGAGCAACCCTCCAGACTGTAAATAGTTCACTTTCCTTTCCTTCAGCAGAGTCCCCATTAATTTTCCCACCATCAAGGTGAGGCTAACCGGCCTGTAGTTTCCAGCCTCCTCTCTGCTCCCACTCTTGTGAAGTGGGACCACCACTGCTCTTCTCCATATCTTGCAGCACCCCTCCCATTTCCAGGGATCTATTGATCAGGTCCTTCAGCGGACTCGCCAGCACATCTCTGAGCTCCCTCAATATCCTGGGATGTACCTCATTCGGCCCCATGGTTTTGCCCACTTTCAGTTTTCCTAGCTCTTCCCATACATTCTCTTCTGTAAACGGAGTTTCATCTACTCTACCCCCATCCACAGTCTTGTCAACTAGCGACAGTCCTTCTTCAGGGTCCTCTTTAGTGAACATAGAACTGAAGTATTTGTTTAATTTCGCCCATTTCTTCATATACCCGTCCTGCCCATGCCCCATCTAGACCCCACCCCTTTTTTGCCTTTCCCATTAGTGTCCGTACTCGGCGGTTCTTAAAATCCACACTGCAACGGCCGTCCAAGGTACTCGTGTATCTCCTGGCTTTGGTGCGCCTAGGGCTTTTAAAATTCGCCTTTATTTGAGTAGTTGTTTAAGTTATTTTGTGCTTTTGTTGTAACTTGCACAATTAACTAATTTGCTTTATTTGATTAGTGTTTTACCTAATGACTGTATTTATTGATTAGTTACTTTGTAAACCACTTGGATAATTCTATTTTACATGTGGTGTATCAAATCCACTACCCATAAACATAATCTAGGAATCTTCAGTTTGTCCCATGCCCTTTGGAATCCTATTACTATTCTTGTCTTCACCACCTCTTCCAGGAGGGGGAGGGCATTCCATGCATCCACCACCCTCTCTGAGAAAAAATATTTCCTGATCTTTTCCTTAGTCTACCCTCTTAGACCTTCATATCATGGCCCCTAGTGCTACAGCTTCCCTTCCACTGGAAAAAGTTTGATTCTTCAGTATTATTGATTCCTTTTGGGTATTTAATAGTTTGTATCTTAACCGCTCCATTTCTCCTCTCTTTTAGGGTATGCATATTTAGGTACTCTGGTCTCATCTCATCTTGTATGGCTTTTGGTACAGATCCCACATTTTAGTTGCCTTTCTCTGGACCACTTCTCTCCTCTGGCAATCCTTTGTGAGATACAGACTTCAGGCAAAGCTTCACCAATGACTGTACAGGGGCATTAGCACCTCCTTTTTCCTGTTGGTACAAGATACCTTCCGTAACGTACATAACCAAGCCATGAAGTCATAAAACACATTCTTAGAAGGCATGCAAGTCTTACCTTCTCTTTTCTGGGGGGTTTCCTTAATGTCCATGCACACTCAGTCAGGGTAAAATGGAGGGTCAAGAATCCTATAGCTCTCTCCCCACTCTTGCTATCATTAAATGCAGTTGCGCCATCCAGCCATTCAGTGCATTTTCCACCTAAGCACGAATATAGTGTCGAGATCAGTTAGCTCACTGGTAGGGTTGGAGAGCGAAGTGAGCAAGATGTAGCATATTTCTAGTGAATCTTATGCTGGTAAAATATATTAGAGTACTGGAAAATAAACATCACAGTCCAGACAGCAACAGTTCAATATATCTTCACTAAATATGCCTACCAATGCATATGCCTCAACCCAGTTTAGAAAACAACATCTCCATGTCTGAGAGTAGTTCCTGGTTACCTAGTCAATAAAGTCAAAAGAAGAGAATAATCCGATCACGTCCAACTCTCTTCATTCGGATTCAACGACAAGGCCGACTACAGTACTAATTACTGTTAATTGTGAGATCATTTTTTGTTATGTGAGCACCTGGTACATTAGAACAGAACTTAAATCAACTCATTTCTCAAATAAAGCTCTGTGGAGGGGAAGGTAAATCTCTCTCCGACTAACTAAAGAATATAACAATGGATTAAATCCACACTGTAGCTCAGCTTTAGAGTACATAGAAACCTATAGAAGTTTAGTGAATATCAGTTACAGACTACGAAAGCTGCATATTCTGAAGCTCAAGAATGGGTTTTTCCAAGTCAAATCTCACCGATTTATTCCATACAGTGGATCTGAATGTGCAGAACCAATTAGCACAAGAACACTATCAATTACATTTGCAAATGTTTCAACTAAGTTACTTAAGATCAGATGAGCTTTAGCCAAAGGAGGGCTTTATGTTTTAGGGTGACTGTGATTTATAAAGCCTTTGTGTTAGTATGATGTAAAATATAACTGATTTACTGCAAATACATCATTAGTTTGCTAGATACTAAACATCAAAGGATCTGCAGTGGTTGCACCAAAAGAAAGGCAACAATTCAGCATAGCAATTTAATTTTTCAACTACAGAAACTTTTTTTTTTTAATTCAAACAAGGCACCTGCAAAATATACGAGACAAACTAAATTGGATTGCTTCTGCAGACTTGATTTTAAGATTTCTGAACACCTCAAAATAGGTCCATGATAGAAAGAAAGGGCTGTTTCCCTTGAAGTTATGGAAACTCAAACAATCTACTCTGATTCATTATATTATATAAATAACATTTAGCAGAGATAACAAGAGACCTTATGCATGGGCATGCCTCGGCATGCTTTCCAAAAGGACCTGTTCACTACAAGCCCTTCATTTCCATGGCACATCAGGTAAATATAAAAGGCAGTAAACACACTGCAATACAGAGAAAGGCAATCTGGGCATAGCTCACAACAGATTATCCCAGGAGACTGGATAAACACATATAGAAGAGAATAGAATCAAGCAGATTGCAACAGGAGGACAAAACCTTTCACCTCTAGGTTGCTTGTTCATTTATGCCCTAGATCAGGGTTGCCTGAACGCCATTTCTCACAGGATGTGCTTTATGACAGTAAGACTACCATAAACAACTGGATTGCTAAGGACTGAATGAGTTTCGCACCTAAAGATGATCCTTCCAAAACAAGACTGAGGCAAGTTGGTGGGGATACACAGGAAAAGCTAGCAATGTCATCACCTGTGTTACACCATAACATAGCAGATCATCCAGTCTACCCAGTTACTCCTGTCCTCATTGCCAAGGAACTATCCCAGCTGCCTGCTATAGGGTGTGACCACCTGTAGGATATCACTTCTTATTAAAGCAATTTCTATTGTCTTCCTCCTCTGTACTCTCTATTGTCTTCCTCCTCTGTACCCTCTCGGCCTTTCTGTTCATTGCCCTTCCCCATTACCTGTTTTTTGTACTTTCCACCTTTTAGTTCAGATGTAAACCGGTATGATGTTCCCTACTAATGTTGGTATATAAAAACTTTAAATAAATAAATAAATAAATACATACATACATACATACTCCACTCTCCTGAGTAGATCAGTATGCAAAATTCCTTATTTAGTTCCCACCTGCTATCTCTGCGATGTCTAATCCAAACAGTCACTAACACCAGCATGGTTGTTGCCCAAAACATCCAGCCTCCTAAGTTCACTTGGCCTACTCGGATGGTACCCTGCCACTACCAACTTGCTGCACTGACCCAGTCAAAAAGAAGAGCATGTAGACCAACAGACAGACCTAGCTACATGGCTGCCTATGTTTCTGTTAAGAATTCTAGATAATACTGTGCTTATAGCCCACCAGCGAGATCCAGTTGTGATTCTGTCATTGCAGCCTGCCTGATAGACCCATCTACATGGCTGTCTGCATTTCAATTCTAACATTTCATATGACCCATTTTGTATTCATTCTGGCAGCCCCAATACTTGCTGTTAAACAAGCCCAAACTTGCAGATTGGCTATGTAGGCAGTTGTCAAAGGCCCCAGATTTTGAAGGCACCACACAACTGTGCCACCAGCCAACAAGCATGTGAGGCTCCCAATGCAGACGTGGCGTGCAAACAATATGCAGGTGATGGAGTCACACTAATTGCTAGCTACTGCTCAAAGTAGGGGAAAGTGCCAGCCTGCCAGTCTGTGGACAGATGTGACAAAGCCTGCAGCCTCCGGTGGTGAGAAGGGAGACAGAGAGAAAGAGCATGAGGTGACGGGAATGGGGGAGGGAAGAGAGAAATGGATGCTGGGCACCAGACTTTAATGCAGGGGGGACGCTGGGCAAGGGAACAGAGAAGAGATGACAGGGATGCTGGACAGAGGATTTTAAAAAGGGAGGGATGGCAGGAGAGAAAAGGATGCTGAGCAAGGGGCTTGAATTGTGAGTGGAGGGAAGACAGAAAGGGATGTTGGGCATCAGGCTTTAATGGGGGATGAGCAGGCCTAGAGTTTTGCACATTTACAGTGACACATTTCTTAAGGCATCATCCTGCTACCAGCACCAGCCCACTTCAAAGCTTGCCAGGTGGTGCCTTACCAGCAATAGAAAGACAATCAGTGCAGGGCCTTTCAGTTGAGATGCACTCACAGGCCCTCTGACAGCCCCCATTTGTTACATGGGTTCCCTTAATAACAGGAGGCACATGTTTGAGGATGGGCCAGGGCTGCTGCAAGGCCTGTGAGCATGCCCTGGTTCACAGGTCCCCATCCTAATCATCTTTTTATTGCTGCCCTGGGCTGAAGATGGATTTGGGGAAAGGCCATGGGGAGAACGAGGGTCTGCATGTGCAGAAGCAGGATCACCTGGGTAGGGGCATCCCAGGACCCTCCCCTGACTCATTTCCCCTATTCTTCAATCCCACTTCCCCCTGGGGGTTTCCTATGGGCTTCAGAGCCCTAAAGCTGGGCCCTGCTATTGAATCGTTTGAGTAAGGCACTTTAAACACTGCTGGCTTATCACTTTTTTGCAACTATTCCATGCCTTTTTGAAAATGGTTACCATTTCATCCTTCACCAACCTGTTTCGGGAGGGGATTCCACACATCTATCGCCCTTTCTGTGTTATACCCACTTTCTGAATAAAATAAAGGACTTACATTTCCAGCACTGCCAAACCAGCACATTTTCGTAAACAGTAATTTTGCTTTAAGACTAAAAATGTGCCACCCAGCTGTCAATTTGTATTGTTTAAGGTTGCACTAGGCAAAAGCAGTTGACGGTAGCGGTCAATTTTGATTTTCAAAATGTATTAGCATGAAGTAAAAAAGAGTAGCAAATTGCTCACTAATGTAGATAAAAAGCTTTACCAGCAGGACTCTTGTTCTACTCCAATGAAAGAATTATATAATTCCTTTCCTACCTCCATCCCACATACTATGAATTTGTGAGCAACTAGTCCCCATGGAGCTTTACGGCCTAAGAGATAAATAAAGCCTGCTCTTTTTAAGAGCAGGTGAATGTTCTTTTATGCAGTTGATGAGTTCTGCCACAATTAAGTATGTCTGTGCTGTAGGGTGTGGATTAAACCTCCTGGGGCCATAACATTCCCTTGGGGCATTCCCTTGTTAGTGCATTTCAAAAGCTGCACATCCAAGCAGAAGGTCTGTAATTCCTGGGACCAGAACTCTGCTGCTCCAGCCGGATAAAGAGTGGGGATGCTGCAAAGATGGCATTCACGGCATCTGCCAGACTACTTCAATTCAGGACTGTGTCAAATAGAATCAGGGTATGTGCCCTGCGTGACACTGCCTAGCACCATCCTTGCTTCACAGACCCTGTCAAGAAGGACTCCCAGTCATCATGCAGCAGTGATATCTAGTAGACGTAGGGCCCATGTCAGCTAGGTTCTGGAGAGAGCTGAAGTTTATGGCCCCTGATCAAGGACTGTCACTATAATGATGCGACGACTGGGTTGAGTTGGATAGGGAACAACACCAGGTAGTTGTGAACGAAGGCTTGTAGCACTGTAAGCTGCAGATGAACAAAAGCTGGTTCTGAGTTAGAAAGGAAAGGAGCAGGATGAAACTTCCAGGCCAAAAATAATCATTTTAATTAGCCCTTATTTTTGAAAACTGGATTGATCTTCTGCCCACCTGTCTGTCACAATAAATCTTCCACTGTCCAAGAAATATTCTTTAATAAGTCCCAAAGGTTATGGATCATTTTGATATTCATTATTAAAATTTATTCAATAAACCTCATGTTTTAATGTTCAACAAAGCAGACTTTCCTTCTCTGTATTCCATTTGAGCAGGTTTCAAAACTGTGAAAAAGGCTAATAATGTTGGAGCGTGCATCTGGCTAGCTGTCCACAAAGAGCAGAAAATGAGCGATTACCAACATCCCAACAGACTTTCTACTGCCCAAGAAATGCATTTTCACAAACTCCTTACTTGTGTTTTTGAAGCTCTGGCTTTTCAGAATAGATTTCTTAGGAGTAAAGTCTTCAAAAGAATGCTGGGCTGCAGAGAGAAAGGAATAAGCAGTAAGAAAAAGGAGGCGATAATGTCCTTGTACAGACCCTCGGTGAGGCCTCTCCTGGAGTACTGTGTTCAGTTCTGGAGCCCGAATCCCAAAAAGGATAGAGACAAGTCAAAGGCGCTCTAGAGAAGGGCAACCAAAATGGTGTGGGGTCTATATTGGGAAAATCTATGAAGAGAGACTGAAGGATCTGAATATGTGTACCCTAGAAGAAAGGAGGTGCAGGAGAGATATGATACAGACCTTCAGATACCTGAATGGTTTTAATGATGCATGAAATTTAAACTTTTTCCATTGGAAAGGAAACTATAGAACTAGGAATCAGGAAATGAAACTCCAGAACCAACATCAGGAAATATTTATTCATGGAGATGAATGCCTAGAATGCCCTTCTGGAAGATGTGGTGAGGACAAAAACAGTAAACAAATTCAAAAGGGCATGGGATAAACTATGCGGATCCCTAAAGGCAAGAGGTTGGAAATAAAGAAAAGGGTGCATGGGGGTAACTTACACGGAGCAGCACTTACTACCCTTAACAGAAGGAATGGGGATTACTACCCTTAACCAATTAGCCTCGATGCTTTTGATACAACTGCAACATTGCTCTCCGCTTCATCAGCAGGGGCAAAAAGGAGAATTGGATTCAGATGACAGCCAATGCTGAACCCCAATTTTTATGGTCTGGGATACTGATATGCAGACATTAGGGAAAAAGTACAGGTCTGCTCCTATGGTCAAGTCCAAATGCAAAGCACATTCAAGCAGCATTGTCTGAATTATCAAGAAGACTGCTCACCCTGAAAGAATGTTGCCAGCAGTAATTTTGTTATGGGTTTGACAGTTGCTTGGTTTTGATTGTAAATATTACTGCCCTTATTATAAGGCTTGGGGGTTACCGGCAACCTGCATAGAGCGGCAGTTACTACCATAAGAAACTTGCTGGGCAGACTGGATGGACCATTTGGTCTTTTTTTTTGCTGTGATGCTATGTAAAAGCTTAGTCAAGGATACAGGCATAAAATAAGAACATGTGCACAGTGTCCCATTTTCAACTGCTTAATAATACGCATACAAGTTCATAGGGACATACACGTACACGCCCAGAGACGCAGCCATTTTATAACACAATGATTCTCAACCTTCTTTCAATCGAGACACACCTGACAGATGGTTCTCACATGCGTGACACACTGCTCATTACAACCTATGACGGGAAAAAAACAAAAAAGGCCCCTTATTACTAAGAATGACACAAGGGAAAAATAAGAATACTCTCTCTGAACATAAATTATATAAATAGTAAACCCCCCATACCAGAACAGAACCAACTTCCAACACTCAAACAGTAACTCCTTATCTTAGAAAAGACAACACTGAAAATATTACACCTGGCCTTAAGACACCAATATACCTCCTATTAGGAAAACGGACCAAGCCAGGCTGCTATAGAGCCCTATACAGAAACTACACGCCAGCAGAAAACCTCACCTGAGTCACATGTGCTGACCCTCACCTAACAAAGAATAAAGAGACCAAAACGCATAACGAGAAGCAGGCAGAAAAAACTGAATTGGAAACTGCAACAAGCCAGAGTCTCTGTATGCAGTGTAACAAAGGAAAAAAGAAACATCACCCATCCTTATAAAACAAATCAAGAAATATAAAAATCAGTAGCAGTAAAAGCATACTAACAAAAAGAACAGATTTCAAAATGGCTGATGAAAGGAATATCCAAAAATTAAAATTTCATATCAAACATTTCTAGATACCAATAAAATATTTCAAAATAGCAGACACAAAGACCCAATAATGAAAAATAAGGATTAAAAAATGCTCTGCTTTCCATACCTGGAAATGTTTGATTTCCAGGGGCCCTGAGATTGTTGTGAATTAGGAGGGGGGGGGGGGGTTGTCTGCAAATTTCTCCTTTCAGTCACACACATGCTCTCTCTCTCACTTACATAGGCTCTCAATTACACACATATACACATGCTCTCTCTCTCTTATACACGCACACATATATACACACACACACACACATACTCGCTCACTCAGTCACGCCCCATCAGACTAACGGCAGCAAAAGCCTCCTCCTCTTCCAGCCCTCGCGGCCTCAAGAAAGGAGTCCCATTGGCCGAGGGGGCTGACGTTGCTCCTCGTTTTGCTCCGGGCGTTGCTGCTGCTCTTCTTTGGGCCGACACCGCTGCTGCTCTTCTTCGGGTCGATTCTGCAGCTGCGCGTGCATGTTATAAAATCGGGCGTAGATTTGTGCACGCTGGGTTGCACGCACAAATGTACGCCGTGCGCGTATGTTTTAAAATCTGCCCAGAGCTTTAAAAATTCGCCTTTATATATGTAAATTTTCCTGCAACAAAATGGGGCATTCTGTGAGAGGTTTCAGGAGGATTTAAGTGCATAAAACTGAATTGTCACTAAGTTCGGTGTGAAAATAGTCCACCTATTGGTTTTGATTGGTTATGAATAACTCTACCCATTCTTTGTAGAATGGGTAGAGTTATTCACAGACATTTAGCTCCATAGCAGCTTGATCCTCCAAGTCAACTTCAGCATGTGGTTTTGTGCCCACTTAAAATTATGTGTGGAACTATGCAGTTAGCGTATTATGGAAAACATACCCCTTGGCATTTGGAATCCCTGAATAATGTATCCTACCCCTATATTTTCCCTAGAGCAGGCATTTTTTACACCTTGCAAAAGTTATTCCTAATATATATATATAAATAAATTGTAGAGCTAGATTTAGGTTGTGGACAGAAGACCTGAAAAAGCCTACAAGTTAATTTGCTTGCATGGATTTGAAACAGCTCATCTTTAGCCTAAGAATTTAATTTCCCTTGTCTTCTGGAACCAAAGGGAATCCACAGAAAATATTGCAAAAGTAAAACTTTATGGAAAAATGCAGTGGGGCTTCTAAGGGTTTCCCAGATGGGGGAGAATTATTTTGCCTGCAAACTGCTTATATTCTTCGTACCTGTAAACTGGAGCACTACTGCTCAAAAGTGGTCCCATTCCACACCATTGTGCTACTTCTGAAATCCTAATTTTGTCTTGTTTCAGACAACGTTACCTATAGTAGGATGTGGTCTTTTACAGAGACAAGTGGGGTGAGAACCAAGCAGCCAGCAGTGGTTCACCAGCCAGCAACAGCCCTACCCCTTTTTACTCTATGAAAACAGTGCAGGTGCAATAAGAACATAAGAAAATGCCATACTGGGTCAGACCAAACACTGTGAATGCTTTTTATTTGTGGGGATTGCACCAATAATCAAAGAAAAATACAATCATATGTTAGCTTTGATTTTTACCACAGGAAAAAGTACCTTTCTAAAGACTTTTTCACCCTTTACTCAAACACAGCTTTGACTTTTGCATTTTTGCCTATAATGCTAAAAGGTATCTCTGATGTAAAACATTTCAAAGTGTCAGTCAAAAATTATTTTTGAAATAAAGAAATGAAAATATCTAAAATAATTAGAATTATTATTGAGATTTTCAGCAATTTACTCTGTCATGCACTCTATAATGGCTTGTGCATTTAATTTGGATTTTTATTCTGTCTTTCATGGCTAGACAGCCACTGTAAAGGTGGATTACAGTCAAGCTGCAGGGTGAGCTTTACAGACTAAATCACAGTGAAGTTGAAGAGTGTAGCTTACATATACTAACAAACCAAACTTAAGCTTTTTTTGCTTGTTTTCCCAGCCCCCATGTGTGCATGCACAAGTGGATGGCACATAGTGTGCTATGCACCGTCACCAATATTCCATTTAGCCACCTTGATAGAGCTGGGGGCAGGCCCACAGATCTTGCAGTGCCGACCTGGAGAAGCAGAATTGCTACACCTCCCGCTGGTGTGCGCAGAGGCCAAAGATGGTGGCAGCCTGTGCAGGCCATATAACAGAAAAAAAACAAAAAACACTGTGGGGTTGAAGCAGACCATGTGGGCCCGAGGACATCCAGAGTGGCAGCAGTATGAGAGAGGAGAAAGGTGCAGTCAGGGCTTTTGTGAACATGTGGAGAGGCCATGTCATCCTGTCATTTTTGACAGGCCTTTTCAACTAGTTTACGATTTCTTATTCAAAATGGTGGGGAATCCGATAATAAAGATCATCAATTACAAAAATCTATGAATTAGCTGATGGGATTTTTGAAATTCCCGAAAAAATGATTGAAAAAGTTACAGAAATTCTATTAATATCAGAAATATAGAGAAACTGTCAAAGAAAATCATAATTCTGCAAAGGACAAAGACATCCTAATGTTGAACAATTTGAAAGATTTTGTGCTGAGGGTGACAATCAAGGAAGCTTATTGAATAATAATAAAAAAGCGTTCAGGAGAAATGTCTAAAACAAAATATTTGAAGTGTACCATAAATGTGATGACAGACTAAAGTGACTGCTATTTTAATGAAATGGAAATTTTTAATGAATAAATTGCAACTCATTACTTTTGACAGGCATTTAAGCTAGCTAGTTTGAACAACGCTTTGCTTCCACACATCTACAGAGGGATTATGGAGAAATGTGATTAAATATCCACATGAGTTTTATATCAATTGAAAACCCTTGAGCTGAGTTAAATGATGTATGGTTTGAATGGGTATACATAAAAACAGTATGTATTATTGTGGTTTAAATATTTTACTGCAAACCTCTCTCCCTCCCAAAATCCATGTAGCTATGTAGACTGCAAATATCAGGGCAGTGAAAGGGTTAAAGCGTTGAGCAAAATATGTGTTATTTCAAAGTTGCTGAATTTTTTTGGCCCCATATTTGTTTGCTGCTTTCACAGTAATGTGCTCCCATGTTCTTATCAAGTGGGTCTTGCTTGCCAGCTCTCCTCCACTCTGTGAAACATACAAGAGCTCACCCCCCCTAGCTAGCACATCATGGAGATATCCCCAGTCCCATTTGCTCCCTAACCTGGTGAGAAATTACAGAGTAGCTAAGAAAGAAGTAAGGCAGGGAGAAGGCATCACATTGCTTCCCTGAGCCTGCCTCATCTTTACCAGATATAAAAGCAGCCCCTATAAATCTCATGCATTCTGAACACAGCATTATTCATCAGTTAACTTTATATTCATACTTAGCAATGAATTTCTGGTATGAATAGAAAAGATCAGCGTTTTACATAATTATTTCGCATTGCTGATTAGATGGGGATGTTGGGATCTTGCTGACACTGTCGTTGATTCCTGGGCTTCCCATGGATAGCAGGCTGGATTTAAGGCTGTATTATAAAGGTGCCCTTGATCTGCCTTTGCCACCTTGCCATCTGATTGTTTGGGGAAATACCTGTCTTTTTATATGTATGATTAACAACACTATGATTTTCGCCCACACTTCACAAGAAGCCTGTTTTCTATTTTTGCTCTCTCACTGCTCGTCGCGGGGGTTAAAATCAAGTTTATGATACGCCTGGCTGTTAAAATAAATGGTTTAAATACCTCCTGGGCTAGTGAGTTTTAGGAAGTAGATTTCTCTATAACCTCTGGTGCAGAACTGCTGGCGCTGGCATCTCAAGCAAGTTCCAGGAAATATGTCCCCGGCTAGTGACGGAAGGACAGAGGCTGCTGCCGCTGCCCAGGCCAGGACGGACGGCGCTACCTCCTTCCCTCTCCTCACAGGTGGTTAAGCTGAGCCTCTCCCTCTAGCCCCAAGATCATCTCCTCCCGCCCTACAAATCCCCCATTCTCCCTCCCCCGGGTAACCTCGCTGGTCTCCGTGGGACCCCCGTCTATGCACACCTCACCTCCCCGGTAACCTCCCGTCTCTCGCCCCTATCCGGCGCTCCTCCCCTCGCTGTGCAGCCTTCCGTCTCTCTCTCCCACCCCCATCCCAGGTAATTCCCTCGTCTCTCCCCCTTCGACCCTGGGTAAACCCCCATTTCTCCCCCGTTTGGGGCTCCGCAGGTGCTCTCCGCCTTTATCGCCCCATTTTGCCCACGGGTGGTCTCACCTCGGGCGCATTTGCCTCCATCGAGCGTCCGGGCCCGCTCCCTCCAAGGCTCCCGGCGGTAAACAACGCTACGTTCCCCAGGCAACCTGCACGCAGCACGTTCCTGTGCGTCCTGACGCCCGGAGACGTGTACGTGTACCGGAAATGTCCATCGCTGGTGGGCAGCCTGCAGTGCCTGGTAGTGCTCAAGGCTTGCTGCTATGATTGGGCTTGGAGGAGTGTGGGTGGTTGAATATTGGCTTTGCAGGGATCGAGATGGATTTTATTTACATGTATAAATTCCTTCAGCGGCAAGTGCAATTCTGCTCCAGCATAGCTCACCTCGTTTTGCATACATAAGAACTGCCACAATGGGTGAGACCAAGGGTTCATCAAGCCCAGTAAAACAGTAGCTGATCCAGTCTCAAGTACCTTGTAGGATCTCAAATAGGAGATAGATTTCATGTTGCCTGCCCAGAGATAAGCAATGGCTTTTCTCAAGTCCACCTGGTTAATAACGGTTTATGGATTTTCCCTCTAGGAATTTGACCAAACCTTTTTTTAAACCCAGCTACATTAACTGCCTTAAACACATCCTCTGGCAATGAATTCCAGAGCTTAATTGTGTGTTGATTGAAAACATATTTTCTCTGATTTGTTTTAAATGTGCTACTTAGTAATATCATGGAGTGTCCTCTAGTCTTTTTATTTTTTGAAAGAATAAACAGCCAATTTGCATTTACCCATTCCATTCCATTCATGATTTTATAGAATTCTATCCCATCTCTTTTTAGCCATCTCTCCTCCAAACTGAAGAGCCTTAACCTCTTTAGCCTTTTTTCGTAGAGGAACCATTCCATTGCCTTTTATCATTTTGGTCTCCTTTTTCTGAACCTTTTCTAAGATGCGGTGACCAGAATTGTACACAATACTGTAGATGTGGTAACACCATGGAGTGAAACAGAGGTACTATGATATTCTTTGTTTTATTCTGTATTCCTTCCAAATAATTCCTAACTTTCTGTTTTTATTTTTGACCCTCGCCTCCCACAAAGCCAAGGATTTCAACATATTGTCACAATGACCTTTAGATCCTTTTCCTGGGTGGTGGTTCGTAGTATGGAACCTAACCTCATGTTAGGATTACTTTCCTCTATGTGCAGTACTTTGCATTTGTCTATAATAAATTTCATCTGCTATCTGGATGCCTAGTCTCATAAAGTCCTGCAGTTTCACACAATCCGCTTGTGATGGAATAACCCAGAATATATTTGTGTCATCTGAAAATTTGATCACCTCACTATCCCTTTTCCAGATTATTTTACAAATTATAGGTTATAAATTACTACAAATATTTTGTGTATGTTACTTGTAATTCACTTAGATTTGTGGATAATCAGAATATAAATTGTTTAAATAAACAAACAAATAAATAAATAATAGGTCTGCAAGTCCATTTTTTAGTTCTTTCAGAACTCTGTGTGTATATCATCTAGTCTAGGTGATTTGCAACTCTTGTTTCTTTTGCAAATAGCAGCAGTAGTTACTCCACCTGCCTCTACTCTGGTTTAGTAGTTCTGGTTGTGCATGCTGCCCTACTCCTACCACACCGCAAAGGCAGTCGCTAAACTAGTATGTAGGGGCATTTCAGCCTCATTCTGGTATCCCTGTACAGGCTCACAGGCCAGGAAAAGATGCGGAAAAGCTGAAAGGAACCCTTCTGAAGCTCTGAAATTGTAGGCCTTAGATCCAGTCACTAGATGGACTCCCTCTCTGTACAAGGTCTGTGAATGTTGCATCTGTAACTCTAGCCAACCTAGGGAATGGAAGACCTGACCAGGAACTGAATCCAGTGCCTCTGTGTAGCAGTGCACAGCATCTCCACCTGTCCAACCCAGTCTCGCTCAATGTTATAGAGTTTGTAATTCAGCTGAATGGGAGCAAAGCCAATCTTACTGACTGTTCCCACTGCTCTGTACAAAATTGATGTGCCTAGGAATTACTGAAGCTGCTCTTTAAGCTGTTTAACTTGCAAAATAGCTTTAAAAGATTGGAAATTGTGTGTGTTTGAGGGCAGAGAGCGCTGTTGTATCTGTGTTTGTTGGGAGAGTGTGTGACAGTATCACCCTGGATTTTATGATGCAGCCATTGTATAAATATAAAGAGAGATGTTTGATAGATTGAAATAGATAAATAAAAATAAAGACAGGAGGAAAGCCACATAGACAGAAGTTAAAAGGTAGGTAGGTAGATAGAGATCCTTTGAACGTCAGCAGCTCATAAGGACATTACACAGAAGGGCTGATCTGGATAGCTGTTTATTACCCAGATCTCTTCTTTTTTTAACCCAGGTGGGTGATTGGTTTCACCTTGACAGTTTGCTCTACTACCAGACAAATTGTGAGGTAACACAAAGCCCAAGGATGCTGAACACCTGACCTAACCATCTCTATTTTAGGTGACTAAGATTCAGTGAAATTTCAGCCAAAATTAGGATAAGTTTTAGGCTGAAGATTTGTGTAAAGTGTTTAAAAGTAAAGTACCTAATTTTAGGGCTGCTATTCACTCTCTAAATGTAGGTGCTTAAATTAGGCACCTGGAACTGGATATCAGTGCTAAGTGCCTAACTTACTTTCCCCACCCTGGCCCACCCACTTTTTAGATGTCTAGTATATATTCAAGGGGCAAAATTAAGTACTATAATCCCTTTGAAAATCTTGCCATACCATAACAGCAGTATCTTCTAGGACACAGACAGCAATTAACCCTTGCTATGAAAAGGCAGCATTGCAAATATTGCAACAGGCTCTAGAACACCAATGCACCCCCTATAGATCCCTATACAGGAATTATAGCAGAATACCACACCTTGGTCATCATACAGAACACAGACACAAAATATAGAATAGATAACATTGGTCTTCCAGCTGCGACAATGGAAGCATTACAACTTTTGCAGAATTTAGCTGCACAGTTAATCTCTGGAAAGAATATGTTGGGCATTTCCATTATTGAAACATTCCTGCCTTGTTGAGACAAGGGAAAGATCTTTTTTGGTCGCTGCTCTAACACTTTGGAACTTGCTTTCTGAACAGCTGTGTCTCATGAATTGCACAAAAACATTTAAGAGTTTACTGAAACCTGTCTTTTTAGATAGGCTTATTTCTAAATTGTTGTTTAAGAACAGTGTTTTTTTCAGATGTTCTTATGTTATAAGTGTGTTGATTTTGGTTTACCTGTTATGTTTATTTTTATGTTTTTATGTTTTATTTTAATAGAATGGATAAGTTGGATATTATATATGTTCTGTTGTACATCACCTGTTGCCAAGGCCTGGGCACTTCATAAATCCAATAAAGATAAAAATAAATTAGAATGTGCACATGAAACCTGGAATGGAAACCATAAGAAGCACCACTGGAGAAACAGAAATAGAAATGGATTTCTTTCGGTACAGATTCCCATGGCTGGCATAGTCCAATCTGAAAATAAAATGCTTTTTTCTACCTTTGTTGTCTTTGTTTTCTAATTGTATTGATCCCAGTCACTTTTTTTCCACTTTGCTCTTGTTGTCTTATAACTCCTTTTCCAGGATTTCTTTTCCATTTTCCCTTTCTTCTTGATCCTTCTGTCTTCTTCACTTCCTCATCTGCATTTGTCTCTACCTTTGGTCTTCCCCTTTCATCTCCATTTCCCTCTTCTCTCCCTCTCTATTCATAGCTAGATTTCATCCCTCTTTCTCCCCCTCCAGTTTTTTTCCCAACCTTATACCTCCCCGACTCTCCCCTCTCTTTCCCCCTGGCTCTCTTGTCCTTTCCCTATATCAATTTCTTCCTTTCTGGTTCTTTGAAAACTCCCCTTCAAAGCATTCCCCATGCTGACTTTCTCTCTCCAATCTTCCCCCTCACTTCTCCCAACCATTCTTTTTCCAACCCTCCTTCAGCCCTTCCCAACATTTCTTTTTTTGCTCCATATCCTTCACCCCCACCTCTAATGCTCATTCTTTCCCAGTCCTCAGTCTTCCTCTTTTCACTTCCTATTACATTTCTGTCTCCCACTCTCATAGAAGATGAAGGAATAGGCTGTTGTTATCTTGGCTCGTGGAAGGCTTGGTGAAAGCTAGGCTACGTAATCACCATCGCAGCAGACTGGACAAGCTGAACTCAAACAAGGAAATGTGGTAATAGAGAAATAAATCCCTAATGGTGAGAAGAGCAGTAAAGGACACTTGTAACACAGGAAGTAATTAGTGCGTAGATTGTCAGTATTCTGGTATCTTATGTATATAAGGATGCTGGATGTCAGTTAAACTAGCATACAACAAATACATATATTTTAAACATAGACTGCTGGGAATGGTTTGGGACAGGTAACTGAGGTGCAGTTATACATGTATATATCCACAATGCAAAGAGAGGCAGATAAGTGGCTGCTAGCTACTTAATTACCAAGAGGTGCTACAGAATGGAACCTGAGATGAATCTACAAACAGGAAAAGCTCTGCACAGGAGAAGATGGTGCACACCAGATCTACTGTATTACTATATGTCATAAAAGATCTGGTGTGTGCTGTGCAGCTCTTCCTATCTGTAGCATCACCTCTGTTCTGGAACACCTCTTGGTTGCTAGTAAATAAGAGCATCTTATTTGTAAGAATTACTATTATTAGCGCTGCTGCATTTAGAATATATTTCTTTGATGTTTTGCTGCCATCCAGCATTCTTGCTAAGACAGCAGCTACATAGCCTAATTAGATGTTTAGCTGCTGTAATACGATGGGTTAAAAAAATGCTCTCATAACAAACATTATGCTGTCCTGTCACTTTTTAAGCTGGGGACTTGTTTTTTAAGCAAAAAGCTGTATCAGCAGGGCTTACACAAGTGGTTGTGGGGGAGAGCAGCTTGTCTGTGCCTGGGACTTGATTCAACAGGAGGAGGAATGCCTGGACAGCAGCCCTACAGAAAGATTCCCAGACCCAGTGCTGGCTCATCTACGCACACACACTTGTTTACAAAGCCCTATAAAAGTTCAGGGTTCTCCGGTGGGAACTTGGAGCCTCACCTGTGCACTGACGAGTGGTGCAGGATCTTTCCCGTTGAAGCTGTGTGGTCCTGTTTTTCGGTCGCACCGGGGTTCCCCGACCTGATGAGTGGCAGGATGCTGATTAGCTGTGTGCTCCTGTTTTTCAGTCGCACTGGGGGTTCCCCGACCTGAGTGGCAGGATGCTGATTAGCTGTGTGCTCCTGCTTTTCGGTCACACTGGGAGTTCCCTGACCTGATGCTGTTTTTCGGTCGCACTGGGGTTCCCTGACCTGATGAGTGGCAGGATGCTGATTTGGTATGTATTATAGTCATGGGAAATGAAGTGTGTGTGCTGTAAATAAAGCTATATTTTCATTACTATATATCTCGTATCTTGTATCATAGTGTGTGTGTGTCAGTGTGTGTGTTTAGTATTGTGCAGGTCTGCCTACCTCCCATTCAGGCATCTTGTTACAGCTGCTTAGCTTTCACCTAACTTCCCACGAACCAAAACAACAACAGCCTATTCCTCCATCTTGTGTCTCACCAATATCTGCTTCTGCTACAAAATGTCAAATATTGTATGGCGAAAGCTAACAACCATAGCCACTATGTTTATGGAACATACTGTACATGACCAAATAATCTTGAGCTTAAAACATTCTCAGAAACTAAGATGAAAAGATCACAGTGGACCAGAGACATCTCGGTGCCATCCAAGGAGTAAGACACGTTGCTCACACTTTGCTGAAAGTTTTTGGCTTAGCATAATTTAGACTATTTTCCCTATCTGCATTCTAATTTGAGTATTCTTATACTTGGCACAGTGGGCTGCCTGCAACACTGGCGAGAGATTCAGACTTGCAGCTGCAGCTGCCTTGGGTGCTCCTGCTGTTTGAAGTGACAGATTAGGAGTGATATGCTGCAGGTCAGTAGCTGTGGTGAGGGGTAGATGTCAGGTGACAAAATGCAGAGAGATACTGATGGAAAGCAGGCTAGAAGGATTTGGAGAGAGCAGATAAGACTGAAGGGAGTGACATGGGAATAGCAAAATAAGTCGAGAACGAGGGGATATGGGATATATATAGGGAGAGCATAAGCAAGGGAGGATTAGTAGTAAGGATATGGAAACAGTACCAATGAGAGGGGATAAAAGATTACAGTCAGCATGAAATAAGGCATCTGTTGCATCTGATGGACTTGGCTGCCTGCCAGCTTATATCACCTCCAGAAAATTATTGAGATGTACCTCATTAAACACTTTGTTCCACTGATAATATGGATAAGATCAAAGCCACAGCCAGGTTGTCTGATTCTAGTGTAACCAGCTAAATGATCAAAAGAGATGGGGGGGAGGGAAAACTAGATCCCTCCTTCCCTTATCTATGTTCTCCTCGATGCTCAGATGTTCAGCTGCTGTTGGCATTGTGTACCCATATCGTTTGCTTTTATCACTTTGAAGCTCAACAATATTCCAGCCCCAGAAGAGTTTAAATGTAATAAATGCTGGGCTGAAGACTTGTCCATTGACGGGAGAGAATTCTTCACGACTGAGAAGGGCACTCGGTTCTGTTTCTCCCAAATCCTGAGAAAAGATGAAGACTTCTGTAACTCTCAGTGTGCTGCTTGTCTTCTGTAAGTAACAGAAACTCTTTGCTAGAGAGGGCCTCGGAGAATGGTTTCGTTTTATTGCAGTGAATCCTGTGGCAGGGGTGAAGGAGCATATTGTTAAAATGTGTATGAGTAACCTGCACAGAGTGGCAGTTACTACCTTAAGCTTCCTGGGCAGACTGGATGGACTATTTGGTTATTTTCTGCAATCATTTCCACGTTTCTGAGTTTCTATAGCTTTACAGAAGGAAATATTTCAAGAGAAGGCTGAGACAAGGAAGGCTAGATGCTGTGCTGTCCTCCTATAGCCCTTAGGTTCTATCTCTCTAATGTTGCTCTCTCTCAAGGAGAAGATCTGATTTCAAGTTAACACGTGATAAGCACAAGGGATGTCTGAGAGTGGTAGGCATTTTAGAGCTGAGCAGTTGGTGTGGATGGATAGACTAAATAGGCCATATGGTCTTTTTCTGCTCCATGGGATTAATGCTGGTTCAGCGGCATTATGGGACAAGGATTCTGAGACCCTCTTGTTTACCTGGCCATTTTGACTCCAGATATCGCTTGGGTTTTTACTTCTCGCCTATTCCAGCTCAACTCAGCTGGAAAGCAGCTGGTGCACCAGAAGCAACAAAAGGAATTTTGCAGCAGGAAATACCCTGTCCTTTGTATGCTCTACATTATAACTTCTCGTTCTCTGACTATATGCTTCTATTCTCTCTCAATAACACTCTTAATTTTATTCTATCATCCTACCTACATTACATCTCAGTCTGTCTCTCTTCTTATGCTTTCCATATCTTTGTAATCTCCCTTCAGTGATCTATCCCTTTGTCTCCTTATCTCCTTGAGCAACCATTAAAGAAATGTCCATAAAATATAATATGCATTTTTTTAAATCTGCTTTTAGAATTTTAAATACTAATCTGGAATTGGACTGGAATTTTGCAGGAGACTGCTGGCCAATAATAAATAAATAAGTAATCAGACCTTACTGATGTCACTAGTTTTTTATTTCCTGGTGGGATCATGAAGGCACCCCTCACTGAATCAGCCTGCAACAGCCACATTCACTAATTTAAACAAAATGCCATTTCCCATGTAGCACATGTAGTAGGCCGTGGTTTTCCATTAGATGCAGAGTTTATGCTCATTGTTTATCTGTGAGCAAGAATTGCATTGCTGGCTTGTGATGGCCACTCATGACTTATGCATGCACCTACCCTCACATGAGCAGTCAAATGAAACCTTTTTGTAATGGGCAACCATTCTATATTCTCTCTGTACCCAGTGTGATAAGTGCAGGGACATGAACAAGCAGGCTGGTGTATGGGTTTCTGAGTAGCGCAGACAGGGTGCTGATATTTTGTTTAATGCTAGGAACAGAGTGATTCTTCTTTAGGATGATGGGGCTTTGAAACAATAACTTTGCTTGCTATTGAAACATCCTGTTCTTGTAGAACTGGATTATTCTAACAATGAGTCTGTGCAAGATTGGTTTGTGTTACAAAGAAGGACATCTGAAGCAAAAATGATTTGCCTGCTTTGCCGTGGCACCTTTCATGGAAACAGGAGCCCCCAAAACATTTATGAATCATAGCACTTAAGCCTCTTCTGGGGTGGAATGACGATTCATTTTTTCAGCACTTGCGCACTTTATAGCACAGGCTCCAAAGTGGAAACAAGAGACGGCAGGGAAGCATCAATAATATTGTAACTTAATCACGGGGTGTTAATGTGACTACCTGAGTGCACTACACTTAACAGCATCAGCAGACTCAAATACTCAAGGTGCTGAATCGGTCTCCTTCCTTGAGCTTGGACAATGGTTTCAATGAGTGGAAGGAACTAGCAAGAATCTGCCAGCACACTCAGGGAATGAGACCATAGAATCAGCAAACCAAGGGGGAAAAAAAATCTCTAAAAAATTCAACCAGCAAACAAGGAAAAGCGATTGTGTAAAGCACAAATAGAGTGGAAAATGCAAAGAGTTATTCCAGCAATCACACATGGGTCAAAACCGGACACAGGCACAGCTAAAGAAGGGTAAACGTCAATCTAAAGATTGACCGATAAGGGCAGATCGATAAATGAAGCACTGGAGCAGACTTTGGACAGCAAAGAAAAAACTCTTACAAAAAACCCCTGACCAATGTAGCAGAGAACTGGAAATGGTTGCTCATCTCATCATTGGGTGTGATGTGCTGATATCGGAAGGCATGTATACAGAAAGGCGGAATAAGATAGCAAGGCTTATCCACCAAAAACTGTTAAATGTTATAGCAACGCTGTAGCAGAAAAACACTGGAATGACAGCACTAACAGAACTGCAGAAAATGAAGACGTTGAACATTTATATTCCATCCGATAAAAAGCTCGATGCAAGAAAACCCGACATAGTGGTAAAGGAGAAAAACCCCAAAATGGCCTTGCTAATTGAGGTGTCAGCATCAAGTGACTATTCTATGCTACACGTGGCGAGAGAGAAGATCCTCAAGTCTGTAGAGATGCAATCAGAAACCAAAAAAATGTGGCAGAAAGATACAGAAATAGACTCAATTGCAGTGGGTCACTGTCCTGATTTGAAAGAACCTCCAAAGATATCTTGATATATCACCTGTCTATATTAAACCCTATGAACTCCAGAAAGAAGCTGTCTTTGGTACAATGCAAGTATTAAGACGAGCACCGGCGTTAAATCTGAGAGACTGAGATCATAGCCCGCATACACTGGCTCACGAGTCAGGTTCATTCCCTTAGTGATATGCACAAAAGAAATCCATTTGGCGACATTACCCAGAGGGAATCATCTGCAGTGTCTTTGGTTTGGAACGGAGGATTGTTGGCGAGCCCGATGGCTCAGTTGCGGTGTTGTACACTGCCATGCGGAGGGCTTGAGCTAAGTTCCTAGGCCGGGGCTCTGCTTTCCAGGCCAGCATCAATGGCCAATCTACAGGTCTCTGTTACTGCATTCTGCAGGGAGCTGTGGTTCATGCCCCCTGGCCAAGGAGGACTATCACTGCAACAAGTGGCAATAACATAGGAGAAAATGCCCTGGGTAGTTGCGATGAAGACTCCTGGAACCAGAACCTCAAAGAGAACAGTTTCTTTTTTTTTGAGGGGGGGGGGGGGGGAGGGAAGGCAGGTGCAGTCCATCCTTTCTCCTTTTGCTTCCAATTCAATCAGTACCAGAGCTAGGATTCTGGCAGCATGAATCTTCAGTCACAACAAGGTTTCCCCTATTCTAACCCTCCCACTGTTCCTAGTGTGGCCACTGCAGCCACGGGCCTGGGGTCAGGAGTCATGCAACAAGGCTCCTTCCAGAACCTTGTATCATGGGGTCTAAATCCAGCAACCAGGTGCTGCTCTTAATGAGGACCATGAGGTCGTGTCGTCCCCCCCCATCCCCTCCCCAAAAATGCTGCCTCTGTAGTATCCCCAGCTGACCCGGGATGCGGAAGGCCCAGTCTGGGAAATAAACTGGGGACACTTGGCAGTGCAGAGCTCTGCCAGTGGGCCGGCCTAAAGAGACAAGATTTGATTAAGCTGGAAGCCCAAAATAATATAAGGACAAAAATAAAAAAGAGCTTGGGATTGGAAGTTCATATGTTGATACTCCTTGCTAGAAACCTTGAGGCTGTGCTACTCGGAAGCATTCAGCTCAGTGGCAGTTATTACAAAACCTTTGGCACGTGTCAGTCTGGCACATCCTGGCCTGGCCAATGCTTCTCGCTCTATGTCTTTGTCTTGCCTTTCTAGATTTCAGCTTTCCCTTTCCCTTGCAGTTTATATCATGGTCCATGGGAACCTGATAGACTTTGCTGAGATGGTGAAGGATGTAACTGGAAAGGATGCTGCTGTCCATTATGCCAGTTACGGATGCTACTGCGGCGCCGCTGGAAGAGGGAAACCTGTGGATGCAACAGACAAGTGGGTGAAAAGAAAGAAAAAGAGCTGTTCTGGAAAAAAAACTGCATTTTTAGAGCAAAACTATTGAGGCTTCCTAGAAATAAATAGTCACAACAGAACTTGAGTGGAGAGCTTACCACGCATTTAATCAAACAACACAGTTGTGTACATTTTTTGAGGCATCAAACGTGGAGCTTCATCAATATAGCGTTTTCCCGATGAAGCTCTCCACCTCTTGTCATTATATATGCCAGTCTTTTAATTGTTTCATTAAGCAGTGATTTAAACATTTTAATTGTGAATATCAAAAAACTAAAGAAGAAACATGGATGCCCCCAAGCGTCAGTCAAAGAAAGTCAATGAGAGATAACAATTTAACTTAATCCTCTCAAGATTTTTCCGGAGGAAGTTGTTGGAAGAAGGAAACTTCATGAACGCCGATCTTGAGAGGATTAAGTTAAGTTGTTAATCTCTCATTGACTTTCTTTGACTGACGCTTGGGGGCATCCATGTTTCTTCTTTAGTTTTTGGAAATTCACAATTAAAATACAATTAAAAGACTGGCATATAATGACAAGGGGCGGAGTGCTTCATCGGGAAAACGCTATACCAATGAAGCTCCACGTGTTGTGACTACGGTGTACATTCTCCTTTTTATATTACGTTGCTAGAAATAAAACCATGTTTTGCTTTCCTTCCTTCCAGATGCTGCCATGCTCATGATTGCTGCTATGCAGATCTCTCAGCAGGGGGCTGCAGGCCACAGTTTGACGGATACGATTACACCGTTAGCAATGGAAACGTCACCTGTGGTAAGAATAGCTTTGGGTAGGGATGTTTTAAATAAAATTCATAGAATAACTGTTGGGGTTGCGTGTAGTGGCATCTCACGGTCTCCAGCTGTGCTGAGGTGGGTTTCATCTGCCTTCTCATTTTGTCATTTTGTTTTTAACATAAGCCAATTCAAAAACACACTTTTTCAAAAATGTTTGATTATACATGGGATGGGCAGGATGTGAACTAAACAGAGAATCTTGCATGCTTATCTGCCCAAGAGAATGACGAGAAAAACTGTCTTGGATAAGGCGTGATGTCCAGTTAGCAGTCAAGCTTCTACGGTGTACAGCTGGGATAGATCCATAGCAGTGCGGTTAAGGGTAACTAGGTAGAATGGATGGGATCAATTGGTCTTTCTTTGCTGTCATCTATCTATGTTACCTTGCATTCACATGTGTACTTCACAGATTTTTGCAGAATCTGAACTGCCACAGCCATGATGTCACTCCCCCCTCTGAAAAATGTACTTCCCTCCTTCCTAGTGAAAGCTGCCAGAAAGGGATTACTGAGAGAGTTATTGGATAAGCTCAGGGCATTGTAGGTAGAGCCAGTCCTGGGTTTGCTGCATTGCATTTATGGGCTTTGACTTTGGGAAGTTAATACTCTTAAGTCGCAATATTCAAAAGTGAGGCATGCTCCTTTTCTGCCCGATGACTTGGTGCAGTCTAGTAGCTGAATTCCCAAATTGTTTAGAGTTATGAGTGAGCTGGATTACCACAACCCCAGTGCGGTGTGTTCTGCCATGAGGGTCAACAGATGTCAGTACAATCCAATCAAGCGTTCCCCTTCACCTTCTGTCAATTCTAAATAGCCCCGCCCCCAACTTCTTTGGGTTCACAGGGGCTTATGTGGGAGGTCATGGGCCACTGCTACACTCGTGCTGCCAGGTTGTGATGCATTGGGGGGGGGGGGTGGGTGAGGAAGGAAAAGTCTTCCCAGGCTCTTAAACGTTTCTGTGCCTGGAGCTCCTCTGCAAACAGAAATACACCACACTGCAGCCGTTATTCAGAAATAAAATCCTTAAGTGTAAACTCACGTGCAGGAAACAAAAAATCCACAATAGGTTACGCTCTGAGCAGTACACAAGAACCAAAATCCACAGTCTCAAGTCAATAGAAGTGGGTACCTGGCATTGGTGAACCTCCTTGGCCTCTTCCCCTGGTACCTGCACTCCTGGATGCAACTTTCTTACATCCAATGGGGAAAAGCAAAGGAGCTTCTGACTGATGTTTTCCTCAGACAGTAAGCGCTGGGACCTTTCCCCTGTTCGGCAGTCTTTCCTCTGACTCTCTAACTCTCTTAAGAAATCCCTCTTAGACGGAGCTTAGCTCCCCCCTTTTTTACGGATCCTCAGGGAAACTCAGGAACCACTCTCGTACCCCAAGATAAGACCTCCTCAGTCCCGAAGGCCTGGGCACTCCGACCATGGGCCCCAGCCACCTTCTCAGGACAAGAAGTCGTCCCCCTCCCCTTGGAGAGACCACCCTCTAGCACATTTTTTAACCAGAGAGTCGCCCCAAGGAACCCCCAAACCACCAGGGCTTGTTAAACTCATGACCCCACCCGTTGGGAAGTGTCACACCTCTTCTACCACGCCTACTCTGGGGGGGGGGGGGGGACTCTGATGCTACTATCGAGGGACAGATTAAGGAAACCCCACTCCCCTCTACACTCATTTTCTCCTTCATTTCCAAAGGAAGGTCCATTCCCCGTCGCTCATTCACAAAAGATGGGGCGAACCCCCAAATCTACTTGACTAATAAGTGTTAATGGACCTGACCCCCAGAAAGTTATCCAAACCTTTTTTTTAAACCCTGCTATTTTATTAACCTTTACTGCATCCTCCAGCAGCATATTCCACAGCTTAATTATGCATTGACGGAAAGAAGATACTTTCTTCAATATGTTTTACATTTCCTTCCAGTTAGTTTCATGGAGCGTCCCCCTAACCATTTCCTGTTAACTTGTGTCACGTCATCCATGGTTTTATAAACTTCAATCATATCCCGTCAGTCAATTCTTCTCCAAGCCGCCCACAGATCTATAACCTTTACTTCATCCTGCTGTTCATCATTCAGAAGGAAAATAACCTGAAAACTGAAGCTCTGGCTGCCCTTACCAGGGAACTGCTATAGAGCTAAGCAGGGTCTAAAGCAGTCAGCTCTCAGCCTGTGAATGCAGAAGAAAATCTATGCTCATTCTTTCTCAGAATGCAGAACTAGGAAGAGCCGCCTACGGTGGCTCAGGGCTAGTGCTGCCCTACTGCCATGAGGGAGGACCTGGGTTCCAGCTCGGGTCGCCCGTTTCCCGGGTTGGCCAGGGCTGGGGATGCCGTGGAGTCAGAATTGAGAAGCCCCTGCAGGGGCTGGTGAGGGAGAGGGGTCACAGTCATCACGCAATGGCACCCTAGGTTCCTATGGCGATAAACCTGTCAACCCTAATTTCCTCGGGAAAACCAATAATTTTTGTCAATGTGCTATTTTTAATATTAGTATTGGCTATTCAGTATGCGATTGTACGGGTTTACCAGGATAACGGGTGTTGATATTGATATTAGGCCATCCCTGAATTCAGGGACAATGGGTTCAAAGGGTTAATGAGTGGATTTAGGGCTGCTGATTGCAGGGCCCTCAACTGAGAACGAATGAGTGAACTACAGTGAGTTGGGAGGGGATGTGACCTGGGGGAGAGGGGCGGGGAGAAGCACAAAAAAGCAGAATATAAAAAATCTAAATAAAGGAAGTAAAGAAATAAAGGTAGTTGTGAATGAAGGCTCATGGTGCCAGTTCTGATTTTGATTCAGCTGGAAGCGCATAGGAGCAGGGAGGGGAACTACCAACTAGAGATAAAAATCCTCAAAGTGCAAGACATTGATAAAGATGGAAGAAGAGCAGGAAGGAATCTGAAAAAAAACAAACAAAAAAACCCCTGCTTTCAAGCAGTGAGTAATGCCCATCACTTCCATCCTAGCCAGTGACAAGCCCGCAGAAGAAACATCCTGGCATTGCAAACGGTCAGGTTTTCACACGCTATTCGTTTTTCTCTCCCACAGATAATGAGCTAGACGACTGTGGGATGCTGGCATGTGAATGCGACAGAACTGCAGCGCTCTGTTTCAAGACGAACCTGGACACCTACGATCGGAAACAGAGATTGAAAATCGCGCGCTGCAGGGGCAGGAGAGTGGCATGCTGAGGGTGGCCCACACTCTTAAGCCCCTTTGTCAATTTGCGCAATTGCAAGGGAAAAATAAAAGCAGTAGGGTCTGAATTCACGTATCCGGGAATTCTGAATGTGTTGGCTTTCTGTAGGACACTGACTCCAAACCTTACCTTCCTCCAGGGGATCAGTGGAGATATTTCTGAAATTGTGGCATAAAGAATTGCTCCTGAAGTTAACTTCCACAGACCCAACCCACCAATTCTTTCCCAGCCCACTGGTTTTCACAGCCCCTCACCCCACCCCCCCCCCCACCCCACACACACCACCACCTCCATCATGGAAGTCATGGAAGCTCAGTTTGTGCTTTAAGACCGGCCTTGGCAATGAGAAAGAATATGAAGGTAGAGACGCTATGAGCTGAGAACAGCCTCATCCAGAGGAGAGCAAACCTAAATTACAATTGGCAAGGCATTTCATCACATGATGCTCATGTAATTGAATATCTTTACATGAATGGTAGCGTGCTAACCCATGTTATGCACAACAGAAAAGATTCTCCTTGGGGATCATGGCCCTCTGTATGAGTTATAAGCTCCCCAGGTTCTGTGGTTTTGTTGAGAAGAGATTATGTTACCTGGGAAAGTTAGCAGGATTAGGGAGAAGATGGAATGGAGAATGGGTCAGGAACTGGTTCTTATCTCATCTCCACCTGGGTATCAGTTTCAGCCTTTTCCATGCTACTTTGCCCTTCATACAACTGTTCGTTTCCTCCTCAAGTATGGTAAGGATCTAGTTGGATTGTGAGATGTGAGCTGAGACCTTGGGTTCCTCAACTTCCCAGAAGATGCATAAAGGGGATAATTTTGTAGCTGCCTGCATAGATTCGAAGTTAATTACCTGTGGACTTTTCAAAGGGAATGGATATGTTTACTTTCCCTTTGAAAATTATTTCAGAAAAAGTGCCAGCCCGCGTTTACGCCTTCTAACTTGTACGGACAGTTTTTCCAAGAACAAATGCGTGCAGACTTTTGAAATTATAAACGTTTGTGCGTGGGTGCAAATCCTTCCCCAGCCCCATCCCTGGAAATGCCTCTTGTCACTGAGGATAAAAGGACGTACATACAGGCCCAATGCACACACTCTCACTCAAGGTTTAAGTAAAAAGGCGCCGGCGAGATCGATCAGTGGGAAACAGAATTTGGCCTGAGCAGTCCCATGATCTCGCCCTAGCAGGACTGGCTATTTCAGTCTGCCACATTGGATTCTGGGAAGACCGTGGTACATTTTATTAAACCCTCCCCCCCCCCCCCCCCACTCCCTGCCATAAGAAGACATCCAAAGATGATGTATGAGAGCTTTCTGAAGACCGACCCTATCTGGTCTTGATAATTCTTATAGTGGCCCAACATTAGATATCCCTACCCACAAAGAATCTAATCCAAGGACAGTACAGCCTCTAAATTCTGTACTACATGATTCATATTATAACTGCATTTTACTTTGACCATACTTTTCAAATTCTGTCTCTGCTGGTGTTGATTTGCTTTGTTGTAATTAGTAAATAAAGGACTGCAATGATTTCCAAGGTTTAAAGAGCATTTTCTCCTTGTATGGGAAGAAATGTAAAGGCTGTTGTCTGCTGTACTTCTTGAATTACTGAGCGGGGGGGGGGGGGGGGGGCCATCATTTATATTATTAAAAAAATAAATATAAAAAGAAACAAAGGTCTGGATAAAAACCTACTTAGGGAGGAGCAGAGGGCACTGAGCTTTTCATTATTCTCCAACCCTCTTCCATAAACACAAGCAAATCTGAGCCCATCATGAAATAATAAAAAAAAAAGGATCAAAGTCAAAATATGTAGGCCCTTTACCGATGGTCCCATTTCACCATTTTGTGCTGTCCCGGTGCTGCCGTCGTGCACAACTTACTTCTGCTCTGAAGATGAAGTAAGTTGGAAAACAAAAAAAAATTTGGGTTGGTTTAGCAGTCGAGGAGGAGAGGGGAAAAGGGAGGAAGAATAGGTAGGGGGATAGAGAACTGGGGTAGGCCTGATCGTGTTGCCACGTGGCTTTTACTAAAATTCTCTCCCCTTGTGCATGCGATTCGGCACTCGCGCGCCCATGCATGCGCCGATATTTTATAACATGCGCGCGGCGACGTGCATATGTTATAAAATCAGTGTGTCTTTTAAAATCTACCTTATACGTTTTACGAGCATATAAGATATGCCATACTGGGTCAGACCAAGGGTCCATCAAGCCCAGTATCCTGTTTCCAACAGTGGCCAATCCAAGTCACCAAGTCCCTGGCAAGTACCCCAAACATTAAATAATTCACAAGCTACATTTGCTTATTAATTAATAGCAGTTTATGGATTTTTCCTCTAGGAACTTATCCAAACCTTTTTTAATCCCAGCTACACTAATTGCTATAACCACATCCTCTGGCAATGAATTCCAGAGCTTAACTATGTAACATATGCATTTAATAATCATCAATTATACGTGGAGGCATCTATTTTAGAATGAATGTGCATAGTCCGCATATCAAAATACTTCACCCAACCGCTCCAACAATTAGCCCCCACCTCTTCACCCAAATCTCTCACCCGAAAACTGCAGACAAAACACAAGTGTGATTTCAGGACCGCGATTCAATTAGCGTCTGTTAAAGCAGATGGACAAGTGCGGTAATGCACGCACATACACTGCTTACAAAATAGCAACATGCACGAACTTCAGAGCCCTGCCCCAGAGTGCCCTGAGCTTGCCATTTTCCCTTCCACCTTTACGCGCGACCCCCACATACTTCAGGTTTTTACAAAATACTACTTACATGTGTGCATGCTGCTTACATGCGTAGCTCCCAATTTTACGTACCGAAAGCTTTTAAAAATTCGACATCCCATAACATATGTCTAATAATCAGGAAGAGTAATAATTCGGCAAAAATTATGAGCTTGGCTTATTTAAAGAAATATCATGCCTTGTTAGTTCGTAAAAGCATGATTATAGTCAAAAAGTGTATAATGATCCAATGCATGGCAGACACGCCACCAGCTGGCAAACTGTGAAAACGACAACGCATAATGAGCTACAAATGGAATGAATTTCAGGAAAGGAATACGGCTCTGGAATGTGGGCAGATTTGCAACGCATTTTATCATGTCCTCAGGGATGAAATATCTCAGCACAAAATTAGTACCATAGATAACAAATAATAACTTCATGGTAAATCCTCTATGTAAGAGATGTTTGATATCAAGTTAGGTTTACTGTGGGAGTGGGAGGGGATGGGGGGTCTTTTTAAGAATTATTCACAGAATTACCTACTGTACATTAAGATGTCAATATGTTTTCAAGTATGTGTACAATTATCACAGTTAAGGTCTCCGTTCTTTCTCTTTTTCTTTGTTCGTGTATTTTAATGAAAATGTCAATAAACAGGCAAATATAAAAAGTGAGTGGATTGTGAGGATCTGCAACAGAACCTTGCAAGATTGGGGGACTGAACATCTAAAATGACACAAAATTTCAAGGGAATGGATGAAGGGGAAAAAAAAATCTTAACTACAGGTGCACAATACTGGTTTCCATATTAGGAGTCACCACCCAGGAAAAGGATCCTGGAGTTAGTGTGGATAATAAAATGAAATTCTCAAATCATCGTGTGTGGCAACAGTCAAAAAAGTGAACAGAGTGTTAGAAATGATTCTGAACTGAAAATAAAATAGAGCATATTTTCTCTTGTCTCCACCCACTTCCTCCTGTCCTGAAGTGGAATGGGGAGCAGAGGGGAAGTGACGTTGAAAAAGGAAGCCATCAGAATGTTTGATCCCTCAAAGATCACCTATGAAAATGAATTAAAAAAAAAAAGATTTCAACTAAATCCTCAAACCAAAAATAATTTTGATATCGTTTCTGGATGGAGGGACAGTCCCCACAGAAGAATTTCATCTTTATACAAAGATTCTTGCACAGTCTAGGTGGGCAGTCAGACTCCATGGGCCAATACCTGGATGCGTTTCGGAAGTCTGCAACAGCCGGCAGAGAGGGCATTCATTTCAGTCCGTAGAAAGCCTTGATGACTGGCACTACTGCCGACAAGTTTCAAGCTCTACTAATTCAACCTCTTTTTCTATCTTTTACCTTGAGTCCAAGAATTGCACACGTCTCTTTCTGCGTAATCAACAGCGCGACACACTGCTGATACTGAGGGCATTTTCAGCATGCAGAAGTTCATATACTCAGGCTAGGACTTTCTCAAAAAATATGAAAAGGATGGTTGCACTGTATTTCAATTCCCAACAAAAATGACATTCCACAGTCAAAAGTTTATAAACTTATATGTCTTAACTTTAGAAATTGCTGATTTTTGTACTTGGTACATTTTTTTATTTATTGTTAAAAACAATATAAATGGTGTTCAATAAAATTGACCTTTTTTTGGCATCATTGGAGGTGTGAAACTTTCTGCAAAATTCTGCAAAGTTGCCTCATAGTTGCCACAGAAGTTTGAGAAATATGCCACCGAAAACCAGGCGCTCTGGTCATAGACTTTTGTCTGATCTGCTAAAATGGCAACTACGAAGCCTAATTAGTTGTTCAGCTTTCACCAAGCGTCCCTTGAGCCAAGATAACAGCAGCTTAGTCCTCCATCTTGTGTTTCAGTAATTGGTGCATCCGCTGCAATATGGCGAATATTGTATGACAAACTCTCAACCATGGCAACAACGTTTATGGAACACACATGAGCAAACAATGCCCAGTTTAGAATATTCTCAGGGACTAAGATGAATATTTCACAGTGACCAGAGAGATATCTCGGTGCCATCCAACTAGTAAGGTACATTGTTTACACTTTTGACCTATCAGCATAGTTTAACTTGGATTCCGTCTCAGCTGTTTCTCACTCTCTCAGCCCTCTGTGAAGTACGCCCGCATGCCCAAACTTTTCTAATCTCCTGATCTTATCTTGTTATCTTCAGAGACCTTACCGGGTTCTTTCTTGACACGTGAGACACAGTACATGCCTTGCACAGCGATGGAGTTACTTCACAATGTAGGGGCAAATGTTCTGGACACTCGCCTTGGGGGTGGTCTCCATCTGGTAGGGCACCACTACCCTAAATTGGGTAAGCCACAGATGGTATCTGCTGATGCGTTGGCACCATGTGGTCTGATGGCTGAAATATGCAGAGAGGAAGTGCCAGTAGAAAAAAGGTTATATGAACCCATGTCTTATTCCAATCAGAACTATAGCAATATTATATTGCTTTACATTTATAGCTCTGAAAACCCCTGGTCCACAAAATATCCTTTGACAGCTCCTATCTCACTCTTTCATGCAGCCTTTTCCCCCTACAACTAACTTCAGTACTTAGCATTTATTAAATTACTTTTCTGTACTGCTGTTATCTCAAACTCAATTGTTTTTCAAACATCAAGTGGCTATCTCCTTGTGAGGTTTTTTGTTTTTTCCTGAATAATGGACATTTTAAAATGCTAATTTTTGTTAATAATATTCACAATTTAGTTCTTCCAAACTTTCACTAATAAAGCATTTGAACTAGTTAAAAAAAAATGCACAAAAGACATACATAAAACAATGAAAAAAATTCATCAAAGCCATTTGAAAACAAAAATTAAATGAACAATTACTATTATGGTATATTTTTATTACACTGATAATATGTACTTGATCAAAGGCAAAGTCAGTTTATTTGTTTCAAGAGGAGCGTGAAGGATCATGCTGGACCCTTTCTCCTTCTCATCTCTCCAAAGGACAGATGTTCAGCTGCTGAGTTTGATGTATACACTTAAAGGTGAATTTTAAAAGCCGGGCGTGCGCCAAAAGCGTAAGAAATGCACACAAGTTGGGCCGGCGCATGCCGATCGGATTTTAAAAGCCGAAATTGTAGTCGTATGTGCACAAATGAAAGGTTCAGAAAAAAGGGGTGGGTACATAGGCCTAGACTGGGCGGGGCATGGGCGATCCTGCATTTCACCTTGAAATTTGTGCTTAAATAATTACATGCACAGGCGCAGGACGGGGTTCCCTGCCGCGTAACTTTACTTCTGCTACGTTAAAAAAAAAACAAAAAAAACTTGGCTAGTCAGCGAGGTTTTAAGGGTCGGGGGCTAACAGGGCAGAAGAGAGGCTATTAAACTGGGGGGGGGGGGGGAGGGTCTGGAAATCCGATTCCTTACCTGGACGAATTGGGAATGAACTGGTAAAACTGGTAATGGGGTGGGCGCGCATCTTTTAAAATCTCCCCACTTAAGCGGTAGAAGCGGCATTTGCGCGCCCAGGCACGCGTCCCCTTCAAATTGCACGCACATGTGCGCATAGTCAGGCTATTTTATAACACGTGTGCATATACGTGCGAATGTTATAAAATGGCCGTGTCCCCCGGGCGCGGGCCAACGAACACACGCACATGGGCGCCCGCGCACCCGTTTAAAAGCTATCGTTTTAGATTTCCTTCTGAAATAGCAAAATGCCTAATAATCAACAGCCCTTGGATCCTCTTTACATCCCAGACTGATTGCCAAGATATAGAAGCTGGCACTGCCTTGGAAAAGAGCATCTGAATCCATGCCTCCTGAGTGCTGAGATAAGATGAAGAACCTGGCTCTTATTGTCAGTGTGCTGCTCGTCTGCTGTAAGTAACAGGAATGCTTTACCGCTCACCCTGTGGTTTCGGCTGCCACGCTAGCGCCGAAAATGTTAAAAGCATAGAAACGAGACGAGATCCTCACTGCTCTTCCTCTGTATTCTCCTTAATCATAACATCCTCTGTCCCTGAGCAGGTAAAGTTGCTGAACCTGCAAAGTGAACAAAAGGTGAACCACAGTCTGTAGAGCACTCGTGCGCACAGTGCGGATTTGTTTTGTCATTGTTGACTGTCATGGCCCGAAGACTTCTGCTTGCATTGTATTTCAGTTCCTTCTCATCAGAATGTCATCCTGTGTAGTCCCAGGTTTTTTGTTGGGTTTTTTTTAATTCTCTCCCGCATCCTCTCCTATGGCTGAAGAAAGGATGCAGCTGCCCTTTGACTTACTGCCAATGCAGCACGTTGGTTGATCGCTAGCTGTGGCCTTGAGAACAGGAGTGAAGTTGGCTTGAAGGGGAGGTGGTGCCAGGCTGCCATGATGGGTAGATGGTGTCAAATACTCCCAGAAATTAAAGCTATCAGTTTTAAAGAAATGAAAGACAGATACCAAAGAGGAACTCTGATCACAGATAGAAATGGCATGCTCTAGCTTCCAGCCTTCATATGGAAGACGACACTTGAGCTTGAGGACTCTCGGAGTGATGATTTTTTACAGCTGTATTTGATAAAGCCCAAATGCTGACAGCACGTGTATAATCATAACCTGGCTCACAGCGCCCTGCAACTTTAAGGACCATCGGTTCCCATTTTTCCACTAATCTTCTGAAGTTTGATTGCAGCTGTAGTTTCTAAAACGCTCAGGTTGTAAGGACTGCTCCAGTCCTGCTCAGATTCAGTTTGGTAAATAAAATGTATTGTTATGTTTAGTGATGCACTGACCCTGAAAATGACACGAACGATCTCCTGCCCTCCCAGACTTGGTTATGTTTGTGTGCTTTTTTTGTGTTGTAGCTTGTATTGTGGTCTACGGCCATCTTTTGAATTTTGGCAAGATGATTAGACTGGTAACAGGAAAGAGCGCCATCCCCAGTTACAGCTTCTACGGGTGTTTCTGTGGTATGAATGGAAAGGGACAACCTCTGGATGGAACAGATTGGTAAGTGAGAGTGAAGAAATTAATCTTCCTACAACCCATGTGCATGGAGTGAAATCTTTCCATTCTTTTGGTTCATAGGCTGAAATCTGCACACCCTGCTTCTAGCTGCATTTTTGTGGAAGTATTCCCAGGGAGGGGGTTAGGCAGGAAAGGCAACAATGAACACAGAGGGTCATTTATTAAGCCACGCTGGGTCTTTAATACATGGTAAAAGCCTCATCACGAAGGTAATGCGCTGTATGTCAAATCCTGCACATTATCTTCCCACATCAAAACCTGGCACAATGCTGGAATGGTAAAATAATGAGGTTGCAAGCCTTGTTATTTTGAGGAACATCAGCTACAACACAAAAGCTGACACTTTACCTGGGAGAATCGGGATGCTAGCGCGAGTCCCATCGTTCCCCAGGTGATCATTTAAAGAAGCCTGAAGAATCCCCTCAGGTATCACAAGAACCTCAGGGGGTCTCAAGACCCCCCTGTTCCACCACTCCCTCCTCTCTGGATGACCCCTGAGGCGACCCCAGTAATAAAATAAAAATGGAAGAATGTGACCGGTTCCTAGCCCCTCCCTTGCTCCGCCCTCCCAAACCTCAGCCCCCCCCTCTTTGAAAAGAATGTTCCCCCCCCCCTCAGACCTGGCCCCCCATCCCCCTTTCCCAGGCCTTGCCTCATAAACCCTGGCTGTCCAGGGGGGCTTGGATGGCTTCCTAGCTATTTGGGCCTGCTGTCACCATTTTTCAAAATGGCACCGGCCAGCCAAAGTCCAGTCTTGCCCCTTCACATGATGGGGCAAAGGTATAAAATTGGCTGACCAGCGCCATTTCACAAATCTGATTCCTGAGAAGTACTAGTCCTAAATATCTTTGGGGCTAGCTGGTTTGGTATAGACCTGGCCTGGTCCGTTCTTCACAGAGATGTTCCTCAGCTATGGCCTTCTCTCATAAACTGCATGAGCGCTTTTCTGATGGGACCTTTTCAACAGCTGCCCCTCGGGCCTGGAATGACTCCCCCCCCCCCCCCCCCTCACACCCAGGTTAGAGCAGAAGAAAATGACTTGTTTCATGAGTGAGTTGATGGTTTGATGACTGTTCCCAATGCGGGTATGGGATACGAACCAGCTTCGACTTTCTTCCCCACAATCAACTTTGATGCTCATCTCTAGTTCTGAATTGGTTTCAAACTCCTTCACTGGCAGAAAAGATTTTATTGTGCATATTCTTTTCCAGCTCAGTGATGTCCAACCCAGCCCGGCCTGGAGGCCCCCACAATCAGTCTGGTTTTAGGGATATTGACAATGAATATGTGTGAGATATTTGCATACATGGCTGGGTGGGCTTCAAGGATGGGTTAGGAGCCACAGTTCTAGCCAATGAGATTTTGTGTAAACCCTGTTTTATGTTCTAATCGCTTCTTGCACGTTGACTTCTGATACTTATGCTGGCTAATGTTTGTATTTGAAGGTGCTGCCATGCCCATGACTGCTGCTATGAACGTGTGTTACAGAAAAAGTGCAACCCTTATCTGAACTCTTACAAGTTCTCTGTAGCGAACGGCGGAAACACTGTCACTTGTGGTGAGAGGAAAATGTTCCGGTGCTCACTTGATGCCAAAATCACTGCTCACTTGTGTTTGTCCTTTAGTCTTGTGCATTCTCAGTGTAAGTCAAGGAGGCACAGCGACGGTCCTCCAGGGTCAAAGCAGGTCTGATTTCCTGAATATTCACAAGGAACAGTCATGGGCTATGTTTGCACAACTTGGTCTATGAACCAGGTTAAGCTGCGCATTTTGATCACTCTAAGAGCCACGTGTGTAGCTCATCCCTGGCGTAGTGGAACAATAAAATCAGGGTGATGAGGGCCCAGTAGAATCTTGGGGAGACTGAAAACATGGATCCGGTCCAGCCTTGAACAGGAGGCAGGAGCTGGGCGATATCCCTCATCTTTTTTGAGGCACTTCCAGGAGTCACCCAATTAGCCACTGCACTTCCTGTCTTCAGAGCTGTGCCCAAGAATTGTAATGCTTCTGTATGAATTTCCTATATTCTCGCCTTTAGTTTATCTAAAATCACAGCTTGTCCTTTTCACCCAGGCTTTACTGGGGATCTGATTCCAATAGGGGCCATTTACCTGGGAATCCGAAAGATCCCTTTTAGATGCTAAGGACACGTGAAAAGTGAAGTTTTCATTTTGAGAACAGTTTCACAATTATGCTGCAAAATAAAAAAAACAAAACAAAACCCTGTAACTTGCTTCATCAGAGGGTTTAAAAGGAGAGGGTCCATGTAAAATGGAGAGCACGAGGGGCTTTGCAGGTACTTCTTATGCAAATTAAAAAGCGGGAGGGAGACCTGCAAATGCAGTGAAAGGAGCAAGATGTGCCATCGCGTGCTTGCTTCATCCACAACTTTCCCTTTACACAAGTAATGTGGTATTGAGACAGACCAAAGGTCCGTCAGACCCATCATCTTGTCTCCGGCAGTGGCCAATCCAGGTCACAGGGACCCCGATAACATCCCAAAGGAATAGCCCAGGCCTTCTTACAGCGATTTTCAGAAGCAGCCCTGCTCTGCATGTTCTTCTGGAAAGCCTGCATTTGTACATTTGCTGTAAATTATTCTTGGGTCTTCGTGTGAGCCGGTACCTAGCCCTTAATCAATGTCCTTACCTTTCCTACAGATGCTGAACACGAGTCCTGCGGGGCGCTGGTCTGCCAATGCGACAAGACTGCAGCACTCTGTTTCAAGAAAAACCTGAACACCTACAATCGCAAATATAAATATTATTTTAACTGGAAGTGCAAGGGACCGATAGAAGCCTGCCAAGTGTCTCACAATTGATTTTATGGTTACATTTTACTTTGCTTTTTTTTCTAAGTGAAAATTAAGAATAAAGCAGATTTAAAGGGAATGATTTCCAAGAACGCCTCCCATAAATCGCTGCCTGGCTTTCTCTGAAGTTTAAGAGGCTAATTTTGAAGAGTGTGCATAACTCCAAACATGCACGTATCAATCGAGCATCCAAAGTTATGCCTGCATTTTATGAACTGTGCAGCAGGCAGGCCCAGACTGAGCCACAGGCAACACAGGCAACCAGTGTCAAATTCCTAGAGGTGCTGGAGCATCCACACCCTGAAGCTGCTTCTCTCCTCTGGCAGTGCTGACTTCAGATCACAGCAGCAACCCAGCAGGAAGGAAAAATCCGCACAGGACCTGACAGACCCTGCGGGGCGGCTCCCACCCTTCCCATGGGTTTCCCCGGTAACATAAAGCCCCCCCCCCCCCGTGCAAGAGGAGGAAGCTGCTGCGATGTGGAGCTGAGGGGACACCCCGGGAGGAGGATTTGGCAGGAGGGGGGTCGTTCCCCCAGCCCATGCTGTCTTAATCTGGCCCTGGCACCAGGGAACCTCACCCAAAAACCGCAGGCAAAAGAGAAGTCATGTTTACTGTCTGCGGCTGGATCGGCGGGTGTAAAAGCATGCATGCTTGTTTGATAACGCTACGTGTAATCCATCGAAAAATCTGTAAATGTGCTCGTGCATCCAAAGGCCACCCCAGAAACGCCCTCGAAATGCCCGCTTTGTATGCGCACACTTCTCAGCACAGTTGTGACCATAGGTGTGCACTCCCACCCTTCTGAATATTCACTTACCATGCACAGAGGTTACCTATGCAGGTATAAGCTCATTTTACATAAGCCCATGACCCTAACAGTATGTGATGTGCAGGGGGGACATAATAACAATTTTGAAGTTTAGAATACAAGGGTAGCAGTTTCTCTTCTGGTGACTGATCATTTAGGGATATCCCCTGCAGTCCCAGTGCCCCTCAATCAGGCCGATTCAGTACGGTGTGCTCAGGCCGAGCGCACCGTTAGCCCCCGTTTGGATGTGCGTTTTCCACGCGCTATTATTACCCCTTATATAGTAAGGGGTAATAATAGCACGTGGAAAGCACGCGGCCAACCCCCCCCGAAACAAATAGCGCCCGCAACATGCAAATGCATGCTGATGAGCCTATTAGTTAGTCCCGCGCAATACAGAAAGTAACTCCTGCCTCCTTAAAAGCACAGGGGATCATGATTCCAATGCCCAGTCCTGGAGTCTCCTGCCACAGGCCCCCAAGGGCCACCCATGGATGCACCTTTGGCTCCTGCCAATAAAACTCAATAACTGTTGCATTCGGTGTGCAAAGGACTCTGGGTTTTTCTTAATCAGCGCTATCAGTAATCACCTTTGGCAAATACCCTGGCTCACAAAATGCTCTTTGGCATATTTTTGCCCATAAAACTTCTTTCACAGCTCCTGTCTCATTCCTTTGCTCAGCCTCTTTTTCTCCTGTAACCAACTCCAGCAGTTATTTATTTATATTATCTCAAGTCAATGACAAAAGGTGCAGTTTAATTTGTTTTTTCTTCAAGCCTCAAATGGCAGTCATTTCCATGTTTGTTTATATTTTTGCTGAATAAATAAAAACTTTAAAAATGTCAATCCTTGTTAATAACATTAAACAACTGAGAACTTTAAAGATTTCACAAATAATGGAACCAGTTCAAAACTGCATAAAAGACGTACAGTATGTAAAATAATGAAAAGGTTTATCACAGCTTGAAGAAAATAATCAGACAACCAGCTACAGGGTTGTATATTTTATTACATTGATAATATGAGTTTGATCAAAGTCAAAGTCTGATGATTTGATGCAAGAGGAGCTTGAACGACCATGCTGGACCCTTCTCGTTTCCTGAAGGGTCAGATGCTCAGCTGCTGATTGTGTTGCACATAACCAAGTTTTCTTGGAAACTCTTTTTCATTTTTTACTCCTTATTTCTCAAAATGGACAGCAGAGAATAACATATAACGTAACAAACCACAGCAAACATATTTCATTCTAAAATAGCAATTAGACAAATGGCTTGGAAACTCTTTGATGCAGAACAATCAACAGACCTTGGATCCTATTTAAATCTCAGACCGACTGCCCAAATACAGGAACTAGCACTCTGCCCTGGAAAAGGAACGTCTGATTCTGCGCCTCTTGAGTCCTGAGACAAGAATGAAGAGCCTGGCCATTGCCAGCGTGCTGCTCATCTGCCGTAAGTAACAGGAATGTTTTTAATCAGTCATACTGTAGCTTTGTTTGCCACACTAGCACTGAAAATGATGACATGGAACAATTCCCCAACAAGAAAATACTAAAAAGGTTAGGGCCCTTCATCTTGGAGATGAGGTGGCTGAGGGGAGATAGGATAAAATAATGAGGCCCAGCGAAACAAATGAATGCAAATCGGTTGTTTCTGCTTTCAAAAAAGTACAAAGACTAGAGGGTATGCAATGATGTTGCCAGGTGGTACATTTAAAACAAATAGGAGAACATATTTTTTCACTAAACAAATAAGCCCTGGAATTCGTTGCTAAAGGATATGGTGAAAGCTGTTAGTGTTGGTAGGTTTAAAAAAGACTGGACAAGTTTCTGGGGGAAAGTGCATAAACCATTATTAAGGTTTAAAAAGACATAAAAAGACAAAGACAAGATGGAGGCGGTACAGAGAAGGGCGACCAGGAAGGTGGAGGATCTTCATCGGATGACGTACGAGGAGAGATTGAAGAATCTAAATATGTACACCCTGGAGGAAAGGAGGAGCAGAGGTGATATGATACAGACTTTCAGATACTTGAAAGGTGTTAATGATCAAAAGACAACGACAAACCTTTTCCGAAGGAAAAAAATCAGCAGAACCAGGGGTCACGATTTGAAGCTCCAGGGAGGAAGATTCAGAACCAATGTCAGGAAGTATTTCTTCACGGAGAGGGTGGTGGATGCCTGGAATGCCCTTCCGGAGGATGTGGTGAAGACCAGAACTGTGAAGGACTTCAAAGGGGCGTGGGATAAACACTGTGGATCCATAAAGTCAAGAGGCTGCCAATGAAGAGTGGGTGACTCGCCAGAATGATGGCTACTGCCTGGAGTCAATACCCTTATTAAATAAACATACACAGGCTTACGGTGACTCCAACATCGCTCTAAGCTTCAACAGCAAGAGGAAATGTGGAAAAAAGGATTCACACTCACAAAGAGGGGAGTAGCTGGCTTGTTACGGCGGTTACTACCCCAAATCAAATAAGCCTGATACTTCACTTTCAATGCATATACAGCAAAGTTCTCTGATTCAACGGCAGGGGAGAAGAAAAACTGATACTTCACACATCCAGCAGAGCTCTCTGCTTCAACGGCAGGGGAGAAGAAAAGAGGGTTCGCACTCACAAAGCGGGGAGTAGCTGGCTTGTTACGGCGGTTACTACCCCAAACCAAATGTGCCTGATACTTCACTTTCGATGCACATCCAGCATGGCTCTCTGCTTCAACGGCATGGGAGAAGACTTATACGTCACGCATATCCAGCATAGCTCCCTGCTTCAACGGCAGGGGAGAAGAAAAACAACCAATAAGGGCTAATAACATAGTCTGGGTAAAACAAATAAGCATGGGTGCAGCTTGCTTATTGCGGCGGCTACTACCCCTAACGAATCAAGCTAGATATTTCACTTGGATGCAGCTCCATCACTGCTCTCTACATTAAAGGTGGGGGTGGAAGGGAAATAGAACCAAGAGCTAAGAGAAACAGATAAGTATGAGAGAAAATATGTGTGAAGCTTGCTGGGCAGACTAGATGGGCCATTTGGTCTTCTTCTGCCGTCATTTCTATGTTTCTATGTTTCTATGAATTGGGAAAATTCACGGCTTGTCCCTGGGATAAGCAGCTTGGACTCTATCTACCCCTTGGGACCCTGCCAGGTGCTTGAATTGGCCACTGTTGGAAACAGGATACTGGGCTTGATGGACCCTTGGTCTGACCCAGTATGGCAAGTCTCATGTTCTTCTGAGAGTGTACCTTCAAGACAAGAGGTCTTCATTGCTCTTCCTCTTTACTCTTCTTGCTCTTAAAACCATGTTCATGAGCAGATAAAATACATCTCAAATCACATGTCGGCACAACTGCTGAAACTGTGAACTGAACAAATGTTAACCGCAGCCTGTAGAGCTTCCACGTACACCAGTGCAGTCTGGTTTCGTTGTTATTGACTGTCATGGCTTGAAGGCTTCTGCTCATTCACATCATAAAGTCATCCTGTGCAGTCCCAGGGTTTTCCTTGTTCCCTCCCATATCCTCTCTCTTCAGTTCAGGTACTGCATTGACCTCCTATGGCTGAAGAAAGGATGGAGCCGCCCTTTGAGCTATTCCCAATGCAACTCTTTGGCTGACCACTAGGGGTGTTGTAGAGAACAGTAGTGAGGTTGAAGGGGAGGTGATGTCAGGCAGTAGTGATGGTGCCATAAGTCTTTTGTATATGTGCACTTTTGCTAACAGTTTGTCTGAGCTACATGGGCTATATGCACACTGAAATTAAAGACATCAATTTTACAGAAAGAAAAAGTAGATACCATTCTGCCACACTGGAATCCACTAGAGTCAGAGAAAGGGGATGGAACAGCTCCCTTAAGAAGAAAGTTTAAACAGGTTAGGGCTCTTCAGTGTGGAGAAGAATTGAGTAAGAAGGGATACGCTACTAACTTTAACCGTATCCTCTGGCAATACATTCCAGAACTTAATTGCACATAGTCTGAAAAAATACCTTCTCTAATTTGTTTTAAATCTGCCTCCAGTTAGTTTCATCGAGCATCTCCTAGTCCTAGTGCTATTTGAAAGCGTAAATAACTATTCCCTGTTTACCTATTTCACACACGGGGGCGTGTTTTGGGTGCTGACGGAAATTAAATTGCGTATGATTTATCAGTCCATGTGCGCTGTTTGCAAAGAAAATCTACCCGGGGGGGGGGGGGGCGGGGAAATTGCACCCGTGGCAAATTTCAAAGTGAGAGGATGTGCGGATTTCTCTTTGAAACTTGCAGCAATGTCCATAGGTAAAAATCAGAGGACTTGCTTTCTTTCGATAATAATGCAAAAGCAATGGCAAAAGTTTGCAAGCAGAAGTGAAGTAAAAAAACTAAATTGTCTTTTGATTTTCCATTTACATGTGCATACAGAAATAAAAACAAAAAAATATCTTTGCACATCCCTTTGCACCCCCATGGAGTTTGACCCAATGTGGACAGTGAGAAAATGGCTCCAACCATGTCTAGAAGTCGAGCAATAATTTAGCGCAAACTGTAAACTCAGCACAAATATTTACAGCAAATAGAAAATGTAGCAGGAAAAAAATATGAAAAAAGGTAGACATGTTCCATAGAGTAATCTCTCATGAAATACGGTTTTAAACCAAAAAACTATCAAAATATTTGTTGAAGGAATTAAACCAGAACAAATCAAAGAACATAAATATCTCAGCAGCAGGATCACAGAACACAGAAAATGTCTAACAGAAGTAAAAAAGAAAAACTGAATGCAAACAAATGAACTTTGGGACTGTAAAGATTTTCTTTGAGGCAATGTGGCTTTAAAGCTAAAGAAGTTCTTGATTGCAGGCATCTTTTCAGTAGGATGACATGGAAGTGAAATGTGAAGTTAGAATAATGAGAGAGTAAAGAAAACACAGGCATTTGAAACATAGTTGTGGTTCCATGAGCTGTCGTAGAGTAGCCAGAAGAGAGATTCAGGCGGGCAGAAATCTTGTATAAACTTCTTTATTAGTGACAAGAAAACAAACTAAAGCAGCTCTGCTATTCTTCACAATTTAACAACACAAATGTAGTTTTACAACTTACGGTTCAGCAATGTTCTCTTTCTCTAGGCTTCCTTCTCTCCCCTGGGCCTCCTGTTCCCTCCTAGGCCTGGCTAGTTATTTCCCTTCCTAGGGATCTCTGCCTGGGCCAGGATTCTCTGCTGTTTTAGGCTTAAGGTGAACCGGGGCAGATTTCTGAATCCAGTCCTTTAAGGTGTTTGGGGGTTTTCTCCTGCATACTCCTTTGCAGTCATATTATAGAAGAATTCTGAAGATAAGCTAGAAGGACAGGATCTCACAAGAAAGAGCACATGAGAGGATGGAGGAACCCTGGTAGCAGATTGGACAAAGGGAAAAATAGATTTGCTGGTCATGCAGCTGGAAGTTCTGGGGACAAATTGACTGATCACCTACTGGAGGACATGTTTGAGGGAAAATTAAACAGAGCAGTCTGGGGCAAAAATATTTTAAAAAGATCTGGAAACACGGGCAAAACAAAGAAAAGCTGAGCACAGAGTGCACTGGTGCACCAGACATCATATTGAAGATATCACTTGGTGCTGAGGATGATCAAAGTGGCGATTTTTACAGCTGTATTTGATAGTGACACTGTTAGCTGAAATACTGACCGCACGTGGATACTTATAACCTGGCTAATGTCTCTGCATAAGTGCACTCTGAAAATTAGAGCTGTGCTCAGGAAACCTACCACAGCAGAACAACTCCAGAGCAGGTGCAAATCCGGTATAGAAAAGTTTTTAAATAAATAAATAAATAAATAAATAAAAATACAAACTGGAATGATTTCCCCCCCCCCCCACAACACTGCCCCCCTCCCCCCCCAAGAATGCCTCTTGAGTTCCCATGGGTACTTCTACCGGTATATGCATAACTTCCAGGGCAATTTTCAAAAGTCCATTTACACTCACAAAAGTGAGCTTTAGTGTGAATGCTTTTAAAAATCAGCCCTTGAATCATATCCGCCTCCATTACTCCTGGGGAAGGTCCATTGAAATTTGAACGCCAGCAGTGGATTACCAGCCCATACCCATGGGATGTCACTCTCTAGATTGTAGCTTTCAAAATGCTCTTGTTGTAAGGGTTGTTCAGGTCCTGTTTATATTCAAGTTGATGCATAAAAAAATGATTGTTATAATTAGTAATTAGTGATGCATTTCACCCTGATAATGTATTATACAGTATGATGTGAATGATCTTGCTCGACTTCCTTTCTCCTGCTGACTTTGTTATTTTGTGTTGCAGTTTGTATTGCTGTGGAAGGCGACCTTGTTAATTTTGGCTACATGATTACGTGGGCAACAAGGAAGCCTGCTGTCCTCAGTTACACCACTTATGGGTGCTTCTGTGGAAAGGGTGGGAAGGGGCAACCTTTGGATGCAACAGATCGGTAAGTGGGAGAGAAGAAACCAGTCTACTAACAACAAACTCTTAGTCTACGTTTGCAGACTGGAATCTTTCTGGGGTTTTTTTTTTGTAATCCCGAACTTTTTGGACTGAACTTTTTAAAGTATCTTGCATGTATAATATGAGGTTTTAGACACTTAAAAGTCATTGAGTTGTCCAGACTTAGTTCATGGGTAAGTACACTTTACGCATGAGTTGTGACCTCGATGTGGGTTGTGGATCCTGTTATGCTCTACTCCTCAAGAAGGGAGGAGTTAGCGATCTGTTGTGAATCGGCTCCTGTGGAGGGAGGAGTTAGCGATCTGTTATGAATCGGCTCCTGTGGAAGGAGGAGTTAGCAATCTGTTGTGAATCGGCTCCTGTGGAAGGAGGAATTAGCAATCTGTTATGGAACTGGCTCCTATGGAAGGATGAGTTAGCAAACTGACATGCTCTATTCCTCAAGAAGGGAGGAGTTAACAATCCGTTAAAGTATAGACTGCGGAGTTGCAATCTGTTATGAATCTGTTGCTGAAGGCTCCTGATGAGTAAGGAGTAGCAATCTGTTACCAGCAGAGTGCTTGGAGAGGGCACCCAGCTGTAGAGGAATGTAGATAGGTGGATCCTTGGGCCGATGGCAGATGACTGCACCCCCAGGAGGATATCCTGAGAGGGACCACCGGCTAGGCTTGAGTACGGAGACAAACACAGATATTGCTTTTATTAGACAGGTTAGTAGAACCACCAGAGGTGGCAGTAGTGAGCTGATATGCCCGGCAGGGCTGAAGTCCCTCAGGTACTGGAACAGCAATCCCAGGGTTGCTGAGCTGTAGAGAAACTATAGATAGTGAGTAGACAGGGTATGCTGTGTTCATAGCCAGAACTGGATGACAAAACTCAGATAAGGTCTTTAAGAAGCTCAGTAGCTGGGTACTAACTCGAGGAGCAAGTACCTGGTCCCAGGGAAAGCTCTGAGAGAGCGATGGTAACTCACAAATGTCTGTATCTGGATAGCTTCCAGGCAGTAGAGAATCTTCAGAGTGTTCAGGAACATGGGCCCTTGAGGAGCGAGTACCGGTTCCTATCTGCAATATGAAATAAAGAAAAGAGAGCGAGGCCCCCGAGGAATGGGTACCCCTGGTAAGTTTGAGGAGGCAGAGTAGCTTGGGAGAAAAGCCGAAGCAATCCCCTTGCTAACTCGATTCGTTAGCGAATACTGAGACCTTTTATATTGGAAGCGGATGATGTCATCTCAGGGGGACGCCCCCGAAGTTCGCGCCCTTGCTGGTACATCAAACGGAGCACGCGCCCTATGTCATCAGGCAACATGGCAGATCCGCAGCATCGTGCCGGTCCGGGGACGCTGGAGAGAGATGGCAAGAAGATGCCACGGCAGCCAGCCGTCCATCAGACCCAGAGGGAGTTGCCACAGAGGTAAAGAGGGCGGAGTGAGGCGTCGAGCAGCAACGGACGCAACAGACCCTTGGTCTGAGTTGGGATTGACGTCACCTGAGAGGAAGACCAATCACAGGCTCCCAACGTCTGGAGGTGAGGCCAGCGGATGACAGGGGCCAGCTGGCTGAGGCTTCACCACTACCAACCCCATTCCCCGCAGGTTGAGCCTTGAGTTCCGGGGGCTGGCTGGACTTAGGTGGGCCCCTGTGATGAAGCTCCGACAAGTGATGATCCGAGTCCTGGGCAGGCTGCGAGCAGGAGGCGTGAGGTCTGGTCCGAAAGTCCAGGGCAGGCGGCGAGCAAGAAGCGTGAGGTCCAATCCGAAGTCAAGGGCAGGCGGCGAGTAAGAAGCGTGAAGTCCAATCCGAAGTCAAGGGCAGGTGGCGAGCAAGAAGCATGAGGTCCAATCCGAAGTCAAGGGCAGGCGGCGAGTAAGAAGTGTGAAGTCCAATCCGAAGTCAAGCGAGGGGAATCCGTCCGAGGGAGAAGGAGCAGAAGCTGGAACAAGGCTGGAAGGCAGGAACGGGCACTGGAAAGACAGGAACAGGCAATGGGTCGAACAGAATCAGGAATGCAGGAACAAGCACGGCACCACAAGGGATACCCTGAACAGACCTGTTGCCAAGTCGTCAGGGGAACGTCTGCTGAAGGTTTTTATGAGGAAGAGCCCCTGACGTCAGCGAGGAGGGCCGGCGCTGACTTCCTGCCGCGGGCCCTTTAAATCTTTGCTGAAGGCGTGCGCGCGCCTGAGGCAGGAAACAGCTCGGGGTGGCGCCAGCGCATCCTGCACACCGGAGGCCCTGCGCCGGCGTCAGCAGCAACGGGGGCTCTCCGACCTTGGGGAACCACGCCAGCCCGGGCCATGAGTACAACAGCATGTAAATGACTTTTGAAAATTGCTAAGACAGTATGTTAAATTTACACGCTTAACTCCTTTGAAAATTACCTCCATTGTGTGTGCTTTTGAAAGCGATTGGTTACACCAGAGCTTTAAGTATTTAGGATTCCTACAGAAGTATAAAGGGGGTGGACAGTCATCCAAGGAAGTTATTCTATGTTTTTATTTGTACTTCATTTTCTAACCAATTCTGGATTATATGTTGTACTTGGCATTTATAAGATAGGATATGTGGCTACCTGGAACAAACACTGGTTTAATGCATTTTACTTCTAGGCTATAAGGCAAGAAAAGGTAAACATTTTGGAAGAGATGTAGATTGTCTATAGCCACTGAATGTGCTGGATACCTTCAATTCTACATTACAGATTGCTACTCTAAGGAAACTGGGTACCGGTATTTATTTGTTGTAAAAAGTTAAAAACAATAAAAAGAAAATTTAAAATAAAATCTAATAAATGACCCTCTTGATTGCTTTTTCTCCCGCTCTCTAATTCATCATCAAGGATCCGGATACACTCACTCATAAAAACGTCACAAAGCTAGTTATCTTTCCCCAAAAATGATCTTCAAATCAGTAATGTGTGCATTATTCTAACATAATTATCAGCTCTTTGAACTGGTTTTGAACTACTCTGGTGGCGCCTATGAAATGAAGATTGTAGTATTATATTCTATTCTAACTCAGTGGTTCTCCATTCAGCCAATCTGGTGTTCAGGATATCTACAATGAATATGCATGAGGTATTTGCATACATGGCTGGGTGGGAGATGGGGATGAGAGGCACTGTTCTAGCCAATGGGATCTTTTGCAGACATTGCTTTATGCATAATGGGGCAGATTTTAAATACTTGCATGAGCGCGTACTTTTGTTCGCGCAGCAGGCGCGAAAAAAGTATGCTGGATTTTATAAGATATGCGCGTAGCCGCGCGTATCTTATAAAATCCGGGGTTGGCGCGCACAAGGGGGTGCACATTTGTGCAACCTGCATGCGCCGAGCCCAGCGCGCGCTGCCTGTTCCCTCCGAGGCCGCTCCGATTTCGGAGCGGCCTCGGAGGGAACTTTCCTTCGTCCTCCCCCCACCTTCCCCTCCCTTCCCCTACCTAACCCCCCCCCAGCCCTATCTAAACCCCCCCCCCCTTACCTTTGTCGGCAAAGTTACGCCTGCTTTCAGCAGGCGTAACTTTGCGCGCGTCGGCCGGCTGCCCCGCTCCGTGGTCCGGTCCCGGGGGCTGTTCCGGAGGCCACAGCCACGCCCCCGGAATGCCCCCGGGCCGAAACCACGCCCACGTCGTCACCACCGAAACGCCGCGCCCTGCCCCCTAAACGCCGCGTCATCCCGCCGCGCCCCCCGACACGCCCCCGACAGGAAGCCCCGGGACTTACGTGCGTCCCGGGGCTCTGTGCGCGCCGGCCGGAAGGATTTACGTGCACAGGGGTTTTAAAATCCGCCCCTAAGGATTCTTGCACACCTGACATCTGATATTTCTCCTGGTTAATATTTTCATTTGTAGGTGCTGCCATGCCCATGACTGCTGTTATGAACATCTGAAGGCGAAAAAATGCAATCCCTACCTGAATCTGTACTTTGCAAAATACAAGGGAAACACTGTCACTTGTGGTGAGGGGAAGATGTGCCAGCATTCTCATTATATTGTTATTATTAAGCACTATATTGAGGCGTGTATGTGGGCCCACGTGAATTTTAAGAAGCTGGGGGAGGGGGTTGAGGGAGAAGGAGAAGGAGAAGGAGAAGGAGAAGGAGAAGGAGAAAAGGAGAAAAGGAGAAAAGGAGAAAGACAGACAGACAGACAGACAGACTCTGTATAGAGTCAGTCTGTCTGTACCACTCTAGAGAGGCACTTTGAATCGGGGTGGATTTTCAGACGCTGGGTTAGGCTTCGGGGGGTGTTGTTACAGACATATTCAGAGGTATTCATAGTAAAATTGACATCAGTAAAGAATTATAGCTCTTATAAGTGATGAAAAGTCTAACAAGAGGAGTTGATTCGATATATAAAATGTCTAAATAAATAAATGTACACAACACTCCACCTAATCCCAACCCACCTCCCGAAAACCCATACCAATACAAAGTGCCCCTCTGTCACATAGTGATACCTATATATAGACATCAGGAGGACCCCACTTCTGAAGCATCAAAAAAATAAATTGATAAGATCTGTGATCAAACGCTTTCTCTGCATCAATTTAAATAATGGCCCCAGAAACCTTGTATTTAGCAGCCAAGAATAAGATGCTAAATAGTCTACGAACAACACTAGGCACCTATTTGCCTATAAAGCCAGTTTGATCAAGATCTATCAAAATAGGGACTGTATATCCTCCACTCTTAGTTGTGATATTTTTGCTAAAATTTTAATCAGTATTTATCAGCAATATTGGACTATAGGAGAAACATTAAGAACAAAAGAAATTGCCATGCTGGGTCAGACCAAGGGTCCATCAAGCCCAGCATCCTGTTTCCAACAGAGGCCAAACCAGGCCACAAGAACCTGGTAATTACCCAAACACTAAGAAGATCCCATGCTACTGATGCAATTAATAGCAGTGGCTATTCCCTAAGTAAATTTGATTAATAGCCATTAATGGACTTCTCCTCCAAGAACTTATCCAAACCTTTTTTGAACCCAGCTACACTATCTGCACTGGAGAAAGTACAGAGAAGGGCTACCAAAATGATAAGGGGCATGGAATGGCTCCCCCATGAGGAAAGGTTAAAGAGGTTAGGGCTTTTCATTTTGGAGAAGAGACGACTGAGGGGGGATGTAATAGAAGTCTACAAAATCATTAAAGGACTTGAACAGGTTAATGTAATCAGTTATTTACTCTCTCAAATAATAGAAGGTCTAGGGGGTACTTTATGAAGTTAGCAAATAGATCGATAGAGTTTTAAAGGTCGGGGCTAATGGGAGAAAGGAGTCTATTAAACCAGGGGGGTTTGGAAGTCCTATTCCATACCTGGGCGAACTGGGAATGAACTGGTAAAACTGGTAATGGTGTCAGCGTGCGAGTTTTTTAAAATCCCCCCACTTAGGTGGTAGAAGAGGCATTTGCATGCTCAGCCTATTTTATAACATGCGCGCATATACGTGCATATGGTATAAAATGGCCGCATACCTGGGCGCGGGTCAACGAATACGCACACAAGTGCACCCGCGTGCCTATTTAAAGTTATCATCTCCCGGTGCACCCATATAAATACATAAATGGGGGCATGCAAGAAGTTTTGAAAGATTTCCTCCTTGGCTTTAACAGGAGAATTTCCACGTGAAATGCAGAAAAGGATGAAATCTGCAGGTTCCACGTTTTTTTATAATGAAAAGGGGGAAGGAGAACTGTATTTCCCTTTAAATTCTATGCTAAAGAATTCTCAGAGCTGATCCTGTTTTGCATATTTTTGTCGCTAATGCTTCCTGTGTCTGTGTGTGACCTGGTTTTCTTGCTTCCTCCACAGGTGGCAGCTCTGGGTCCTGTGGGAGATTGGCCTGTGAATGCGACAAAACCGCGGCATTTTGTTTCCAGAGAAACCGAAACACCTACAATAGGAAGTTTACATTTTATTCGAATAGCAAGTGCAAGGGGACGACAGAAGCCTGCTGAAGCCTCCACGCTCACTCTCATCTCCCCCCAACTGATTTTACAGTAAAGTTTTCATTTCCCAGTGATAATTAAACATAAAGCAGCTTTTAAGGTTCTGATTGTGCAGATCACGTCCTGTAAATCACCATCTGATCGCAAGCCTTACCTTAAGGTTTAAGAGGAGTGCAAGGGGACAGGGTAATGAATCGGATATCTGGAATGTAAATGTATATTTCTCTTCTTTCTGCTGATCTTTCAGGGACATCCCTCTGCATTTGTAGACACCCCCTCCCCCCCAGCATAACAATGCCTTAAGGGGGTTCCCTCACTATAACCAGCAGCAAGGGTGGCTTATGGTTTTCATAGTATTTGGCTAGTTTTAGGGGACATCTTAGCGGAATATCCAGGGGTACAATAAATATATGAAGGCTACAGGTTCTTTCTTCAACAATAAGTGCATCACTCAATGATCCATTTAAATGCTTTTACCATCAAGTCCCGCTTAACCTAAGCACACCACTCTGTGTTCAAAAGAGCCATCTTCAAATAAGAGCATAAGAACATAAGACTTGCCATACTGGGTCAGACCAAAGGTCCATCCGGCCCAGTGTCCTGTCTCCAACAGTGGCCAATCCAAGTCACAAGTACCTGGCAAGTAACCAAATATTAAATAAATTAAATACTGTATTGGGCCGGCTCAGCGGCCAGTGCCACACACTGCCATTCATATCACCTGGGTTCAATCAATGCTTGGCCCAGGACTCTGGGGCTGGAGGTGCTGAAGATGCAATGTCCACAGCCCTTGGGGGACAGTAATCCCCTGTCATTGCACAATGGCACCTCCATAGGGACTGGATTTGAGGTCCATTAATGCAGGCTTCCTGAAAGAGCCTTGGTGTGGTGCCCCCGGCTCTGGACTGTCGCTGAGATGATTGGGCTGATTTGGGAAGGGAAATGAAATAGGGGGACAGCCCCAGGGGGACAGAGATGCAAAGGAAGGTTCACGACACTAACAAAAACATTCATAGGCACATTAAAAGACTCCAAGATTATATTTGATGATGCTCAGTTTAATCCCACATATAACCACCTATTTTAAGCCTTTTCAGCCATGGCTTTTCTGTCTTATGTTTGTTTTGTTGTTTGGTCTGTCCATCTTGACTAGATTGTAAGCTCTAAGGAGTAGGGGCATTATGTGTCTCAGTGCAGTGCTGCGTACATCTGATGTGCACTATACAACTGATTAATAATTATAAAAGTAGCAACAACAGATCCTTCTCTTTAGAAGCTCTGCAGCAGTTTGTAATGCCAGGGGTTTCACTGAGAAATGACTCCCCTCCTGATTACTCCTGAGGGAATAGCTAGGAGTTGAGAGCCAGCGTGAGCGTGCGTGCAGGAAGAGGAGGAGAGCTTAGCGATGAAATGGAGGTGGGGAGGGAGAAGTGTCAGAAGCAGTTTCTCCATCCCATCCTCATCCAGTTGTTTTATAATCACTTCTATATCATCTCCACCAGACGTTTCATCTCATTTTCTGTCTTGGCTTCCCTGATGCAACTTAACTATCAGGCCGACACAGCTCCGGCAGAGCGCATTGTTAGCCCGTGTTTGGCCGTGCGTTTTTGACTCGCTATTTTTACCCCTTGTACAGTAAGGGGTAATAGCGCATCGAAAACGCGTGGCCAACCTTCCCTTAGCTAATAGCGCCCACAACATGCAAATGCATGTTGATGTCCCTATTAGTTATTCCTGTGCAATACAGAAAGTAAAATGTGTAGCCAAGCCTCACATTTTACTTTCAGAAATTAACGCCTGCCCAAAGGCTGGCGTTAATTTCTGCCAGCGCCGGGGAAGTGCACAGAAAAGCAGAAAAAACTGCGAAGTTTTCTGTATCGGCCCGAAGTACAGTAATCAAATAAATGAGAAATGTAAAATTCACAAAGTCATCTATGTGGTTATAATTTAATTGTTATTACCTAGCACCATCAATGTGCAGAGTCCTCTACATGTTATGGGAGGTGTAGGATGACAAAGAGGGACAACACATCATGAATCTAATCAACACACACCTTGTTGTGTTTTACTCCAATATGAAGCTGTCAAAAAGAAAAAGAGGCAGCGAGAGTAAATGTGAAAAGAAACACAAAAACCCCACCTAAGCAAACTGAATAATAAGTGCAAAACAGATGAAACAAAGGAGGAAAGACCTCAGATATAAGCTGTGCATCCAAATAACTATTCATATCCAGCTGGTGCTTTCCACCATCAGTCAGAAAATCCTCCTATTTGCATTTAAATCATAATCTTTCTGTCATTATCAACATGAACAAATATTTGTAATTCCATCAATAACTTATCTTCAGAACGGTGCTCAAAGCCAAGACAGCAATAAACACAGCATAAAACCCTGATATCAATGGGACACTGGAGATGCCAGCATGGCCAAGGTTTCGCCAGACTGGCCGCTTCACAGCTGTTCTAATACAAAGCACAGAAGGTGGTCAAATTTGGCCAGTCCAAGAGGGGGTAGGATCAGAGGCATTCCAGGGATGAGTTTGGGAATTTAGCAGGTCAGCACGATATTCAGCACCTGGGAAGGATGAGCGTACGGGATATGAGCCCTGTGCTGTTTCATGGGGTTTGGTGCGTCTGAGGGACAGGGCTAGACCGAGACATGTGGACGCCTCAGGCAAGCTAATAATTTGTCCCAGGGCTCTGCCACCAATGGTAGCTGTAGCTCCCACCTCATAGGAACTAATGCTCAGCCACTGAATCAATTATATCACATCTGATCATTAGCTAATGCTGTTACGCCTATCATGAAATTTCCATTTTGCCCTAGCCGGATATGCAATGGAACATGTTCCCGCTGAACATATCCAGATAAAGTTATTCAGATAACTTTAGTACAGGTGTTTGTCTGTCCAGACTCAATTGGCTAACGTTGTCCGAGCAGTGCTGAAAATCAGTACCGCACCCCGGGAATGTCTTCAGCCAGAGACCCCTTTGAGTATTGACCTCTATGCATCTAAGTCCCAACTAAGCTTCTCAATGTGTAACCTTAGGTGTAAACCAGAAATTGACTCAGTCGAAACATGTTGGTCTGACAATTCCTGGCCTGAACTCTGCTGCTGATAACAGCACAAGGAAAGCAAACACTTGCTAGTACTGTATATTTTATTACACTGATAATATGCACTGGATCAAAGCCACCAAAGGAGCTTGAAGGGTCATGCTGGACCTCAGTCCTTCTCATCTCCTGCATGAGCAGATGTTCAGTTTCTGATTGTGTTGCACACTTTGTTTGCTTGGATTCCCTTTGATGTTGAATCATAAACCTCCCTTGATCCTATTTAAATCCGACTGATTGTCCAGATACAGGAGCTAGCACTCTGCCTTGAAAAGGATCGTCTGATTCTGCGCCTCTTGAGTCCTGAGACAAGATGAAGAACCTGGCTATTGTCAGCGTGCTGCTCATCTGCCATAAGTAACAGGAATATTTTCACCAGTCACACTACACTAGCACTGAGAATGTTAAGAGCGTACATACAAGAGTTCCTCACTGATCTTCCTCTGTATTCTCCTTGCTCATAAGATTATTAGTCCATGAAAAGATAAAACACATCTTGAGACACGTCAGCGCAATTGCAGAAACTGTAAAAGGAGCATATGTGAACTGCAGATTGTAGGGCTCCCACATATACCAGTGAAATCTCATTTTGTCATTATAGATTGCCATGGACTGAAGACTCCTGCTTGCATTATATTTTAGCTTATCATTCTCATCGGAAAGTCATACCGTGTAGACCCTTCCTCTCTCTATATTTCAGGCACTGTATCAGCCTCCTGTGGCTGAAGAAAGGATGCAGCTGCCCTTTGAGCTATTCCCAATGCAACTTTTTGGCTCTCCATTAGCTGTGGCCTTGAGGACAGTAGTGATGTGCCAGGCTGCAGTGATGGGTAGATGGTGCCAAATACTCCCAGAAATGAAAGCCATCAATTTAAAAAAAATTAAAGACAAGATACCATTCTGCCCTATTGGAATGCACTCGAGTCAGAGATAAATTTAGGTCTCCCTCCTAGTGGATCTAGGAATCAACTTCTTCCTATATGCAGACGACAAGCAATTCTATATACTATTCAACGGGTCATTTGAAAAAACTGCTTCGTCCCTGTCCACCTACATGAAGACAATACAACAAAAACTCTCTCAACTGAAGCTAACGCTAATTACAAAAAACCCTGAAATTATGTGGTTAAGGAGAAAACTCCATGTTAATCAAACCCCCAGCCTTAGACCTAGGAAATTTTAGCATTACACCCTCTGATCAAGTACGAGATCTAGGAATTCAGATCGACGAGAACCTTTCAATGAAAAAAACATATAAGTAAAGTAATTAAATCAGGATACACCAAGCTTGGAATACTACATCAGCTGAAAGCATTGCTAACAATACAAGACTTCCGCACAGTTTTACATATAAACACTAATATTTTCAAACTTTGATTACTGGAACTCCCTAATACTAGGCTTACCCGTGGGACTACTAAAACCTCTACAGTTACTACAAAATGCCTCTGCCAGACTCTTAGTAGGGACAAGGAAATTTGACCACAACACCCCCTCACTGATAGCCCTGCACTGGCTTCCTGTACAATCCAGAATTCACTAATGTAATGGAAATCTTAGGGTATAATTCTACTTCAACGCACCCCAATTAATGTGGATGTATCGACCCAGAATACGCATTTTCTGTTGAGATGAACTAGATTATGTATAAAATAGACCTAGAAAATATATTTTCTAGAAATGTACATGCTGTTATATCGCCCTAGAATATGAGCATTGAATGGAAATGTTGACCGAGCAACCGTAAGCTGATATTGTAAACCGCTGTCATCTGATTTTGGAACGACGATATATAAAACGACTAAATAAATAAGTAAATAGTAGGTTATCAACTGGATACATGATATCCAACCATACAAATGGCTGTAGAATGTCAGTTTGCAGTGATAGGTAGGTGGGACAAGTTGCAAACATGTATGTGTATATCCCAGTGCTAGTGCTTTAGACTGCACTGATACTGTATGTCTAATTATCAGATAGAGTAAATATAAAGCAAAAATCACAAATATTTATAGCGACTATAAAATGTAGCAAGAAGTTCTGGTGGCAAATTAAGTAATCCGGAGGGCATAATAGAGGAAAGCAGAGATACATTTAGGGCAATAACAAATACCCTGAAAATATAGATGAAACAAAGAGGAAAGCTGAACCCAGATAGAAATAGCATGCTCTACCTTCATATGGAAGACGACACTTGGTCATGAGGACTCTCAGAGTGATGAATTTTACAGCTATATTTGACAGTGACTACTCTGTTAGCTCATTCGCTGACAGCACGTGTATAACCATAACCTGCACCTTAGGCCCATCAGTTTCCGTTCGTCCTGGGGAAAGTCTCCAAAGTTTTGATTGCCAGGCTGCCAGCAGTGGGCTACCAAGTCTACCCATAAGCTACCACATTCTGTACTTTAGCTTTTAAAATGCTCAAGTTGTAAGGACCATTTCGTTCCTGCTCAGATTCAAGTTGATCTATGAAAAAGTATTATTATAGTTGGTGTTGTGCTCACCCCGAACATGTATTACACAATAGCATAATATGAATGATCTTACTGGAGTTCCTTCTTCCTGCTGACTGTGCACTCACAGAAGTGAATTTTAAAAGCCCTACGTGAGCCAAAGCCGGGAGATAACGCGCAGAAGTCAGGCTGGCGCGCGCCACGTATGCGCGTATCTTCCGGGTCACGCGCACACAATATGTTGAAAAAAGGGGCGAGGCGTGAGCATGGTCTGGGTAGGGCATGAGTGGGATTTTAACAAGCACGCACCAGGGTCCCTGCCGCGTAACTTTACCACTGCTATGGATAGCGTGTAAATAATAAAATAAAAAAAATCAGGCTGGTCAGCGGGGTTTTAAGAGCTGGTGCTAACAGGGTAAAAGGGAGGCTTTTTAACTAGGGGGTTAACGAAGTCCTATCCATTAGCTGGGCAAACTGGGAGGAAACTGGGGGAACTGGTAATTGCGTTGGCGCACATCCCTTATAAAATTTTCCCCACTTACGCGGCAGAGGTGGCATTTGTGTGCACATGCGTGCATCCATATAAAATTGTGTGCATATGAACATGCGTACAGCCTATTTTATGTGCACCTATTATAAAATGGCTGCGTCTTTTGGAGTGAGCCAGCGTACACATGCACCCGCCTGGCTATTTAAAAGTTACCATTGCAGCCTTTATTTTGTGTAATTTTTTTTGTTTGTGTTGCAGTTAGTGTTGTGGCCCATGGCAACCTTTTGAATTTTAGCAACATGATTAAAAGGGTAACTGGAAAGTACGCCATCCCCAATTACACCACCTATGGGTGTTTCTGTGGTGTGAGTGGAAAGGGGCAACCTCTGGATGCAACAGATCGGTGAGTGAAAAATGAGTCCATACAATACATTCTATACAGTCTACGCGCATGGGGGCGGATTTTAAGAGCCCTGCTCGCCTAAATCCGCCCAAATCCGGGCGGATTTAGGTGAGCAGGGCCCTGCGCGCCGGTAAGCCTATTTTACATAGGCCTACCAGCGCGCGCAGAGCCCCGGGACTCGCGTAAGTCCCGGGGTTTTCGGAGGGGGCGTGTCGGGGGGCGTGTCAGGGGCGGGCCCGAACCGCGCGGCGTTTTCGGGGCGTGTCGGGAGCATTCCGGGGGCGGGCCCGGGGGCGTGGCTACGGCCCGGGGGCGTGGCCGTGCCCTCCGGACCCGCCCCCAGATCGCATCCCGGCGCGCTAGCGGCCCGCTGGCACGCGGGGATTTACGCCTCCCTCCGGGAGGCGTAAATCCCCCAACAAAGGTAAAGGGGGGGTTTAGACAGGGCCGGGCGGGTGGGTTAGGTAGGGGAAGGGAGGGGAAGGTGAGGGGAGGGCAAAGGAAAGTTCCCTTCGAGGCTGCTCCGATTTCGGAGCGGCCTCGGAGGGAACGGAGTTAGGCTGCGCGGCTCGGCGCGCGCCGGCTATACGAAATCGATAGCCTTGCGTGCGCCGATCCCGGATTTCAGCGGATACGTGCGGCTACGCGCGTATCTACTGAAATCCAGCGTACTTTTGTTTGCGCCTGGAGTACCAACAAAAGTACGCCTATTCGCGGTTTTTGAAAATCTACCCCTTGGTGTGAAATCTTTCCATTTTGGAGGGTAAATAGGCTGAAAATTACCCACACTGCATTTACCTGTAATTTTTTGGAGGCATTCTTGGGGAGCATTTAGTCAGGGGAGGAAATAATGCACAGAGAGGGTCATTTATTAAGCCGCGCTGGGGTTTTAACACAAAGTAAAAGCCTCATCATGGAGGTAATGCGGTGTACTTCAAATCTTGCACATTATCTCCCCACATCAAAACCTGGCACTACGCTGGATTAGAAAGCAAATCAGCTCTTCAGCAAGCAATATCATGCTAATAAAATAACATAGCCCACCCTACATTTAACCATATTTTTTGAGGCATTCCCAGGGACGGATCAGGCAGGGGGAGACAAAAATGCACATAAGGGATCATTTATCAAGCATTTTTCCCCTAGACACAATATGGGAGAAAACCTTTAGTAAAAGGACCTCATAGTTTGGTAATTTCAAAATTACGTGAGTTGTTTTGATGGGAAATAGTGTCCACAGGAAAAGTAGGTGCGAATGTTTGTGAGTACTTTATTTCATTTCTTTTATTAAACTTTTATATTCTGCTTGTAAAACATGTTATCCAGGTGGGAGAACAAAATAAAATCAACATACAAATCAAATAAAACTTAAAATAACATAAAAATATAACATTATTAAACAAAACAAAACATAAAACAAATCGCTCCTACAAACTACACTAAAATAAAATATCAAGTGAAAACAACAATAAAGGCAGTATAAAATCACTAAAATACCAATTGTGATTAGAATGAATGCTATAAAAGCCTAACCTATAAAATAAAATAGAATATAAATTGAATATACCAAAGGCTCTAACAAAATAAAGTATTAAATCAAGTCTAGGTTTTTATAGCCTTCCTAAATTTTAAGTAATCTACTGCCATAAGAATTTCAAAAGGCAGAGATTTCCATAAAATTGGAGCCTGATAGTTAAAAGAAGACTCCCTTGTGCAATCTATACAGATAACAGACGGTGGAGGAATATGAAGAAAACGCATCTGAGAGGAACAAAGGCTATGTAAAGGAATGTAAGGAGTCATTAATTTAGATAAACAAAATGGAAGATCAAATCAAAAAGCACGAAAGGTTAAACATAAAATTTTAAATCTAATACGATATGAAACAAGGAACTAATATAATTGATACAAAACTAGAAAAATTTGATCAAATTTGTGGAGACCAAAAATTCCCTTGCAGCTGTATTCTGAAGAAGCTAAAGACATTTCAACTGAGAATTGGATAATCCTAGAAGCAGCAAATTACAGTAGTACAACTTAGAAATAATAAAAGCATGGACGGATAATTTTAAATCAGGAGTATCTAGCAAAAGGCGTACTGACAAACATATCGCAAATAAAAAAAAGATTTTTGAACTATTGAAGAAAGAGGACAACCAGAGTAGAAACATCAGATTTTAAAGAAATAGGAGTACCATCAATGTCTGGCGTAACTAATGGTATAAAAGATTTAGAACTAAATCACATAGCCTCTCATTTTAGGAGATTAACCTGTAACCCATGGACGCGTTCCCAAATGGCTACACGATCAAGACATTGCATGAAACCAGATAGATTATCATCTGCATAAAATGAAGGACGAAAGCCACAGTCTTGTATTATAGTTGTTAATGGTGAAAGAATGATATTAAACAATAAAGCTGGTAATATTGAGCTTTGTGGAGCTCCAAGGCAACCTTCAAAGGGAATGAACCATGGACTTTGCAACAGTTCCACATAGTTTTAGAAACTGCCCCCAAAACCCAGAGCTCCTTCATTTCTACATTTGAGTTGTTTTGTAAAGATTGGTACTCCATATACACTAGGCATTTCTTTTTTATAAGCAACTAAAATCAGTAAGAAAAAAGTTTAAAATAATGATCTTGTCTCCAACAGTGACCTGTCCGGGTGGCTTGGAAGTTCCCAGCAAATCCCAATATAAAAGTCTATTCCATGTCGCTCTACCCAAGAACTATGAGGTGGAGAAATCAAAATCTAACTGGCTAATAATTATTTATGGACCTGTCCTCCACAAACTTGCCTAAGCCTTTGACCACATTTCCTGTCAAGAAGCTCCATAGCTTAGCTGTGCATTAAGAGGTGAATTTTAAAAGCCTGGCATGAGCATCTATCGGGGGATGAGTGAACAAGTCGGGCTCGTGTGCACCCACAGTATTTTAAAAGCTGCCCAGATATGCGTGTAACTCTGATTCAAAAAGGGGCGTGGTCTGGACAAAGCATGGGAGGGGCAAGGGCGTTCTGGGGGCGGGGCTGAGAGCAAATACTTTCTTGCCTGGGCGTGCGTAGGTCCTAGTGCCGCGCAAGTTTACTTCTGCTATGGAGGAGGGCTTTGAGGGTCTGGGCTAACTGGGGGGAGTGAAGGCTATCAAACTATACCTAAGTTCACTCAGAGACATAAAATCCTTCAAAAAAGAACTCAAAACATGGATTTTCAGACAGACTTTTACAGATGATACTGGATAAGCATACATCATACACTCTCCAAAAAGACTCTCCAGCGCTATCCTGTTTTTTTCATAAAATTAACGCATCAGCACTCGATTATAACCTGACTAGGCAATATTTATACATAGTTTGACATATATATAACCTGATAAGGCAATATTTATACATAGTTAGACATGTTTAACCTCACTTCTTACTACAAAGTTTTTCCGTAACATCTTGTTAACATGTTACCCACTTATATTGTTCGTTGTCTGTATTTTATTGGATAACCATTCATTTTGTAAGTTGTATGTATCAAGTTGTTTTACTGTAAACCGAAGTGAAGGCATTTGCTATACTTCGGTATAAAAAAAGACTTAAATAAATAAAATAAATAAATAAAACTAGGAGGGTGTGGAGAACCTAGCTCTTAAACTGAGCTAACTGGTGGAAGAACCGTTGAAACTGGCAATGGCATGGGTGCACGCCCCTCTTAAAATCCCCCGACTTCTATGGTAGAAGCAGGATTTGCTCGCCCATGCACGTGCCCACTTAAAATCTGGTACACGTGCACGCGACCAGGCTGTTTTATAATGTGTGTGAATGTACGTGCGCACGTTATAAAATGGCCACATCCATGGGCGCTCGCGCTGACGCATAGGTGCCCATGCGCATCCCCTGCGCCAGCTTGAAAGCTGCCGTCCCTCTAAATAAATACTTTCTTTAATTTGCTACCTGTTAGTTTCAGGCAGTGCCCCCTAGTCCTAGTACTGTTTGATAGTGTAAACAATCATTCCTGGACCTCTTTCCTACCAGACATAATTTTATAAACCTCTGTTATATGCTCCAAGCTGAAGAGCCCCAAACTCTTCAGCCTTTCTTCCTAAGACAGATACTGCAATTCCCACCTTCAGTTCTATTGCCCTTTTCTTAGTTCTGCTCTGCCATTTTAGAAGCGGTTTCATACTTGTTCAGTAGCAATGTTCAGACAGTTAATCTGCATACTATATTCTAGCTTAGCGATTCTCCCTTCCAGCCCTGCCAGAAGGCCCCCACACAATCAGTCTGGTTTTTAGGGACTCCACAATGAAAATGCCTGTGGTTTTTACATACATGGCTGGGTGGACCTTAAGGACAGGGATCACAGACACTGTCCTAGCCAATGGGATTTTTGGAGGCATTATTTTATGTGTTACGGATTCTTGCACACTGGCATCTGATATTTCTGTGTGTGTTTTAATGCTTTCATTTGAAGGTGCTGCCATGTCCATGACTGTTGCTATGCACGTTTGAAAAAGTCAAAATGCAACCCATATCTGACCCCTTACAAGTACTCGGTAACGAAGAGCAGAAACACTGTCACTTGCGGTGAGAGAAAAATGTTCCCATGCTCACGTCATGCCATTATCAAATGCTTACTCGTGTTTGCTTTCTCGGTGTAAGGCAGGAAGGCAGGGCGATGGTCTTCCTGGGTCAGAACAGGACTGATTTTCTGAATGTTAACAAGAGCTATGCTTGCTTGCACGACTTGACTGAAGAACAAACAAAGTTACTCGGCATATTTTGGTCACCGAAGGGCTGATGTAACAAGCCACACTGAGCCTACTGTGGGTATTTATTCTGGATTCAGTCAGGAATCTTACTGAGACGTGTAATATGGTTTTAGCATCGAAAATCCCGTGCTGAGAAACCCTTGGTATGCTTAGCACATGTGCATGCAGATCACATGTAAACAAAGGTATTAGCTATTATAGGGCATTGCAGAAAGCCGCATTTAGCAGGGAGACGTTTTAGTGCAAGTTTTTTAACTTGGGATCAGGGCAGAAGTAAAGCTTAAGTCACATTTCTGGCGGGATTATCTGGGAACCAGAAAGAGTTTTCTAGAGCTGGTCCTGGATGTTAAGGAAATGTGAAATGTAAAATTTTCATTTTGAGACTATCGTCACGGATATGCGGCAGATTCACAGACTTGCACCTGAGGGGGGGTTCCCTCAGAGGCTTTAAAAGGAGAGTTTCCAAATGAAACGTAGAACACAATTGAGATTTGCAAATTCTGTGTTTTTGAATTATAAAGGGGGAGGGAAGGCTGCAAATACAGTGAAAGAAGCAAGATTTGCTGTCGCTCGCCTGTGTCGTCCAAAAATGTCACTTTAAATTTTATGTAAATGAAATTTCAGGAGCAGTCCTCTTCTGCATATTATTCCACAAAACCTAAACGTTTGCCCTTGCTATAAATGATTCTTGTGTCTCAGTGAGATCCAGTCTCTAATCTGGAGTCATTGCTTTGGCTTCCCCTACAGGCAGTGCATCTGGATCCTGCGGGGCGCTGGCCTGTGAATGTGACAAGACTGCAGCACTCTGTTTCAAGAAAAACCTGAACACCTACAATAATAACTATAAATATTATTCTAATTCAAAATGCACAGGAACGAAAAGAGCTTGCCAGAAATAACACTCTCGTCCCACTACCACCAAATGATTTTATGGTAGATTTACTTTGCCTTTTTTTTCAAGTGAAAATTAAGAGCAGCTTTAAAGGGAATGATTTTTGCCGTTTGATTGCAGGCCTTTTCTGGAAGGCGGGACATGATAATAAATCTGTTATTTAGAATATAAACGCAGTATTTCTTTTCTGGTGACTGATCTCTTAGGGTCATCCCTTGCAATCACAGATCCCCCATAAGCAGTATGTTGAGGGGATTCCCTCAATATAAGCAGTAGGAAGAGCTCCTTGCAGTTTTCATCTTCTTTGGTTAGTTTTGGGGGACAGCCTGCTGGAAGATACAGGGGCACTTGTGTCTACTAAAATCCTCCACTTATGCAGTAAAGGCAGCATTTGTGTGCACATGCTCATAAGAAAATTGCGTGCACGCATACAGCCTATTTTGGCGCAAGCCAGCACATGCACGCACCTATTTAAATGTTGCCATCTAAACTTGTATCTGAGGAGCGGGATTTGAATGCTGGTTTCTCTGATTTGTAGCCTGCTTCTCTCTAACCACAAGGCTCCTCTTCCACTCCGCTTTATTGCCCATTGCCTCCGGCAGTAACTTATTGTACCTGAACACTTATCACCTTGTACACCACTATGTACAATAAGGGGACACAATTAATTATGCAATATCCTTTAAAGGATGAAAAGCCAGGTCATATCCTTGAAGCAAAATGATAAATACAGTTTTGCCAAGCCAGTGCAAGGTATTTATAATCATAACTGGCAAAAAAAAAAAAAAAGGTTGTATCCTTATACATGTGGCCATAAATACAGTATTTAAAAAAAACAAACCAAAAAACTGTGCTTCTCAAAGTGCTTTCCCACGTGTGTATAAAAAGATTAAACTATACAAAAACTTTGTTTAAAGCAAGAAACTCCACCCCACATCCAACAGGACCTGAAATCCAGAAAAGGTTTATTAGAAACCCCCTTTAAGGGGAACTACTACACTTATCTTATTGCGTTCATGCAGTAAAGTCCAGCTTCATGTCTGTGGCATTTATCTTGCAACGCTCATATAACAAAAGTGCACCTTTATCCAGATGATGACGCCCATGTCACTATAATTTTACTTTCTGTTGATTACTGAGTATTCCACGGGCACTCATTTCCTACTAGAATAGACATTTGAAGTGAGTCTAGTTCAAAAAGAGTCAATTGCAAATGCAATCACACTGTGACCTTAACATTGATAAGAAGAGTTCTGCTTGCCCAGCTAAAAGACCCCACGATCATATCTGATGATACTCAATATCTTCAGGGTAATCCCACTTGTAACCAAAAATAGTCTACTTTAATTCTTCAGTCTCAGTCATTGTCTGGCTGTCGCCTCGTGTTTGTTCTTTGATGCCTGTTTGTCCATTTTGACAGGATTGCAAGCTTCAAGGAGTGAGTGTAGGCCCTGTCTGTTATGCGTCTCTTTAAGAGCACGCCATACATCAGGGGGTGCGCTATACAAATGATCGATAATAATAATAATAATAATATCAGCACCAGATCCCAGCTCTGATTCCAATTTATCTGGAAGTCCAAAGAAGCAGGAAGATCAGAAATGAAATCCCATAAGTGAAAGTCACTTTGAGGGCACTGACTCTTGAGCACCACTCTGAGAAATCCCTCCCCCCTCCCCCCCCCCTCAGATATTATTACCCCAGTGAGAGACCTTGACTCCACTTTCACTTTCCACCGGTCCCGAGCGATGCTGCAGAGTATTTCCTATCTCCAGCAGATGGAGAGTGAGCGCAAGTCTAGTTGTAATACGTCTCATGCGTTAAGGAGGGGGGAAGGGATTAGGGGGAATTGTCCTAATTCACGGCGCATCGAACCAAGCGACCTCATCACGTATCATCCTTTGAGAGTGGAGCCTCGCCCCCCGGATATCCATGTGCAGTAAAGGTTTTTCCTCCAGTCTGGAAGTTTTGCAGCAGTTTGTAATGTTGGAGGAGGAGTGTCAGGAGTGGATGAGGAGTGTGAGGAGCGGAGGAGGAGTGTCAGGAACGGGTGAAGAGTGTGAGGAGGAGTGTGAGAAGCAGAGAAGGAATGTCAGGAGTGGATGAGGAGTGTGAGGAGCGGAGGAGGAGTGTCAGGAGTGGATGAGGAGTGTGAGGAGCGGAGGAGGAGTGTCAGGAATGGGTGAAGAGTTTGAGGAGGAGTGTGAGAAGCAGAGAAGGAATGGCAGGAGTGGATGAGGAGTGTGAAGAGTGGAGGAGGAGTGTCAGGAGTGGATGAGGAGTGTAAGGAGCGGAGGAGGAGTGTCAGGAACGCAGAGACTGAGGGCACTCCGGTTCTGTGTTGCAGAGAACGAGCTTCTCATTGCTGGGGTCCTGCAGCACTACGCCAGTCTGTTCTCATCGCTGGGATCCTGCAGCACTACGCCAGTATGTACGGCAGAGACTGCGGGCACTCGGGTTCAGTGTGGCAAAGAACGAGCTTCTCATTGCTGGGGTCCTGCAGCACTACGCCAGTCTGTTCTCATGAATCATATCAATTAAACCATGCTAATAAAAAGAATAAATATTTCAAAGCATCCGGAGTAAGATAGTCAATCGCTACTTAGCCGGATAAATCAAACTTATCCAGCTAAGTGGATAAGCTTATTGCCTAACTTTAATACTTATCTGGATATATTCAGTAGCATTGTTGTGCCGCTAATAAGTCATTGCACTGATGTCTTCTGAACTGCTGAAGAAAGAGAAAGAGAAAGAAAAGTAATGGCCAACCCAATCCAAAATGGCTGAATGGAAAACAGAGACTGATTCAAATAACGATCTCGAAGAGGTCTTGATTCACAAGATAACTTCTTTGGTAGTGGCTGCTTTAAAAATAGACTTTGACAAAGGGCATCCGCAGTTTCCCGCGTTTAACACTGCCTTGCGTGAAGTAGGTGTGCATATACTGAAATAGTTAAGCAACAAGCAGCAGCAGCAAAAGAGGAGATTGCTAATCTGCAGTCCCAATGTGAGGCTTTAAAGAAGTGAGTGGCTGGGTTAGATGAGAAAACAGAGGATCCTGAAAATAGATCCCATGCAATGGCCTACATTTTAAGGTAAATTAAGATAAATCTCCAACTGAATTTCAGCAACCTTATGTTAATCTTCATATGTCTCGCTGCTATTTTAGTTCTCTCTAGTTGTATTAGTTTGAAATCTTTCTTTCTTCCAATGCCCATGTTTATGCTCCCTGTTCAATGTAACTTTACCTTCTATATTGTTGTTAATTGGTTTCCCCTTGTTCCATTGTAAACCGGTACGATTAGACCTCGTCTTGAGCATCGGTATATTAAAAGAATTTAAATAAATAAATAAATAAATTTTGTAGGTATCAACGAGAAAGTTACTGATGCCGAACCTACACGTGTTTTTGAAGCCCTATTACCTGTGCGTCTGAACGACCTCATTTTGGAAGGCGACCAGCGTGCATATAGGTTGGGTGTCAACATGGCAGACCAACGATTGCATGCTTGCTGAATTATGCGCATAAAGCTTTGATCTTGCAAGCTTAGAGGAAGGTGGGTCTGAGTCTACACAGCAGGAAAATTCAGATTTCTCAAGACTCCTCCAATAAAATGTCTCAACGAAAGAGACAGTTTTCACCTCTTTGTTCAGACTTTTTCAATAAGATTACATTTGTCTTGCAGTATCTGGCACACCTTATACACTTTGATGCAGCCACTGAAGCCAAATCCTTTTTGCAGACTCTGAAGCCAAACATTGAATGATTTAATTAGAATTTTCATTGTTTGAATTGGACAGATTTTGGTTTTCTCTTCTTCTTAATTGCAAGTTATTCTCGGAAATTCAGTTATTAGACTGTGCACGTATATTTGCATGAACTTTTTCTCTTGTTTCACGCAATCATTTCTCTTTTGAATTTTGTATTCTTTCATTAGGTGGTGGCACCCGAGCTCTCAAACTGTAGTCCTAAGAGCTGATCTAGAAGAATTTCCTTGGTTGTGTTCTTTTGGTGTTGGATCTTTTCTATGCTCTCTTTTAATTGTTTGACGGGGTGGAAGAAGTTGGGAAGTGGTGGAGGTGGGATTGTGGGGAGTGTATTTTGGTGTTTTGTGATGAGAGAAGGGATTATTTGAATCATCTTGTATACATTTTTGTTGTCTCTGTAATTGAAAAGGGACCTGCTCTGGTTGGGAGGCAGTCCCTGGAAATTGGGTTTGTCTATTTTCTTGTGTTTTTTTAATTGGTGACCCATCTTAAACATAGAAATACAGAAACATAGAAACGTGACAGCAGAAAAAGACTGTATGGCCCATCCAGTTTGCCCATCCATCCAATTAGTTTAGCATTATAATTCTCAGCACTTCCTTAGAGATTCCCTGTGTTTATCTCGTGCTTTTTTGGTATCTGAATTCTCTTCAGAGTAGGTTAGGTTCCATTTACCATTACACTCCGTCTCCTATCAGTCAACCAACTTGTAACCCATGCCACCACCTTGATGCTCACTCCCAAGCTGTCCCCCACACTGGGGAAACCAAATTATGAAATGAGGAGAGCGGAAAGCTCCCCTCTCAAGGAAAAGAAAGGTTTCCATAACCATGGTGGCTTAATTATATCTCCACTCTGAGACCCTGAGTCCCCAGAGTCCTTACTCCATAAAAATAAAACAAAACAGGTAGGAACCATGGGCATGATGCCCCTAGAAGGGTCAACTCAAGATTCCATGCCTCAAAATGTGGCAGAGGTTTTTATACCCCAAGAGCATACCATTCTAGGCTCCCTCATGGGGAGCTATCCTTCTATAATCCTAAATCTGTTCTTTCCCAAACATTAGTTGAAACGTTCCCTCTGGTATAAGAGGTATAAGAGCTCTACATTAACATTTTATTTCGGTTCCTACAGAGAATGACAATTGACCAGAGAAATTTTTGAACAGCTTTGGAGCAGCCAGTATGCATATAACCTTAGCTGGTCAGATATTCAGGTGGCCTCTTAGCAACAGGCCTGGTTCTTGCATTCACTGCCTTGTTTTAAACTCTTGAGAAATAAAGAAGCCTACCAGAAGCTAGGATGCAGGCATATGAGAAGCAGCCAAGAGATGTTTACCTACTGGCAGCTTCCAACCCTAAATCAAATAAATGAACCATTTTCAATACACGGAGTTACCTCAGCAAGCAATGCAGAACACAAAAGGCATTACCAGAGCTACTCACCGGGTCAACTGCAGCTTTCACCTGGGCAGAGGGGCTACAGGGAGCTGGCGCTGTCGTATGTACCGGGTAATCTCCCTTTCTGGGCCATTTCTACAGAGGCATATTTCCAAGAGAGTCTTTTAGCGGTAAGTTCTACCCTCCAAGCTGTTAATACTCTTTAACGATAAACATATATGATGCACGCATGTGAGGAAAGCATACGCAGCAGGTACCCCTTGGGGGTTGTTAGGGGTCAGTCTCATGGGTCATCAGATGGTGTAGCTGACCACAGGTGATAATTGTAGAAAACCGCTTTGATCTCAGGGGCTACCCCCAACAACATTTAACCATTATTTGCTTCACAAACTTCAACATGAAGTCAGAAATTAGTCCTGGCAAGGGCTGAATTTATTTTGCCGCAACCAAGGACAATGGGAACTCTCTGGTGCAAATTCTTTCCCAGTACATTCTCAGAGCAGTCACTGAAGGGTTCTGTACACTCATCACCTCTACACGACTTTTATGTTGCACTATATATATATATAATATATATATATATATATATATATATATATATATATATATATATATTCACAATTCCAAAATCATGAAACTTCATATTTCTTAATTTAACTCTATTTCAGGCTAAGGTGAAGATTCTCTGTTGTAACAGGCATTGCTGTCTTATTTATTTATTTATTTATTTGATGAGTTTTATATACTGTTATTTGGTAGAGCCATCATAACGGTTTACAAAGTGAATATTATTTTCTTAACAGTATTGAAACATTATAACAGAATGAGCATATATAGAAATAAGCAAGTCAGGTCAAATAACTATTCTTGGGTTGGAAGTGGAGGGAAGCGAGTTTGGTTGGAGATTAGAGTTGAGAGTTCATTTGATGGTTGGTATGGTCAGTTGATAGTGGGTCAGTGAAGAATATAGTTTTACCCCTTTTACACTTATTTGGCAATTATTAGTTGCTCTCTTGCTCTCTGTTTTCCTCAAGCTCCAGATGAGAGCTGACCTCTGCCCAGGGTTAGTAGGTAATAGGCTGCCACCATGATCCCAGCCAGGGAGCATAGCTCACTTCCATGGGGTATCCTCAATCCCCGACATAACTCTCAAGCAAATTATTTGGAACTCAAACAACTTCTCTTTCCAGTCTCAGCCCCTAATGGACAAACTGTATCCAGACTCAGGAACAACCCATTCCATGTGGGGGTTACATGGCAAAATGCTAACAGACCCACTAAGTAACATCCCTGGGCGTCATATGGCACGATGCCAGCAAAACTGCCTGACACCCAACCTGAGTCCACAATGGTGAAACACTCAGGATCAGGGATACCACACAGGACTTCCTTCAGCTAAATGCATCCGGAGAATAAAACACAGTTTACTGCTCCTCCTATCCAGAATGCTGGAAACACTAGGCAAAAACCAAAAAGGATTCATTTCTTGGGAAGGAGAATTAATTAGAATTGACAACATCAATAGGTATACAAAAAGCACCTCTGATATTCCTAGGGAGGAAAATCAGCCATGTACAAATGCATTCATTTTTTGCCATGGAGAGACAATTTGAAAGTGCGCCCTGGGAATGTCCCAAGTCAGACATCCCCTTTGAATATCAACCTCTAGGCACCTAAGTCCCCACTAAGCTTTTAAAAAGGTAACCCTAATTGTGAACCAGAAATTGATACAATAGAAACATGTTGGTTTGACAACAACTGGTGTGAACTCTCCTGTTGACAACAGCACAAGAAAAACACTTGCTAGTACTGTATATTTTATTACATTGATAACATGCACTTGATGAAAGCCAGAAGAGGAGTGTGAAGAGTCAGGCTGGTCCATTAGACGTTCTCTTCTGTTCAATGGCCAGAGATGTTCAGATGCTGATTGTGTTGCATACACCTTGCTTGCTTGGATTCCCTTAGATGTTGAAAAATAAACTTCCCTTGATCCAATTTAAATCCCAGGCTGATTGTTCAGATAGAAGAGCTAGTGCTCTACCCTGAAAAACGAACATCTGATTCTGCACCTCTTGAGTCCTGAGACAAGATGAAGAACCTGGCTATTGTCAGCGTGCTGCTCATCTGCTGTAAGTAACAGGAATATTTTACTGGTCAGCTGTAGTTCATAACATCCTCTGTCCATGAACAGGTAAACCATATCTCAAGTCTTACGTCAGCTCAACTGATGACTCCATAAAACTGAACAATTGTGAAGCGCAGCCTGTAGAGCTCCCACGTACACCAGCAGAGTTTCGTTTTGCCGTTATTGACTGTCATGGCCTGAAGACTTCTGCTCATTCACATCATAAAGTCATCCTGTGCAGTCCCAGGGTTTTCATTGTTCTCTCCCACATCCTCTCTCTTCAGTTCTGGTGTTGCATAGACCTCCTATGGCTGCCCTTTGAGCTATTCCCAATGCAACTCTTTGGCTGACCACTAGGGGTGTTGTAGAGAACAGCAGTGAGGTTGAAGGGGAGGTGATGTCAGGCACTAGTGATGGATCGATGGTGCCATAAGGTTTTGTATTTGTAGAGTGTGCACTTTTGTCTTGATAACAGTTTTCTGAGTTAAATGGTGCCATATACACCTATAAATTAAAGACATCAATTTTAAAGAAATAAAAAGTAGATATCATTCTGCCACCCCGGAAGGTACTAGAGTCAGAGAAAGGGGGAGGAAGAAAGTTTAAACACCTAGGGCTCTTCAATTTGAAGAAGAAACAACTGAGAAGGGCTAAGATAGAAGTTTACAAAATCATGAGTAGTGTGAAGCAGGTAAACAGACAATGGGTATCTTCTCTATCAAATAGTTCTAGGACTAAGGGTCACTTCATGAAACCAAGTGGTAGCAGATTTAAAACAAATTTGAGAGGGTTTTTTTCAATCTATGGGCAATTAAGGTCTAGAATTTATTGCCATAGTTTTAAGTTAAAGCTAATAGCATAGTTGGGTCTAAAAAACACTTGGAGAGGTCCATTAATACTTACTTATTAGCCAGGTAAGTGTGAGGATCACCACCTCCTACATCTGGGAACGAACGACAGGGAAAAGATCTTCTGGTAACTTGCAAGTGGCCTGGATTGGCTGAGTCGCTGGGCTCAAATGGACCATAGGTCTGACCCAACGTAGCACTTCTCATGTTCTTAAAATTTAGAGAAGACCCAGAAAACCGATCAGTGTTGGGGAAGCCTCTCTCTTAAACAAGAAGAGCTGCAAATACCAAGCCAGACCGATGGGTGGGTGATAGCAAGCTACACTCATGGGCAGGCCATGCCAGGCTCCAGCAGCAGGTTAGTGTAATATACAGTCTGCATGTTTGTATTTATCTCAGCACTGCGGGCTGCACTGAAGACAATTTTCATAGGCATTTGACACAGGAAAAATGGCGATTTACACATGCACGCTGACTGTCTGCAAATTGCGCTCCTTCACCGCAGCTAAAAGTGCACGTGATGTGGCGCGCCGCAGCAGGAAAGGAATTCCAGGGGAAGGAAAATAAAAGCACGGAGGTTATGGTTTTTTTTGGTCCACGTGTGCTGTTTGCCAAAGAAAATCTACCCCCACAAGAGGCAGGTTCAAATGTCAGTGGGTACATTGCACCCGTGGCAAATATCAAAGTGAGAGGGCGTGCGGACTTCTCTTCGAAAGCCACCGCAACGTTTCCCCAGGTAAAATGTAGTGGGATTTGCTTTCATTTCAAAATGACACAGAAGCGTCAACAAAATGTTTTCAAAGAGAAGTGAAAGTAAAACTATAACTCGGTTTTCTTTCGATTTTCCCTTTACATGTGCAAACAGAAATAAAAAGAACAAAAAAATATCCCTGCACATCCCTAGCAAAAGTAACCATGACATGTGAGTCCCAATGTGAGCAGTGCGAAAATGCTCAAAACATGTCTAGAAGTCGAGCAATAATTTAGCGCAAACTGTGAACTCAGCACAAATATTTACAGCAAATAGAAAATGTAGCAGGAAAAAATAAGAAAAAAAAAAAAGATAAACAGGCTCCCTAAAGAAATCTACCAAGAAATAAAGTTTTATGCCAAAGAACTATCAAGGAATGATACTGGAACAAATCAAAGAACATAAATTTCTCAGCAGCAGAATCATAGAAGACAGAAAATGTCTAACAGAAGTAAAAAGAAAAACTGGCAATTCAAGCAAACAACTTTTGGGACTGTAAGAAGTTTTTTTTTGAAAGAATGAGGCTTTAAAGCTGAACAAGAGGCTCCTGATCACAGACAATATTATTATTATTATTATTATTATTATTATTAATAAAATTGTATATACCACTTCTAAAGCATGTGAACCAAGCGGAGAGACATTAAAAATAAAAGAGAATAAAAAAGATAAACAGACAAAGGGACTGTAATAAAACTAAATTTAAATCACAATCAAAAAAAAGTTCTTAATAAAATTATCTAAAATAAACCAAAACAAAAATAATATACACATCGATGATAACAAAAATCATTAACAGGAAGATGTTATTACCTGTTTACAGCTAAAATTGTTTGCAAGGAGATCTTAAATACCAGCTAAGGCATTCTTTTACTACAACATCTTTCAATAGGATGGTACGGAAGTGAAATATGAACTTAAAGTAAAGAGATTGTAAAGAAAATCCAGGCATTTGAATGGTGGTGTTATAGAAGAATTCTGAAAATTAGCCGAAAGGACATGGTCCCTCGTGAAAGAGTGCACGAGATGACGGGAGATGGAGGAACCCTGGTAGCAGATCGGGCAAAAGGGAAAAAGAGATTTGCTGGTCATGCATTCAGAGGGAAACACCGAAGGTCGCCTTAGAGGGAAAACGAAACAGAGCAGTCTGGGCTGATATTAAAAAAGAAAAAGATCTGGAAACATGGACAAAGGAAAGGAAAGCTGAGCACACCATAAACCCACCCGGGTGGTGATCGTAATCAAAAGTATGCACGCAAATGGTTTCCCAGCATCCAGCACCAGCCCCTCCGCGGATCTCCTCTTTTGTGTGTATAAGTACTCCCTGGGTTTTGTGCCAATAAATGCTTTTAAAAATCAGGCCCTTAAAGCATATCCGCCTCCATTACTCCCGGGGAAGGTCCACTGAAGTTTGAACGCCAGCAGTGGGTTCCCAGGCCATACCCATGGGATGTCACTCTCTAGATTGTAGCTTCTAGAATGCTCCTGTTGTAAGGGCTGTTCAGGCCCTCCTTAGATTCAAATTGGTGTATAAAAAAATGATTATAAAAAATGTCTCAATCACCAGTTCCAATAATATGATGTGAATGGTCTTGCTCGACTTCCTTTCTCCTGCTGACTGTGCCCTCTCAGACCTTGTTATTTTGGAGATTTTCATTTTTGTGTGTGTGTGTGTGTTGCAGTTTGTATTGCCGTGCATAGCGGCATTGCCAATCTGGGCCTAATGATTACAACGATGACAAAGAAGTCTGCCCTCCCTGAATACCTATTCTACGGATGCTTCTGTGGCTTAGGTGGGTCGGGGCAACCTTTGGACGCAACAGATTGGTAAGTGGGAGAGAATAAAATGAGTCTTCCTACAACATACTCTTTCTTAGGGTATTGCGGAGGCTTAAGCCATTATTGAATCCTTCTGAATTCAGGGCGATACTCCAGGCTCATATCCTTTCACGCCCGGATTACTATAATTCAGTATTTAGGATGTGCATTCAGGAGAAACAAAATAGGAAAGGAGACAAAATTTCCTATTTCATTTTCGATCGTTTTCAAAATGGAACGATTTAAATTCCTATAAAATTTGGTTGGAATTTCATTCCGTTTTGAAAATTGGGAATAAAAAACAAAGTCAGCCATCGAACCTACACTGAGGTCCAAAGCCAGGGCCTTGCTAGGGAATAGGCCGAGACTCAATGCAAGGACACAGCCTATGCCCGAGCACAACTCTGATATCCCAGCCTAGGCCTAGACATAAGCCGTGGCCCAACGCAGGGGTCGTGGACCACACCTGGGTGCATTGCTGGGGTCTTGATGCAGAAGTATCTTTCGAGAGCTGAGCAAAGGCCCAGGCACCAAAAATGTAGCACACTTACCTGATCAATCGTCCTGGCTTAGACAAGAAGCCGGGTCACGACGCCTGGATCACAGCCTAGACCAAGTCCCGGGCCCAGGCCCAACCTGGAGGCCTGGTCTTGATGCCCAGGCCCAACACCAGTGCCAGTTCGGAGACTGGGTCCTGATGGCCCAGACCCAAGCCCGATGCTGGGGTCCATCCCAGAGGCCGGGACCCAATACCTGGGTCTTGGCTTAGGCCAGGGCCAGGGCCTGGTCTGGATGCTAGGTACCAATACCTATGCCATGGTCCAGGCTTGAAGCCCAGGCCTTGGAGGTCCCTCTTGTGATGTCTTCTTCCTTCTTACTTGAAAGGATGACTTCTGCTTGGGATGTACCAGAGTTAATTAACTTTGGCACATCCTCCTAAGCAGAGGACACCATTTTGAGGCCCAGATGTAGGGCCCTGGTATTGGGCATGGGTCCGAGCCCAGGCCCAGACACTGGGATGTGGTCTCCAGACCAGGCCCCAGCATTGGGCTTGGGCCCGGGCCTTGGCCGAGGCCTAGGAATCGGGACCCGGACTCCAGATTGGGCCCCGGTGTTGGGTCTGGGCCTAGGTTGAGGCCCAGGCATTGGGAACTGACCTCTGGGTCGGGCCTCAACATCGGGTCTAGGTCCGAGCCTAGGCCCCGGCATTGGGACCAGGCTTCGAAGTCTGAGCTTTGCGTAGAGCCGAGGCCTCTTCAGTGGATCACCCCCTCAGACCGGGCAAGAGGGGGCCGAGAAAAACCCTGGCCTCGGCATTTTTGTGGTTGGGACAGATGGGACGGGAGGCTTCAGGAGGCCCCGTTTTTTGTCTTTATTTTGAGGTGTTTTTTAAAAAAAATATTTATTTCATTTTTGAAAAGTAAAGAAAACTAAATAAAGATTAAACAAAATGAAATTCATGGAAAAAAAAACACCCCAATAATGAAATTAAAAAACAAAATTAAATGTTTACCTCTATTCAGTATGTATGGATCATCCTGCTAACGCCATGAAATAGTTAGAACTCTGCCACTCGTATTTATTTGAGAGAACATATTACTCCCATTCTTTACTTTCTCCACTGGTTATTGATTTAGTGGAGAAATATGCATAAAGTTGATATGATTATTCACAAACATGTTAGCAATAGTACGTCACCATGGGTCTGCGCAACGTTATATATACAGTATATCAGCCATCCTGAGCACTGAGGTCAGCTGAACATGGTCTTTTAGAAGTTCCTTTCTCTCAGCTGGCGCACTTAGCAGAAACCAGGGATCGGGCCTTCTCTGCGGCTGGCCCACTGTTCTGGAACACCTTGCCAGAACAATTGCATTTAATGACCTCTACTGAGACATTTTGCAAATCATTGCACACTTGGCTATTTAGAATGGCCTTTGAATGACATGATTAACCTTCCTCACTACTTCAGGAGAAGCATGTTGCTGGGAAGTTTTAGCCTGATGATTAGAGTCTAGAGTTAGCGTTTTGTAATTGATATTTTGGTGGAATTTTTATGTGACAATTGTTTGGTATTAGAGCTGGGCTAGCTGGCCAATCTTGATGCAATGATGGGATTTGGTATGCCTATGATAATACGAGTCAGGTATAAGGAGCCTGATATTCAAAACGGTAGTTAGCCAGATAAGTCCTACTTAAGGTCAATGGGCGTCCCTTATCTGGCTACGTTTTTAGCTGGATATGTCAGGGGCAGGGAATGGGCATAACGGGGAGGAGCTGAGCTAGTCATCATCAGGGATCCGGCTATGTTCACCCATAAAAATGACACAAAGCTGGCATCACATTAACCTCAATTCGATTCTTCTGTTTAAATATCTAGTTAGCTTTGCCCAAAAATGAATTTCATTCATTCTAAGATCATTATTTTAAATCAGGTTGGAACTGGCTTTGAACTAGTTTGGTGGAGCCCATGAAATGAAGATTGTAGTGTCATATTCTGTCCTAACTCAATGGTTCTCCATCTAGCCAAGCTGGTTTTCTGGATATCCACAATGAATATGCATGAGATATTTGCATACATGGCTGAGTGGGTCTTGGGGGCAGGGTTGGGAGCCACTGATCTAGCCAATGGGGGTTTTTTTTTTTGTAGACTTTGCTTTATGCGTTATTGATTCTTGCACACTGACATCTGATATCTCTGTTGGTTAATATTTTCATTTGTAGGTGCTGCCACACCCATGACTGCTGTTATGACCGTCTTACATCGAGAAACTGCAATCCCTACTTAACCCCGTACTGTGCAATATACAAGGAAAGCACGATCACTTGTGGTGAGGGGAAGATATGCCAGCATTCACATCACATTATTATTATTATTATTATTATTATTATTAATAAACACAAGTTAGATTTTAAAAGGGCCACGTGTACGCCCATACAAAAATACACGCTGTCTCATAAAATATGTGTGTAGGTTATAAAATACTCTCCATGAATGTCTGGAGCTGTACGCACATACATATGTGCGCCACACTTCGGTACAGCAACTGGTTAGGTACAGGAGCCTGGACGAACATTGGGGCTCAGTCTGATATTCTATATATGGACTTTGATTCAGGGCTGAGTTTTCGGGAGGTGGGTTGGGGTTAGGGGGTTGGTGCTACAGACACATTCAGAGGTATCCATTGTAAAATCGACATCAGTAGAGAATTTTTGACTTTATAAATTGATTTGTACAATGCAGTTAGACTCTCTCTCTCTCTTGCGCTCTCTCTCCCCCCCCCCCCCAGTGTTCTCCTAACAAGGAGCAGTCCACCTTTATGCTTCGGTCCCATGTTATCCCAGTGTGAGGCACAGGGGCACATGCACCATAGATAGGGTCTGCTTTGCTGGATTTCCACAATGTGTAGTTGTCAGCTATGTTTGCACAGTTTGGGGTAAGAATCAGATTTATCTGTATGTTTTGGTCACCCTGTGAAGCAGCCCCTGTGTAAGGGAACAATAAAATCAGAGGCTGATCAGGGCACACTAGATTCAGTAAAAACATGGATTTGATCCATTCTTAAACAGCATAAGGGTCTGGCTTGTATCCCTGCGGATCGTCTTTTTGAATACATTTCTGAGATTCACCTAATTAGCCACTGTCTCCAAAAGCTGGTCCCCGGGATTTTGTTTGGGGGGGGGGGGGAACACATTCTCAGTCCCCCGGTGTAGCTCATAGGTTGGCAGTATCTGTGGAGTTTCCCTTTCCAAATATCTTCTCCTTGTGTTCTTTGCCACAACAGCATTGGCACTGATGTAATGCCCTTGGGGAGGAGGCAGATTTGTTTACCCACGGAGAATCTCAGATTTGTCCTCACTTGCCTGCTTCATCCAAAAATTTCCCTTTAAATTCTATGCTAAAGAATCCTCAGAACTGAATCCTTTCCTGCACGTTTTTGCCTGCACAGCCTGCGTTTTCCTTTTGCTGCCATTGATTTTTTGTGCTCTCTTGCTCCCCGTGCAGGTGGCAGCCCTGGGACCTGCGACACAGATCTCTGTGAATGTGACAGGGCTCTGGCTTTCTGTCTGAAGAGCAACTTGAACACCTACAATAAGAATTATACCTGTTATCCCGAGAGCTATTGCACGGGGACGACAGAAGCCTGCTGAAGCCTCCACGCTCACTCTCATCTCCCCCCAACCGATTTTACAGTAAAGTTTTCATTTCCCAGTGATAATTAAACATAAAGCAGCTTTTAAGGTTCTGATTGTGCAGATCACGTCCTGTAAATCACCATCTGATCGCAAGGCTTACCTTGAGGTTTAAGAGGTGTGCAAGGGGACAGGGTAATCGGATATCTGGAATATAAATGTATATTTCTCTTCTTTCTGCTGATCTTTCAGGGACATCCCTCTGCATTTGTAGACACCCCCTCCCCCCCACCATAACAGTGCCTTAAGGGGGTTCCCTCACTATAACCAGCAGCAAGGGTGGCTTATGGTTTTCATAGTATTTGGCTAGTTTTAGGGGACATCTTAGCGGACTACTTAATGTTTTTGAACTGCTTTACTGTATTCTGTCCTCAATAGTATTTGATGACAATTCTGTTCAGTGTAAACCGATGTGATATTTTGAATTGAATGTCGGTATAAAAAAGCAAATAAATAAATACATAAATAAATAAATACCCAGGGGTACAATAAATATATGAAGGCTACAGGTTCTTTCTTCAACAATAAGTACATCACTCAATGATCCATTTAAATGCTTTTACCATCAAGTCCCACTTAACCTAAGCACAGAACTCTGTGTTCAAAAGAGCCATCTTCAAATACTATTACTGTAGAGAGCACCAGGCACGAAAGTAAGCATCAAAGCAGCACCAGCGTCTGAGAAAGCAGGCATTCTGGACTATGAGGTCAAGACTGATAAGAACCCCGTCTGGGGCTGCTTGCTCCTTCCTACCTTAGGTAGCTGCCAGTGTTAGGCTCCAATATTATAAAAGTAAGCACAAGTGTAAATGACCAGAACAGTACAAACTTTCAGAAGTGGCAGAAGAGACTGATTTCTTGGGCCTGTTATTGACTAGCGTTGCCAACTAGCTCTGGATTTTCAGGACTGGTTGATCCAGTCCTGGACTGAGCAAACTGCACGCTAGGACCTGTGGTTTTGACTTCCCTATTGCTGTACCTTAGAAAAGCAAGACTACAAGTCCCTTCATGCAGTAGGGTAAAAGCCTGTCCTGAAAATCTGGAGCTAGCTAGCAATCCTATTAACAATATTGATCAGGACCATAAGCTTTGCTATCTCTATTTCTATATTTAAGTACCTTTCCAGTAGTGATTATTATTGCTATTTGCAATGAACTCTTCAGTGCTTGCTATTATTCCTTTTGTGCTATTATCTTGCTGCTTAGAGACTGCTCAAATAAACCTTCAATCAATTACTGATTCAGTGTGTGTATGAGTGTGTGGGGTTTTGTTTGTTTGATTAGCCCCAAGGTGAAAGCCCCTCAGTACATCCTTTTTCTGGTTTTGGTCCCTGTGTGTTTATGTGCATTAGTCCCGGGGTAAGCCCTGTTCTAGTGCAGGTGAGCCCCTTGCTGCATTCTGTGCACCGTGCTCTGAACCCAGAACGCCAGTGCCGCACACTGCCACGCAGACGACCTGGGGCTCGGTTCCTGGTCCAGGACTCTGCTCTCCAGGCACCTCGGCACTGAATCACCGGAGCTCGGAGGAGGAGGAAACTGCCAGATGAAAAATGAAGTCCCCTGAGTGAAAGGATCCGAATCCAGGGTCCTGAGGAGCTAGATGTGACTTTTGGGTGTCAGCCTGAGAAATCTCACCCATCTTCTCTCTAATCCCACAGATTAATCATTACCCCCAGTGACTCCCCTTTCACTTACACCTGTCCTGAGCAATGCCGCAGCGCAGGCAGATTGTGATTAGATGGAGAAAAGCCTGCGAGAGGATTCTCAGGATTTAAAGGGCAATTTTCAAAGCTTTTTCCACAGGAAAGCAATTGCTTACCTGCAAAAAGAGCCCTACTGAAAACGTGCCCCCTCTTCCCATGCTGGTAAAGATACCTGCGCTGTGACTGTCGCAGGGAAGGGCCAGGGGAGGGCCTGCATTTTGAAAGCCCCCACGTATTCTTTTGGTGGGAATGTTTGTACGCGCTTCAAAGCGGGTAAAAGTGGACGGACAGAGCTCAGGTCCCGTTCCCACAGCTGGTGCATTTTCAAAGGGGAACCCTCCCCCCCCCCCCCCCCCCAAAATAAGCTTGCAGTCCCATGGGTAAAATGTATCTAAGGGACTACAGGTTTTAAAAATTGCACTCTAAATTGCTCTTCCAAACCCATGCTCAGGGCGAGTGACAATTTCTGCTTTGATTATTTATCTTTTCTATAGCACCACTAGACATGTGCAGTGCTGTACAGGCAGTCCCTGCTCCATGGAGCTTACCGTCTAATCAAGACAAACAAGAGTCTGTGAGGAGTATATTTATTGCAGAGAAGTGCTTAGGATTTAAAAGCAGCTTCCAAAAGGGGAGGTTTTAAACAGGATTTGAGTACGGCCAGAGAGGGAGCTTGACCCACATACTCAGGAAGTCTGTTCAAGGCCTTTAGCACAGCAAGACGGGAAGCATAAGGTCGGAGGTTTGCGGTGGAGGACAGGACCACAGATAAGAGCGACTTGCAAGATGAATGGAGCTCACGAGGAAGGGTGTAGGGTAAGAGAAGAGAAGAGAAGATAGGTAATGAGCAACTGCAGAGTGAATGGAATTGTAGGCGAGTAAGAGAAGCTTGAACTGTATGCTGAAGTGGATGGGGAGCCAGGGTACCAGCTTGAGAATAGGAGTTACATGATCATAGCGCTGGCAAAGATAAAGTTGTGCAGCTGATGTTTGAACAGGTTGCAATGGAGACAATTGGTTCAGCTGGAGGCCAGCAAACAGCAAGTTGCAGTATTCTAGGCGGGAGGTGATGAGAAAGTGGATGAGCGTATCGGGAGCATGCTCAGACAGGAAGGGAGAGATGTCATAGAGGAAGAAAGAAAACACTTTTGCAGGATTTTGGATGTGTGTAGGGAGAGAGAGAGGCATCAAAGATGATCCCAAGGCTATGGGCTGACAGAACTGGGAGGAGTATAGTACAATTCAGGGACAGCAGGGTATCTCCCTGTCCCCAAATGGCTTACAGTCAAAGTTTATACCTGAGGCAATGGAGATCACAAAGAGGACTGGTAGTGGAACAGATGTTATTACCCTGCTTTTACGTTATACACTACCTATCCTGAGCAAGGCCACAAAGTATTCACATTATTATGATTAAACAGTAGGGAGAGAAAAGTGAGTGCACAATTAGCTGCAGAGCATCTTTATGTGTTGTGGGTGTAGAGAGCCCTAGAGCTTTACTAATTAAGTTGGCCCTACCTCCTTGCTTTCATTAGGAACCTGTGACTTGCAGACCTGGTCCCAGTACCCCAGTTCCGCTGAGGCTTGCCTGAATTGGTCAGCAGTGCCCTATAAAACGCCACCGCGCATGAGGACTTGCTGTGCCTTCTTTCGCTTTGGGCTGGTAGCATTTCTGAGTTGCAGGACTGTTAGGGGAGATTCCCAATTTTTGGGGGGTCCCCAGCCTGATACCCGGGACACTGGAAGTGGAGTTCTGGAGCTAAGAGAGAGTGGTGGCATCTTCTCATTTCTGGGCACCCAGCCTGGCCCCAGTACCCCACGATCTAGAAGGAATTGCCTGGGGAGGAGGAGAAGATTTTTGAGAGGGTCTGAAAGAGTTTGTGTATTTGTACGTTTGGGATCCTGCGCCTGCTTTAGGATGATTTTCCATCCGCCTACTGGTGGTCAGGAAGTTGCTGTGACTCCCCTCTGCCCAATTAAAGGAGGGACAGCAATGACCTGGCAGGGAAGACCAGGGAAGAGAGCAGTGTTTTGTGGAGATTTCGTTCCAGTTGTGTCTTGGGAGGAATTCTTTTGTCACAGATTCCTGCCCACACAGAGAGCGAGGGGAGATTTTTGAACTTTGACCGTTCTTCATCAGAGGTCCTTCAGGGAAAAATTCCTCAGATCAAACATTGCATAAGATCATTGCCAGAGAGAGGGGGTGAATTACTTCTCCTTACCACTATCTATCTTTCTCTCGTTACGGAAAACCCTAGAGGGTCACTGTACTAAACCACAGAAATAACCATCGTGGCACATTCCGCAGGGGGGTGGTTAGCAAATGGTTCACTTCAGCCACCTACTTTGCCAACCACAATATGTCCCTGAGTGCAATGAGCTCCTTCCTAGAAATTTCCATGCGAGCAAAGGCCATTTCAAAAGGAGAGAGGAAGCTGCTTATGAAGACCGCTGCAGCCTTCTAAGAGCTGCCACGTTAACAAAGATTTCTCTCATTGGACTAATTGCAAAAATAACAAGCGTCCAGGGAATGATGAAAAAAAAAAAAAAGAAAGATGAACAATCATGTGCAGGCCCAGACTGCTGGAGAAAAAAAAAAAAAAGGAGCGGAAGAAAGATTTGGAATAAACTTCAATTGTCCAAAAGATTTTTTTGCTGTTCATATGTAGGATTTTATTGTATTCATAAAAGCACAAGCAATTCAATTCAAATAAATAAATAGAATTCACGGGGGGAGGGGGAAACCATGAATTTTGGAGAAAGATGCACATTATCTTTAACTAAAGGAGCCAGCATGCTCTCCTCTTCTCACAGGAACTAATGGTCAGCCACGGAAATCAGTTTTATCATGTCTGATCGTTAGCCAATGCTGTTATGCCTATCATGAAACAAGTTTCCATTTTGCACTATCTGACCCCATTCTTGGGTTGTCTTGGGGGGGGGGGAATGTCTTTCAGAAACCAGACGATAAGCGTCCTGGTGAAAGAAGGAATAAAGGATGAGGAAAAAGTGGTGGGAGGGCAGAAGTTCAGGTTCAGAAGAGTTTTGCTCACAGGTATAATGAGCTGGTTTACGTCAGGACTTAGCCACTTACAAACGCTGGTTTTGGAATTTCTCCTCTCTGGCTGGTCAGATTAGGCCGGTCAGAAAAGGGGCCAGAGTGGATGGGTTTTGGAATTTAGCTGGTTAGCACGACATTCGGTGTTAGCCAGCTAATTTTACTGCTCTTCCTGGGCTGCAGAAAAGCCAGCCTAATTCTAACCAATCAAGTTTTGACTGCTTAGATTTCTCTGGATTTTCAGCTGCACAATGTGGCTGAAAATCCAGGCAAAATAAACCAGTTAAATTTAACTGGTTAACTCCATCACTCAGCGGCGCTTTCAAACTGCACGCCATAGGTAATCGTTGAGTAAGGTTATAGTTGTCCACAAGGGCGTTTCTCAGATAATTAGTAGCCTGGTAAACAGGAAGGTAGACCAAGGGTCAGAGAGGTATCAGCAGTGGGACAAAAGGAGGGTTGAGAATTGGATGAGAGCAAGTGGCAAGCTGGAGGAGGTTCTGGGAGCCAGAAGGCAAACTGAGAAGGCATGAATACAAAAACCGCTGAGAGCCTGGAAAGGGAGCAGCGACATGAAAGCAGACGAGGCTCAAGGTCAGGAGGGAGCTAAAAGTCAGAAGCACGAGCAGGAGGGTGGACTAAGAGCTGAAGGTGTTCAGGAGCCCGGAGCAGGCCTGAAAGCCAGACAGAAGACCAGGAGAGGGAGGGAAACTGACCTGCTGTATGGTTAACTTAACCAGATCCTGTAACTACGAATACCGCTACTTATGTGGCTACGTTAACCGCCCACTGCCCGCCCACTAAGTATCCAGCTAACTACTTAGCCGGATAAATGACTTATCTGGCTATGTGGCAGCCACTGAACGTAGTCAGATATTCAGTGTCTGCTGAGCCTAGCCAGATAAATTGCTACTTATCTGGCTAAGAAGCACTGAATATCGGACTCAAAGACTATTAACAGCTTCCTCTGCAGAAGTGGATTGAATATTACTGGGTACATATGACAGCGCCAGCTCCCTGTAGCCCCTCTGCCCAGGTGAACGCTGCAGTTGACCCGGTGAGTAGCTCTGGTAATGCAAGTCAATGCCTTTTGGTGTTCTGCATTTGCTTGCTGAGGTAATACTCTCCATCTACTGAAATTGGCTCATTTAGTTGATTTAGGGTTGGAAGCTGCCAGTAGGTAAATATCTCTCGGCTGCTTCTCATATGCCTGCATCCCAGCATCTGGTAGGCTTCTTCTTTATTTCTCAAGAGTTTAAAACAAGGCTGTGAATGCAAGTACTCTCTCTGCTCCCTCTGTCTAGGGCTTTCTGATACAAGGGCTATGACAATCAAATTCTATTGCAATCCTCTTTTCGGTGCCCGTCGCAGTAATGCTGCAGGCTTTGAATGATCTGCGAACAATGAATCTTCCAAAAGGATCAGCCTGGCCAAGTGCCGTCTGGGTTATGAAAGTCAAATACAGTACTACCTGTTTGCAGAACGCTGGGAGCAAACATACTGTGTGTGCTTGGTAGAAAGAGGACTCATTAAAACAGAATATGACATCCGTAAAAATACCGTGTACACTTATTTTGGGGGACAAGATGCCAATTCTGAAAAGCCAAGGCCTGTTGCTAAGAGGCCCACTGAATCCCTGACCAGCTAATGCTATCTGCATCCTGGACGTAATAAATCGGTTCAGGAATTTCGCTGCTCAGTTGTCATTGCCTGCAGTAATCAAAATAAAATATTAAAAACAAGCTGGTGGGGATGGATTCACCTACGGCTTCTCAGGATCTTCCGGGCATGCAGTGGGTGGAACGGCTCTGATGCCCATGAGGAATATGTCACATGGCTCAGCTTTTCTCCTTATCAGTTTGGGGAGAGGGAGTGTGGCACCTGGTACCCTAGGGTGCAGTTTCCTCCCTGCTGTATGTGAGAAGGAATATCAAATGCTAAAGCTTCCCTTTTATTGCAATGGGCATGTGATAAGATGGGGCCCGATTTTCAGCTGGCAGATAGCTGGATAAGAAGGACTTATATCTGGCTACCTAGCAGCCGCTGAATAACCAGTTAAGTTACTTCACCGTTTAGGCTTTAAATATGCACCTCATATAGTACAGTCTCTATTTCTGTGCAGGTATTGTAGAGTAAGGTTCTTCAGTCTTGTGGGATGAGGGGTGGGAAGGGTAGGTTATATAATATTAAAATACAAACCAGAACAGTCTCATGGGAATCTCTATAATTTATTAAACTATTAAAACACCAATCATTAATATATCTCTTATTAGTAATACCCTCCTTACATTATAAAATCCCATCGAAATAAAGAACATTTTGTAAAAGACATTTAGATGTATCAAAAGAGCTTCTCATAAAAAACCACACTCGAATCAACACTCATACTTACCACAACCTTCACATAATCCTCAATCACCATCATACACTATGCACAAAATGTAATTCACATAATCTAACCTAACAGTTTTTAATCTCTAATTTTTAAGGTCCAAAATACAGGATTACAACGGCTCACTAAAAGGCGATGTTAGTCTTTTTGGCGACGGGATGGAATTGCAGTCAGAGAATGTTGTTAACTCATGCAACATGAACCCTTCCTGTTATATTCCAAACCAGTGATAAGAGGTGAACACCAGCTTTTCATCCAAAAGTTCAGTCTGTGTTCACTACGCACGAATCTCCAGTCAACTCAAAGATTAATTAAATTCCAGTCTTTAAAAATCACCATGAATATTGCTGAATTCCTCCTTCCAGTACCGACTTTTAAACACACTGCCTGACTTTGTTACAATTACGTCTCTCCTGGTACTCACTACTGAGCACCACTAACCAACATCATCGTCAAAGGTAATTCACCCAATGAACGTTCTCCCGACCTGCAGCGTTTTGGCACTAGTATGTGCCTGCATCAGGGGAAACCATCATTCACGCCATGTTCTCAGCAAGACAGCTCAATGACAATATGGCCTTCTTGCTGAGAATAAGTCCTGGTGTCCCCTGCCTATCTAACTGTTTTCCTAAAGCCTTTAGTGTCTCCGGTGCCTACAGACACTCACATTAAAGCGTAATTATTAAAGAGGGATTTTAAGAGAGAGGCCAGAGAATTTCAAAGTCATTTATACATTATTGTCTCCTTAAAACTGGCTAAAAGCAGGCATCAGGGGAAGCAATTCTGGGGGCTGTTTTTTTGGGGGGGGGTCGAGTCAGAAACTAAATGCACTGGGATCATGTTTTCCAGTCTATATGCATTGCTTTCTGAAGATCTACCTGCACAAAAGGAAGGTGCAGATGCCCCCCATGGCACGTTTCAAAGTGAAAATAGGCATTGACATCCCCTTTAAATCTTGGTGCAAAGTCTGCAGGTAGAAAGTGCCCACAGGCTTTGTGCTAATGCAGACAGTTTGAAAATTTCCTTTAGAAATGATTGCAATACTGATCCTATCGTATAAAAGTTTGCTTTTTGTCCCTCTGTCTGGAATGCTCAAAGGTAGAGGTAGATTTCCTTGGGGTGAGGCCAGGGCAGCCCACCTTCCCCTCTGTGTATGGGAGGTTCACAAATGTCAGCTGCAGGTAGCCCAGCGCTCAGCCAGCAGCCTCTGACCTGTCACAGGCCCTGAAGTGAGTTGGAGCTAGGTCCTTCACTTGTCAGTCCTACTCTTAGGTCCTTCACTTGCCAGTCCTACTCTTAGGTCCTTCACTTGCCAGTTCTACTCTTAGGTCCTTCACTTGTCAATCCTACTCTTAGGTCCTTCACTTGCCAGTCCTACTCTTAGGTCCTTCACTTGTCAATCCTACTCTTGGGTCCTTCACTTGCCAGTCCTACTCTTAGGTCCTTCACTTGTCAGTCCTACTCTTAGGTCCTTCACTTGTCAATCCTACTCTTGGGTCCTTCACTTGCCAGTCCTACTCTTAGGTCCTTCACTTGTCAATCCTACTCTTAGGTCCTTCACTTGTCAGTCCTACTCTTAGGTCCTTCACTTGTCAATCCTACTCTTGGGTCCTTCACTTGCCAGTCCTACTCTTAGGTCCTTCACTTGTCAATCCTACTCTTAGGTCCTTCACTTGTCAATCCTACTCTTGGGTCCTTCACTTGCCAGTCCTACTCTTAGGTCCTTCACTTGTCAGTCCTACTCTTAGGTCCTTCACTTGTCAATCCTACTCTTGGGTCCTTCACTTGCCAGTCCTACTCTTAGGTCCTTCACTTGTCAATCCTACACTTAGGTCCTTCACTTGTCAGTCCTACTCTTAGGTCCTTCACTTGTCAATCCTACTCTTGGGTCCTTCACTTGCCAGTCCTACTCTTAGGTCCTTCACTTGTCAATCCTACTCTTGGGTCCTTCACTTGTCAGTCCTACACTTAGGTCCTTCACTTGCCAATCCTACTCAGAGGACCTCCCCCCAATGGCCGCCACACAGGCCTCCAAGCATAAGCAGCTCCCTGTCAGTTCGCTACTGCGAGATGTGCCAACAAATAAAAAATTGCAGCCCATCATGTTTTTTTGGGCATTTAAGTTAGTATTTATTTATTTATTTATAACTTTTATATACCGGAGTTCAATCAACAGAGTTAATTACCACTTCGGTTTACATTACAACCAGCAAAAAAAATAACAGAGACAAAGTCTTGTTTTACAATGAACAGGGAAAAAGTAACCTGGAATAACTCATTAAACAGGGTAGAAATACTCTGGAAAAAAAGAACATATTCTGTGCAATGTGATATGGGTGGAGCAAGTGTTGAGAATTGGGACAGTAGTTAAAGAAACTATGAACACTAGTGATGATGCACAGGAATTGTTTACAAGCCTTATCAGTGTTCTAGGTGGATGGCCCTGTGTAATAATTCATTTTTGCTTGGTCACGAATCTGTAATGCACGAGCTAAAAGCCATCTGCTGGGTACCAGACTGACCTCTCATCTAGGCAAACAACCCAGGCCGGGTCACACTTGTGGAAAATCAGCTTGTGTTCATTCCAGACTGTACCAGGTTCCCTTGCTGTGTGGAACTGTGGGTTTGTTATTTCCAAGAGATGACCTATTTACGGGCAATGAGGAGTCCATCTCAACCTAGGGAAGTTTTTTACTTCCTAATTTTACCATAAGGGCCGGATTTCACAGATGCTGAAGATGCAAAGCTGTTAAAAATAGTAGCTGGTATCATGACAACAGTTTCCAATCTGAGTTTTTGATGAACCAGCAGACAGTTTATTTTATTTAAAAAGAAAGGGACTTTTTTTTGTAAACATAGGAATATATAATGAATGGCCTTGCTGAAAAAGATTACTTTAAAAATATCAAGACAACAGCAGTGAATCGATGGAGAAGCTTCTCCTTCCATCTATGGCAGACTGTGGGCAATCTGCGAAAGCTGCCTGAAGGAACCTGATGCGTTCTGTATAAACTAGAGAAGCAGAGGTTAGAGAGGGCAAGAGCACTCAATCTCTATCTCGGGAACCGTCTATGGCCATTTTTAATTTTCAGAGTAGCTCTTTTTCACTATCGAATGCTAAAGCAGCCCAAAACTAGATGGTGCTACCTGTGTAAATTATTAGGCTTATGGTCCTCAGAGACACGGCTCACTGCTTAAGCTGCACATTAAGGGCCAAAATTCCAAAGCCATTTATGCAGTTTTCAGTGCATAAATGGTATGTTAGAAAAATTTCCGACTTTTGCATGCAAAATGTATGGGTGTAACTTTATTTAATGCATGGTTGCACTGTTCATTAGCAGGATAGTCTCTTCTCCTTAGGCTGAGTACCTCCTCTTCTGCTGCACCTGCTTGGCACTGACTCCAGCATCTTTCAGGCATTGGGTCACAGTGTCCGGAAGATCAACATGAGAAACTCCCTATCTCCTTAAAGAACTCACTTTCTGTCCTCCCCTGGGAAACTCCTGCGACAGCCAGCAACCACTCCACTGGGAAACTCTCGCTCCTCCTCCTCCTGCTCTTCACAACTTTAAGGCCTTAGAGAAGACAGCTTAACATTCGCTTTCCCCTTCCTTAGCTCTCCAAAAATAAGGAGAGAGCCTGAAAGCCCCTTCCTTGGGCCTGGAAAAACTCCCCTTGCGCACGACAGCTCTTGTGCTCTCTGCGTGGCCCCCTGCAGCTTCTCTGCAGGACAGAAGGAACCGAAAAAGCTGCTTACATCTCTCACAGGTCTGACCCACACCAGCCATCTCCCAAAATAGTGCTCTTCTGGATGGACCCTACCACCTCTCTGTACGCCAAAACACGTCCTGTATAAAGGAAGGGTAACAAAAACAGGCTTTATCCAGAAGTCCTTAAAATACTTTATTATAGCGAAGACAAGTTGCCCAATAATCGCCCGACTCTGGCCGGGTTTTGCCCGCTTACAGGGGGCTGCTTCAGGGAGCACATTAAATTAGTGCGGCATGGAAGGGGCTCCTACATTTCCTTTTTAGGAACCCAATAACACAGTTTGAAAGAAACAGAGGGCTGAGGGAACATGTAAGAAAGAAGAAATGTAGAGAAAATGGGGAAAGAAAGTGGTTTCCTGTGCTGGGGGAAGAGGGGAATGCATTTCTGAACTGCTAAACAAAACATGGTTTGTATGTTTTTTAACTTCTTTCACTTATGAACATGGGATTTGATGAGCTATTTCTCAAACCAGCGACCAAGATGTTAGGAAATGCACCTTGGGGGTTGCTGCAAGCTTCCAACAGAACTTACAGAGCCGCGGCTCTCGTCTATACAAGGTTTCCCAACCTCTTGTGCAAGGCGACCCTGCAGGGCACCCCCGGGCAGGAAGAATTGGGCCGCAAGACCATGGAGCGCTCTAATGCATGCTTCCCATTCTCGCATCAGAACCAGATTCACAAAGCAACCCGTCAGAACAGAACCCGAGCTCAAACATACAGCAAAAAGAAAAACGTGGTGGATAAACCATGCACAGGGGAATCTTTTTTTCATGAGATTAATCCCAGTAAATTCATTGTCATGAGATAACCATTACCTCAGTAGTCCAAAGAATTCCAACAATCTGCACCAGGTGAACAGGGGTTTGGGGTATTTTGTTGTAATATTTGTTTTTTACCTGATTATGTGTGTTGTAATTTTTATTTCTTTAGATGTGTTGGATATTATGACTTTATAGCCCTCTTTTTGGAGTTTGTACCTCACTTAGAGTTAAAGCGTGCAAGAAAGGTTTTTAAATAAATAAATGTGATGATAAAGCTACAAGGTGCCGGCATTGTTGTCACAGTGTTATCCGACAGTGCTGCTGGATGCCGCTGGGAGCATACGATTTGTGGAAGCCGTTCTGAAAGCAATGCTCTGTGGCTAAACAGGCATTTCCCCATGAAGAAAGCCCCTCTCAAACCTGTCCCTCCCCCCTGCCCAGCATGCTGTACCCAGGGAAAAGGGGCAAAGGCAGGGCCATCCCAGCACACTGCACCCAGGGAGTTTGTTTTGAACTCAGTGGGGCCAATGCAATGGAGTGAGCTCAGCCCTGCGCACAGCCTGATGCACGGCTGAACACGCGTTTTGGACACGTAGAATAACTCCCGATGCAATAACGGGATTAGCGCATCCAAACCGAGCATTCAAACCATGCGTCCAAACCAGCGCGTAGCTAACAGTGCTCATCACATGTAAATACCATGCAAATACCCCCGATGCAAAAAATCACCATGTGCTCGGCGTGCACATTTTATCATGCAAAAATGAATGCCAGCCGCAGAGCTGACATTAAGTATTGAAGAGCCCCAAAGCTTCACGGAAAGCCAAAAATACTGCTTTTCTGTGGTTCCTCCTACTTAATATTAGTGTGATACTAAGTAGGAGAAACCACAGAAAGCAGCATCAGAAAAAGTCTTAATGGCGTCAGGTTAGGAAAAAAGGAAGCTCGATTTGCAAGCATCTGTTTTCCTAACCCACGCACAGCCGTGTCTCCTGGGCGCCCAATGACAAGGACGCACTAGAGTAGAAACACACAACTGATCCCTCCTGCATCTTTTTTAGCATGGTTCCTTATTACCATATTGAATCACGCACCTAGGAAAGGTGGTTGGGCACACGATAGGAAATCTGGCGCCCAATACGCGTGCCTGTTTTCTACGCACTCGTATTGCATCGGCCTCTGTGTGCTTTCTTTCCAGCAGGGCGTTTTCACCTACGGATATCTTACGTTCCCACAATCCCCTCTGGGAACCGGATTGCTAAGGAGAAACTCCACAGGTACTTTCCTGATGAAAATCAGCTTGCGAGCCTCCAAGTATTACAGGTATTCTGAAAATCAGATTACTCTGAGCTAAATGAAGATACAGGAATGGGTCTGACCATGAGATGCACTTTGTTCAAAGTTGTTCTAAGTGGAAAGTGCAGCTCAAAAGAGAAAGATAATGATTTCCTCAGAAATTCAAGTACAAAGTCAAATTAAAAAGTTAAGAAAGTCTTCATAAGATAACACGATCTTTAGATGCACAGACTCTTCTAAATTATTAGAAACATTGTGCTCAGAGGAAGGATATTTGCAATGGCTCTTTGCTGATGAAATAGATTTTAAATTGAGAAAGACCAGACCGTTATATTATGAAAAAGGAAATATGGATGATAGCTTCTTAGCTTTTAAAAACTGCATAAATTTATTTTAGCTAGAAACATTAATAAAATTAGAGACAGTAAAATTGACTCGGAGTCTAGAAGCATTAGGGAAAGATTTATCTTCTTATTCACCTTTTATGTCAAAGATAAGGTCATTTCTCGCTTAAAGGCGAATTTTAAAAGCCCAGTGCACGCATTAAATAGGGGAAGCATGAATAAGTCAACCTCGCATGCACCGATGGTATTTTAAAAAGTGCCCAGATGGGCGTGTAAATGCTGAGGCGCGCACATCTCAAAACTGTTCAAAAAAAGGGCGTGGCATGGGCATAGCCTAGGCGTGTCAGGGCCTGGCCAAGAGACGTGCTCGTAAACAATTACCACCCTGGCGCGCACCCGAAGTCCCCTGCCACATAACTTTGTTTCTGCTGTGGATGGCGTGTAAGTTAGAAAAGAAAAATGATCCAGCCATTCTGGAGGGGTTTAAAGGGTCTGGCGTGACGGGGAGTGGGGGACAGGCTATCAAACCAGGAGGGTCTAGAGGACCTAGCTGTTAACCGGGTGAACTAGTGGATAAACTGGTAATGACAACGGCGCGCTCCCCTTTTAAAATGCCCCAGCTTACATGGTAGAACTGGGATTTGTTAGCCCACTTAAAATTTGTAGCACATGTACGCATGGCCAGGCTATTTTATAACATGCATGAATATACGCGTGCAAATTATAAAATGGCCGCGACGGGCACGAGCCGATGTACACGTGCCAACGTCTGCCCGTGCGCCGGTTTGAAAGTTACCCATCTTAATGAATGTTTATCCTCGCTTCGGTTTTCCTCAACAGTCTTGAAAAATTTGAAAAGGAAGTTTTAGCCATGGAATCTGAATCACTACACATTTTGCAAGAACTTAAATTAAATAAAGTGCCAGGTCCCAATGGTTTTATAAATCTGTTGCTGAGCAAACTCTTCAGAACTATCCTTTCTGCTCAAGATTTAACGTCTTCCACGGTAAGGGCCCGAATCAGAATGATCCCAAAAGAAAACAAGGATAAAATGGAGGGCGTTTCGTACCAGTGTATTTCCTTTTTAAACTTAATGTAACAGGCCGAGCTATAGCTTGGCATCTCTAGCCCTTTTTAGGGTCCTAAGATCCCCCTACCAGACAAGAGGAGGCTTCAAAAGTTTGTATCTTCAAGTGGGTTTATTCAGGGAAACAGCTGAGAAACCCCAAAATGCGAAACAATATGCACAGTAAACAAAACAATATGCACACTTATTTTTTTATCTCTTTTGGGGGGGGGGGGGAGGAAGGGGGCCCCTCAGCTACCAATCTTTTCTTTAACCATCACCCTTGGGAAGGGCAATAGAGGACCAGGCTGTTGCCGCGTGGACACTTTCTGTAATTTCTTTACTTTGGGGCAGTCAGGGCCAGTTCGAGTGGCAGCCTCCGGTTGAGCCGGCGGGGGAGGCAGGGTCACCACTACTCAGCTTCCTCATTTTTCTGGGACTTTTTTTTAGGGGCCCAGCAACACTTGAAGGCGATGGAGGTCCCTTGAGGTTGGGGCCACCATTATGTTAAAGGGTCGCTAGGCGCGATCTTTTGCCCTGCAGCGTTTGGCCATGAGACAAAAGAACGCAACATAGAGGTGTGAGGTTTTTTGGAAGGAAGGGCCCCACTATCACAATGACTCAATGTGGCTGCACTACTGAATATCTCGCCAAAGTTAGCTATCTGGCTATCTTTGCAATCCAGCCAGTGGCCAGATATGGACATCCTAGTTGTCATTGCTTCTGTTGCAAATATTTTCACATATCTGTGGTATAGCCAGCACCATAGGGAAAGCAGAGATCATTAGAGTAGTCATGAATTGGAAATTGTCTGTTTCACTTGTCTTTCCTCTCTGTCCCTGGCTCTCTGCCCTTTCAGAGCTTTACTTCCCAAACAATTGCCTACTGCTGATTAAATCTGACTAACAGGCCGATACAGTAAAGTCCGCGGGAGAGGCGCGCGCACCGACCACTCGCCGGTGTGCGCGATTCTGTATTTAAATTAGGCCCAGCGGTAAAAACGGGCAAAAGGAGGCGCTAGGGACACTAGCACGTCCCTAGCGCCTCCTTTTTGACAGGAGCAGCGGCTGTCAGCGGGTTTGACAGCCAACGCTCAATTTTGCTGGCGTCGGTTCTCGAGCCCGCTGACAGCCACGGGCTCGGAAACCGGACGCCGGCAAAATTGAGCGTCCGGTTTTCGGCCTGACAGCTGCGGGCCAAATTCAAATTTATTTTTTTTTTACTTTTTTTACCCTTTGGGACCTCAGACTTAATATCGCTATGATATTAAGTCGGAGGGTGCACAGAAAAGCAGTTTTTACTGCTTTTCTGTGCACTTTCCCGGTGCCGGAAGAAATTAGTGCCGACCTTTGGGTCGGCACTAATTTCTGAAAGTAAAATGTGTGGCTTGGCTGCACATTTTACTTTCTGTATCCCGCGCGCATACCTAATAGGGCCATCAACATGCATTTGCATGTTGAGGGCGCTATTAGGTGCCACGGGTTGGACGCGCATTTTCCTCCCCTTACTGAATAAGGGGTAAGGGAAAACGCGCGTCCAAGAGCAGGCTAACAATGCGCTCTGTCGGAGCGCACTGTACTGTATCGGCCTGACACGTGTGAATATAAATACCCCCATTAACATTTTTTAGCATACCTATCAGCATTGTGGATATTGTATTGTGATACTGGCATTATGCTTTATTTATAAATTATAATGTATAAAGATGTTTCCGTTAATTGTTATGCCATTCTTAGGCATGGCTGGGTACTTAAATTTGTGCTATCTAGGACCCGTTCTACAAAGGTCCACAGCTCTCCTTCAATTACTGATTTGGAGTAAAAGTGAGGAATCTGCGCATGCTTTCACTTTCCAGGTCTGGATGACTTGTCAGTTACGGTTTGTCGTGTGCCTGTTATTGCATTCAGCCCTACCCATCTGGTCCTATGCCAAGGCTGCTGGTCTATTTAAGGGAGGCTGCATGCCAAGACCCATCTCATGCAACGGGACATAACAGTTCGCAGAACAGCCAAGAGTCTCCCAGCAGCCAGAGGAAAGCAGCCTCTTCTAGGTGGGATTAGCTAAACTTCTCAAGATAGAGCTATCATATTTACAAATACAATAAATTCTCAGACTTAAAACTTTTTTTTTTCATTTTAAGGCAATGGTTACCTGATTAAGCTAGATTCTTTCCTGGGTAATAGAGCCTTTTTATCATTAGAAAACCTAATGACTGGATCTCAAACATTTAATTTACTGTAATTAGAATATCCTTTAATAGATGTAATTATTGGTTTTATAATTAGAAACTTTGTAGGTTGGGAAATACTTTGGATTGGATCAGCTTTCAAGATCACACAGGTCCCCTTTTAAGCTCTGTTTACATTTTATATTTGCTGATTTTAAATATTTATAACTATTTGTTCTGTGCATTGTGGCCAAGTTGTTTTGACGAAAGCCCCAAACTCCTCGTGCACTGCTGCTTATGGCGAGAGATTGAATGGAAAGGTGTAGAGATGTCCCTGGTGCAGCACTATATAGGGACAATATTGTCCAGAGTATTCTCCCCTGCTGGCAAGTTTAAGAAGAAAAATATGATATAAATCACAAGCTAAATTGAATATGGTAAGAATAAGTAGTAACTAGTAATTGGCTTGCATATTCTGGAAACCTTAGGCTTAGCTGATTTTGCATTGACCTGATAAAGGCAGCAGAGCTCTTGGATGCCATCAGTAGTGCAATAACATGGTCTCTCCTGCAGATTGTTTGTTGACCTTATTTTCTCTGTATCCAGCTGGACCAAGGCAATCAGACTACTTTCCCCTAGGGAAGGGGTTCTCAACCCAGTCCTTGGGACACACCCAGCCAATCTGGTTTTCAGAATATCCACAACGTGAGATAAATTTGTTTGCACTGTCCCTCAGATGTTATTTGCTTTATAGATGCATTTACACTTTTTTAAAAAACCTTATTTTCAGGAGCTTTTATATAATTTTTGTGCAAAACAGCAATTGACTTGCTGCTGTTCTTTTTAATTGATGAGTTTTGTGGTGTTTTTCCCTACCATGTGTGCCTATTTCTCGGCTGCATTGTTCATCAAAGTTAGTCTGATACCAGCATCTTCCTTTTTTGATAACCACCCTCCAAACCTTTCCAAATGCCCATTAGAAGCGAACTGAATTAAGGGACCACCCTGAAAAGTGCCCTGCCGCAGCGAGCAATGAAAAACCTGAAATCCATTACCCAAACACTACAGCGTACAAGCATAGGACCACATGGATCACTGGCTTACAGCTCCAGTACCAATGATACACCTCATTCAATGCACAAAAATGTCCCTAAAGAGTGTATATAAAGGGGATTAAACACATCTTCTGATATTGTAAATCTGTAACCACCACAGATTTACATTATCCGAGCCACAAAGAACTCTTGAGCTCCTAATGGGCTATTCTCTGAATTCTCAGTATTTGTACTGCGTGGGCTTTTTTCATTTTCAATATTTGGTGGGAATTCTGCATATTAGTAAATATACAGATATTAATATCATATGGAAAAGAGCCTTCTCTATATAACCAGCAATCAAGAGGGTTGCATTAACATGTAAACCCTCGTTATTTTATTTTAATTTGCAGAGAATTAAAAAAATTCTGCTAGTGGATTTTTATTTTTAAATATACAAAACAGAAAAACATGCAAACAAAAATGCAATGAATCTCCTGGAGTCAAGAAATAATGAGACTCGGCTGAGACACGAGAACCTCCGAATTCTCCGCAGTAACAGACACAAGTTTAGTGCTCGACAAAAGTGCACTCTGGGCAAGGGCCGACCCCCTTCACTTTTGGGCTCACAGACTCATAGACGGTGATCCATATGGGCCGCATGACACCCGAAGCGGCCAGCTGTCTTGCCTACCACTGGTGACAGCCCTGACGAGCAGAACAAGACGTCTGCCCCGTTCTAATTGCCTGTGACATGAGCTCTTCAGGTGCAATGCTAAGTCCCAAAAAATTCAAACCCCAACATAATAGAGCTCAATGGATTTATTGTGTAAATCTGCTGAAACCAGTGTTCCCACTCCCGGACCTTGTGTTATAAAGAGCAGCGTAGCCTTAACTCTTTACTGCATTGCAGAGGGTCCTTGGGGACTGTCCAGGACACTGGGAACTGACTTTGTAAAGCTGGATGACCACTATAGAGATGGCTTTTTTTTTTGTTTATTTTGTCTTTAGATTCCTTGCAGAAATGAAGAATTCCATCATCTCGCTCACTCTCATCATCACCTGTAAGTGCATTCAAGCAGTTGTAAATGTGTATTGATGACTATTGCCATCACTGCTTCAGGTTTAGTCTCCTAGTAAGAATTTAATAAAGTGTAAAGTTACAATGTTAAATAAAAGTTAATTACAAGGTTAAATAAGAATTATTTACAATGTTAAATAAGACTATATTGATGTTATAATGTAAAACAGGAAGCCCCTACTTCTTGAGTACAGTTACAATGTAAACCGATGTGATCTTCCATATTGAACACTGGTATATAAAAACTAATAAATAAAATAAATAAATATAGTGTTATTGGTGTTTAACAGAGGCTTCTAGTTTTAGATTTTAACTAATAAATACCAATAGCCTCCTCCCCAATTCAAAAAAAAGATGAACTCTGGGGGAAAGACCAATGCGTCCAATATTCTCTCACCCTTCCTTGCCTGCCTGGGACCCTCTGGGGTTGCCACCTGCTGTGCTCCTCCCATCTCAGGTACTTCCAAAGGTGAGCAGTGGAGCTATTGGTAAGAGGGCAGAATGAGCAAAGGAAGGGGGGCGGATGAAAAGGAAGTTGTGGGGATGAGGGTGAAGAAGGATGAGCTAGAGAGAGAGAGAGTGGTGAGGATAGTTAACACTGGGGAGAGAGAGAGAATGAAGGGATGGGCTGCTGGCAGGGGAATACCCCCTAAAACAGCAGGTCTTGTATCCGCATAAAACCCCGAGAGAGCTGAAATATAAACTCTACCTACCTAAAACCAGAAGCTCTGGGTTCATATCAATGCCATTCTCGGCAAGGTGATGGAGGAGCTAAGGGCCAGCAGCATTTGTGAGAATAGAAGGAGAATGCTCGCTCCCGGCTGGGACCTGCTCCTTGCAGTCTCATCAAGGGACCAGGCAAACATTTTTAGGTGACTTTTCAAAGGAGTTATGTGATTAAATGTAACATACCATCGACGCAATTTTCAAAAGCAAAGTGCATTTACATGCATAAAACCCAATAAGTGCTTTTGAAAATCAGGCCCTTTGTGTTTTGTTTAGCTTTTCTTTTTTGGGGGGGAGGGGAGTTTGTTTTTTTTTTGTTTTGTGTTTAGGTCAGAGGAAAGTAAAATAGCGCGTGGATGGGTGGTTTTAGGCTGTATGTGCGCTATTTTGCCTCCACTTGGCTGCTCACGCAAGCAGCAGGTGCAACCTATGGAAACGGCTCTTAACGCACTGGGGCTGATTATTAAAAAAGAAAGGAGGAGAGCTCGTGTCTCTTTGACCAATGTGTATAAAGCATGCGTCTTAAAAGCGCCGTGTAACTTGAGATCACCTCCCCTAGATTACTCCTGGCTCTGTATGCTGGCTGTTTCCTCAGCTCCGTGAGGGAGGCAGAGATTGCACTAAACATTTGGGAGGGGTAACGTTTCCAACTGCCCACACTGGGGCTGATATCAGTGCATTTCTCACCATTTTTTTTTTCCCCAGCAAAACTCCCCACCTCCTAAAATTCAAAAGTGTGCGTGTAAGTAGAAGCCCCTTCCCAACTTCAGCGCCAGGAATGCCCTCTGCTCGCCTCTGCCAAAGTTAAACGCGAAGCAATTTTGTAAAAACCCTCTTCGGAAGGTAAAGCACTGTTTTACCCATGGGAACGATCCCCCTTATGAACAGCTCTCACCAATAGGGGCTCAATGGGTCAAAGGCAAGACGGGGGCGGGGAGGGTGATGCTCTCGGCAACGTTTCCCGTCAGTGCTTTTCTCCTTATCTCAGGTGTGATCGTGGCACACGGCAGCCTTCTCGAGTTTCAGACGATGATTAAACTAATGACTGGGAAAAGCGCCATACCAAGTTATTCTTCGTACGGATGCTACTGCGGAATCGGCGGACGTGGAACGCCAAAGGATCCGACAGACCGGTAAGTTGTTACCTGATTGTTACCTCATCTCTGCTTGACCTACTATAGCTGTTCAGCGGTCAACAAAACGAGAGGACAGGAGAAAATACAAAAGGGCATCACATGGAGAGGGTGCATTGAGATACTGAGAATCTTGCAGCAAGGTTACAGCCTTCAATTCATTACCCTTTGACAGCCATTCAGCAGTGTATGCAGTCTCACTGCAACAGACAGATGTTCACGACCCAGCTGATATCATCTGGAATCCTCTCCTCTTTCCCAGAGATCTCCCATTCAAAGCAGAACTGGGACACAGTGTTGGAACATTATAGAGCATGGGGGCATCTCTAAAATTGCCCCATTGGTTGGCACACCCTGTATTCCTGATACCGTGTGAGAGCATACTACCTAACGATAGATTTCTGTCTGATTGCAGGACAGGGGGTAATTAGCTCCTAGTATGGGAGGCTCTTGTGAGATGCAGGCGACGTCCAGCTATGAACTTTAAGGTGAATTTTAAAAGCCTTATGCATGCTGAAGTCGAGAGATACACACAGAAGTCGGGCCGGCGCCGCATGTATCTCCCGGTGTGTACATAAACTGGTCAGTTTTCAAAGGCTTGCGTGCGCCAAAACCAGATGATACGCGCCTGACTCAAACCCGCGTGCGCCGCGTAGATTTTAAAAGGCCCTCGGCCATGCGCATATCTCCTGGTGCGTGCGTAAACACGGTTTTCTGTAAAAGGGGTGGGGCATGGGCGTGGTCTGGGTGAAGCAAGGGCAAGACAGGAGCGGGCTGGGTCTGTAGCATGAATCCAGTGTGTAAGTATTTACACGCACAAGTGCACGCCGGGGTCCCCGACCGTGTAACTTTACTTCTGTTATGGACAACGTGTAAGTCATGTAACAAAGAAACAAATACACTAGTTAGTGGGGTATTAAGGGTCGGGGGCAATAGGGTAAAAGGGAGGCAAGTTATCTAGGGAGTTTAGGAAGTCCTCTCCTTTACTGGGGTGAACTGAGAGCAAACTGGCCGTACATACCTACCGAAATTCCCCCCTTTACACGCTTGAGATGGCATTCGCATGCACATACGCACATCAATATAAAATCGTGCACACGCGGATAGCCGATTCTATGATACGCACACATATATGCCACAGAAGGCCAGGCTTGGTGAGATCTGGAATACTATACCTAGTTCTGGAGTCCACATCACCAGAAGGACATAGAGCAGAGGCAGGTCAAGTGGGGGCTACCAAACTGTGCTGAGTCTATTTGTGCCATAACCCATATCAGATGAGAAGAGGAGTGAGAAGATAGATATGATAGAGACATTAAAATATCTGAGGTATAAATAATGCACAAGAGGCAACCATTTTTCAATAGAAATTAAGTTCCAGATGATATACATACCTGAAACATTTGATTTCCAGAAACCCTGGGAATGTTGTGGATTATCTGGGGAAGGGGAGAGGGGGAAGGGGAATCAGGAACAGTGAGTTCCTCCTGGCATATAAAAACACACTCTAACACACTCACATGTTCTCTCTCTCTCTCACTTTTACTCCTCTTATTCTCCCACATATAAACTCTCGCTCACTCACATGCTCATTCTCACTCACATATACACCTACTCGCACACACATGCGCACTCCCACACACACACACACTCAAGCCAGTTCACAACCCCACTCATGCACACACTAACCCATTCATGTTCCCTCTCTCCTCAGCCCCCTAACCCATCAATGGCAGAAGTCTCCTTCAGGCCCACATGGCTGACGGTGTTCCTCCTATTGCTGACAGCTGCATGGGTCGACACTTCCCCCTGCTCCTTCTGCTGGAAGACACGAACACTGCTGCTACTTCCAGCTGTTTGGGCCCACGTTAATAGGCTGCTACTTGTGGCAGATGGGACTCCTCCTCCCCTCTCAGCCACAGGCCAACGCTCCTCGTTCTGCGAGTCTTGGTAACTTCCTCTTCTGGGAGTTTTCCTGGGTTTTCTGGAGACCCAGCAATTCCTTTGGAATGCAGGAGTCGCTGGGCCAAATCGGGAGCCTCCAAAATATGATGATCCTTGTACTTGAGAGTAATGTAAAGACATATTTCCTCATAAAGTGGGTGGTAAATGAATGGAGCATCCTCCTGGTAAAGGTGGTGAAGGGAAAAAAATTCAAGATTAGAGTATCCTTGGTGGGGAGAGGTGAAGGTAAAGCCAGAAATCAAATAAGATTTGCAGAGTTAGTTGGTTAGGAAAATGAACAGATGAGATGGACCTTGCACTCTTTATCTGCTGCCTTATTCTATGAGCCTAAGTGCAAGATGGATTTCAGGTTTTCATTGCTGAAGGCAGGGAATTCACGACTCAGACAAGAAATAGGTAGGGATCTTCATTTTCAATTTTTATTTCATTTTTCCTGGGAATTTCAATGCTATAATAAAAAAAAAGAATCAGTGGAAAAATGACTTTTCCACTCATTGTTCTCTTGTGTGTGGGGGTTTTTTTTTGTTACCAGGAAAATCACCAGGAAAAATTAAATAAAAACTGAAAAGGAAGGTCCCTAGACATAGGACTGGGTAATTTTAAGTGGCCTGCGTAGCACTGCCAGGTACCCACAGACTTCAGGCCCTATTTCCAAAGTGGATTTCTGCGGGTAAACTTTGCAGGTGTGCGTGGAAGCTGGTGCACGTAAACGAGAGCGGGTGTAGCTATGGGCATGTGGATTGCATGTACGCTTTTGAACATCACCACCACCACACCAGAATGCCTTACTATGTACGTAAAAGCCATGCACCCAGCAATGATTGTCAAACGTGGATCTGTGCACGGAAACTGGGGCTTCTGTATGTAATTCCTTTTGAAAATTACCCCCTTGGTGGGGAGGGGGTAATTTTATACCAATTAAATAATCCACCTATTAGGATGTTGCCATCAAATATTATATGAATATGAACTTGAATTAATCAGTGGAGACCTTCATATTGTAATCCGCCAATACTATTACAGCAAACATATGCACTTATTATGATGGTGTGCATAATTATGGAACTCTTTCAATTTTTCATATAATTTTTTATTATTGCACATAAAATAGCATGGTCTTATCTTGTTTCTTGTTATTCTTTACAAATAATAGCCCAATAACCAGTCCAATTGCCCTACGCCGATAAGCGTTTTGAGAAGCATACGGCGTCTCTGCTTCAAGGGAATATTCTTCCTTATTTGGGGATAGTTTTATGATATAGCACATAAAAATGTCAGGAAATGTACACAGAGGTTACAACAACTTGCAAACACTTGCGCGCATACATCCACGCTCATAATTATCCTTCCAAACCTAACCCACACACACACTTACAGCTGCTAAAACATCTACTCAGATTTTCCATGAAAACTTGTGCCTATCACTTTTTTAAATCCACAAGTATGTGTGCAAGTGCAAACCCCTCGCCATCTCCACCCCCGGGGAATGCGTCCGCTCAGTCCAGGTAAACTTCCAAACATGTATGACATGCGCGCGTAGGTTTCCCTGCAGTTTTGTAAGAGGTTATTTCTGCACGTGAAACCCTGTCGGGCCCTGAAGTCCCTTTGAGAATTGCCCTCCTAGAGAGAGTAAATTACCAGCATAGATGACTCATTAGGAAATTGCCCAGCCGATACGTGGGTACACTTACGCATGGATGTGCTGCCCGCGCATACGTTTCCCTGGACTGGCCCCAGGCATTCCTGCAGGCGAAGCCGGGGAGAGACTGGGACTTCCGTGCATGCTTTTGAATTTTCAAAAGAACGAATGCAAACTTCCTCAAAACAATTCCCACGCACAAATTAGCAGGTGCAACGGTGTGTGGGTAGCTTTGCTGGGATTCATTTTCAAAGTGAATATTGGCACCTGCGTTTCCTTTGAAAATCGGGGCAACTTATGCACGGATTTGCTGGGGTGTTTTTTTTTATTTTTTTACACGGGATGTTACAAAATGACCCAGTTGTCCGTCTATATTACGAAATTACGTTACCATCAAATGATTCCATTATCATCGTGTGAGAGTTGAACAACATCTATATGCCCAGAGATATCCGCTTAGAGGAGAGACTTAATCTTAATGGCACAATTCAATGGCTCTTTTGAGGGAGTTTAAGGCTTTAGCATGGATTCTGATGAGCGGCCTTTTGTTTTATCCTCTCTGTTCCCCTACCCCCAAGCTCTTACAGGCACATGCATGCACACACCTTCTGTGTTTGAAGACTGCGCTGGATGCCCCGCAGTGACTGTTCAAGCTGCGCTTGCATCAGGCAGCAGGTATCCCCGTGAGAGCAGCACATCCGGGTATCCTCGCTGTCAGAGGCTTTCACCTCAGCACTCTCCCTTTCCTGACCGGCGCAGAGTAAGAGACCCTAAGTTGGCAATCAAGCCCAAGTTTCTGCCTTGACTCAGGGTGTGTCTTTTTGATTTTTCCCCGAAGATGCTGCCTTAGCCACGACTGCTGCTATTACAGACTGGAAAGGCGCGGCTGCAGGCCCAAGACGGACACGTATAGATTCGTTTACAGAAGAGGAATCGTCCTCTGCGGTAAGTGGGGAAACTGCTGCCGGGGTTAAATCCACCTGAGGTCTGGCCGCCTTTCCCTGGGTTCTTCAGGCACAGGAAGGGCAATTTGCAAAGCCGCCCACCTGGGTAACTAGCTAACTGCCCTGGCGGAATATACCCCTCCTCCTCTCCCTGGGTAAAAGTATGTGTGGGTTTCCATAATGAGGAGAAAACGAGGCACCATCCTCAGGCACGTTCAGGTAGCAGGCGTATACAGTGCGCGGGCCTTTGCTTTTTCAAATGTACACGTGCCATTTTAACCTCCACCCCTCCCCTCCCCAAACACACACACACAGATCGGCAGCCAACACAAAAAGCAGGTGCAAATAGCATGAGAAATGGCCCCACTTGTTTCTCTTTGCAAGTAACTACAAGTGAGTGTATTGCACATATCCAATGGCACCCGGGCCTTGCAACCAGGCAATCTGCCTGGAAATGCCTCTCCTTATAATTCCTATTCTTATATCAGAAACTCCTAAACTGGAGACCACCCCACCTCCCCTTTTCTCAGTTTGTTTTACTGTGATTGGTTGAGATCACCTTTCCCCTTCTCTCATTCCTTCTCCTTACAAAATGGTGCCTGGGAGGGTCATTGTCCAAGCTCGTTATATGGGTTTACCTTTGAAAATGGACATTCAGGCCTGCGGGAAATTATTTATCGAACTTCATAAACCAACTAATCCCAATTAGTCTCCAGGCGGTTAACAAATGAAAAATTACGGCATCAACATGTTTAATTACATAAATTTTAATCTCAACACCGCCCCCACTACTATAAAATACTTTTAAACATAGCCACCCAAATACATTAAAAAAATTACTCATCCCTCAGTTTGCTTCAATTTTCTCCTACCATCAGAAGGAGATTAATCTCCCATCAATCTCCTAATCAAGCAATAAAAATAAATGCCCACCCCCGCAATTCCCCTCCATGGTCTGTTGTGCAAGCCCCGAGGCCATTCTCAAAACTGCGCCCTTAGCGCCCCCGACCTAACCCTGTTATTGCATGAGGCCTGCCTGTTTGTGGCTTGTGGGCAGTCTGATTGATATTTATAAGACATGATGGTGTTCTGATTGGACGGAGACCTTGCCAATAATGTCCACACATATTAATGCGTTGCAGACCAAGGCTTCTGTGTACAAAGTAGGATCTTGTGCTGAAGCAAAAGCATCTTGCAAGACTTGACACCAACTCTGTTGCGTAAACTCTGAAAGTCTGCTTCTCTCCCCACACAGGCGCATGGTCTTCGTGCCAAACAGCCATTTGTGAATGCGACAAGGCAGCTACCACCTGCTTCAGAAGAAATCTCGGAAGCTACAGGCTTCGTTATACGTACTACCCAAATGCACTGTGTACGGGAGACGCTTCATGCTGAATAAGAGGTGGCCTTTTGCTGAGAGCTAATTTGCATTGCTTGTTTGGGACCTGGCATTTAAAGAGAATTTGGCGATTCCATGGGACTGAGTGAGAGCACAGTAGTCCTTTGTCTTTTCCCACTGTGCAATTTCTAACTTCCTCTTTTTAGTGGTGTACTACCTGTACATGGATTAAGACATCTACTAGCAAATTATATAGCTTTTTTAGAAAGAGTAATCTATGTAGTAATGTCATCAACAGCCTGGAATCAGAAGGGGCGTGAAGTTCATAATCTAATAATTCAGGTACTGGGATGCTACTGAGACTGGATTTCATCTTCACTGCATTCATTATTTTAGCACCAAAATGAGATTGGTGAAAATAATTACTATCCAGGAAGCATATCAGAGAGGCCTGAGTATTTCATGAAAACCACAATTTAACAGTTAGGGGGCCTGAAGAAGGAGCCCATATGTTTTTCCCTAACTCATGTCCACAACATCTGTTTTGTTGGGGGCTGATGAAAGGTTTCACAGTCTTTTCTAATTGCCAAGGAACCGATCCCACCAGAGCCTTTCCTGAGCCAAAACGATAGCTCTTAGATCACGAACATCTGGATAAAATCCTCATGTATGATCTGTCTTCCAGGGCTAAATTGCAAAGCTTTACAGCCCTTACATGCTCTTCTTGGGTTTTGATTTGCTTCTCCATTGGGAGTCAAATTAGGCTAGCGAGATCACAGATTACATGTACTAACCTCTCCTGACTCTATATTTTAATTTTTAGAGCTGTTTACGGTAGTTATGTGCTCCCAATGGTGTTCTGTATGCATTATCTTGGTTTGCAGTCTTTTGCTTCTGTGTGGTTACTGCCTGCATCCATGGTATTATGTGGCTGGTACACTGTCGAATATGCCTTGGTGAAAGCTTGTAGATATTGGCTTCAGCTCTGGAATTGCTAAACTTGTCTAGGTCCATATTCAAAAGCATTTAGCCGGATAACTGAGATGTTAATCACCTAAATGAATAATTGGCCACAAAGGGGGCTAGAATTTAGCCGGATAAGTTTTGGGCATTCCAGGGGCATCACTGGGAGAAGTTGAGTTAGCCAGCTATATTAACTGGCTAACTCCAATATTCAGAGTTAGTCGGATGACTTAGCTGACTAAGTCTGCTCGAGTCAAAGAGCTGTCCTAAGGTTAGCCGGCTATAGTTAGCTGACTATATTCAATAGTGTGGCTGCACCATTGAATAGACCTTCAAAGTTTGCTATCTGGGCTGTGTCTGAATATGGACCTCATCTTTACTATGTTTAAACTAAACTCATGGACTTGCTGGATAGCTGCTTGATATGACTCAGGATGTCTATGCAGTTTGTATTGTCATATATCCTACAATAAAAGATATATAATAAAGATAACTTGACATCAATAGTTGAGTTGTTAGTGATCTGCTGTATCAATGTCTCACATATTGACTGGAGCAGTTATAGTAATTATCAAAGAGCTGAAAGAATTATGCAGTTTCTGGCAACACATGGCTTACTCTTCAGGGATTTGTAAATATTTTCTCTTGCCATTTTTCCTAATACAGACACTGACCTATCATCCAACCCCTCTTGGGACCTGAGTGTTAACCCTATGCCAAGGGGTCACCTTTCCAGCCTTGGCGAGCACTTGAAAAAACTCCTCCAAGGTGGGATATGATCTCTCCTGGGCTGTGAACTGGATATCATGCAGAGCCAAACTGGACTGGACCCTCTCAACCAAAAAAAAAAAAATTTCCACTCCCAAGAATGTGCTCCAAACAAAAAGACAGATTAAGTGTGTAAATCTTCCAGTAGTCACAACTAAAACAGCGCCAAAGCGAAAACAACACTCTCTACATGAGATCAAAAGAAAACTCACAATTCACTTGATAAATCCATTCTTCGGCCTACCTAGGCACTCTCTAAACACTCTGCTTTAGATATTCACTATTATCCTGATCAGCTCAAGGAAGATTCACCTCTTTTTCTCTTAGAAATGTAATCCTCTTAGCCTTGTGGCAAGTTCCAGTCAGGCACAATTATCTCCTAATCCTGCCGGTTCCCTCCTCAGTTAAAAAAAAAACCTCTTCTTAAATTTCTCTTTCAGGTTCATCTCCACTCTACTTCTCCCTCAGGCTGCCTGAGAGTATCCCCACTTGATCTCTATTTCTCTCATGCTGAAATCCCTGGACAGGATAACAGCTACATCCTTCTTGTTGCTCTGTTACTCTGGAGAAGCCCCAGCCCTAAAGCGAAGGGGGGTTATATTCTCCTCTGGAGCCCTTACCCCTACGAGGAACTCTCTCCCTCTGGAACTTTCCCATTACACAGAATATTACAATGTCCATTGACCTTCAAAGGGAAAGATCAGATATTTTAACACATAATTTCTCCATGTCTTAGTGGCCCAGGAGGATGATGAGTCAGATGAACTGAACCAAATCACTGTGAACCTGGAAGATGTAGTAGGCCAGATTGACAAACTAAAGAGTAGCAAATCACCTGGACCAGATGGTATGCATCCCAGGCTTCTAAAGGAACTAAAAAATGAAATTTCAGATGTTAGTTAAAATTTGTAACATATCATTAAAATTATTCATTGTACCTGAAGACTGGAGGGTGCCCAATGTAGCCCCAATATTTAAAAAGGGCTCCAGGGGTGATCTGGGAAACTATAGACCAGTGAGCCTGAGTTCAGTGCGGGGAAAACTAGTGGAAACTATTCTAAAGATCAAAATCACAGAGTATATGGAAAGACATGGTTTAATGGAACACAGTCAGCATGGATTTACGCAAGGGAAGTTTTGCCTCACAAATCTGCTTCATTTTTTTTGAAGGGATTAATAAACATGTGGATAAAGGTGAACTGGTAGATGTGGTGTATTTGGATTTTCAGAAGGCATTTAACAAAGTCCCTCATGAGAGGCTTCTAAGAAAACTAATAAGCCATGGGATAGGAGGCGATGTCCTTTCATGGATTACAAACTGGCTAAAAGACAGGAAACAGAGAGTAGGATTAAATGGTCAATTTTCTCAGTGGAAAAGGGTAATCAGTGGAGTGCCTCAGGGATCTGTATTTGGACCGGTGCTTTTCAATATATTTATAAATGATCTGGAAAGGAATATGACGAATGAAGTTATCAGATTTGCAGATGATACAAAATTATTCAGAGTAGTTGTATCAAAGCAGATTGTGATAAATTGCAAGAGGACATTGCGAAGTTGGAAGATTGGGCATCCAAATAGCAGATGAAATTTAATGTGGATAAGTGCAAAGTGTTGCATATTGGGAAAAATAACCCAAGCAGAAGTTACACAACTTTAGGTTACATATTAGGAGCTACCACCCAGGAAAAAGATCTAGGCATCATAGTGGATAATACATTAAAATCGTCGGCTCAGTGTGCTGCAGCAGTCAAAAAAGCAAACAGAATGTTCGGAATTATTAAGAAGGGAATGGTGAATAAAATGGAAAATGTCATAATGCCTCTGTATCGCTCCATGGTGAGACCGCACCTTGAATACTTTGCACAATTCTGGTTGCTGCATCTCAAAAAAGATATAGTTGTACTGGAGAAGGTACAGAGAAGGGCAACCAAAATGATAAAGGGGATGGAACAGCTCCCCTATGAGGAAAGGCTAAAGAGGTTAAGGCTGTTCAGCTTGGAGAAGAGACGGCTGAGGGGGGATATGATAGAGGTCTTTAAGATCATGAGAGGTCTTGAACGAGTAGATGTGAATCTTATTTACACTTTCAGATAATAGAAGGACTAGGAGGCACTCATGAAATTAGCATATAGCACATTTAAAATTAATTGGAGAAAATTCTTTTTCACTCAACACACAATTAAGCTCTGGAATTTGTTGCCAGAGGATGTGGTTAGTGCAGTTAGTGTAGCTGGGTTTAAAAAAGGTTTGGATAAGCTCTTGGAGGAGAAGTCCATTAATGTTATTAATCATGTTGACTTAGGGAATAGCCACTGCTATTAATTGCATCAGTGGCATGGGATCTTCTTAGTGTTTGGGTAATTGTCAGGTTCTTATGGCCTGGATTGGCCTCTGTTGGAAACAGGATGCTGGGCTTGATGGAGCCTTGGTCTGACCCAGTATGGCAATTTCTTATGAGAAAGGCCATATGAGCGAGGTCAGATAATTGCAAGTGTTGGATATCTAGTCATCCCCTGGAAGGAGTGGCATTACATGTCAATGGTAGTGGGGGTTGTGGGGAGGAGAAAAGTGGTGGCAACAGAGGCAGCCTCTGAAGTTCAAACGACTTTTGGGCAACAGAGGGGCAGAGTTGTAACAAGAGAGCGTGACAGGGAGGGGGAAGGAGGCAGTGACAGCAGAGGCCGTGGTCAAAAGAAAGGTTGTGGGTGAGAACCTGAGATTTGGGGTGCAGGAAGGCGGTGGCCTCTGTGGTCAGAGGCAGTTGGTCACAAGAGGTGCATCCCTCCCGCAAGTCAGCTGCCTTGTTTGGACCTCAAAGTCGCTTATCTGGACTTTTTCATTTATTACCTGGCTTTGGGGTGTCCATCACTGAAATGCTGATTTGGACTAGTCAGACACTTGGCAGTGAAATTCTAGGTAAATGACTGCATAACAGAGATTCTAATGGGAAAGCCGGAGATCGGCTGGGTCTGTGGCCCTGGACCAGAAGTATGGTTGGGCACACACCAGATGGGATAATGGTTCTTAGCTGCTGTCGTACTCTAGGACAGTAACAGGAACAGGGTTAGGAGGATGCAGTATTGCAAGCAGCCCACCCTTCACTACCCCAGCAGCAAAGGCAAGAGCAGAGGTAAAGAATAAAAAATGCAGAGGCAAAAAAAAAAAAACCATGACCTGGGAGGGGCAGCCAGATGGGCTACAACCACCCAGAAACCTGCCAGGGTCAGTGCCGGGAAGCTGGAGGCTGGGGGCGGCAGGCAGGGGGCATCGTGAGCACCGGGCCCATGGAGCCCGTGCCCCGAGCCTCAGAGAAACCCTCCCCCCAGCATCTTCCCTGCAGCCCGCTCTGTTGCTGCCTCCGGTTTCACCCACAGCTGCGGGCCCAGCCTTAGGGACAGACTCCAAAGAAGAACGTGGGGGAGGCGCACGCAGAAGAAGAGGGAGAGGGAACATGCCAGAGAGAAGAGTTAAAGAGAGCAAAGAGGAAAGAAAGCGTGTGTGGGGGGGGAGGGTTCAGAATACAACTTGGGTGTTTTTTATTGCTTCATTTTTCTTTTTACCTTTCACTAGTGAACATGGGATTTGATGAGCTATTTCTCAAACCAGGGACGAAGGATGTTAGGAAATGCACCTTGGGGGTTGCTGCAAGCTTCCAACAGAACTTACAGAGCCGCGGCTCTCGTCTCTACAAGGTTTCCCAACCTCTTGTGCAAGGCGACCCTGCAGGGCACCCCCGGGCAGGAAGAATTGGGCCGCAAGACCGTGGAGCGCTCTAATGCAGGCGTCCCATTCTCGCATCAGAACCAGAGTCACAAAGCAACCCGTCAGAACAGAACCCGAGCTCAAGCATACAGCAAAAAGAAAAACGTGGTGGATAAACCACGCACAGGGGAATCTTTTTTTCATCAGATTAATCCCAGAAAATTCATTGTCATGAGATAACCATTACCTCAGTAGTCCAAAGAATACCAACAACATGCACCAGGTGAACAGGGGTTTGGGGTATTTTGTTGTAATATATTTTTTTTTTTACCTGATTATTAAGTAAATTTTCAAAGGCCTGCGCACGCAAATACCTGGGTTTTACCTGCGTGGCTGGGCCTTGCGCATGCTGTGCGCATTTGTGTAACGGGCCCAGCCACACGCGTAAACTCCAACACGCGCACAAGTGCCGGGCCTCTCCAAAGGGGGGGGGGGGGGGTGTGACGGGACAGCGCATAGCTACTAAAATCCCCCCCACCCCAACTTATGCTCGTGTATAGCCAATTTTATAACACACATGAGTATTTTACCAAATTTTAGAATTACCGCACCACATCCCTCCCGCACACAGCTTCCGCTCCCTCCACCCCCCCCCCCCCCCCCAAGCAGGAAGATTGGTGGGTCTTATGACCTGAACATAGCAGGAGGCCTTCAGGCCATGGTGGAGCTCATCCCACCATGGCCTGAAGACAACAGGAGGCCATGATATGTATGAGCTTGTGTGAATGAGTGAAAGCCTGTTTGTGTGTGCATGTGTGTGTGTGAGATCCTATGTGTGTGTGTGTGTGTGTGTGTGTGTCTGCATGAGAGCCTGTGTGTGTGTGTATATGAAATGGTGTGAGGATGTGTGTGTGTATGAGAGGATGCCTGTGTGTATATGAGACAGTGAGTGTATAGAAGAGTGTGTGTGTGTGTGTGTGTCTGTGTGAGAGCCTGTGTGTGTGTATGTGTGTGTGTATGAAATGGTGTGAGGATGTGTGTGTTTATGAAAGGATACCTGTGTGTATATGAGACAGTGAGTGTATAGAAAAGTGTATGAGTGTGTGTGCCTGTGTATATATATATGAGAGGGTGCCTGTGTGCAGGGGTGGGGGGTAAAAGAGAGGAAGCTTGTGTGTGTGTGCGCCTGGGTGAGGCAGGCATCGTGTGTGAGAGATACAAAGGAAGCAAGTATGTGGGAGAGAGACGGAGGAAATGTGTGTGTCTGTCTTTTTCACACACACACTCAGGCTCCCTCTGTCTCTCACCAAACGTGTATGTGTGAGAGACAGAGGGAGCATATTTTGTTTGTGTCTGTGTGTGTGTGTACCCCTAGTTCACAACAATCTCAGGGTGACAGGTATGGAGCGTGGGGGATTTTTAAAATCCTTATTAGTTTTAATTACTGGGTGTTATTTAATGTCTGATGACCAGATATTATAAATTTAATTAGAAAATGATGTTGCTCTGAATCTCAGTTAGGTGATTTGTGATTTTCCAGGAGATTGTATGTGTGAATGCATGGTATGTATTACTGTGTGTTTTTTCATTTTTATGTGGCAAAGTTTTACTGTAATATCTGTGACACATTAGTATATATTGAAAATTTGTATACACTATGGAAATAGATATGTAAAACATGGAAACTAATTTGTATTAAAACTGATAGACAGTACAATAAAAATGTTAAAGTTATCTTTTCAAGAGTTTACTGAAGTTGACTATAGGCTTACCCTTCTGGCTGTTGTAGTATGACAGAGACATACCTAGTGTGCAAGAAGCAAACAATTTTAAGAGGAAAGAAACTTCTAGAAGTCATGATATTAGATTCCAAGGCAGTAGACTCAAGAGTAATACTAGGAAATATTTCTTTGCAGAAAGGGTGCTGAAAGCATGGCATGGCCTTCCCAGAGGAGACAGCGTAGGCAAAAGCATTAATGGAATTCAAGGAGGTCTGCATTAAGCTCAGAAGATCCTTAGTTGCAAAGAAGTGAAGAGAAAGCCGGAGATCAACCGTAGTCTATGGTGCTGAAGAAGGAAGCCGATGGGCAGAGTACATGGACCTTATGGTTCTTTATATGTTGTCAGATTTTCTTTTTTTGTTTTAATTTGAATTTTTGGATCAATTTGCAATCAAGCAAGGAGTTGTATTAGAAAATACAGTTTTTAAATGTATTTATATTCCGCCTTTGGTGACACCTCAAAAGGGATTACATTCAGGTACTGTGGGTCTCTCCTTACCACAGATTGCAACAAGTCTACAAAAAAAAAAACCCCAAAAAAACAGAGGGGCATAAGAAAAGGAATAAGAAAACATTAATTGAACCTCCCTTCCTCCAGTCAGACAACCATAGAAATGAGGTTTACAGCATATTCCTTGTTACTGAATAGGAACCATTTGTGTGACAGTTTTCTTATGAATTTGCATAACCAGTACCTTAGCAAGAAATCCTTCCTATATTAACTGGCTGCAGGGCACATTAGTTGGCAGGGAAGCCCTGGAATTTACAAGGCGTGGATCCCTTTTTCAGTAATGAGATCAGTTTCATAATTCTGTTGAATGGACCAGCATTTAAAGGGGGTTCCACCGGTTTATCTTGTTTATACCTCAGCTGATGACACACTCTGTAAAGAGGAAAGCAAACAAATTATCCTTGGTAGCACAATGCAGCGCGCTATTGACATATCAAGGGATGATATGTGTAACACGCGCCTGACGTGGTAGGTGGGAATGAACCGGTGATCTCTTCAGGGCAGGACAGCTGGCGACAGACAGCATCTCGCACCTGAGCAGGAGACCCATGGTTCCCTGGCCCAGCGTCACCGACGCTGACCGATCCAGGAGGATGCGCCTAGTTGGGTGAGGTTAACTAAGCATTCTTTTTCTTCACTTAAGTCTTTCATTGACTTCACAAAAGAATATAAGGAGAAATGTGGCAGTATGATATGTGAAATAATGCTGCAGAGAAAACCTATGAGAAAGGAGGGAAGGAATTCTTGCCATTCATGCAATGAAGTAATAGGGCTTATTGTTGCAAATAATATTGATGCTCATGCAGTTGGGTTCATGGTAGACCAGTCCCCAATACCGAGCCAAAGTAATGGTATCGACTGTCAAGTAAATGGCGACTGGCAGTAATATCAGCAGGCAAGAAGACTATTAGAAAATGAAATAAGCAACTGTGAAAATGCTTTATTTTGAAAAATTGAAACTATATTTTGACACCATCTTATCAGTGGTGAGGGTCAAATAATCCTAACTAAATTTTGCCGCCTATTGGCCTGTGTAAATTTTTCATTTTTCAATAAACCATCCAGGATCTGCAAAATCAAATGCTACCTATTATAGAAGAAGAATTATTAGAAAGGGAATGGTGAATAAAACGGAAAATGTCATAATGCCTCTGTATCGCTCCATGGTGAGACCGCACCTTGAATACTGTGTACAATTCTGGTCGCTGCATCTCAAAAAAGATATAATTGCGATGGAGAAGGTACAGGGAAGTGGAATGGAACAGCTCCCCTATGAGGAAAGACTAAAGAGGTTAGGACTTTTCAGCTTGGAGAAGAGACGGCTGAGGGGGGATATGATAGAGATGTTTAAAATTATGAGAGGTCTAGAACGGGTAGATGTGAATCGGTTATGTACTCTTTTGGATAATAGAAAGACTAGGGGGCACTCCATGAAGTTAGCATGGGGCACATTTAAAACTAATCAGAGAAAGTTCTTTTTTACTCAACATACAATTAAACTCTAGGATTTGTTGCTAGAGGATGTGGTTAGTGCAGTTAGTATAGCTGTGTTTAAAAAAGGATTGGATAAGTTCTTGGAGGAGAAGTCCATTACCTGCTATTAAGTTCATTTAGAGAATAGCCACTGCCATTAGCAATGGTAACATGGAATAGACTTAGTTTTTGGGTACTTGCCAGGTTTTTATGGCCTGGATTGGCCACTGTTGGAAACAGGATGCTGGGCTTGATGGACCCTTGGTCTGACCCAGTATGGCATTTTCTTATGTTCTTATGTTCTTAAGAAAATTCTAGTTATTGCTGTATATTTTTCGAACGAGTGGGGTGAAGTGGATTCCACCTGGGCTTCAGGTTGCACAGGCTGAGAGGCCAGACAATGACAAGGGCCCTCTAGGGTGAGAGAAGCCACATGCAGGACATTTATAGATATGGGCTGAATAGAATCTAATGTCATCCGTGGTTTTTTTTTCCACTCCAAGTAACATTTTTTATGTAATAAAACCACAGCTTCCATCTTTGACCAATGTACCAGATACTTCTGTTTTTTGGTTATTTAGCAATAGAGACTTGTGCGATATGATAGCAGATAAGGACTGTAAGATTCACCTAGCCTGCCCAGCTCACGTCCTTTTGTATATCACAGACCACGGTTGGTTCATCTGTGCTTATCCCATGATTTATCCCCAAATTGCCAACAACTAAAGACCCTCTGTGCTTATCCTGGGCTTCCTTGGATTCTATTAGTGTTTTTACTTCCTCTGTGTACCATGGGAAGTCCCTTCATACCTCCAACACCTTTTCTTTGAAGATATATTTTCCAATGTCACTCTTGATCTTACCCCCCTCTGAGCCTCATAACATTAACTTCTTGTGCTACAATTTCATTTCATTCGCCTTAAGCGCTTTGGATATGTTTCTTGATTTGAAGCTCAAGATCATTTTCTCAATGTGTTTTTTTTCTTTTTCTCCTAGAGTGCAGAATTCTAGTAGCCCTGTGGCCCCTGGAGAAAACTGGACTCTCTGGAGGTGGTGATACCTTTTATTGGGCCGACATAAGAATTACCAGCAATGGTGGTGTATGTGACATGACAAGGAGACCTATATGGCCTTGAAAGCTCACATACAGCAGCTTTGAGTAATCCCTAGGCTTAACCAGATTTCCAGTTAGCACAGTTTCTTACCACCTGAGCCACTGGTCTTGCCCTGCAAGTAGGTTTTTGTATAAATGCACAAACTGCAGTGTGAAAAAAAATAAGGAGAGAGCCAGCCAGAAAAGAAACTTTGAAAATCTGATGTATAGTGTGCAAGCACACTGACCTCCTCTGTTACTAGAATAGGGTGCAAAGAAAAAAACAACAGGAGTGATACACAAAATGACAAGAAGACAATAAATAGACATATAAAATATTAAATTAAAAATGTTAAAATATTATAAATTTAATATCAATAAAAACATAAATATATTAAAAATATAAACCATATGTAAAATTAACCCAGTGATGAATCCAATCCACCCATGGCCATGTTTTGAGAAGATGTCTGCATCAGGGGTGATTACATAAATGGTTGTCCTTAGACCCTATTAAGAAAAAGTAAAAATCTATCATCAAACTACTAGACCTGTAATAAATAACAAATACTACAAAAATTTTTATATTAAAAACATAGGAAATAAAGCCTAAACCAATACTACTGTAAAAATATTTTCAAATAATACAACTTTAAAAATGGTATTGCATATAAGAAATACATGAAAAGAAAAAATAACACATTTATTTATTTAGATTTATATTCAGCTTTTCACACTTTTTTCAGCGCTTCAAAGTGGATTACATTCAGGTACTGTAGACTGGGAGGGAATTTCCCTGACCCTAACCCTATCCTTTTTCCCTCTTCCCCTCTCCTCCCCGACCCCTAAACCTATCCTAGCTAACCCCAATTTTTTTGTTTTTATAATTACTGCTCCTCTGGAGCAGAAGTAAACTCTGCACGCCGACCAGCTGCCGGCCCGTGCTTCCCCAGGACAGCGTCTAATGGTCCTGTCCCAGCCCGCCCCTGGCCTGCTCCTTTCTTCAAGCCCAGCACTTCTGCGTATATCCGGAGTTACGCGCGCGGCCAGGCCGTTTCTAAAATGTGCTCGGTGCGCGCAAGGCCCAGTTGCACGCGTAACCCCCGGTATTTGCGGCCTTTTAAAATCGACTTGTATGTTTTTAATATACAGTTTCTGTTATTTATTCCAATTGTACTAGTTTGGTGATAGATTTTTATTGTTTCTTGATAGGGACTGAGGATAATCATTTATGTAATCACCCCTGATGCAGACATCTTGTCAAAACATGGCCATGTCAGGTGTATTGGATCCATCACTGTTTTCATTTTACATTTGATTTTTTATTTTAATGTATCTATGTTTTTATTGATATTAAATTTGTAATATTTTAAATACATTATTAATTTAATATTTTATATCTATTTATCTATTGATCATCTTCTTGTCCTTTGTGTACCACTCCTGTTGTTTTCATTCTTATTGTGTGGTTCACACACCTCTTTTTGTCTTTCCTAGATTAGGGTGACCACCCCTTATCACTGGCAGTATTCTGAGATGCCTCCTTAACTGCCCCCTACCTCCCTCTCGGGCCGATGCAGTACAGTGCACTCCAGTGGAGCGCACTGTTAGCCCGGGTTTGGATGTGCGTTTTTGACGTGCTGGCTTTACCCTTTATGCAGTAAGGGGTAATAGCGCGTTGAAAACGCACGTCCAACACCCCCAAAACTAATAGCGCCCGCAACATGCAAATGCATGTTGATGGCCCTATTAGTTATTCCCACGCGATGCAGAAGCCGCACATTTTACTTTCAGAAATTAATGCCTGCCCAAAGGCTGGCATTAATTTCTGCCGGCACCGGGAAAGTGTGCAGAAAAGCAGATATTAAGTCGGAGGCCCCAGAATTTAAAAAAATCAAAAAGTAAAATTAAAAAAAAAAAAAAAGTAAATCGGCCGGCGGCCCGCGGGTTGGAAGACAGACCTCAATTTAGCCAGCGTCCATTTTCTGAACCCGTGGCTGTCAGCGGGTTTGAGAACCAACGCCGGAAAAATTGAGCGTCAGCTGTCAAACTCGCTGACAGTCGCTGCTCCTGTCAAAAAGGAGGCGCTAGGGGACGCGCTACTGTCCCTAGTGCCTCTTTTTACCGTGGGCCCTAATTTGCATCTTCTCCCCCCCTGAATCGCGTGCACAGGAGAGTGGCCTGTGTGCTCGCCCGCTCTCCCGTGACTTTTACTGAATCGGCCTGATAGTAAAGCGAGGAACAGAGCATTTCACACCTGCTAACCAACTTCGAGTCGAAAGTGACAGTGGAGTACTAGTTTTATTTCATCTTCCTTATCGCCCTGCTCAGGGCTCTTGCTTCACAAAAGCAAGAGAACTTTCCTGAATGCTTAACGGGAGATGAAAAACTCAAGACTGGCTCAAATGTGTCCCTCATGACTTGGCGCTATGAGCTCGCCTTGAGAGGGGGCCAACCGCCCAAAGAGGTCTCTTCCATTGTTGATGGATCTGATGGATTGTGAACTCCTTTTCTACTTCCAGTTGTGCCACTCTGGGATGAGACACAAACAGCGTGTCTCTGGAATCGGCGTGACAAAGTGGTCCCAACACGGAACAAGCAGGTCCTGAGAGCAGTATTGTGGCTGCATTTCACCAGGACTGAGGTGGAATCCTAGGCTGGCAAAAGGGGCAAAGCTTCGAGTCCTGCCCAAAGATGAATCATTTATTCCCATTAGCCTTGGTGATTGCCGTCTGCAGTAAGTATGGGATACATTCCCATTTTCGCTGACACGCACTAATAACAGCACCATAACCTCACTCTTGCTACTTACTCTGCCAATGTGTCTCTCCAGGCATTCAAGACTCGTTGAACCCAGACAGCCTGTCTGTAAGACCGTGGATGGGAACGCCCATACCAGTTCTCCATGAATAATTCCTGTCACGTGGTGCTCACAAATGCTATATTTTCTTCGCTGTTGAGCGTTTCCCTGTTATAGTCAGTGGTGTTTGTGGACATTAATGCTGGCTCCTCCGTCCATGCCCTCCCAAAAAATGTAATAAAAAGAAACCTCACAGCTCCTTTTTATTATACCAGAAAAATAACATGGGAGAATCTATATGCTGAAGGCTCTATACACGCACACACTTTCTGAGGCCAGATAAATCCCTGTATATTATTCATTCACCTCGATTCTCATTTCCTCTGTAATCAAGCCAGCCACTCTCACCAGGGCTTTATCACCTTCCTCTGGAATCGCCATGGAGCTGGAAGAAGGGTGGATTTATCTTGGATTTCTGATCTTCTTTCAAAGCTGCCAGTTATGTAACCATGCACGAGCCAACTTCAAAGTCACTCCCTCCACCCCACCCCCCCACCCCCAATGCCTCCTCTTTCAGATATATTTTTGGTGCTGACCGAGGCTTGCCCTCTTCTTTTTCTTTTTTGCCAAATTTGTTTTATTTCTCACCATTTTGCATCCTCCTCCCCTCCCAACCAGCCATCGTCCTCAGCTCAGCCATCAAAGTGACGGCCCTCAGCCAGGGACCAGGAGCCGTGGCCCCTTCTGAAGTTTGGCTGAAACAGACCTTGAGTCTGGCCACTGGATGTCGCTGTTGTGCAACAGCTGGAACTCAGCTCCCCCTACCCCAGAATCCGTTGATGCTGCACCTGTGACATCCCCAAGCCCCAATCAGCCTGGAGAATGGAGGACCTGGCCTGGGAATCAAGCTTAGGCCATCTACATGGCAGCGTGCAGGACCGCCGCTGAGACACTGAATCGGCACCCCCTCCTTCCTCCTTTGTTTACTGTGTCTTGGCTCTCCTCTGTTCCTCCACGTCAGCTGAGTTGCTCAAGATCATACAGTTGGTAAAGGAGGCATGATCTAACCCTGGGTCTACAGACTTCATAGCTTAGTCTTGAAGCCTGCACAATCCCGGTTTTTACTATTTGTCCTTTAGCATTAATTCATTATTCTCAAGAAGCAGGACGCATTTATTAGAGAAGTGGGAGTCCAGACTTTTATGAACTTTTTAAGATTGTGCTAAACAATGGAAAAAGTGACCTATGCCAGAGAGAACTAGTGGATTGTGTTCCTTCCTGACATTCTCTGCTTACATGTCTTGCAGTTGCCAGGGTTGCACATGCCAGCCTCCTGGAGTTTGGAATAATGATTTATCAAATGACCAAACGAAACCCACTCATTTACTACATTGCCTACGGGTGTCACTGTGGGCACAGTGGAAAGGGAGCGCCAAAGGACGAGATTGACTGGTAAGACACAGGGGCCCTGTCGCTGCCTCTCTCCAAAAGAAGGGTGGACTTTAGGGTGGTAAGAGATGTGGGCCAAGTCTAACCACATCTGGCTATTATTGTGTAGGTTCATAATCGGCAACCCTTCTACTGTTAGAAGGGAATCCTCAAATTAAGCTTATAGTAATTAGGGCAGAGCTTCCCAAACCTGCTCTGGGGACCCCACAGCCAGCAGGATTTTCAGCATATGCACAATGAATATGTATGAGATAGATTTGCATATACTGAGTCTCCACGGTATGTAAATTTATCTCATACATATTCATTGTGGATATCCTGAAAACCTGACTGGCTATGGGGGTCCCCAGGACAAGTTTGGGAAGCCCAGCAGCAATTAAACCATATGACAAAAATATACCTAAAAATAACTCTATCATTCATGCTGGAGAGTTACTCTTTTATGAATACTACTGAAAGTTTTTTATTCATGCATCTCTAATACTAGCTTAAATGGAATTCAGTAAGTATTTAGCCTGGCACTCATGTCTATATATAAGTTGTTTTTTTTTGGTTCTCTGTTGGTAAATCTGTCTCCATTATAAATGGGAAATTTAATGGTCTAATTTATTACATCTATGACAATAGATGAATGCATATTGCGAGTTTCTGAACCGTGATGAATAGAACGTTAACAAATATTTGAAATATGAGGAAAACGCTTCCTAAAAAGAAAATGTATAAAGCATAGAATTTCATTTTCTTCGGGATACCAGGGCAAGTGAACAGGAAAGCTTTTTTTCAGCTTTCTTCAGTAATTATGGACTTCCATCGAGGCCAGAAACACTACATAAAGGAGATCAAATTCCCATCCATGAATAAGGCTGGTGCGGGGAGCCCCTTGCATTTGACAGGGAGGGGGGTGGCTCAGCCAGGTCGGCTGAGAGTGGAGGGTCCCAGTAGACAGCTTTTGACTGATGTTGAGCTTCGCCAATTAAGCAGGGCTTCACCAAAGACATTTTAATTCATCTCGCCCCCTATCTGTTCCTTCCTCCCGAGGTGCTGCCATGCTCACGATTGCTGTTTTGACCGGATAAGCAAATTGGGATGCCATCCAAAGACTCAGTCATATAAATACGCCTACCTCGAGGGGAACGTCACCTGCAGTGAGTGCTGCTCTGCTGTACTAGAGTAACCATTAGTGCTGGACAGATGTACGGAAACAGTTCTCACGGACGTTTCTTGTTCACTCAGATGGTAACTTTCAAACTGATGCGCAGGCACAAATGTGCGCGCGTTTGCCGGGTGAGAAAACTATGGGGCAGGAAAGTCATTCCAGTAATGATCTGTGGAAAATATTTAAGGGGAAAAAAAAGCAGGAGTTGGAGGAGTGGGGGCTTAATGCAACGTCCTACCTAGTGCTCTTGGGCTTAACATTTTAAATAAATAGTCCAGACTAAGCTGCACACTCTTCTCACTGGAGTTGTCAACAGGCTCCAAGTCAAGTGAGACAGGTTGAGTCAGTCCAGATTTCAACCCATAGTACCTACAGATTTGTAGTTGTTTCCAATTTCTCTTAAAAAAAAAGGCAAACCTGCAAATGCCTAGGCAGAATGGGATAAAACCTCGTGACACAGAGCTTGTTGACAATGCTACTTCCTATTCCATCTCAGAAAAGACCCCTGATCAGCTGTACATCTCTCTCTCCCACAGTTGATCCTGAAAATGAGACACTGGCGAGCACTTGCGCCAGGCAAATCTGTGAGTGTGACAAGGAGGCTGCTCTGTGTTTTAAAAGAAACAATGACAACTACAAGGGCAAATACACCATGTACAGTAACTTGTTCTGTACAGGTCTTCAGCCTCAATGTTAATAGCTTCCCCACCTCCCCCAATGGACATTTTGACGCTGATGTTCAGGAGATTATCAATGGATGAGGCCACACTGTGAAGCAGACCTTTTCTTCCAGACAACAGCTTTTTTGGGAAAAGCCTAAATAATGTGACAGGAAGCAGAAATACGTCACCATTCACCAACATCTAGCAGTTAATGGGTTGGGTTGTCATCTTCTGGTTGCTTAGGTTATTTTGTCCTATAAATGCACTTTATGTTGTTATTTAGTTGGATGATTGTTCCTGCTGATGCTTGTTTATTTTATAATTTGTTTGTATTTCATTATTGTATACTGCTGTGTACGGATCATTGATTTGAAAAATGCTATTTCTAAATCAATGAATCAAATTCAATTCACCGATAAGGGAGATAATGTGGAAAGAACTGCCAAGTGTGTGCTGAGGTAGCCTGGAACCCGGCTACTGCAGATCACCAAGAGATAGCTGAGAGCTGCACAGCAAACGGCAATACTAAAAATTAGTTGCAATGATTTGTTTTAAATTGTTTTGTTGATTTTGTTTCTTATACATTCTATTTTCTGTAATCCGCCTAGAACAGAACCAGGCAATTAGGTGGAATAGAAATTATTGTAAATAAATAAACCGTTGCCATTTCCATAAGTACACAAAAACTTTGGAGGGAAACTAATTTAAGGTATGCAATGCCTCGGGCTCGGCCCCAGAAGTTATTGCCGATTCAGTAGAAGCACCGCCCCCTGCTGCTGACTTCCCCGAGAAGTTCTACCACGTGGAGAGCACTTCCTGATGTGTTAGTATGGTATTGCATTTCTTGTTGGTGCTAACAGACAGAAGGTACCAATACTAATGCCGATTTATGGTACTCTGAAAAAAAAAAGCCTGAGACATTGCTTAGCGACATTATTTGAGATTGCAGCATGCATTTTTCCATTTGTATCAAGGGTGTGCTATAACATAGTAACACAGTAGATGATGGCAGATAAAGACCAGTTGGCAGACACAGTCTGTCCAGTGCTCTGTTCTCTCTGATCCAGATGTCCTTTTGGTTCTTGAAATAAGATCCCAGTTCAAACCTTATATTCCATCGCTAGAAGAAAGAAAGGAGACAAAACACATCATTTTTTTAAAAAGGCATCAAGAGGTGATCCAGAAAATTACAGACCAGCGAGTCTGATGTCCGTACCAGGCAAAATGGTAGAAACTATCATAAAGAACAAAATCGCTGAACATATAGATAGGCACAGTTTAATGGGGCAAAACCAACATGGATTTAGCCAAGGGAAGACTTGCTTCACAAATTAGCTACATTTTTTTGAAGGCATAAATAAGCATGTGGATAAAGGTGAACCAGTTAATATAGTGTATCTGGATTTCCAGAAAGCATTTGACAAAGACCCTCATGAGAAGCTTCTTAGGAAATTAGAATGTCATGGGATAGGGGGCAGTGTCCTATTGTGGATTACATACTTGTTAAAAAATAGAAAACAGAGACTAGGGCTAAATGGTAAATTTTGCCAATGGAGAAAGGTGAATAGTGGAGTGCCCCAGGGATCTTTTCTGGGACCACTGCTTTTTAATATATTTATAAATGACCTGGAAATGGGAACGATGAGTAAGGTGATCAGATTTGCCGATGACACAAAATTAGTCAAAGTTATTAAATCACAAGAAGATTGTGAGAAATCGCAAGAAGACCTTGCAAAACTAGATGACCGGGTATGCAAATAGCAAATGAAATTTAATGTAGACAAGTGCACTTAGGGAAATAACCCAAATTACAGCTACACAATGTAAGGTTCCATATTAGGAATCTCCATTCAGGAAAAGGATCTAGGCATCATTGTTGATAATATGTTGAAATCCTCTGCTCAGTGTGCAGGAGCAGCCAAGAAAGCAAATAGAACGCTAGGGATTATTAGGAAAGGAATGGAGAATAAAACAGAAAATATCATAATATGTTGATAATATGTTGAAATCTTCTGCTCAGTGTGCAGCAGCAGCAGCCAAGAAAGCAAACAGAACGCTAGGGATTATTAGGAAAGGAATGGAGAATAAAACAGAAAATATCATAATGCCTCTGTATCTCCTTAAAAGGGAGCTATTTTCAGCTCCTGAGCCCTTAGAGTACTGTAACCATGCTATGCACATACACTCCCTTTCTTTTCCCACACTCATAGAGTGCCCTTCAACACAGCCTACAACAACTGGCTAAGTAAGCTCAACACAATCCTTTTGAACAACTGGCTAAGCTTAAAGGCCTCTTTAGCCATTACACACGGCACAGCCATGAAAAATATATAATCGCATGCCATCTGTGAGCATGAACTAGGCCAGTGATTTTCAACCTTTTTTGAGCCGCGGCACACTTTTTACACTTAAAAAATCCCGGGGCACACCACCAACCAAAATGGCACAAAATGACACTAAAACAGTACATATTATACATATGTTTAAAAATATAGATTCTAAATGTATCTATACTCATTCAGTGTGAAACCTGGGCCTGTTTCGATGAACACAAAAGGGATATCCTGGCAGGAATGGTGGAAAGACACACACGAAGCTCTTCCTCAACAGTTCTCAGTCTCTCCCTGTTTTTAGTTTTTATGGCAGTCAAGCTTGAGAAGCCCAGCTCACATAGATATGTGGTTGAAAATGGGAGCAATGTCAAAATAGCTTTGTTGGCCACAATGGGGAACTCCTTGGCAACAGATAACCAAAAACTGTCTAAAGGAAGATCAGCAAACTTTAGCTTTAAACCGCGATCTTGCTTCAGTTCAATGAGTTCCTCTTGCTCCTTTAAAGTCATGTCCTTTCCAGCAACGGATAATGAACTGTATGGGTGCCTAACCCAGTCAAGGCATTCTGTGAAGGCTGAAGAGAAATAAAACGACAATTTCTCCTCAAGAGTTTTCAAATGTCTGCCAATCACCTCGCACATTGCAGCAGTGTTGCCATCATGCAGTTTCTCGGTGAGCGGGAACATCTGAAGGTTGCCACCCTGAACATGTTATTGCCAGAGCTGCACCTTTAAACGGAATCCGTTCATTTTATCAGTGCTTGTAAGCAGGTTTTCATTTCGGCCTTGCATCCGTGTGTTCAGTTCATTCAGATATTGAAATATATCAGCCAGGTATGCCAGCTTTGTACACCACTCATCACTTGCAAGCAGCTTTGAAAAATCGGACCTCTCGTTTGTCAGAAATATTTTAAGTTCCTCTCGCAACTCATACACACGGGCCAGCACTTTGCCGCGTGACAGCCACCGGACCTCCGTGTGGAGCAATAAGATTTTATGTTCCGCTTCCATTTCTGTACACAAAGACGCAAATAAGCAACATCGCAAAGGTCGCATCTTCACAAAGTTCACTATGCGCACAACATCATCCAACACAGGAACTAGATCTGCTGGTAAGGTCTTTGCAACGAGGGCCTCACGGTGCAAGAAACAGTGGGTAACAAGAACATCTGGGTTTCTTTCTTTAACCCTACTTACAAAGCCTTTGATGCGCCCGACCATGGCTGCGGCTCCATCAGTGCAGACACCTGTGCAGTTTTCCCATGTAAGCCCACTTTTATCAAGATATTCCGATGTGACCTGGAATATTACCTCTCCTGTTGATTTTTCTGGCAGTGCCTTGCAAAATAGGAAGTTTTCTCTAATGGCTTCTCCATCCACAAAACGCACATTGGCCAACAGCTGACAATGTCCACTGATATCCGTCGACTCATCAAGTTGCAAGGCAAATTTCTTACTGATGCGCACCTTTTCCAAAACAACTGTTTCAATGTCAGCAGACATGTCATCAATCCGTCTGGAAATTGTGTTATCAGAGAGAGGCACTTTAGCTATCTCTTTGGCTGCGTCAGGGCCAAGCATCTCATTTACAATAGCTTTACAAGCTGGTAGTATTAATGTTTCTGCCACAGTGTGAGACTTTTTTGATTTAGCTATGAGTTCAGCAACAAGGTAGCTAGCTTTGAGGGCTCTCTCATTTACCTGTGTGCTTTTTCTCAAAAAAGTTGCTTCTTTCTCATTGTTTGTACGTAAGCGTACAAAATACTCCATCGGCTTGTTTTGAACGGAAGAGTGTTTCGTTTGGAGATGGCATTTAAGCTTGCTTGGCACCATGGCGCTATTGAATAGCTTCTCACCACACACCAAGCACAGTGGTGTTGGTGCTGTCGCATCCCCAGTGAAAGTAAATCCAAATGAAAGATAGTTTTCACTGTATTGCCTTGAGCTCACCGTCTTGTCTTTTTTCTTTTGTCGACCTCTCATACTAGGGCCTTCATCTAGGTCAGAATTGTGTCCAGGGTCCTGTTCGGCATTTGCCTTTTCCATTCTCAAATACTTCTCCATCACTGCTGAGATAGTGTGCGCAGCCACACACTAAAATAGAAGAGTATTACATTATCTGCCACACTTAAAGGACCTCTGCCAAGCATATACTGCAATATAAAGGGGTACAATGAGAAATACTATGGTCATGAGGCCAGAGTACAAGTACCAGCTCGGTGATGTCATTAAGTCGCGCGAGCGTTCAAAGCTCGCGCATGTGTTATTATACACGGCTCCTACACTGTAGGAAGCGTGACTGCGCATCGTAGGGGAACAAAACACAGGGGGCACTATAGTTTGGGGAACTTTCCCCGCGGCACACCCGACCATGTGTCGCGGCACACTAGTGTACCGCGGCACACTGGTTGAAAATCACTGAACTAGGCTATTGCAGCCACCACCTTTTCTATTCTGTCCAATGATAGAAGCTTGAGCGCCCTCTAGTGACAAGTTCGATGCATTATAAAACAGGACGTTAATTACTGCGTATGCATTTATTTATTTATTTAGATTTCTTGAGCATACGCTCAAAAGGATTTACATTTTGTAACATAAAACAATTTAAACATGCAAACAGAAATACAGCAAAAATTGCAGAATTGATTGGCCCGATATTCAGCGCTGGCCAGGTAACTTAGCTGAATATGATTTATCCAGCTAAGTTACAAGGGATATTCAGCAGCATGACTATACCACTGATTATCTATGGTCAAGGCACTACTTAGCCAGATAAGTTAAATCCCGCTAAGCTAGATCAGCTCTATGGCTGATATAATTTATCCAACCATCTTAACTGGATAAGAATGAATATTGCTACATATCTAGTTAATTTAATCGAATAAGTAGAGCCGTCCAGATCTGTCCACTGCTTGGCCACAAATTGGCCGGCTAACAGATAGCCGGATAAGTGACTTATTCGGCTATCCAGCGCTAAACGCACTTTCAGTATCCGGCCCATGATAAATAATGTCTTTTTATTCCTTTTTCCTTCATTTAATTTGAAATTTCAATATTATGGGTTTTCTGTTACAAGTGTAAGCCTTGATTTTTGTAATTCTTAAAATATCTCAAATAAATTTTGTTTTTAAAAAACTGTAAAACGAATAATCTCATCATCCATTCTTCTCTCCTCTCTTTTCCATATCATTATTAGTGACGTTTCTGAAAGCAAGAAAAGGATCTAGGAGTAATCATTTCAGATGGTCTCAAGGTAGATGTTAACTGGAATTTGGAAAGCTAACAGTATGCTCGATTTTCTAAGTAAAGGTATTTTCAGAAGGAAAAAGCAGATAATATTGCTTTTTGTAAAGGTCACTGCTGACAGGGCCTAATTTACTAAGACTTTTCTCACATTCTGTGTCCATGGGAATAATAGCTTAGTAAATCAGGCCCCTCTAATACTGTGCTCATTTTTTGGAGGCTGCACCTTCAACAGGACATTGAGAGGATGAAAGTGGGTCACAAAATGGTTACTGAAACGACACAAGGCCTACAACACAAACCCTACAAAGAGAGGCCAAAAGGACACTCACAAAATATTTGCTGAAAGATTTAAAATATCTGATAGGCTTTCAAAACATAGGAAAATGAAATTTTCCAGAAAAAAAAAAAAAAAGGAAGTTCAAGGACAAGGGGTTATGATGTGAAGCTGCAGGGAGGAAGGTTCATAGAACAGCACTTGCTGTTACTTATTGCACAGAGTACTGAAAGGAGAGAGATGAGACCCTCGCTCTGACACTGCCCGGTCAAGCACAACACGCAGGAAACCTCATCAAAGGCTCAGGCCAGCGACCTCTTCTGTACAGCTCCCCACCTGAAGGGATGTTTAAAGCAAGAGCACATGAGCGCTCTTACCCACTCTTCACTGCTATCAATAACACAACATTCATCCACTTCCATCCGGAGCAGTTTAAGCACTGTTTCCGCGAACTGTTCTGGTCCCAGGCTGATTACGCAAAATGGATTAACTTGCCCTCGGTTCTTTTTTCTGTTTCCACCAGAAATTAAATTTGGAATAACTTCCAGTTGCGTTCGCACTGTATACTGGAGGTAGGATTCATGTAACCTGGTATTAACTGCTCCTGACGTCACCAGCCCTGGGTGGTCCAGGTTGTAAGAGGATCTTGCTCCTTCCATTGTGAGCACAAGTAGCAGGAGTTTTCGTGCTGATGCCGAGGCAGGCGTCAATGCCTAAACTGCTCCGGTGCTGTCCGCTAGAGGACACATGCAGTGGATGATTTAAACGTTATTGCCCGAGCATGTGAGGCCCTGTGCCCCCAAAATAGCCATCGCTGATGTAAATTGGAGGGATGGATACAAAATGACGCAAGCCACAATGCTAAAGGCTTGCACGGAAAAAGTAGCAGTGATGTCGCATGATCTAGATTTCTACCCACCTGACCTTCAGAAACCTAACTTGCAGCATTTAACAAAGCAGCATCATGTCACCAGTACTATTTAATATTTACACCAAAGACACCTAAAGTTTCATCTTTGCAGATGACCTCTCCGTAGCAACCCAAAGCAAGGATTTCCACTTTGTCAAAATTACCCCGACAATGGTTAAACAGGGAATCCATCCGGGTGGGAGGAGTTAAGATAGTGGCATGAGAGGGCCACAACTTTTTTTTTCCCTCTGGCTATCCTGTTGCCTTTTTAACTTGTTTCTTTGTCGAAATGACATCCAAGAGGAAGGAAAGTGCTTGGGTCTATCTCTCCGAGGCTGTGCCTTCTTCCATTCACCAGCAGTCCATCACCATTTTGTGGCCCATCTTCCAGTGGCACGGGGCATGGTTTTCCACTTTATTGAGTCTGGCAGAGGCGCTTCGGCCTTGCTAGGAGAAGGACGCATCTTTTGCCCATCCTCCTCCACCGCATGAGAGGAGCACTCACTCTGTCTGCACTGGAGCTGCACTCATTTTTTATCTGGCTAACTAGCCAGGCCGTTCAGTGGCTGAACATGGACCTCTCTATTCAAAAAGAACAAAATAACATACTGTGTGAACAAAAGAATGCAAAATGTAGGGGACTGTGCCAGAACGTACCAGAGAAATCCTCACAACACCTTAAAGGACTGGTCCCAGGGCTCTAGTCCCGGTTACCTTAAGACAAAGCATTCTGGGTGCAGGGTGGTCTCCTCTGAGCAGGAATACAGCTGAGGCTCAGAGGAGAGCAAACGAGGACCCTGGGAAGACAAGGAGAAGGCAGCTCCAGTTAAATACTGCTTTATTGAGGTTGTTTTGTGAAGTACTGCAAGGTAAGCAGTTTCAGATTTATGTTAAATGCTGCGAAGAATAAATATTTGTGTAAAGAACAGCCAGAGTCCTGCATTTATTTGGCCTCTGGCAGGCTGTAAATCGCTCATGCTTTACCACAGGGACGTCAAAACATAATCAGCGCATAAAATGTCTTCATCAGGAGGCTCATAATGGTAATCTGCGATCTGCATGGCATCTTGGTCCACAGATAGTTCAGTAGTGTGGATGTCTTTTAAGTCCAACACATAATTACCTAAGTTTTCACTCACTTCTGAGTTATCCTGCTAAATGCTTTTGAATATGGTCCTCAGATTAGGGTCATTGTCGTCCCCCCTCGGATAGAAATGTCTGTTTCTGTCCCACTGTATTTGCAGGATTTAGTGGAAACTAAGTTTACTGAGCTGTAATTTTACGAGGACTTAAGTACTCTTACAGGTGAAAGTCGAGCCAGCGTGTGCCGCATGGTTTATAAAAGGCGCATGAGTACACGCGTATCTCTGTTGCGGTCCCGGTTGCTAGACTCGCGACCGGGTCCTTACCTTCCTCTCTCGCGCGAGGGAGACTGTTTTAAAGATTCGACTGCAGGAAGTTCCGGCCCGCCTCCTTGATGATGTCAGACGCCGGCAAGGTATTTAAGCTTGGCGTCTGGCTAAGGAGGTTGCCTAGCAACGAGGTTCTCTCCTTGGAGGCACCAGTTGCTGTGTTTCTGATCCTGATCCTGCTGTGCTCCTGATCTTGGTCCTGCTGTGTCCCTGATCCTGGTCATCTTCCGGATTCTTCTCGGTTTGTCTCCTTGGTTCCTGATCCCGGTTCACCTCTGATACTCCGTGTCTGTTGCCTGTCTCGACTTCTGCTCTGTCTTCGTTTTGGTCTCGCTGCTGCCGCCTAAGTCCCAGTGGTCCGGATCCTCAAGGGCTCCTCCCGGGGGGGATCTCGGATCTCCAGGGTGAAGATTCCATCTTCTCTTCAGGACTCGCTTCTGCTGCCTAAGTCCCAGCGGTCCGGATCCTCAAGGGCTCCTCCCGGGGGGGATCTCGGATCTCCAGGGTGAAGATTCCATCTTCTCTTCAGGACTCGCTACTGCCTTCTAAGTCCCAGCGGTCCGGGTCCTTACGGGCTCCTCCCAGGGGGATCTCGGATCTCCAGGGTGAAGATTCCATCTTCTCTTCAGGACTCGCTTCTGCTGCCTAAGTCCCAGCGGTCCGGATCCTCAAGGGCTCCTCCCAGGGGGATCTCGGATCTCCAGGGTGAAGATTCCATCTTCTCTTCAGGATTCGCTACTGCCTTCTAAGTCCCAGCGGTCCGGGTCCTTACGGGCTCCTCCCGGGGGGGGGGGGATCTCTGATCTCCAGGGTGAAGATTCTGTTTCTGCGTTCATCTTAGTACCGCCTCCCGGCCTGTCCCATCTCCGCGGAGCTCTCTCTTCCAACCATCTTCCTCCACCATGTCGGCCCAAGGGTCCACTGTCCAGTCCGCAACAGTCTGCAACAGTCTGCTAGGCCATGGACCCGGCGGATATCTCTGGTCTGCAAGCCATTCCAGGAATGGTCCAACGCTTGCAACAGCAGCAACATTGTCTCGACGTTCTGGCTGCCACCGTCGAGAGGCTGGCGAATCGCCTGGATGCCACTCTGCTAGAGCCACCATCATTACCCCCTCCGGCTCCTACTGTGAACATTACTGCTCCCACTCAATTGCCCGCGCCCTCACGCTTCGCAGGAGAGGCCAAAGGCTGCCGGGGATTTTTGAACCAGAGCTACATCAGGTTCTCTCTACTCCCTGGTCAGTTCCCCTCGGACTCTGTGAAAATAGCCTATATCTTGTCACTTTTGGAAGGGAAGGCGTTAAGCTGGCATCATCAATGTGGGAGCGCCAGGATCCCTTATTAAGTAATCTGCAGCAGTTCGTCCTTAATTTCAAGCAAGCATTTGATGACCCCGCACACTTGCCCACTGCTACGTCAGAGCTATTACAGCTGAGATAGGGAGCTCGCTCCCTGTCAGACTAGGCAATTGAATTCACTTAGCGCAGTCATTGCAGTGAAAGTTCTTGGCAATCATGGACCCTAAATCCAATCAGTAGGTGTCACCATTGCACAATGGCTGGGACTCCCATCCGCTGAGGACTATGAATGTGTCAGTTTCCCTTTCTAGAAAAGGTGTAACCTCCACCCTCTTTCCTCAACTGATCCTCATCTAGCCATCTGGTCTCGCTCAGACCAGCAATATCAATGTTATATCTTGCTAATCCTCTGGAGACAACAGCAGCTCTTCTTTCTGGATGTTGCTGTCTTGATTGCCCATTAAGCTGTGGACATTCCATGTTGCAAAGATCATCATCATAGTTGCTGCCTTCATAAGAACATAAGAACATAAGAAAATGCCATACTGGGTCAGACCAAGGGTCCATCAAGCCCAGCATCCTGTTTCCAACAGTGGCCAATCCAGGCCATAAGAACCTGGCAAGTACCCAAAAACTAAGTCTATTCCATGTTACTGTTGCTAATGGCAGTGGCTATTCTCTAAGTGAACTTAATAGCAGGTAATGGACTTCTCCTCCAAGAACTTATCCAATCCTTTTTTAAACACAGCTATACTATCTGCACTAACCACATCCTCTGGCAACAAATTCCAGAGTTTAATTGTGCGCTGAGTAAAAAAGAACTTTCTCTGATTAGTTTTAGATGTGCCCCATGCTAACTTCATGGAGTGATATCAAATGGAGGGGGAGTGATCTCACTGGATCCAGTTAGCCAGTCAGATTTAAGGCACCTTTTCTTACTCCTTCCCTGTAGTGAACAACAAAGGGGATCTTGAACAGGACTGCTCAAGTCCTGGTAGCTGCCGCCATAATGTGTGTTTATCTCATCCCAAATTCAAGGCGACCATCGAGCCCTACCACTTACATGCAAACTCATGACTGACGACTGACAGATTCACTGGTCCTGTCTCCATCATCACTTGTCCCTCCCAATTGTTTTAGGGCATGGTGGTAAAGATATTATTTACAGTGTTGTAGAGCCCTGTCCATGATTTCTTTTATCATAGGGCTGCTGCTGTACAAGCGAAAGCCTCACCATCTTGAAAAAAGATGGAGATCTGGATCCAGTAGCATGGAAACCCCAGGAAAATGGGAATTCTCTTTCTTGTTGCAGGCACCTTCCCATCTTACAGTCATTGAGAACCTGAGCTATTCTTCTGTCTGATCAACCACTGAGGACCTAGAAGAGGGAACTGGGGTAGTTTGCCTAAATCTCGACCCGGGCGTGCTCCCTGTGAGTAGCCCTAGACAACACAGTTCTAGATTCTGAAACATTCAGACCTTTCTATCTTGACTAAGTTTCAGTCCTCTCCTTCTGTACAGTATTTGTAAGTAAGCGCAGAACCTCGAACGGATGCTAATAATCAACTTTTTAATCTAATGACATGGGAAAGTTAAGCAAATCTTTCCCAAAGCAGAACAGGACTTTTAAAACCCCAAAATCAAAAAAAAGGAACGGAATACGATGGACTGTACTGTTACAACTCAGGATAAGGTTTGAACATCAGGATAGGTTCATTCAGCCAAGGAGGAGGTATTGATATGCAAATAAGTAATCATCTCTTATACACTGTATGAAAGGGGAGTGGTCTTTCAGTGCCTCTATATTTAAGGACTGGGAAGAGAGCTAATTCTAAGTGCTGACAAGTTGATAGGTGTTTTTTTCAGTCTTTTCTAATTGCTTGGATATTTTTTTCTCCAACTAAACACAAGAACAATGAAAGCGCTCATCATCTGTATCATCTGCCTCTGCCGTAAGTTATTCCTGCACTTCGCAATGTGACAATATGCCATTTCCTTTTACATCTCATAATTTATATTAATTTACTTTGTTTGACAGTTTATCTGCACTGAAAGAAGTAAATACCAATTACATTGTATTTATTTATTTAAAGCTTTTTTATACCAAAGTTCGTTAACACATCACATCGGTTTACATGGAACAGTATTAAAATAATGATAATATGTTTATATGGTTAGAGAACTGAATGAAAAGTCTTGGCATGCAATTCAGATACCTTTTGTTACTCTCTATGTGACCCTGGGGGAGTCACTTTATCCCCCTGTGCCTCAGTCACTGACTCTCTGTGTGATCCTGGGGGAGTCACTTTATCCCCCTGTGTCTCAGTCACTGACTCTCTGTGTGACCCTAGGGGAGTCACTTTATCCCCCTGTGCCTCAGTCACTGACTCTGTGTGACCCTGGGGGAGTCACTTTATCCCCCTGTGCCTCAGTCACTGACTCTCTGTGTGATCCTGGGGGAGTCACTTTATCCCCCTGTGTCTCAGTCACTGACTCTCTGTGTGACCCTAGGGGAGTCACTTTATCCCCCTGTGCCTCAGTCACTGACTCTCTGTGTGACCCTGGGGGAGTCACTTTACCCTCCTGTGTCTCAGTCACTGACTCTCTGTGTGACCCTGGGGGAGTCACTTTATCCCCCTGTGCCTCAGTCACTGACTCTCTGTGTGACCCTGGGGGAGTCACTTTATCCCCCTGTGCCTCAGTCACTGACTCTCTGTGTGACCCTGGGGGAGTCACTTTATCCCCCTGTATCTCAGTCACTGACTCTCTGTGTGACCCCAGGGGAGTCACTTTACCCTCCTGTGTCTCAGTCACTGACTCTCTGTGTGACCCTGGGGGAGTCACTTTATCCCCTGTGCCTCAGTCACTGACTCTGTGTGATCCTGGGCAGTTCATGTGCTCTTCCTATGATTCAGTTTGACCAACTATAAATGAATAAAATTAATATGGAAACTTATACCAGATATAAATGGAAAGTTAATAATATTTATTTTCCCCTCACCCCTATGGATGCTTCTATGCAGTTAATCAGAAATGTGCTGCCAAGACATGATTCTGTTTGTTTCTGGCATACTAAGCTGTATAGTAAGTTGGATGAAGATACCACAGATTCTTTGATTATGATTGAGATACTCATATTTTTTTTTTTCAAAATATGATTCTGCAAACCCACCCAAGCCTTTCAGCAAATCTTTGCTGAAGGTGCCTGTGGTAAAGCATGAGCAGTTAACAGCCTGCCAGAGGCCAAATACATGCAGGTATCTGGCTTTTTTTTGCACAAATCTTTATTCTTCACATAAATTAACATAAACCTCAAACTGCTTATCTTGCAGTACTTCAGAAAACAACATCGACAAATCCGCATTTAACTGGAGCTGCCTTATCCTCGTCTTCCCAATGCCTCTCTTGCTCTCTCCTCTATTTATTCCTGCTCCGAGGAGCCGCCCTGCACCCAGAATGCCTTGCCTCAAGGTAGACCGGGCCCAGAACACCTTGAAGGTGTTCTGAGGTTTCCTCTGGCACTCTCTGCCACCTACCCTCCCCTTCAGCTCCACCTTCTTAGGTTGAGCGATTGCTCCTCCTAGGGCCCTGCCCATAGTTAGGAACCTCTCGCGCCTGTTCTGAGCCCCTAGCACATAGGGTGTCTCGTGCTTTAAGCCCTGTGACTGCCTCCATTCTGTCTTTGGGAAACCAAGCCTGGGTGTAATCTGATTTTGGGGGTTTTTTCCCCCTCTTTCCCTGCCGTTTTTGGGATCTTGGCTACGAGTTCCTGGTGTAATCCCAGTTTCTCTTTTCTCCAACCCTTCTTAATTCTCTGGGCCTCTTGGAAACGAGCATGCCTCGGGCCCCGCTGGGGATCTCTCTTTTGCTCCCTGCTAGGGACACCCTCCTGCCAAGACTCCTTTTCAGCCCTGGGAAAGCCCAAAACCTCGCTCTCAACCCTGTCCAGTTCATAAGTCCCATCCTGTAATTTGGCATCCATGGGGTTCTGCCCCCGTGAACCAGAACCAGTTCTCTTTGGTAGCACTGGGGGTCTTCTCCATCCTCCGCACCAAAGGAGAAAACCTCCTTAATTTCTGCCACCCGTTCCTTTGAAAATGGCTCACCCGGGCTAGGGACTTGCTGTCACGGGTCAGCCTTGAGCCACCTGCTCAGCTCCTCCATCTGAAGGCCTGCCAGCTTCTGTTTCAAGAACTGTCTGCATCTGAGTCCTGCCCTCTTTCGCGGGACCATATAAGTGCCCAAACCAGAGCAAGGAGCGCTACCAGCATCCTTACAATGGGGGGGGGGACTCACCGCCGCTGTGTCAGCATTGGGAGATCTCTCCATGCCCTGTAGGGCTGGCGAAAGTTTCCTGACTGGAGTTGGCACCTCTGGCTTCATTAATTCCTCAGTCCTCTCGGTGGTTTTCAGCTGCTCTCGTGGCAGCCCTCGCGCTAGTTCCTGCTGCCCCTTCCCTGGGGGTCTGGCATCTGCCGCTGCCTGGCTTGCCGATGGGTTTTCAAGCAATGGTCCCTCACCTGTTTCCAGTGGAGCAGTTCCCGGTTACTCTGGCTCATGGCCAGGGCTCCTTCCTTGATCCACTCTCTGGTATGACCCTGGTCAGCCTTGGCCTTCATGTCTTCTTCCATCTCCCAGTCTTTGTATGTCTGGAGAGCGCAACCCCGCTCAGGCGGCTCACAGGGTTCCCGCGCTGCCTCCGCTTCCAGGAAAGTCAAGCTCTCCCTCTCCATTGGAGGTTATGAGAGCAAACTCTGCTTCAAGCTCCTTTCTGGCCTTAGCACAGGAAGTTTGGCTCTTTAGGAAGCTCTCTTGTAACTGCCTTGGCTCCTCCAGGAGGATTTGAAGGCGGACATCGTTTTTAATTCTAGTGCCGAGGCGGCCGCCCTGTCTTCTCTCATAGGTACAGACTTTTCCCTTTTACTTCAGGAGAAGCAGTGAGGCAGCACAGAAGTTGCCTTAAAGGGGGGGGGGGGGGGGGTCCGCTCTGTTCAGGAATGCACCGCACTAAATCTTTTCTTTTTTTTTTCAGAAAGGGAAAAGTCAACAACAACAAAAAAAAAAGCACACTTTGCTTGCCCAGCACTTACTGACTTCTGTATACTAACTACCTGGGCGGAACTATCTTCCTTTGCCCATTATAAGTCCAAACTTTTAGGTTGTGACTACAACCAGGCCCCTGGAAAATTCTCTACTCTTGTGTGTGCTTTCCACACTGCATTTATCTGGTTAGTGCCTCATGTGGCCAAGATTTCTCAGTTTAAAAAAAAAACGTGTTGTTTTCCTTTCTTCTTTCCTGGGTAGAGCACTGCTCTGGGCTGCTATAATATCACTCGGAGAGTCCTGTAATCCCAGTCTCTGCTCTGATAACTGTTGCACAGCAAACAGTGAAACATTTTCTCTCTCTTTCTCTCTCAAGCCTTTTTCTGGCGTCTTGGGCTTCTTTCTGCCTGTGCATCGCTTAGTGCAGGAAATCCCCGCCCTGACACCATATGTGGTAAAGCACGAGCGGTTTACAGCCTGCCAGAGGCCAAACACCTGCAGGAATCTGGCTCTTCTTTACACAAATCTTTATTCTTCACAGCATTTAACATAAATCTGAAATGGCTTACCCTGCATATCATCAAAGCAGTATTTAGCTGGAGCTGTCTTCTCCACATCTTCCCAGGGCCTCCCTTGATCTCCCCTGAGCCTACGTGCTTTATTCCTGCTCAGGAGAAGCCGCCCTGCACCCAGAATGCCTTGCCTCAAGGTAGACCGGACCCAGAGCTCTGGGACCAGTCCTTTAAGGTGTTCTGAGGGTTTCTCTGGCACACTCTGTCACAGTGCCCCAGTGAAGAAACAATTAAGAGTAAATAAATCTTCAATCCCCAAGCCCAACTTTATTTTAATTAAACAATTTGTGCAAATAAAATGGCTCATCGTTAAGTCACAAGCAAGAGGCTCTTTCTGCTCAGTTTAAACCCACCACCACCACACACAGTTACTTTTTTTTTCCATAATACACGTTTAACAAGGGACCCCCAAGAGCCCCATCCAATATGAAATGATTAGCATGGCAAGCTTTATTTTTTTAAGACGATAAGACACCAGTCTTGAGTATCGGTATATCAAAAGTATTTTAAATAAATAAATAAATAAATAACAGATGTTATAGACATCTTGCCATAGGCCCCTCTGGTAGGTGTTGGATCACAGTGATACCCAAGGGTAATCTGTGTGGAGGGAGGTGAGGGGTGAATGGGTTTTGTTCGTCTGGAGATGGCTTTAACTCTGCACTTCTGCCTGGCTGCAGTTCTGCCTCCGGCCACCTCTAACCTCTTGCAGTTTGCAAACATGATCCAGAAGTACACCGGGAGGCCTAGTTCTGTGTATTACTATGGCTATGGATGTTGGTGCGGCAAGGGAGGCCGTGGTCAGCCCAAAGATGAGACCGACTGGTAAGTGGGACAGTAACGAGATCTCGAGTTTTTAAGTTCAGATATTTGAAGCATTTTACTCCCACAGGATGAGAGGAATGCCTGTGTACCTCTTGCCCATTCATCAAAGGGCGGATTTTAAAAGCCCTGCTCGCGTAAATCCGCCCGGATTTACGCGAGCAGGGCCTTGCGCGCTGGTATGCCTATTTTCCATAGGCCTGCCGGCGCGCGCAGAGCCCCGGGACTCGCATAAGTCCTGGGGTTTTTTGTCAGGGGCGTGTCGGGGGCGGGGCCGATCGACGCGGCGTTTTGGGGGCGGGATGCGGCGTTTCGGGGGCATGGCCGCGCCCTCCGGAACCGCCTCCGGGTTGCGTCTCTGCGCGCCAGCGGCCCGCTGGCACGCGTGAATTTACTTCTCCCTCCGGGAGGCGTAAATCCGTGGACAAAGGTGGGGGGGGGGGGGTTAGGTAGAGGAAGGGAGGGGAGGGCGAAATAGAGTTCCCTCCGAGGCCGCTCCGCTTTCGGAGCGGCCTCGAAGGGAATGGAGGCAGGCTGCGCGGCTCGGGCCGGCTGCCCAAAATCGGCAGCCTTGCGCGCGCTGATCCTGGATTTTAGAAGATACGCGCGTATCTACTAAAATCCAGCGTACTTTTGTTTGCGACTGGTGCGCCAACAAAAGTACGCGAACGCGCATTTTTTTTTTAAATCTACCCCCAAGTGTTAGTACTTGGCTCTCCTTCCTGCTCTGATGCAAGACACAATGAACACCATGATCCTTTATTTAAACTTTTAATTCATCCCTTTCCAGAAGTATTGAGGTTTGTTTGTTTTTTTTGGGGCAGCCCTTTAAGGTAATAGCAGCCAATTGAGGTCAGGGCTTCCGTCCCCTTAATGGGCCACTAGGCCCATTCTTTTGCCCTAGGTTGTTGGGGCTTGAGACAAAAGAATGCAGCATAGAGCCATGATGTTTTTTGGCGGGTGGAAGGGGGTCCCACTATCTGGGCGACATCCCCCGCAATAGAGGGACACCCACAAAAAAAAACCCAACATTGCGGCTTAGTGGCTATAGACCTTAGATCAGGGGGTGGCCAACTCCGGTCCTCGAGAGCCAAAAATCAGGCCAGGTTTTCAGGATATCCACAATGAATATGCATGAGAAAGTTTTGCATACAATGGTGGCAGTGCATGCAAAACTGTCTCATACATATTCATTGTGGATATCCTGAAAACTTGGACTGTCTGTGGCTTCTGAAGATAGGGACATGCCTACAGTACCTGATTGTAATCCGCTTTGAAGTACTGAAAAGCGGAATGTAAATCAAATGAAAAAATAACTACAGCACTTGAATGAAATCTGTTCTGAAGTGCCTGAAAGGCATAATGTAAAAGTCACACAGATAATGGTAGCAATGTTTAACACAATCTTACCTGATCTCTGTGGCTAGCTTCAACAAGCTATTTTGTTCGTTCCAGGTGTTGCCAAAAGCATGACTGTTGCTATGGGGTTCTGGAGACCATGGGATGCAAAATTTACTTTGATACCTATCACTTCAAGATAGAAGATAAAAACATTACATGTGGTGAGTGTGGTTATAGGGGGAGGAGAAGAACAGGAGAAAAACCGCAATTTCAATAGAGGGTGTGCAGCCAGAAATTTGTCATTTTCTTTTTCAGTTTGTTTGACTTTTCAAATTTGTTTTATTTGTTTTTTTTCTTTTTCATTAAATGTTTTGTTTTTATTTAGTGAGCACTAAAAATTAATTAATTAATTAATTAATTAATTAATTAAACAAATGGACGTCCCTAAATTTCAGCAAAAATTCCTTTTTTCACTAATATTTCATTGCAGAGGAGAGATTAGTGCTAATTTTTTTTTTAAGTTTCCCTTCCTTAGCTCCTTCAGCTTTTCTTCAGGGCAACCGCTGGACTGATCCCCATCAGAACCCTGTGCAGATATTGCCCAGAAACACGTAAAGCATGAACGCTGCACGGACTCAGGGAGACAGACTGTAAAAAAAAAAAAAAAGGGATCATGGCAATCAAAAAATGTTTCATACCTTATGTTCTTACGAGCTATGTTCTTTCATTTCAATAATCTCTACAACATAAGACATAATATACTCAGCCCCCCCCACCCCACCCCCCAAAAAATAAAAGGGACACTATGAAGAAAGAAGGCCAAGAGACAAGCAAGCTGCTATATTTTCAGAATCTGACAGAAAATGCCGTTACTAATGTTAGTCCCTTTCCATCGGAAAACATTCTCTGGAATCTTTTCCTTTAATATATTCACAGAAATAAAAGCCAACAAAAAAAAAAAACACCCCACACTCGACTAACATCATCCACTTCTGACCAGCTTATGAGGGCAGATGGAGCTAAGGATGATGTCTGAATAAATACGAAACTCACAGGTAGTACAGTGACAGGTAGTGGGGCGGGTGAGTGAATAAAGGAGTAATGTATAGGCAGAGCAGTGCGAGGACCAACAGAGGGACAGCAGGACGAGGTTTGCTAATGGGTGAGGAAACCCATGACCCGATGAAGTCCATTTTTTTTGGAAGTTGTTTGGTCATTTTAATCTTCAGTGTCTTTCATTCTTGCGTGCATTGAAATTCTCTTTTATTATCCTGATCATAAGGTCATTCATAGAGTGGTCTGGCCTGGAATATTGCTCCTTGCTCTTCTTTGTGACATTTTTACATTGTCGTCTTTCACTTCAGACCCGTTTTACAGACATAGCAGCCCTCTTCCCCATTCTCCGCACTGGATGATAGATGTAGCTCATTAAAGAGGATCATTTTCGCAGACCAAACAGTACATTACCAACAGAAATGGCCTTTTACAAAATTGTCCACCTGCTCTGTGGAAGAAATTGCATGCATAGGCCTATATGCAGAGGCATTCCCAGAGTGGAGTTGGGAAAAAAGTTTGCATTTGCACACATACAGGTAGATTTTAAAAGGGCTGTGCGTGACTTGCATGCAGTTGGGAGGTGAGGGAAAGAGAGAGAATCTTTAAGGCTCAGTCTGAAACTCTATATATGGACCATTGTAAGGGGCACTTTGATTCGGGGTGAATTTTCAGGAGGTGGGCTGGGGTTAAGAGGGTTAGCATTACAGTCTACAAATCAACTCTAGTTAGAATTTTCATCACATATAAGGTCTAAAATTCTTTAATGATGTCAATTTTACAATGGATACCTCTGAATGTGTCTGTTACATGCATATCAAATTTCTTGGATAACCTATGCACATGCATTAGCAGATATAAATGCATACATGTAGTTTGGGTGAGATAATTTTCAAAGTGAAAGTATGCATGCAGATTTCCCTTTGAAAGCTGGTGTAACACAGGTGGGTAACTGCCTTCAAATCTATGCAGGCCCTTACAAAATTGCCCTGCAATGTCTTGTAACTGAAACACACAACACAGCTCCTACCTCAGCATGAGCAATCATCGGCTGACAGATTGTAATGAAAATACACCTGCAATTGTATTTTCACCCTCAAAGTGCAAATTATTAAAAAAAATTCAAAATTGTATTGAAAGCTTACACCTCAATGAAACTCTAGAAAAATAATGCATCTCATGGACTTCTCCTTGAAAGCATCCACTTCAATAAATCTGTTAGTCAAAGAGATGAACATGGCTACCCCTCTGGATGAGACATACCATAAAACAGACACTTCTCATGCCCAGCCTCTGACTTAAATGATGCTGAGGGCTAATGGCAACCCTACGAACTGGGTGCGCCTCCAGTTTTCATCTCAAGATAAACTGCTTGACCACAAGGCTGCAGAGATATCATGAAGGAAATTGAAAGATTATGCCTGATACCCTACCCCAAAAAAAAAACCAAGCCATACAGATTTGGGCAATGCTTCTCAACAAATACAGTAGCTTTAGCACTGTACACAACATCTATGCACCATAAAGAGTAGTGGGTTTCTGGTTTTGTGTTATATTTTGTATTTTTGTGTTTCTAAATAAGTATTTTATTATTTCTTGATATTTTATATATATTTATTATGAATGTGTTATTGTATACCGCTTGGAAATGTTGACAAGCGGTACAGAAATTTGTTAAAAAAATAAATCTAGGCTTGAGCACAGGGGAGGATAGCAGCCACTGAACATGACGTCGCTGTCCATGCCTCAGTACCGAGTCCGTGCATGCTCATCCTTTTCTGTTTTTTCTGTTTTCAGGAGGGGGCACGCCCTGCCAGAGGCTGCTCTGTAACTGCGATATGAAAGCTACCATCTGCTTTGAAAATGCTTTTAGGAACTGGCATTTGAAGTACCGCACCATTCTAGACTTTCTGTGTCCAGGGCCCTCTCCCACCTGTGGCCAAGGAATCGTTCCTGCTCAAGGTTAAAAGCGATAGCCTTCAATCACCCTCATCAGCAAGAAAAACCTCAGATCGCTCCCCCATTCTCACATTAAGAAAAACAGAATGCGTGAAGGAAAAAGGCACTTTTAAGTAGTTTCCTCTTTTTCCAACTTAGTGGAAAGCTGTAACTTTTTACTTTTATTTTCAAGAGGTAATACATATGTATATGCTCTCACAGCACTATGGACCAGCTCTGCAAACATCCAGACTAGAACACTGGTATACTGGCATCCAGCAGTGGGATAATTCAATCTATTCACGCAAAGCCCAGGGTACATATATACAATACACTGTACAAACTACCATTATTTGTGGGCTGGTATCTTCCTCCTGCTCAATTGGAACTGGCCCCTGCTAGGGCTATAGCTTCAGGAATCTGAATATGCTGTTAGTGAAGGACCCCCCTCCCCCCCAAAACCATTTTTAACCCCACCTTCCATCTAGCCCCCTCACTACAGAGACACAGTCTTCTGGCTGACAGGAGCATGGTTTCCTCCAGCACTCAGCATCTGCCCCTGGTTTTACACTGGCCAGGTTCTCCCTACCCACAGGGAGCTGGAAACCAGGGACAAGTAGCTATACCAGTCAGTGCTATTTAATTGTTGACATGTGTGGTTTGACTATTGTATTTATTGCTTGATGTAAATGGCCTTGAGTTGTTGCAAGGAAGGTGGTATTAAAGTGTAACATCACATCGCACCCTTCCCTTGGCTAACCTGAGGAGCAGAAGCCAAGCGCAAGAATAAAAAATTCAGGCCTCTCACGAAGCACCACCCAACAGTGCCACTCGCTCAGTCCATATTTACATGGAAATGAAGATAAGAGGCAGTCCGCACAGAGCAAAGGTTGCTGCCCTTGACTATACGATGAGGCCTGGAGTGGGAGGGCATAGATAGCTGTTACCCAGTTTGTTTGGCGCACACCTTGCATGACGTATGTCTTTCTAGTCCCAGGCTGTGAAAGCGAGGGAGAGAGCATGGATGGAGCCCTGCCCATGACTTGCTGGGAGCAGCAGCAATGAAGGAGCTCATGGCAACTAGCCTAGCTAGCTGGCTGCCTGTCCCACACCAACTTCTCCCCTTTGGCTGAATTTCTATATACAGGGAGCTGGTACAGCATGACAGCGTCACGTCTAATCTTCAACAACTGCATTAGACATCAACGGAACAGAACACTACATCAATGCAGTATAAAATTCGAGTGTCAAACCCTCTTTCCTTCATCTCTCACACAGTAGTTAGAACAGCAATTAAAACAGGACAAGCATAGATGGTTTTCCAGATATATAATCACAGAATCAAAATACAGAAGTTCAAGTTCACAGTTCATAGGACAGCACTTGCTGTCGTTTATTGCACAGAGTACTGAAGAGAGATGAAATCCTCACTCTGACACTGCCTGGTCAAGCACAGCACGCAGGTAACCTCGAAGGCTCAGGCCAGCGACCTTTTCTGTACAGCTCCGCACCTGAAGAGATGTTTAAAGCAGGGGCACGCGAGTGCTCCTAGAGCAGTTACTACTCTCTCTCATCAATGCTGTATAATCAATCCACTTCCATCCACGAGTGAAATTCTGCACGCTTTTTACTCTTCTAGTCCTGAGCCGATTACCTTGTCTGAATTCCTGGTGTAAATCTACAAGAAGTTAATTGCTTTTGCTTGCACTCAGTACTGGCACAGCTGCCAAACTTCCAGTCAAGACTCATGGAACCTGGCATGAAACACACCTGAAGTCACCAGCCCTGGCTGGGGATTAGGTGCTCCAGGTAAAACAGGGATTTGTTCCTTCTATGGGACCACGAGTAGCAGCAATTCTAACACAAAACACCAATTCACCAGCAAGGTAAAGGCTGCTGTGCGAATGACAGGAGAGGCGGCACGAGGGCTGGAATTCAGCGTCTCTCCGGCCCTTCTGCAACGTTTCTTGCAGCACTTGTACATAGCAAATGGGGCACCGTGGCCTCTTGGGGGAGGGGGAAAAAAAATCAGTGAACATTGTTTGCAATTCAACCAAATTAAGCTCACCAACAGCCAAGGTGGTGCTTACAAGAAGACCTAAGAATGTAACAGGGAAGAGGCGAGAGCCCTTGGCAGGACCTTTGAGAGTGGTGGACTGTGATTCAGATGGGTTGATTTTTTATTTCCCCCCATTTCAACACAATGTTTCTCCTGCCTATCACTAAATCTATCATAGTTGACTTCTGAACACATGAGAAAATTACACGAAGCTCATTTTGTCCTGAGTGAACAGAGTAATACCTTTCAGTCGCCTCAGGGGGCATCCACTACAGAATCTAGTCACACCCACTCCCAGCCTTCTGGTACCAGGTCCATTCTAAAAGCTGCCCATAACATGGCAGGACCTAGTATGACAGCTAACAGCAAAGGCGGTAAAGCGACCAGGCCGGAATCCTTCAGCTGGCCTAGCCCTTCACTACCACAAGGAGGAACAAATCACTTGGTCCATAGCCACAGCCAAGGGGACAGGAAAGATGCATCACTTATTGGGGACTCTGCTGTTCTGGGCCTGGTTGTGTGGGGCCTGTCCGGTCACCACCACTCCCCCCCCCATGCTCCTCAAGCCCCGCTGCACTGCAAACCTCAATAAGGCGGCCCATTAGTCAATGTGAAAACAATTAGCTCTACACTGCTTCTAGGTATTTTCATTTTCCTTCCCAAGGGAAGTTCGTTCCCTGCTTTAACAAATGAGGTGACCATCCTTGGCCAAACAAGGCAAGGTGATCCTCCTGTTTCTAATTCTTCCTTGCTATTAGGACCCAGGCTGATGTCATTATTGCTATTGCAAAAAAAAAAACAAAAAAAAAGCCAGTCTTAAATGGCAAAATGAAACCATTTCATATTCGTAATGCCTGCTACAATAACCCACTGCATGGCAAGTTTCCCCCTTTCCTCATATATAAATTATGTAAAAAAATAAAACAGGAATAACCATTTTGTAAAGAGAGTTTAAATCATCTAGTACAGAAAAGAACGCAGGGGCAGATCCTTGCCTCTCCTGCACTAAAAGTAAAAGTTTGAATTTCCTATTGACCTCCCCCTTGTCGAAGGTACTGAAGACGACGTGGACGGACGTGAAACCCTTCTTCCAGACACGACGCTGGGAAGGAAGCCAGCGAGCTGGGCATTTAAAAGAAAAAAAACACCAAAAACCGTCATGTTGCACTGCAGTCACTTTATGCAACTCAGTATCCTGTAAACACGCGAGGGAGAGGAGCGGGGCAGATCATATGGTGACGGCAGCGAAGGCCTTCACCAGGGTGACCTGAGGGTCTGGCTCTTGCGCACTCTGCCGGTTGTTGTCAGCATTGTTGCTTCTGGTTTCCAGGACCTTTTGCCTGTGCCGCTCCTCCTGCCGGCGCTTCTTCTCCTGCCGTTGTTCCACTTTTCTTTGCTTAGTGGACTGCTGAAACAGAGGTTTAAAGCAATTAAAAAAAAAAAAAAAAAAAGCATGCATTTTCAGGAGATCAGTTTAGTAATGGTCCACACCTTTCAGAAGCTGGGCTTCTGAAAACAGAAGCCTGGCTGGCAAGTACATCACCCTGGGAGCAGCACCGCGGACAGGAAAAGGGATGAATACAAAAGACAGCCAACAGTGAGCAGGTCCTAATGCGGATTCCTGGCCCAACGATTATAAGTACAACCAGGGCAGGGCTGCATGGATTTCAAGGGGAGGAAGACTGAATGAGAGATATTTATTTACTGTTAGATATTAGTCATCAAGATGCTATACCCCCGCATCCCACACAACATGAAAAACAGATGTTGTATGTGGGCCACTACACTTTTAGCTCACTGATCAAATTGAATCCTAGACTATCTGCTTTGTAAGCCTATACAACCCCACAAGCAAATCCTGCAAAGAACTGAACAGCGCAGTCTGCATCTTATTTTAAGAAGTTACAGCATCATAAGCATATAAAATCTACTTTGATGGCACTGGTCTGTCACTAGTTGCACAAACTAGTGCAGACTGATAGACATTAGCAAAATAAACTTAGGCCATATGCCTATGCAGCTTGTATGAATGTAAAGGGCTCTGGCTTATAAGGCAATAGCAAAACTGTATGTTATTTGTAATAATTTAGCACCCCAAAACCCTTTAGAATCTAAATTGCTTTTGGGCAAGGTCCTCCATCTATTATGCTCGTAATATTTTTTCATCAGTCCTTGTAGCACTATAGTTCTGAATGCATGCAGACTTTGTACAATGCTATATACACTATCGGCATTACATAAAAACAATGTGTGCAAATATAATCTAACAGTATTTTTTGTTGTATTTGGTATATTCTACAACAATTATATTCTTGTGCTGTAGAAAATGTGTGCCAGCTCTACTTATGTATGCACTAAAAATTTCTTTGCAAAGTGCATATCAATTTTCAGGCGTGGCTTTGGTTTCCAGGGCAACCAAAATATGCAAGTTAACCCGATTCTTAGACCAAATTTATTCCACAGATATACTGCAAATCAAATTCATTTGAAGTTCTCAAGTTTGAAGCAAAAGTTCAGCTTCCATGATTCCTACTGGGGGAAAACTAAGGACGCGGTACAGAGGCGCAGTGGAAGCAAGCAAAGAAGCAAGCATCAGCCAACCAGGTTAACGAATATGTTCTGCATCTGCATCACCCCCCCCCTCCTCCCCAACATCTGCAGCATGTTACCACTTATTGTCACCTGTATACTACAGTGGTTCTCAGTTGTTGGGCTGGACGAGCTCAACAGCTCAGGAAGAAAAAAAAAAACCCAAGGGGCATACTACAAAAGATGAACCTCAGAAAGACAGGCTGCGTTCGTTCGAATTACTGAAAATTGAATCTCTTCAACTAGATAGCAGTGCATTATTAGCTTTAAGTTCGAGGCACATGCTGACGGCAGCCAGGTTGCCCTTAACCTTCACGGGCACTTCATCTTGCAACTTGATTGCCAGACATCAATGCCCCCCCGCAGGGCAAGTTACTAAAGCGCGTCAGGGTGAACGTACCTTTTGAGGTTTGTTCTTGTTGGTTTTATTCTCTTCCTTGGGGTTGTTCTGTGTGCTGTCGTCCTCTGCTCCACTCAGACTCAGCTTCCTATTCCCAAAGATTCTTGTCCCACTTCCATTATCCGCCCAGAGCTCAGAGCCGTGCTGACCTCCGACCTCAGGCTCGGTGGCTTCCTCCTCGACATCTACCGGAGAACACATTTTGGATGTAACCAGCATTGGGGGTCCAGTTAGGACTGTAGAGGAGTTGCTATTTGTAGAGTTCCCGGCTATACCAACTCAACAAGTGTAGAACGGTTACTCCCGCCATGTTTGGAAGTAGCCTTCCTGTACACAAATTCGTTTGCAGCCGACTGAACATACAGTTGTGCTCATAAGTTTACATAACCCTGGCAGAATTTGTAAGACTTGTAGCATTTTAAGAAAACATGGAGTTATCAACCAATTTTCCTTTGTCTCTTACCTGCTAATTTTTGTTCCTGTACAACCACAGATCAATCCAGACGCCTGGGTTTTGCATCCCTGCCAGCAGATGGAGACAGAGAAAGTTTTATTGACAGTGCAACATAACCACATGTGCCGCCTGCAGTTCCTCGGTATTGGCCTGTACCCAAGCTTAAAAACAGTAAGACACAAAAATTCTCCTTGTTTAAAAAAAAAAAAAAAAAGTCTGTAGTCCATAACAAGAAAATCGAATAAGCGGACAACTCTCCACCTCCACAGATCAGGCGGGTTCTGGACTGATCTGTAGTACTACAGAATGAAAGTTAGCAGGTAAGAACCAATTTTCCTTTCCCTGTATGTACCCAGATCAGTCCAGACTCCTGGGAGGTACTAAAGCTCCCTACATAGGGTAGGACCTGGAGAGTCCTGCTCACAAAACACTCTCGCCAAAAGACTGGGACTCCGATCCCCCACATGCAAATGACAGTGCCTCGCAAACGTATGCAGTGACTTCCAAGTCGCCACCCTGCAAATTTCCTGCGGCTAAACCAACTGAGCCTCAGCCCACGAGGTCGCCTGAGAGCGCATAGAGTGGGCTCACAAGCCCTCAGGAACTAGACGACCCTTAGCTATGTATGTCAACGCACAATTAAACTCTGGAATTTGTTGCCAGAGGATGTGGTTAGTGCAGTTAGTATAGCTGTGTTTAAAAAAGGATTGGATAAGTTCTTGGAGGAGAAGTCCATTACCTGCTATTAAGTTGACTTAGAGAATAGCCACATGGAATAGACTTAGTTTTTGGGTACTTGCCAGGTTCTTATGGCCTGGATTGGTCTCTGTTGGAAACAGGATGCTGGGCTTGATGGACTCTTGGTCTGACCCAGTATGGCATTTTCTTATGTTGTTGACCCAATGGCCTCCTTGAGCCACTGAGCAATAGTAGCCTTAGATTGCTGAGAACTTCTTTTCGAACCGCTCCACGAAATAAAGGTGATCCGATCTCTTGAAGTCATTAGTTACCTTGAGATACCTCAACGAAGCTCTCCACACATCCAAAAAAGTCCATCACAGGAAAAGCTGGAAGTTCCACAGTCTGATTCACATGAAACACAGATACCACCTTAGGTTAAAAAAAAAAAAAAAAAGGTACAGTCTAACGACAGCCCCGCACCTGAAATCTGAAGGAATGGATCACGGCAAGACAAACTCTGCAACTCAGAAATTCTCCTAGTGGAACATATACCCACCAAGAAAAAAAGAGTTGCTCTCTTAAGTGTCTCGAAAGGAGCCTCATACAAACCAGAGGACGAGATTAAAATTCCAGGATGGAGAAACTTTCCTTACCGGCTGGTGCAAATTCTTTGCCCCTCCCCCCCACCAGAGAAACCAAATCACATCCAATGAGAAGACAGAGGAACCCTCTACCTCGCCCGGGAGACAAGCAAGAGCAGCACCTGGACCCTAAGAGTTCAAAGCCAAACCCTTGACTGAACCCTCTTGAAGAAAAGACAAGATATGAGATTTTAGAGCTTGCACTCCATCAGTGATACACCAGGGCTCAAAAAAAAAACAAAAAACAACCTTTGCAGACCTTCCCATACGAAACAGAAGCCTGTAAGAGAGTAGCAATAACAGCTTCAGGGTATCCCCTGCTTCTCAAAAGTCATGCCACTTGACAAAAGTGAGTAGCCTGGTTGGAGAATATGAGGTCCTGACAAAGAAGACCTGCTAGATGTCCGAAGCGAATCGGACCATCCATGGTCAAGGTGGCCGATGTGGCCACTCCAGGACCGCCGACATTACTTCACCTGGCTGTCTCTCTGGCCACCACAAACCTTGCCTGATTGGGTGATTCTTACTACCAATCAGGAACTTCGAGTTCTACACCATGAACCAGAATGGAAATTAGAAGCCACCAAGACGGGCTTGTCCCTGCCAACACCCTCAAGCGGCAAGGGAAAATGAAACTACTCTGCGAGCAGGTTCCACTGAGCCAACAGAGCTCTCTGCAGAGGCCTCATATGTGCAAAAGGTCCATGGCACTAACTCCAGGATTGAAGCCATCGAGCCCAGAACCCGCATATATTCCAAGGACCCTGGGCACCAGCAACCCCAATAAGCAACAAATTTGCCTCTACAGTTTCTGAACACACTCCTCCATGAGAAACACCTTGCCCTTCCGTGTGTCGAAAACTAGCTCCAAGGTACTCCAGGGGCCTCTTTGCCAAGTTCACTACCCAGCCAAGCGACTCTAATGTACAGATTACCTTCTGAACTGACAACAAAGGTCATCCAACCTTGCCCTGATAAAACAGTCGTCTAGATAGGGGTGCACCAGAACTCCTTCCCGACACAAAGCTGATGCCACCACCACCACCATAACCTTGGTGAAGGTGCATGGTGCCATCGCCAAACCAAAGAGAAGAGCCTGAAACTGAAAATGCTGATCCAGAACCACGAATGGCAGAAACCATTGATGTTCTGGATGGATGGGAATGTGCAGATATGCCTCTGTCAAATCCAGAGATGCCAGAAACTCGCCTTTGCGAACTGCTGCCATCACCGACCTCAGTGTCTCCATCCAGAAACGCGGTACCTTGAGCACCTAATCTACCTTCTCAGTCCAGAATTGGGCAAAAGGTGCCTTCCTTCTTTGGAACAAGGAATTAAATGGAATATCTTCCCTTGCCTCGCTCCTCTCAGGGACTGGAATTACCGTCCCTAGCTTCTGCAAACGGTCCATTGTCTCTCGAACCACAAGTTCCTTGTCCAAGAGCCCACAAGGGGAAACTAGAAACAAGTCTCAGATGGGCCGAGCAAATTCCCCTTGGGAGGAAGGCTCGTAACCCCAAATTAGTCTCCTGACTGCAGAACTGCAGGTTTTGTACCATCTACCATCTGCTGGAGACAGAGAAATACTGAGGAACTGCAGGAGGCACACGTGGTTATGTGGCAGTGTCAGTAAAACTTTCTCTGTCTCCATCTGCTGGCAGGGATGCAAAACCCAGGAGTCTGGACTGATCTGGGTACTTACAGGGAACACGTCTTATTTTTAATTTGTTTTAAACTGTTATTTTGTGATGTATAAAATAGTATAATCATTAAACAAGCCAAAGCAATAAAGGAAATAATAAAATGGTCCTGTTCAAAAGTTTTCATACCCTTGCATGTTTGGGCTGATAATATGCACTCAAATTGACACACAGGTTGAGATGGCAATGAACGGTAAATATCTACATCTGTGCCTTGTTTGACTGCAATAGTCAAATCATTTTTTCTTAGCTCTTAAGAAAACCTTGCGCATTTCATCCAAAGCTGCGCTGACTTTGGTGATTACTAAAGCATGGGGAAAGCAAAATAATTGTCAAAGGATCTGTGAGCAAAAGTAATTCAACCTTCTAAAATCAGGAAAAGGACAAAGATATCCAAGGATTTGAAGATGTCAATCAGTACTGTTCAAGCTCTGATCAAGAAGCGGAAAATTATGGGTTTGGTTAATACCAAGCCAGACCAAGAAAGATTTCAGACAACTGCCAAGAAAACTTTTTGGGATAGAAAGTAAAACCCACAAGCAACTTCTACTGAGAAATAATGGCTTCTCTGAAACAAAGTGGTGTGGGTACAATAAGGAGATACTTGGAACAAAAAATGGGCTGCATGGTAGAGTTGGCAGAAAAGCCCTGCTTACAATACGCCAATCAGCACCTAAAGAACCCTCAAAAACGTCGAACAAAATTTGGGGTGATGAGACCAAAACTGAACATTTATGGTTGTGTCCATAAAGTTATGTAAATACTATGTTTGGGGTGGTGAATCTCTGCTGGGTTTTTGTTTTTTTTGGTGGTGGGAGGGGGGGGGGGGGGGGGATGAGCTAGAGTGGCACAGAGAATTCCGTCAAAATTGATGCCAGGATGATTGCATCTTATCAGAAGGTATAGTAGGAGAATGTCCATTCATCAGCCAGGAAGCTGCGCATGGGGCGCGCTTGGACTTTCCAACACGACAATGATCTGAAACATAAGGCCAAGTCGACCCTCCAGTGGCTGCAGCAGAAGAAAGTGAAGGTTGTGGAGTGGCCATCACAGTCTCCTGACCTCAGCATCACTGAGCCACTTTGGAGAGAACTCAAGACATGCAGGTCATGCTAGACACAACCAAAGCATTTACTGGATATGGAGGCTTTTACCAAGAGGGATGGGCAGCTTTACCACATGAGAATACACCATATTAAGAAATGAGGGTATGCAACTTCTGAACAGGACCATTTTGATTTCCCTTATTGCTATGGTTTGTTTAATAATTGCGCTATTCTATGATACATAAAATAGTTTAATTTGAACCATTAAAAACAGGCGTGTTTTATCCGATTATTCGTGTTTTCTTAAAATGCTACACATCTTACAAATTCTGCCAGGGGTAGGTAAATTTATGAGCACAACTGTAGACACTTCTGTGCCACTTCACCACGCATTGCTTCATTTTCTTAAGACATCAGCACGTTTGTCAGTCACAAACATGTTGCACTGCTTATAAAACCCTTTAGTGTTTGCTAACTGGAAAAAAAACTACTTTTCAAATCATTCATACCGAGGTCTTCTTAATACCTGGGGACTTTATGTGCAGGTGGATTTTCATGACAAAATGCATGTAGATGTGATCTGTGCGCGTTATTTTCCAATCCTGCCCAAAACACCCCCTTCCCAGGAATGCTTCCCCCATATACAGCCTAAAAGTGCCTGCTTTTGCCACACACACACACAGGCACTTTTCAGATAGGCCAGGTTAGCTGTGTTAATGATTTTCCTGCATCAACAGTTATCGGAAATGAGCCATCTCGAAGGATGTGTGTACCCAGCAGGGAAGTCAGCAGAAGCGGGTGCCAGTCGTCATACAGCACTAGCCAGGAACAGCACCTGGAGCTGCACAGGCGCTCAGCCCTTCAGAAGGCCACCTTTGTGGGGGGGCTCATCTTAACGCAACCCCTCAGTGCGAGGATCAGAAAACACGTGCACAGCTCTTCAGGACCTCCGTGGGGACGTATTTATTTTACCAAAATAGAAAGAGGTTAAGTTTTGGTTCCATCTTTATAATGTAAAATTTGAGGGCAGCTCGGAGTTAATTTACTGAGTGATAAGGGTGGGGCATCACTCTCTGAAACAGTGGCCATCTTTTTTTGGCCCAGCCGTTCCCCCTCCTCCTTTGGGCTAACTGCTCAAATCAGGACCGACCCTTATTAGGCTACAGCTGCCATCAGCCAACATTCACAACAACTACCCAGGGTTTTTCTCCTCTTCCCCCCCTCCCCCACACATATATTCTTAGTCCAGCCATAAGCCATGGGCCACAGACCACCATCTGTTGCTCCCTCTGGATCCCAGTACACCAGCCACCAAGTCTGGCCAGCAGGTGTCACCATTGTGCAAAGGCTAAGACTCCTCCCCCCTCCCTCACCACCTCTCAAAGACTGAACACTGCCTCCACAGCGACTCCGGCTCCAGCCGCTCAGGGAGCCAGGCTCAGGTCTTCCACATAGCACTGCCACCGAGCCGGCCCAGGAGATGCATTCTGATATTATCTCTTTCCTCAAGCTTAAAAAAAAAAAAATAAAATTTTTAGCTCCATCTAGTTTCTGATTTAAAATAGAAAAACTGTGTGGGGCGATGGACTTGCGCTTGGCGCTCTGAAAAGCCACAGTGAACAGCAAAGTAAAAAAGAGCCCGCCTTGGCCAAGCGTCCACTAACTTACCGATTCTTTTCAATTCGTTCATCTGAAGAATTGCAAACACGGCTGACTCAACATTGTAGTTCTCCGCTTCCAGGTTCTGCAGTATTAACTCTACGTCCTGCCCGCCAGGATATAAACACACAAAAAAACCCCCAAAAAAACAGCAACAGTTAAAAATATGAATCAAAATCTAGGACTGTAACTTTGAAACAGTCGCGCGGGTGCACATGTGCGGGCGTATGCCAGATCGCGCCAAAGGATGCGGCCATTTTATAGCATACGTGCGTTATGTGTGCACAGCTGTACGCATGTACGTGCGCACACGATTTTATATGGACGCATGCATGTGTGCACAAATGCCACCTCTATCGCGAAGGGGGGGGATTTTAGTAGACGCGTGCCAATGCAATTACCAGTTTCCCCAGTTCGTTCCCAGTTCACCCAGGTAAAGGATAGGACTTCCTAATCCCCCCTCCACGGTTAATTAGCCTCCCCTTTTACCCTGTTAGCCCCTACCCTTAAAACCCCCGCTCCTGGAACGCCCATGGCCCGCCCCTTTCCACAGTTACCAGGATACACGGGCGTACGCAGGCGCCTTTTAAAACCCACGTGGTGCGCACCGGCCCAACTTCTTGGTGAATCTCCCGGCTTTGGCACGCGCCAGGCTTTTAAAATTCACCCCTTATGTGAGCACACTTAGATGACATCAGCGCTCAACACCGGTCTCGCAGCCTCCTGTAAGTCTGGGGCCAAACATGCAAGCTCCTAGGCAGGGATCAGGGTGTGCACGGCCCTGGCAGGATTATAGCCAGCACAGACGGAGGGAGCAGCATCAGGAGGGGTGCCCACAGCAGAAGCATTCCTCGCTCACTTCTCCAGTTGCTGGCACCACAGGAAGAGGCAAAAAGGGAGACCACCACCTAAAACAAACTAACTATCTGCTTGCGTGACTATTAAGCAGCAGAGTAATTAGGTCGCCTCTCTCAAAACATTTATTTACACACTACATTTCATAGACTGCATTTAAGAAACATGACTGAAAGGCATCGGAGCCGAGGTGCCATGGCATATCGTGTGCACCAACCCTCATGAGTATCGGTGGCGGGAAAAGAATTTTCTTAATACAAAATGAGCCCAAGCGTACACCGGCAAACATCAGGCCCGCTTACTCACCGAGCAGCCCGTTGCATTATGGACTTTCTGCACCACTTCTTCCATCTGCTCCTGGAAATCCTCCGTCTCCTGCGGCGCACTGCTCTCCTCATCTGGCCGGTTTTTTGTCTTCTTGTTTAAACTGTCTTTGCCGAGCATCTGGAGAAATAAAAGTAGTAGCAGCAGCAGCAAGCTAACTAAACTTTCCAAGAGAATCTATAAACCAAGCCATCAAAGGAAAAGGGAGCACATTTTATATCAGCTCTGTGGCCAAAATTAGCCCTTCCAGGAGAGGCAGCAGCTCCCAGCCAAACTCTACAATCGGCTACTCGGGGAATTTTGTAAAATTGATCAATTGTATTGTTTCCTTTAAGTTAATTAAAAAAAAAAAAACACAAAAAAAAACAACCCAAGTTTTGTTGAACCCTAAAGGTTCAGACATGCAGAAAGAAAATGACCTGCTGGCAGCAAGGACTCCTCCTGAGACCCACCAACAAAAAAAAAAGAGAACGGGTGACGTCACTGACCTCCGTCCGAAGGCAAGCTGGAGTCTCTGAATTATCATTAAAGCGCCGCACACTGTCATAGTGCTCGCCATAGCGGTATGCAATGTGCAGCTCCCGGGCATTGGCCTTGTCCGTTCCACGGATCTAGGGAGGACAAAAAGGAAGATGCTTAACAGTTTTGTCCTTTCTTTCTGCTTGAATTAGTGTTTAATATTAAAGGTGACTTCATTAGCATCAATCCCTCTCCATGCACATTGCAAAATACCGAGGCATCCAAGGCTTCTAAATTCACCCAGGACATACAGTCTTCCAAACCACTACCTCTCTCGAACATGCGTATCGATGCACCCAGACAAAGAAAACAAGGCCTAGGAGCTCACTCTTGGGTTTCACTAGCCTTTGCACCACCATCAATCTTAATTCAGGTTCTGAATTCCATACCAAGAAAATAGAATGAGCGGACGACTCTCCCCCCCCCCCCCCCCTTCCCCACAGATCAGGTGAGTTCTGGACTGATCTGTGCTACTACAGGAATGAAAACTAGCAGGTAAGAACCAATTTTCCTTTCCCTTACGTACCCAGATCAGTCCAGATTCCTGGGATGTACCAAAGCTCCCTACTCAGGATGGGACCTGGAGAGTCCCGCTCGCAAGACACCCTCGTGGGAAAAAAAAAAATCAGGACCCTATCCCCCCCCCCCTTCCCCCCCACATCCAGACAATAGTGCCTTGCAAAAGTTATGCAACTTCCAAGTCACTGCTCTGCAAATTTCCTGCAAAGAAACTGAGCCTTTCAAATCAAAAATCATTTCCAGACTACAGAACTGCAAGTTCTGGAGACAGAGAAATACTGAGGAACTGTAGGTGGCACACATGGTAATGTAGTAGTGTCAGTAAAGTGTTGTCTCCATCCGCTGGCAGGGAGGGCAAAACCCAGGAGTCTGGACTGATGCTAAATTAGCCCATCCAGTCTGCCCATGTTTTTATGATAGACGTTTACAGAATAATGAGTGGTGAGGAAGAAATTAATAGGAAAAGGTTATTTATTCTTTTAAATAGTACTAAAACTAAGAGGCACGCCATGAAACTTAACTTGTAAAAAAATTAACACAATTGGAGAAAGCATGTTTTCAGTCGACCCACAATTGTGACCTGCCCCTTCCCCATGTTTCTGTAAAGTCAGAATTGCAAGTCAGGGCCTGGGACTAGCTTGGTGGCATGTGTGTGTGAGAGCTATATGCCTGTATGGAGCTGCGGAAATGCATGTATTTGAGATTACACGAGAGAGATTGTGACCAAGGTGTGATTGTGTAAATTTATAGCAGAAATGAAAGGTGAGATGAAACAATAGTAGGACAGAAAATCAGAAACAAGATACTTAAAAACAAGACATAGTTAAAGTATAGATAATGAGAAACAGGGAGGCAAGCTGCAAAGAAATGAAACCAATAACAGAAATCTGAAAAACATTATGATAATTTTAAAATCTTTATACATTCAGTATACAGGATGTGCTGGGAGTATTTATTTGTAACCACCATGGTGTATCCATTGAAGGTAACCTAATGTGGCATCAATGACAATACTCGGCTCCCATCATTTAACACTAAGAAAACAGATGGACCAAACAAATGATTTCTCAGTTCTGTAATATTTGGTTTAATCTACGAACCTAGTTCATAAATATCTTCTATGTTAGCAACCATATAAACCGTTTTTTGGAAACATTGTTAAACATTGTAACTTTGTAAACTGTTGTGATGGCAAAACCGAATGACATTATATAAAACTCGATAAATAAATAAAATACAGCAACCACCACTGGGACAACAGTACCACTGGCACCCCCAGTGGCTCTGTCATTGTTTAGGAAAGGGAAGAACAAGCCACAGAATGGCCTGCGTTATCTATTTTAAAGACCTGCTTCAGTCCTTACCTGCCAAAGAGGTTTGTTCAGTTGATGAATCACCACATTCACTTCATTGTTTCTTGCAAAGGCCACAATGGCATCGTTGCCAGCAAACGTGCCAGGTTTTGCCAAACTGGCAACTAGGAAAGCAGAGGGAGGGGGGGGGGGGGATAAGTTTTAGAAGCAGTTGAACTGCATTCAAGTGAGATGCTAGCCTGGTACACAAAAAAAAGACAACTGTACGGCAAATGCCAGCTCTCATGGTGGTTACAGATATGTCCTAGAACAATGTTCTCTCCTGCTTGATATTCAGCACTTACTGTGTCTGTCAAAGGGAATGTCATCCTCCACGAAGGGCTCAAAGTCAGTGCGCTGCCTCACCATGTAGTCCACAGTTTCCTGGCGGTGCTTGAGGTGGTTTCGAGAGTGGCCCTCCAGCTGATCTCCCAGAGCTCGGAACAAGCAGTTGCTGGAAGTTGAGATTCGATGAGTCAGATACAACTGTCAGCATAGAGTGAAAAAAGGGCCAAGTCGGAAAAAAGAAAGGTAAATAAATGGGGAAGTGGGACAGAACTGAACAAAACAGGGAAAGGAGAGAGAATAATGCAGGGGGACCGGTACAACCATAACACAAAAAAAATGGAAAGAGACCAATGGAAAAATGCACAGAGCAGAAACCATTTCACAGACTCAAATTTTCACCTTTAATCATTCTAATGCCTCTATAGTTTAATAAGCACCTCAGTATAAACTTATTAAATCAGGAGACTGATGGACTTTCTGCCTAACAGAATCTCCTCTACAGGCAGCAGAGTGGGACTGAGTGGCTAAGTCCCACTCTGCTGCTGCCCCTTTCAACTTTCAGAAACAAATCCCAGCTCAGTCCTTCCCTTATGATCCTGCCAGCTGGCAGGAGAAATGGTACTAAATACTGGATCTACTTCCTCTGTGCTGCAGAGCCAGTCTCACTGTATGATCCTAGACACCCGGACTGAACGGGGCAGAATTGGAGTGAAATTCGGCAGGATTCAAGCATCATACAGGGAAAGGGCAAAAGGTTGTAGAGAGGACCTTGAAAGCATGTGGGGAGCTCAAAGGGGGTTCATGCAAGCCAAAGGTGTAGACAAGGTGTGTGACAGACCTGAAGGGAAAGGGAACAGATGGTGAGTGAGCTGGCAAGGGCCAGGAGGGTGAGAAAGCTCCTGTAACACACACACGCCTGGATTAACTATAACACACATACACCCACCTGAGGCTCTGGTAAACACACACTTCCAGCTCATGCAGTCATATAAAGTATATTTAAGATACAATATAGTTATAGACTTGTTGAAGACTATAACTGAAAGTAAAACAAACTAAACATTAAAAGCATAATGCTGCACTTTTCAGATATCAGTTATGTTACTAGTAGTGTTTTGGTGGTGTGGTGAATGCAATTATGGTAAAATAAGTCAAATACAAAAAAATCACGGAGAGGGATCACTATTCCCAAACCAAATAATTGTTAATATTTTTAATTATTTATATATAAGGAGACAGGTATCAAAAAACTCAGTGCCTATTATTGTCTATCCACCGTCTCCCGCCCACATAGGGCCTCAGACAGTATCAGCTCTTATGGCACCATAATTATAATCATGTACCATCTCCCTTGTTGGGTTTTTTTTTTTAATTTTTACTGTTTTTTTTATTTGTCACTTTATTATTGTAAACTAATCATCAATATAAAAAGCTTTATCTTAGTTGTAACCTTGGTTGTAACCTCTAGTTACTTGATTTCCAAAAGAGATACTTAGCTCAGGCAGCTGGCGGTTAGATAGAATTCCTGTGAAAGTGACAATAATAAAGTGACAAAAAACAGTAAAAAAAATTGTTTTTAAATGATATAAGGGAGATGGTACATGATTATAATTATGGTGCCATAAGTGCTGATACTGTCTGAGGCCCTATGTGGGCAGGAGACAGTGGATAGACAATAACAGGCACTGAGTTTTATGATACCTGCCCTCCTTATATATAATTAAAAATATTAACAATTATTTTGTTTGTTGGGAATAGTGATCCCTCTCCGTGATTTTTTGGTATATATTAGGAGAGGAGTTGGCTTTTGTGTGGTGATTAAAATAAGTCAAATGCCATGGGCCGGATATACTAAGCAGTTTTCTCAGTGTATGTGCCCCTATATGAGTAGTTCATCTTGGCTTAATACATGCCAACATCTGCATTAACTGAAAGAAATAAGCAACTTCTTTATCAAGGTATTTCCCTCCCTCCCCGATTAGTGAAAAAATGCTAAATATTTGATTTCCACCTTCTGAGTGCTTAAGGGACTACTGCAGCTATATATAAAAATATTTCTTTAAGTGAGCACTATGTTTTATTTGATCTTCCATGCACATTTGATTTAGCACACACTAAACACAACAAACAGCACATCCCTGCCTCTCAAGCATCCCAACCAACACCATCCTCAGGACGGTTAAGGGCACAATCCAAAGTAAAACGATGTTTGTCCTTTATTCGTTTGCTACAGGTGAAAACATGTACATTATTCTCTATTCATTACCACCCCGCCCTCCCCTTGAAAACAAGTCTATTCATTATGACAGAAGAGATTATGGAGACTAGAGAGGGTCCAGGGAAGAGCAACCAAATTGGTGCAGGGTACAGTCCTATGAAATGAGGCTGAAGGAACTTAACATGTATACCCTAGAAGAGAGGAGAGATGGGGAGGTTACGATACAGATATTTAAATACTAGAATGGTATTAACGCACAGGAAGCTGTAGAATTAGGGGGGGGTCACGGTAAGAAGCTCCAAGAGGAACTGTCAGGAAGCATTTAAAAAACCTGCGAGACGTGGCATGAAACTAAAAGGCACTTCCTTACGTGCAAACAGACGAATGAATTCGGCCAAGGCCTCGCGGATTTGTTTATAAAGCTGTCGGCAGCACCACTCCTCCCCCCCCCCCCCGGTTGCAGCCGTCAGCACGGGTCCCCCCTGCGTGTTGATAACAACCTCACCCGCCCCCTCTCCTCAATCCGTCCCCCCCCCCCCTCCCTCCCTGGCCGCGCACTCACCCGTCCCCCGGCACCTCGCGCAGCCGCAGCCCCAGCGCCTGCAGCTGGTTGGCGAAACTGAGGAACTCCTCGGCGGCCTCGCCGCCCTCCGCCTCGGGCCGGTTCCGGCGCTCCTTGGCCAGGGCCCTCCGCGCCGCCCTCTCGTCCCTCTTGCGCTCCACCTCGGCCTTCCTGCCTGGCCGGGCCTTCACCACCTGCTTTCGGGACATTCCCGCGAGCGGAGCCCCGGTTGACTAGGACGGAGGCGACGCTTCCGGAACGGAGAGCCACGCACGCGACCCAGCCCCGCCTCCCGCGCTCTGGAACAAAAGAGGCGTCAGGGCGTCCCCTGTCACGTGACGAGGAATAACCATAGAGATCGAGGCCAAAGAGAGGCTAGAAGAAAGCCGGCAGCTGCCTGCCTAGGGATGGGGGCAGGCAGACGGTGCTTTCTTATTCAAATAACTTTCTGGCTTGTTTTTGTGCGAAGTAATATTTGACAACATGGCCTTTCTTTTTTTTTCTTCGGAGTAGGAATAAAACTTTGAGAATGCACAAATATCTAGGCAGGGCCGGCGCGTCCCAATAGGAGAACAAGACGGTTGCCTAGGGTGCCAGCCATTAGGGGGCGGCAAAGAGCAGCCATATGGGGCCGTTTGCGGAGCCAATTCACTCACGGCTGAGAGGAGTAGACTTGGTGGACCGCGAGCAGAGCCTATCCCGCTTATGGCCGAGAGGAGTAGGACCTCATGTAGCCAATGACCATGTAGCCATGGGAAGCCGAGGTTTCATGAAAGTTTTAACATTCTTCAATGATGGACTATGTCTTTTAATATCTGTTAAATGTAGAAAAGTGATTGAACTGGCACAAGTTTAAATCCTATTCATCAGACGCTCATTTGAGATAATACTTTGCTAGGTGGAGGTCTGAACTGAGAAATCATCATGGAAAATAAAGTTTAAAAAAATAAACTGAATAAAACTAGATGGATAAACTAAAATGTGCTTCTTGGAATATGTTGCATTCGGCTGGCCATGGGTCTGGCCCATGACCGGCCGCCCTTACCTCTCTTCCGGCTCTCAGAGCAGTCCACAACGCTGAAGATGTGGCCGACCGCCATGAAGGCCCAGAGTGCAAAGCTAGGGACACCACTCAGCTGAGCCGTGTGTCTCGAGGCGTGCACGCGGCTCATCACCATTTAAAGAGCCCATGGTGGGAAAAACCACTGTGGCGCCCACAGATGATATCACAGGCTCTCCAGTATTTAAAGCCTGTTCGGACCTGCTACTGATGCCTCAGCAATAGGTCAAACTTGTTGAGTAACTTGGTTGCCATGCAGTACCTGTGCTCTGTTCGGTTCCTATCAGCAAAGTAATATCAACATTGAATACAATATCACAGTAAGCTGTACATAAATCAATACAGGTAAATAGGAAACAGACAATAATAAAGATAGAATATTAACAAAGAACAATAAAGAAAAAAAGAACAGAACACCTCCCTTATACGCCCTCCTCTATATAAGCCAGTGTTTATAGGAAATCTGGAGGAATCGAGCCTGGGGACTCTGAAGAAGAACAACTTGCTCTCAGTTCATCCAACTAAAATAAGCAAATGCTATGCTTTATATATCCCTCTGCAAGTTAGATGTTTCAAAGGCATTTCAATACCAGTCTTTGATCTCCCATTTGGTAAAAGACACAAACTGCTTAACTTATTATCAGCTTATTGATATGGGTACTAGTCTTTAGCATTTCAACTTCCCAGGTGATAAGAAATACTAAATGTCTTCGTTTTTTATGTCCCCAGAGATACCAGATGTTCCTTGGAGCCATCCCAGCTCTTTATCAGCTCATTGTTGCCAGAATGTCTCAGGCATGCAGGGAACAAATGGCGTTAGTGTCACGCCTTTATACAATCTCTGCACTCAAATCACATGCAATATATTGATTTATACTCATCAGTCATTAGAACCTGCTCTGATCCATAGCTGTCTATTCGCAGTACAAAGTCTTCCTGAGATTTAGCTGTCTAAAATTATCTTCCCACAATCCTTGCTTCCTGTTCTTGTGTCTCCGTTGGTTCCTGTCTCCTCATCTGGTGGTTCCTGGTTCATCTTCTCCCTGCTGACTCACCTTGATTTTTTCCTTTCGATTGACTCTTCAGCTTTGGACTTCGGCTTCTTCTTCGGTATTGGATTCTTAGCTGACCTTGGACTTCGATAGATTGCTGCCTGCCCCGACCTCGGTTTGTCTTTGTTTCTGCTGCCTGCCTCGACCTCTGCCCAAACTGACCTGTCTTCTTTTCGCTGGCCTTCTAACACGATGGATTCTCCTTCATCCAGAGGCCCGGGCCTAAGTCCAGCCAGCCCCAGCACCCAAGGGCTAAACCTGCGGGGAACGTGGTGTGGTATTGGTGAAGTCCCTGTTGGGCCTCTGCTCCAGCCAGCTCCGCCTGCCGACAGTGACGATTTGCAGGGCTTCTTCCTGTGGGTAGTGCTAACCTCACCTCTGTCCAAGGGTCCACAAATGCAACAGAATATAGCAGGCCTGGGCTCTCCTATAACACATAAGAAAGGCTTTGCAAGCTTTGAAAAGATATAAAACTCAGATAGCAATATTACACAAAACAGATTATGTGGAACATGAGAAACAAAGGGGAGAATGGGTAGGAGAACCTAATCTTGCTTCCTTGTGAACAAGGAAAGCTGGAGTAGCAATTGTTATAGGGAAAGCCGTGCCCTATAAAAAAAAAAAAAAGGACCACCCATGATCCACAAAGCCAATAAGTTATTATAGAAATTACTGTATTTGATAAGGAGATTATTCCTTGTAAAGCCTATGCTCCAAATGTTTGTCATAATTTTTTTACACAAGAGGTCAAAAAATGATTAGAGCTAACTGACATACCAATCATTTTAGATGAAGACCTCATCTGTGAGCATGATTCCATATTAGATAGTTCTGTCCTTGCTGCTAAAAAAAGTCTTGGTAAAATAAAAAAGAAATAACTTATTTATGAAAAAGGTAAAGCTGCTTATGCTAGGTTGTTGCACCCAACATAGAGGGGACTGTACACATGTCTCTAGAGCACACATAATCCAATCAAGAATTGATTAGTTTCTAATTTCTGAAAAAAAGTCTCTAAAATTATCAAAACAGAGTTAGGGCTACTTGAAATTTCAGATCACACATCCAAGTGGATAGATGTGATGAGCTATTTTCTGATACAGCCCAGACAAGAAACAACATTCCCAGAATATATATGAATAGCAATTCTGAATTCATGAAATATCTCATGTATGTTTGTCTTGACTAGATTGTCAGCTTCATGGAACAGGGACTGTCTCTTATGTGTATCTTGTACAGTGCTACATATGGCTGGTAGAGCTTTATAAATGATAAATAGTAGTTGTAGAAGTAGTAATATATTAAAAAGAAGTGGGGTGAGTTCCTGGAATTCAACAAACATCATAGGAAAACACCAATATTGCTATAGGAAAGTGAAAAGGTTCTAATGAGGGTAGAAATAATAGCATGTACGATAAAACACAAGTGGGATACAATTAGAAACTTCTTAAACCTTCAAAAATTTACTAGAGAATGGCAAGTCCCGGCAGCCCAACCAAACTCCAACATTACGCTCTGCATCAATGACAGGGGATGGCAGGAAATTTGAATCGAACAGTTACCAACAAGAGCCCTGAACTTGGCGGTTGGTGAAACAGATAAGTATGGGAAAATAAGTGTGGGAGCTTGCTGGGCAGACTGGATGGGCCACTTGGCCTTTTTCTGCCATAATTTCTATGTTTCTATGTTTCAGACCAGACCAATACAGAAAAATGTAAATCTATTCAAACTATGCTAAACACTTTGATGCATTGGTGTACAAAAAAATTCCATACAGGTTATTTCAATTTAGCAACAAGTTGGGGAAGATGATGGCAAAATTGGTTAGAATGTGGGAATGTGTTAAATTGATTCTTATACTTAAATATAATAAGGGGAAACTGCAATTCTAGTAAAGATATTGTCAACATTATTTGTGACTTCTATCAATCTTTAAATGCAGAGGAGAAAGTTAATTTGTCAAACGTGAAGTCTTATCTAGAAAGAACTTCATTTCCTAAACTGTCACAAGACCAACTAGACCAATACACCTGAAACTATACAAGACATTCAATATTAAGAGGGCAAATTTCAAAATGCCCACAGAAATACAAAATTCATGGGCACTTTTTATCGGTGGATGTTGCACCAGTTTTCAATGGGAAAACTTTCCCTTTGAGAATCACTCAAGAAAAAGTTTCCAAACAACTATGCACTGGCTTTTTGTGGGGGGTACTTTTTCCAGGTAAAAGTACTTGCAAGTCCCTCGCCTACTCCAGCCTTGGAAATGCCTCCTTTTACTGTGGGTAAAATTACACGCGGAGGGCCACTATGCCTGGATGGGCAATTTTCAAATAGCTATTTATCCGCAGAAATGGGGGTCTTTGAAAATTGCTCTACTAATTAGCTAAAACTGCAGAAGCCCCAAGCCCAGATGGGTTCAGTGCTGAATACTGTAAGATTCTCGTAGACCAGATCAGCATCCCCCCCTGGCCTAGGTGTTCGAAGCTGCTTTGAATGAAGGTATATTCCTTCTCTCTTCCAAAAACCCCATTACTACAGTAAACCCTACGAAAGGAAGGAACCCAGAAAATCCAGCCTTCTATCAACTCATCTCTATTTAAAATAATTTGCAAAAATCATAGCAACTAGAGGGCCTGATTTACTAAGGCTGTTTTCCCATTCTGTGTCTATTAGGGGAGAAAAGGTTTAGTAAATCAGCTTCAGTTAATTTCCCTAGATGTTCCAGTACACATAGTCATAAAATTATATCATCCTTGGAGTTTTGTAAAAATAATAACATTCCATCATTGCTAATTAGTTTTGATGCAGAAACAGCCTTCAGTCATACTTATATCCTGGAAATGGCTTTTCCTTACGTTTAAGACTTTTGGATTTACTGGGGAAGTACTTAAAAATGTTTCACTTCTATGACTCTCTTACTGCTACAGAATTAGTAAATGGAGAGACATCAGGTGACTTTATGTTACAAAGGGGAACCTGACAAGGATTACTTTTATTGGCGTTATTTATTTTAACCCTAGATCAGCTGATTAGATTGTTACAAAATAATAAATATACGGGGACGGTAACTTTCAAACCGGCATGTGGGTGCACTTTGGCGTGCGTGTCAGCGCACATGTTCTAAAATAGCCTGACCACGCGCGCAACTGCACCCAATTTTAAGTGGGCGCGAGCCTATGCGCGCAAATCCCACTTCTACTGCATAAGTCGGGGAATTTTAAAAGGGGTGTGCATCCACGTTGCTGGGTCCTCCAAACCCCCCTTGTTTGATGGCGCGTATTCCCCTCGGTTACCCCAGGTCCTTTAAGTCCCTGAGAAATGGCTCTCTCTTTTTATTTTTAAACTTACACCTCCTGCACAGCAGAAGTAATACTTAGGCAACGGGGGATCTGGACGGGCGCCCAGGCGCGTAAGTAATTTACGCGCACATCTCTTGGCCACGCCCCAAAACACCCATGCCCCGCCCAGACCACGCCCTCCCCTTTTTGAAAACTCGAGGCGTGCGCACAGCGGGAGATACGCGCGCATCTGGGCAGCTTTTAAAATTCGGTTGGTGCGCAAGCCCGACTCCCGCGTGTATCTCCCGATTTTGGCGTGCGCCGGCTTTTTAAAATTCACCTCTAAGAGCGTAACTGTAGCTTAGACAGAGTTTAAAACAGCAGCATTTGCAGATGACAGGCTGATTTTTGTTCAATCCTCTGACTTGTCCTTGCAACAAGTTTTGGAAGAGTTTAGCATGTATGGGAGTGTCTCTGGATTCACATTGAATATGGACAAATCTGAAGCATTAGATGTCTAAGTAACCTAAAAGATTACTAGCCAGGTTTATTTCTGCTAAAGCAGGTCACTGAATTGTTTAAATGTTTAGGGTCTCCTGGAATTACTATTCCTAACTTAACTATACCATATTAATATATTGCCTTTAATTCATCACGTGAATCCTGGAGAACGGGATGGTTTTACCAACCTCTCTATCGGGATGAATATAAATAGTTAAAATGGCCTTCCTACCTAAATGGCAGTATACCTTGCAACTGCTTCTGATACTTTTAACAAAGATTTACAGAAAGTTCATAAACTATTCAATAACTTCCTAGGGAAAAAGAAACGGTCAAGACGTGGCCATTTTATAATATATGCGCTCATGGTATAAAGTAGGCTGTGCGCACGTACATGTGCACAATTTATACAGATGCACGCATGTCCACACAAATGCTGCCTCTACCGCGTAAGTGGGGGGATTTTAGTAGATGCGCGCTGAAGCCATTACCAGTTTCCCCAATACATTCCCAGTTTGCCCAGGTAACGGATAGGACTTCCTAACCCCCTTAAACAGTCTTCCTTTTACCCTGCTAGCACCAACTCTTAAAACCCCGCTGACTAGCCTAGAATTTTTATTTTATTACTTACGCGCCATCCATACCATAAAGTTACGCGGCAGGGGACCCCAGTGCGTGAATGTGTGCGCAAATACGCACACATTTCATGTTAAAGTCCCGGAACGCCCAATGCCCCAACCAGATGATGGCCCCTAGTTGTGTGCGCACCGGGAGATTCGCGCGTACACGGGCAGCTTTTAAAATCCGATCGGCCCCCGTCGGCTGGACATACTCGTGCAGCTCCTGGTTTTGGTGCGTCCCTGGCTTTTAAAATTCACCCTTATGTGCGCTCACGGTATGTCGTCCCATTTGAATACATTTTGTGTGCACAAAATACATGCCTTCGGCGGGGCAGGGTCGGGGGAGAATATTTAAAACTCGGCTTTTGTGCACGCAACTCCAAAGGTTTTTCAATATTGACCTCGGTGGTGAGTGAGGCCTTCTCGTTCCAGACTTCAGAGTCTCATCACATGCCACGTATGGTGAGATGCGCAAACAACTGGTCACATGACACAGCTTCAACTATTAAGATATCAAAGCTTATTTAAAAAAACAAAAAACACAATTATTACTTCAATCAGGAAATCTTGGAAGATTTTATGTAAGAAAACAGGTGCAAACGAGACCATCTCTTCCTTTTTAGGAGTTCTTTACGTAGGACGCCTTATGGGCAGGTCGTGCCCGGCAAGCTGTAGTATCGGTGGAGAAACGAGGCATCTTGGAGCGTGGGGGCGGGGAGGGTAAAGCACGCTGGCATTTCTGTGTCCAATTGGTGGAAGTAAGCATCGTCTACTTGTTACCTGCCATATTATTGACAATCCAGATTTCCCCCGGTACGCAAGAAGCTATTTTCCAACACTGGAAAAAGGGTTTAAATCACATTTGCGATTATTTTGCAGAGGGAAAATTTGAACTGGAGACATTTGAGCAACTGGTTCAGATGCGTGATCCACAGAATGAAGAATTCTTTGGGTATTTACAATTAAGGCATTCCATTGAGATTCTGATGCATGAAGACCCCCAAGCGCATACTTTAGTAAACATTTATTTAATATTTTTTCTAGAAAAGGTGCATCAATCTCATCAAGTTTATTCTCGTTTAATTAAGATGCGGATGGATTTTCACATCAGAGCTTTTTTAGATATTTGTCCAATTGATTTATTTTATTTATTTAACATTTTTTATATACCGCTTTTAACAAACATGTTCATAGCGGTTTACATGATTACATTCATAATTTAAAACAAACTTTACAAAAAACATACATAGGTATACAGCTGAGCTTGTCCCACTTTCTTGGTTGTTATACAAGAGTTAAACATCAGCAACAACAGTATTAAGAGTACATTTACAATTTTAAAGCAGATGCATCTACTCTATGTATATATTCACACACACGACAAAAAAGCATACTGCATAGGGCAGAAACTGTGACCTCCGATACATGTATAAAATGTAAGATACTGGAATTTTCTGGTCTTCTCCATAGTTATACAATAAGCAAACTCTACAAATGTAGGCGAACACCATCCTCTATCTGAGGATTTAGGTAATATAGGCCCCAGTCATCTGGAGGGCCATTTTCCAAGGTATTTCCCTGGGGTAAAAAGGTGCTTTTAACCCTCAGCAATGAACTGTAAGAAAATTGCCTGCCCGATCGGCAGCCCGAGCTGAGGTGCTGCCAGGGGAGGGGCTTGCATACCGTTGCATTTTCAAAAGCGTGCCCGCAAAATGTAAAGAATAAGCCTGCACCCAAAGTTAGCGGATGAAACCGATTGCCGGTAGTTGTGGTGGGATCGTTTTCAAAGTGAACATACGGACGTAAAACTCACTTTGAAAATTGGTGAAACTTATGAGCGGATTTGCGGCCTTTCATATGCAGGCTGTTGTAAAATGACTTCCCTCCTGGGTCCAAATTAAGGAGATTTTATATTTTTGGATATCAGGTGAGATTCCATCGCCAACAAGCTGGAAAGACCAAATGCACGAACCATGCATTATGGAACATCAACCAGGAACATCTTTAAAACATTCTAGATAGGACCCTTTTCTACAGATCTGGGGAAACCATTTCTTGGCACTCCCAAGCGGTACCCACACCACGTTTCTGAATTACTAAAGCTTGTTTAACTTGCTCCTGTCTTGGGCATACGTACTGAATAAGGTTAAACCATAGCACAGAACTTATCAAGACCTCAACCCTCAGACTTCATATATACAGGAAAGAGGCATCATTCATCAGTACATGTGCTCGAGATAGCTCCTGGGGAAGGGGCAGGCTGGAAGAATTTAAAAGGGAAAAACGATAAATGGCAGTGTTTACAGCCATGCTCAATGTATGTCAAAGGAACAACCATGTGCCATAGGGTTTCATTCTGTAATTCAATCAACAGATTTGAGCTAACAAAAAACAAAACATTGCATTCACTCACCCCAGCAGGATTTAGGGCTGGGAAATGTAAATATCATTGGAGTTTGTAGGGCAAGGTGCTAGCACAGGGAAAGGTCCCAAGTAAGGGGTACAGCAGCTTGGCAATGATCACCCATTGCCTGCCACAATCCTTGTCCCTCTTTCTTCCTGCGTACATTTCTGAAACGTGGAGAATCCTTCTTGCCATTGGGAAGCTGGTCAAAGGGTTTAGCTGGCTAATTTCAGGAGTTAGCTGCATAAGCCCCTGCTTGTTAATATTTTACCCCCCTTTTAGTGGCTAAATTTCACTAAATTTAGTGCTTGAGAAAAAGTGGCCTCGAGGGCAGGGTGAAGGGAAAACATTACCCCAGTGAGCATTACTTTTCAGCACTAGGCAGAAAACTTGTGAGCCCGAAAAATCAATAGCAGGCTTCAGTCTAGGTGGTCAGAATTTGGCCAGCTTAGATGTAAGTGCATTTTCCTCTGCAAACAGAAAATTCTCTCACTTTAGCCAGCCAAAATCCGGTCGGCTAACAGAGAGCTTTGAAAATCAATCCCATGCGGCCACAGACAAAGTGTACACTAGGTGGCGCCAAGCAACCACAGTTCGCAATCTCCAGCCTTGTCCAGAGAAAGCAAAGGAGCTGGCAGTGCAAAACAGAGCATCCATGGAGCACAGAGTGCCACTGGCACTTCTCAGCTGAAATGGGCCCCAAGAGTCAAACCATTACATTTTTTGGTTCAGTTCCAGTTTGGGTTTAGTTGCAAATGAAGTCGTTCCAGGTTGGTTCTGGTTCACGTCAATAGAGGCGTTGTAAGTGGGTCAGCACACACGTATAAGGCATACTATAATGATCGCTTTCAATGTGAGGCAGGGCAAGCTAACGGATCTGAATTTGTTACAGCGAGTGTCAGCCAGAAGTCTGTGCGGTATGCAAGAAACCAGAAATACATTTGAAACTTAAGAATCAATTTGAAAAGCTTATTTGTACCATTAAATCCAAAATGCAAATCTTTCTAGATATATGTTAGGTGCTCATTCTTGCTCTGGGTCCAGTGATGTAGTATTCAAGTTGTGGGTTTTTTTGTTTGTTTGGTTTTTTTTAAGTTGATCCTTTATTCTGTGCCAGTGACCTGGAATGTATTTATTTATTTTTTGCAGGTTAGTCCCATTCAGGTTCACCGATGATGCTGAGTGCTGAGTCAAGGAAGCAACCTTCTCCAACCAGCATTAATTTAGCATTCAGGGGAATAAAGGTTGATGGGATGATAGGAAATTGTGAAGAAGAGGGAGGGAGGGAAAGACTGGGTATAGAAGGAAAAGCTTCAGCTCTTTACTCATATTGAAGGCTAAATGGCTTTCACTGCTTTTCAGTTTTATTTTTTAAGTCAGTCATTATTCTTTCATCTGGAGTGGCAAGAGTGGGAAAGCTGTCATCTCGCTGACGAACGTCTAAGCTTCCGGCCATCAAAGTGCACGCTGTGCTGGTAATCCCCAACCAGTCAGAGCAGAGGTCCTGCTGGGGACCATTGTGGCCGGAAAGAACCCTCCGCGCTGAAGATGAGCTGCTTTTTCTGCATGCAGTTCTGAGTGATATTGATTTTTGCTCTTCTGGACAGAGTTAACATGCTGAACTTACACTCCCTTGAAAAAATTAACTAAAAAAAAAAAACAAAACAGCAATAAAAGAAAAGGAAATTTCCAAAATCTTTTACCATCTGAATTACTTCTTTCATTTATTTGTATTATACAAACACAAGAAAAGTGAAAATCCCAAAAATATAACAAAGAGTTGAGAAGCCTTAAGTTGTGGTCTTTCCTTACTACGTTGTCTGCCTTCTTCTGGCATCACCCAGGACCAGATTTAAGATTATGACACCCATAAGCCGAATATTGGGGGTGGGGAATTTCACCTCTGGACATGAAAGAGTAACGGGACAGGCCTAGTTTTTGGATACCTTCAGAATTTGGCCCTCCTAGGCCCTTGCCTATGTTGCCTGTACCTAAATCCGGCCCTGACATCACCCTGTCCCCATATCTGTCTCTGGATATAAATGGAGCTGAGGAAGTCAGCAGAAAAGGACCATTTTGGTCCACCTGGCCTGCCCATTTGTGCCTTCCCTCTGCTGCTAAGGTCCTCTTGGGACAGTTTTCAGCTATAGCTAAGTCTCCAACAGCCTGCTAAAAACGCCCACGTACTTCACTCCTCCTGTTTCTGCAGTGGCGCAGGGGGAGTGAGGTGAAATAGTGTCGCCTACTTTTGGAAACGGAAATGCATGCGCATTGTTTTCTTCCCCTAACCTTGACACACTCCCCGGAAATGCCTTCTCGCAATCTGGCTAAAAGCTTGCACGCAGCAGGATCACGCACTTCCTTGTAGCCGGGCTGAAGCGCGCAACTTTCAGACAGGCCAAGTTACCAGGTAAATTGTTTTAAAAATTAGCCCCCATGCTGCCAACTCCTGGCCTAGAGGTAGGGTAGGCCCGGCAAGGCTTAGACGTCAAGTTGAAAGAGCAGAAAGCAGAAATGAACTATGCAGCTCTGGTGACTCGATGGCCTGGACTACGGAGAGGGGAAAGGACGATCTCAGGCTGAAAGTTAAGGAGAGGGGAGAAGAAAAGAAGCACTAAAATAAAGCTTGCATGTAGGCATTGAGAAGAAACCCAACCCGGTACACAAGATTAAGGCTCGAACCTCATCTACAAAACCAATCTCCCGCTGAAATAAATGAAAGGGAAAAAAGGAGACGAGATAAGAGGGTAACTGGGAAACAGAGAAGCAAGGAAGAGAAAGAATTCATAATCTCTGTGCGAACCTCTGGTTTCTCCTCTCTTACCAATGCAGGGCCCCACTGGGGCTTCCGTGATGGTGAGATTTAAAGATAAATGACAAAGCCAAAAAAAAGGAGAAAGCTGGGGACGAGGACTGATGTGGTATCAGAAAATGGGAAAATCCTTTTTCTTATTGTACCAGGAAACAGCCGTAGTGACCTTTCCAGCCATTTGTCAAAAAAGCTGCTTCTTTATATTAAGTGCTTTAACTGCACATAAAACATGAAACATATCCAAAGCCCATTTTTTCTTAAGAAACAAATCAAAAATACTTAACTCATAGTCCAATGTCCCATGAGTAGAAGTCCAAACAAACAATCAAAAGATGTTATTAATGCTGCAGGTCTGAAGCCGGCACGATTCACTTATATATCACCACCAGAATACATCACAAAACCCTCACAATTATCCATAAAACGTTGCACAACCAAAATATTCATTGGTTTAAGGACTCCTTAGACCGACCAGAGCTGCCTACAAAGGATCCCTAGCTTTACCCTCCCACAAACTCACCCACCGTATCTCTACAAATGATCGCGCCGTCTCCATAGCGGGACCCACTCTATGGAATTCCATGCCCCCTGAACTGCGCCAAGAACACTGCACTAAAAAGTAAAAAAAAACCCAACTAAAAACTTGGCTATTTAATAGAGCCTATTCATAATAATCACTCCCACCACCCTCTACCTATAAAATCCCCCTCCCCCTAGAAAATCATCAGACATTTATTTACGCAACTTTTTAGCTAATCTGCTTGAACAATAGCCTTCAATACAGAATCTTGTATATAGTTTATCCATTTCATTTCATGTCATGTTGCTTGCATCATTTTATTTCTTTTATTAGGCTACCCAATCTGCCACCTGGACCCGTTTTTCTCTTCCTCTACATCCCCATCTTGTTCCTTCGCATCCCTGTTTCATGTAACTATATTTTTCACTTTCTAAATCGTTTTGTATTATCCCCGTTAATTGTGAACCGATGTGATATGCAAACGAATGTTGGTATATAAAAGTTCTGAGTAAATAAAATAAATAAATATAAACTCCCCAATGCTGGCAGCGTCTCAGCGAGTGTCACCTGCTCCGGGGGGGGGGCTTTACTTTGCAACAAAAATTTAAAAAGTACTCGCATCACCTCGCTCCCCCAAAAAAACATTCTGTGCTTGTAGAATCTGTAGGTCTGATTTTGCCCAGGGCCTTCTCTCATTCCATGCCCACATGAAAAAAAAACAAAAAACGCCTTTAACAAATCAGTCTGTGTGAACCTATAAGAGGGGTAAACGTGAAAGGCAGCAGTTTACATGTGGAGTCCAGGGCGTTTGCATATGGACCAGGGTTTAAAGCTCAAAATAAATATCGCAAGCTCTGCTAGAACATTCTGGGATTTCTTGGCAGCACTGGCATTTTCTGCTTTCTGAGTTTGCCTTCTAGAGCGGCTGCCAGGCCTCGGCTCCAATGCTCTCATCCATCACCAGCAAATTAAGCAAAACTAATTTTGGGGCCAGGACTGATTCATCTGCAAGCTGTCCAACAGTCAGTAGCCTGCGTTTAATTTAATCTTTGCCCTGATTTGTTCTATCAGAACCCCACTTCTCTAAGCAATTTGTCCAGCTCCATTCAGTTTAATAAACTAAACTTTGATATTCTATTTTCACATATCCAGAAACAAAAGAGAGTTACGAAACTAGGGTCTGTAGAAAATTGTTATGGAAGGAGCCAGAAGTCCAACTCTAAAATCTGTCTTGAAGCAAAAGTAGTGCAATTGTTTGGAAAAATATTGCACAAACATAACTTCTTATCATCAATCTGCTTTTGCAAAAATGTGAGATTTAAGGAGTGCTATGCTGGGTAGGGCCAATGGTCCACTGAGCCCAGCATCCTGTCTCCGACAGTGACGAATCCCAGGCATTTGGATGTGCAGGGATAAGGATGTGCATTATGGCAGACTAGAAGTGAAAGTGTGCCTGTTTGCAAGGGACATGAACATCTGTTACAGAGCAGACATATCAGGAGGAGACAGATAATTTGTAGGCTCATCTATCCAAAGTAGACAACTGGGCAGACCAGATGGGTCAATTGGTGATTTTATCTGCAGTCATTTTGTTGTGGGCTGAAAGAAAACACTTAATACCAATAAGCTGGAAGAGAAAAATCTAAAAACCTTTATTCAACACATTCAAGATATCTTAAGGAGATACCTTAACATTTAAAAGGCAGATGCAGACCCGAGGATTTCTAGTGATTCAATGGGGTAAACACAGTAGGTCACCACTTCTAAATGACAAACAAATGAGTTAGTTACTTTGTTAGTATAACATTTTTCCAACTGGTTACTGCTTATTCCTTATCTCTAATATGCAAAAAGCTGTCTTCTTGTAAGACGAGCCTGGAGCTAGCATAGCAAGCAGCATTGACCTTAATACCTACAGCATCCTACAATTCTGAAAACTTCCAGAAAGATCTCTGTATGCATGTTCTCACCCACAACGAAATTTCTAGGCACTCCTGGCTTAATAAAGACGCGGATAGTGGTTGATGTGCGCCCCTGATGCAGCCTTTGAGCGAAGCATAAAGTTATGTCGGGTGCATTAGGAATAAGCACCGCTGCTGCCGGCGCTTCTGATGCATGAGGGAAGTTGCTTGATTAATTCTATTTTACCTTGCATGCTAAAAAATCTTTAAAAAAGTTTAAAAAGAATTGAATTGAATTGAACAGGGACCAATGATTAAATATGACTCGGGCATTTTGTGCTAGAAATTATTCTGCATGTACGGGTGTAATAAAGGTCTTTTTGCAGCCATTGTCCTAATGTTTTTGTGTCTTTGTGAGAATTCTTTAAAAATTCTGAATTATAAGAATAATAAAATGAAACTCGAAGCGAATGCTATTGATGCCTGCACAAAAGCAACCTGGAGCCACCACTGGTAGGGATGTTGTTATAATGGGGGCGAGGGCAGGGAGAGAGGGAGATTCTTGGATAGAGGAGGGTAGAGAGAAGGAGATGCTGCTAAGTGGATGGGAGGGAGAATCTGCTTAATATTCTTCTATTGTCTGGGCTTCTGTCCTCCAAAATAAGCTCCGATATTTACCTGGAAAAATAATGAGTCATTTTTTTTCAACTGATTTTTTTCCTAATTTGTTCTTGACATAACAAACCCTGATAATTTCCCAGGAAAAGTAATGAACAATAAAAACTGAAAATAAAGGTCCCTAACTATGCTTTAATTAAAAAAAAAAAAAAAAAAAGCAAAATTATCCATTTGGGGTGTAGAATTCCAAGAGCCAAATAGCATTTTGGTGAGGAAGATCTAGCAGTCACCATCTCTGAAGACCTCTTGCTAGCCAGTCAGCCTGACAAAGTAGTTGGAAAAGTTAATAGTATAGCTGAGAGCATAAAGAGAGGTATCACTAGCAGAAAAAGGGAAGTAATATATATGTAGGTCTTTGGTGAGATCCACCTTGAGTGATGTGTGCAGTTCTGGAGACCGCACGTATAAAAGGACATTGACAAGATGGAGGCAATTCAAAGGAAGGCCATCGAAACCATGCACGGCCTGCATAGAGAGAACGAAGCACCTGAAGAAGAGAAAGGGGAGATCTGATACGAGCATTCAAATGTCTGGAAAGGCTGCAATAAGGCACCAGAAGGTAGCATTTTCCATACTAATGGAACGCTGAGAGGAAAGAGGCTCTAAACATTTCGGCCAGGAGCATCATTAACTGACATTTTGTGGGGTGGTTCTGAACGGGAAACCACAGCCCAGATATCTGAGATTCTGGATTAAGTGGGATGGCTAGTTAAGTTTACAGATTCAAGCATCCGAAGAGGTGTACTCAAACAGTAAGAGAAATAAATAGACCCAAGGCATGACTTTAAATGAGGCGCGGCGTTCAAACGCATACCGGTAGTGAACTTGCTTTTGAAGGGTCATAGGGTTTTGTAACAGCAATGTCTGTTGACTCAGTTGAAGGCTGCTAGCCAGGGCAGAGACAGATGACAGGGTCTGATTTTACAGGCTGGTGAGGTGAGGCATATACACAAAGGAGTAACACCGATTTCTAAAAGGTTATGAGGGGAAAGGGAGTACTAATTTTCCCATGTTAATTCTTGGTTTTCAGTACTATCTAACAGTCCTAGTTTCTAGTGTTGCCATGAAATTTTGATCTAGTCCTGGATGCTGAACATTCATTGCAACAAAGAGAAAAAAAAGACCAGGTAGCTGTAGAACAGAAATTAGAAAGTGGGAGCTCGACTTGCATCTCATGGTGACCTGGAATTGAGATTGGTCACAGTGGACCTGTTCATGTGTTCATCATTCGTCAGTGATAAGGATAAAAACTCCTCATCCTAAGCCTGACCAGCAGATGTGTTACCAGACTGTCCGATTTAATAACCCCAGCTCTGCCTGTCATCACATCCACCAGTTTCTTGCCTGCTGCCATAAATCTTATCTTTGCCGTTGGTAACTGATTAACGACTAAGTGCTTAGTAGTGACAACAAGTAATTGAGGGAAACCTGCCAAAAGATAACTAGCACTCAAGCCTTCAAACATGTGACAGGCGTAATGTGTTAAATAAAAAGGGTGCAAACAGTGTGCTGAAAGGATCCTTCATGGAGGGCTCAGTTGATGGGCTACGCTTTGAGAAGGAAGCGGGCCCTTCCGAATTATCTAGGGCACGCAAGGACTGCTCCGACTTCCGTGCACTTTCCGTAGCAGAAACGGAGTGCCCAGCCTCTTCTGAATTATCCACTTCAGACAGGGATCGCACAGCCTTTCCTGAATCACTCGCCACCACAACAGCAGATCTTCCTGGACCACCTGTGGCAGACAGAAACAGTCTCAGTTCTAAACGCCCATCAGTGGATGCAGACCATGAAGGCTCTCCAGACTCATCACCACCTGCTGGACCCAATTACTTAGACTGCCCTGATATGTCGGCGGCAGGAAACCACCACACAGACTCTCCTACGATCAGAGCCGTAGAAACAGATTCAAGGAAGCCTGGAGCTGCAGAAAGAGACCGCTCAAGGTCTCCACAGCCATCAGTTACAGCAATGGACCACAGGCACTTTTCAAAACCCTCACCTATAGAGCCGGATTGCCTGCTCTCTTATAATCCATCGTCTGCAGAGATGGACTGCCCAGTCTGCTTCAGCAGGTATGATATCCACAGGACACCCAAGCTCTTAGCCTGCAAGCATACGTTTTGCGCCGTCTGTCTGAAACTCCTCCTCAGGAATGAAGATGGTGCCTGGCTGATCACCTGCCCCCTCTGCAGGACATCCACAGTGGTCTTTGGGGGACTGATCTGCAGCCTCCCTACCAGAGAAGATCTGATGGGCAATGCAAGTCCTAATGCTGAGATTCACCATTCCACTCAGAGGGGGGCATGCCCCGATGAGTCTACTGTTGGTAGACGCCCACACTTGGACGATGATGAGGGCAATGTTAGCGTCACTGCCCGAAGACTTGTGATGCTGCTGCTGATCCTGGTAATTCTTGTCATAATTGTCCTTCAGTTCATGTACTCAGGCTTGATGAAATGGATCCTGTGCTTTACCGCAACTGTACTCATCATTATGTCTGTGATACTGTGCAGCAGAATCAGCTTCCAGCGAGCACTGCACTCCACAGACCTCCAGAAGGACAATCAGATTGTATCTGCCTCTTGATTGACTGACTGATTCTACTAATTTTTTGTTTGCCTCTCCAATTATCATCAAGGCAAATTACAATAAAACATTCATAAAATAAAATGCACAAATACAAAGTGTAAAATGAACATTCTAAGCTAACTTAATAACAGTCAGGGATGTGTGGATTAACATAATCCAAAAAGTAGTCATAAAATACAATAAAACAGTAGTTGATCTTAAATCAGCAGGGATTGAAAGCTATGATAATCCACATATGTGCCCTCTAGGAAAACGGATTCTAAGACACAGGGAAATATGCCTAATTCTTACAAAAAGCCTCCAGAAAAAGATGGGTTTTGAAAAAGGTAAGACAATGCAGACTGTTGTCCTTCAGTGCAGAGACCAACTAACAGAGAGACTCATGCAATCAGCTCAGACCCAGGTATAACAAGGTACTGGTGATTATATCTGATAGCCTTGCTTAATTTTATTTGCCAGAAATATTTTGAATAAAAGGTCTGATATCAATAAATGTTCCGATGCCCTAATTTAAGTTTGATTTTTGGCTGAAGGGGGTTGGATGACGTCTGTGAAAAATGAGGTGGTGGTCTCAATTCCCTGGCAGGTAGGGACGTCACCTAATTCACCATCACAAGAGGCCAAAGATTGCATGAGCTCATGGAAACTTATCAGCCTCACTACCTGGAGGTGGTCCCAAACAGCTTTGGAGGGGCACATGGGCAAGGCGGTATGGAGAGGCTCGCACCATTGCCTCTCATGTAGTACCTGCTCTGTGCATTCATGGGCAACTTCCTTATCCATTAATTTCATTCCTTCTGCAAATGTCACGTTTGCAAAGTGTTTAATGGAGTTATGTTAAAAATCCTAACAGGGCCTGAATATTTGCTGTAGATTAGGGAAGTCTGGACCACACTTGTCTAATCCAAATGCATGCAATGTGTTTAACAGAATCTCTTTTCACTACTGTAAAGATAAGATACCCATGGTTATTAGTTTTTCAGAACTCTTGACTCACTCTACAGCTAAATTTGCAGATTAACTCTTAAAACGTTCATTTCCAAGGATCTATAATTTCATGCGTCTTTTCAATTTTATTTAGAGGATTTATAGTTCACAGTTCATGGCATGGTATGAAATATACCTCACTAGTGTAATTTGAAAACAAAGGAGAATTAAAATGTATTAAACATTATGAGGTCCATATTCAAACTCATATTTGGGCACCTATCTGGCTACATTCTGGCCGCCTAAAACTTAAGCAGCTAGAATTTAACAGGCTAAGTAAGGGGCATTCCAAGGGCATAACTGGGAAGAGTTGCGTTAGCCGTCGAAGGCCTGGATTTTCCTATGGCGCAGAGCTCTTTGAATCGCGTGGTAACAGGGGGGGGGGGGGTTGAAGTGGGGGGCAGGCCGGCAAAAGCCGGCAGCGATCGCACCACCGTGGTGTTATCGCTGCCGGCTTTCGTACCCAATAGCGACATCGTAAAAGGTGGTGCTATTGGGCGCCCTTCTGGCAGCGATAAGGGGTCTTACCTTTTTGCTGCCAGCGATGGTTCCGCCGCGTCTGCCCCGGTGCCGCCCCGACTCCTCCTCTTCCGGTGCTGACGCCGCCCCGGTGCTGCCCCGACTCCTCCTCTTCCGGTGCTGATGCCGCCCTGACTCAGCTATCGCACGCGAAAAGTCTCTTTTTGCGTGCGATAGGGTTAGAAAATAACCCCCTAAGTTAACTGGCTAACTTACAGGCCGATACAGTACAGCACGCTCCGACGGAGCGCACTGTTAGCCTGCTCTTGGACGCGCGTTTTCCCTTAACCCTTATTCAGTAAGTGGCGGAAAATGCGCGTCCAACCCGCGGCACCTAATAGGGCCCTCAACATGCAAATGCATGTTGAGGGCCCTATTAGGTATTCCCCGCGATACAGAAAGTAAAATGTGCAGCCAAGCCGCTAATTTCTTAAAGTATTTCTTAAAGTAATTTCTTAAAGCTATGATATTAAGTCGGAGGGTGCACAGAAAAGCAGTAAAAACTGCTTTTCTGTGCGCCCTCCGACTTAATATCATAGTGATATCAAGTCGGAGGTCCCGAAGGGTAAGAAAAAGAGAAAAAAATCAGTTATAGGTAGGGGCAAACATACTGTGTAACTTTTTTATTTACTTATTTATTTTATTTAAAATTATGTATTAACTGCACCCTCCAACAGATCATGGCAGTTTTACATAAAAAAAAATAAACCATACATAAAAATTACCTAAAATATATATATATATGCAAATCAAACTAACATTAGACATACAGTTTATTCACAACCCAATTGATGGAAATAAAGACTTTAGACAAAGAACGTGCCTCCTAGCTGTTGTGACAGAGTATTCAACTACTCTCATTCCTACTGAATATTCAGTAACTACTGGTACCAGCAACTGCTCTAAAAAAGGATTGGATAAGTTCTCGAAGAAGAAGTCCATTAACTGCTATTAATCAAGCTGACTTAGGATAGGTGTGTAGGCATCAGTAGCGTGGCATCTGCTTAGTGGTTTGGTACTTGCCAGGTTCTTATGGCCTGGATTGGCCACTGTTGGAAACAGGATGCTGGGCTTGATGGACCCTCGGTCTGACCCAGTACGGCAGCTTCTTATGTTCTTAATTTTCTGTAAAGGCCATGTTTTTTAAAGAAGCCCAAATTTGGCATGGCCCTAAGCTGTTCAGACATTGATTTCCAAAGCAAGGGAGCAGCCACAGAAAATGCATGATCTCTGATTTAATCTAAGGGTGCTCCATGATTAGTCAGAATTATGAGAAAACCTTTAGTAGTTTATCGAGCTGAGCACGATGGAGTATAAACAGTAACACTGATACTAACCGTGGGGAGGTCCCTATTCAAACACATTTAGCCAGATAACTAAAAAGTTGATGCCCCACCCCACCCCACCCCACCCCAAACCCCTCCCCATTCAATCCAAAAGCCCCTGATCCAATAGCTGACCCCCCTCCTTAATACAACCCCCCCAAGAGCTGCCCTCACCCCTCCAGCCCCCCTTTCCATTAAATTTAAAGCCAGATAGGTGCCCTCCTCCCCCAAAACATTCGCTCCCCCGCCCCAAATCCCCCTGACCCTGCCTTACCTTTAAAAATATCATTGGTGGGTAGTGAAGGGCCTAGGCTGCTCACCGGCCTTTGCCCCTTTAACTTATCGGGCTAACTCTGGCCGGCCTACACACCTGTCCTAAAGTTAGTCAGATAAACTTATCCAGCTAACATTAGGATATCCAGGTATATTCAGCGATACAACTAGCACTAGTTAGCTGGATAAGATTATCACATCTGCCCTTCCCAGTCCTCCGGGACTACTCCAGACTCTAAAGAATCATGGAAAAGATCAGCAGCCAGCAGAGCTGCCAGGACATCTCTAAGTTCCCTCACTACCCTCGGATGTATCCCATCCCCTTATCTACTTTAAGTTTAGTTAGCTCTGAAAACCGACTGAGGTTTACCTCACTGCCAATCTTATTTGTGTTTGTTTTATGTGCTCCTGCTCCAGGCCCTTCCACTGTGAACACAGAACAGAAATATTTAAGTCATTCTGATTTTTTTCTCATCAGTCTCCACATATTCCTTCCCTTCACCTGAGTCTCACAATACCACGATTGCACTTCCTTCTATCACTAACATATCTAAGACAAGGTCTTGAGCCCGTTTTACCATATTGTCAAACCACTGGTCCAACTTATGGCAGTTCTAGAACCTACTTTAAACTGAAAAAGATTTGCCTTAATCAGGGTTACACTTGCCCAACACCCTTTGGTTGCAAAAGCTACTGGAATTCGTTACGAAGAGCTTAATTTGTAATGGAACGCTCCAGAGTTTGCAAAATAGCTTACTTATAAAGAAAAACAAGGCAAGATTTAAAAAAAAAAATCTGGGCCCCATCAGCCTTTGATGCATCCCATCAGCTCCATCTCCTTATGGCTCCCTGGAACAGCAGCAACCATGCAGAGGCCAGCTGCAATGAGGTCTGAGCCACGGAGCGGGATGGAGATGCGCCACTTACAGCTGCAGCCGCAGGGTACCAGCACTGGGGGATGAAGCCAGGCAGGCTGGACGCTCAGAGCAGCACGGAGGCTGGCAAGCTGGTTTGAGCTGTGCGGGCCCATCTTGAATGCTGTCGCCATTGGCCTGCCTGGAGGCCAGGGCGTGTTCAGGCAGCACACGCAGACAGGTCATACGTATGCCACAGACAAAGGCTTGGTGTAGCCCCGAGGTGCTGGAGCGGCAAGGATCAGGTGATAGCGCTCCAGGGCTGGACTCCCACGCATATGTATGCACCAACCCCACCATCATCCTATGCGGTACCACCGTGGTCCTTCCTTTTTATCTGTTAACTAAGCCCTGACTACCCCAAGCCTAATCTCGGCTCGACACCCCACTCAAAATTCACAGGGGCTCTGTTAGACATGATTTGAGCAAGGGCTTTTCTTTCAGCAGAATCACATTCTCTGCAGTGGAACAAGTCAGGAAAGCTCATCTCTTCTAGCATGAATTTTATGTATAACTTTGGGTAAGTGATTTGCCTACAGAAAAAGGGAATATGAAGGCAAAGACTCTAAGACCCATCTTTGTCTATTCAGTTGTATTCCTGCTGCAGTGCACTGTTGATCCCTGATATCAGACTTTCCCCTTACTTATTCACTGCCCAGGTTCCTCTGGGCTTATTCCGGGCCTTCTTCAATTCTGGTTTTGTCTCCACCACATCCACTGGCAAGCTGTTCCGACTCAAAGTTCTTTTTATCAACATGCCATTTTCTCCATTGCTCTCGCTGCAGGTAAATTACCGATGCTACCCAACAGTTGATACGGCAAAGAGACTAACTGACCCAGTTGGCTAGTGATCAATCCTTCTCCGTTCTTCACTCCTTAGGGGGCCAGTGTATGAAGTGGAAAAGATTTTCACTGAAATGAGCCAGCACAGCGGGAAGCAATTTTCACAATGCTGGCTCATTTTAGTATTAGACTTACATACAATATACCCGTATTCACAATTTAAATACTTTATTCCATATATTCATTTACAAACATACATAAAACATCCTACATTCCATACACTCACTCATTCATTCAACTAAACACCATGTTATGAACACACTTTTTCTTAAAACATCACTTTAACAATGTTACAATAAACAATAATACAATGTAAACATATCCCTGCAACTACAATGTATCACCTTGTTTTTTGTGTGAAAAAACAAGGTGATACATTTTTTTGTGTGAAAAAACAAGGTGATACATTTTTTGTGTGAAAAAACAAGGTGATACATTGTAGTTGCAGGGATATGTTTACATTGTATTAATGTTTATTGTAACATTGTTAAAGTGATGTTTTAAGAAAAAGTGTGTTCATAACATGGTGTTTAGTTGAATGAATGAGTGAGTGTATGGAATGTAGGATGTTTTATGTATGTTTGTAAATGAATATATGGAATAAAGTATTTAAATTGTGAATACGGGTATATTGTATGTAAGTCTACTATATAGAATACCTGTATTGAACCCAGTACGGGGAGTTATATTTTCTGGTCATTTTAGTATTATACAATTGTGAAGATTTTCTTTTTTATTTTGCACAAAATTGCAAAATACAGCCTGCACTAAATTTTGCAAATGCTATTGTGCAAGTTATCAGCCCTTGCATGGCTGCACAGAAACCATAAAACTGTTGACGAGTTTTAGCTTTGGTTCAAATAAGACAGGTCTCCCTACCCTTACTAATCAGCACATGATATTCTGGCTTGAGTACACAAGTAATGGATATACAGATATGTGATATGAAATACTGCAAAAGATGCGAGAAACACCTATAACTTTCCTCCTACTCTGAAGAAACCTTTGCCTTTATATCCTAATTTATTTTTTTTTTTATTTCGTACGGCTTTGCTCTCATTACAGTTTCTTCTGAAGGGGAATTACTCAGTCCCTGTTACAGCAGAGGCTTGGCCCCATCCAAGTCCTACATTATAAATTCATTCTGCAAAGCGTGCCAGGGCAGCACTGATAAAAATGGAAATGAACCGGCAGGGCAGAGCACAAAAAGTAAAAAAAAAAGCAAAAAAAAACCCAACCCTCGGCTCAAAGTCCGCAGCGGCCGCCACGCCCGCAGCCGCCGGCCGCGTGCTGCGCGCTCCAGCCCGATTCAGCGCCACGGCTTGCGTCATCGCCGCCGCGGGGAGCCTCGCGCCGCTGACGTAGGTGCGGCCTGCGCGCCGGTTGGTGGGCCCGAGGCGGAAGGAGGCCGCCGAGCAGGCACGGTAGGACGTGGGTGGCCGAAGCCTCGGTTTCCCCTCGAGTCGCTCTTCCTCCTCCTCCTCCGTGGCGGCCCTAGTGCAGCACTTCCGGTCGGCGCGGGTTGTTGGATGTCGCCTCGCTCGCTTCCTGACAATACACAAGGTCTTAGGTCTGGTTGCTGAGGCGCCCTGGCGTTATCTCGGGGCGCTCGCTCCATCCCCTGCCTGTTTTCTGTATTGTGCTGTAATGGGGTTTGGGCTGCTGAGAGGCCTGGGCTGAGCCTCCTTGGAGACAGAGCTGGGTCATTTACCTTCATGAGATAGGAGTGGTCAGGTGTCCTGCTCTGTACAAGAAAGTCTATTATTATTATTATTTTGTAATAAATTCTCCCATGTCTTACCTAAACTAGAAACAGGAGGCACAGTTATGTTTCTGTAATCTGGTCCTACAGAGGAAATGAAATTGAAGTACGTTTAATACATGACACACACAGGCAGATATGGTTTTTACTATGTATGTTGTACATGTAAACCGCGTAGACGGTCAGATTACTGCCCTATTCTGAGGTGTATAAAAACTTTTATAAATATCATTTTGAAAAAGGGCTGGAGGAGATGTGGTGCATGAACGTCTCCTCTGCCCATTCCAGGTTCCTCTCCACCTGCTGTTTCTGTCTCATAACGTAGAAGAGACAGCAGAAAAGGACCAAATGGTCCATCTCGTCTGCCCAGCAAGCCCACGGCAGCACCTGCTGTGCCATACAGGTCACCCCCATACTTATCAGTTTATTCGTCTGTAAAACTCGGAGCCCTTGTTTATTGCTGTCTGACTCCAGTTACCTCTTGCTGTTGAAGCAGAGATCAATGTTGGAGTTGCATCAACAGTATCAGGCTTATTGGTTAAGGGTAGTAACCACCACAAACCAGCAAGTTATCCCCATGCACTCTTTTTTTTTTTTTTTTCATTTCCATCCTCTTGCCTTTAGGGATCCATAGAAATATTTTACTGTTTTTTTTTAAATCACCTCCTCTTAAGGAAGGGCATTCCAGGCATCCACCATCCTGTCCATGAAGAAATATTTCCTAATGTTGATTCTGAGTTGTCCTCCCTGGAGTTTCATTATGTGACCCCTGGTTCTGATTTCTTTCCAACAGAAAAGGTTGTCGATGGTGCATCATTAAAACCTCTCAGGTATCTGAAGGTCTGTATCCTATCTCCCCTGCACCCCCCCCCCCCCCTCCAGGGTGTACATATTCATATCGTTCAGCCTCTCCTCATAAGTCATTTGATGGGGACCCCCCCCCCCCCCACCACCACCACCATTTTGGTCACCCTTCTCTGGACCGCCTCCATCCTGTCAATGTCTCTTTTGAGATACGGTCTCCAGTACTGAACACAATACTCCAGGTGAGGCCTCACCAAGGACCTGTACGAGGGCATCATCACCTCCTTTTTCTTACTGGTTATTCCTCTCTCTATGCAGCCCAGCGTTCTTCTGGCTTTAGCTATCACCTTGTCACATTGCTGTCTTCAGATCACTAGACAGTATCACCCCAAGGTCCCTCTCTTGATCTGTGCACAACAGCCCTTCACCCCCCATCACATTCAGCTCTTTTGGATTACCGCACCCCAGATGCATGACTTTGCACTTCCTGGCACTGAATCCCAGCTGCCATATCTTCGACCACTGTTCAGACTTCCTTAAATCACATCTCATTCTCTCTGTGCCTTCCGGAGTGTCCACTCTGTTGCAGATCTTAGTATTATTCACAAATAGATAAACTTTACTTCTGTCCCTAACACAATGTCGATGACAAAGAAATTGAACAGAACCAGTCCCAACACGTTCCTCGTGGCACTCCGTTTAACACTGTTCTCTCTTCAGAGTAGGTTCCATTTATCATTATACACTGCTTTCTAGCCATCAACCAGTCTATAATCCACTCCACCACCTTGGCGCTCACTCCCAAGTTTCTCATTTTATTCACAAGCCTCCTATGTGGGACTGTATCAAAAGCTTTGCTGAAATCCAAGTAGATCACATCAAGCACTCTTCCTTGATCCAATTCTTTAGTCACCCAATCAAAAAATCAATCAGATTTGTCCGACAGGACCTTCCCCTGGTGAATCCATGCTCTACTCAAAACTATTTAGACCCTGACTAAACTGGGAGGAATAAACCTGTTAAAAAAAACAAACCCCAAAAGTGTCTGTTCATCTTTGATGGTGTTTTGACTTCTCATGTTCCTTCTACCAAGTATGATCTCATTCAGAGATGGTCGTCTATTCTTGTTCTCTAACTTGGCCACACCTGCCACTTTATATATCCCTTTGTAAAATCGGTGAGTTATTCGGTGTAATTACAGTGCAAGTCAGTGTTGGGGGTTATATGAAAAAAACAGAAATATTGCTATTTATTTCTTCCTCCAGGTCACCAGTAACAATATTGAATAACAGTATACGGAGCTCAAACCTCTGTGGAATCCCAGTTGTCAATTTTATTCCAGTAATTATGACCCACTGGGGGAGGGGGGGTGTTGTTGTCCTGCATTTTCCTCTTTGCTCCTTTTGGTTTCCAGTTTAATCAGAACTGACCTGTTTTGGGCGTGGGGCCATGAACTTTCATTTACAACTACCCCAGGGATTCCCCCCTCCCCCCCATTTTATATTCTCTCACCACATAGTCATTGTGGCAAAAGGCCTTGGCTGGGGGCCAGGCACCGTGGCTCCTTCCAGAGCCTTGCAATCATGGGGCCTCAATTCAGCCACTAGGTGTCGCTGTTGTGCGATGACTGGGACTCCCTCTCCCTAGGAGATTGCAAACATTGCTGCCTCAGCATCATCCCCAGTCCCAGCCCATCCAGGGAGCGGAAGACCTGAACCCAGGTTCTTCACATAGGAGGGCCGAGCTGCCAGGCCACCCTCTGCTTGGTGTTAAAATCGGACTTCCAAGGTGTATTATATCAAAAGTGTTTGTAAAAAAATGGAATGCTGTCATTCACGTTAGCCATATTAAGTTTGCTAATATCATTCTCAGGGAAAGCCCCCTGGCAAGGTTGCTCTGGTAAGGCTTGTTGCTCTTGAACCCCCAGCTTGATAATGATGTTCAGCTTGGAGGGTTGTTCAGCTTGGAGAAGAGACGGCTGAGGGGGGATATGATAGAGGTCTTTAAGATCATGAGAGGTCTAGAACGGGTAGATGTGACTCGGTTATTTACACTTTCGTATAATAGGAGGACTAGGGGGCACTCCATGAAGTTAGCAAGTAGCACATTTAAGACTAATCGGAGAAAATTCTTTTTCACTCAACACACAATAAAGCTCTGGAATTTGTTGCTAGAGGATGTGGTTAGTGCAGTTAGTGTAGCTGGATTCAAAAAAGGTTTAGATAAGTTCTTGGAGGAGAAGTCCATTAATGGCTATTAATCAATTATACTTAGGGAATAGCCACTACTATTAATTGCATCAGTAGCATGGGATCTTCTTAGTGTTTGGGTAATTGCCAGGTTCTTGTGGCCTGGTTTGGCTTCTGTTGGAAACAGGATGCTGGGCTTGATGGACCCTTGGTCTGACCCAGCATGGCAATTTCTTATGTTCTTATGTCCCCTCCCTATAAGAGGGTCAGTTTACTGCTTTGCTTACTTTTACATATTGGCAGCTAACTTCAATTTTTTTCTACGGTGACATTCCTGCTTTAATGTTAATGCTTTTCCATACAAAGGCCCCAAAGCATGCAGTCACCCCTCGGTTATGGTTTCTAGTACTTTTCTTGGAATTTTGAGACCAACTGGCCTTTAGATGTTTTGATTTCAGCTTGGGTCCCGTTTTCACTGTGGAGGCTTATGTTGAGTCCTTTGCTGATCTTGAGGAATATCCCTCTCCTGGGCTGATCTCCACCTTTTACTTCCAGCATAGCAAGTGTTTCCGTTCACTCCATGAAGGCAAGATCTTTCTTCTCTGCCCGCTGAGAGGAAGGCCATTTCTTAGCCTTCCTCTCAGCATGGGATCCTGCAGCCTTTCTTGCTCAAAGATGGTTATGTTATCTTTGATTTATGATTTATTGCATAGCCCTCATTTATTCTGTAAATTTATATTATTTATTACATAAGCTTATGATGTGCATAGCTCTGGGTTTACCTTGGAAGAGCAGTTTATACATTGTACTGCTGGGGTAGGAAATACCCGTTTTCTTCAGCTTGGCTGTCTGTATCTCTCCTATTATATGCAACATCGTGATGCCCTTAAACATCCCCACTCCCAGGTTTTACAAGGGCTAAGAATCGTGGCTTTTGAGTTCTTGAGGGGGTTTGTCTTGATTTTTGTCTACTGTTGTTTGTTCTTTCTCTGGGGTTTGGGTATATGTGTTGTTTTTTTTTATAGCTAGGTCTTTTCTTTAAGACTGCACCCAGACTGTTTCCACTCAGTTGATGCTTGGACAAAATTGCCAGCTGGCTACACCAGAACAAACTAAGCCTAAATCCCCCAAAAGACAAGAGATGATGTGGATTGGGAAAAAGAGCCCGGTCACCTTCTCCAGAAAGTGACTCTGCCAATGCTTACCCTTTCTACTTAATCCCCAGCTGACCACCAAAGCACAGATCCACGCAATAACAAAAACAGCTTTTTCTGTTGATATGCAGGGCTGAATTAGCCATGATCTGGGGGTGGCATCATCCTGCGGTACTGAACGGAACTGCCTCTCCAAGCTAGTAGAGCCTGGACTACTGTAATGTAGTAGATTTTCGGGATATAAGAAGTTTAAATAAATATAATAAAATAAAAATATGTGGGAATTCCCAGTGCTTTCATTGGCTGCCTATGACTCAGACAAAATGTTGTGCTCCACATGATAATGAGGGGACATAAATTTGGCTGAATAACCCTTCTGCTTACTAAATTCAAGATCCTGACCCTGAGCTACAAATCCCTCAACAGCTCCCTCGCCCCCCCTATAAACCTTCCCACTTCCTATGCTCTCTGTCTCAGGCCTGCCTTGTAATCCCATCCCCATTAAGTATGGGCCCCACAAATACCACAAACAGTTCTGCCCCAGCCCTTTGGAACTCCCCACCCCTTCACATCAGAATTGCCCCGGACCTCCTCACGTTCAGAAACCTTGTGAAAACTTGGCTGTTTGAGGCAGCATTTGCTGCCAACCGATAATCGTTGCTGGCTAAAACCGGCACATCCCTACCACTTTAGACCTTGCCGAAAACGTCCTATTTTACCTGCACAGGACATTTAGCCACCTGCCTCACCGCTTCAGCCCTTCGCCTTCTCTAATGTGACTTACTAAAATGTCCCTTCCTGAGCGATCACGAATTTGAATGCCAGTGTACTGCAGTGAGTCCAGCCTTGTTGATTCATTGTATCTGATTATTGCTTAATTGATTGTAACTCGTTTTGAACTCTCTTGGTGGAAAAGCATGTCATAAATAAATGACAATAATAAAGCAACTATTAATTTGGGCAGCAAAGATTGGCAGTAAAGTATAGTGCGTATGACACAGAGCTACAATCCTAGAGACCCCGGTTTGCTGCTTCTCCTTATCAGTCAGTCTTAACCTTCTACTGCTCAGAATTTGAATTGTAAATCTCTTGGGAGCAGGGGGGTATTATTCCCATTCATATGAATTACCTTGTACGGTGCTCTGTCCTATCACCATATAAATAATTTATACCCATCGGCCAGTGAATGGTGCATGAATAGAATTGGGCATACAGCGCTGTTAGTAATCGCTTGCCTATAGAATGAAATGGTTGCGTTTTGAATGTATGTGTCATAAAAGCCATAGGTTAGAGAATATCTTCTGATGATGCTTTGATGCCTGACACCCGTTGTGGACTTGATAATTTATCGTGTTACCCAGAGCCAAATCACATGAAACAAATCCTGTGGACGCTTCCCCCCCCCCCCCCCCCCTTCATGAAAAGCAGACATTCAGAATCTAGTGGCAGGTATACGTGGTTAATGATTATTAATAAGTACATTCAGCAGCCATCACCTGCAAACACTGGAAGAGAGAGCTCTTGTTCTCTGGGGTATCTCACAGCTACCATATGCTGCAGCGTCCTTGGTTTGAATAATCATTGACTAACAGAAAAGCCCAAAACTTTACTGTATTGGCCTGTTAGTTTATTCACAAAAATAGGGGGTTTGTTTTGTTTTTTTTTTAAAACCCTATTTTAGAAAGGCATCTCTTAGAAAAACCATCTCCTGAAAATTCCCGAGCAGCTTGTTAAATGTATTTCCAACACCGGCTTTTTGACCAAATGGGTCTGAAGTTTAAAAAATGCTTCTTATGTGCTCCGTCTTACATTTCTCGGTGAGTTACAAACACTGTACAGAAAAGAAAACATCAAAAACAGAGCTTAGTGCTCAGAGTGTGGCTGGGTGAGGGATGCATTAGGCACTTTAAATAGAAGGATTTTTCATGCATTCATGAATTTTTGGGACGTTGTTTTTAAGAATGGTGGTAGAATTAAAAGCTTCTTCAAAACATTATTAAACGTAGGTTGGAAGAAGGAAAGGCTTTTTTTCCCCCCCTCTGGGATTATAATTACACAGCTGTGGTTGCCTGCAACCAATATTTGTTGGAGCATTATGCCAGCGACGTCCGATTTTTCAATTTTGTATTGCTAGTTTGGAGCCACATTGCAAGAGAGTGGTTTTTAAAATGTATTATTGTGAGTGTAATTATGGTGTTGAAAGCTTGTCATTTTAGAGAAGTAATCGTTTGAGCTAAGTTTTCCGCAGGCTTTGCTTACACTTTGAGATTTGCTGGGAGAATGTTTGGTATATTTCCCCTCCAAAACTGTGGCCAAAGTAGGGTTTTTTCCCCTCTGGATTTTCTGTTCTATTTTCCTAAAATACGTTTTCCTTCTCCAGATGTCCCAAACCGTTGGTGATGGAATTCCTTTCCCTGGCTCCCGACTATTCAGAACATGTGTGGCGTGCAAGCTCCACAGTAACTAGCCTGGCCCGTTGCCACCCTGCTCCGATAGGGCTAATGTGCTACTTACTGTCGGAAATATTTAGCAGTCACATTAAGGTAAGTGACTGGAGTCTTTCGGACAGATCTCCTCTCTCTGTATATAATAGGCTGTGTTTGTGCGTTGGTCACTCTTGTCAGTCACGTTTTAGGAACCAAATTTCTGCTGATTTTTCAGGACCTTCATCAATTGATTTTGCTTTCTTAGAATCTGTATCCCACCCAGAGCTGTCCCTTAATGACATTAATTGACCACGAAATGCAGTAATTATTTTCTCATGGGACATGCAGAGACATCAATATGTTATACGTTTCACCTGTAACATGACCTTTAATGCTTTTCCTGCCTCACTATGTATAAAAGCACGCATGCTCACATAGCATGGCTGAGGGAGTGTAAATCTAAATGCCCCCTTTTTTTTTTTTTTTCCCTGACGAACTCATGTTAATTGTGATAGGAACATGAAACATCTTGCGGATGTCACACAAGGCCGGGCTTTGATCAGTAAAGAGCCAGGCACTGGGATTAATGAAAAACCTTTTCAACGTGTTTATGTGCATGTGCAGACATAGCTTTACTCTTTTTTGTAAATAACAGGTGACAGTACCAGCCCTCGGTGGGGACCCCCATCATGGATGAGTGCACGGATGACAAAGACCCCAGCGAGTTTGCAGGGAGGCTGCTGAGCGAGCCAGCGAGGTTTGCCTATGCCGGCCTTTCTGCAGTCTCCTTGGGGCAGCTTTTTCGGGAGAAAGAGCAAAGGTATCGTTTATTTTGGTTTTTTGTTGTTTTTTTTTCTTTTAGTCACAGTTGAATTCTTTCAGTATTAGTATGAATCATACTTTATAGCCAGAGTGCTGTGATAGAAATTCTTCAGTGGATGTTAATGGTCAGGAGATGCTGTTGCCCCCTATCTAAATATAATTTCTGTGTACAAATTAGCATAAAATCATAGTATTCGTTTTTTAAATCACTTGCTGGGCTATAATTATGGGTAACCAGTTGGGATGGACTGATAGCCTTCCCTTTCCCCAGTCATTATTAAATTAACCACCACTGCTGCTACTGCTCTTGGCGACCGGGTGAATTACAAAAATAGGCAATCTGGAGAAGGCTGTATTTGATTTATAATCCAATTTATTTTAGTCGAGAATGACTGTCGCTGTGATGACACTGAAAGAGTTTCTGCCTTCACGATACACAGCGGCGGCGTTGTTGGCATTAAGCACGGTGGGAGGGTGGAGACATTGTCCCTTAAGTTCATCAAGGAAAGGAATTAGCCTGCAGATCGTCACATCTCTCTGTAGCCGAAGATTTCGTAAAACTGAACGTCATGAATATTGATGGATCAGGATCAGACAAGCTGCTCCTTAGAGGACCCTAAGCAGGCTCCCAGGATCATCCGGTGAAAATGTTCCCCTCCCCCCTCCCCAGTGCAAAGGGGAAGGGGTCAGGGGAGAGCAGAGCTGGCAGTCAGCCCGTGGGGGATTTCATTGTGAAATCCCCTTGTGTGCTTTGCGGCACTGACGTTACACCAGCTGTAAGGAAGAAGCACCGGCAAAGCCGGCCAACCCTGAATTTTCAAAGGAGACCTCCAGAGGGAGTTTCCCTGTGAAAATTCACTTGCGGGGGTACCCGTGGGACTGCAGGCAACGCGCCCGTTTTGAAAGCCCCATCCCCTGAATGCCTCTGTGTGGGTTGCACCTTGGGCCCCCCTGTCAGGGTTGCTGTGTTTGAGTCCTGGGGGGAGGGCTGACAGCGGGATGCGTTCCCCGTTGACAGCGGAGCACAAACCTTTCCGTTGTTAACCAGCTGGCGATGCAGAAAGACGAGAGAAGGCAAAGGCAGGGAGAAAAGAGCCCCAAAATGTTAATCATTAAGGAAGGAGGGGGACAGTAATCAAACTGCCCAGGGAAGGCCGCAGGTCTGTAGGTGCTTCGTACCTGCGAGCCTCCAAGTACATTTTAAAAGGGAAACGTCCGTAAATCGTACGTGGGAATTTCAAAATGAAATCTGCCGGCTCCATCTGCCTCAGGCTCCACCCCTGCAGCACTGGTGCTTTTTACCTGCATGGCGGGGAGCATCTCAGTTCTCAGATTTACCTGGGTGGCTCTTATGTGGGTCAAATCTTTTGAAAATTGCCTTCTAAACGGTTAAGGTTAACTCGATCATGACGACCGATTCTGTAGGAAAAATCTGCCGTAGACCTATTCTGTACCCACTAGAAAGATTTGGCCTCGTTTTTATATTGGCTGACATGTTTGTAAATGTGAGACAGCAGGCAGCCCAGAAGAAATGCCGATGGGACAGGAGAGGCCGAGAACAAGCGGTGCCGAGAGATGGAGACGCCGTGTCTTAACCCAAATTTCGGTTTATTGCAGGACCTACTGCACAGAGTTTATGGAAGGCTTGGTGAAATGGCTTCAGTTGTCAGATTCGGTCATTCCTACCATGGTAGCATTTGCCAGCGGATTGGGAGGGGAAGGCACAGAGACCTTCGTGCAGCTTTTACTAGAGGAGCCAGTCCTGAAGGACAGTCCAGCTATCATCACTCAGGTAGATCTTCCTCTCATGTTTTCTCTGATGGCTTGTTTGCATGGTGTGGGTACCTTGACAGGCTTTGGTCTGTTTTCTGCATAGAATCAAAATCTTCATAATTACTGGCTGTATTGGACAGCTTTGTGTAGTGCTTTTGTAGCACTAGCAGTTCTGAGACGGTCACACTTGTTTTGCACTTTATATGTTGGTTTTTATGGGGATGTTTTGTGTTTTATTGATTATAGTTTAACAATATTTAATGTTTTTTGATTTGAATTTAGTGTTTATATTTTAATATTCTGTGTAGGCATAAAATATCAAAATAAAGATGATGATGACAATGATAGCCAAGGAATAACCAAAATTACCTAAACAGAAGATTTGACCATAGTCTAGAAGTTAGTTTTTTAGGTTTGTTGTATTTAATATATCGTAGGTATGTACCAGTCCCAGCAGTTTACATCATAATTGTAGGTTAAAGAAACATTTGTAATGCAGATATTCATGTACAAATATGTGTTTGTAACACTGGGGGATAGGTAGTGCATGTAATGGAAAGCATAGGAAGTAGAGACAATGAAATTGCAAAAGTTTAATTCATCTGAGGTAGATTGGGACCCAGAGATGGACTTATATTGGGAAAGGCCCGAAATGGATGTTGAGGAACGGAACATATTCCAGGAAAATCTCAGAGATTTTAAAGTGATAAAATGGTGCCTGTTGACATGAATGGGAGCTCTGCTCCAAGCCAGGGTACCTCCTGCCTTGAGTGACAATGAATACCTGACACTTACATATTGGGGTGAATCTGGCTCAGGGGTAAGTCACGCGAATTGTACAAGCTCCTTGCATTAGTGAAGCAGCTATGCTGGCCCCTCCTTTTCCTGCACAGTTTGAATGTCATTTTTCAAGGTATTTCTTTTCTTTTCTTTACGCAAACATTGCCTAAATATACTCTTTTATGATGGTTGATGTTTAGAAAATCCCAGCTGTTTTCCATTGCCCTCCAGAGGCCAAATTAATTTTGGAAGAATCAAGTCCATCAAGGAAGGATGCAAACCGAGTGCAGCCTTCTGCAGATTCAGGAGCTCTGTTCCCATGGGGCTGGCGTATTTTTCAGACCTGCTATGCATACATGTTTACAACAAAGCGGTTGGGAAAATATGCAAACGGCTCATGAATATGATGCTTATTATGAGACCCAACTTTAGGAGAAATCTTCCAGGCCTGCGCGCCTGTCACCGCAGCAGCGTGGAAGAAAGTGCTCGTCCGGCCCATATCTTTGATCCTCTGCACTAAAAGTCGTCATTAAACTTCGGTTATTACAGCGGGGGCTGAGTTTGACTAGGTCTTGCCTTCCTTTCTGTAGCTTCCCATTGCTGGAGGGCGAGGCCTGGCAAGAGGTAATTGGCATGTTTTGATGGAAGGTCACTTGGATTGTCCTAAAAGGAAAACAATGACTGGAATAAATGCAGTAGTAGAGTGGTTCGGTCTGTAGTGGTAATTAGATATCTTTGCATAGTCTGGTGTAAAGTTAGCAGCATTCCTCGGAGACCAGTTCTCAAATTTATCAGACCTGATTCACCAGCAGCACGGCCATTTTGCTCCATATTTGATAGAGGAGTAGCGTAGTGGTTAGAGCGGGAGGGGGGGCTGCGAACCAGGGAAGCCCGGGTTCAAATCCCACCGCCACTCCTTGTGACCTTGGGCAAGTCCCTTCCCCCTCCATTGCCTCAGGTACAGACTTATCCGTGGTTCACTAAGCCGCAGTGTTTTTTCGTGGTAGGGGTCCCACTATCCTGGGGGAGGGAGGGTATTGCTGCAATTGTGAGGCTCCCCCCTCCCCTGAAAAAACATTGCAGCTCAATGGCACGTTTCTTTTGTCTGGCAGGCAAACCCCGCGGGGCAAAACAGTGCGGCGTGCGGCCACTTTATGTGATGACGGCCATTGCCTTTAAGGGCCGCTGGCCACAAAAAAAAAAAACAACAAATAGCGGGAAAACAGGGAGGCTGAGTGGGGGGTCAATGTTTTGATTTTCTGCCACTTTAAATGTGAGGTGGGAGCCTCGGGACCCGGGTTAGGTGTTATTATTTCCAAGCGGTCTTATTTTATCCTGGCTGACCACCTTCTTGTTTGACTGTGCTATAATATTTGCATAAGATTGCCTATGCATGGACTTCTTTGCATGTATTTGCATTATTCATGCATGCAAATAGGGTGATTGTAATAGGGAAGGGAACTTGGGTGGGGAGATGCAAAATATTGCATATATAGTGCAATGTACGCAATATAATGCACGTTAGAGTACTGCTGCAGCTTGATGCATCTCCCAGTTAGATTGTAAGTCCTCTGGGGATAGGGAAGTCCCTATGGTACCTTCATGCAATCTGCTTTGAAATTCTAAAAAGTGGACAATAAAATCTGAAAGATAAAAAAAAGGTCAATTGTACCCTGAGTGGGCCATTAGATGACAGTACGGTAAGGTTTTCTACCCTGGAACTCCATCTTCTCTGCTGCTGGTATGATTTCCTTAATTCAGATCGACATACACGTCCGCTTTCTAAGGAACCATGCCTCCTCACGTACTGTGCTTTAGAAAAGAGGGTGAAAAGAAATCCTGGCACCTCAGTCCGAGTCCATGCTGTGTGTGTCCATCCGTCTGTCCTTGCTAGAGCACCTGTCTCCAGCTGTTTCTGGCTAATAGTAATAAAATGTCCCCCATGTCCGAAGGCTGCAGTATAACCCATGCACTAGACAAGTATTGCTAAGCTATCTACCAGATCCAGTTGCATGAATATAGTCTGTTGAGGTGTAATTGTCAGCATGTGGTGATTTTGTTTGCATGAAAGATGTTGTTTAAATTATAGTTACTACGAATTAATTTGGATTGTGTGTGTGTGTTTTTTTTTTTCAGGATCTCATGTCCTTTTCTCTTAAAGATGGTGAGTCTCCTTTTTCCTGCGATTTACCTAATATGTATGACAACTTTTGTTTGTCACTATCTATAATTTCTTTTTTTCACTCTATAAGGCTGATGTACAAAGGTGCAGAAACGTTTGCAAACAGGATTTCATGCGCAGAAATGCTGAAATTCTGGAGTTTTTATGTTTTAGCATGCAAAGAGCTGTCTGCCTAAGTTTTCCCAGTTTTCCCCTTGCGCTGGTAAACGTTTGCACACAGTCTGCTGCATGCAACAGTTTATCTAAAGGCAAACTAAATCAGCTGCTGCAATGCAAAAACACGCAGAGTAGCTTATTAATTATGAATTTGGCCAGAACCAGTGCATGAAATGTCTTCACATGACAGTTTTGGCGAAAAAAGATAATTATGCCTTAGGGAGATATAGTTATCTTTTTGCGCCAGGCTTGTGTGCAGCCATAGAAAAACTGGGTGCAAAATTACCAAGAACCCACAGGTTAGTACATTGGCGCCTGTGAAAACTGACCACTCTAAGGATGGTCAATATCTGCGGGCTTAGATAATTTCTGCTCTCCAGGCTGCTTTCCTTATGGTATAAAACTCCCAGTAACTTTAAAGACTTCTCTCCTTCTCAAATGCTGCGGGTTTTGAGGAAGCTGTATCTCTATACGAGGGCTTTCATGTTCGGTTGCAAGATAGATTCTCCGGTGTTGGTTGACGTTGTCTTTTGTACCACCCCCAACCCCCATTCGGGATTTTGGATTTAGATTTTAGATTTAATTACTCATCTTTTTTTGCAAATCCAAGCAAGTTGCAATTCAGGTACTGTAGTTATTTGCAATCTAAATTGTACCTGAGGCAATGGAGGGCGATGTGACTCGCCAAGGTCTCAAGGAGCGTCCGTGGGAGACCCTGACTTCCTTGTTTCTTTGCCTGTTGCTCTAACCACTGGGTCAATCTACGACTCTGCCGGCCCCCATTGTTTCCAGAAAGCATGAGGAATCTGGGCTGGGAGCTGAGGCCAGGCTCTCTCCGTGTGACTAGTACAAAGCACCAGCCGGTCAGTAGCAGCTCAGATGCACCATTTTCTGAGCCTTGGGGGGGTGTCCCAGCTGACTTCCTTACCCTGCTGACTCCACAGCCATGCGGGGTTTCCAGGTAGTCACAACAAGTAAGCATGAGACATATTGGCATACATTGGAGATGCAGTAGATGCATAATCGTTGTGGATGTCGTGAGAACCCGACTGGCTGTGGGATCACCAGGACAGGTCTGATGTGTGATTGCAGAGCTTTCAGCTGTCATTCGCTGGCTTTCAGAGCTGAAGTTGCATATTGGGAGGCAACAGCCGACTAAAAGCCTGTCAAAGAGGACTCCTGATGCCCCTTTTCATAGAGGAAACGTTTTACTCTTCTTCATATTTACTTTAGACGTATTGTACCGTACACAGTGAACACAGCTGCCTTTAGAACATTTTGAGCGAGTCTCAATTTTAGCAACCTGTTTTCCCGGCTGGAGACTCCTTTTGATTGTTTTACCATATTTCTTTCCTCCAGGGATGGCTTTCAGATTGAGAGTCACGGCAGATGCAATCCTTAACATATATCCATAGGTAAAGGACAGCATGGGGGCAGTGGCATTGCCTGGCCGATCTGCTTTGTGTACATGTGGCGTGGCAGCTCCCTTTCCAGGCCCATTCAGGGCTTTTTGCCGAGGAACAAAGTAGTTATTTCCAGTCCTAGGAAGAATATAAAAGCCCAGAAGTAGTCAGTCGACACTGAGTGCAGGAACCTCTTTCTCTCTTATCAAGATATGGTAGCAAACAGACTATTCAATAAAACCTTTTATTATTTTACTGTGACTAACAGCAGAATTTTCTTATCAACCTCCTATCTTTTGTGAGCACCAGTTAGCTAGCATTCCAGTCCTACCACATCTATGTGTTCTTTCTTTGCGTCACTGGTGCTTTTGTGGGTCACATATTTTTATTCTCTGTTGAGAGAATTTAGGAAACATGAGCTAAAATCTAGCCTAAGCTTTCTGACTTTCAGCAGTACTTGTAGAGGTTGGGATGGGGGGGTGGGGGTGAGATGAAGTTTGGAGCCTGTTCTGCGTTTTTAAGAAAAGCATAAGCAGGTGCTCTCGATAACTCCTCTACCCTTCAGAACTGTGAGACTGGAGAGCGGTGAGTCATGAAAGGTGACATTGGATGGAAGACGTGACTTTCTCCATCTCCTTGTGGCGGCTGCAGAGATCTGCCAGTCTACTTTTTAATTAAGGCAGACCTTCAGCTTTTTGTTTTTTAATAGCTTTACCCGCTAGAGAAGGCGCCGTTTTGTGCCCTGGACAGATAAACATGCCTGGCGTTAAGAGGCTCAGGTGTGCTGTGGCACCGCTAAAATTCACAGTGAGCTGCAGTGGGATGCTAAGAGGCTTGACTAAGCAGCATTACAGCCATTGCAGGCCAATTAATCCAGCAGCACCCCCTGGAAACCTGATAATGCTGAGGCCGTGTTGGCAAATTCTACTTTTTAAAGGCTCGGGAGACAGTTTTCAAAGGCATTTAGCCAAGTAGCTAAGTAACAATCTCCTGGCTTTTAAAAAAAGCCTTCACATTTTAATGTAGGGGATCTTTTTATTTTTAATTATATTTTTACTGTTTCCTGTTTCACAATTTGTATTTTGCTTTGCATATTGTTTTACTGGTTGTTTTTATCATTTATTTATTGAGGTTTATGTTTTAAATTCTCTGCCTTTAGTCTTGTTAACTAATTTTCTTTACTTTTTAACTATTGTCTTGCTTTATGAAATATCCCAAGTCTCTTGTCCTGTACATAAGAACATAAGAAATGCCATACTGGGTCAGACCTAGGGTCCATCAAGGCCAGTATCCTATTTCCAAGAGTGGCCAATCCAAATCACAAGTACCTGGCAAGTACCCTAACATTAGAAACATCACAAGCTACTATTGCTTATTAATTACCATAATAGTAGTTTATGGATTTTTCCTCTAGGAACTTATCCAAACCTTGTTTTAAACCCACTTACACTAACTGCTGTAACCACATCCTCTGGCAATTAATTCCAGAGCTTAACTATGCGCTGGGTAAAAAAAGGAGTGCCCCCTGGGCCTTTTATTATCTGAGAGAGTAAATAAGATTTTAAGCTCTATTGAGCAGGGACTGTCTTTTTGTATGTTTGTACAGCGCTGCGTATGTTGTGTAGCACTATAGAAATATTAAATAGTAATAGTAGTAATTATTGGATTGTTCTGTATTTGTTTCACCTTTTTGTTACTGTGATCACCGCCTTGTGCTCTTGAGGCAAGGTAGGTAATAAGTTTAATAAAATACAAAGGAAAAAGAAACAGCAAGAAAAATGCAGAAATGAGGAAAAAACGCAGGAGTTCAGAGTGAAAAAAAAAAATAAATCTAATCTTGATGTGTCAGATGTAAATAATTACAGACCGATTTCATCTTTGCCCTTTTTGGCAAAATTACTTGAATTGGTGGTGTTGAAATAGCTATCCGATTTTATTGAGGTCAAGGAAATCCTTGATGCTCATCAATTTGGTTTCAGGCAGCATCTCAGTACTGAACTGCTATTGCAAATGAGGCTTAAATAGTGGTCATCGTTACATTCTTGTGTCCTTAGACATCTCCTCCGCCTTCAAAACTATTGGCCATTCCATTCTCATCCACCATTTCCAGGCATGGTATAGGAGGGACCGTTTTGGCTGTGTTTTCTTTATTCTTGGTCAGCTTCAACAATTTAGTTAGAAATCAAGTTTCTCAAAGGTCTCTTGTCAAGACTGTTGTCCCTCAGGGTTCTTCTTTATCGTCCACGCTCTTCAACATTTACCTTGCACCCATCTCTAAATTCTTACCTATCCTATGCAATGGTTATAAGATTTATGCAGATGACATTCAGTTTCTCATTCATCTTCATCTCACCTGGCATATGATAGTGTTGAACATATCCAAATTTGCATTAACACCATAAAATTATGGCTTCATCAGAACAACTTAACACTTAATACAAACAAAACTGAATTTATTGTCATTCAAAGATTTTATTCCATACTTGATTATTCTTCCCTCACCCTTGATGGCTCTTCCTTCATCATTAATCAAAGTATGAAGTCTTGGTGATCCGCATTTTGAACACACATTAAGTCAGTAGTTAATGCTGGCTTCTACAAGCTGAGAGTCCTTTCTGGTTTAACATTTATTACATGCCTCTGAGTTTTGCACCGTAGTGCAGGCCTCCATCTTTTCCCTTGTTGATTATTGCAATGGACTTTGTTTGTCTCCCTGATTCTACTATTCAGCCACTTCAATTACTTTTGAATGCAGCCACACGCCTTATCTCTTTTCTAAAATGTTCTGAACATGTCACTGCAGTCCTTATACAGGTACACTGGCTATTTCTGCAACAACACATTGAATACAAAATCGGGCTAACTAATTTCAAACTCCTTAATTTGAGGTCCTGTCCATGGCTCAATGCTTTGTTGAAATTGTATCGAGCCTCACGTCAGTTAAGATCATCTCAACGCGGCCTCCTCGATGTTCCAGCTTTAAAAAGTGCTCGCCTGTCCCTCACAAGGGAATCTGCCTTTTGTATTGCATGTCCAGTGCTTTGGAATTCCTCCTCTATGGAACTCAGATTGTGCGATTGCTTAAAAACCTTCCTGTTTGGGAAAGCTTGCTTCTGATTGGGGTTAGTTTTTAACTTCCTTATCATCACAGGTTCCTGCAGTAAGCTATTTTTATTTTGTTATTGTCTAGTGTGTTTTATTTGATTTTATGAATGCTTTTTCTGTACGTCGCCTAGGCCTTTCCTGTGTTAGGTGACTGATAAATGTTTAATAAATGTAAATGGCTTTTCAATTTGGACTTCTAGGAGGATAGCTTTCAAACAACTGCACATGGCGGCATAATACACATGCATGCAGCCGTGCGTAATTTTACCACAGTACTTTATAATGTGCGTGCGTAGCACATACATGCATATCATAAAATCCGTGTATGTTTACCAACATGCGAAGGCGTGCAGTGCGTTAAAAACCACGTATTTCAGTGCCTTGAACGCATGCACTTTACCCATCTGTTTTGCAAATATATATGCGGGTATTTTATACGTGAAAGAAAACCAGGACCTACTCGTGTAAGCCCGATTTACATCTGCAAGTCGGCCAATCTGAAAACTCGCGCGCAGTGAGGAAATGAACCAGTTTTCCAGTTTGTCCAGTCCATCTCCAGGTCATCGCGGCCTTCCTGGTTCTTCAGCCAGACCTCCCACCTAGTCAGAACTACCCAATGAACATGTTTACGCCAGATAATTAGCAGGCGTAACAATACATGATTAAGTAGGAAAATGTACGCGTCTTCTAAAATAGCAACTTGCGTGCTTAACTGTTAGCCCCACCCCCTTTCTTTTTTACACGCGTCCATGTGTGCGCAAAAGGGAACTCGTGCGCATATTTTCGACGTTTCAAAAGCATGGAGCACACGGGCAGAGGCTACTTTACGCACGTATATGCTAATTTTTCCATGCGTAATGATTTGAAAATTCAGCTTTTCAGTGCACGCGACTGATATGCTTGGAGCAGGCAAAGTGTGCTACAGCCATTGATTTTCTGCAGTGACAGCTTCCCCGAAGCGCTCTTTACTGGCACCTGCAGCAGGCTTTTGAGTGACATCCTAAAGATCCATCTCTTTTCTTCCAGCTGTGAGCAGAGCATTACATTAAGAGGCTTATGCCAGAGAGGAGTAGATGAATCTAGCCCTGGAATTAAATGATTTAAGTACAATAGATTCAACAGACCGATATTTGATTTATGTCTAAGCCCCTCAGCAGTTACCCTCAAGGCAATGGTAAAGAGTTAATAAAGGAATGGCAGAATAGTCTCTGTTTTCGGATGGCTATTGTAGTTTCTCTTTTATCCTGATTTCTATGGCTTTTCTGGGCTGCGTTTTATGTAGCATGCATTTTTTCTTTCATTGCAATCCAGAACAACTATTTTTTCGGGTGGAGTTCCTGACAGCCCATGCACTGTTGCAGAGCAGCTTCAGTCATTCAGTGGAAGCATTTTTGAGGCCGCCGCATATATTAGAAGTTAGACCTTTTTAAATCCAGGTTCAGGGTCACTTAGAACAGAACGGTTTTGCAGTTCCGCAAAGGAGATTTCTCTGCATTTTCTGTCTAAAACCTGTTTGACCGGAAGCTATTTCTAGAATTCAGAGTCTCATAGGCCAGTGACTCCCAATATGTCTCATGTCCCAGCACACCTGGCACTTGGTTTTCTTTGTCGTGGCCTGCTTCGCTGGCATCACCACCTTCCTTTCCCTCCCGCCCACCCACCCCTTGGCATCACCACCTTCATTTCCCTTCCCTCTCCACTCCTGGCATCAGCACTTTCCCTCCCAGGCCCCTGGCCTCATCATTTTCCCTCGCCCTTCCCCCCCCCCCCCCCCCCCCCCATGGCATTAGCAGCAACTTCCCCTCCCTTCCATCTTCCCGCATGGCTTCCGACCAGCAAGAAGGATCCGGTGACGGCGCTTCTTATATCTGCCGCAACCTCTGCTGGCTTCCCTCTGGTCAGAACGTCGGGGAGGCCCCAGGCGCTTCCAGGAGGAAGCCGGCAGAGGACGAGGCTGCAGCGGAAGGTGAAGAGCTCCACTCGCCGACTCGTCCCGTCAGCCGGAGGCCATAACGCAGAGGACCAGGAGGTGAGGAGGAAGGAGAGAGAGAGAGAGAGAGACTTTGCTATCGGTAGCAGCCGCTGTGACCTGCCTTTATCTTCTACAGACGGCCACAATTTTGCAGCACATCAGAAAGTTCCCCTGTCTCGTTAGGCTAATGTGGCTCATGACGGCTTTTAATGACTCGGGGTATTTATTATGAGGGAAAAGTTTCCTGAGTTGCTACTTGAGTTTGTGCCTTCATTAAGAAAGAAAAATACTGGAAGTATATAATAGTCAAGTATGCCAACATCAAAAAGATACTGAAATGGTCGGGTTTCCTGGAGACTATTCTCATCTTGCTTGTTTAGTGAAATCATGAACTCCCACACAAAGCAGTAAAACCTCTCTAGAGCAAAGGAGATGTGAAACAACAGAAAACAGAGTTAATATTGTGACTGAACTTCAAAGGCTGGCAGTTCCAGTGGGCGATGCCAGAATGCTTTTAGGGTGAAGAGCGGTGAGCACTTCAAGACTCCTTGCAACCTGGTTAACATTTAATAGCTAATTCCTCCTCCCAGTTCAGATCGTATCCTGTTGGCTCTAATTCAAACAGTTATTATAAGCCCTTTGACCACCAGTATATCCTGTCTGATCTTAATCACAGTAAATGAATCCAACTGCCCTTGAGCACTAGGAGGTCCAGTGGAGGCCAGAGATGTGCATGGCTTTTCTTTAGATGTCGGTCCGTTAAGAACCAGGACCAGAACGCTTGTTGGCCAGTGGCCTGCGGTCAGGGAGTTCTTGGGGGTTCAGTGATTCCCCAGCCCTATTTGGCAGCCCTTCCATACCTTCCCCCCACAACCGTGGGGGTTATTGTCACCTTCCTCTGCCTAGAAACAGAAGGATCCTCTTATCTGTCCAAAAATATTTAATCACGCCACACTTCCATTCTTCGCTGTTGTTCTTAAACGTGTTTCATTTGGATCGTGTGGCATTTCTGCATTTTTCCTACCAGAAGGCCCTCTTAAAAGCTTTCAGTCTTAACTTGGTTAAAGCGACACTACTAGAAAATCTTCTTAGAGAATGCAGAGGGTGATTTTCAAGGGCAGTTCCATGAAGAAAACGGTGCTTTGCCCATGGAAATGTCCGGTTATTAAATCGCCTATCCATTATGTGGGTAAACGTAACTCAGGTGGGTCCTGCATGCAGGTAAGTTTACCTGGAGGCGTTCCCTGGGGGCAGAACCGAGGAGGTCTTGATGCACGGGCTTTGTGGCATTTCAAAAGCCTGCGCATCCATTTTCCTGCACGCCCATCAGCGGCTGTAATTGGACGGGGTTAGTTTTGGTGGGGGTAATTTTCGAGGTGGGCATACGCGTGCGGGTTCGCAGCGACAGGTGGTATAACGTATGCACGTATCTGCCGTCTTTGCTGTGCAGGCGGTTAGAAAGTGACAGTCCCTCCTTTTCATTCCTTTTTTTTTACTTCATTCTTAGAGAGATACTAGTGTCATTCTCACCAGGGAAATGGGCACCCTCTTTTCTGACCCTTTATTCTCCATAGGGAAGAGTGGAAAGGTTTGAAATCACTGTGGCATTGCGTGGCTACAGGCCCATGATAAAACCCAATGAACTGCAAATGCTTTTATTACTGCTCGGTAGTGACTTCTATTTTTTTGTGTTATCACAACAGCTGCAGCTTGCTTTTGCCTGGTTCGGTATTTATTGCCCTTTATTGTTTTTTGATAAAGGTCGCTGTTGTCAGATGTCTCCTGTTATAGACTGATGATGCAGACGCCTCAGAGGAAAGTCAGATTTTATAGTTGTTCTGGCTGTGCATGAACCCCGGGGACAGCCAGACCTCAGCCCTTCACACGTTGAATGCCAGGTGCTGCTAAGGGGGCTCTCCTCTTTGCTGTAGATTAGGAACCTGCTCAGTGCATTGGGCCCTGGGTGCTCAGTTTCCTGTTTCTCTCATCTTCCCAAAGCAGCTCTGAAATGCTCTGAATCCCACTTAAATCCAAAAGCAGTTATAAATAAATTACAAGGAGTCATTTTTCCAGGGTGGTTGGGGACGGAGCACATTGAGAACTCCTGGACCTAGTTGTTACTTGACCTACATGCTAAAGAACATAGGGGGGCATTTTTTTATATTGAAGCCTTAAATTAATTGTTTTTTGTGTATTGTTTTTTTTTAGGTTATTATGATGCCCGTGCGCGGGTGCTGATCTCCCATGTTACGTGGCTGCTAAGAGTTCCTGTGCAAGCAATGGAGATTGTTGAGGAATCGTTGATAGAGAACCTGAAGGAGCGAAAACCTGAACCATCAGAGTAAGAGTGAGCCTTAAAAAAAAAAACAACCCCAAAACCAAACCATTAATTGCATACTTTCTTTATTACTTATTTATCATTTCTGTAATGCTGATGGATGGATGGTCCTGTCATTCTAGGCTCTCTCTCCACCTCTCCCATTCTCTTTTGATTCACTTTGCACAAGCAGAAAAGACTCTATTGGCCATTCTAGCCCCTCTCACATGCCACCATGTCCCAAATCCGAAAAAGCTCTGTCCCTCTCCCTGCCCATGTCGTACATCATGTAGTCTCTGCAGAGTTGCAGTAACTCCTCTGGGATGCTGTAGCAGCATGCACTAGGAGTCCTGTAGGGTTAGTCTCCACAGACTCCATACTCGCTCTCTTTGGCTCTACAGTTTTCTCTAGTGATATGAGTATAGGGATAAATCTTCAAAGGCTTGGATGCCTTTTACATGGATAACAATAGAGTTAAGTTTCCTAAACACAACGCGTGTGCCACATAGGAAAAGCTGTGAACGTGCGCGCTCCTTTCTGCGTAACTGGCTGATATTCACGCACGGTGCACAGGAGTATGTGATAATGGGCAGGCTGAAAAGTGTATGCATCCGTTGCCAGTTGGTAAAGGAACCCCATTGTTCCGAACTCTCCAGCTGTGGCTTGCTGTCTGTGCAGCTGTGCCCATGCTCCCAGACTGCGAAACCCTCACTAGAGCTTGGAGCAAGCGAGGCTGTCCATATTCAGTTGTGCAGGGCTGCTTGAAATTTGATTTTCACTCCAGATGTAGCTGGATTCAGAAGCTTATCCATGAGAACTTCCTGGTAAGATTTTTCCCTTTGCAGCCCATGCTATAGATAGATGTGCAGCTTTTAGTATTTTCCATGTTAACACTTGTTTACGTGCATGCTGTAATTACACTAGCGATCTGGTGCAAAGTAATGCTGCTATTGAAATGAAATTATGTTTTAATCCACCCTTCTTTTGATCTATTAAGAATATGTAAACTCTTCAATATGGCCTGTCATATAATTGGCCTACTTACCAAACCTTTTTTGCAGTGGGTTTGCCCTGAAACCATGTTCAAAGTTTTGTGTTGTTACTGCGGTTTGCAGTTGGAAAACAGTGATAAGACCTCAGCTAATATTTCTTTCTGTAAATTGGTATCAGCCAAGAAGAACAAGACAAGCACCAGGGTGGCATTCTTAGCTTTAGCCTTTGAAAGCAGGGGTAGTGAAGCAGCTTTGCATGAGCTTGCCACAATATCTGAAAATAAAAAACAAAATCCCATTACTATAATCTACTCTGCGAATGCAGTAATAACATTCTTAACAAGCCTGCAAGCCTGTCTTCCATTTGGCCTTGTGGTTGGTGCATCAAAGTGGTTGGCCTTAGATGCTTTTTAATTTGCTCTCAATCTTGATACGGCAAAAAAAACCGCTGAAAGGTTCACGCAGGCTGTTGATCTGCTGCTCGCTGGTTTCCTGGGCAGAGAGAGTCACTGCAGGAATTATTTTCCTACTAGAGATTTTATCTTCCAATAAAGCTGCTAACAATCCTGTGAGATTGTGCATTATGAAAGGGGCTCATGTGCCCTTTATATTCATGTTGGTAACACAGAAGGATGGGCATGAAGATGTGGAACCATGACATGCTGTTCCCCCGTTCAGTTCTTATTTCTGCCTCTGTGCAGTTTGTCTGTCGTTACCTCCTGTACCTGGATTTTAAGGCCTTTTAGGGAAGTGTGCATGCTTTATGTAACTCTCGTACCTTGTTATACAGCTGTGTAACTGGATGACTCTCCATACATATCAATTAGTGACAGCAAGTGACTGTCTCTAAGAGACATCACACATGGTTTCACTTCACTTAATGCTGGATTGTTTGTTATATTAAGAGTGCAAACATGGTGGAAAGTGCCTGGCGCACCGTATGACAGACGGCGTGCCCTAGTTTAATGGCATTTGCTCAGCCTACCAGCATATGAGTTCTCAAAGGGACTGATCCCTTAATGTGCATTAAGGCTGACGCTTGCATGTTAGTCTGCGTTAACATTAATGTGATAAAAATATTAATGAGTTGTGTCGTGTGCAAGTGCATGTAATACAGCTCATTAATATTATTAAAATGGGGTTAATGCAAATTGTGTTACTCGACATGATTTGCGTGAAAAGCGAACAAAAAGACCCCACCCCACCCTTGATTATGCAAAAAATGTAACTACCCCCAGCCCAGGGCAAATTATAATGTGAGGAATATGCATGGTGGGCAGGAGGACTCGCCTGCCCAGTTCAACTATTGCTGAGCTGCCATTGGGGTAGGCGGGGGCCTGGCATGGATGGGAACATGGGGAGAGGAGCGGTTTTGGATGGCCCAGAAGGATTGTCGTCAGGTTCAGGGGTAGGGTGGAGCCTTCTGTTTCAGTCTGAGGGTGGGGGGGACACTGCGGCCCACGTCAGACTTTGTGTTACTGGCAGCAGTAACCCACCAGTGTTGTCTGCTGCAGATCACCAGGTTCGCTGCCTGCTAGGGCATCAGGCATTTAACATGATTTGCAGCTAAGTACATTGGCCTCAAAGTCATTGTATCTCGGATCTAGTTTGTCCTGAGAATGTTTGCAAGCTTTAAAATTAGCTGAGCATGCCGTCCACCATGCACGAGAGACTTTATTTGCTGACGTTCACCTAACAATGTTTGGACTTGGCAATCTGAATAGTATCAGTAACTAGCATGGTGCAAACAGGTTTTATTGTTCCTCTTGGCTTTCTTTGCAGTAGAAATATCGTGAGAACCTGGCTAGCACTGCAGAGTACTTGGAGTTATGTCAACAGTGTACCAGCAAAAACTGACCGTTTCCTCATCCAGGAGCCCAGATTTCTTATTTACTTGTGACTGGCTGCAGAAGGAGCCAGATCGCTTCCTTTAAAAATTGCCATGTAAAGTATAAGCAGAAGGAGCTGATAGTTTGATTTTATTGTAGGCATAAGATGCTGGTAATTAATTATCTCAGTGAAGAAAGCATCTTTATAAACCCTTTGAAATCCAGGGCTTGTTTCTGGCTGCAGGTGGTGGACATTGTGGCTTTTTATAGTTACATAGCTGGGCAGGTTGATCAGTGGTCCATCAAGGTCAACCACCATCAGATTGTCCTAAACGTTCTTTCTACGGAGAGAATCTATAGTGCAGCCAGTGCTGCGACACAGCGGGGAGGAAAAGGTTTCCAAGCACCAATTATGGGACTCGGCTTAAGTTCGGGCTGAGCACATTTCCCTGACTACGGTGTTATTTGTGCCAGTCGTTTTCTTCAAAGAAGTTTCCAGTTTGGTTTTAAAGTTAAGTGCATCGTAATCATGTTTTTCATCGTTAATGCCATTTTCCGTCTTTTTGGCATACTTTCAATAAAGAATAGCTTTCTCTGAAAGTGGGAAAGCTTATTTCCCCTTCCTCTTAAGTTTCTTTGCATTTGTCCTTCCTAATTTTTAAGTGGCAAAGTTTCTTTCTCTACTTTTTTTCACAGAATTGTGCCCCTTTAAAAAAAAAAAAAAAAAGCAAATTTTGGGTTGAGGCGTGGGTATCTGCTGGCTTCGTGCCAACATCATATTTTGGCCTGCCTGGGGGGGGAGGGGGGGGTCTCATTACATGAATCTGAAGGGAGGAAAGCCAAAAGTGAATGTGAGAAAATACTTTTCCAGTGATAGGGTGGTGGATACTCCCAGCAGAGGTGAAAAGAGCCAAAACAATAGCTCAATTGGGGCACGCATAGGGCGGACCTAAAGAGATCTTAGTGGCAGAGGGAGGGAGAAGAGGACAGCACAGTAAGGTCTAAAAGGGACATTCCCATTCCCTCGGATAAAGAGCTCACTGCTAGCAAACTGGGCATAGTGGTAAAGGAGAAAAACAGAACAGCATTGCTGATAGAAGTGTGAGAGAGAAGCTCCTCAGGTACCAAAAGATGCAATCAGAGCAAGAAAATGTGATACAAAGATACCAAAATTGTCCCCGTTGTATTGGGCACCACCAAATTGATTAAAAAGAGCATCCAGGTGCTTTTTTTTTATGTTATATCCTTTGAGGGGAGTGAGGAGCCTCTCAGAGGAGGCCTGGCCTAAAAGGCTGTGTAAATACTTCAGATGCATGTTTTCCGACCCTTGGCAACATTTTTTTTTTTTTTTTTTTTTTTTTAAAGGCTAGACAAATAGTTTTGACCTGGACATTTTCCGAATGTGGGAATTGGGATGAATCGAGCTCTCTGTTTGCAGAACAGTCAGCTGTGATATTTTTACACTGTTTCCTCATGTATCTAAGAAACTTTATAGCTTTTGCAAGGGAGGCAGTTGGAAGCAATAAGACCAATAAAACAAAAGCAATATCCTTTCCAATAAGATTCTCCTCTTGTCTTCAGAAACTGGTATATAATATATATAATATATCGTTGGGAAAAAATGTTATTTGCCCTGTGTTTCTTTTTCCTCCTGGTCCTAACATCAGCCAGGCAATTGATGTCATGGTGGGCCGTGTCTTAATCTTGCTCAGACAATGCTGACACAGAGGTGACCTTGACTGTTACGTCATCTTTCCATTTTATATGGTCAGTTTTTGTCTTGCTCAGAGGGGAATACAGCCCTGAACCATGGAAGTGCCCATGCAATTTATTTATTTATTTATTTATTTATTTAAGGTTTTTCTATACTGGCATTCATGAAAGCGTTCACATCATGCCGGTTTACATGAAACAGGGGTGTGAAGAACAAACCAAGAACATAACTAAACGTGATGAAGAGATGCAGTTACAATTAACAGGGGCTGTAAACTGGGAGGAGGAAAAATAGAGAGAGAAAGAGGAGGTTAATTATATACAATAGTACAGTATATATACATAATCCGAAATATATAGTTGCTGAGTGGAGTCTTTAATGGTTGGCGTGTTAAGTGGGATATCCTTATTGCCTCAGTATTGGTTGGTTGGTGTGTTAAGTGGGATATCCTTATTGCCTCAGTATTGGTTGGTTGGCGTGTTAAGTGGGATATCCTTATTGCCTCAGTATTGGTTGGTTGGCGTGTTAAGTGGGATATCCTTATTGCCTCAGTATTGGTTGGTTGGCGTGTTAAGTGGGATATCCTTATTCCCTCAGTATTTTCCTAAAAGGCAGCCTATAGATGATGATGATTATTATTGTCAAATGTATCTGTCGCCTTCCAACAGATCTCAAAGCAATTTACAATAAAATTACAAGATACAGATTTAAAATTAAAGCCATTACTGCATAAGGTCCCTTGACTCCGTCAGTCTTCATTCTGAAGACTTTTTTATTGATACGGGGTTCAGGATTTCTGTTTTCTCGCGAAGGCAAAAGCCTCTTGGACACACATTAAAGCAATAAGGCTGTCAACCCTTCAGTTTCTTGCCTTTCTTGGTACTTCTTAGGGTCTTATTGCTAGGTCACCTTTCTTTTTTGCTACTATATTTTACAAGTGATGTTGGGGGAATAAATCTTGCCCAAAACAGATGTGCTGGGAGCTGCCCAGGTGGTTCCGTGGCAGTGCTTCCACGCGGGTAACACAAGATGGCGTTCCAAGCCCAGCTTCTCCTCCGTGGGCCGTCCAGGGCTGGGGGATGCTGCGGAAAAGGAGGGGGAAGGAGCCAGTTGCCGCTGCCCCTTCTGGTTAGATCTGGAGGGGCCCGGGCAGCATGGGTTCCCCGGGCCAAGGACTGTCACTTCAGTAGCTGAGGGGCATGAAAAAACGGGCGACAGTTGTGAATGAAGGCTCTCGGCCCCCATTGCCCAGTACAGATCCATTCCAATTGAACTGGAAGAACGAATGAGCAGGAGGAAAATTTGCAGGCCAAGAAAGAAAATACGTGATAAGGTGATAAATCTTTTTTTTTTTTTTCTTATTTGCAATAGGTTTTTTTTTGTCCTATTTGTTTTGGTTCCTAAAATTGAGGGCTCACTGCTGGTGCCGCTTAGTATAAGAAAAAATTGTTTATTGGATTGCCAGGGTCATCCTTTTTTATGTACCTCGTAATATTTATTCTTGCCTGGGGGCACCTGAATCTCTTCAGCAAACATGATTGTGTTTCTATCAGGGCCGTAACCTCTATTATTTTTAACTCTCTGTCTCAGATTCTACACTTTGCTGCTGAGATACAGCGGTGTGTCTCCTACATGGAGGTCAGATCAGGAGCTGCAAGAGCAGTGCTCCCGGTTTACTTAGGAGTGGTCAAGCAGAAGACATTTAGAAACATTAAATATTTTCTGAAGACTATGGTGAACCTCAAAATTGAAAAAGGGTGCTTGGGTTTTGATGGCCATCCGAATTGTCAGCAATAACGTTCGTTCCAAAGTAATGCTGCTGTAACATAGAAGAATACCAACCTCTCACCAAACAAGCCCCAAGCATGATCTACAAGAACATCGTTTCATTAAAGGACTAAAGCCTTTTGCACTCATTTATCATTTAAAAAAAAAGAGAGTTCCACAAGGTGCCTCTGATGTTCTATCTTAATGCACTGCCTTAAGGCTTTTTTTTTTTTCCGATGCTGAAAGTCATTTTCTGCATCCTCTCTGCGTGTGAGGATAAGTATGGTCTAAGCAGTCTGCGGGAGGGAAATCAGGGTATTGTAATGGGACAGCGTGAACGAATAAGCGTCAGGAGCGTTAAAAGGGGAACGAAAAGCTTGCAGAAAGGTTCATCGGTGGTTGGACAAATGGTGGACAAGGAACAGGTAGAAGTGCAACTTTAAGAGCTAAAACACACGCAATGGACTTTTCTGATTAATAGGAAGGAGGTGGCACATACACTGGAAGGAGAGCAAAGAAAGGAAGGTGGAGGAAAGAGTACAGAGAGAGAGACCGTTTTAGCAGGTTGATGGGTTCTCTCACTTAGAAGATGAACATTTAGGTTTCATTAGCATCAGTTTTGTGGAAAGGGTGAGCGAGAAAGAAGACGGGAATATTAAAAAGCACATCCCTTACCAGCAGGTCTGACGGTGGCAATATCCTTTTAAAGCAGGCTTAATAACAAGGAGAGTTAGAAATATCAGGGTATGCATGTGAGCATTGGGAAAAAAAAGACTCCTTTCCCTGAATCTTTTCTCGCGCAGATTTAAAAGAAATTTAGAAAGTGTAAATATTTTATGGGGCAATTTTTCAGTGGGATTTCCATGGATAAACAGTGGTTTACTCATGGGAGAAAAAATGCTTTGAATAGTGCTCTCCCCCTCCCACCCATATGAGTTAAAGGGGCAGCGGCAGGGGGCGAGCAGGCCCGGGTGATCTACACACAGGGATTTAATTTTAAAATCACGTGCGCGCTGTAGCCCACTTCAAGGATCCCCGAGTCACCAGCCGCCACTGGATTATCAAAGAAATTCCCTGGGGAGTTTTCCATTGAAAATTGACTTACAGGCCTGCAGGGTACTTTTGAAATTGGCCTCCCCATCTCCAAGGCCTCTGTCAGCTGTATAAAAGATGTATCCAAATGTGAGCGCATCAATGTGAGGAATCTGGTCTGGGGAGCATCTATCGTGTGTCTGTGGTGTGTTCAGTACAGTCAAGAAGTTGAGTGAATATATTTTTTAAAAAATGAATTTTTTGACAGCAAATATTCAGAAACGCTTAAAATCTCCTGCTATTCACGCACTTCAGGCTGGGTGTCCCAAGATCTTAGTCACTCCGCAGCGAAAGTGCATTGCTCGCCTCAAGTTTTGTTTTTCCTATCAGTGCGTTTGCTGGGCAGTTCTTTGAATTGCACGAGCCCCAGCTGAACCGTAAGAGCAAAGGAGATTTTATTTAGAAATCGAAAGCAAATATAAACTTGCACAGCTTGCACAAATGTGGACTCCCGATGGCTCATTTTCACATTTCATGCAATATTCGGTTTTGTCTGCTTTGCGAAGGGAGGAATGCTTATGAGACTTCCTGCATGCTCCCCCCCCCCCCCCCCCCCCACTTCATTCTCCGATCATTTTTCGTTGAGTGCCCTGTCCACATCAGATATTCAGTACGCACACATTTCGATGCTCAGTTGCTAACATATTTTTGCATCCTTGCCATCACAGAAATCTTTAGTTGGGATTTTAAAACCTGTCGTGTTCATTGATGTTTACAGTAAAGGAGAAGGTGACCTGGGTGTTTCCAGCCCTCTTTTCAGTATCTTGGGGTGGGAACTGTTATTTTTAAAAGTCTGAAGTTCAGCTGTTAACTCTTGTGGACTGAAGAACCTGCTCTGTGCCCAGCAGCAGGTCTGGCTACGTGCATTCCAGTAGCCAAAGGACAAAAATTTTAAATGTAAATAGTCTTTGTTGACTTAATGCAGGTAAAGTGTATACCTAAGAAGGGCAAAGTTTGCTGGCGGAATGAATAAGAGGCCTGTGCTTTTTTGAAGCCCAGGTTATTGTGGTGGGAGTACAGCATTTAGTAACCCAACCCCCTTCTTTCATTTCTTCTTCTACCATTTTTCTTTTCTGGTCAGACCTAGTAAGGTTTCTTCTGGATGCACCACCACATAAAGTGCACTAGGAGGTATAGGTATAGTACCAGATTGTACGGCATCCATGACACAGAGCCTGCTAGGAGTTTAGGGGACTGTACCATTACACAGAGTCTGTCGTCATACAAACGCCATGAATGGGTTCTTGATTTTCCTTCCAAAATTGCCAAGGCAAATGTATTTGGTTAAATAGGGTATGTTTCTATGAATGAAGTGTACTGTAGCTTACAAGATGTCAAAGGCAAAAGCCATCAACAAAAGTGGCTGTTAGCAATAGGCAGTTCTGGTGCTTGCTGTCATAAACCAGTTAAGTGCTCATGCTGTATGAACATGGGTAGGTTTTAGGTAAATGTGAATGTGATGGATCTGAACGAAGAATATTTGCTTCAGTTTTATGTAAACTGAAAGTCTCATGTTCAGCACCCGAGTTTCAGAGGCGCAACCTAGTAGTCTCTCATTTGTGCAGACTGTGCCTTGTGTCTGGTACTTTAAGTACATATCGCTATTCTTTTATTCTTCTTTGTCTGCTGACCTGTTAGGATGGACGTTTCACGTAAGTAACCTTTTTCTTCACTCCTCCATAACCTTATGCTGTGGTCCTGGTCAACACACTTTTCATCCATAAGTTCCCCATGGTAAGAGTTCATCACTGTTAGATTATAGCAATCATGTGACTGAGAATTTAAGGTGGTGTGCTTTTGTTCTTCTTTTGTTCTTTAAACCAAAATGCAAAGTTTATTGTAAGGCATAACATTTAATGGAAGTCTCATCGGTCAGTTTTTTGTTATTCTTAGCCTCCTGAGTATTTCTTTTTTTAGATGTGCAAACTTGGCCTTTTCGCCTGCTTATCACATGGGAGATCCAGGTTCTGACACCCCAGGCCAGTAGAAGCTCAGAGACTCACACAGGGAATCCTTACAGAGCCTGACTTATAGGCATGTGCATTCGTTATTAACAAATGCCAAAAAAAAATGTAACAAATGAGGCCATTTTTGGTTTGTTCTAAATGGAGTCTGGATATTTTCATATTCGTGGCATTTAAATAAAAATGCCTCTGATGGCCTTAGCTGAGCTTTCTCAACCAGAAAGAAAGCCTGGTGCCGAGGCCTAGGTCCGGCCCGGGGAGCTCCTACCCTTCTTGGATCCACTGTAAATGGGCAGGAGAAAGGTCCAGTCGGTGCTTTTAAAAATGGTGCCATCTGCCTGGAGGATGGTGCTGAGGTGACGTCCCTTTGGTTCCTTTCACTGGTGTCATTTTGGTACATCAGAATGGCACCAGCCTCACCAGAGGAAGGCACTGGAGTGACAGCACTTCGCTGCTATCCTCCTCCTGGCAGACTGCATCGTTTTTAAAGGATCCGGGACCTGGGCAGGAATGACTGGGCCTTGCTCCTGCCCCTTTACAGCGGATTTGGGAAGCAGCCCCAGCAACTTTACAGAGGGAGAGGGCTTTGGCTTCGACACAAGTGTAGGCCTAGGCTTTAGTACAGGGGCTTAGGCATCAGTGCCAGCCTCAGCCTGGGTCTAGGCCTTGGGGCCAGCCAGGCCTGGGCAGTTTTTTGGCCCTGGAAGGCCCAGTTAGGTTTGCCAGAGGCCTGTTTTTTGGGGGTTTTTTTTATCGGTTTAGGTTTTTGTTTGGGAGTAGGAATGGGGGTCAGTTTGGCAACTGAACTGATCCAATAAAACATTAAACTAATCTAATAAAAATGAAAAAAAAAAAAAATCCCCAAAACAAAAAAATGAATTGAACCAAAAATGGAGCTGCACATCCTTACCTGACTATAAGTGACATTATGACCTTAGTAGTCACCAAAGGGCTTTCATGTTTACGGTTTCTAGATGGGAAGAATTTGTCAGAAGAAAAAGCCTGAGAATGTCCCTATAACCCTAACTGGATTCATCGCCTTCTCAAGCCTGCAGAAGTTCAAAGATGCATAAGCCAAACCAGCTTCCTCATGTCTGGGGCCCCTGTGTGAGGTGGTAGCCACAGACATGGCTACCACCTCACACAGGGGCCCAGGGGTTGTGTGGAGTTGGATTAGGGCAGTAAAGCTAATGGAGGAAAAATGTAATAAGTTACAAAATAGTGTTGTTTGATCTATAGTCTTAATTATGGATGACCTTTAAAAAAAAATATTTTTTATCAAGTAAATAGAAGTAGCAAAATGCTGTAATAGCCGGGAATACAGCCCTGCTACTCTTAAGCACTAGTTCTCCTGACTCTTGTGTTCCAGGAGCCCTCTAATGCTGGACACTGAATACATCTCCTTTGATTTAAACCTTTGAAGCAGTGACAAACACTTTTCTAGGAATGAAAGCACCCGAGATTTCATTTTATGACTGAGCACTATGTCTACTGCTTATTTCCAAACAGAACTGCGGAAGCATCTCGAAAGAAAAAGGAAACGAGGAAAAAACTAAAGAGATATCTCTTGATTGGCCTGGCAACAGTTGGGGGCGGTACCGTAATAGGTGAGCAGCACTTCAATTTGGGTTAAAAAAAAAAGTATTAACCAGGGCGATCGGCATGCAAGGAACTCCAGTACAGAACAAGGGTATTCCAGCTCTGCAGAAAAATCTCATGCAATCCAAAAGTTGGAGGAAAACTGGTCAGAGGGATCCACATTGTTGTTCCAGGGTGAAAAATAGAAAACAAATACAAGATTCTGGCACTGTTTGAAGCGATGAGCAGTATGCATTCATCATTAATGAATGTCTCTAACAATAATACATCTTTGAGCCCTCTCAGTGGCAGTGCTGCGCCGGATTCAGCTCCTGGATCAGCTCTTCCAACCCCCGAGTTGATCACAGGGGAGGGATTCGTGACCATCAGCGAGGGTCCCCCACCTGTTGGCCGGATTTAGCGCCCATGGTAAAGGGTTCCGGAAGTCATGCAAGGCCAAGGCTTCGCCCTCAGAGCCGTCGTTTCAAGACCAGGCCAGACTAGAAACAGTGGGAAGGTCTATTAAAACGGGAAGGGAGGTTCATGGTGCCAGGATACCAGCACTGGTTCCGACTGAGCTGGAAGAAGGAGACAGGAGGAATTATTGCCCCCTCCCCCCCATAGAAAACATTAGGGGCAATCGTATGCATTCAAGTTGATTTTGTTTTGCATTTTTACTTTGTGTGCATTGTTTCGGTCTTTTCCTGATCAGAAATGAATTGTACAAATCAGCCAGCACTGTTTTTTGTAGGCTGCACTATTCCCGAGCAGTGTAAGCGGCCAAGTAATTGAACATATTTGGCACATGCCCTTTATAACTCAGGTTGCATTAAAAAAAAAAAAATTAGCTTGGCTTAAGGATATTTAGCTCTATCACTCCTTAACAGGGGTGGCCCTCTGTCTAGTGTAGTTTATAAAACGGGAGCCATGACTAAACAAAGGTTTCCCAAGCATGTTGCTGAGAAGGTGAGACTCTGGCTAGCGGGACTCCAGTATAGCAGTGTCTGCAGGACACTTAGGGGGCGGGGTTTGCGGCAGTCATGACAGAGAAAGTGTGCGCTTGTTTTTGCTTTTATCGTTGCCCCCTGAAAATTTATTTGCAGAGAATTGTGCCCACTTTCTCTGGGGATGACAAAAAGCAGATTAGAACATATGCAGTGCCCTTGGGCTGTACATGCCGACTTGACCTCTGTGCGGGGAGTTATAAATTAACCTCCCCCGTTACCAATTTCGCATGATCAGTACAAGCATAAAGATGGCTGCAGTCAGAAGAGCGGAAGAGCTGTCCGGTCGGCAGTGGCTCAGTCCGACTGCCTGTGTTCAGCATTTTCCATTTACTGTACCCGGAACCGACCAGAACAGGGTCGTCTTGCATGCTTTTGCTTTTGGGGGGGGCTATTTCTTTCTGTCACAGTGGTGGTGAGTCTGAACTTGGAATGTCTGCTACGTTTAGGCCTGACGGGGGGTCTTGCAGCGCCTCTGGTTGCCGCTGGCGCTGCTACCATCATTGGGAGTGCCGGAGCCGCGGCCCTAGGCTCCACAGCTGGGATCGCTATCATGGCATCGCTGTTCGGCGCGGCAGGAGCTGGCTTGACAGGTAAGAGGAATGAATACTGTACCAACAGCTGAAAGATGTGCGCAGACAATGCGGTGCTATAGCCCTAACAAAAGCGTAGGCCTTGTTGTTCCAGAAAGTGTAAAAAGTAGAAGGAATTATATATATATATATATATATATATATATATATATATCACTGCAAAAGGAGGCATGAGGCTATGATCAACAGAGGAAGGAGTAGCACCAACAAGAAAGCAGTCTGGCTAGACTTGCTCTTTTAAATAACATGGAGACAAATCTGCCTTTCTAAGATTGTCAGCATGCTTGGTATTGTATTGCAGGTCCCATTTCATAATTCCAAGTAGGTATGGTCTGAAATTGAAGGCAGAGGGGGGACAGAAGGATCAAGAAATCGTTAGGACCCATTTTTTTTTCCCCGTCACGCTGGGTGGACTCGCTTTCCAGAGGCAGCAGTGAAAATAGTTAAGAAAAGAGTAATTTTGGACTTCATTCCCTTAGATTCGGTGAATAGAAATCACCTTATCCTTTGTTACAGCAGGTGGCGAGGGGCTTTGCGTGGCTCAGGAAATCAAAGTAAAATGTTTTTGCGCCGGCTTTTAGACTCTCTCCTGTTTAGAACTGTGTGCATACTTCAGTAGCTTCAGGACCCCCCTCGTCCTTCCCCCTTTCAGATTCAGGTTACCAACTTTCAGCCGTCAGATTTCCGAACACTTGGAGATGCTGTTCGGTATCTTTGCCGATGGTGTTTGTGTACATGCGATTTTAATTGCCACTCTTCCCCATTAGAAAAACACAGAAATACAGAATATAACCACAGCTAAGGATCCATCTAGGCTGCCCATCTGCCGTGCCATAGACCCCAGTTTCTAACTTTCCTGACATTAGTGATCCTCTGTATTTGTCCTGTGCTTTCTTGAAGTGATATTGTTTTTGCCTCTATCACCACCTTTCTGTGAAGAAATATTTTGTCATGTCACTCCTGGCTCTATCCTTTTGCATGATTTGCTTTCACCAGCCCAGGGGCTGAACTAGTGTGTTGTAAAATATTTTAGGCCTCTGATTAAATGAGGACACAAAAGAAATGCATCCAACACATATTGAATATGCAGGGGAGGACCAGATGCTAACTTGCAGGTGCAGGGCTAAAATCAGGACATTGCTGAACATTTTATCGCCGCCTCTCTTTTCCGCACAGTACCACGAAAATCTGTACGGTTGGGAAAAAAATCAGGACAGTTAGCCCTATTTTGGATACACAGAGCTGCTTTCCCAATGTCACCAACATCAAGAAACGGGCATGGCAAGTGCTCCGAGTGCACTCCCACTATGATGTCTTGCTTGGATGAAGAGCAAGAAGCCAAAAATGCTTGCCAACACTTAGTCGCCACACTGCCTCCCTGAAGTGTGCACACAACCATTTACGTGCCACAGCTCCATAGGAAGCAATGGGGAAAAAGGACAATTGTAAGAAAAATATACATTTATCCTTCCTGGTAGAAAAAAGGTTATTAAATATCCCATCTAATACTTTGCCTTGTCCTTGTTGCCTTTTCAAGGAAGACCAGTCCTTTCACAAACAACTCATACCTGCACTTTACTGACTCCAGGGAGGGCAAAAGGGACTTTTCTTTTACCCACATACTGCAAAGGTTGGGGGGGGGGGGGGGCCACAACACGCATAGTTTTGCCTAGAAAAGGTACCCGCAGGAAAAGCCCCAGATCCCCCCCCCCCCCCACATCAATCAAAGCAAAATCTCCCACTTATGTTTGCTTTGATTATTGGTGCAGAACCAGCAGGTAAAAAGTACCCACGGAGTTTGGCCCATCGTGGGCAGCTTGATTATTTCCCCCATTTATATGTAGCTCCTTTTTCCTCCAGTTCATGACTCCGAGCCCAAAGAATGTGTTTTATTTTCCTTAACAACATTACTGGACTGAAAGACCATTTTTCTCCGTTTGGGCAGAAAGGCACTTCCGCGGCTGCCAAGTGCTAAGAAGCCATTTTGAAAGGTCTTTGGGTGGGTGAACACGTTTATCTGTGTAACAGTTTGCTTGCCTTCCCTCTTCCCTTCCCTTTAGTACAGGTAAAAGGGAATGGGGTTAGGTTGGGCCAAGTAAGTACCCACTGGGATTCCATTTTGAAATCCCCACGCATACATTAAGGTGCGTACTTTGTTTATACTTAGCAGCAAGTAGAAAGGATGAGGCTAAAAAGTACCCAAGGTCCATAGAGAGTCTTGTTCCTGCAAGCTGCTGGGGGAGACCGAAAATCTGCCCCCCGAAATGTTTGCTGGTGGTTTCACTTCTGCTCTTGAGGTGATATGCCCTGCATTTTACTGTGAAATTTGGTGAGCAGGTACCGCTTCACAGCCCCGTGCTGCTAGCAGATCCTGACAGCGGTTTGTTCTGTGTCCCGAGGTTACAAGATGAAGAAACGCGTAGGGGCCATTGAAGAGTTTGAATTCCTGCCGTTGACAGGGGGCAAGCAGCTGCACATCAGCATAGCAATCACCGGATGGCTGTGCACCGGCAAATATGGTAAGACTGGGGCAAAAACCAAGAAATGAGGTGAGAGAGGCCGCACAGTAACCCCCCCCCGTTTCGCCTGTGACAGTCGTCATAATGCAGTGTGTTCTGTTAGTTTTCTAGAATATTGCAAGTAAAGTGTGTTTGTTCACTGAGGATACTGGGCAGCTGTTTCTCAATGCATGTGCTTTTAGATGCGGGGGGGACGGAGTTACGGGAGGAAAGGCAGAGTATGCACTGGAATTTCATTTCTACACTGCATGCATTTTGCACTTTTTATAAAACAAGCGCAAAGACCGTAGATAACCTTTGTACCTGCAGCTCCTGCTGGCCCCTGAATTTTAGAATTATCTTGCAAGTCCACAAATCCTAGGCCCTTTAAAATGTGTTCCCCCCCATATGGAATCTGCAAGAACTGCATGTGTGTCACTTATCCATGGTGCTTGAATGAAGCGTGATTTCCATTCTCGTGCTGCTGGCATCCTCGTCATTTGCACAGTAAAGCTCTCGTCTCACAAGCAGAGGATGGCGACTTCAAGCTCCTCTGTGATGTCGGCGGTCTGAACACATGACACTGTGTTGGCAGAAGGGCTGGTGTGTAGGCGAATTATCAGCCTACAAGAAACCTGTAAACTGAATATTTGTAAGCACACGGTGCAAAGTTACAGTAGATCCCTTAACATGTTAGTGCGACATATGCAGGCCATCTGCTGCTGCAACTCAGAAGCAAACTACTGGCGCCAGCGTGCCAAAGTCACCACAAAAGTCCCCGTGTGATGGTGTTTCTGAACCCTTGTAAAGAATGCTGACAAATTAGCGTCTGTTTCACAGTTTGATACGTTGAAGAGCCCTGGCAGACTCCAGACAATCTCTTAAACAGTGCACCCTTCCTGTTCGTACCCAGATCAGTCCAGACAAGTGGGTTTGTGCATCCCTTCCAGCAGACGGAGGCAGAGAACAAAACCTTTGAGGCACTGCTACATAACCGAGAGAGCCACCGGCAGTCCCTCAGTATTTGTCTGTTTCCAGCAGAGGTGCAAACCTGCAGTCTGTTAGTTAGAAAAGACCTTTCCATCTCGCTCTTGCTTCCATGAGATGAGAAGATTTTGTGCCAGCAGAAGTTCGTCCAGTTCTTCACAGAAGCAGGGTTCAGGACGGCAGAAGTCCTTTTTGGGGGACCCGTAGATGGGCCAGAGAGGGTTCCAGTCAGGGGTCAAGAGGTGCCAAGCCCGCCCAGTGAAGGCAGGCTGGTCTACTCCTCCCTTGTGGCTGTTGGAGGAAGGTGGTCCTGTTTCTACGAGGAGTGGACCAGAATTACCTCGGATTAGTGGGTGCTGGAAGTAATAAGAGGCAGCTATTTGTAGTGTCCCGTTGCGGTTCGTCCACCAAGCGAGCAGTGGTGCAGGACACTCTGCTACGCCTGCAGCGATTGGAAGCCATTCTCCTGGTGCTGCTCGAGGACCATGGTCAGGGAAGGTGTTCTGTGTACTTCGTGGTTCCCAAGAAAGAGGGCTTATGTCAGCCCATTTTGGATCTGCAAAGGGTCAATGCAACATTGCGGGTCCCTCGTTTTCGTACGGAGACGTTGCGAGCAGTTATTGTGGTGGTGCACAAGGCCTCTCTCGATCTGACGGAGGCGTATCTCCCTATTCCCATCAGAGATTTCTGCGATTCACTGTGCTAGAAGAGCACCAGTACCAGCTTTTCCTTTCCTGGTATCCTCCTCCACCACGTCCTTGGATTTGCAGCCCAGTTAGCCTCTTCTGAATCACAGTCTATCTTGCTGTGTGTCCTCATTCCCAGGTGGCTGGGAAATGCCCATTTCTATTCCCAGTTCCTATGCTCGCTTCTCCCAAACATTGCAGCACCAGGGCTCGCCAAGGGGCTTGCGCCACAGATCTCACCGGAACCCGATTCGAACGCACGTTTCAGCCTAATCAGTAGGTTTCTCTGCCATGCGATGATTTGGATTTCATTACTCAACATTCCAAACCCCTGCTTGAGGTGAGGTACAACAGGGGACTCCTTCCTTCCTCCAACAGCCACGAGGGAGGAGTAGACCAGCCTGCCTTCATTGGGCGGGCGTGGCACCTCCTGACCCCTGACTGGAACCTGGCTCTTCAAACAAGAGAAGGGGGAATAAAACCCGGTGAAGTGCAAGGTACGAACAACTGAACACCCACCCACACCACCGTAATCAATTTGTGTGTAGTTGTAGTTTTATTTTTTTCGTTCATCACTATAGGATAAAGTTACAATTATAAAGCTGGTATTGTATTCAAAAGTGATACAAAGATTTGGACATTATTTATCGCAAACCAATTATTATTGTTTAAAAACTATGTCCTGAACCATTACGGCACCTGTGTAAATTGATATATTTTAGCATCGTTATTTTATGTGCCTTACTGTAAACCGTTGTGACGGCATCCATCTTAACGACAGTATAGAGAAGATGTGAAATAAATAAATAAATAAATAAATAAATGCTGCTTCTGCGGTATTGCCAACCCCGGGAGCAAGAGCTGGGTCCGGGAAGTAAAACTACATCTTCCGTACTGCAGCCTAAGGCCTTTGGGCCAGCCTCAAGCTCAGCTTATTGCCATGCAGATCTAATTTTGAATAGCAGATTACAACTGCTAGATTGTATGTGGCTTGCTTGATCTAACCAAAAAGAGTGTTTTTACCTACTGCCATGGAACATGCAAGAATCCGCAGAGCTGGATTGCCGCAGAAGCGCTGCACATTTCTTCACAACCACCGCACTGAGTACGTAAGACGGTGGGAAATGTTCACTTTAGCGGAAATTCCATTTTGGCTCTGGGCTTCAATATCCGGAGCATGCGGACTCACGGGAACTGAATTTTGACCCGGCATTCTTCCCATACTGCTAGGTTTTGTGCAGGGCCACTTCCTGTGCTGCACGGAGGCCATAAGCTTGCTGCAGTCCAGCACCATTCTAAACGGTGCCCTACGAGGAAAGGAGAGGGGAACTGTGGATCCATTTCAGGGGAGGGCAAAGCCCAGGACAAACAGTCCTGCCACAGCCTCTCACCACATTCTGCTTCATCCTGTGGGAAATAAAAGCATCCATCGTCTGCAGGTCTCAGCCTAAGTACTGAGAGAGAGAGAGGAAGAAAAAGAAGCACCTTAGAAGTTTTAAAGTGCTTTTTGAGGCTGGTGAAAAAACGACCGAGAAATTGAAGGTATTAGGGCCTGCAGCATCCACACCAGGAGCAAGCCCTGAAAATAAAAACAAAATGTAAAGCAAGTTCTCAAGCCGTAACACCTTGACAGGCACCCAGGCTGTCTCGTGGGGGAAAGACTGCTGTGAATGTATGAATCGAAAATCCAGACCAGCACGGAGGGTAAATTTTCAAAGCCGTTTCCACTGGTAAAATGGGTGCTTTACCTGCAGAAGTGGGCTTTTCCCCAGACCGCCCGCCGGATCGTGTGGGTAAAAGGATGCAGCTAGGGCCCGCACGGGCGCGCTTCTACCCGGCAGTGAGCAGAAGCATTTCCAGGGGCTGGGAGGGGCTTGCACTTGCGTGACTACTTCTGCATTTTCAAAGTGCGCGTGTGTGTGTCTATTTTTTTCCAGTTTGGCTCTGCTGAATAGCTGCCTAAAGATAACTGGCTAAAGTGAATCGGATATCTTACTTGAATATTGACTTGCTAGTGGGTGTGCCCCAAGCACTTGATTGGCTGTTTTCCTAACCCCATGAAAGATTCAGGACATATCAAGGGGCACTTGAGGGCTCTTACATGCTCTTCTTTTTTTTTTCGCAATCGCACATCTGTGGGCTCCTTTAGTTCAGGGTTGTTGAAAACTGAACACGCTGTAAACTGCTTGCTCCCTTCACTTGTTTAGCAGTGTTGGTAACCTTCCTTGTTTGATAAATATAGGCTTAATAAACCATTGTTAACTGTTAATGGACATTTTAAAGTGTAAAACAACCCGGAGATGTGCTTAGATTGCATTTCAGAACACCTAACCCTGCAAAGCACCTGGAGGCCTAGGTGATCCCCAGACCTCTAGCCATTAACTTTCATCCCCCCTGCCTCCTTTATTTCACTGATCCTCAGTCTTCTCCCTTTATCACCCTCAAACGTTCTGGAGCCAGGACTAGAACTGTTTCTGTGGCAGCAGAGCTTGTTGGGAGAAGGGGAAAATGATATAAAAACCCAGAGCTCCAGGTGGGTTCCACTCGGTCTGGCAGGAAGCAAAGGAATCCATCCAGTCCAGAATAAAAGCTGATCCTGACTTCTGCATCTCTCCTTAATTACCAGAATGATGTGATGTGAGATTAAAAACAGCAGGATTGTCTTTAGGTTTAATAAACTGAGACAACTTGAAAAAATCAGAACCATATCTATAGCATTTTGCTTCCACCCCTTAAGCCTTCTGTACCATCCAGCCCATACGTACCTGCAGATAATGTTTTGGTCTGGAAACCCCATTGTCATGAGAGCACTTTTATTCCCCACTCCTTTTTGTGTTGGTGTTTACTAAAGGAGCTGCGGCAGGGAGCTGATGGGCAGTATTGAGATTCTGTACCTCGCCTGAGGTGTAATCAGAGATAATTAAGCCACACAGCCTCAAAATATTGTGATGCTCTCTAGACTTGGGGGCAGGGGAGGATTGACATGGCTCTTCTGTTCTCTTCAATTAACTTGCTCTGCTGTTGAGCCGGAGAGACCGAGGGCTAACGAAGCTGCCGACTTTTGCATCTGGAGCTGTTTATCTCCTGGCAGCATACAGGCTGAGCACCCATTAACATATCCTCTGTGCCCTGTTGATCCTAAAAACAGGTTGAGTTGTCTAGCTGAATGCTTGCATGGCAGCCAGAGAGGTCATGGCTGTGTTTTTGTTTTCTCTCTAACATGGCATTAACCCTTGGCCCCCTTAGATTTCTGCATGCATTTTGGGAGAAATATGGGGGCTGCATGTGGGTTGCTGCCTTAGGAGGTAGATGCTATAGGGGTTACCGCAGTGCAAGGTGCCTGGCCATGCTGTGCTGGCTGGAGGCAAGTCCCATTGGGCTCCTCTGTGTTTTCATTAAAAGCCTTTATATATCATCATGCAGGACTTTTCTAGCCTCTGTGTCTGATCTATTTTGCCCTTGTTTGTTCCTTAGCAAGTTTTGCAGCCCCATGGCATAGCCTGCTGCAGTCTACGGAGCAGTACTGCCTGGCTTGGGAGTCCAAGTACCTGATGGAGCTGGGCAACACCCTGGATTTATTGCTCAATGGGATTGTAAACATGGTGGCTCAAGAAGCACTGAAATACACCGTCCTGTCAGGTATGAAGGAAAGGTGTCGAGGCCACATCCGATCCATTCATTTTCTATTTACTTCATGTCCCCGTATGACCCTTCAGTATGTTTACTCTGCTCTGATTGGCCCCAGCAGGGCTTCCCAAACCTGGCCTGGGTTTCCAGGATATCCACAGTGAGCATGCAGGAGATGGAGCTGCGTCCATTGCAGATCCGGAATATGCAAATGTAATCTCCCGCATGTTTATTGTGGGTATCCTGCGAACCCGACTGGCTGTGGAAGCCCTGGACTACAGGGCGAGTAGCCACACCGTGCCCATAAAATCCTCAGACCCCCATTCTGGCAGAGCGGCTTTAATGATGCCAGCTGCTAATTAAATCACAACTGCATGTTCGTTGCAGCAAGCTCAGTCTGAAACCTTTCAACATGAAGTAAAAAGCATATTTCAAAATTTCTTTCTAGAGCAGTTTTCATAATTTTTTTTAAAAGAAATGTAGATATTTTACAATTGTAATAATTTAGTGCCTCTGTATTTCACTCCTGTTATTACTGACGTTATTCTTTACTGTATGTGAACATGCATCCTGGGTAGTCAGGGAGGAATTGGGGGTTCCACGGTGGGACAGATCCTCCTCCTCGATGGCACACGGGAATCTCCCCCTGATGCAGGGCAGCCCCTTCAGCCCCCAGCCCTGGTGTCATGGGTGCTCATCTGCCCCGGTTGTCAGTTTTATATATCCCATATTGTCTAATCATTCTCTTTGTTGGAGGGAGGGGGGGGGGGGGTTGGGAGGTCTGGTTTGCCTTTCTCCATACCAGAGGTTCCAGATTAGTTGGGACCTGCCTCAGCCTTGCTCTCACCGCTGTTTGACAGGTGAAGCTGTCAAAACCCGAGGGACCATGGGCCTCCGTTTACAACCAGCAGGGGTTCCCTCCCTCCAGATTAGGTGCCACCCTCATTCCTCTCACAGTCCTTGATAGGAGGTCACATGCTGCTAGCATCCTGACTGTCATCCCCAGCTGTCCTACTTGTGCAATGGATGAGGATTCCTGCGCTTTCTCGGACCCTTCTAGCCGTATGGAGATCCCACATCAGGCAGCCTTTGGTGTCCAACAAAGCTGATTATCCATTTCTGCATCTTTCTGTCTCCCAGGTATTGTCAGTGCTCTGGTGTGGCCCACCTCACTGCTTGCTGTTGCCAGTGTAATTGACAATCCTTGGGGAGTGTGCCTCTGCCGTTCGGCAGAAGTAGGCAAACATCTGGCACATATCCTACTCAGCAGGCAGCAGGTAACTGGATAGTAAGAACTTCATTCAGTTTTTTTGCATCTGTGATATATGTCTGGGAATCTCTTTGTGTGCTATGTGGTATCTTTTCTGCTTTCCATTTTATTCTAAGCCAGGTTGGAAGTCCCCTGCAATTAATGTATGGTGCGTCATTTTTTTGTCATTGCTATCCAATGATCTGTATTTTTTTTTTTTTAAAGGCATTGCTCCTCACTTTTGCTTAATCCATGAGAACTATCTTCCTGTAGCTTGATGATTTGATTATGCATATTGCTTAATTTTCTCAGTAAAAAGAAATCTGTAAGAAAAATGAGATTAGAAATCATATTACCTAAGTGAAGATGCTAAAGGATGCATCACGTAGTGGAAGAATCTGTGCATAGATGCATTTATTGGAACAAGACAGACACAATTGAGGCAAACAACTGATGTATTAGAATATACATGGAGGGAAATATTTATGTGTGGAGGGGGTTTTTTTTTAGCTGTTTTAGTTGAAACACTGAATTTAGATTTTGTTTTAGATTTGAATTTGCTACTGATGGTGCAAGTTAAAAAAAAAGTGGTTAGGACTGCATTGTGTAAGCTTAGATTACTGAAACCTCCGCGTTTATGTCCTTCCATTTCACAGTTTCCGTTTAGTTGTCCAAGCTCCGGTTCTTTCACATGTAGATTACTGCAATTCGTTGTATGGGGCTTACCTAAGTATTTGTTATATATGCTTTACAGTTAATTCCGAATGCTGCTGTTAGGACAGTGTTTGATTTACAGGTTTGCGACAATATCGCCCCTTATTTGAAAGATTTGCATTGGTTGCCAGTTGCACAGTGAATCAAATTAAAATTGTTGACATTGATCTATAATTCTGAATATCTAAACACATTTTGTTTGAAAAATGCTGTAATATGTTGTGTACCACATTGTTTTCTAGGCTTTGCGTCTGTCTGTCCTCACTGTACCTGCATTGTCTCCAGCCAATTTGACTATAACTAGAGTTAAAGCCTTTTCTTTTTTTCTGCTGACCATTTCTCTCATGTATCCAAGCAAGAGGAATGGTTATATCATTCACTATTCAGAGACAATAGTGAATGATATATATATACTTATGGTGAAAATCTTTTTCAGTGGTATCTCTTAAAAATGGCCCTATTTACTTGCATCAGGAAATGCTTCCAAAATAGGCAAAATTGGTCTGAATTCATATTATAAGAATCTTGCTTTTGAAATGCTGTTAAATGGATCCCTTGCTTGCTTAGAAGCTGCCATTTTGGCTGACTTTATTAGTGACACCTCTCAGATGGATACCCAGTTGATCCCTGGTGTCGTTCCTGACCTCTTTAACAGTATGTATAGTCAGATTGTATTATCTATCAGCTGCCACATTGGAATGTTAAAGCATCACATGACACATACTTTTCCCTCTGTTCTGATTGTTGACGTTCTCATTCATGCCATAGAAACACTCCTGAACAAATGGCTGTCTCGTTTGCCTGACTCCTCTAGTGATGCTACAGATGTTGTGCAACTGAATGAAGGGACTGAGTTTTCTCCTTTTCCAGCGGCTGATCAGCGCCCTGTACATCCTCCTGTGTTTGCAAAGCTTTTTTGCATTGAATGTGCCAAATCACTTAAACGCAGATGGTGTCTGTACATAAGGGGTATCACCAGTATATACTGTCTCATTAATCATGCAAAAAACCAAATATATGTAGGCCCCTTACTAACAGAGTCTGTATTGTGTAACAGATCCTATTTTCGTATAGGGTCACCTTACTTTAATTTAAATCAACGATAGTCCATTTTTTTGAAAATTTTCATTATAATAAAACCTGAATGTCACACATTCTGAACGAGAGGACACAGATACTCATCTACTCCTTGGTAGTAGTGCACCCGACACAGCTGTGTTTCGGACGGAACCCGTCCTGCTTCAGGGGGTGTCCTTCGAAGTCTGTTTCTTTGAGAGCGTCATAGGGAAGCCTTGTCGATCCTTGGTAACATCTTTTCTTAATGATCCATGGCAGCCCCGTTGGACTGCGTCTCTTTTTTTTTTTTTTTTTTTTTTTTCTTTTTTTGTTACCAAGGATCGACAAGGCTTCCCTATGACGCTCTCAAAGAAACAGACTTCGAAGGACACCCCCTGAAGCAGGACGGGTTCCGTCCGAAACACAGCTGTGTCGGGTGCACTACTACCAAGGAGTAGATGAGTATCTGTGTCCTCTCGTTCAGAATGTGTGACATTCAGGTTTTATTATAATGAAAAATTTTCAAAAAAATGGACTATCGTTGATTTAAATTAAAGTAAGGTGACCCTATACGAAAATAGGATCTGTTACACAATACAGACTCTGTTAGTAAGGGGCCTACATATATTTGGTTTTTTGCATGATTAATGAGACAGTATATACTGGTGATACCTCTTTTGGTTTGGAGTTGTTGAGAAACGATTCGGTACACTGGAGTACAGTAAGTGTGGGTTTGTTGGTTGTGATTGTCTGTACATAAGGACCATTTGGTCCACCTAGCCTGCCCATTCGTACTATAGATAACGGATCTCTCCCTTCCTTCACCCTGCCTCTAAAGTTCCTTTGTGTCTTGTTCCAAGCATGTGTGAATTATATCACTATTTTGATTCCTTATATAGCTAAATAAATTGGACAGAGAACATCTAAAGAATCAGTCATATGAGACCCAAAGCTGTCCAACTTAACCTGTTGAGGGAAATGGGTATTAAAGCACAAAATGGGTTGCAAAACAATCTTACCTTTTTCTTGAGTTTTCTTTAACAAAAATGTTTTGTGCTTCAAAAATTAACAATGCAAAAAACTATACTGGAGTTGAAAGAAAACATTCCATTCTGTTCTGTTCTTCTTGCACTCTTGTCCGATTGGCAAACTTACACGTTTTTCATAAACATGTACGTTCCAATTCATGTTAAAGAGTTCCGAGTTAATCATGTTCAGAAATGCTAAATAGCTTGCTTGCAAACGTTTGGGCCGCGCTCCACCAGACTCCATTCACAAGCTGCTCTCCCTCCTGGAGATTACGGTGGAGACAAACTTGCCTTGTGTTTCGACAGGATAACTGCATCAGGAGTCATTAGTTCATTGCTTTAGAAGAAACATCTTGAACAGATTAGAATACATTCTTTGAAGTTTTTTTCTCTCTCCAAATACTGCCATTTCTAATGAGTATCTTGCCTCTTCACATGTTTGTTAAAGGCCCTGGTACTCAGCAATTTGGATATGGTCATTCCAAATCTAAGACTCCCTCCTCCTAGGCTGATACTAAACTAACCAATAGCAGCCTACTGATGCTATTGCAGTGCACTATGGGGGCTGTGGTCCTTGAGTGGACAGATTTTTACATATAGATGTTGCTCACAATGAACTGGGAGCTATAGTACTTCCTTAAAGCACCTCTTTTACACCCTGATAAGGAGTACACAAGCAGACCCCAAATTTGCCTGGCTATTTACATGGCTTCCTTCTGATTACAAGCTTTTCCATAAGGTTGTCTGAGCAGACACATTATTCAGCTAAGGAGAAGAGCACTGAGGGATATTATATAGCTTGGTTTCTAATAAAGCAGAAGGATGAGAGTACTGTTTTCTTTCAACTCCAGTACAGTGCAGTGATTCCCAGCATAGTGCGTTGTTGGCAGTGGTGGTCCTTGACATTCCATTTATCGATAGTTTTGTTGCCTGGGTGTCCTTTGGCTGCTGCTGGGTGGTTGTATTTTTTTTCTCATGTGCTCCATTTCTTAAAGGGTCTGTTTTTCTGTCTTAGGGCAAGCGACCTGTCACACTGATTGGCTTCAGTTTGGGAGCGAGGGTCATTTACTTTTGCCTGCAGGAGATGGCGCAAGAGAAAGGTAGAGTCAAGTAAAGCATCATCCATTTTCCAGGAATAAAACTGAAAGCAGGTTGAGAACAATTAGGGTTGTGCTTAGATGGATTGGGTTTGAGTTAATGTGTGCTGGGTCTAGTTGAATGAAGCAAGCATAATTGAGGAATAATTGCCACCATATTGCTTATCCTCACACTTTCTCAGAAGCTTTTATCCTGTCTGAGTGTCTGAAATATACTCTTGGGCCATCCATCCTAGAGGAGGTCCCATGCAGGTATCCAAAGCTGGGGTTCTCAGCTCTGGTCCTCAAGGGCCACAAGCAGGTCTGGCTTTAGGTTAGCTAAATTATTTGTTTAACGTTATAGGCCACCTATCCTTGAAAGGCATTAGCAATAAATCGCTATTACAATGTATAAGAAATAAAGACAATGCAACAGAATAAAACTAATCATCCGTAAAGAATAACAAGAATAGAGTAACAGGTCAGTTCTGACAGAACTGCAGACAAAGCTCTCAAAACTTAAATAGTAAAGGCCATACCAAACAACCAGGTTTTACATGGCCTTCTAAAAGCCAGGGAATCTCTGGTATGCAGATTAGCCTTGTTCTTAAACCACATGTACACAAATGCATCTAAGGAATATTTATTGTGTATCTCTTGAAAACCAGGCCTGTTTGTGGCCCTCAAGTAGAACCCAAGGTGCAAAATATACGTTTGTAGATTGCGTTGATATTCAACTTGAATAAATTGTGCCAGATGAAGGAGAAAGGGGAAGGTCCAAAATGGCCATGATGAGCAGCCACAGCTAAGCCATGCTCCATTTGCTCCTCTTACTTTTGATGACTATTTGTTTTTGTTTTTGTTTTTTTTGACTGTTTTCAATGGAGAAGAGAAAAGACCAGGGTAGATCTTACCATTCTGGACCTTCCCAGTCATCTTCGGAGCAATGAATGCCTCTGCCACTTGAGTGGTTGTGAGCCCACGCCTGATGGGTCCTTGAGGGGAAGGGAAGGGGTTGGTTCTATCATTACTACCTCCTCCCTACCATACACTTCCCCCTCCCAGGCTTGGAAGCTTCGTTGAGTTCTCCCTAGGTCAGAGGTGGGCTGACTACAGCCCGCAGGAGATCTCCACCCAGCTTGCAGTAACGAAAGACTGCTATATCGACCTGTTCAGTCTGCCCATTTGAGATCATTCTGGTTTGAGTAGATGGGCATGCAGATTCCCATATGCAACCCAATATTTAGTCCTCCCAGCACACCAGTCCTCTTTTCTCTGATTTCTGCTGTGCTCCACATCAGTTCCAGAGATACCCAAAATCTGTTGAAAGTGCTGGCCCAAACCATCTCTTGTCTTCAGCTTTGATTCTTTCAAGACCAAAACCTATTCCATCCTTCACGCTCCCTTCCATGTTTTATTACCAGGTTTTTTAATAATTAGGGAGGCTGTGTTATTGTCTGAAAAATATCCAGCCTACACATGCTCACTGGGTTTTACCCCTCCCCCCGCCCCCAATGCCTTTTTGGATATCTGGTGCTGTTTAGGGTTGATTCCACTTCATCTTGCAGGTTACCCCAGTGCCTTAGGTCCGTTGCAGTCACCCCATCGCTGTGCTGAGTTGTAAGCTATTTTGGGCTGTCCTTTGCCAGACTGGATAAGCAAGGTATAAATCCAAACTAGAAATGGAATAGCCGTCAGCTGTTGCCCTCGCCTTTTTCCTAAAAGGTATGTGGCCCGGCACCTCAGTTTCGGTGCTGTGCAGAGGGGAATCTGGGTTGAATTCCCAGGTCGGGTCTTCCACGCTCTAATTTGTCGGGGCTGGGGATACTGTGGCAGCAGCCTTCCCCATATTTATCTGCATGATAAAACTAACGACGTGTCCCAGTTTCTGTGACGCTGTGGTTCTGTAATCCTCCACGGGCCTTTAGGCTACGTGATTGTGGGCTCCTTGAGGTTCCTTCAGCGCGTTCGGCCCGGCTGTTGAAAACTGGTGAAAGAGCGCTCCCTCTGGGATCCTTTGCATGCATCTGTGTTCTCATGGCATTCAGTGAGGGCACATATTAGGAGATCAGTTTTATTAAGTATATGTCTGTCATGTCTTTTGTGTGATTGGGACACCTACTGACTTGTGTTTTACTCATAAGAGGGGGCTACTAGAATTAGAAATGACTTCAGGTCTAGCATTCCCTCCTTTTCAGGCAAGCCTTTCGAATTAAGCACACCCAGCCCTTTTTTCTCATGTTTATTGGGCCTGCATTATTCAGATCAGTGTACTCTGTTTGCTTGATACGTGTTTTTTTACTGTATGTGGATGGATATTGTTTTTTGTGCACATGAGGCTGTGATTGTTTTTGTGTTCCCCACTCTTCTTCGGATAGAGGGGGAATAAATCTTTTTAAATGAATAGCATCCCTTGCACTGTAAGAGATTTTGCATCCCTTTTAGAAACTTCAGTGAATGTCCTGCATCTTGCTTTTTCAGAAGCCCTTCCCTCTAAGTTTGCTCTGTGAGTTTTGGCTGTAACGGGTTACCAATTTTTTTCTAGATGGTGAAGGAAGTGATTTGGGGTTTTTTTTTTTTAGAGCGAGAGATTGATCATGCAGATGCTTCTTATGACTGCTCTCGGTTCTCATTTGCATAACAATTACTTTAAAATTAAGAAAACAAGCAGCCAGCAGCTTTGTTCAGATGCCCCGAGATGACAGAGATTGAGAACGACAGCCGAGCAGAACGCACTCGGTCCCAGCGCATTAGTATGTGCGGCACAGCACCTCCAGTCTTCCGAGAGCTCTCAGGTGTCGCTCATCCGAGGTGGAGACCAGCGCTGAGAGCCCTGAGCATGCCGGCCTGCGAATGACATTCCCCTGTGTTCTCATGGCATTCAGTGAGGGCACGTCTTAGGAAATCAGTTTTGTTAAGTATATGACTGTCGTGTCTTTTGTGTGATTGGGACACCTACTGACTTGTGTTTTACTCATAAGAAGGGGCTACTAGAATTAGAAATGACTTCAGGGTCACCTTGTTGGATGGTTTTAGCATTCACTCTTGAGATTAGGTAATAGCAATTACAGCTCCAGTTAAGTAACTTAGTTATGAAAAGCTTCTCTTGAATATGAAAAGGATTAAGCCTTTCCTCTGGAGATCCACATGATTCGTAAGCCATCATAATAGAGGAAGCTTCTTGTTTAACGGCATACTTAATATGCAGTGTTCAACATGTGGCCAGGACATCCCAATTAACTTGAAATGCACCAAGCTTTATTTGCAGAAACCAAAGTACTGCTCATGAGAGGCTCCCAGGACTTCAGAGCAAGTCATCTTGGCCTACGGCAGTAACACGGAGGAGTCGCACAACATGCAGTTTATGTGTAGTCACAGAGGAGAGCTTAGAGAGGCAGGCAGCGCTTTGTGATTGAGGCGTGATAGCTACACGTTGATGGGTGAACAGATTGGTGTTGCCTGCACATGAAAATGGTGCCCGACGAGGACGTGCCGGGACTCCGCTGCTGTTCTCCTTATGATCAGAATTATTAACGATCTGAACGAGTCTTCTGCCCTTGCGGGTGCGCAGTAGGGCTGCACTTGACACGGTGATGCCCTTTCCTTTCCTGGCAGTTGCTCCTTATTCGAGGATGCACACCCTGAAGAGGTGCTTACAGATTTAGCTTAACCGCTTAAAGACCAAAATATAAGGAAACTGAAAAAAAAATGCTAAACCCAGTTGTCTTCCATTGGGAGGAAGAACTAGTGCGTGACGCATGGTATATCAAAAGTTAAGACTGTTATTGTACTGAGCTGGGACATGCAAAAGGCATTTGACCATTTTTGTATGTAATAGAGCATTGTATACTAAGGACACCCCTTTGTAAAGGAAATGGTTTATAATCCCTGTTCCATTTTTGCCACAGATAAGTGCCTCCCTATTAAAGATACCTCTTCATTGAGTTTATGGTTTTGTTAACTCTTGAAACAGCTTTCACTTTAAATTTGATTAAGCATCCCTACTCCCTTAGATAACTTTAACAACTGAAAAACAATAAGATACAGTCCTGCAAAAGGATGGAGCTACCCAGCCTATTGCACAGAGCATCACATATATGATTATCTACCTTTTGGGGAGGGGTTAAATGTATGTACCCAGTGCAAAGAGCTCCTGACCCTCAGAGAATGAGTTTGATCTCTGGAGGCTAGAGTGGCAGATCTGGAGGAGCTGAGGCAGACAAAGATATAAATGATGATCTTCATGGACTAAAAGGCTTAAACATTACCCCCCAAAACCCACAAAGAAACCTACGCTCCAACAACACAGGATTCCTAAACATCCCCACCTTAAGAGACGCTTCCCCCAAAACTTGGAACACCCTACCCATAAAACTGAGGACCCAGCACATCCAAAAAAACATTTAAAAAAGACCTAAAAACATTTTTATTCCGCAAACTCTATTCTAACTATCTAACACCTGATCATCCCAGCACTCAACAGAACTCGCAAGCATAATCCTCCTTCTTCATGCTCTCCTGATGTACCCTCCTTTTCTACCCCTCCCTGCTCACTCCCTTGATCCATTAAGTTCTTTGAAAATGTTCTCCGCAATATTCTGTTATTCAACGACTAAGAAAATATGTTGATTGTTCACAAAACCCTACTGTTCCCAACTACTATGTTAACTCCATTTGATTGTAAGATAATTGCATATGTTGGATGATAATTGCAGATTTGTAAACCGTTATGATGGCTCTACCGAATAACGGTATATAAAACCCTACAAATAAATAAATAAATAAATAAGATGCGACATTCAGGGAAATAGAGTACTTCCATTTCCACGCTGGCCGCCATTGGCTGCTTTGGAAGAACAAGGTCTCCAGGAATGAGATCTTAAGTAATCCTGATGCTGAGATCCGCCTTCCAGACCTTGTATCATCCTCTCACACTGATGATGTATCTCCAACTGCATGCATTTGTTGGCCATTCGATCACTGGCAATGTAGATGACTGGTGGGCCTATTGATTGCTTGATAACTTGTCTGCCTGGTGTGAAGGCAGTGGGCCTCACATGCTACCTAGATAAGAGTTTACAGATTTCTGGGGAGGATCCAGCTGGTACACATAGGAATATGCAGGAGGGAGGTTCAGGAGGCTGCTTTTCAAAATAGAATAGCTCCTTTTTTTGCTGATCTGCACTGGCGCCCAGTAGAATTTCTAATTTATTTTAAGAAGTTTGGTTTTTAAAGTTTTGTGAGGATCAGGAACAGGTTACTTGGAAAAATGCGTGGAGTGGTATACACACGCAAGACCCTTGCATTCTTTACAGGGCCCTTTGTTGGTTGTATCCACATTGATGCTTTTAAATTATGCTCCACTAGTGCTATTAGCGCGCAGGGCATTTAAAATCCGCCCCTTTGTGTAAGAATCATGCTAACACAACATCAAAAAGTATATCGGGAATGAGTGGGTCAATGTTTTTACTCCTCTTTTTCTGATAGGCAATGTGGAGTTGCAACATTGGTGAATAAAAATACTCCTTTTGTTTTTGAGCGCCAAATTTCTAATGCACAGGGTCGTTATATATTAGTTCTAGGCTCACTTTTTTGGTATCAAAGTAGTATTGGCTAATATTTTTGCCCCTAATCACTACACGCAAAGTTTTTTGCCTCGTTTAGTTTCTAACATTGCCCAATGGGAAGGATATGCAGTGTTTTTGGGTAGAGATTTCAACATCACAGATAATCCACTTGTTGACTGTCATCCGTCTAGAACGCCAAAGAAAAATCAGGCACAGCTGGAAATAGGTCTTATATGTTCCAAACTGTGTCTGATAAGATGCATGGTGAATGAAAACATGGAAGATAGTAAATTCACTTTTTATTCTCATGTCCATAACATGTATTCACGCATAGATTACATTCTAATATCAGAATCATTGTTTACAGAATTGTTGAATGCATATATTATTGCAGTACCCTTTTCAGATCATTCTGTGGTTCAGGTACAGTTGTCCTTTTAAGGGGGTAAAGATCCCTCCTTTATGGAAGATGTCACAGCAATTGTTTAAAGATAAATAATTTGTCAATTTTTTACAGAACAAATGGCAGGAGTACTTTGATTTGAATTCAAGTGTTGTGAGTTCTGTAGTTTTTTTTTTTAATGCTGCAAAATCTGTATTACATGGTCAGATAATCTGTCAAGCCTGTTTACATAAAGGCAGGAATCTCTATTCTCAGCTAGCTACTCTCAGATGCATGCATACATCCCTCCTGTCTGATGATATAAAAACTCAAATAGTTTCGGTGAGAAAGGAGTTAAACACTCTCTTCAATTATCAAGCACAAAAAAATATTTTATACTATCAAAAGTGGTAAAATGTTGCCCAAATTGGTGAAGAATATAAAGCCGAGAACTCTCGTTACTTGCATTCAGTTTGAATACTCCTGCCAAGATTACATAGGTTTTGCGTTGTGATGTTAATGCATGCATTAACGCGTTATTGCTGTTCATCACAATAAAGCTAATTTGTTCTTGAAGTTTGATGAACATTTCTTATGGTTTCTTATTATAGTTGAGATACTGTCATGAATGTGTCATTAAACAAAAGATCATGGGCAAACTTGAGTCATCAGCTTACCCCCTACACAAATGCCACACATGGCGCCTTGGCACATCAGGCCAATTGAAACAAAGGCATACAGTTACTGCCCACCACCAATGCCAGCAATAATGCTGCCCACTGAATTGGGGCACCAGTAGACATTTTAAACTCACTTCATTTATCAGCAGTTGTATAAAGTAAATTACAAAGAAAACAATCCCACATTCAGTCTGATCATGATTTCACTCAGTCAGAGGGAGGATTGGAACTATTTGAAACAAGTGTGCACGGGCACCATCGCATGATTAGTTTAGTCAGGCAGTTAATTACAGTTAACGATGTGCTGTATAAAAATGTGAAATAATTCTTATTCAGTGCAAGTAGAGTTATAATAAAAAATTGCAAGATAGTGTGTCTGTTTCTTGTAGCTATTAGAAATTACATCTTATAACAACCATGTTAAACAAGTCGATAATCTGTCAGCTAAAACAGAATTGTGCAAATTTATAATTCTCAGCAAAAATGAGTATTTAAAGGACATTTTCCCTCCCCCCTGAGCCATCTCCTTTATAAATCTCCGTAAATCAGGAGCGCTGTTTTGTTGATCATCTTCAGAACCTCATGCAAGCGTCACAGTGATTCATTTAAGAACATAAGAACATGCCATACTGGGTCAGACCAAGGGTCCATCAAGCCCAGCATCCTGTGTCCAACAGTGGCCAATCCAGGCCATAAGAGCCTGGCAAGTACCCAAAAGCTAAGTCTATTCCATGTTCCCTGTACATACCCGGATCAGTCCAGACCATGGGTTGAGCCTCCTGTCCAGCAGGTGGAGACAGACCAAAACTGAAAGGGTATCCTGTATGAGGACAGAGCCTACCCTGCAGCCCTTCAGTATTTGTCTGTCTCCAGCAGATGCCAGGCAGCTCACCCTGCGGTTCCCTGTTTAGCTTGCCCTTTTCCCGGCGGGGTTTCTTTGTGGGGCAAGCTCAAGCAAGTATTAAACTACAAATTCTAAGTAAAAAAAAAAAAAAAGGAAAGAGTTTTCTCTCTTATTCTGTGTCAGGGAGACAGTTTTGTCTCCCTCGCTCTTGGGGGGCCTAGGGGGGCTTGCCCCTTGACTTGGTTAGCCTAGGCTCCCTTTCCCGGTGACCTCTCTTTAGTGGGGGTGATACTGGTGGTGCCAGTCACTCCCCCCCCTAGCCTCCTGCCTCACCCGAGAAGTTTTCTTTCCTCGGGCTCTCTGTCAGGGATGTCTCATTCCCCTGTGTAAAAAAAAAAAAAAAAGGAGCCATAGCTGATTTCTGAACCTGTTGACTGGAGGTTCCAGAGAGGCAGGGGCTTTGCTTGAGCATTGAGGCTCAATAGCGGGAGAGTGCAGGGTTTGTTCCCCTGATCTTCTCCCCGGGGGTTTTCCTTCCCCGGCTGATTTTTTTTCTGCCTCGCGGCAGCTCCCCTACTCCTATGCCACGATTGAATGTCTGCTTGGCTTGTGGAGAGCCGGCCTCCTGGCTCTCCGGCGATAACCTCTGTTCCAGCTGCTTACCGGGTGGGGAGGGCCCCTCCTCGGCAGCGCCGAAGAATTTAGCCTGGGGACGCGCTCCCCGACGCGTGGCCAGGCCGTTCCCGTCCCGAGAAACCGCGGGAACGGCCGACATTTTGGGAGTTACTGCCTTTGCAGATTCGGGGCTGCAGGAGGAAGAGGACTTGGATTTGCAGGTATTTCTCCCTGATTTGAGCTCGGTACGCTCTCTGGGTGATATCCCGGACCCCCCCCCCCCCCCCACCCTCTCCCCGCCCCCCCCCCCCCCCCCTCGGAAAACGTTTTGCGGTCCCGTTTTTCTGCGGGCTTTGTGCTTCTCCTGCACATGTCTTATCTAGCAAGCCTGCAGGAGGATGAGGAGTCCCTCCCTGTTGTCGTCCCCCCCCCCCCCCCCCCCCCCACCTAAAATTCCCCGGGTTCCTGCTCTGATGCCCCCAGTGGTACCGGAGGCGCCTAGTTCCGTCCAGGTACAGGTAGTCCCAGGGGCTCCCCTCCCTCTGGACTCTCCACAGTCTCCCGTGCCCCCCCCCCCCCCCCCCCCACCCCCCCCCCCCCCCCCCCCCCCCCCAGGATCCGGGCGATGAATTTTCTACACCAGTCCCTCCCCTTGAGGGGGATGACCCCCGAGTCCTCCGTCTTTTTCAGCGGGAAGAACTCGAGCCGCTCATTCCCTTCATTCTACAGGAATTGGGGATTGATGCCCCCCAGAGGACACGGTGACAGCCGCAATGCCGGCAAATGCGGACCCAGTCCTGGCGGGACTCAGGTCTCTTCCGCGCATTTTTCCTTTCCATCCCATGCATAAGTTGCTTCTGTTACGGGAATGGGAAGCTCCTGAGATGGGTCTCCGTGATGGTAGGGCTATGGACAAGCTCTACCCACTTCCTGAAGATTGCCTGGACATGCTGAAGGTTCCAAAAGTGGATTCTTCCGTTTCTGCGGTCACCAAGCATACCACGATCCTGGTGGTGGCTGCCACGGCTCTAAAAGATGTTCAGGACCGCAAGCTTGAATTTTTCCTTAAGCGGATCTTTTAGGTCTTAGCCTTGGGAGTCTGGGCGATGATCTGCGGTAGTCTCATGCAGCGGGCAAGTCTCAGGTGGGTTCAGCAATTACTCAGCAACCAGGACCTTCCGGCTGCAGAGGCTGAGCAGGTGGAGCGTTTGGAAGGCGCCATCGCATATGGGGCCGATGCCCTTTATGATCTGCTTCGCATCCAGGCCAAGGCAATGGTTTCCGCGGTGTCGGCCCGGCGCCTCCTCTGGCTGCACAACTGGTCCGTGGACTCTTTTTCCAAGGCTCAGCTGGGCACTCTTCCCTTCAAGGGCAAGTTGCTTTTTGGAGAGGACCTGGAACAGCTTATTAAATCCTTGGGGGAGAACAAGGTCCATAAGCCGCCTGAGGACCGCCCTAAACATTCTAAAGCATTCTTCCCAACACGTACCCGCTTCCGGTGACAACGCCAGTACAATAGTAGGACACGTGGTTCCTTTCCAAGGGGATCCACTTCCAGGTCGCAGTCTTGGTCTCATTCTTTTTGAGGCTGTCGGGCCTTCAGAGAGGGTAACTAGCAACATCAGGCCACCAAGTCCGCTACCCAATGAGATCCGGCTGGTCCATTCCTCCGTGCGAAACTTAGGTGGGCGTCTCTCCCTCTTTTTTGAGGAATGGGCCAAAATCACGTCAGATCAGTGGGTGCTCGAGGTGATAGAACACGGCTGCGCGTTAGAATTTGCCCGGGACCTACCAGATCTCTATCTCGTTTCTCCTTGCGATCGCCTAAAGAGGCCTGCTGTCTGTCAGACCCTTGCCAAGCTCCAGGACCTTGGAGCGATAGTCCCGGTGCCAATGAAGGAACAAGGCGCCAGCCAGTATTCTATTTACTTCATCGTCCCCAAGAAGGACGACTCGTCCCATCCTGGACCTCAAGAGGGTCAATGGTGCCCTCAGGGTGTCCCATTTTTGGATGGAGACCCGGAGGGCGGTGTTAGCGGCAGTTCGCCCTGGCGAATATCTGGCCTCCCTCGACCTGACGGAGGCTTATCTCCATATACCTATTTGGCACAAGCACCAGACGTATCTCCGTTTCAACATCCTGGATCAACACTTGCAGTTTCAGGCGCTGCCCTTCGGTCTCGCCACCGCTCCCCTCACCTTTACCAAGGTTATGGTGGTTGTGGCGACGGCACTATGGCGAGAAGGCATATTGGTTCACCCTTATCTGGACGATTGGCTCATGCGGGCCAAGTCACCGACTCTCTGCAGGCTAGCAGTCAACAGGTTCCTAGCTCTTCTAACATCCCTCGGCTGGGTAATCAATTTCTCCAAGAGCAATCTCCAGCCCTCCCAGGTCCTGGAATATCTGGGAGCTCAATTCGATACCCGAGTCGGCAAGGTCTTTCTCCCGGATACTCGGGCACTCAAGCTCCTCGATCAAGTACACAGCTTCCTTTTGCTTCCCCTTCTCACGGAGTGGGATTACCTACAGGTCCTGGGGACCATGGCCTCCATCATCGACCTGGTCCCCTGGGGGTTTGCGCATATGCGACCATTACAGAAAGCGTTGTTGTCCCGCTGGCAGCCACGCTCCGAGCAGTTCCAGGTGATACTACCATTCTCTGACTCTACCATTGCAGACGTACAATGGTGGCTGTCGCCGGCGCATCTTTTCAAGGGGATGCCTTTACTGACGCCGCAATGGATCATAGTCACGACTGATGCCAGCCTCACCGGGTGGGGAGCGGTCTGTCAATCCCAGACAACGCAGGGCTGCTGGTCTCCAGCCCAGTCATGTTGGCACATCAATCATCTGGAGGCTCGGGCTGTGCACTTGGCCCTCAAAGATTTTCTTCCGATACTCTGCCGCAAAACGGTATGCATCCTCTCAGACAATTCCACCACGGTGGCCTATATCAATCGTCAGGGGGGTACATGGAGTCGGCTGGTGGTGTTGGAAGCCAGCAAGCTCCTCACCTGGGCCGAGCGGCACCTAGATCGTCTGTTAAATAAATAAATAAATAAATAAATAAATAAATTACTTACTTACTTACTTACTTACTTCATGGAGTGCCCCCTAGTCTTTCTATTATCTGAAAGAGTACATAACCAATTCACATCTACCCGTTCTAGACCTCTCATGATTTTAAACACCTCTATCATATCCCCCTCAGCCGTCTCTTCTCCAAGCTGAAAAGTCCTAACCTCTTTAGTCTTTCCTCATAGGGGAGCTGTTCCATTCCCCTTATCATTTAAAATGTTGGCTTGCTGTATAGATGGCTAAAAACATAAGTTATAACTTAAGAGGACAGCCCATCTGTTTGTGGATCCTCCTCCCCAGTTCCCCAGTAAATTTTTTTTTTTTTTTTTGTGGTGTCTTATCCACACCAGAGTTTCAGGATGACAGTGGAACCTAACAAAAGTATTTTTGGGAGGATCCACATATCCATGCATTCTGGAAAGTAGGCTCCATTAGTTCTACATGGAACTCATTTTAAAATATAAGCTGTGCCCATAATAAGCTGCACATCTTTAAATCAAGCAACTCAAATGTAGTGAGAAGCAAAATATATTAGAACAAGTTGGAAAGAACTTCCTTAGAACCATGACACAAAGGCTCATTTCCCTTCCTCTGAGCGAATGAATGTTGGCAGAGGAGATGGAGAGTCAAAAATTGTGATCAGGCACTTGTGATTTTGCACCGATTCGAAGCAAAATCACGATTATCTGCCAAATTTGAGCCAGATGCGTGCAGAGGTTTTCGAGTTGCAGCATGCAGATGAATGGACACAGCGTCGACAATAAGCACTCTCACACCAGCGAAAGCAATCCTAGGAATTAGACATAAAGGTGAATTTTAAAAGCCCTACGCCTGTCAAAGCTGGGAGATTCGTGTGTGTCTGGGGCCGGCGCGTGCTGTGCGGATTTTAAGAAGCACCCGAATATGCGTGCATCTCCAGGTACGCGCACAAATCAGAAAGTCAAAAAAAAGGGCGGGGTGGGCATGATCTGGGCGGAGCATGGGCGGGACATGACTTGAAATGTGCGCCCGCCAGAATCATGCACTGCATAGCTTTACTTCTGCTATGGACGGCGGGTAAGTTTTAAAATAAAATCAGGGCTAGGTCATCGGGGTTTGAAGGGGCTAATAGAGTAAAAGGGAGGGTTAGGAAATCAGGAGACTTTACCTGAGTGAACTGGAAACAAACTGGGAAAACTGGTAATTGCATCGGTGTGCATATTGAATAAAATCCTCCCACGCCACTAATGCGGTAGAGCCGACCTTTGCACGCACAAGTGCGTGTCCACACAAATTGCACACACACGTACGCGCGTGTGCTATAAAATGGCCGCATCCATGTACATGCACGCCCGCGCGGCTGTTTAAAAGTTACCGTCCCCGAAAGGAAGCAGCTAAACCGAGAAACAGGCAAGCTGATATTTTTGAGCGATATAGATAACACATTGCCTCTTTGGCGTCACTGAAAAGAGTAATGCGCCGTGGTGTTAATTTAAAAGTAGACATTTATTGCAAATGCAGTTTAACTTTGTCATCCATTAAAGTAGTCATTTATTGTACCTCGCATTTAATGAGTTTCTGAAAGACGAAGGTAAACGGCTAAACTAGAATGATACGGAGAAAGATATTCCGGAAACTAAAGCTAAAACTGTTATTATGGATTCAGCCTTGATTAGATTTAATAAACACGTGAGTGACATTTTTACTTGCGGTTTGTAATATAATTACCCAGCTTGAAAAGAACGAATGTTATCTTATAATTTGTGTTCCGCACGTGTGTGATTTTTTTTTTTTTTCTGTAATCCATTCTTAATTAACTTTTGATTGATTATGGAGTGCAGGTACGAGGTAACTTGCTGTGAATACAAGAGTTTGTCGACTTCCCCGAGAGAAGTGAAAAGGGGAAATGATAATTCAGGCTTTTTACGGTTCAGCCGTAAGTGGAACTGTTTCTGTTACGTGCCTTTCAAACAGCCGTTAAATGCGCTGAATTTATGCCGCAGCTCAGGCGCACTTTGTCGGGGGAATTTTAAATCCCCGGCGCGCACCGATACTGGGAGATACGTGCACGCGCTGAGCGCGTTTTCAGAGCGGCCTGGCCACGCGCGTATCTCCTGGTACTCACGGAAGTGCCGGGCTTTTAAAAAAAAAAAGGGAAGGGCGGGGAGGCTCGGCCGGGACAGCGCACGGAACTTACTTCAGCTCCTGGGAACAAGTCTCACCACAAAAAAATCAGGGTAGGTGGGTGGGGTTTAGGGGTCGGAGAGGGGGAAAAGGTTAGGGACGTTCCCTCGCAGTCCACACCTTTATTGGAGCGGACTGGGAGGGAACTGGGGAAATGCCCGATCGCGTCGCCGCACATTTATTACAAAATCACCACCACCCCCTTGAGCGTGCAAGTCGGCACCCGTGCACACATGAGCACGCCGATATAAAATCGGGCACACACGTGCGCGCGGGTAGCCAATTTTATTACGCGCGCGGCGTGACCCATGCATGTTATAAAATCGGCATGTCCATGTGCGCGCATCGGAAACCTTGTGCACGTGAATTTTTACCTCTGTAGTTTTACCATTAGCCCCATGGATAGGACAGATCCTGCCTCACTGTATCCGCCCCAGAGTTAGTACGGACTTGCTTGGCGTCCTTGATGTGATGAAGGTTTTCCTGGAACACCAGACTTAAGGCAGAGGAATATCTGTGGAATGAATGACTTTACCTCTTGTCAATGGGATTTTACGTGTATCAGAATTCATTAAGTGAAGGTTTAATTAGATTTCAATCCCCTAGATGTATGTGCAGGTCGTAAGGTTGATGGTTGTGCTCTGTGTTGGTTTATGGTGTTTCCTGCCTGATAGTGTGTACGCAGGGCTGGATTTGCATCTTGTGTGCTCCTAGGCACAGGATCTTCAGTGGCAGGTGGGAGGGGGGAGAATTGTATTGATGTGATCCATGGCACCTCTTTTGTGCCTAATGGGAAATCTGGCCCTGTTTGTATGCAGAGGATCACACGTTAACGGAACCTGCAGGCCATGTTATTGGTTATCTGAAAGAGTCCTGTAGTAGTAAGTGTTTTATAGCTGCACTATCAGAGTTATGTACCGATCAAAGAACAGGTATGAAACCAGGAGCCTCTATTTATTAAAGAAAGAGAGAACCCTAAGGCAATGCTTCTCAACCCAGTCCTCCGAGCACAGCTAACCAGTCAGGTTTTTACGATATCCACAATGACTATCAGAGTGCATGCAAATCTCTCTTCTGCACAGTCATTGTGGATATCCTGAAAACCTGACTGGCTAGGTATGGCCCCAGGTCTGGGTTGAGAAGCACAGCCCAGGGGGTCTTCAGATGCAGATTAAATCCGCAAAACAACATCTTTGTAATGGTGCTAAGATTATTATTGCAGGTACTACTGATCCAACTGCCGCTCCTTGTGATCTTGAGCAAGTCACTTTGCCCTCCATTGCCTCGGTTACAAACTAAGGAGGTAATTTTCAAAGGAGTTACATATGTAAATGTAACATATTATTGTAGCAATTTTCAAAAGCATTTACTCAAGTAAAGTGCACTTTACTATGAACAATTCAATGGCATATATTGTCGCAATTTTCAAAAGCCCACTCACTCGAGTAAGGTGCATTTACACATGTAAAACCCAGTTTTAAGTGTGTAAATGCTTTTTAAAATCAGGCCTTTAGATTGCAAGCCCTCTGGGTATAGGGAAATACCTATAGTACTTGAATGTAATCCACTTTGAAGTGTCAAAAAGCAGAATAAATAGATCAGCATCTTGCTCGGTCTTTAAGTTGCAGTTAATACGTTGTCTGCTCTCCACTACACCATACTCTGAGATCCTGTTATGAACGAGGGCAGTTTTCGAAAGCCCAGTTTCCCAAAACTGCCCACCCAGAAGGTACCCCTGAAGGTGCATTTCGGGAGGAAAGCAATGTGCATAGATTGCATTTTCAAATCTACCTGTGCTCTTTTCCTTAAAATTCTTCCCCCGTGCAAAAAGCAGGGCAAATACTGCCCCTACTTTGTACTGGTGGCAATCATCAAAGCAGAGCTCCGTGCAGTAATTTCTCGTTCATTGTTAGTGCAAACGCCACGGGTTCAGAAGTCCCAGTGTATTTGCACGAATGCTGGCAGTTTGATTATTGCCTCTTGAGAAGCTAGATTGCTGGTGAAGTAATTGCACTGCATTTCTTTGTAGGAGAGGCATAAAAAGGGGCTTGAATTAGCACAAATGTGAAACTTGGGAGCAGTAGCACCGGTCACCCAGGCTTTGTAGGGGAGAAAATTTGACAAACCCTGTATGAAAAGCAAATAGAGAATCAGGCGAACATGAAAGGGAAATAATTCTGAGGGAGGATAGATAGGAACGTTGGTGAATGAGTCCGGTTATTAGCGAAAGAAGCGCGTCTTCTGGATCCGGTGGTTATTGTTTTACATTTCCAAGTTAGCTTAGGCTTCTGCTCCGCTGGCTTGCTGAAGCAGCACTCAGAAGCCTTTTGTGGGGCAGGGGAGGAGAAAGAGAGCCAAGAAATGTCTTGTTGCAACCTGTGGCAGAAAGCTAAAAAGCAGCTAGGACCTGGGTTTGTATCACTCAGCCTCAGAGGTTGCTATTATGGGATGTGGAACCGGGGGGGGGGGGGGGAATGGCTAAACAAAGCTGGAAAAAAAGAGCAAGAACCAGTGGGAGATTTAAAAACAAATTCTGATATGTGAGAGGCTTATTGTTGAATTTATGTTGGTGAACAATGGTCTCCCTGTGACTGTTTAGTGGTGACTTTTAATGCAATGCTCCTGGTGTGATGCATTTCCCAGGATAAGGAAATAATTATTGAAGATTAGAATTCATTATAAGAAAGATCTTCCTCTTGGAGCCTGAACATACAGCAGTGTGACAGCTGTTATTCCATTCTGGGACACGGAGGACTGTCATCACCGTAGAACTAATATTGTGACTGTTCTGAAAGCGGAGTGAGAGTTTCACTGCCAGCCTGTGAATAGTGTTCAGGTGAGAGGCATGATACTGCTTGAGGCCAAAGTCCCAAGCCGTTTCGGCAGGTGAGAAGCCTTTTACCCGCGTTAAACGGCCAGCTGAAAATTTCCCACCAAGAATGCGTCCATGCGGACTTGTAGCCGTGTCACGAGGAGGTGTGGTCAGGGGAGGAAAAGTACGCACATGGATTGCGATTTGAATTCTTGGCGTATACGTTTTCCAGCCAGAGTCTATCCAAAGGAAAAGCCGGTAGTCTTGACGATGCGTCCTATGTACCTGCTGCAAGTTTCAATACAGAAATCCATCCGTGGCCCCTTATGAGCATGGTGAAGATCATCATAGCCTTGGGATGACTGTCTCTCTTCCCCCTCTCCCGCCCCCCCCCCCCCCCCCTCCCAGTCTATCAGTCTCAATAGAATACCCTAAAAACAGCAAGAAGAAAGGCTCATATAACAGCACAAGCTTGAAATAAGCCACTGCTAACAATGCTTCCATGTATCATTCCTGCAGATGTTCGTAATTAGATTGAAAGGTTCCTGGGTTGCAAAGTAATGAGAATAGCTACAATGCACTGACAGTGGCGGTAAGGCCAGATGCAAGCAATGAACCAATCTAGAATGAATCTGGCCAAGCATTTCAATCTGATGCAAATCTCTTTGCATTGTGTAACAGATAGGGCCTTATGAAAAACAGCAAAGCTATTAGAAGCTGCCGGCTCTGATTGTAAGCTTTTATTGACTGGAACTGGATGATAACTTCTGAAGTTTATATGGTGAATGGTTGTTGGGACTTATACGGCAGGATCCAGCTCTTCTGTGTAACTTCAACTGCACAGTGATATGCAATATTGCTACATCATATTTATAGCAGAAACTTTATGTTTTCTGTTCCTTCTGTATACAGAGGAGGAATCACGAGCCTGCTGGCAAGACAAGTGGGACATTCAGCGTGAGACCTTCCTACATAATAACGTTGCATGTGTGTGTCTTTCCAGATTGTGAAGGAATCATTGAAGATGTTGTCCTATTGGGAGCTCCCGTAGAAGGAGACGCCAAGTGCTGGAAACCTCTCACCAGGGTTGTTGCAGGCCGGATAATTAACGGATACTGCAGGTTTGTGAATAATGTGGATGATGATTTTAGCCAGGCTGCTGACATGTTGTTCAGGCATTGCGTCACTGAAACATACAGCCAGTCGTTTCTGTACTGGCTGCCATGCCAGCCGCTTTCACTGCATTGGTACTAGAGTGAAGCGGAAGGAAATCTGCAGACTGTCTGTTGAAATCACGCCTACCACACAGCCCAAATCTTTCTGTGCAACACTAAAAGAATATTAGGAAAATACTGCTGTGCATCTTTTTGTGAGTAACCCTGGAGGTTGGTGCACTTCTGCCTGCCTTCCATTAGGGTTGCTCTGTAGCCTTTACATCATGTTACATTGCATCTCACCACTAAATTATTGTGTACCAGAAAGAGACTGCAGGCTTCTGCTTTTATGCCTCCCTTCATTTCTGGTTACATCTAAGATTTGTGGGTTCTGCCTGCCAGTTTTAATGTTTTCTGCTAGAACTGTTTGTACTTAGGAAGTCTGTTCTTTTGGCTTTTGTGAGCCAGGGAGTTGGATTGTGCTTGGAAGTGCAGCTGTCACTTGAGCCAGTTTTCCACCACGTGATCTCGGTGCTGTCCTTTTAAAATGGGACTCCTGGAAGCTGTTAAAGAGCGCACAGAGTGTTTGACAGGCACCCGTTGCTTCTCAGCTCATTGTGGATAAAGCCGAGCATGTCACTGCAGCCTGGTAGAGACTGTGCAGAAGCTGCAGGTTTCTCTTAGCAATCCGCTGTCTACTGGCAGCCCTAGATTTCCCACAGTAGCCTTTGTCCTTTGTCCTTCGGGCTTCCAACTCAATCTCAACTAGCCTCTTGGGCTATGTGGCCAAGATGCTTTATTCACAATTACCCAAAGGCGTTTTCACTCTAGTTTTATAGCACCCACCCCACCCAACTTACTTAATCCAGCTGTTGTAGCATCAATCCTGGGATGGAGGCCGCACACTCAGGCTGCTGTGGGCCTCGAGTCCATCCACTCAGTGTTGCTATTGCACAGAGGGGGGCTCCCTTCCCTCATCAAGAACTGTGAACACTGCCTCTGCAGCATTTCCAGCCCAGGGAACAAAAGACCAGACATGGGAACCTGGGCTAGGTCCTCTTCATGGCCATGCACACTACTGCCACCGAGCCATGCTCTGCACTGCAGTGAGGTTAATGAGGATCTGGTTATGTAGATGCTGGCCAACTAGATTTAGGCCGCCATTATGTGACAGGGATTGCCCAGCTAAACTTACCCAGTTAGTGCAGAAAATCAGCTCCAATTGAGCCATTCCCAGAACCATCCTTTATATGACCAGCTCAATTTTTCCACCTTGTGATTTTAAACCAGTAAATTTAGCTATTTTTAACAGCAAAAATGTAACCAGCTGACTTCCCAAGTTCACCGATTTAAACCTTTTGAAAATTGACCTTTATATATATATTAGCTAGTTATCGTAGGTGTATCATAACATGAATAGGGCTTCTGTTCTTCCGAACTGAATAAAACATTATTCAGTAATGGAGTTTCCCCACTTCTTATTGACTTCGTGCCAGGAATAATGATTGTGAGAATAACTTGTTGATTGGCATGCAAGCAATATCATGTGCCCGCTTACCTACAACCAAGGCAAGGGGCAGTTGTCTAGTGCCCACCAGGATGTAGGGCCCTCTGCCGTGTCAGAGTCTGGCTTATGAGACATGATTTAGTCATCGAAAACCGTGCAGAGCAGTATCTCTCACAGCATGAAATGATGAACACCAAGAAAGTGTGAAGGACTATTCACAGAGACGCATAGATTACTAATTTGAGGGGCATCAGGGTCCAGAATGAAGCTGTAGAGGAAATTAAATCAGCAACGCATTTTTCAAGCTATGTGAATGCCACATATAGCATAAGGTGGCTGTCACAATGTGTTCCATTGATAAAATTAGTGGTGCACCCACTAGAGAGGTTTTTTTTTAATTTGGGCCTATTTATTTGTAGGGTTTTTATTTGTAAGGTTTTATATACCGTTATTCGGTAGAGCCATCATAACGGTTTGCACACAGGTAAATTTATTGGCAGATATGATTAAGACATTGGAAGATCATAAGATGGCGGCAACATAGTACGGTATTTTCTTAAAAGCAAGGGGGACCCGCTGCTTTATACTTCAGCCATGGTCCCCTAGTTCCTTAACATGGCCTTGCTTACAGCTACGACTTCCAGCCATATCGTAGCATCTTTTGAACTGAGCATCCCATCAACAAGGTAGCAAGGCAACCAGCCAATGTGAAGTTAATAGTATTCTTGGGATACAAAAAGAGCGATCCCTCTAGTAGAAAGAGGACAGTAATATTTCCTCTCTTGAGGTCTCTGGTCAGACCCTCCCACCTTGACAAACATTCCAGTATCTAGTAAAGTAGCGGAAGGAAGTATCTTGCATAGAATGAACAGATAAGGGATCCTCATATAAGGAAAAGGAATGTGAGGAGATACTTTCACTGAGAGGGCACCCCTGCAGGAAGTCTGTTATAGGAGCTAACACAGTTGTAGAAGCCAACCATGCATGGGAAAGACACAAAGGGATCTTAGTGACAGAGTGAGCTGGAGAGGTACAAATGGGCAGACCAGCTGGACTAAAGGATCCTTTACTGCTGACACCTTCTAAGTTCTCTTCCCTTCCCCTCAACCCTTCAAATCATCTCCCCTCGGATCCCTCCTTCATTTTTCTTATGTCATCGCATTTCCAGGGGAGACTGGCTGCTGAGTTTTGTGTACCGCAGCTCCTCGGTGAAACTTTCTGTGGCAGGTCTGCAGCCTGTGAATTTGGATGATAGGAGGATGGTGAACGTGGATCTTTCGTCAGTGGTGAGTGACGCTTCTCAGCTTTTCTTTATTGTAATCTGTGGGTCCATTAATGGTTTTAGTTATTGGAAGCGCAACCTGTGCTGACTCTTGGCTACCAACCTGCACCCCAAAAAGCACCACGTATGGAGTTGTTAAGTTTTAAAGTTTCTTCTGAGCACAGAACATGCAGTATCTCTCCATCCCACCCAATTCAGTCTTCTGTGTACTGCCTCCTATTACTGCCGAAAAAGCAGAAATTAATGGTAGATAAAGACCTGCAGCAGTGATGAACTGGAAGGGGTTTCTGTGCATTTTTGGGAGCCCCTTGTTCAATTATTTTAATTTATAGCAAGTAGTTTGTGTCCAAGTGAATGAGACCTAGTGAGAACCCTGCTAAGAAACTGGAATAGACTTAGTTTTTGGGTACTTGCCAGGTTCTTATGGCCTGGATTGGCCACTGTTGGAGACAGGATGCTGGGCTTGATGGACCCTTGGTCTGACCCAGTATGGCAGGAACGCGGCAAACCCTACATGATCTCTGACTTTTTGCTTGCCTTTCCTTTGAGGATCTACCATGTGTCTCCTAGTCATCCTTGAGTTTTAGTGTCTCGGAGGTGAGGTTTAGGGAGAGATTTTCAAACTGTCTGCATTGGGACAAAGACCACCTGTATTTTATACCCATGGCCTTTGCACCAGTCCTTAAAGCGAACATCCGTGCAAATGTTCACTTTGAAACTTGGCCTGTGTACACAGCACATGGACTCTCTGCCCTATGCTCTTTCTGCAGCTGGAAGGGCACATGTGCAGATTTTAAAATGTGAATTGCAGGTGTACTCCTCCTGCCCTGTCCTAAGCACGCCCCCTGGGAATGCCTCCTGTCATAGCGGCTAACAATGTGCACGTTGTGAAAGAAGATGCAAACTTTTAACCGCAGTAATGAGGGTAAAACACATTTTACCTGTATAAATCATACTGACAGTTGACATCTTTTTTTTTTTTTTCATTTTATTTATAAATTTCTAATTTACATAGCCAGAATCACATGACATAGAAACAGCAAGAAAAAGAAATTATTTGTAATAAAAAAAAAATTAACAAGAAACAATTTTCATGGCCTTAGACCACAGTCCAGAGTGGAGATACAAATATCAAGAGAGAATATTAAAAAATATGAAATAAAGAAAACAGCAATAACTTGCTACTTGTCATAGCATAATACTACTTTTAAATGCCATTGCCTGACTTCTGATCAAGCAAAAAACACAATTGGTCAGCAGCAAAGAAAAAATATCTATTACCAGCACATGTGACTATGCACTTATATGAGTATCTAAGCAAAAAAATCGCACCCATAGATAACACTTCCTGACGGATAGCAAGAAACAATTTTCTTCTCTCCTGAGTGGACTTTACAACATCGAGATAGATCCAAAAATGTTTCCCATAAAACAAAGATTGAGCATTATGAAAAGAAATTTCAAGATCAAATTTTGCTCAAAACCAAATGAAACCAAAAGAGTCTCCCTATCTTCTACTTCATCAGTGGAACTCTCTAGCAAGGCAGACACATCCAATGGAGAATCAGATATCAAGGATCGAATATTCCCTTCTCTTCTCCGAACTGGCAAAAAACAAGCTTTACCAATAGGTAAACCCAGAATTTCAGTCAAAGGTTTTTTCAACAGATCTCTAACAGGATTCCCAGATATCTTTGGGAAGCTTAAAAATCACAAATTGAATTGTCTTGAGAAATTTTCAAGCTGTTAATTTTCCTGTGAACAGAGTTTTTATCTTGAATTAAGGCAACATTTACTTTCTGAATTTCCTGCACTTCTTTTTCCATATTATCCACCTTAGTCTCAATTGAATGTAGCCTTTGCAAATGAACCTCACGAAGTTCAGAAATTGTTTACTAGTAAATGAATATCAGAAGCACAGTTAGATATTGCTGAGTCCACACGTGCTAATACAGTATCAAGAGAGACTTCCCCAGCGGATGTAGGGGGCAACTCAGGAGAGAAACAGAAGGGTCTCCAAGTCCAGTACTTCGTGGGACATTTCCCTCAAGCAGAATACCCTCATCCCCCACCGAGCTGATGACCACTAGCCAAAATTATTCTTCTCCAGCAACAACCCCTCCCAAGAGTACAACCGATGCATCATCGTCCTGCAACGGATTCAACGCTGCAGTCATGGAGCACCCTAGCTGTGGTGGAGGAAGACGTTCACGGGTCTAAAAGTAACACCCAGCAGCTCTGATGCTCCCTTGGTAAGATTCACAATGGAACTTTCATTGACTGGCAGATTAATTCATTAATCGTAAGCTGACCAGGGAAAACCGAGGACTCAGAGGGGAACTGCCTCTGTTTGCCTTTGCGCTTAGGCGGCATTACGATCAGGAAAACAAGATAACAAAAAGAGCCTCGATGCTGAAGGAGCCTATCTAGTCGCCATCTTAATTCCTCCTGAAAGTTGACATCTTAGAGACATAATATTACATCTGCCCAGTGTATATATATATATATATTTAACATAGTAAATGATGGCAGATAAATGGTTCATCCAATCTGCCCATTAAGTTGCTTGGGTGGTAACTGCCGATCCATGCAGGATATCCCACCATCCCCTGAGCCTTCTGTTAGACATCAATGCACAAGAGGTAAGCATTTTTCATTGCAAAAGGAGTTATAGAGCAAGAATTCATGGTATAAAACGTAAAATAGTCAGCAGTAACATATAGAAAAATTTCCTTAAAAGAATTCAAGAAAGCATAAAATTAAGTACAGAATATTGTTAGCTGCAGGGAAGCGAGGTTAAAGACAGAGATCAAGTAGAATCTGCATTATTTTAACAGAAAGGAAAAATGACCAAATTAGATGGACCTTGCGGTCATCATCTGTTTCATATTAAAGCATTCTCTTCTCTGTTTCCTCCTCGGAAGACAGAAAAGAAGATGAATGTGTTAAATTATGCCGCTCTCTTTCTATCATATTCTTTGTAATCACCGTGACCTGTTTTTTTCCTTCACTTACAATACCACAGCAATAGATGCTTGAATTACGGCAGGACAGTAATCAGCCTCACAAGTTGGGGGTGAGGTAATCTAAAGGCGCCAAGATGGAAAAGCTCTCTCAGAGCTCAGAAAAGCCAAGAAGGCTTTTCTAAGCATGCACAGGTATCCCTGCATAGCCACTGCCACAAAAGTCTCCTCAGTCTTTCCACTCATGCAGAAGGGCGCATTTTTGCTCTCTCTCTCTCCTTAGTCACTCGTCAATATTTTCTCTTCCTTGTTGAAGTATTCTTTTTTTTTTATCTTTCTAGTCTCCTAAAAAAAAAAAATTCTATTACTTTCAATTTCTTCAAAATTGAATTCAACCTAACCTCAACTCTCTTTATGGTGGCAGACGGCAAAATGGGCTTCAAAAGATGTCTCTGCTGTTCTTACAAAATGACTTTATCGGATCAGTATGACCATTGTGTTCCCTGCTTAGGGCCATCCCATGATGTTCTGTGGTTTTCCTCAGTTCCTATTTATTTATTTATTTATTTAAAAACTTTTCTATACCATCGCTAAGTTATATACCATCACAGCGGTTTACAAATAGGCACATAGACTAAGGTTAGTAAATCTAGGATATCATACGTTCTAACAGGTGCCAATAAAGTTTGGTTACAATTTCATAAATAAAATCATTATTTGAGTAATGTTGGTCAAGTCCAGGTATATTATTGAGTTACTATCTCTTTGAGATATTACTTCTTCAATGTAGGATTGAGTAAATTCATTCTCATCTTAACTGTGCTGTCTGTGCCCGAATGTCTTCCAGGGCCATAAGATCCAGGAGTTGCAAATTCAAAGAATTTTTGAGTTCTCCTCAACACTCTGGGTCAGCAAAGAGAAAATCATCACCAGCTGAGGGATCGTTGCCTAAATCAAAAAAGGCAGAGTCTCTCATGCTATGTGCCATGACTCTGAGAAGTGTCGGTGCAGGTGCCATTCTCCCTTTTCTAAAGAGGGAGAGAAAGTGCTTTTTGGCAGTAAAAAAAAAAACCTCTGGAGTCAAACCAGGCCTAGCTGGTGCTGACAATACGTCAGCTTATAGAGAAGCACTTTCGACACATCACTCTTCAACACAGAAATTTTGCCAGCACCTTTAACAAGCAAAGGCATCGTATCTTTGTCAGCATTCTCAACTTCTCAGCACCAAGATAGAAATGTTGGCACTGATCAACAAAAAACTCAATCTTTTCATAATCCGTGTCTATTTAGCAATCCATAGCCATTTTAGTTCTAGAATCAGATCGTTCATCTATTGGGATTCCTCCTCCTAAACAGGACTTTATCAGGAAAGTATAGCCAGACTTTATAAAAATCTATACAAACCTATTTTATCAATATACTAGATGCTTTACCTCCTCCATCACAATTGGAGCTAATGACTCACATTTTGGAGTCCATGTCTCCATAATCTGAACCTCCTTTCTCTGTTCTGCTAAATCATATCAGGCAAGAAATCTTGCAAATTGGGTTACAGATTAAGTCTCAAGGTCCACCTTCATCCAAAGATAGAACAGCCTCAGAAGAACCATCTATAGTATTGTCTGACTCTCAAGAAGAATCACAATCCTCATACAACTCTGTCATATCATTCTGGTCTTCCTCAACCTTCCAGAAGTGCATCTCTGCTGGAGAATATGTCATATCCTGCTTTTACCCAAAAAATGGCAGAAATAATCCCTTTTACCTTAAAGGGCAAGACTGAACTGAGAGAAGATATATTTGGTATACTAAAATACATACAAGCCCCAAAACAGATAGTAGCTATACCGCTTCATAGTGTACTACAAGAACTCCAAGCCGGCATGTGGCAAAAGCCTTTCTCTATATTACCAGTAAGAAGAAAATAGGATCTCAAATACAAGGTTAAACTTTGTTCTGGTCATCAGAAGGTACAACTCTCCCATGAATGAGTACTAGTGGAATCAGCCTTGAAAAGAGCCAAAAGGTCTAGAACACATTCTAGTACTCCTCTGAGAAAAGATGCAGATTCATTGGACACCATGGCAAAAAAGATGTTCCAATCAGCTATGTTAACATCTGGAATGGCTGTCCATCATCTATACATAGTACAATACATGTATAACCTTTTACAAAAGTTGCTTCCTTCAGACACCTTACACTGCTTAGCTCCTGTGCTGCAGGAATGTGGAAAGTATCTGATTCAGTCGGCTTGTGACGCACACCATACTTTCTCCAAAATGTCTGCAGTTGCCATTGGAGCCAGAAGGTTAGCTTGGTTGCAGGCTTCGGGTCTTCTCGAAGTTGTTCATGAGACGCTTGCTGATGCTGCAAGCACAGGAGACAATCTTTTTGGAGACAAACTGAAGCAAACAATAGATCTTATTAAAGGTCACTGCTTCACTCTCCTTTGTCAGCAGCTATAAGAGCAGCCATCTACAAATAGGAAGCAAAAAGATGGAAATGTGAAATAAAGAGGTTGTGGATACAGGCAAGTTTGCTGGAAACAGAGAATGGGCATGCCAAAGGAAATAGGAGAATGGAAAAGAAAGTAGAAGGAAGAGGATCAGATAAGGTTGGAGAGGTTATGGTTTGAAATAGGGTGGTTTGTTTGAAAATAGCCTCGAGGGACCAGGATTGGGACTGATATCCCCAGCTGAGAAATTGAATTTATTAAAAATGTATATTCCGCACTTTCATAGGAAGACCATTACAAGAGAGGATGGAGGCGAAAGCAGTGGGGAGGAGATGTGAACCTGTAACAGTGGCATTTAACGTTATATGCTTTGGGGGAGAGTAGTGATGGCTGCCTGAGAGGAACAAAATTCTGAGGTTCCAGAGGAGGCCAGAAGTGTGGATGGCAGGAAGTTAGGGTGGTAGAGAATGGGAACAATGGAATTAAAGTCAGGGTTAATGTCATGTGGGCTAAAAAGTTGGGAAGAGTTAGAATCAGGAAGAGGAAGCACACACGAAGTATTAGGACATGAGAGAGGAAGAGCCTTTTTATTTATTTTGATTTGATTTGCATTCTGTCTCTCAGTCCCTTCAAAGCAGATTACATTCAGATAATGCAGGCCTTGATCTAGGGTGATTCCTGCCAAGGGAGGCAGGAAGAGAGAAATACAGGTAACGTGGGTAACCGTTAGAGTCATTTACATGCATAAAACCTGGCAGAATTAAAATAGCCCAGGGTTGCATGCATGTAAAAGTACTCACGTACCCTGGTTTCATGCATACTTTTATGCAAACTGAGCAGAGGCGTTTCAGGAGGTGGAGTTGGGGGGGGGGAGGGGCAAGTCTGCACTTATATGCTTTACTTTTTTTTTTAATGTATATGTGTAAGCATTGGCGAACATAAGAAATTGCCAGACAAGGTCAGACCAAGGGTCCATCAAGCCCAGCATCCTGTTTCCAACAGTGGCCAATCCAGGCCATAAGAACCTGGCAAGTACCCAAACACTAAGAAGAACCCATGCTACTGATGCAATTAATAGCAGTGGCTATTCCCTAAGTAAACTTGACTAATAGCCGTTAATGGACTTCTCCTCCAAGAACTTATCCAAACCTTTTTTGAACCCAGCTACACTAACTGCACTAACCACATCCGCTGGCAACAAATTCCAGAGTTTAATTGTGCGTTGAGTGAAAGTTATGCCCTTTGAAGAGGAGCTGTGACTCTAATCAGGTGAATGTGTGCACGGCCAGTTACCCTGGGATTTCCAATGCCAGTTTCCATGCATAAATTTGTTTGAAAGGACTTTGTAAACATGAAGAGCTTTACCACTGTGCAATCTGTTTGAAAATGATCGTCCAAGCGAGCAATCCCCCACAACCAGTCTGCTGGATCTACTCTAAACCGTCCCGGACTGCATGGAGTATTAGAAATGGCTGCGACCCAAAATCTTCATCCTGTATTTTCTGACCCGAAGTGAGCACAGTCTGGATCTTATTACCCTGGGAAGACATGACATAGGCAATCATGGAAATGCCCAGTGACGACAATAGTTAAGTACAGTACTCTGATAATTCATGTTTTTAATGGTATTTTATGGTAGTGGTTGGATTTTGTGTTAGGGCTATTATATTTTTATGTTTTTATTTGAAGCAGTCACTCCCTGCTTAGGGTGTCATTGCAGTTTACGCAAAGTATAAATGTAATAAATGATGGGGGCTGCGGTCCAATAGAGATTTCTTCCAATTGACCTGGAAATTCAAATGAGCAAAGGGAAACTACTGGACCAAAAATACAATAAAAAAAATATCCCCCACCTTTTTTATTATATGCATGAAATTCCAGCAATGACATCAGAAATTCCAAGGGTGCATACAAGCTCGAATCCCAATTCCCAGTATTGCAGTGCTGCTGATATCAATTAAAAGCACCGTGTTAAAATAAATAAATAAGGAAGTACTAATTTTAAAACAATTGCAATGGAAATTTCAGCCTTCTCTGGTAAGTGTCTATGGTGTTCATTTAGAAATGTACACCAGGCCCCCCCCCCCCCCCCCAACCAGTTTATTTGGCTTTTCTAGTTAACAGATGACAAGAAAATGCTATCCTACAATCGTTTTCATTCTATTCTTAGTACTGACCATTATATTTGCTCTCAGTGAGCATGAAAAGTCTCATTGGAGCCCTGTTCTGCAATAACTAGTATGAAGTAGGGGCCTTTAGGAAGCGTGCTAAGAAGTCACTGTGAAACCTTGGGCTGGAAAGATCTTTGTGGCTGTTCCACTTCGCCGTTCTAGAAGGATCAGAGGAGTTGGCACACCCAGCAGAGCTAGATCTGTCAAAAGGAGGACTGTAAAAGATTCATTAACTACCTGCTTTTGACATCTTAATTCATCTCCTGTGACAGGTCCTTCCATCACTTATTTCCATTGTACATTTCTTACATGGTTCCCCTAAATCACAGTGCACTTTTGTAATGTGTGTGCAGAATATTTAAAGATACGTTAGGATGGTTTGAAAATTGGACAGTAATGCTAACAGCTATTTAACATATTGGATGAGTGGAGCTGTCACTGTTCATTGCCAGCTCACCAGGAGCCATCACACAGCCAGGCACTTCCAGTAAAATAATGCCTTTAATTTATGGCCCTATTTCTTCCCAGATAACAGCCCAGTTCTACGCTCCTAAGGCATCAGGGTCATTTCAGACATATGCAGCAGGCATTTAAACACAGGCTGCTATAAACCCCTCCGGTGCTGTTTCCTGTCCGACCCCCCAGGCTGCAGATTCTCCAGATCTCTTGCTGGACTTTCCCCACTTAGAGGGGAGCTCCCGGCTTACCATGGTCTTGCTCCAATTGGTCTGTGTTTGTCTGGCTGCTCCTTTGCCCAACCTCCCCTGGTTGACTCCTCTCCCTTTAAGAGAGACTCTGCTCTTTTTAAGTAAATCCTGAATCAAGCTCATCTTGCTTTTCTAATTACTCTTCTGTTTCTCTGCTGTCATGCTCCCCTCATGATTGGCTTCTGGTTCTGATTCTTTCTCCCTTTCTTAAAGCAGTATTACCTCTGGGATTCTCTTTACAGTACCTTTTAGGAGGTAAATTTTGTAACAGTCTGCATAGGAAAGTTGGCAAATATGCGCATAAGTTAGGCCAATTTTCAAAATGAACTTAACGTGCATATTCAGTTTGATATTATTACTCCAAAGTTACTTGCACATAATTACACCTGCTAATTTGGAGAAACTTTATGTGCATGATTTTCAAAATCCAAAAGCATGTGTGCAAAGTCAAGCCCTGCCCAGCTCTGCCCTGGGAACATCTCCTCTCATTCCGGGTAAACTTTGCGCGCACACAGGACATACGTGCGTAAGTTTGCCCGCCTATCAGGTGAGTAGTTTTATAGCAAGCCATTTTCATGGGGAAAGCACTTTTTTACCCATGGAAATGCCATATAAAATTACCCCCCTGTCTTTGGCTGACTGATTTCTCCCCATCTGTGGGCTGTGGGGTATCCACTTCATCACAGCAGCACACCACTTGGCATATCTTGGAGGCTTTTCTGCTAGTGAAACAGCTTGTGATGATGCTCCACAGATAAAGCAGAATCCAGGAAATGGAAAGCAAAACAGTAAGGAGCAGGTACAGCTTCAGTTCCACTCCAAGGGTGTACCCTAGTGCATGCATCCATTGCTAGAAACCCTGGATTGGAGGGCTCGAACCCTTAAGAGCGTCAGCTGCATGGTCTTTGTACAGTCCACAAAAGACATTGCAGCACATGGGGGAAACATAAGAAGAGAAAGGTAACCAGGGAATCTAGACTCCACAGAAGGGAAAAGAAAGCCAATATAACAAGACCAGGTTCGTTGTAACCGCAGAAAATATGACATATACTCCTTATGCAAAAGCACATGCCTTTGCATTGCATGTGCCCAAAACGCAAAATTAAAACTGCCAGAGCACGCTTACTCAGAATGAAAGTGAAATTGCAGCTATCACCCAAGGAGGCCTTCTGAACCCTCCAGGAGTCCAGAAATTGGAATTTGAACTGCTCCAGCCGCCAGATCAGGATAAGGGGTTTGATTAGGGCTGGAGAGTGACTGGCAGCATCGCTCTTGTGGCTTCACCTGTGTCGGGGCTTTTCCTCGTGCCGTGGTTTGCCAGCTGAAAACCTAGGAGGAAAGAAGGGCTTTATGTGGTGGTGATCATTTTCCCGGAGGGGGTGATAGACATGGTGAATCCGTTTCACGGTTTCTGCTGTGAGTGGCACGGATGAAGACAGAGCCCCCTGCGAGTGTGCCCTTTGTGGAGTCCTGCAAGGTGGGTGTGGCAGAGATGGAGGCCTTCTGTTGAGTAGATGAGGGTCCATTTCCCACTGCCCATGCCTTCGCTGCCCTGCAGTCATGCATTGAATACCATTGTGAGCTGTTAGGCCATGAAAGCATTGCAGGGCTTGACCACTGAGCGAGAATTTCCAAAGGATTATACCCGGTTACTCAGGAAAATCTTGAGCTGACAATTGGCTGCTCACCACCATCACCACCACCACCACTGTGGATAAATGTATGGGTGCTGGTTCTCACTGGGAGCGTGGGGGAGGGTGGAACCGACAAGACAACCCCTGTGGATTACATTTTGAAATCTCCCATGTGTGAATTTTGGTACAGGCTTTGCACTTGCATGGAGATTCTGGGCAGGCAGCATTCACAGCCCCCGAGGGGGGAGGGAGTTGTGGTCATTGATTAAGGGCGACACCCGGTGGCCGAATTCAGGGCCCATGATTGCAGGGTTCTGGAAAGTTCCCCAGGAGATGGCCCCCCCCCCCCCCCCCCCCGGCCAAGGACCGTCATTGCCGAGACCGGGCTGAGCTATGTTTGTGGGGCAGGGGGATATAAAATAGAAATCGCACAGGTAGTTGTGAATGGAGACTATCGGTGCCGGATCCCAGCCCTGTTCTGATTGAGTAGAGGAAAATGCTAGGTCAGAAAGAAAAGGTATATGATTGCTTCTGGTTTTTTATTATTTCAAATCTCTTTTCCCTAAAGTTTGCATTTTGTGTCAGCTCCATAAAGTTTGGATGAGAATTGTATCTTCAAGCATCTGAAGGGTTTGTGAAAGATAATGGGGTTTTATTTAGTTTATATGACATGTAATACATATTCCTTATTTTGAAATACAATAGTTTGCATTTCACAATCACGGCTATATATATATATATATATATTTATTTATTTATTTATTTATTTTTTTAGTTAGCAACTATATGTTCCCTCAGCCTTCAGGCTCAAAGGTTTGTGCTTAGGATTGTTCGCATTCTATTACTGCAGACTTCGCCGCTGTAGGGCCAGTCTCAATATCTTATGGTGATGAATCCTTTCATGGCAGCGTCTCTGAATGTAGCACGATCTAGCTAGCTCATTTCAATTCCAAGCTGAATCCCAGTGTTGCCTATAAAATGTATTAAGCAAAGGCATCTAAAAATTGAGATTCAGGAAGCTTATAGTTTTCCATTATTTCTTGAATGGAGCACGGATGACCATGATCCAACAATAACCCCAGAAAAATGAAGTATGCAGGAAGAGCTTTCTGCCATAGAGAGTATATAAATCACAAAAGTAGTTGAGAAGACTCGGGTAATGCCAAACAGGCATCTATTATCTTTGGGGTTTTCAACAGATCCACCTAGATAAGAAAGAAGGACTTGATTAAGCAATTCATTTTAGCTTGTTCATCCTGGCAGCCACTTAGAGTATATATTTTCATAGCTCTGTTGGGGAAATACTGGGTTTCTTCTATAACAGTAAAAATGTCTCTATTGGATTTCAAGTTTAGCAAGATACACCAAGAAAACAGGGTCCTGACCGCTGAGTTAGTGACGATGCTATGGGCTGCCGTGCTTGGATCTCACCGTGAGCAACCTTTAGACGAGTTTAAAACAAATGTGATTAGAAACTTGAACAAGATCGGCCTCTGCTCCTTGCAGCCCAGCGGGAGTAGAAGTCGGGAATGAGGCGGGATCACGGGGAAGCCTCTGCTCTTGCCCCAGCTGTGACGCCTGGCAGTGAGGCTGTGGGTGCACACGTGTCAGGTCCCAGAGGTAGCCATGGTCTGTGGCTCATCTACAGAAGCAGCACAGGGAGCTGGTATGGAAAGGGGTGGGGGGGAGGGGGAAGAACTCAGCTGCGAATGAAGGTTCAGGCTGCCGTAGCCCAGCAGAGGCTGCTTGTGAATGAGCTGCAAGCCCAGAGGAGCAGAAATAGCCTGCCAGGTCAGGCAAAAAAGAAAAAAGCCATTGTGCTCAGATTTCAGAAGCAATCTATCAGTAAACCAAGTTCTTTGCGCCTCCTAGCTATTTCTGTTGCCTTGTCAGTTTAGATGAAGAATAAGAATTCAAATGTTTTGTCCTCTGGCTCTTTGGAGAATGATTTCTTTTTCTGTGAATCATAAGCAGCAATCCAGGTACAGCATCTGCATGAATCGGTCAAGGCCAGTGCTCAGGTACAGTGTGCAGAGACATCCATCTGCTTTCTGTCACATGGAAGGCAGTGAAAAGCATTTCCATAATCCTGTCTGTAATTAATCAGCCTTATACAGCTTTCCAACATATCCTTTAATAATACCACTGGTAATAATTAGCATTTATATAGGATGTTTCTCCATGCGCTCTGCAGTCCTAAATACATTAAGGGGTACATTTTCAAAGGCTTAGTCGGGATCTGCACAGCTGGAAAATGGTAGATTGACTGAATCTGGCTAAATGGAATTTCAGTCGCCCGAAAGCAACCCACGTATTTTCACACCGCGTGCACTTTTAGCCACGTTAAAAAGGGGGCATTTGGGGAGGTCAAGAGTGGCCGTAATTTTGGTTGGCTATAGCTTTACGCATAGGTTTAATTAATTTAAAAAATATCCGTGCCTACTTTACGCCATCATTGACATAACATAACATGCTTTTTATCCCCCCAATAAACCCAGTCTTCAGACACAAACCCTGCTGGGATTTGTGTCCAAAGATCAGGGCTGCAGAATACACACAGATTTTGTTAGGCACCGTACCGAACGTTTACCCTTACACACGTACCTAGTTGACCAGTTTTGTGATGGAAAGCCTAATGTACCAATCTTGTCTTCTCTGCATGACAATTTTAATGCAGATTTTGGGTTTGTTTGTTTTTTTAAGTGTTTTTGATTAGGACCAGCCTGGTGGCTCTGTAGCAGTGCCACACACTGCCCTGCGGATTGCCCGGGTTACATTCCCGGCCCAGGTCTTCTGCTCCCCCGGGTTGACAGCTGGCTGACCCTGACACTGATATTTAGGTCCTGATATTTTGCCATGCTCGGGAAAGAAGGAGAAAATGGAAAAGAAGCGATAGAAGAAGGCTGGAAGGGGATAGACTCGGAAGTAAAACAAGGAAGTAGTCCTTCACAGAAAGAGTGGCGGCTGCATGGAGCAGCCTCCCGGTAGAGGTGAGAATGGGGGGGGGGGGGGGGGGGGTGGCAAAAGCTACTAACCCAATTCAGAGATGCCCTGGGGTTCCTTAACCAGAGGAAACTAGGGTCTGTGCATTGGCACAGGTAGGAAAATGGACAGACTTAGACGGACCTTGAGCTCTTTTGCTTTTCGAAGTTTCCCTTTGAAGCACATTAAAAGCGGCCACATCCTTCCGGCCCGCTCTGTAGTATGGATGGCCAGGAGGGGTGTGAAAATGTCATGTGCCTGCATTTTAGCCAGACTGAGGGCAGTGTTCAGACAGGCCAGTTCGCCTGAGTAAGTCGCCATTTAATGGCTTTAAAAATGTCCCCCGATAGCGCTTGCAGTGCTTACAGAGAACAATTCTGAAAGATGTTTGCCTGGGTAGACTGCCAGTTTTGAAAATGGCTGCCCTGCATGCGGCTAAAATGTTGCACGCAGCTGTTCATCGGTGGATGTCAGTGGAGAGGAAGGGACGTAGACTGGGGATGGGAGGGCAAGTTAAGAATATAACCCACGTAGCTTGCATTTTCAAAATTTGCCCGTTATTTTACCAAAGTAATTTTATCATGCAAGAGGCCACAGTCTGCAGGTGCGCGTTACCCTCTGCAATTTTCAAAGCGCAAGCAAAGCGCCTACATAATTTCCCTTTAGAAAATGAGGTGCAAGATCCGCGCTATGCACAAGCCATTTGAAAATTGCTCTCTTGATGTTACTAATGGAATCTGTGTGGTTTACAGCGAAACATTTTGGATCATTCTGCTATCTGCTTTCAGTACAACTCTAAAAATCATGCAGTAGCTGATTTCAGACTGTCGCTGTTGACTGTCAGAGTACGAGCTCTGGAAATCATTACCTGGTAACATACCGCCTTTTATTTGTGGTTTACTGTTTGCGCAAGTGGCTTTGCAAAGGTTAAATTGGACACTTTGCATTTGAATATAGAAGGCGTATTTTCAAATTGAAAATCGGCTTTCAGGCAACATGGATGTCCCTACATAAAGAAGAAATGCCAGCAGCTGATAGCCCCCGTGGACCCCCCTGACAGTGTTGCAGACAGTAAAGTTGAAGAAGCTTGTTTATTGGACATGAAGAGAGGCATTTTTTTAGGCATCTCCAGAACTTCACAGGGAGAGAAATTTTCAATAGAGTTCATAAGCCGGTGCATCTAAACTTACAGTAAGAGCTGTACAGTTTTTAGAATAGTCTCTCTCTGCCCCGATTGTGCATGTACAGGTATCTGTACGATGCTGCTCCTCCAAGGGGAGGAGCTAGCAATTTATAATACTCCGTAGGCGGAGCTAATGGTCTGTAGTGGGTTGACTCCCACAGAGTGGCAGATGATAATACCGCTCTATTAGTGTAAGAAGTAACACTTAGTAGAACTGGTGAATCCCTGGGCCGATGGCAGATGACAGGGCCCCCAGGAGGAGATCCTGAGAGGGACCATCTGCTAGGCCGGAGTATGAGACAAACACAGATAGTTCTTTATTAGACTGGAAGTTGAACCACCAGAGGTGGCAGTAGTGAGTCGCTGTGTCCGGCAGGGCTGAAGTCCTTCTGATACTGGAATTATAATCTCTGGGTTGCTGAGCTGTAGAGAGAAAGTAGAAGTAGTGAGTAGACAGGGTATACTGGATACAAGATGGTACACTCACAATAGTAGATGTCTGCAATGGTCTCTATGCCACAGAGAGTCTTCAGTACATTCAGGAACAGGAGCTGTAGGAGAGCACTGGTTCTTATAAACAGTCTGTAAAGGATTCTAGGAACATGGGCCCTCGTGGAGTGAGTACCGGTTCCGTTAATAACCTGCAAAAATAAGAGAGAGAGCAAGGCCCCCGAGGAGCGGGTACCTCTGGTAAGTCCGGATGCAGAGTAGCTAGGTCGCAAAACCGTCGTAGGTAAACCTTGCTAACTCAACATGTTAGCAAATGCCAAGTCCTCTTATCCCAGTTGCGAGTGAAGTCATCTTCGGGGGACGCCCCCGAAGTTCCCGCCATCGCCGGTACTTTCGTCGGGGCCACGCCACGCCCGCGCGCCCCTAGATCCACAGGAGCCATGGCGGTTCGCAGCAGCAAATCCTCCCGAAAGCGAAGAGGGAGGCGCCAATGAGGTAAGGAGTGCAGGAGAAGGGCGTCGGGAACCGACGGACGCAACAGTATCAGCACACGTTATTTTTCTACTGGAGGGAGCCACATACTGTAACTGTTTTATAAAAGTACGTGGATGCATTTTATGCATGTAATACTTGTAACATGTGCGCGTGATAATCCTGCTATACGTGGGGGCATGTACTTTATGCACTATGTGCACACTCCGCTCGTGAACATTCTTGTGCACTTACTTGGAGTTACCAGTTTGCCGCCACCACTTTCACCTTGACACCCCCCCCCCCCCGCACCCAAAAACAGAAAATAAAAGACAAGTGAGGTATAATGTACGTGTACCACTTACAAACTAGCAATCTGTGCACAAACTTCCAGCCCCCCCCCCCTCCCGAATGCCCCTTTTATTGTTTCATTTCATATTTACTCGTGACGCGGTTAGTACGCGTGGAATTCCGGTTTTTACAAAATGTGTGCATGCTCCCTACTGGCGGAACTAGCAATTTTACCAGCTGAATCCTTTTAAAAGCTCACTGTGATCTGCCTGGGATCATTTGTCCCGTCCCCCCCTGTGGTTTTAGTACCAACGATCTCAGGATCCCTGTCCCCTTTTCCAAACGCCCATTGCTGCCAGAGCCTAAAGCATTGTTTTCTTAGGTGTAAAGCCACTTAAACAACCACTTTGAAAAGTGCTAAATGCTTTCTGTTTTCCACATGAGTAAGCTCACTGTTCACAAAAAGAAATGAAAGAGCTAAGAAGCTTCCGTATTTTGAATGATACTGTTAATAACAATGTCTTGTTTTCATTTTTCCTCTCTGTCTCTGCTTACTCACACTTGACACTGCCGTAACAAACCACTTTTACGGTTTCCTCCTGTCTTGGAGCCATAACTTGAACCATCGCTTCCTGGAAGCCACCTGACTGATTCTGAATGCCTCTGCGTGCAGCCTTGTGGTTAGAGCAGTGGCCTGAGAGCCAGGGTTCCCATCCCACTTCCCCCACTAACACTCCTTGTGACCTTGTATCTACCCTTGCCTGAGGTGCCCTGCCCCCTTTTTTTTTTTTTTTTTACTTTATTTTTACTGAAATTTAAATTTATAACACAAAGAATCCTTGTTCGGAAATATGAAAAAAAACTAGACAATACGTGTTCTGTAAAATAGAACAAAAAAGAAATAAAAGAAATGAAACCTCTGCTAGTTAAAAAGAAAAAGGGAGAGACTACATTCATAATGAGTGAGATACAAGGAGAAAGGAAATAAGAAAACAGCAAAGAGGTTACCAGCATCAAATAATCAATTATGTCCTATGGGCCTCATTTTCAAAGGAGTTACCGCGCGCGATAAATTCGCAAATCACGCTAACAGCCGTTAACGCGATTTGCAAATGCAAATTTGTTATTCAGGGGGCGGAGCATATGTAGAGAGAGAGAGAGAGAGACTTGCTATAATGTCTATGCCCTACACAGGTATTTGTATCCCTATGAGAGGCCCACCTAGTAACTCGAGGTGGGGATTAGGTAAGAATGTAGGGGGTTGGGGCCACTTTCACATTCCACGTGAGACGTACGAACAGAACAGTGGTCTCTTGTGACGATTTGAAGGCCTTCGGAGTGAGGAAGCTCACTCCAAGATGAGATTTGGACAATGTTCTCTCCACCTAGCTTGTTGTTGCCCAGGAACATTGTCCAAATCTCATCTTGGAGTGAGCTTCCTCACTCCGAAGGCCTTCAAATCGTCACAAGAGACCACTGTTCTGTTCGTATGTCTCACGTGGAATGTGAAAGTGGCCCCAACCCCCTACATTCTTACCTAATCCCCACCTCGAGTTACTAGGTGGGCCTCTCATAGGGATACAAATACCTGTGTAGGGCATAGACATTATAGCAAGTCTCTCTCTCTCTCTCTCTCTCTCTCTCTCTCTCTCTCTCGCCCAAAGCCTCATTTGCATGGGAAACGCCCCCTAATGCGATATTGGAAAATGAGGCCCTATATCAGCAACTGAAGTTAGCCATTATTTACTAGTGATGTGCAATCGTTTTTGCCGAATTGGAAAATTTCAAAGAAATAGTCCAATTCGGCAGGGGTCGGAGGACCCGAATCCCGAGATGGATTTTCCCCGAACCATCTTAGAAAATGGATGGCCGGCGCCATCTTAGAAAATGGCGCGGGCCATCCATTGCTCCTTCCATGTGTCAGGGGCCGACCAATGACACCGATAGCCCCTGTCACATGGTAAGGGCAAAGGGCCACCGGCGCCATTTTGTTTACTGGCTGCCGACGGCCCGAGAGCGGGAGATCGCTCCCGGGACCCCCGCTGGACCACCATGGATTTTAGGCAAGTTTTGGGGGGGTCTGGAGGGTGGGGGGTTGTAATTAACGAAATTTGAAGGGTTGGGGTAGTTTGGGGGGTTTTTTCGGCGAAAATCGCCGAGAAAAAAAAAATGACCCGATGGAAAACGAAGTTTCCCACGGGTTGGCCGACCCGTAGCCTGACTCGGCATAAGAAAACGAAGCACATCTCTATTATTTACTCGAGAGTCCAAAAAAGAATCTTAACTGGTTCAAAATGTACATTCTTCATTGAAAGACTTTTCACTATGCATTTACATGGCCACCAAAGAGCAAACTGGGCACCAAGAGCCAAATCTTCGTGGCGCATAGAAGACATTTTTTTCCTACATTCTTGGATTACCCTATTAAATTTCTGGATAGGTCCAAACTTTTTGACCAAAGAATAAAGCAGATCTGTTATTTATTTTTTTATTTATGAAAAAATAATCTTAATATAGAGTCACGATCTTGTGAAAAGGCAAAGGAAACCAAAAGTGTGTCTCTAGTTTCACTTGCGGATCAGCAGAATTCTCCAGGAGGCATAGTCAGATCAGGACCAGCTTGAGATTCACACTGCCGCTCCCAGACTCTCCGACCAGCTGCAGCTCCTGAATTCTTTAGTTGCTGGCAAGATGGGCTTTTCCAGCTACCACCCAGCTGTGGTTAAATCCTTGGCTAGGGGTCTCAGCAAGTGCTGCATAGACCTTGCCCGCACCTTTGCCCATGCCTCTCTCCAGCTGCCTCCCACCCGCCAGCTGGGTTTCCACTTGCCACAGGGCAATAAGACAATTTTCAAATCAATTTGTGCATGTAAAAAGTAATTTACGTACAGATAATTGCATAATATATAAAGAATATTAGTTATTATAAGTGTAGATGACATAACCTTTTCTGTAGATCTCTTCAAATAAGATGTTAAGTTTGAAACATCTAAAGAAATTTAATCAGACTAAATAGCAGCTAAGGACAAGAGATAATGCGCTCTTGCTACTGAAGGCAAAGCTTTTTCTGGTATTTTAAACACTTTCATGCGGTATTTTCTAAACATCTCCAAAGGAGAAACATACTTTTTTCTTGGAAAATTAAGAACATAGAGCATAATATTTGAGTCCAATGTTTCTCCAACGCATTACATTTTCAAGTAACCCAATCCTTTTCTCTAAAACGAAATGGCCCTTGTTTAAAGAACTAACAGTATCTTTCCACGCAGTTATTTTAGACTCACATTCACAACTTACTGGGTAATGTTGGTAATCTCATTTTGGTAAACCTGCAATTAAGAGGAAAACCCTTGTTGTGCCACACACCTACCCCACTTGCAATGATAAACTGGCAATTGCCTCCCAGATAACTTCCAATGTGACCAGCGATGGTTTAGATAAAACATTCCCTAGTGCTACTTCCAAATGTTGCTGCTCCTGGATTGCAAAAGATGAAACTGTTCCAGAAGCTAAAGAAGTCCACTTGGACTAAGTTTTCATCCTGTCCTCATACTTTCTCCTGGAGAAATCCACTCCCACCAGCTGGGGGTCTGCACATGTCATCTTGGGCCTAGCAAAGATGTCATTTGCCAGCACCGAGGAGACCGTGGCCACCTCCAACTCACCAGCTCATGGTCCCAGTTAAGGATGGATGTATTGCTGCTCCAGGGAGAGTGAAGCCTCCATGTCAGAGAGACCCAGCAGGAATCCCGCCACTGTCGGAAACTCCAGCACCAACACCTTGGAGCCCTCCATAGGATGAACTGCTCTTACTCGGAGTTCATATTTATCCAAGGGACCCAAAGATGTCGATACCAGGGGTTCAGGGAAGGTACTAGTCTTTCCTTTCCGATTTCCCATTAAAGTGAAGGAAAAAAGTTTGAGTCAAAAAGCAACCTCGGCCAAACAATGACAGCCTGACGCCATCTTGGGTTTTCTCCTCATGCTGTTATTTTAGTTTTCAGTGTTATTTGTTGTATGCTAATATTTATTTTATTGCCATTTTATGCTTTATGCTAGATTAATAGCATCTATAATTTGATTATTGTTGCTGCAGAAAGTAATTGTGCTGCTTTTACACAGCTTTATAGAAAAAGCCGGCTATAAATGATTACATTAAATGTTAAATAATGCAATCCTACCTAAAAATAAAAACAAAGAAGCTTCTAAATATGTATTTTTATTTTTTTTTTTAGTAATAGAGCAGTAAGAAATGAAACCACAAGCAGGAGAGAAACAATAATACTCTCCTACATCTTAATGAGGTATACATGAAGGTGTAAAAAGTCACGTGTGCTTTTTCATATACATGTCAGCAGTTTGCCTCATCTTAGCACAGTTGTCAGTTCTTCTGTATTTTTCAGCCACCATGACCTCATTTGTCTCAGACACACTGGGTTCCACCAGTACTTCTGAAGTATTGCGGTCTTTCCAATTACTGCGAATCTTTTGCTGCCATCTAAAACCAAATGATTGTTGCATGAGTTATGCGAGTCAAATGCTTTTTTTTATTGATAGCTCACAAAAGTGCCTGAACAAATCTATAATAGACAATACATATGCAACAAGCGTGCAAGATGTCTGAATGAATCCATGACCCCCCGAGCTTAGCATCGAACTGGACAATTGAAAAGGCTGAGGCTCTGCCATTTTACGGTTGTAAACCTTTGATTTGCAAAGAGATGCAGACCAATGATTCGCTGGTCACCTCGCAGGAAGAGATTGTACGTACTGTCTCTTTTCCTCCAGAATTTCCAGCATATGGCATTCACCAGCTTGCAACCCTTTTGTACGAGGGGGATGCAACATGAGACATTTGATCTGTTTTTGAAAGTTCTCAAAGCCTAACGATGATGTGGCACCCCCTTTGCCACTATACCAGCAAAGAAGTCCAAGAAAAGCAGAATCTTCATATTGTTATTTTAAGCAGCCAACACATGTGGTATGCTGCCTGGAACTTGCTTTTTTTCTGTGTAATTGGGAAATTTGGAGAAAACCAGTCTCAGTCTGGATGTCTTATGCTTGACAATACCAATGCAGGGAGCTCACTCTGCTACCACACGATCAATGCCAAGGGTGTCTGGGAACCTTTTTGCACAGATGTTAGTAAGTTCTGCATCTTTCATGGACTCAGGCAAGCCAATGAGTCTGAGATTATTTTGGTGATTATGATTCTTCACATCTTCGACTTTATCTTCAACCAACAGACTTTTTTTCATTATGGCTTATAAGTATCTTAGAGAGAGAGAGAACAAAATTTCAACTTTGTTAGACTTTCCTCACTCCAAATGATGTCAAATCTTCACCGCCTAAACTCCTCCCCCGATCCCAACCTCTCAAAAATTTTCATTTGCACCATGTGCTGCTATACTTTTCGCATACATTATGACATCAATGCATGCAATAACACATTAAAGCATGCGGTAACACCATAATGCATTTTAGTGCATGATCCGGTTACATTGTAGTGTTTATTGAAATAATTTACAGTATCAACAGTTGTTTTCCCTCCATACCATGTGATCAAATGCTGAAATATTCAATTCAGTTTATAAACTACCTTTCCCAAGACTCAAGGCAAAATTTACAAAATAAAAGCAGCATGTAAAAAATTAAAAAATATAGTCAAAGCAAAACAAACTCAGTATAAAATAATACAAGCATAAATACAATGCAGGTAAAAATAACAGGCATAATAAAATGGGTGATAAATAATACAAACAAAAAACCCAGCAATAACATTGAAAAAGATAACACAGAACCACAACCAAAATTAATGCGTTTCATCTAGTAAAGACAGAGGCTAATTTGAAAATAGATCTTATTTATTTGTCAGGCTCTAAAGATTTTCTCTAGAGATGTAGCAACATAGCAGAAAATCTTTTTCACCTTTCACCACTTGGGTCTGTATTTGGCTAGTAATCATTCCTTGGACCCCAAGATTGTTGAACGTCAAAGCAAAATGTAAATCCCAGTATCGTGGGATATTTTTTTTGTACCATTAAAATGCACCACAAAGTTTTTGCATGCAAACCTGAATAATCCTCTGAAGAGCAGAGAGGTAATCGGGGGGAATGCTTTTTCCTTGCAGATGACTTCAGCATTTGCGTAGTTACTTATTATCTGTTGCCTCTCTGCTGATATTAGAAAGAGAAAGGAAATAGGGCACTTTGTCGTCTTGCCCTTGGAGCTTCCGTGAATGGCTTGGCAGAATGTGGAGAGATGTTCTGCAAGAGAGAGATTTATTTCCTGGAACACTAAGCCTTCTTTTGTGAGAAAAAGATAATATAATCCTATCACTTCCACGCATTGTGTGCCTGTAGAAACTGCCTTCATTTTTTATTCTGTCATTCTCTTTTGACTTTGATTTCCAGGGTTGCCGGGGATCAGCCACATTGCCACTATTCTGGCAAAATTCTGGTACCCAGTGCCTCTCGCCCCCCTCCATAGAGGGAAACAGATCTGTTACTATCAGACAGGCTGATCAGAGTGAGGGGAAAGTGGCATTATTACCAAACATCAGAGGAAGGGCAAATGTTATTACTCCCTGCCAGTAGGTTGGGACAGTCTGAATCAAAGCACAGATCTTTGTCTTGAGTACCTTTGATAATGATTTTGGACATGAATGCTGCTTCCCAATAGCTTTAGTCTTTGCTGTTTGATAAGTAGTAATATTATACACTAAATTTGCATTGTATATCTGCAACTAATGCTCAACCCAAGGATCCCCAGATGTCTCTCTTACACTTTTTCTTTATTGGATTTTCAAATATAAATCCAAGAAATCTTGATTTCAGAAAATAGCAGACATCCTCTTCACAGCAATTATATATTAAGAAAACAAAACAACAGAGGGCTGCAATTCAAACCACAACTTTACCCAAGGCAAGTCTTGCCTCACAAATCTGCTTCACTTTTTTGAAGGAGTTAATAAACATGTGGATAAAGGTGAACCGGTAGATGTAGTATACTTGGATTTTCAGAAGGCGTTTGACAAAGTTCCTCATGAGAGGCTTCTAGGAAAAGTAAAAAGTCATGGGATAGGTGGCGATGTCCTTTCGTGGATTGCAAACTGGCTAAAAGACAGGAAACAGAGAGTAGGATTAAATGGACAATTTTCTTAGGGGAAGGGAGTGGACAGTGGAGTGCCTCAGGGATCTGTATTAGGACCCTTACTTCTCAATATATTTATAAATGATCTGGAAAGAACTACGACGAGTGAGATAATCAAATTTGCAGATGACACAAAATTGTTCAGAGTAGTTAAATCACAAGCAGATTGTGATAAATTGTAGGAAGACCTTGTGAGACTGGAAAATTGGGCATCAAAATGGCAGATGAAATTTAATGTGGATAAGTGCAAGGTGATGCATATAGGGAAAAATAACCCATGCTATAATTACACAATGTTGGGTTCCATATTATGTGCTACAACCCAAGAAAGAGATCTAGGCGTCATAGTGGATATAACACATTGAAATCATCGGTTCAGTGTGCTGCAGCAGTCAAAAAAGCAAACAGAATGCTGGGAATTATTAGAAAGGGAATGGTGAATAAAACGGAAAATGTCATAATGCCTCTGTATTGCTCCATGGTGAGAGTGCATCTTGAATACTGTGTACAATTCTGGTCGCCGCATCTCAAAAAAGATATAATTGCGATGGAGAAGGTACAGAGAAGGGCTACCAAAATGATAAGGGGAATGAAACAGCTCCCCTGTGAGGAAAGACTAAAGAGGTTAGGACTTTTCAGCTTGGAGAAGAGACGGCTGAGGGGGGATATGATAGAGATGTTTAAAATTATGAGAGGTCTAGAACGGGTAGATGTGAATTGGTTATTTACTCTTTCGGATAATAGAAAGACTAGGGAGCACTCCATGAAGTTAGCATGGGGCACATTTAAAACTAATCGGAGAAAGTTCTTTTTTACTCAATGCACAATTAAACTCTGGAATTTGTTGCCAGAGGATGTGGTTAGTGCAGTTAGTATAGCTGTGTTTAAAAAAGGATTGGATAAGTTCTTGGAGGAGAAGTCCATTACCTGCTATTAAGTTCACTTAGAGAATAGCCACTGCCATTAGCAATGGTTACATGGAATAGACTTAGTTTTTGGGTACTTGCCAGGTTCTTATGGCCTGGATTGGCCACTGTTGGAAACAGGATGCTGGGCTTGATGGACCCTTGGTCTGACCCCATTCCAGCAAAAGTTACAGTATATTAATACATTGTATACGTACTATAAATAATCAAACATGCATTTTATGTGTTTCCTTGGGCCCTGCATAAATCAGGCTCCAGCTAATCTCTAGCATATTGCTACTTGACAGTTGTGCTTCTCTCCCTTAGCTGATTAAGGACCAGCTTTGCCTTCATCTTTCTGTTTTTGAACACTGACCTATTTCATTGTTCTTGGAGGTTTCCCTTTCTGTAATGCATAGGTTCTGATTTGGTTCAGAGAAAAGTTAAGCGACAGGTAAGAATTTGGACAGCTTGATTAAAATGTTGGGCATAGCTTTTAGGAACCAGCATGTCCTCCTGTTCATTCTAGCTGATGTGGCGCTTTCCAGTAGCTTCAGTCAGGAATGTATTAAGCCTTTCCACAGGGATCACCATATCCATGTTTCCTGAACAAGAACGAAGGTGTTCTCAACCCACCCCCGACATATCAGTCACTGCTTGCAGTTTGCAGGAAATTAAAGAGTAGTTCAGGGGCTGAAGGCATCTTCAAATCTAATTATTTCTAAATCTTGCTTCTTAACAGTTTTCTTTTATGACCCTCAATAAAATCAGGAGCGTGAAATGAAAGGTTAAAGCCCCTTTGAGTTCTGTAGCCCCTCCTCCACTCCCATCTCCTGGGTTTCTATGGAGAATGTGTACACACTTCTCTGAATCTCCATGTACTGCATATGGGCATTAGCACTTCTCCGAGGAGAGTGACCTTTTAAATAAGCTGTGCTCTCGAAGATGATTGCATCGACCTACCTCTCTGCTACGTGCCTGAAAGACTTCACTCTAATTAGATGCTAGTCTTTCATAATAAAATCCATCCCACTTCTAAATGTGTGCGCATGTATTTATACCTAGATCTGCAAAAAGATATTGATAGATAAGAAAATAATGGATAAGCTACCCTTGTTCTCTTTTTTTTTTTTTCAATCTCTATGAAGTGGTGTTGGAGCACTGGTAAAGTATAGAATATGCTGAAAAAAATAATCTCAGGAATATACATTTCTTATTAAATCAAGAGACTGTTGCTAGCCAGAACAGCTAGGCTTAACTGTGTACCTGTATTCAATTGGATTCGGCTGGGCACTTTATCTCATGAGCTGGCAGGATTAAATCCATCAAAACGAATGTCTCGCCTCACTTATTTTACTTATTTTACACATTCCTTGTTACCTTCCTGGTGGTTTTTTGTCTAACTTTAACAGTGTGTTACTTAAATTTGTATGGCAGAATAAGGCGGGTGTTTTTATCTGGCTCAACAAGAACATTACAGTTCCTTGGTTCTCACTGGAGAATGCACCGGCTGAAGACGTTGATTTCTCCTCTAGCCAACTGAAGCTTGAGAGTAGGGCTCGTCATTCATGTTCCCTCATTGCTAGTACTGTTCAAATCTGGAAGGCAATGTGTAGGACTGGTTTACACTCCCCGTCACCCCTCTCCTCTGGAGTAGTCCAGTTTTGTCAGTGCATACTTTTAGCTTGGAAGCCTAGGAATGGTGAGACTTGAGCTTTTGCTTTCATGGGCAGCTGTATGCTCAGAGTCGACGCCATTCTGAGAATTGGCTCAAGGCACTGCATGGACCCGGGATTGAGGGTTGGAAATGAAGTAACTGCATACCGGCTGAAGCAGTTTTTTCTACAGGAGGATGCTCCAGAAAGGCCGGTTCCCTCATTTATAAGGCAGTAGTACAAACTGGGCTGGCAGCTGAATGCTCATGCTCTATTGAGGAGCAATGGAGCAGCGATTCGGGGCTATGAGTAGGGGCAGAGGGTTGAAGGCGCATATAGAGGGAAGGTTATAGACATTCGATGCGCACCTACAGGTCTGAACTGATGGTTAATTCTTGGCTCTGTGCTTAAGATCCCCACTCTTCTTGGAAGTCTGCTCCCACCCCAGAGCATTGGCACAAGCTTATTGAGAAACTAATATCTTTATTAAGAAATAACACAGCTCTGTAAGAAATACTGGCAGTTTTATAACTCTGCTAATGTGTAATTTTGTTGATTAGATTATGCATGTCTTGGAAGTCCTAATGCTCCAAGTTTGGCTTATCTGCTCAGGTGTATGGGATTTGCCCAGTTCATAACTAATGCTGGATGACGCTGTATTGTTCCTTTGCAATGTGCACTGTGAACTTTTATTTATGTTTTGCTTGCTGTGTTACTCATGGACACAAATAACGAGTTTTAAAAAAATAGATTACAAGTGGTCCCTGAAGCAAATAGTCACCCTGATCACTCCTATGGGAAATTATGGATTTCATGTTTACAGTAAAAAACGAGACACTGCCCCCAGTGACGTTCTGAAGCCTCCAGCCAGGTTGGCATGTTTATGTTCTAGATACACTGTACAAAGATACGACTGACAGTTTCCCTAAATTCAGATCTCTTGTTTCAGCTATTTTAAGACCTTCCTCCAAGCCATTTAGAGTTGGTATCTCCTTCCAGTGTTTGGCTTCATGGCATCTGTTTGGGCTCGTCTGCAGGTCTCAATATGTTGATACTCCTTACGCACCTGGAATGTTGGACATCTCAAGATGATTTTTTTGTGGGGGGAGAGGCAGGGAGATTCTATACAGGGATTCACATGTTCCCCCATGAGCGAATGCAGGTTTGCTTTAAATTCTCTGCTGCCTTTGTTCACGTGAAGGAAGAGATGGAGATCAGGTTCCATGTTATTGGTGCAATGACTGATCTCACTGAGGAGGGGCGGAGGGACCCATTTCTAGATCACTTAACCAAAGAGTAGCAAACACTGCATTAAGTAGACAACTTTCAAAGCACTCCCACCATATTGAAATAGATTTATACGCCGCCTTGCCCTGTCTGAAAATTTAACCCCCTTCAGCCCTGCCAAGAGTATGTCCGTGCTTCCACAGCATGCGTACGTTTGGCTGGATCGCAAAGAGGCGTAGTGCCCAGCAGTGTGTTTAGTGGCGGGGAGAAAAATAGTGCCCAGGCGGGATGTTTTCAAAAGCAGACGCACTATTTTATCCTCCTCAGCCTACCGCAGAAAAAGAGCAGGTGCAAAGGGCATGGACGCTCTTAGAATGCCTCCATTCTGCTCATTTTTAAAGCATTTAAGGTCAAATGTGCACACTAAAAGTGCGGACTATTTGAGAATTGCTCCCTTTATGTTTGTGACTGGCGTTTAGGAATTAAATGAAACTAAATCACATTTAGTCCTGGCGCAGAGCTAACCCACCGCTGACTGGAGGAATAGCAGGAGAAGAAGGGTTTGCCTGTGAAAACGGCACCAAGGGCTGGAAAGGTCTTTGCTGTTTGTCTGGATTTCCAGGTGCAGGAGCGCGATCCCCTCTGAGCTGCACACCATGTAGGGTTAGACTATTATGCAGCATTGTACGATAGACCCTTTGCTGCTTCCTTTGTAACATTCCTTGACAACTGAGAGCGAAATGCAAATAAATAAATGAAAAAAAGTTGGTATCTCATTGGGGGGTGTCTGTGGGGTTAATATCGTTGGGCTGTGGATAGGATGCAGGTAGAACCCCTGACACTGCTGGAGCGGCATTGACAGCAATTCGTTAATTGACTTAAGATCTGGCGTGCACGAAGGTAAAGAAATGCTATTAGCCCCTTTCTCTCTTCAGTAAATGCCAGTCTTTATTCTCCGTGCACTGAATTGGCCAGGTCTCAGCACCACTGCAGCAGAGAGAAGATAAAGGCGGGCGGGGGGCAGGCAACTATCCTGTTTTATTTATTTAGATTTCTATTCCACTCTTGTGCAAGGTTCCAGGCAGATCACAATAAAACACAGGTGCATAGAAATATAATAATAGCAGTAAATACAGTACAAAGCCATTATAGAAGCAAACATCAGTACAGAAAACAAAGAAATGAGTCTTCTTATCTTCTTCATTTCTTTTCGCATGTTATAAAATACGATGTCCGTGCACGCGTGTGCGGGCGACCCGCAACTCGCATGCACAGGCGCGGTGACACGATCAGCCTTTTTCCCGGGTCCCTCCCAGTCCACTCCAATTAAGTTTATCTGGCTAATTTTGCTAGCCAGACTGTGTCTGAATATGGACCGCTATGTTTTTACTACAAAAAATAATTAGGTCCGTTATCAGTTACCTGGGTAAAACCAGCGACGTAAACCCACCCTCCCTTCTGTGAGTAAAAGCACTGCACGGAGACTTCATTTTAGAATGCCGCCACGGGCTTTACGACCTTCGCTGGTGCAGAGTTCGGAGGAACAGAAGTGCCCTTCCGCGCAGGTCTGCCCCCAAATTTTCAAAGAGAAATACCACAAGCAGTGACGCCTTTCAAAGTGTTCCCAAGGGTCTACCAGCAAGATGTGGACTGAAACCATCGTCCCCATGATCGATCGGAAGATGTTTTGGGATCGGGTTATTGGAAGCATAAGAGCTTCCAAGGTACTAGGGAAGAGTTCAGAGTCCGGATAAATGATGTTCACTGAAGGTCAAGTTTTCACGCTCAGCTTTGTGCTTGGGTTTTGCAGCTCAGTTATAGTTTTGTTAACCTTGACGGCGTGAGAGGCTTATGTGCACAGGTTAGCACACTTCACACCTAAGGATCCTTTGTGCCTGTCTTCAAGGTTTCGTGAATTCTGTTGCCATTTAATACTGCCTCTTTGGAGGCTGTTCCACAAATCCAGCGCCCTTCTCAGATCTCTGGCTTTCCCCCTCTTCTTCTTATTTCATCCTTCCTTCCTCTCTCTTCCCGTTTTGCCGAATCCCTTTTTCATCATTCCTCCCCATTTCTTTTTCCTCACCCTTTCAGCTGTCATCTTTCTCGTGTCTGCTCTCGCCTTTTTTCTTCTCCCCTCTCCTGGTCTTCCTCCTCCGACACCTGCGTAATCTCTTCCATGCCAAGGACGGGTTGCATGTGAACCAGAACTGGAGGGGGGAGGGGGCGCAGGATAACCCTGCTGGGGGCTGCAGGATTGCTGTGTGATAACGGTAAATTGATTCCATTACCATCATTTTATTCTGATGCTCCTCTGATTCCACACCGGCCTGGAATTACTTTCATTAATCCCGACAGCTTACCTGCATGTTCTGTCACATAATGGGACCTCACGCTGACACCAGTTCAATTTACTGTAGCGGGCTTTTAGAACAGAACCATTTTTAAAAGGTCATACAAATTATACTGGGTTTTCTGCCACTGAAAAAGAATACGGTAAGATGTGAGCGAGAAAGCACAATGAACGGATGCTAACATGTACATGGAGGTTTGAATGGCTGTTAAATGAGTGACAGATCATTTTGCTTACAGCTACATGCAGAAGTGAATGACGGTCAAGCTGTCCTTTCCTCTTCTGTTGGGGAGGAGGGAGACCAGGTTTTTACAGTTTAAACTACTTTGATTCCAATAAGGACATACCGGTAATCTTTTTTTTTTTTTTTTTTTTTAAGAGCCCCAAGCAAAACTGCATTATGTTCAGAATGTGTTCCACCGCCACCCGGCTCAAAATCCTTCCTGGGTGCCCGAAGGAGTTTATACGTTTGGATTTTTAATCTGCCTTTCCAGATAATGCCCCAGGCGGCTTGCAGGATTTTTCAGAATTCAGGTGCAATAACTCCCTACCCAAAAGCGTTTGCAGTCTAAGTGGGTAGCACAGGCAGCAGGACATGAGGCGACTTGCCCCAGGTCACAAAACAAATGTCGGTGGGTGAAGCAGGATTTGAACCCTAGCTTCCCTGGTTCTCAGCCCACTAGGCCTCTCCTCCATTCCTTTTGTGCTACTAAATCCCATCCACAGTTACGCCCTTGAGCACTGGAGTAGCGTGAGTGGTGTAATCCAGAAGGAGGAGAGACGATTGCTCCACAAAAGCTACTCTAACATCCCTGCAGCATCGGACACACTGTATAATAGATTAATATGGCATATAAGTTGCTTCAAGAACTATGTGTTTTTTTTTGTTTTGGTTTTTTTTTTAAATTGTTATGGATATAGTGGGCAACGTTGAATTTCATGCCCTGCGAGTAGATGTTAAATAGCAGTGGCAGCTGGCGTTCAGGTATGGTACCTGCCCTTGAAGGAAGGATTGGCCTTTCTGCAGAGCGACCCCCTTTCTCTCCCTCTCTGCCTTGTCGGAGTAATACTGACGAGCGCTCCCCGAGTCACCCTGGGGGTGAATTTCAGACAGCCTGGGTAGCTGCCAACTGCACGGATGGCTTTTAACACACACCGCACGCACATACACACCCCCACACACGGATACGTTACCTGACTTTGCAAAGGGAAAACACACAGGTAGTTTCCCTTTGAAAATTCATGTAGGGCACACGCATTAAAACTGCCCACGTAGATTCCACCTGCTTTTTTCTACGGGGAGCCAAGAAGGGGAAAATCCTGCACAACCTTTTGAAAATGTCATAGAAGCACGCAACCTCGCTGGGCCGACTGGATGGGCCATTTGTGTCTTTTTTCTGCTGTTATTTACTGTGTTACTGCTTTCCTCCCCAACCTTAATATGCCTAAAGGAGCCCCTCCTCCCTCTTTCTGTAACGGGGCAAAACGGGGTGCGTGTTGGGAGCCCGGTGCTTTTTAGCGGCTCTGAGGGTGGGCTTCAGACTGGCCAGTTTTCCTGAGTAGATCACTGTTTAGCAGCAGAAATAGTTTTGAGAATTGGCCTCCCTGTGTACAGCTGGCAAGGGGGATGGTGCAGTGAAGAACCGAGGTGCTGTGTACAGTAGCAGCCTTGACGTGACCAGAGCCTCAGGTGTATCTAGCTTGGTGGCTCTGTACTCAGATGGTTTTCATGTAGGCAGAAAGATGCAGCTGCCCGAGACTTTCTGGATGAGAGGTACTGAGCGCCCGTCCTGCCTTGAGGGCCTGGAAGAGAGGAGGCAGGACGGAGCCTTTACTGATGCTGAGCCAGAGGGATACAATTAGCCGAGAACTGCCACTGCAAAAGAGTTAAGGGCAGGGAGCAGCACAGCAGCAGAAAACGGCAGCAGATAAGTAAGGGCCACTTGATCCACCCCAGGCCCTCCCACCTGTGTCTGCCTGCTGTGCTGTCACAGGTCTTGCTCAGTCTGGGATCTTCTCACTTCCCTGTCCCAGGCCTGTTTTGAGTTCTGCCACTGGTTTGGCTCCTCTCGCCTCCGCTGGAAACCTGTTCTAATGTCCACCACCTTCTCAGTGAGAAAGGAAAGAGAGAATGCAGAGGTGGAGACCCCGCCCAGTTGCCCCATTTATTTTGGAAGCCACCAAAGTTAATTAAGCTAGAGATTGGGAGTGATTTTTTTCATATGTGGGCTTTTGATCAGGAAGAGTGGTTAGTGTCTGATTTGACGGCACTTAACAACAGACGGTTGTGCTATTTAGCAGATCTAAAGAGCTCTGTATTGACTGTCACAGTCTGTGTACACAGGCAGGAGGCCTTGGCTTGTGCTCATGCATTTAAAACAGAAAACGTGCACTTTACAGGGGAGGATTCTGTTTATCCAGGGGTTTTCACCTCCATGTCCAGTGGTTTTCTTTCATTGGCCTTCTTCTTCTCGGTGTTGGCAGCATGGATCATGTTGTGCCCATCGCAGATCACCCATGGGGAATATGATGTTAGGTAAAACTGAGAATTAAAATGACTGTTCTCCCACCTGCTGCTAAACTGCAGATCAGAAATAACACAGGGGCTGGTGGCGCCTTCCAGATTAACAGATTTATTTAGGCACAAACTCTCCAGGACCATTCACTTGGTCAGGGGCAGGTCAGAAATCAGTACACTATTTCACAATTGACTTTTAGTATTTCCATTGAGATTTTATTTTTTTATTATAAAGAGCTGTTCTTATTGGAGTCTTTGCGTCATGAAGTTGTAGGGCAGCTCAGGAAGAGCACCAGGGGTCAGCACCAGTTCCTCACAAATCTAACAACGCAGTCACAAATATATTTGTTGAGAATTGATGCATCGCTCACAAGCATTCTCCAAGACCGTTTTTTCGCAGTCCTAATAAGATCTCTGTCTCTGTATGAACTTTTCCCAAGCCATTCTTGTCAGACTCGGCAGAAGGAGATAACAGCCTGGTAGGAATGCCCTGTGGCATTCAGATGAATTTTGGAACATGCACATAAAACAGGATTTGCTTTGCTATCAGTCTTGCCTGACAGCCCGAGCCTGCTTCTTCTTAAGTGGGTTTAAGGTGTTAGGTCTATGCTAAATTCCTAGTAATTCAGTTTATCTTCTGAGCCACATGAAAAATGATGTCTCCAAGTTTTGAGCCAGCTTTAGGGAACAGTGTCTTCCGAAGCATTTGAAACATTTGCATGCGGGATAAATATTAGTTATATAGCTCTTTATTGTTGTGTCCAACTCCTGGTACTCCAGCCCATTGGAGCCTGTCTCTCCCTCAGTGACCAGCATATTGGCAGAAAGAAACCAAAGACCTTCATGGAGTATGTACTCATTTAATTTTGGCCCCCCCCCCCCCCCCTCTTTCCCCCTCTTATAGCTCAGGAATTGTGACAATGTTTAATTTAGTTTAATTTATCTCATACTTGATTGATTGCAAGTTTTTACCACAGCAAACCAATGTGATGCATAATAAAGATAAATGAGGCTAACATGATAAACTAAATAGTATAAAAATTAAAACAATAGCCATAGTACATGATAAACAACAATAAAACAGCAAACCTTAATTTTGCCAAACCCAGACTATTGCAACTCCCTGTTTCTAGTTCTGCCCGAATACCTCTTAAAACCATTACAGATATTGCAAAATGCATCTGCAAGGCTCTTACTAGGAGCCTAAAAATGCAATCACATTTCTCCAGCACTAATCTCCTTACACTGGTTACTAGTTCACGTCCGAATGCAATTTAAAATACTAACTTTAATATTTAACATTATTCCCTCAATTAACACTGATATGAGTGGCATAGCATTACAATCCCCAACAATCATTAAGATCCCAAAATAACGGTTTACCTTCTGTCCCCAACATACGAAGCTTACATAACATAGGTAAGGGATTGTGCCTTTTCCATTGCTGGACCAAATCTGTGCAACTCCCTACCTGGAAGGCTACGACTGATCCCAAACAAAAAGTAATTTAAAAAGGAGCTAAAAACAGGGCTCTTCAAAAATGCATACAACCTGACCTAACTCAATCAGAAGAAAGGAGTCTCTAAATTGACACTTAATGAACTAATCAATTACATTCTCAAATAACTCCCACTCAGATACACTCATCCTAAAGTGAAGCATGATTATTCTGCATACTCTTCTTCATGAACTATGCCTTTTACTCACCATGTCATCTACTATTCCTCTTTCTAGTATTGACTGAGTTATGAATGTATTGAATTGACCCATAAATGTATAGACCCATGTCATCTACTATTCCTCTTTCAAGTATCGACCTGAGTCATGAATGTATTGATCTGACCCTATGAATGTATAGACCCATATTATGAATGTCTCATGGAACTATCGAATAGCCGTGATCTATGAATGTCTCTTGTGAACCGTTGTGAACCAGTCGGCAACTGGGCCCTTCACTGTCACAGTGAAAGGACCAATCTCCTTTCAGAAGGCTGTCCTAAAAGGGCATTGGTCCTTTCACTGACCTGTGACAGTGAACTGACCAATCGGCAATAAGTGAAGGAGTGAATACATTAATATTAAGGGACCAACACTTTAATATTGATTTATTCACGCCTTCCGATCTGCCCTAAACTCCCTCAGGGGGGAGGGAGCTTAGGGCAGGTCAGACACGGTGCTGGCAGTCAGGTTTGGAAAATGGGCACTGAATTTATCAGCGTCCGTTTTCCTAACCCATGGATGTGCACCGGTTAGGAAAACGGACGCTGATAAATTCAGCATCTGTTTTCTTAACTGGCTGACAGCGGTCCTCTCTCGGGCGCACGCTGTCAACGCGAGCCCTAATTTAAATATTGAATCGTGCCCCCAGGAGAGGTGCCTGGGGGTGCATTAGGAAAGTGGGCGATAGCCCCTTTTTTTTTTGCATTGGCCCCTTGGTCTCTGGATGAGGCTTTGGTCTAAATGTCAACATGAACTGCAAAGTGCTTTCCCACTCTCTGCTTTTATTGCATCTTTTAAGACTATTCCTACCCTCACCTGCAATATATTGATGAGGGAGCCACAATATAAGGTATTTTATTGGCTTTATTTTTCTCAGCGCCAGGCGTACATGGCAAATATTGCAGACTCGGATATCTGTGTAACGTGCAAGACAGAGGTGGCACATTTGGGTCATTCTCTTTGGAGTTGTAGCTTAGTCCAACCATTTTGGAAAAAAGGTTTTTCATTTTGTTACTCGGGTATTGGACTTTGCAATTCCATTTTTACCACAACTTGCATTATTTGGCATCTTTCCAGCGAATTTTGCAGGTACTCTGACACTTAAATTGTGGATTAATAAAGTCTTTATACTAGCAGTCACAGCCGTATTACGGGTGTGGCAACAAGCTGAGGAGCCCTCCATCACACATTGGAACAATAAAATGATCAGTCTTTTAAGTATGGAAACGTGTCCGAGTAATCACTCCCCTATATTGACCAAGAAAAAGACTTTCTCTGTATGGATGCCTTGCATAACAACTTTACCATACAAGGCAAGAAGCCAAGGTCTTAATGCTTTAGCGTATTAGCGCTGATCTTTTCCTGGTTTTTTTTTTTGTGACATGCCTTCTCGGGAAGGGGGGGAGGAGGGTTGGGGGATGTGTGGGGGCTTTGAAATGTTCTGATTGCCCTTGACTTTACATTAATGTGATGTGTAAGAGAGCACTTTATATGTTACCTTCTGTGGTTGTTAATTCTTCCTGAAATGTCAGTAAACCTGGATCTCGTGTACAGCTTCACACAATGGGCTAGATTTGAAAAGGCCGGCGCGCCTATTTTGCATAGGCTGCCGGTGTGCGCAAACCCCCGGAACGCGTGTAAGTCCCGGGGCTTCGTAAAAGGGGTGGGAGGGGGCATGCCCAGGGGTCAAGGGGCGGTCCAGGGCGGGTCTGGGGGCGTGGTGACTGTTTGGGGGCGGGCCGGGAGGGTGGTCTCGAGTCCCCCGGCACTGCGGCCTGTGCCGGGGGATGTGAGGCGGCGCGCGCAAGTTACGCCTGCTTCAAGCAGGCGTAACTTGCCCAACAAAGGTAGGGCCAGGGGGGTGGGTTAGGTAGGGGAAGGGAGGGGAAGGTGGGGGGACGCGGAAGGAAAGTTCCCTCCGAGGCCGCTCCGATTTCGGAGCGGCCTCGGAGGGAACGGAGGCAGGCTGCGCGGCTCGGCGCACGCAGGCTGCCGATTTTGCGCAGCCTTGCGCGCGCTGACCCCGGATTTTATAAGATACGCACAGTTATGCGCGTATCTTATAAAATCCAGCGTACTTTTGTTCGCGCGTGCGTACTTTTTAAAGATCTACCTCAATGCGTACAACTCAAAATGTGTACACACAAATCAAAAGTTAAATCTAAACAAGAAGTTTCACGCAGAAGTAACGGAGCCCACTTTGTGTGTGCAGGTCCACAGGAATATGTAGATGCCCCTAAAACTACCCCCCCCCCCCCAAAATCAGGCTTCTCCTGGCCTCCTGACGTGTCCTGAGAATTTGGTGTGGATAGGACCCCAAACACGAAAGAGATGAGGGTGGGGCCCCGCAGATGAGCCCCTCGGATGCATAGCATAAAGAGACTGATAAAGCACCACACTTAAAAGTCTGCTACACATGCAGCTTGTCACTTTTTAGACTAAAACAATTTCGGTGAAGAACTGCTTCTTTAGGAAGCTCCAAGCATCTTCACTCTTTCTGTGAAAAGCTGGTTCCCTACCCAGCCCTTCCGCTCCCTGCAAGCCTAAATACTTCGGCCTTCTGCTGATGCTATTTATTGAAATGACTTCTTTTCCCTAGCATTGTAATGAATAGTAACAAGCTTCTTCATATCTTTTTCTAGGAACAATATCTAACACTCAATCCATTCTTCAGCTCTTTTAATTAAAGAGCTAATCTGCTAAAAAAGCTCGAGAGCCCACAGAGCCATCTGTGCTGATTAAAGCTGCATATTGCATTACTAATGTGTTGATTCAGTGTTCACGTTTTCTTCAGATTCTCAGTGTACCTAAATATGAGTGCTTGAGCAATGCCTGGGCTTCTGTATGCAGCACATACACATTCAGTATGTTCTGTGCAGCCTTAGTCTGCAAAGGTGTAAACCAAAGGCATTTGATTTATTATCAAATTTTAATAAACGGAGGCAGAGTGGTCACAGTGCAGTGTTGCCACAGGTCCTACTGGTCCCAAAACATATTTCCAGCTTTATGTTAACTTTACACTGCCTTGCTGTAAGGTAGTTAGGAAAGGCAGTTTATACATTAGTAGTAGTAGTAGTAGTGGTACAGGTTAGTGCTGAGCCTCGACAGGGCTGTCTTGAAGCTCCTGGAGGAATTGCTGAGTACCAGGCAGGGTCGTAGTAGGATTAGCATGGATTGTTACTGCGTCCCCAGCAGCGTCGCGCTGGGGTTTCTTCAGGAGCTGCTGGGCCCCAGGCAGTCTGCAATGGAATTATCTTGGGTCATTACTGGGTTCCTGGCAGAACTATGTTGGAGTTACTTCAGGAGCTCGTAGATCCAGGCAGGGCTTTAGTGGAGTTATCCTAGGATAAGCAGGGATTATTTCAAGTACCGTGGCAGCTGCTGTGTCACAGACAGGGCAGTGCCGATGTTATCCACAAAACTATACAACTTCTGTCCAGTCTGGGATGTACTGAGTTTATAACAGGAACCCAAGCAAAGGCTGTGCTGAGTTTATGGTCAAGCCATTTTAGTCTCTAGCTTGGAGAGAGCTTGATTTAAACTTCTTCTTGTATTTTCTTGTAGGTGAAAGGGCACCTGGATTATATGAAGCAAATGGACACACTTCTGAAAGCTGTGGGCATTAAAACCAAGGAGTGCCATGTGAGCCCTTTCATTAAGGAAACTATGATACCTGCAGAAGGTGCTGCTGATAAAGGCACTTGCATAGAGGCAGGTAATGCTACTGAGGACCATGATCACTGGTGCTGGGAGCCGGTGCCAAGGAAGCCAGAGAACCCTCCTTCCAGCGCCGAAGTCTCAGGATCGCCCATCCAGTCAGACAGCACCACAGTCCGAAATACAGTTCTGCCAGAAGACTCTTCAGTGGTCCATTCTCCAGAGCCCTCTGATAGTCCCTGCCGTGATGTGGACGCAGTAACATCCTGCTGCTCAGACGATATCTCAAGCCAGGCGGCTGACAGTGGAGGTCCCGTACTTCATAGCGAACCTTATCTTTAACAGAAGCCTCTCCCTTTTGGCACTTTGTTAAATAAACATCGGTCTTTCATGAACCATTGGCAGTTCCGCAGAGTATTCTGTTGGCGCCCCGGGCTCACAGCCCAATAGATGAAGAGGCATATTAGTGCCAACATAAGGGGTGGAACCATGAGTTTTGACAAGAGTTTTGTTTGACGAATTCTTGTCGTGACATTAGACCCACCTTGGAAGCACCGCTACCCAATCAGGTGGCTGGATTCTACGCTTGTCTCTAAAGGCAGATATATGTGGATGGAAAACCAGCAAAAGTAACCAAGCTGCTCAAGGAGACAAACTACTCATTTATTAAGTTACAAAATGGACACCATGTCCATCTGAATCTCTTCTAGATGATGATCATCATTTATTATGTACTCGTCACAGCATTTGGGGGCTTTATGCTAATAAGAAAGGTATTGCCACATGTCATTTTAACGTACTTCTTAATTTTGGCCCAGTAGCTGCTGCTCCCTCCTCTAGACCACTAGCTCAGTTAGAACAAGTTTCTGATAGGCTACGGAACCAGGGATTACTATCCATGGTTTCCCGCATTTTTACCTCTCTCATCTAGCTCAGCCATCAGACTGCACTCTGTTTCCCTCTGCAGCTGATACCCATGTGCCATGAATATGACCAGTAGGTGTCACTGTTGCATGATTGCTGAGATGTCTTCCCCCCGCCTAGGGGCTCTGTATGCAGCAGCTCCCAGCTCCAGCTAGCCAAAGGAGCCAGAACCCAGTCCAGATTTTGAGCCTTGGGTTTCCTACACATTGGGTTGGACCCATTTTAAATCACTTCTGACAGTGCCCGCCAGCATGACTTCCTTCCTTAAAACTGATCATATGCAGAAGTTATTTCAGAAAATGCAGATGGTTTTTTTGTTGGTTTTTTTTTTTTTTACTTTATGATATCAGTGACTTACCTGCTTTTATTGGATAACAGAAGAATAATCCAAAGCTGTAATTCCACCTGATATTTTAAGACCCCTTGGCCCCTTCTTTAGACATAGCCTCAAGGCTCATTTACTACATTATCCAATAAAAGGTATTTGAACTTGCAAAGAAATCTACGGGACCATTGCATCCACGTTTGATTTACACCTGAGATGGTCCTAACAAAATAAATCATCAAGGAAGCTGATGAAGGCCTCTGGTTGACTGACACTTCTTTCATAATCTGTAGCAAATCCTAACCACTCTGCCTGGAGGCAAGATTTTTTACTGAAAAAAATCACATTAGAATGAACGGTGGCAGCTCAGAATCTCTAGGCCACGAGGGGGTGACTAAAAGTGCTGATCCCAGGTCAGTAGAATCATGGCCCGCAAGCTGAGCCATGGAAGCACGTTGCTTTCAACCACCTGTGCAGCGCAGAGCTCATTGCAAACTGAGCAGGACGACATTGGGATAACTCCCAGAATGGGAACAAGGAAGCAGAAACATACATCAGAGAGTAAAACAAAAGTATGCAAAGAACAACACATTCCCTATTCTCAAAAGGAAAGAACCATGCAGGTGGCTGATTTTGTTTTTTCTTCATTGCCAAGTACATACAGTTTCATTCCTGAAAAGTATATGCAGACAGGCCAGAGTAAGTAGGCGAGGGCAAGCAAAGTGAGTTTGGAGGTTTCGGCTGTTTATGACCAAGTTCAAACACCTTGCTCAGAAGTGATAAACGGCTAATGTATGTTTTGCTAAACATCAAATTAACTTAAAAACAAATAGTAGTTTGGGTTTAATACTGCACCTATGTAAAACTGTTTCATCAATATAGTACCATCTGTACATTAACTTCTAAGATTGTATAGCTCAGAAATAGCTTCTTATGGCCCTGTGCTTACTGATTTATGCCAGAAGTTGTACAGTGGGCACTCTGAACTCGGAGGCCGAAACCATGATCCCTTCCCTTCACATGCTCTCCTTTAACAAATAGCATGCTATCTATACTTTTCCAAGTCATCTCCATGGGTACGTGCACGCCTAGGGGCTTGTATGCAGGTACTTCTACTCACGGTGATCAGAGGCATGGGGCTGGGGAGGGGTCTGCACTGACATACTTTTGCCTTTTCTAAAGCATGCGCGTATTTTTTTCCCCCAGCAAGAAACTGCGCGCACACATGAGCAGGTTTGAATATGTGTCGGTCGTTTTGATAGGATCATTTTCAAAGGGAAACCCCATGAATGTTTTCCCTTTGAAATCGGGTAATTGACTTTAAATCCAGTCAGGCAGTTACCAAATAACCCCCTAACAAAACTTAGCTGGCAGAATACCTGCATGTGTAAGTCTGGTTTGCAGATTATCCACACCCGTACTTTTTAAAATCCTAAAGTAATGTTGCCTACGTCCCAATTCCGCCCAGACTCCACCCCCTGGAATGCCTCTCTTCCATGCACATGAAACTATGCACACAGTGTGTATGGGGCATGTAATTTTACAGACGTATCGGTCAAACAGTTTTTTTCTCAAGGGCCCTTTCTGCAGATAAAGCACGACTTCAGCCTCCCTATATCTTGAAAAGCTGCAGAGCTCCGTGATTTTTTTTTAGCAGACCTGCTTTTCTGTTCTCCATGTTAAAAAGATGTCTCTCGTCACTAAGCTTCAAACCTTACTTTATGCCATCGATTTTACTAATCTGCTATTTAATGGACTTTGCTGATAGCTTTGGATTAAGTAAATCTGACTGTACACAGTGCATCTGGATAATGTATTACTAAGCCGTCTGGTGTAGGAAAACATAGCCTTAATGCATTAATACAAGCTGGGTTTCTTTCCAGAGACCTTTGTCATCAGAGCAGGCTGTAAAATCCACCGGTTGGTTTGTGAAATTGTTTCCTTAGTATAAAGGTCACTCATTCTGAGAGCTCCAAGCTATGACGTGTATTTAATATTAAAATCCTTTATAACCATGCTAGTCTGGGTTAGTTCTTTCTCTACTGTCATTGGCTGATCGGGATATCTTTATTTTTCCCAGTTTTGTCTCATTATTACTTCCAGGTGTTCTTCTGCAATACTGCATTCTGCATCTACTGCTCATCTCCCAGTGCATGTGCTGCTCTGCTTGGCATTTGTTGCTTATCACACTGCTCCACTCAGGCATTGCTCAGTTTCTGCTATCAACTGCTGCACTCTGCATGGGTTATTCAGTCCTCAGCATGCATGCATCGATCGAGTCTCAACACCTACTGTTCTGTACTTGGCTTGTATTGTTCATTGTGCTGATGTATATTACTCAGTTTCTACTGGGTGCTACCATGATCTGCATGTATCATATGCATTTTGGTGTTGGTGTGTTCTGCTGTAGGCACTGCAGTACGGTTAGAAATTCTGTCCTTTTAATTGATAACCAGGCCTCTATCTAGGGCAGTGCAACCAACACACATGCACTAGGGAGTGCTGCCAAGCAGGGCCACATGTGGTTTTCTGCTGCCCTGGGCAGCCCACCTATGGCCATCCATCCCACCTTCATGCCCTTGTACACATTCACTTTCCTAATTCTCCACACCCCTATCTCCAGTCCTCTCCATAGGTCTCGGCTCCTTTCTCTGGTCCACTGCCATTCACCACCTTTGTCCTTTGAAGCAGCTAAGGTTGGCCAGGGAATGACCGCTAAGAGGAATAGCAGTAGTCCTGTCTATCAGGCAGGCTTCTCTGATCCAGTATACACACATTCCTAACAGTACCTTTCCCCTTCTGGAGCAGGTATCCTGCCCAAACACAAAGTTTGCAGGAAGCGAAGGGGGGGAGGGGGTGCTCCAGGGATTATAGGCATGCTCCTTTGGATGAGATGGCAAACTATGGTCTTTTCCATTCTGTGTGAGTGGATGAATTCAGTCCATCTGCTTCCCTGTAGTGAAGAGTAGTGACACAGAGGATAGAGTGAGCATCTGCACCTTCTCTGTGGGTACTGAAAGCAAGACCCTGTAAGCATTGATGGAGGCTGCAGTTATGGGTCCTCTGCCCTTAGATAGAAGAACCGGAGCCGCTTCTTACGGAACCAGTGTGTAGCATATTTTCCAGAGCTTTAGGTGAGATTTTTCTCAATATCCAGGAGCATTGGCTTCGCAGTGGAAGAGGTAACCAGTCAGGCCCTAGAGAAAGCAAGATTAGTTAAGAGGTGAAGAAGACAATTAATATGGCCAGTTAGACCATGGGGGCCACTGGATTTGATATGAACAGCAGGAACGCTTGATCGGGTACAGGACTTACCTCAAAATTGGTACAATACAGCCAACAAGCGAGAAGGAATGGGCTAGAAAGCTTTTGTTCAGGTAACTGAATGCTTACATGGAAGCGCAAGAGTCCTGGAAACACCGCCCTTTCTTCCATAAATAATGAAGCTGGCATTACAAGAAATATAAGTTAATTCACAGTTTGGAAGGAAAAAGAAAGTTCAGATACTTTTCTGTCGCTCTTCCATGGGGGTCTGGTTAAAGATGTGCAAAACTGACTCGAGCCAAAGGTTCGGTTTTCCTACTGCTAGCAACTCTTAACTTGCCAAGTTAGAGTGTGATTTTGCTGCTGTTCTAAATTGTTTACACCTTTCTGTGTATTCGCTGATAATCTGATATGCTGTAAACCTCTTGGAGTGAATTCTGTGCTCAGAAAGGTGGGCAATAAATCTAAATAAATAAATAACTGGGAGGCACAAGGGGAAAAGTACAAAAGCAGCATTGCTAATAGACGTGTCCGGAATGTCTGGCGAGAGAGAAGATCGTTGAGTGCCAAAAGAGGCAATCTGAAGCCAAGAAAATGGGATAGAAAGATACAGAAATGATCCCAGTTGTATAGGGCTCCATCGACCTGATTGAAAAGAGCTCCCATGTGAATGCTTTCTTTGGTACAATGCAAGTGTAAAGAAGGGCATTAGCAGTAAATCTGAGAGATTTCCATTTATATCCAACATACCCTGGCTTATGAGTGAGATTCATTCATATCATGGTATGCACAAAATCTACCCCCAAGAGAAAATGTGAAATGCCTAAAAGGAATCATGAAATGAGAGTTGTAAGCAGCCCGACTATGCAGAAGGAAACCAGTCATTGAATGAGAATGTGGCTGTACAGTCTGGATGAGAAATTGAATTGATTACCTGAATAAACTTTGAATGATAATCTACCCCCAGTCTTGAGTCTGACTGTGTTGATTTGTAAGAGAAAATTTGCAAGTGATAAAGATGCAGTGAAGTCAGCCCTCGGAATATGTCTTTTTATTTTATTTATTTATCTTGGAACTCTGCTTAGCTATCTGATGTCCACTCTTACAGAACTTCAATAAGTACCCTGGGATCATGCTAACATCTGTAAATGGTAAATAAGGAAAGCAAAAGGTCAAGTAGAAGAAAGGATGGCCAAAGAGGTAAAGCGAGGTGACAAAACATTTTTCAGATATATCAGTGAAAGAAGGGAGGCCCGAAGTGGTATAGTAAAACTGAAAGGTGACAAGGAGCAATATATAGAGAGTGACAAAGAAATGGCAGAAATATTAAACAAATTCTTCAGTTCAGTATTCATTAAAAAAAAGGACCCTGGAGAAGGACCATTTCTGGTTAGTAAGACCATAGATGGGCATGGAGTAGACAAAACTCTATTTACAGAAGAGAATGTATGGGAGGAGCTAGGCAAACGGAAAGTGGACAAGGCCATGGAGCCAGATGAAATACACCCCAGGTTACTGAGAGAGCTCAGAGATGTTCTGGCAGGTCCACTGAAGGATCTGTTCAATAAATCCCTGGAAACAGGAGTGGTGCCGCAGGATTGGAGAAGAGCGGTGGTGGTCCCGCTTCACAAGAGTGGGAGCAGAGAGGAGGCTGGAAACAACAGACTGATTATCTTCACCTCGGTGGTGGGAAATTAATGGAAACTCTGCTGAAGGAAAGGATAGTGAACTATTTACAATTGGGTGGGCTGCTGGACCCAAGGCAGCATGGATTCATCATAGGAAGGTCCTGTCAGACAATCTGTTTTTTTTGATTGGGTGACTAGAGAATTGGATCGAGGAAGAGCGCTCGATGTGATCTACTTGGATTTCAGCATAGCTGTCCCACACAGGAGGCTTGTGAATAAAATGAGAAGCTTGGGAGTGAGCGCCAAGGTGTGGTGTGGATTACAACTGGTTGACTGACAGGAAACTGTGTAATGGTAAATGGAATCTACTCTGAAGAGAAAACAGGGTTTGGTTTTAGGACTGATTCTGTTCAATACCTTTGTGAGCAACATTGCGGAAGGGATAGAAGGTAAAATTTGTCTATTGCGGATGATACTAAGATCTGCATAGAGTGGACAAGCCTGAAGGAGTAGAGAGAATGAAAAGGGATTTAAGAAACCTGGAAGAGTGTTTGAAGATTTGGCAGCTGGAATTCAGTGCCAAGAAGTGCAGAATCATACATCTGGGGTGCAGTTATCCAAAAGAGCTGTATGTGATGGGGGGTGAAAGACTGATGTGCATGGACCAAGAGAGGAATCCTTGGATAATAGTGTCTGAAGGCGGTGAAGCAATGTGACAAGGCATTAACTAAAGCCAAAAGAACGCTGGGCTGCATAGAAAGAGGAATAACCAATAAGAAAAAGGAGGAGATAATGCCCTTGTACAGGTCCTTGGTGAGGCCTCACTTGGAGTACTGTGTTCAGTTCTGGATTCCATTTCTCAAGAGGGACAAAGAAAGGATAGAGGCAGTCCAGAGAAGAGTGACCAAAATGGCATGGGGGTCTGTATGAGAAGACGCATGAGGAAAGGCTGAAGGTTCTGAATATAGATACCCTGGAAAAGACGAGGTATAGGGGAGATATGATATAGACCTACAGATACCTGAAAGGTTTTAGTGATGTACATTCGACAAACCTTTTCCATTGGAAAGAAATCAGTAGAACTAGGGGTCACAAAATGAAACTCCAAGGAAGACGACTCAGAACCAACATGAGGAAATATTTCTTCACCAAGAGGGTGGTGAATGCCTGGAATACCCTTCTGGAGGAGGTGGTGAAGACGAAAACTATGAAAGAATTCAAAGGGGCATGGGATAAACACTGTGGATCCCTAAAGGCAAGAGGATGGAAATAAAGGAAAGAGTGCATGAGGGTAACTTGCTGGTGTGGCAGTTACTACCCTTAACCAATAAGCCTTAATACTGTTGATGCAACTCCATCATGGCTCTCTGCTTCAACAGCAGGGGAAAAGTGGAATTGGATTTGAACAGCAACCAACAAGGGCTCTGACTCTTATGGTCTGGGAAACTGATGAGAATGGGGGTAACTACATGACGCAGCAGATACTGGCATAAGCTTGCTGGGCAGACTGGATGGACCATTTGGTCCTTTTCTGCCGTCATTTCTATATTTCTATATAATTCCTGGAACTCTGTAAACTAGTAAGTGATGTTAACGTTTTTGTCAACATTCCATTTCATTCCCACAACATAGTAACATAATAATGACAGCACAAAATGGCCCATCCAGTCTGCCCAGCAAGCTTCTTATGGTAATATCTCCCACGTTGTGCAGGTACCCCCATGTTCTCTTAAGGGTAGCAACTGCTGCTCCACTTATTCCCAAGCCTTGTGATAACCCATAAAAAATGTACTGCTAGCAGCATTTTTCCTGGGTGACGAGCCTTGAAAATTCAGACAGTGCTGACGTGCTTTGCTTATGGACTTGCTCATAGAAGCAGTCCTGTGCTTTTTTTCCCTTAGGGCTGCGTATCAGTTCCCCAGACCATAAAAGTCAGGGTCCCATGTTGGTTGTTGTCTGAATTCAATTCTTCTTCCAGTCCAACTCCCCCCCCCCCCTCTCCCCCACCATAATGGTACACAAAAAAAAGTCTCCTCATTCCATCCCAGACACTAATATTTTTTGAGAAGTTCAGAAAATGCTTGGAGGTTCAGGTGGTGACTGCAATATAACAAGTAAAGGAAATTGCTCTAATAATTTGCATTCTGGTCTCTTGACACTGCTGACTTCATAGCACAAGCTTTTGACCTTTCACAGAGGTCCAGATTTCTTAAGAAAAGGAGGTTCCAGCAGGTCATAATTACTGGCACATGTTCAGCAGGAAGGATGGTGAGACTTGGAGCCGCTTTTCAGTGGAGATGAAAATGGTAACAGAATTCTAGGTAGCCTGGGGTTAGCAGACATTCGCTGGATGGAGGGGACCGCGTTAGAAGGGACAGAGGCTTTCACCAGTGTTATGGGGAGAAGGAGGCAAAGAGTTAAGATAAAACCTAAGGTGGGAGAGAGGGAGCAGACGGTGCTTATGCCAGGGGGAGAGGGAAGTGGAAGGGAAGGAGGGATCCCAGGAGAAGGAAATGTGATTGTGCCAGGGGGATACAGTGAGAGGGAAAGGAAGGGAATTGTGCCAGTAGCGGAGTGGGAGAAAAGGGAAAGGAAGGTGATTATACCAGGGGAAGAGGAAAAGGAAGGGAAGATGATTTATGCTGGAGGGAATAGGCAGAGAGGGAAGGGAATTGTGCCGGGGAGTGGAGGGGAGAGAGAGAAGGGAAGGTGACTATGCTGGGGGATGGAGTGCAGAGGAAAATGAAGAGAATTATGCTGGGGTGGAGAAGGTGATGGGATTTGGGCTCCTGATCATAACTACCTGAAGGTTATTATTTTATATCCCCCCCTTCCCACCAACATACCTAGTGGATTGCAGCAACAATTCTCAGCCAAGGGCCATGCAGTAGGGCTCCTTCTGGAACTGGATAGTTGTGAATGCTGAAGCCAGCCACTAGGTGTCGCCACAATCCCTTCTCTTCCACCCCTCCCCAGGGACCATGAGCACTACCTTCACAGCAGCCCCAGCCAACGGAGGGATCCCATCTCAGGGATTAAACTAAGGACCTTCTGCATGGCAGGGCTGTGCACTGCCACTGACCCACAGGCTGGCCCGGTAATGGGGTCTCTAAATTCCATTTCAATGACCAATGCTCAGGAACTCAGCTGCCTTGCCAATTTATTGCAAAAGATAGTTTCTTTCAATAAATTGGCCAGACATAAAGTACTAGAACCGGGTGCTCATCTGCCAAAGTTTTCCACAAGTGTTTTCACCATAGCAAATAACATTGATCAAGCTGGTGGGATTTTTACACTAGAACAAATCTCTAATAAACGTCTGCTGAAATAAACAGAATTTGGTTTCCACTCATGTGAGCGAGTGAAAGTGCAGGATGCAGAGTAGTCGGGACCTTTTAAAACATGTGCTTCATGCTTATAAGGATTATTGTTCTGAAATCAGTTGCTATATCATTTTGGGGAAGCATTTTTAGGTTGTTGCACACGGTATCTCTGTCACCCTCTTTCCTTCTCTGTATTTCTGCCTGGCTCACATTTCCACTGTCTCTGGCCAGGACAGCACTATATTTTCCTTTCAATAGAATCCCTTTCCACTGCTTTTTCTATTTTATTGCCGAAATACAAGAAAATGGTACAACAACAGGTCTCTCGGAGAAAACCAGAACATAGCCCCTGCACAGGTCCTTCAGGTAGCCTGAGGTCACGCTCAAGACTCAGGATCTCTCCAGTTTGAACCCCAGGATCCCAGTTCTCCTCCAATAGGGATGGTTCAGTTCATGATTGCATTCAGCTAATGGATGCTCAGTCGTGATATTCAACTGCAGACTCAGTCCATGGGGGTGTTGAGCTGGTTCATTTGCAGCTCCTGATCCGTGTGCTCCAAATCAAATAGATTGACCAGGTCAGCTCCAGTGGCAGGCAGAGCGTCCAGGTTGTTGTCCCTACAGGCAGGAAGCAGCATGTGATCGTTGCCCTGCATGACTGAATCCAGAGAGTCTGTCTCCCCACGCATGGTCAGCACGTTCTTCAGGGAGAGCCCGAGCCTGGGCCCGCTGTTGGAGTTGCGCACGGACAGAGAGATGGCGCTAGCTCTGCGCTCCCAGGAGCGCCGGCAACAGGGCAAGAACTTGGCCATGGCTCGTTTGAAGTCCCTCATGAAAAGCGGGTAGATGATAGGGTTCATTGTGCTGTTGCAGTATCCCAGCCAGGTCAAGACGTCAAAGAGGCCTGCGGGAACACAGTCACATACTGCCTGCAAAGAAAGGGCCAAAGGTCAAAAAGAATCAGGCTGGAAAAAAAAATTATATTTTATAGATATACACAAAGACCATTAAACAAGCTGCCCTAAAGGCATAAGAAACTATCACTTAACCCCTTCAATTCATATTTGATTTGGCTCTGGCTTCAGCTCTGGCTCACACCTTGACTTGATCCTGTTTTCGTCTGAGGTTTGTAGCTTGTACACATCAACAAGTCATTTAATAAACACTGCAGCGTTGCTCTCAGCACCCCCAGACTTGTTAGTACTTTAATCAGAAAATTACAGTTCTTCAGTTGCATATATTATTTGTACACTTGTTAATTAATTTGTGGGTTTCTCTCGTCCTGCACTTACCTGCACCACATTGGATATGAAAAAAGGGAGCCAAGCAATGAAGAACATTCCCAGCAGGATCCCCAAGGTCAGACTTGCCTTCAGAGCCTTCTTACTGTGCTTATTCACAAGTCTCCTGTTCTCATTCACTCCTGCAATCTGAGCTCTCGGAACCTAAAAAAATAAAAATAAAAAGTGTGTTACAGGGTGCCTTAGGCAGAAATAAGACCAACTGTCCAGTCCAACGTTCTTCTGTGGCCAAATAAAGCCAGGTTTGCTTGATGGATTCCTCTCCCATTCCTCAGGTATGCAGGAGCAAGGAGAACTGTGAAGACAGCGATCCCTATCCCTGAAGGGGAATCCCAACCATTGCGCAACAGTGACATCTACTGGCCAGGCTCAGAGTGCAGTGCTGACTTGAGCTATCTGACGTTCTGGAACCTGGTGAGGCCTAAGGTGAGTTTTGGTAGAATGGGCGGGCTGGGCTCCCTGGGGAGTTGTCAGGTCTTATGTATTAAAAACAACCTGCGTGTAAGATCTTGCACATTATCCGGGTCTGGGAGCTGTATCTGTGGAGAATTAAGATCAAAAGGGCAGCAGTGATGGTGTCTAAGTTTTGTCATGTTTTATGTATTTTAATTATGAGTGTATTATTGTACACTGCTTTTATTGTTTTTTTTACCGGTTATGCCTCAGGGATCTGTATTGGGACCCTTACTTTTCAATATGCCTCAGGGATCTGTATTTTACCGGTTATGCCTCAGGGATCTGTATTGGGACCCTTACTTTTCAATATATTTATAAATGATCTGGAAAGAATACGACAAGTGAGATAATCAAATTTGCAGATGACACAAAATTGTTCAGAGTAGTTAAATCACAAGCAGATTGTGATAAATTGCAGGAAGACCTTGTGAGACTGGAAAATTGGGCATCCAAATGGCAGATGAAATTTAATGTGGATAAGTGCAAAGTAATGCATATAGGGAAAAATAACCCATGCTATAATTACACAATGTTAGGTTCCATATTAGGTGCTACAACCCAAGAAAGAGATCTAGGTGTCATAGTGGATAACACATTGAAATCGTCTGTTCAGTGTGCTGCAGCAGTCAAAAAAGCAAACAGAATGCTGGGAATTATTAGAAAACGAATGATGAATAAAACGGAAAATGTCATAATGCCTCTGTATCGCTCCATGGTGAGACCGCACCTTGAATACTGTGTACAATTCTGGTCGCCGCATCTCAAAAAAGATATAATTGCGATGGAGAAGGTACAGAGAAGGGCTACCAAAATGATAAGGGGAATGGAACAACTCCCCTCTGAGGAAAGACTAAAGAGGTTAGGACTTTTCAGCTTGGAGAAGAGACGGCTGAGGGGGGGATATGAAAGAGATGTTTAAAATCATGAGAGGTCTAGAACGGGTAGATGTGAATCGGTTATTTACTCTTTCGGATAGTAAAAAGACTAGGGGGCACTCCATGAAGTTAGCATGGGGCACATTTAAAACTAATCGGAGAAAGTTCTTTTTTACTCAACGCACAATTAAACTCTGGAATTTGTTACCAGGGGATGTGGTCAGTGCAGTTAGTAATATATAGTATAGCGGTGTTTAGAAAAGGATTGGATAAGTTCTTGGAGGAGAAGTCCATTACCTGCTATTAAGTTCACTTAGAGAATAGCCACTGCCATTAGCAATGGTTACATGGAATAGACTTAGTTTTTGGGTACTTGCCAGGTTCTTATGGCCTGGATTGGCCACTGTTGGAAACAGGATGCTAGGCTTGATGGACCCTTGGTCTGACCCAGTATGGCATTTTCTTATGTTCTTATGTTCTTATAAATAAGTAAATATGTAGTGAGTTCTGAGAGGGAGTCATAGATTGTGGCTTCTGGCCAAAGAATTGTCAGGATACTCACCTGGCTACAATATAAGGAGCAATAAAATGGAGAATGACCCAGGAATGAAGAAAAAAAGAAAAAAAAAAGGAGAGAGATATGCCCATACTTCACATCTTTGGAAGTGGAATCACAGCAGAGTAGAAGATGGATGCTCTGCAGTCAGTGACCAACAATGCATCAGGCACATCCATCAGCTCAACGTAGATTAGGCATATCTTTTTTACATTTCTCTCAGTGCTGTTCTTTATGCTGGCAATAAGTGAGCCCACAGAGGGGCGTATGCACTACCATCTCTGCATGGTCAGTTCGCACGGTTAATAGGAAGAGGTCTAGTATGGTGCTTTGTACACATCAGTCTGACACCTGCATTGGGGGGGGGGTGTCAGTTCTGATGAGAACCAGCAGGGCAGCACCCCTGGTAGACTTAGATTCACTGTGGTGGGCGTGGCTAGGCTAGGTAGGAGGAGCTTTAGAAAACTTTGAAAACTAATAGTTCGGGAATGAAATCTAAAACAAAAATGGATCTTCAGAATGATTTTTAATTGTCTATTGCATGATGCAAAATGTTTCATTTTGTGCCGCAGCTTTAATTAATGTTTCAGCATGTAATTAACACCTTTACATTATTAATCCCTCTGTTGTTTTCGGAGAAAGTGTTGCTAGAAGTGCTGGGCTAATCCTACTCCGGGTAGCCAGACTTGGCAATTCAGGACATTCTGCTCATTTTTGCCTTTGTGGTTCCACCTGCCAAGCAGAGGCGATATCTGATGGGGAACTCGCTGGCTGTTCTCTCCAAACTGAGCCTTATCCACATTCTGAGGTCACTTTACAGAGGGACCTGCTGATTTGTAATTAAGGAAGGATAATCCGTAGCCTTGCGGCTCAAAAAAAAAATGATGAGCATCCTGTGGCATGACCTCCTGAGAAATGTCTCCTGTTTGGGGCAGCATTGCCTATGGGACTTAGAGATAAGTTTCAACGATCAATGTAATGAAACAAACAGGTCCGGATACTCTCGCAGGCAACGTAGGCAACCGCCTCCAGTGCCAAATTTGGAAGGCGCCATGCCTGTGTCGCCATCCAGGCCAGCTGCTGACGCACAGCAGAGGGAAAAAAAAAAGAGCTGGATCCCGGCTGTTGTCTTGATTTGGCACTCGCAGCAGCAGGAACAAAAATTGTCCATCCGCAGCGGTCCCCAGCCCTCGCCCCAGCTTTCCTTAGAAATGGGAAACCTGTAAAGACGGCGCGGGCGGGGCCTGTGAGTGCACACGGGCTCACAGGCCCCGCGCTGGCTTTATTTTTGTATTTCTTGCTGATCTCAGGGGAGGGAGGGGGGGGGGGCACGGCAGGGTGATTAACCAGCACGGGCAAGCTCCATTCTCTCGGGGGAAGGGGACCCCCCCCCATCCTTCCCGGTCCATGTGCGTGGGTACAAGTATCTTAAATCCTGCCCTTGAATGCAGGCGAGAGCTCCGCTGGCGCTTCCCTGCACACCGGAGGCATTCATGGCTGTCCTGTCCTTGCCCGCAAACGCTGTACACTTTGCACAGTCGGTGAGAGCTAAAGCCTAGAACTGTTGTTATGTGAAAAAGGTTCACTTCTCCTTTCCTTTGTATTCCTCAGATTTGAGATAAAGAGTGAAGCAGGTTGCAGTCAGACAAAATAGATTGGTAATCTATAAATATAATTCACAAACGTCCATCCATCTGTCTGCCTGTCATGCTTTCTGTAGGCACGTCTAGATGAAATAAAGGACTGAAATTCGGCACACATACAGATGACCTCGAAAAAACTAAAATCTCTGAAAGGTAGCCCTGTCTGTGTTAAGCCTCCAGCAGCCTTTTTGTCAGCTGCAGATTTAACAGGGTTAAAGGCCTTCTAAAGCAGCGGAACTCTAACCAGGAGAGAGCGATTGCTGGGGACAGGTTGTGGGGGAAGGGAGAGAGAGATTCCTGGGGATGGGTTGTGTGGGGAGAAACTGGTGATGATAGGCTTGGGGAGGGGGACAGAGAGAGAGAGTGATGGAGGTGAGCGGAGGGACGAAGAGCGAGTGGTAGGGATGGACTAGTGGAAGGGTGGGGAGACAGTGATGAGACGGACTGGGAATACTAATTTGACCGCAAGTATTTTACAGCTCTCTGCCCAGTAACCTATAAAGTTCTGCTGCAATGAAAAGTTCCAGGCCTGAAAGGAATGCAGGGAAGACGTGATAGGAAATTTCATAAGACCCAGAACTTGAGAATGCAGGATATGAGGGGAGGGTGTAGACAGGACCGGTGCTTCCATTAGACAAACTAGGCGGTTGCCTAGAGCAGCAAAATTTTGTGGGCAGCAAAATCCTACCAGTGCCTCTCCTCATCTGATCTTGTTCCTGCTCTGCATCCAGGCCTGCAGTCCTGCTCCATTCCTGCTCCAGTGTTTCAGCTGTCTGCCTGGATGTCTCCCAAGCTAGGCCTGGTTTTACTAGCCTCGGTTCCACTTCATCTGGCCATCCAGCTTCTTCAGGTTTGGAAAGCCCTCACCTAGGCTGCCTCTTTCTGGAGGCCACGGTGGGTCTAACAGTTTCCTCCTATTTCTTTGGAATTCCAACTCAGTCGGACCTGAGTCTGGAATGCAACATTCTGAGCCTTTATTTGCAACTAACCGAGGATATTTCCCCTATATTATATGCTCTCCCAACTCACCTAGCCCAGTCATCGCAGAGACAGTCCTCAGCCAAGGGCCACTTTCCAGGGCTCCTTCTGGAAACCCTGCAGTCATGGGCCTTAATCTAGCCAGTAGGTGACCATGACTCGCCCCGCTCAGAGCTTGTGAACGCTTCCTCCACAGTATTCTGTGAGTGAGACCTGAACTGGAAGTTGAACTCAGACCCCTTCACGTGGCAGTTGTGCAGCACTACCACAGAGCCACCAGTTTGGGCACCACCTCCTTGTCTCTGAGAAGATAAATCTACAGTAGTTCTCCTCTACCCAGCGCTTGGGCTATGCATTCAAGGGGGAACATACCAGCTTGGGTGATTTTATTGAGGTACTGATTTAAGAAGGAACAAAGGTCTTTATAAAGGATATTATAGAAAGCTTAAATACACCTTACTTTGATCCAAATAAAGATTCATTGCCAGTAAATTGCCCTTGCAACAACAGCCTCTGAACCAACTTGACCAGCAATCATAAACTCATCTTTGGAGGCGCAGATGACTTCCAAATGTCTCCTGGCACCTTACTGTAGGTCTCACTTGGTGCATTTCACTGCAGTAGCCACTCTTTCTTTTTGTAATGCTGCACCTGCTGGTGATCAGACACAGCCTTAGAAGAAGATCTGGAAAAGCATGGGCAGGTAGATATAACGTGCTGGAATCACGCACACAGCAGCCGAGACGTGGCCCCCAACTCCCAAGTGCTGCAGTCTTACAGATCTCGAGCCCACAGCACCAAAAACACTGGCCCAAGCCCAGCCGCTGCTCCCCAGGACCCAGACCCTATCATAGAAACATGGCGGCAGAAAAACACCATAGGACTTATCCAGTCTGTCTATCGTGCCCAGTGTTTTCAATGAAATGAAATTATTTTTACAGACTTTACAGACATGTCATATTGTGCTCAATTTTTTACTGATTGTCAGTAAATTTACTGATGGTTCACAGCCCTGTACATAGACCACCCACTAACATTGAAATCAACCATGAAGACAGAAAGAGATATCTAGACAAGGGGTCATGCGTGAGCTGAGCTATGATGTCTGACCTATTTCGGCCAATGCAAGAACCGTAGGACTTACACGAAAAATAAGAAAAAGCAAAACCTGCAGGCAAGCACCAAACTCATATAAACGTAATCTCATTTGTTCTCAAAACACTATTAAATAATTGAAAATGATAAAACCATTACTAACAAAAAAAAAGCATTTCCTCTCACTGAATGAACAAAACCTGAAATATTTCAATCTGCAGATATTCAGGCCAATTCAGTACGGCCGGCACCGGGAAAGTGTGCAGAAAAGCAGAAAAAGCTGCTTTTCTGTACACCCTCCGACTTAATATCATAGCGATATTAAGACGGAGGTCCCAAAAATAAAAAAAATAAAAAATCTTTTAAAAAATCTGCCCGTTGCCCATGGGTTGGAAACAGATGCTCAATTTTGCCGGCATCAGTTTTCTGAACCCGTGGCTGTCAGCGGATTCGACAACCGACGCCGGTAAAATTAAGTGTCAGCTGTCAAACCCGCTGACAGCCACCGCTTCTGTCAATAAGGAGGTGCTAGGGATGCACTAGTGTCCCTAGCGCCTCCTTTTTACCGCTGGCCTTCATTTGCATACTGAATCGCACGCCCAGGAGAGGGACCTGGGCGCGTGTCGGGAGAGCAGGCGCTCGCCTCGGAGCGCCGGCTCTCCCGACACGCTCTCTCCTGATTAAACTTAATCTCTTGCTAACACATCTTCCTTTTCCATTGTTAACAGTTTTCATGTAAATACTGTGTGAAGCCTGTTGATAGACGTTCATTATAATTAAAAACAAAGGTAGTTGAGAAGGTCATTCCATAACTTGAAGCCAAGAATAATCAGTCCTGGATTCCTTTCTGTGTGTTCCTAAAGCTCTTTCAGACCAGGCTTGGTCTCTTTTGCTACAGGGTCCGCTTCTCTCTTTTGTGTCTCCAAGTTGCCCTCAGCTGAGTCTCTCTGGTCTGTCTCTAAAGCCTCTGTCAGTTATGTCTCTACATAACTGGAGGCTTCATGAGGTCAACTTCTCCAAGAAGCCGGCTTTATCTGATCTCCACTCTTCTTCATCCGCTTGTCACATGGTGCTGGAAAAAAAAACTTCATCTGTATTCCAGAGAATATGCCATGGTCAGGGACAGGAGACATAGTCAATACCACTATTGATCTTAGCTAAATAAATACTTAAAATGCAGTTTGCCACAGCTAATGGTGCCCAAACAAGCACAAAGAAATATCTTTCCAATAATATTTCTCTTTACACTGTCTACATTTTATTTGTACTGTAGAGAGGACTTCTAACTCAGTCTGCAACACTGGGTGGTATTGGGTTGGAAGGATCGGTGTCCCAAATCAGTATCCTCAATTGAAAGGGGGAAAGTTGAAAAAAGCAAAGCACTAACAATGTAATTAAACTGTGATTATCCAGCAGGAGATTGGTTCTATGGAGAGCATTACTGAGGGTAATTACTTCTGCCAGATTAATGACAAGTACCCTTTTCCTGAGAGAGATGAATCATAAATACACAGAAAGTCAGATTCTGCCCTATCAGTGCAAGGGATAGAAACTGAGAGCAGGAACAGGGCAAATTGAAATTTATTTATTTATTATTTATTTATAGACTTTTCTTTGCCGACATTCGTGAGGCACATCATACCGGCTTACATTGAACTGAAAGGAGTAAAATACAATGAACAGAATAACATGTCATAGTTAAACGCAAATGGTGTAGGATATAAGTATCGTAAAAACATTCAGAGATTATATATTTATTTATTTATTTATTTATTTGAGTCTTTTCTATACCGGCATTCGCGAAGGGAATCGCATCATGCCGGTTTACAAATAACAAGGAGTGAACAACAATAAAGTGATAAAAAACATTAACAAGTGCTAAAAGAAGGGAAAATTGCAGTTACAATAAAACAGGGACATATTTCAACTTGGAACAGAAGAAAAGGAGATAGTAATTTAACAGTGAAGAATAACTGGGAAAGCCTGCCAGTTTAAAAGGGATTGTACCATTGATGGGATTGTCAAAACTGTTGATTATCCTGAAGGGTGTTCTGAGTTAATTATATTGATTTTGGGTTTGATTGTTGTCTGGAAAGGCTAACATAACAAAAGAACTAAATAGCTATGGAGGAAAAGGTAGAAAGAAAGAAAGAGAAACTTTGTACAAACTAAGAAAACTTTATCTTTAACAATGAGAAAGTGGTATAGGGGTTATGAAGTGCAGCAAAGTTCCAGGGGGGGAGGATAGGGGCACAGATGGAAAAAGGAGAAGAGCAAGGGGGGAGGGGCACGTAATGGAGATTCTTAGAAAGGTCCATTTAGGAGAAGTCTACGTATTGGTTGAGTCGGGGTATGCCTGCTTGAAGAGCCATGTTTTGACTCCTTTTTTTAATTTGTTGAGTGTTGGTTCTATTCGGAGGGGCGTGGGGAGGGAGTTCCAGAGGTAGGTGCTAGCTATGGAGAAAGCCCTTTCTCTGGTGAGGGACAGATGTGCAGCCTTAAGGCAAGGAATGTGTAGGGTACCTGCATGAGCCCTTCTTGTGGGGCGGTTGGAAGTGCGGAAGCGAGGCATTTCTTCCAGCCAGGTGTGACTGAGTTGGTATAATGAGCAGTGAAGAATGGTGAGTGTTTTGTATTGTGAACGGAAGGAGATGTGCAGCCAGTGCAGGTCTTTTAAAATTGGAGTGATGCGTTGTGTTTTGCGGGTGTTTGTTATGATTCTGGCCATGGAGTTTTGGAGGATCTGGAGTGGCTTGATAGTGGTAGCAGGGAGGCCGAGTAGGAGGGCGTTACAATAGTCCAGTTTTGACAGCATAGTAGTCTGGATTACAGTTCGGAAATCGTTGGTGTGGAGCAGAGGTTTGAGTTTCCTGAGGATATTTAATTTGTAGAAGCCTCCCTTTATGATGGATTTGATGTAAGGTTTAAAGTTTAGCTGATGGTCGATAAGGACGCCCAAGTCTCTTACAGCCTGTAATTTGTGTTGTGGAGCGGTTGTGTTCTGAGCTGAGTCGTGGGGAGAGCAGTCAAGATGGGTGGAAATGATGAGTAGTTCTGTTTTTGCAGCGTTTAGAGCTAGGTGTAGGTTGGATAGCATTGACGTTATTGTGCAAGTGCAAGAAATGGTGGGCAAGTGGTTCAGGACCTCCAGTGTTTGGCGAACAGACAAAACTACGAAGCGTACGCTTCACGTGCACAAATCGTCCACGGGTACAAAGGGTCCCTAGGCCTCGCACCAGACATTTTGCTGGATAGCAGCATCCAATCCATGTTTACTGTCTTCCAAACCCAACCCTGAATGTGCCCCCGGAAAAGGCCTTCTCCGCAATCCAGCTAACAGTCCACACGTTTTGGAAGGCTACGTATATTTTAATGCCTGAGGGCAATATTCAGACAGCCAACTTACCCGAGTATATGACTTTAAGATTCAGGGACATATCGAAAGAACATGGAATAGACGTTGTGGAGTGTAATGTTCAAAGCAACTTACATGCATGAAACACGTTTATGTACAAATAGATGCCTTGTTATAAAATGGCCTGGAGTTTTTCCACTTAAAAGTAACATTTATATGTGCAGAAAGGATAGGAATTAGGCTTTCCATGCATACTTTTGCACGCGCATAACTTAACCCTCTAAAGAGCAGGAATTTGTGTGCGTCATTTCATCCTGCGACTGAATTTGTGTGCGTCATTTCAGATCATTTTCAAAGCAAACCTCTGTGTGCTGAAGTTTGATTATCAGCGGCGACTTATGCACGTGGCTGCCGCATACTGTACAAAATTACTCTCCCTGACGTATTTACGCAGGTAAAATGGGTGTCTGAAAACTTCCCTCCCTCGATCTGGGTTAGCGGGACACCCGGCGTGCCACAAACCAGGGAATTTGTAAGCACAATTAGGAGAGGCGTCCCCAGGGGTGTGTTGTGGGTGGGATCAGAAAGTAGCGTGCGCAGTTAGTATTCTCGAGTCTGTACGCGTTGTTTTCTGTAGAAAATATACACAAAAAAAAAAGACAGGGATCATGCATGCAGACTTCCTCGTTGATACATGATGCAAAGTCCAGGGGTAAAAAATACCCGCAGACCTTCTCCCAGAGCAGTCGGTCAGAAAACTTACCCCTTATGGAAGCAACACGAAGAGCATATACATACCCTCGACACCCAGCGGATAAAAAAGGATGGAGGGAGAGGAGGAGGAGAAGAAGGAACTGGCTTTGCAGATCGCCCTATCCCAGGACCGGCCCTAAGCGGGAGTGCCAGAAACCCCTTTCCAGCCTTGTGTATAACCGAAGGCCCTACAAGCCAGGGGGGCTGCGGCTCCATGCCCAGACCCCCAGCTGCAGGCCCGTTCCAGTGCTTCTCCTTAGCTGCTCTGGCCTCCTGCATTTCCGCCTGCACAGATGACTCAGACCCGATCATTAGCCGGTGCACTGGAAAGGTCACAGTTTTTGCCAGCAAGTGTCAGATTGTTCGGTGCGATTAAATTAGTTTAACAATTTATGTTCTGCATCCTCATGTATTCCATGACGTGTTCTTTTGAGGAAACTTCCAGAGCTATGAATGCTCCTTACCTAACCAGTCTATCAGAAGGTGGGCTGTTCTTGGCCCATTCTTCTCTGAGGATGTGCAGGAGGGGGCTGCGCACGCATTCAGATTTGTGCCCCAGATAGTACCTGGTGACTCCTGACTTACAATTTTCATGTGCCCTCCAGTTCCCCCACCCATGGGCCTGAATTTCAAAAGCATTTACATGCTTAAAACTGGGTTTTACACGTGTAAATGCTCGTTACCCGTGTGAGTGGGCTTTTGAAAATTGCTATAATACCATGCCATTGAATTGTCCATAGGATTTAGCCAGGTTTTTGGGTACTTGCCAGGTTCTTGTGGCCTGGATTGGCCACTGTTGGAAGCAGGATGCTGGGCTTGATGGACCCTTGGTCTGACCCAGTATGGCATTTTCTTATGTTCTTATGTAAAGGGCTTTGGAAAATGGCTGTGATAGTATGTTACATTTGCACACGTGACTCCTTTGACAATTCACCCGGGTACGTAGGATCGCTGCCTTCTAATGAGTGCAAAGGTGGGGAAAGGATCTGAGGTCGGAGGTGAAGGAATCAAATCGGACTCGGAGGACCGGGGAGCAAGCTTGGAAGGTCAGCAGGGAGATGGAGAGGGGCAGCAGGGCCAGAGGTCAGCAGAACAGCAGAGGGCAGGAATTTTGTAACTCTCAAGGCACAGCACACGTTGATTTAGTTAGTTATTTTATGTACTCTCGATCCAAGCGAAGACCACAACGGTTTACAGAATCTGTCTGTCCGCTAGGGAAAGTTCTTTCAGTCACTGAGGCAAGAAGCGTTCCCCGGGCGGCGGTGGTTGGAAGCGTGCGTGGACACGTGTGCAAGCCTTTTCCTGACAGGCCCTTACACTAACGCTTTTACCAACCTCTGTTATTTCGCTTTTCAGAGGCCGAGGAGCCCTAACCTGTGTGACTTTTCTTCATACAAGAGCCACTCACTAACCTTTCTCATTTTTATTACCCTCCTATGCCCTTTTTTCTAGTTCTGCTGTACCGTTTTTTCAGACGGGGCACAGAATATTTAAGGTGTGGTTGCACCACAGATCAATACAGAGGCAACATGGAATCCGCAGTTTTATTCACTATTCCCTTCCAAATAATTCCTAACATTCCCTTTGCACACGGATCTCACGAGGGCTTCAAGATCCCTAGCACAGAACCCAGCACCGGGTAGAGAGCAAGAGTAATCTTCGAATAACGTAGAAGTCTGCACCGGCTATTCCAAGTGAAAAGGACCCTTCGCTTTGAAAATTATGCAAAGGTCCATGCACAGCCTCACCCACACAAAGCTATACATGCTGTAGGCAGGGGCGGGGGGCAGCTTGTGCATGTCAAATTACACGCAGGCTTCTTAAAATCCAAAGAATTGCTTGTAAATCAAATCTCTGCCACAGCTCCAGCCCCTACCCCAGAGCCTTCTGTGGCGTTGCTTTTCTGTGGCTTTTATAAAATAATTATATATATATTTATTATTATAAAATATATTAAAAACATAAAATATATATATATATATACGTATAAACTATATTAAAAACATACATATATTTACTTTTATGTTTTTAATATATTTTATAGGTATTTTGTTGTTCACCACCTCAATCTTTTAGAGAGCATGGTTTCTAATTTTTATGAATAAATAAATTAATTAAATAAGTGAAAGTACATTTTTATGTGCACAAACCCTGCGGCAATTTGTTAATAGCCATCAAGGCACATAAAACCATGTTGTATGCATGTAAATGACTTTGAAAATCAAGCCCCTAGTTGGAATTGTTTTTCCCTCTGTGCATCACTTTCCACTTCTCCACATTAAATTTCATCTGCCGTTTCCTGTAGATGCTCATTCCCTAGTCTCTCAAGGTCCTCCTGCAATTCCTCACAGTCGGCTCATGATTTAATTATTTTGAACAATTTTGTGTCATCTGCAAATCGTGATGCATTACTCCCTTTTTCAGATCATTAATGAATAAGTTAAACAATACCGTTCCCAGTATAGATCCCTGGGGCACTCCACTATTTACCTCTTTCCAGCGGGAAAATTGACCATTTAATCCGACTCTGTGTTTTTTATTCTTTAACCAGTTACCAATCCACAATAGGACATGCCTCCTATCCCAGGGCTTTTTAATTTCCTCTCTCACAGAAGACTTTGTCAAATGCCTTCGGAAAATTCAAATACGCAGTATCAACCAGCTCCCCATTATCCACCTTCAAAGAATTCTAACAGTTAACAGATAGAAAACAGAGAGTAGGGATAAATTTTCCCATTTTTAAATCCATTCTGGCTCTTCCACCATTTTCCCTGTTGGCTATTCTCCAGGCTTTAGGTGCGGTGGCAGATTTTTATGAGAAGTTTAGATTGCCAGACAGCAGCAAGTCTGCTCTCCGGTTTTATGTTTGAGTTTTCTCAGAGCTCTACTGTCAGGTCCTGATGATTTGCCACTATTTAGTTTATCAATTTGCTTCAGCACCTCATCCAGATTCATAGTTTTCGCTTCAGTTCCTCTGAATCATCACTTACAAATGGTTCCCGTGTGGGAATCCGCCCAACACTCTCTGCAGTGAAGACCAAAACAAAGAATTTATTCAGTTTTTCTGCAATGGCTTTATCTTGTCTGAGCAACCCTTGCAGACTTGCTTGTGATGTTCTTGAAAACATTTTATTATTATTTTGTTTTTGGCACGTTTTGTCTTAAATTCTCTTTTAAAATGCCTTATTATTGTTTTGCATCTACTATGCCAGTACTTATGCTCTTTCCTATATTCTTCATTAGGTCCCAATTTCCATTTTTTTTAACAGATCCCTTTGTGACTTTCATAGCCTCTTTCTAAACACCATTTAGCCATGCTGACAGTCATCTGGTCTTTTTTCCACCTTCTGGAATACATTCTATCTGAGTTTCTAATTGACAATTTGTACACCTCATACAGCAGTAGCATTTTATCTTTGCAAAGTTAAATGCTACTGCTGTAGCTTTATCTATTATTCTCCAGTAATTGTCATATTTTAGTGAATTAGGAACACTAACCTTTGTACCAGGTCTTGTGTTCCACTGAGAACTAAGTCTAAAGTAGTTCCGCTTTTGTTGATTTCAATTTTTTTTAAAGTGCTCAAGGGGTGATCCAGGAAACTACAGACCAGTGAGTCTGACATCTGTACCAGGCAAAAAGGTAGAAACTATCATAAAGAACAAAATTGCTGAACATATAGGTAAGCAAGTTTAATGGGACAAAACCAACATAGATTTAGCCAAGGAAGTCTTGCCTCACAAATTTGCTACATTTTTTGGAGGGTGTAAATGAACATGTGGATAAAGGTGAGCCAGTTGTTATAGTGCATCTGGATTTCCAGAATGCATTGGACAAAGTCCCTCATGAAGGATTTCTTAGGAAATTAAAAAGTCCTATTGTGGATTGCCCGCTGGTTAAAAGATAGAAAACAGAGAGTAGGGTTAAATGGTAAATTTTCCCAATGGAAAAAGGTGAATAGTGGAGTGCCCCACTGATCTCTGTTCTGGGACCACTGCTTTTTAATATATTTATAAATGATCTGGAGTTGGGAACAACAAGTGGGGTAATCAGATTTGCAGATGACACAACATTATTAAAAATTGTTAAATCACAAGCGGGTTGTGAGAAATTATAAGAGGACATTACAAAACTGGGAGACTTGGCATGCAAATGGCAAATGAAATTGAATTTGGACAAATGCAAAGTGATGCACTTAGAGAAGAGTAACCCAAATAATAGCTACACAAAGCAAGGTTCCACATTAGGAGTCGCCACTCAGGAAAAGGATCAAGGTGTCATTGTTGAAAATACATTGAAATCTTCTGCTGAGTGTGCAGTAGCAGCCAAGAAAGCAAATAGGATGCTCGGGATTATTAGGAAAGGAATGGAGAATATAACAGAGAATATCTTAGTGCCTCTGTGTCGCTGCATGGTGCGACCTCATCTTGAGTGTTGTGTGCAGTTCTGGCCACCGCATCTCAAGAAAGATAATGCAGAATTAGAAAAGGTACAGAGTAGGGTGATCAAAATGATAAAGGGGATGGAACAATTTCCCTATGAAGGAAGGCTAAAGAGGTTAGGATTCTTCAACTTGCATTAGAGAAGAGATGGTTGAGGGGGGGATATGATAGAGGTCTACAAAAACAATGAGTGGAATGGATCACGTAAACATTAATCGGTTTATTCTTTCAAAAAGTACAAAGACCAGGGAACACACAATGAAGTTAATAGGTGATACATTTAAAATTAATAAGAGAAAATAGTTTTTTAATCAATGCATAATTAAACTCTGGAATTTGTTGTCAGAGGATGTGGTGCAAGCTTTTAGTGTAGCTGCATTTAAAAAAGGTTTGGACGAGTTCCTGGAGGAAATGTCCATTAAGCATTATTAAGGTGGAGTTGCAGAAAGCCACTGCTTATTCTTAGGATAAGCAGCTTGGGATCTCTCTACCCCTTGGGATCCTGCCAGGAGCTTGTGACCTGGCTTGGCCACTGTTGGAAACAGGATACTGGGCTTGATGGACCCTTGGTCTGACCCAGTACGGCAAGTCTTTGGTTCTGAGACCATGAAACAGTCGTTTATGACATCTAGAAATCTTACCGCCGTAGCATGCCCCGAGGAGGCAGTCACCCCATTGGTTTTAGGATAAGGCACCTGCAGGGTAGGAGTGCATGGGAATTTTCCCGTCCTCTTTGGGTCTATGGCTAAGGAATAAGATGGGAGGCGGGGGAAAGAGCTCCGGTGAGTGGGGGATGGTGGAAACTGCAGCAGAGCTTTTTTATAACTTTCACTGTGGGTTTTGTCATGGGAGGAGAGCGGGGATTTTGTAAATGAAATTTTAAAAAATTTGTTTTTCTTTCATTTACAAAGCAAAACAAAATTGGAAAATTTGTTGACAGGCATTTCCTATTGGGAAGCCAAAAAGGACAATATCATGGGACACTCCTCCCCCCCCCCCCCCCCCGAAGCCCCCTTCCAAAATAAAAGAGAAGGAGGGAGCAGCTAGCAGCAGCTGAACCCAGCGGATGGATCCAAAGGGGGGGAAGAGAGAGAACCTCCCTAAAACACACAGGGGCCGATGCAATATCGGGGCGTGTTAAAGGGGCGCTCAGGATTGAGCGCCCGCTCCCTTAACGCCCGCCGATCCCCCTCTCCCAGGCGCCCAATGCCACATGCAAATAGGAGGCTCTAGGGGAAACTGCGCACCCGCGGCACCTCCTCGGCAGCGGACGCCCGGGAGAGGTCGCCTGTCAGCCACTTAGAAAAACGGATGCGCGATTTCCTAACCTGACTGCAGCGCACTTCTAGTTTATTTTTGGTCATTTCTAGCTTTTCTCTTCCTACGACTTAATATCGACACGGTATTGAGCTGGTGGAAGTATTTTCTGCTTTTCAGTACACTTTTTGGGCTCCTCAAGCCTTACTGCTTGCACGGAGGGGGAATCAGTAACCGCCTCATCCATGTGCATTTGCATGTGATGAGAGCTGTTACCCACGCCCATGACAGGACGTGGGTTTTCCACACGCTAACCACCGTTTCGCACTGGGAAGAGGGACGTGCATCCAGTCGCAGGTTAGCCGCGCGCTGCAGCCGGCGCGCATGGTACAGCATCGGCACCGACAGTCTCTCCCCGTCACGGAGATAATGGTCCGTGAGGCACATGAGGAACTGGTTTGAGACGCAGAGCCCAAAGGCCACAAAATCTTTGTAGGACCTGCCTGAAGAGAACGTACAGCCTGAAATCAAGGGGGGTGGGAGCATTCAGGGGGAGCCGATTTAACATAGAGTCAGCGAAGAGAGAGGGTTAGAATAAGGTAGGGGAGAAAAAAAAACAGGGGAAGAAACCATTCCTTCCCCCATCCTCCAACAGAAACCCCCAAACAATACCTGGGGGGAGGGGGATGGGCAAGTAAGAGCAGGACGATGGTACTCCTGCCTGCTTCCAGGATGCTGTGAGCTATGGGAAGGTCACCGCAAGCAGGTCAGAGCCGAGGCTGTTTGTGCAATGACTGTGGAGGCCACACCAGTAATGTGGTTGGGATTTTTATTTTTTAAGCATCAGACTTTCTGGCAAATCTCTTTTCTTTTTTTTTTTACACATTAGTTGGTATTTGCCCCAAGCCAAATAAAATCTATATATTTACTGACATTTCGCCCTTCTGGACAAAATGAGTTGGGATCAGGAGAAACCGCAGACAATTGCTGACATCATTACTGCGCTCGGATAGGATGTGACATCATTAATACCCTCTCATGGGATTCCTGACATTATTATTAGCCTTTAATTACAATTTAAGGGGACTATTTACTAAAGGTTTTTTCCCAATCTGTATTCTTGGGAAAATGCATATTTATTAGAACATAGAAATGAAACATAGAAACATAGAAATGACGGCAGAAGAAGACCAAATGGCCCATCCAGTCTGCCCAGCAAGCTTCCCTCATTTCTTCTCCCATACTTATCTGTTTCTCTTAGCTCTTGGTTCTAATTCCCTTCCACCCCCGCCATTAATGTAGAGAGCGGTGGAGGAGCTGCATCCAAGTGAAATATCTAGCTTGATTAGTTAGAGGTAGTAGGAGTAGTAACCGCCGCAATAAGCAAGCTACACCCATGCTTATTTGTTTTTACCCAGATTATGTTATACAGCCCTTATTGGTTGTTTATCTTCTCCCCTGCTGTTGAAGCAGAGAGCTATGCTGGATATGCATCGAAAGTGAAGTATCAGGCACATTTGGTTTGGGGTAGTAACCGCCGTGACAAGCCAGCTACTCCCCGCTTTGTGAGTGTGAATCCTTTTTTCTTCTCCCCTGCCGTTGAAGTTATGCTGGATATGCGTGAAGTATCAGTTTTTCTTTTCCCCTGCCGTTGAAGCAGAGAGCTATGCTGGAAATTCGTGATGTATCAGTCTTTCTCCGATGCCGTTGAAGTAGAGAGCCATGCTGGATATGCGTCGAGAGTGAAGTATCAGGTACATTTGGTTTGGGGTAGTAACCGCCGTAACAAGCCAGCTACTCCCCGCTTTGTGAGTGCGAACCCTTTTTTCTTCTCCCCTGCCGTTTAAGCAGAGAGCTCTGCTGGATGTGTGAAGTAACAGTTTTTCTTTTCCCCTACATTCCCTACATTCCCTACATTCCCTACATTCTTTTCCCCCACATTCCAGTATATCATGGCGGATTCCATAAGTAACATACACAAAAATCAAATGAAAACATCATTAATAAAATCATTAACATGCGGTAAAACAATAAAAAAAATACAATAAGACCAAAAATAAAATAAATAAGATTATACAAAATGATAACGCCCTAAAATACATAAAAATACATGATAAAAGTACCTTCTGCCAAATAAAAAGATAAAATTCAAAAAACTGCAATACATCCTGCAAAAAAAGTGTTAGCCTGTTTTATCTGGATTCTTGGTGGAAAGCAGCTCTAAAAAAAAAAGAAGGTCTTAAGAGCTTTTTGTTAAAAAGCTGCTTCACCTATTACAGGTACATTTCCAGGTAATGTGTCCTAGAATGTGTGGGGGTCCAGTGGAGTAAATGATCCCCATCCCCCGATCTTAAGCGTGAATTAGAGCAGTGTGCAGTGTGCACTGCAGCCTTCGGTGCTACCACTTTCTCACCAGGCAGTGCCGGCTTTCTTCCCCTGGAGCAGGGACCTTCCCTCTGATTCTCTGTCTGTCCAGCACTGCCTCCATCTTTATAGCGCTAGAGAAGTACTAGTACAGCGCACGGGCAGACATGGACCTGCAAAGTGCCCGTGCAATCGATCCGGTTAATGTAGACCGTGTGAAATGCGCCGATTCCGCTGCAGAGGAGCCTCGGGGAGCGGAAGCCTCTGCTACCTGCCCCCTCTCTATAAGAAATGCCTTCCCGCTGCCCCCCTGCAGAACGCGGGGAAAGCGCCCAGGAAGGACCTTCCCAGGGCCAAAAAAGAAAGCGGGCAAGGAATGGTTCTTACTCTTAGTTCCCCCCGCGTCGGATCCAGCCTTGGCTTGCTCTTCTTCTGCCCTCCTATCTGTTGCGTTCAGCTGGTGCTAGCGGCTCCCTCCTTCTCTCTTCTTTTTGGAACGGGACCTCGCCTTGGGGAATCGGTGGGGCCCGTGATTTGGGCTTCCCAGGTTGTACGTAAGGACCCCCATGGAAGAGCCTGAGACTATTTGCCCTTATCCTCCTCGTTCTGCCCCCTCCCACCCCCTCCTGCGGGCATGGATGCCCCCCCGGGTGTTCCGCAGCCGCTGCTGAACCCTTCCTTCCGGAGGGGTGCGGTCCCCATCTACCCCCAAGGGGGTAGATGGGGACCGCAGTCTGATAGGGGCAAACTTGACAAGCCAGCCTGACGATGTCAAACCTTGAAGGTCTCACCCGGGTCTTTGCTAGGGGCTGCTCCCGGCTGCAGCCCAGCTATTTTTAACCCTTGCTGACGCACTGCTTTGCAAAGGGCAATTCGTCAATAGGACGTAGGTGCAATAACTCTTTTTTTTTTTCCCCCCTGCGCCCCTCTGCCTCAACGCACATCTGGCCAGAACAGCGCCACAACTATGACAAAGTAATGCACGGGAAAGGCGTCCTCTGCCATTGCACACGGAAGAGGAATCCCGGCGGCCAGAAAGCTCGTACTCTACCTGAATGTGGTCATCGGAGGCAGCGGCCACGTTGCTGGTCAGCGCTGCCACCTGCACCGCCTGCTTCCGGGCGGCCAGTAGGATCCTGCAGTAGGTGAAGGAGATGGCCACCGAGGGCAGGAAGAAAGTCAGGCAGGAGGCCACCAGGGCGTAGGGCAGGCTGACCAGGAGCCGGCACTGGCCCTCTGCCGGGGGGGGCGAGGTGCTGTTCGCGGGCCGGACCTCGAAGTCCAGCTCGTGCCACTCCATCTCGATGGGCAGGAAGGAGGCCAGGGCGGCCAGGCTCCAGGTGGCCAGGATGAGCCCCAGCGCCCGGCAGGAGGTCACCCGCAGCTTGTACTTGAGCGGGGAGATGATGAGCAGGTAGCGGTCCAGGCTGATGAGGCACAGGTTGAGGATGGAGGCGCTGCAGCACATGACGTCGAAGGAGTACCAGAGGGAGCAGAACTGCGCGTCCAGCACCCAGCGGCCGTACAGCTCGTTCAGCATGGCCGGGGGCATCACCACCAGGCCCACCATGAGGTCGGACATGAAGAGGGACACCAGGAAGTAGTTGGAGGTGTTCCTCAGCGCCCGCTGGCTGACGATGAGCAGGATGAGCAGCGAGTTGCCCAGCGCGGTGAGGAGGATGACGAAGCAGAGGACGGCGGCCGTCCAGCGACTGCCCCCCAGCCCGCGGGGCTCTTCCATGGAGAGAGGGGAGAGCCCAGCCTTCTGCTCAGCTAAGTCAGCTCGCTCTCTCCCCCCCATCCATCTCTTCTCTCCTTCCTTCCTCTTTGGGCTGGGGTTTTTTTTTGCTTTTTTTCTTCTTTTTTTTTGCCTTTTGCCCTCTCCCCTGCCGCTGTCCTCTCGGTTTCATCCGTCTTGTGCCCCCCCTCATGCCGAGCAGGGCTGCGCTCTCCTGCGCGGCATGTCCAGGGCTGCGCCCACCTGCGACGGGCTGGGAAGCGAATGCCTGCGGCGTCTCCGGCTCTCTCGCCTGCTCCCCTTCTCCCTCATCTTCCCTCCCTCGCGCGCCTCTTCCTGCCTCCCCGCCTTCCTTTCTCTTCACCACTTCTCCCAAACTTCAGATCCGGGGGGGGGGGGGGGGGGGGCGATCTGGATCCAGCCCATCCTTGGATCCAGCGCTTCTGCATCGAAATCCAACCCAATACTAAAACAAACAAACAAACAAACAAAAAGGGTTTAAAATAGGAAAACAAGAGAAAAGAGGTGAGATTACTGGTTAGGGGCACAGTATGGAAAATGCAGCTTTGTTCACGGGCAGAAAGAAAGTTTCCACTACCTACACTCCCTCTTTCTCTCTGAAAGATGTCTTTTGTGTGAAAATGTGGGGTGAATATTTAAAGCTAATTATTATTATTATGGTAATTATGAACAATAATATGTAACCTGTTGGCTTCTATTAAAAAGTGCAGGGGAGGGGATGCATTAATTAATTCTCTTTGCATTGTTCTCCTGTTGATGAAGAAAAAGGATTTAACACAAAATGTGTTGCTTTATCTTTAATGCTAAAAAGGGGAGCCCATTGTCTTAGTCTGTGCTAATGAGAATGCGCTGCACTTTCCCCTGCCTTTCCTCGCCCCCGCTCCTCCTCCTCCTCCTTACTATGTGATTCCCCGTCCCCTGCCCCTGCTCTTGCCCCATGTCAAAAATAAGATGTGCCCCTCTGGTTCTTACCCCATTCCTTCGCCTTGCTGCCCCCTCCCCCTCTGGAAGGCGAGCCACCCCTTCTCTCCTTCTTACCCCCTCCTCCTTGTTACCCTCCCTGTCTCTGCCCTACTCCATTCCGGATCCAGATGCCCTCATTGCCACCCCATGCTCTGCCCCTGTCTTCCCCCAGTCCAGATCAAGAGGTACCTTTCCTCTTCTTGCCCCATTCCCAAGCCCTTCCTTCTTCCTGTCCTTCATTGCAAAATAAGATGCCCCCCCCCCCTTTAACTCCACCCCTCTCTCAGTCCAAAGAAAACCCTGCCCTCTCCTTCTTACCCCATTCCAAAGGGCCCTGTATCTCTTCCCCCCCCCCCCCTCCCATTTCATTCCTTTTCCATCGTCGTTTTAATAAATGCAAAAATATGCATCATGAGATTAATTTAATCTCAGAGGAGAAAGGATTTACAGAACATTGAGGTTTTTTATTTTTATATCATTTACAAAAAGGAAAATTACAAAAATGAGGTAAGTTATGTAATCACAGAGCAACAAGAGGAAAATCAAGAGGAAAATAAAACAGCATTGCACAACCTCAGTCCATATCTGGGGGAGCAATATTTATAACAATCCCATTAGAAATCACAAATCAGCAAGCACAGGAGGGAGTAAATATTTACACACCTACCTATACTCCACCACCGCCTAAATTAACTTATCCCGTCCTTCCTCCTTGTCCCTTAGAAAGTTTCCAAGTGTGAAGAGTCAGGGAATACAAATGCATTCCTTTGGAAACAAAATTAGGCATTTACAGGGACATTTAAGAAAGCGAGTCGCCCCTAGGGCCACCGCTCTCCGCCTCAACAAAAGGAATTGGTTTTTCCGACACTGAGTAATAGAGGAAACGTCTGGACAAAATTTTGTACCTTCTGACTACAAAATGAAATATCCTTATTAAGGAAATGCTTTCTAAATACCAAGTCTCTGTCAGATTCTAAACAGAAGGACACCAGGAGAGTGGCCCTACCGGAAACAATATCTAGAAACTCAAATAAATTAGAGGTATCAGGAGATATTTGATCCATAGCACCCTCTGCAATTCTTCTATTCTTAGGAATATAATATATCTTAGAGCACAGGTACCTTCTTTTCAGAAATACCAAGAATTTCACGTACATATTTCTTGAACATTTCATTAGGAAAAAGCAATCTTGTCAAAGGGGAGTTAATAAAACGAAGATTTTTCTTTCGTTGAGAATTTGCAGTATTGTCTAATTAGTTCTGAATAGACAAACTGCTTCAGTGGAGAAACTCTTACCCCTTGATCTACTGCTACCTGAGTTTTCTAAAGAAAGTTTACACCACTGAGTAGTGCATTGCGTTAGCGTCCTTTCCATTCTGGACACGATTCTCCTTACATCAGTTAATGATATATTCCTTGACTCCAAGCTGGCGTCAAATGGTGGCTGTACTGGAGATGGCGCAGCAACCACTTCTGAAGCTAAAATATTACCAGAATTAGCAACAGACTGTCCATCAGCAATGATATTACCCTTCACCCCCAAACTACTGGTGGAAAAACGTGCCAAATTTGTTCCATCCAATAAGTGCTCCACTGAGTTATTCACCATTGCAGAGCTCAAATTCTCCATGTTCTCAAATTGATTCAATGCAGAGTCTCCTCCCTGAAACCTGTCAAATTACCATGGACACCATTCCCACTATTGGAGGTCAGAAGCAATCTAACCGGTAACTGCACACAAGGTTGCAAAGGTGGTAGGCTTTGGCCTGGGTTAAGGGAGGCACCCAAACTCGATGGAGACCCCCCAAGGGCTTCACCATTAAGCTGCACAACGTGCGCATCCATGGGGCCATGAGAAGAGTAGAAGATGGAAACAAAGTCATAGCCTTCCTTTTTATTCCCAGAAAAAAGGGCCAGTGACAGACTTCCTTTTTGCTCTCAGAAGGTACCCCTGAACATGGCTTGAAATATTGTGATAAATAAAAAGGTGTTCATGATTTCATATTTTTGAGTGGTAGATAAGGTAAAAATGACTATAGAAAATCATTAAAAAGGCAAACAGATTTTGTTAAAATTGGTGAACTTTACAATGTGATCCTAAATTAAAACTATAGTTATTTTTGCAAAAATACAAAAGGTATCTGTCAATATACTGTGAGTAGCAGTTGAGTGTAGGTGAGTAGAGGATGGGTGTGAGTGAGTGGAAGTTGAGGATGCTGAGTAGCAGCTGTGAGTAGTGGTTGAGTGCAGGTTAGTAGAGGATGGGTGTGAGTAGAGGTTGAGTATGGGTGAGTAGCAACTGTGAGTAGAGGGTGAGTTTAGAGTAGAGAATGAGTGAGTGAGCAAAGGTTGGGAGTGGGTGAGTAGCAGCTATGAGTGAGTAGAGAGTGAGTGCAGATGAGTAGAGAATGGATGAGTGAGCAGAAGTTGGGAACAGGCGAGTAGTAGTTATGAGTAAATAGAGGTTGAATGTGGGTGAGTAGAGGATGAGTGTGAGTGAGTAGAGGTTGGGTGTGGGTGGGTAGAGGATGGGAATGGGTAAGCAGATGTTAATTGAACTGGTAACATTTTTCTTTCTTTAATACTATTTTAGAAAAAGATGCTTTGTGTATAACATTTGACTGTGGAGAGCTGTACACATCATATTTATTGCAATCCCAGAACACAATGTATATCTTTCCTAAGTCATAAAAGCCCATGCCATACTGTTTCCTCTGGCACTATGCAGGTCCCATGCTGTCATCAAGAGGAAAAGGCATGCTGTGGCTGCAGGCTGGAGCAGTTCCACTTTCCTTGCCGTTACCCACGGCTCTGCGTATCATATATTCTATCACACTCGGTTGGAAACGCTGTGGTTAAAAGAGAGAGGCAGGGCCCTGTTCTGCTTACAGTATTAGTGAGTTTCCCTCTAGCCATGCCCAGGGCAGAGCAGATCCACTGCAGTCTTACCAAACATCCTTACTGCATTAACCACTCTCCAGCACACTGAGACACACCAAAAACAAAAACAAAAAACAAAGACACACCATGCTAGTGCCTTCTACTCTGTCCACATACTATACTCACAACCATGCTTTTATTATCCATTAAGGTAAGAAGAAGCCCAAAATAATCATGGCTTTTTTCACAAAACTGAGCTGACGTGACCAGCTGATTCAATGAACCCCGGGATATTCTCCTGCAGTCCTGGGAGAAGGGGAGGGGACTCAGTAAATGCACATTTATCTCATACATAGAGCTAGCCTGAAATTCTGATTGACTGTGGGGTCAATAATCTAAAGCAGTGGTTAGAACTGGGGAATCTGGAGACCGGCTCCCACCTCAATCCTCAGGTTAAATTCACCGTCTACCACACTATGAATCCAGTATAATGAGGTGCACTCACCAGAGCGGACAATTTTACTCTTTTGGTACGCAAATCTTACTCCCGATGCAGCCAGGAGTTTTGCACATAAAAAATGTATGTGTGAGCCTATGCACATTGCTTTGCGCCCTGGCATGGAAATCCCATGCTAATGAAGACATTAGCCATTCCCCGCTCCCTCCCAGGACAGAGAGGGGCACTGGTTTAATGCAGGTTTACTTAGCACTGGAAATTTAACCCCTGATCAGACATGGAGTAAAGTTTATGGCTCTAGTGTCCATTTATGGACAGCAGCAGGGGTTCTGGTGCTGGGACCTGTAGTTAGGGTCTTATGTGCAGAAAACATGCTTTGCACACACGAAGCATGTTTTTTATGCATAAAATATGATTTAGGAATACAAAACATGTTTTCTGCGTCAAAAGCATTTTTGTGCACAGACTCTCCTATCCCCCAAGTTAAAATGTGTGATTATCCTGTACTGAGCGCCTATTTTAATTTGGGCTTGTGTCCATATTTTTGTGTTTGCACACTTTTTTATCTGCTGATGGGGAGTTAAATTGTTTTTTAGTGCATGCATTAAAAGTACTGTGCACTGAATCTCAGCTCGTAGCCTTAATGCATGGCTTAATACATAAGAACATAAGAACATAAGAAAATGCCATACTGGGTCAGACCAAGGGTCCATCAAGCCCAGCATCCTGTTTCCAACAGTAGCCAATCCAGTCCATAAGAACCTGGCAAGTGCCCAAAAACTAAGTCTATTCCATGTAACCGTTGCTAATGGCAGTGGCTATTCTCTAAGGGAACTTAATAGCAGGTAATGGACTTCTCCTCCAAGAACTTATCCAATCCTTTTTTAAACACAGCTATACTAACTGCACTAACCACATCCTCTGGCAATGATATCCAGAATTAATATGAAGGAGAGAAAAATGCATGTGTTGGAGACCCAGCGTATGCTAATTTCTCTCCTGCACTTTCATTGTGGCTTTCCTGAAAACCCAACAGCTTGTGGGGTTGGAAGCTCTGTTACAAATCATTTGTGCTCAGACTTTGTAATTACACGGAGGAGCCACAGAGCACAGTGTCCACAGAAACTGTAAGAATACTATTTCTGGGATAATAACACTTGCTGTTTGAGTGCAAAGAAGGCAGAATCCGGCAAGTTAATGTCACTTTACATATTTCTCTCTCCGTTTTCTCCAGAACTTTAACCTATCAGTTATTCAAAGTGACCAAAAATCGTAATTGCTCGTCCGCTCCCAGAAAGAAATGCTGGCAGTAGTCACACCTCTTGATCTGGAGCTGGGCGGCCCCTGCCACCCTGGGGTTTTCTCAGCTTGGGGGTGGGGAGGGCAGAGGTGGGACCACCAAACCCCGGCCTCCCCTGAGCGGTGAGTGACGGGGAGCCTTTCACAATTCATTTTCAAACTGTCATTCAGTGAAGTATTTGAAGGCAGACTGGATACCTCCATCCTTAGCCAGGCCCAGCTTTGAGATTTTGGCAGCCATAGGCACTACATTTAGAAGTTGCCCTCTCTGGGGAGGACTGGAGGGGGAAGAGAAGCAAAACTAAAACTAAGGGCAAAAAAAAAACAACTTTAGAATGTCAGGTCCTGCTTAAGCTCTCAGAAGAAAGCAACACGAATTCTGTGCCCCTAAAATCTTGTGAATCTACAAGGGGCTTCGCTCGCAAACCCTGCCAGTGGGCTCCATGTTTGTACCTGGGTGGACAACGAAAGAAATCGATTGGTGGAGCAAGTGACTTTAATGGAAAGAAGGGCGGGGAGAGAGCTATAAAAGAATCCATTTTTATGTAAATTATTCCATTTGGGGGGGAAATCCTTGTAGATTACTGTAATTATGCCTCCCCCGCCAGAGTGGTTCTGAATTGGTGATAGAAAACTGGAAGACAAATAGCAACATTTTGTCCTGCAGGCCTGAATGATGGACCTCTTCCTTCCACCCAGCCCATCTCCAGACGCTTGTTAAAGTGGAACCGGCCTCCATAGTTTTTGCGTTGCAAATGAGGTGGCTGAGGTCGTGAGCCTGGGCAGGCCTGCTGTGGACACGGCTGTGAGATGGATGTGACAGGACCAGGCGCTGTAGTGAGAGGGATCCATGCAGTAGTGAGGATGGAGGGGGTCCTGCTGACCCTGGACTGAGTGGGCCATCAACAGATCCCCTTGGTGATGGGTTTTGGGGGGTTTTTTTTAATGTGAATATCAACCAATTCTTGAACCGTAAGCTTCTCCTTGATGGATTAATGGATGTGCAGCCTACTTCATGGCATTGACATTCCTCCATCGGATGCACCTCTTGTTTTTTTTTTTTATAATTATTTATTTATAGACTTTTCTTGACATACAAGGTGTATCAGCGTGCAGCCATGAAGACTTATTGGCATTGTTTCTTTAACATGAAGATATCTGTGACACAGCTACAAAGTACAAAAGTGAGCCATGAAACAGAAAGACATCTCAGTAATAAAAATGAAACAAGCATCAATACAAACAACTGAGGAGATAAATAATAGGACAGGCATATACAATCAGCTGACAGCAGACCTACAGTGTTGATGATGAATCCCCCATATATTGCTAGATTTGATTTGTTCATTTTTAACCTGGGCTCGCCCCTATTCTAAGCAAGGCTTGCATTTCCAGAATGGGGTAATGGTCATACAGATTGCAAGCAGTAGCTGCCCAACCCAGTTCCTGTGCTTACGAAGGACCAGGGACCCATCCCATCTGCCCCAATAGTCCGGTGAGGGGCGCTGGGTAAATGGGTAGATCCAAGATTTCAGCAATTTCCTGGGAGACCCCCCCTGCCAAAAATACCTCACTCCTTGACAGTGCCACTGTCTCCAGCACATAGTGTGAAAGACTGGGAACACTTTAGAATAGAGCATTGGAGCACGATAGCTTCTGGGCTGCAGCTTGACCATTAACTCAATTCTCCACAAATACACAGAGAGCTACCTGGAGGCACAGACCAAATGTGCTTTCAGGTTTTAGTGTCCAAGTTGGTGCCCAGATCTGCATTCCTCTTGTCTATTAAGGACGATGAGGTCACGTACCCGAACCTGCCAATCAGAATACCCCACTATATGGCAATAATACCTTTGGCTGATGCCTCAGGGTCACCTAAAAAGCTTTCCATTTTATTTATTGGCCTCAGGTAAACGACGAGGTTGAGTATATCTGATACGCTTGCCGTAATTGTAAGCAGTTGGCGTGCATGTGTACAGGCAGTTGAAACTCCTGGCTAAGAGAAGTAAATGTCCTGAAAATCCCATCCTCCAACAACTGAGCCAAGCAAAATAGGCCATTTTCTCTCCACATCCGAAATGCCAGGGAGAATGTATGACCAGCAATAGTAAAGTTTCGATATATAGGGGCTAAGGACGACAAGACTCCCCACTCCAGTCCCAAGAACCCCTAAACCTGTTTCCAAACCCAAAGCGTATGGGCCAAAATAGGATTATCCGTAGTCACTCATCAACGGATTGGGGACATAGGGGAAATGAACAGTAACATAGACAGGTTGACAACTGCTGCTTGCAGTCATTCAAGTTGTAACCAAGAGGCATCCTGGTGTCCCAACCATGCTGCAAGGCAAGTTAAACGAGCCGCCCACTAATATAATTTATGATTGGGAAGTGCCATACCACGTTGCTTTTTAGGGATTCATAACTGACTGAGGCATATACATGCTGGCTTGTGCTGCCAAATAAACCTAGACATTGATCAGTGTTGCTCATTAAGCACTCGGATTGGAAGCATACATAGTGCATGTTGAAAGAGGTATAGCAATTTGGAGAGCACGCTCATCTTTAATAGATTTATCCTACCAGTCCTTAATATTGGTATGTCCATCCATGCCTGTAGATCCTGTTTGATCTTAGATAAAAGGCTGTTATAGTTTGTGGCAAAAAGATCTTTGAAATCCATAGCTATATAGACCCACAAGTATTTCAAACCATCACTGACAATCTTAAAGCCGGACATGCACGCCGGGATTATAGCTTTACGGATGAGATGCTCTTCTGATCAAACCGATGCGCACCCATGTGGCCAAGCATCTACTATGGTTGCTCAGTCCATAAGACATCAGGTCGTCTTTCTGCCTTTGAAATCATCCACTGTAAATCATTACCTATTTGCCAGGTGCCCAAGAAAAACTCTTTAGGACTAGGAGAGTTGTCCATACGCACAACATGGCCAGCTCAAGGAAGCTGAGCATTGCCTGTGGGATCACCAGGACCGGGCTGGGAAGCCCTTATCGGTCGTTGCATCTTTTACGCACTTGCCACAAAGCACTCCAGGAGTTCAAGACGGATTGATTTAGTCCTGTTTTTTTAACCCGTTTTAGCCGTGGCTCACTCAGGAAGTCATTGCTCTCTTTCTTGGGAGATTATTTAAGGGACATCCCAGCTAAAGTTGCCACCTTTCCTTTGTCTGCTCCTTGCATTCAATAGCAAGTTTTCGCCTTTATTAATGTCCCCCTCCCCCTCTTTATTTCTGCTAATGTACACTGTACATGAAGCGCGAAGACCCCCACAGAGCACAGGAAAAGGTAATCCAAACTCCAGGTATTCTTACATCCTGCATATTGCTTTGAATTCGAGGACGGATTCGTTTTGCTGCCTCCGCCAGGAACAAGGGCGCCACCTGGTGCTGAAAAGGAACCTCCCTGAGCCCCAGCTTGGAGCCCAACTGCTCATCCCAATCCGTGGCTGGAATTTTTTTTTTTCCCCCCTTTATTTGATGTTTGACAATCTCCTTAAAGAAGTGCAAAGTGGATTCTGTAAAAGTTTTAAAAAGAAAATACATGCATGAAATATTTAACAGAAGATTTATTTAAAAAAAAAAATCAATAACAGGAGAATACATCCGACAAAGTGGAACTCTGTCCTCGAAAGCTCGGGCCTCAATAAATTGGTTAGAGGTAGATTTTAAAAATGTTGCTCGTGCAAAAATGCCCACATAAGCACGAATATGGGCCGCCTGCAAGCAACATGAATTTTAAAAAGCCACAAAGTGTGCACATATATACCTCTGTGCACACCCAATATAAGAGGGAAGGGCATGGGCATTCCAGGGAGGGACCAACACATAGCGCGTATTTTAAATCTGGAGACCGTGGCGTGCGTCGGCTTGTTATCCACGTACCTTTACTGCTGCCCCTGATGGGGAGCAAGTTTATAGATCTCAAGTCTTATAGGACAGGCTGAGGGGTCCGGGTCAACTGGGGGTGTGCAGGATGAAGAACCAGAGGGGTCTGGAAGAGCAAGATAGTAGCTGGGCAAACTGGTGGGCTAATTGGGAAAAGTGGGATGACCCTCGCGTGAGCATGTTTTAAAATCCACCTACATACATGCATAAAAGCCGGCAAAGTCCTATGGAAGATACATGAAGTAGGTTTGCTCGTGTAACCTCTTAAAACTGGATGCATTAAAGCATACACACGCAAGTGCTTGTGTGATTTAAAATTCTAGCGTACCTCCGCTCGCGCCCCGAGATGTGCGTGTATGGGTGCATGTGCTCTCGTTTTAAAATTAGCCTGTAAGGTGCCACCCGCTTCTCGTCATTTTTCAGAAAAATGTCTAACTTTATATGATTACACATTATGGAGCAGAACTGGATGAGGTGCAAGATGCAGGCTGTTAGCTCACATTAGGAAATAGTAAGCAAAGCATAACAAAGGAGCAGACGATCCCATCCTAGAACTCATAACATCCGGTGTCTACAGCCTGAACAAAAGCTTAGCTGAACAACCCTGGGTGTATAGTGCCAGATGGAAGGAACTTTTCTTAAGAATTATTACTTTTTGCCATAAATTTGGGAGGGCTTCTTGGAAGTGTTTCCCTATCTATTGGGGGTGCCAACCCGAACGCCACCTGCTAGTCACAAAAGGACCTAGTGGAAACCCGTCTAAAGGTTCAAACTCCAGCTAGACGTAAGTATTAAATGTCCATCTCCGAGAGGGATCACCAGAAATCACACTCATCCCCAGCCACCTCAGAAACAATGTATTCATGTTGGAAAATGAAAGCATCAACGTTTTGCCTCTTTTTTTCCCCCAATGCCATTTTCTGCACGGACAGGACGAGACTCTGGCTGAAGTTGGTAGGGTCTGAGATTTGCAGATTTTCCCTGGCACCAGGGGTGGAACCTGGAGATTGCTTAAGGCTGCCAACAAGCTCCGCTCCTCAGGACAGGCCTAGTTTTTCCCCTGTTTGCAGCTCTTGGACTTGTTCTAGTTTCTTCAGACCCACAGGATCTACCATGCAGGTAAAGTGAAGCCTGGCTCAGATCACTCTTTATGAAGGACGCTGAGGAGCTGCTGAAGCTGGGCTGCACTGCTTCTTCCCACCTTACTCTTGATATAGGATTCCTTACCAAAACAAATGAGCCTAAAACAGCCGTAACTGACAGGGCTTGTTCTCATCACTGCAGGGCCTAACGACCCTGAAAAGAGAGATCTTAATATGCCAGGCCCTGAAATTACAGAAAAATGTGTGGAGTCGCACCTTATCTTTTTTGCTATGAAAGGGCTATCACACTACAAAAAGTGGCCACACGTTTCAAATATTCAAGCGGAAGGGGCTTCTTTATTAAAAGGAAGTTTCCCATAAGCACCGAAAGGCAGAAACACATTTACCTATCAGGCCCTCAAGGCACAGCCTGCTGAAATTCTGAGCTTCAGAGCTCAAAATCCCCAGGTTCATTACACAGCAAGCACCCGATCCCTTTACCAACTGCACAGCAGAAGCTCCTGCGAGCTACGGCCCGGGTAGAGGAAGCATTTTTCCCATAGATCCCAAAACGGGAAAAAAAAACAAAAACTTGACAGTACAGAGCAGATGGGCGGCAGGTAAGGACCCACTGCCCCCATCCAGGCTGCACAGTTGTTTTTCTAAGACCATGGGTAAACGAGCAGATAAGATGTCCATCCACCACCACCACCACCACCACTACTACACCTTCCCCAATCTGTCAACCTTATTGCCACCACCGCCCTTCTAAGGATGTCCCAGCGCGCCGCCCTGCACCACCTGTGCTGCCAGCCTATTCCAGGTCGTCTCGCCTCCCTCTTTGCTTCTTACAAGTCTCACAATCAGACCCGCGGGCCCCCTTCCTCATCTTGCTACCGCGCAGAGTCCTGTGGCAGGGAAACAGCTTTACCTGAACTGGAACCAGCTCGAGATCAAAAAGATGAGTAATGTAGGTCCAAGACCACAAAACCCAAACTCGGCCACCAAAAATTAATGAGGCCGTTGCCCGAAACATCCAGTCCTCGCTGATGTTAGGAATGTAACCCCAGCCTCCTAGGAAACCTGAAGCAGCCGCGCTGCCTCTCTCTGCCTCTGGGTCCTTGGCTTCTCCTCTCCTTGGCCCTCTGAAGTCTAACGTTCCCTGTGACTGAGCAAACCCTCGTGCCCCCTCTCTCATTTCCTCTACCTGCCACCCCCCCCCCACTCGCTCTTATTACTGCGCCCTGTGTCTGTCCCAAGCAGGTTTGGTTGGCCCTCCCTTCCTTAGGGCAATAGTAGACTCGCTTAAAATCGCATCAGTTTCTTGCAACGCACTGTTCAAAATCTTGGGCAGCCAAGATTACCACTAGTGCTCTCATATCTTAGCTACCTGGCTGCCCCTTTGATGCCGCTATTGCATATTTAAGGTTTTGAGCAAGGTGTTGGCAGAAACAGATACCATTTTCGTGATATGGTTTGCACGTTTGGCGTAGATTCTCATCCTCTCTCGATTTTCATTGCTGTGTCACCCTATCTCCAAATTTTCTGTGGCAGCTCAAGAGCAGATAACTCTGGCAAGAGTTAGAAAAATCTGCAGCAATTATTATGCGGCCCATTTGCATCCGTTTTCTGGTTAAATGACGCGTATTTTCCTTTGCAGAAGTAAAGTCATTTTCTGACATTTCATGTATGTCCAGTTCATTTATTAGGTTTGATTTCTGGGGGAAAGCAGGAGGAAGGAGGATTAGGGGGAGGGGAGGGGATCTGCAGATAGAGAGGGAGAGAGCATCTTGGAGGAAGAAGATGGAGAAGGGATCTCAGGGAAGAGGAGCAGAGGATTAGTGGATGGAGGAAAATTGAGGATGGAGGAGGAAAAAAAAGAGTTTATGGGGGGAGGGGCAGGGAATCAAGGCACTGAGGGAGGGGAGAAGGGAAAAAGAGGATCCTCGTCACCAATTCACTTTCCCCGTTGGGTTTTCAGCTGTCCCTTGTAGATCTAAAGATCTCAGGTGGACAATGTCTCTCCTCCATGTGGGTCTTTCCCTGCCAGTCTTTGTGTATCCTGAGGTTTCCGCCTCCGCTGGCCTTTCCCATTTCTGCCACTTCCTTACAGAGTCACTTTGGCCCGTTTCTCACTAATTGCACCGCGCGGGGCGCCTGGCACCTCTGGCACAGCAGGAGCAGAGGCCTTGCACTTTCTAGACAGCCGGAGGCTCCAGAAGCTCAGTCCCCTGCACTTGGTGCACAGAAGCAGCTGCTGAGATCCCAGCAGTGAGGGTTGGGTAGAACTGGGGGCTGAGAAGCAGGGAAGCCAGGGTCCAAGACCTGCTGATGCTCCTCAGGACTTTGGGCAAGTCACTTCGAGACAGAAACTTGGGGTCTGATTTACAAAGCATCCCCCCCCCCCCAATGCTGTATCCTGAGATTGCGAGCTCTTTGAGGACAGGGAAGCAGCTTCTGTACCTGAATGTAACTTGCCTTGAGCCCAGGAAAGGTAATTCACATCCAGCGAGTGAGAAGGAGCTGAGTCCCTGGCTTTATTACTCAGCACGAGCTCCCAGGAAACCCAACTTCCTGGTCTTCTTGAGAGGGAGCTGAGGCGCTGGCCCTGTTTGTACAGCAGGAGCTCTGGGCGCCCTGCCTACCAGGGAAGAGAGCTTCGGGGAAGAGCAGGAAAATGACGCGCAACCCTCTAGAAACCAAACGAGAGACTGCGAGCCAGGGTTCAAAGGTCGTTTACTCAGTCCTTTTAAAAATGCTATGTACATATCTATAGAGACACGGTAAAATTGTTTGCTACACCAGGAAGAAAAAAAAAAAGTGCTTGGCCAAAGCTGAGGGCAGCCACTGGGTTTCCAGCAAGAGGCGTCCTGTGTGCCCCTCACCCTGCCCCCAAAATCAGGGCAGCGTGAAAAACTGCAAAGCGTTTCTCTGCCTTGCCAACCCCTCGCCAGTGTTCGGCCTCTCACGGACCTTCTCTGGGGGAGTCAGGTCACAAACACCAAGGAGCCGGTTGTTTGGGGGTCTTTTAAAATTCTGGATATCAAGAGGAGAGCTGGGTTGTCCCCCGGAAAGCGCAGGCATTTGTAAGGCGCTGTTTCCCTCCTTGACAGCCACCCCTTGCACCTTGATTGACCGGGGGGTGCCGGAGCCCTCTTCCCTCATGACGCTCTCCGGTCTGCGGGACCGTGCACAGGTGGGGGATGGTGTCCCCTGTTTCTAGGGGGTTGACATATCCACTGATGGCTCGCACGGGGAGTGGGGGGAGGGACCTTTAATCCTGCAAAGGAGCCACCCTCTTGAGTTATCTACAGTGCCCAGGAAATGGGGGAGCTGAGAGAGGAGCCCTGGCAGAAGCCTCTGGAACCGAAGCTTAGGAACTCTCCAGGTTTGGTTTTTAATGGATGATGTAGTGAATTCAAAGTTTAAGAAATGCTAGCTCGGAGTGACGGTGCCTTTCTCCTCCAGCACAATGCTGGCGCCAGCGAGGCTGACTTACTTCCACGGCGACTGCCCACGTGCCCCCGCCTTGCTCTGGGGCTGATGATCACCCCCAGGAAGCAAGAACGCTTTTCAGCCTCTCTCTGTCCACTTAACCTTGGCTCGCTCTACTGAGATAGACTTTTTGGGCTAATTGCGGTAGTGGGGGTTTAAGTGGCCCACTAGCAGGGACGTGCAGATCCCCTCTCTTGGCATTACAATTGTTATAGAATATTTCCTTTTAATAAAAAAAAAAAAAAAAGAGAAATCTGATGAATAGTGAGAGAGGTTACTGGGTCCTCGATAGAGGCTCCCCTTCTATATATAAAACCCCAGTAAAAAGCCTTGTGCGGGGACCCCGTACCTTGATCCCATGTTAGCAACACTCTCCGGCCAAATACAGCCTGCCCCCCCCCCGGCCAGCTCCCGATACTGGCCCTGCCTGAGGCTGACAGGGCCTCAGAATATATTACTATATATTTGCAAGTCGTCTTTTCAATGTCTCTACACTTTTTGGTTCATCTCCAGTTCTCTTGTGCTTCTCATGGCTTCTTCCACCCGGCGGTGTCACAGTTAAGTGCATCAAGGTTGATTGTCGTGCCAAAAGGGGGAAAAACATTTTGGAAAGGAGTATGTCCCCATCCCCCACCCCCACCCCCTGGGGTGCAATCTGAGCATGGTATCAGGCTGGGGGCGGGGCGACAGGGATGGGGTCAGTCGTCCCTTTCTTCCTCGTGATGAGCGGGCATGGGCACCTCCTCCTCCTGCTGCTGCTGCTGCTGGAAGTAGTGATGGGCATTGATGCCCTCGCCGGGTGCCAGGGCCTCGTCGGTGTTCAGGTAGACATTGAAGAGGGCGCCGTCGTGGCCGGGCTCCTTCCCGCACGCCTGGCAGCTGCAACGCACGATCTTCTCCACCAGCTTCTCCACCCGGGGCACCTCCTCGTTGCCCGGGCACTCGAGGGTCACCTGAAAAGAGAAGAGGGACGCGTGAGAGACCCTTTAAAGGGCCGCGGCATTCCTGGAATTGCGATACCTTTCTCGGGTTAACAAAACCAATGCAGAAAGAGGCAGGTGGCCATGAAATTTGGAGACTACGTGCAAACAGAGGAAGGGCTTGGGTGGTCTCAAAAGCTAATAGGCAACCGCACTGTTGGATAATTCTCACACTGATCCCAAAAAAAGGGATGGCAGGCTGCAGAGAATCGCCCTCGCCATCATGGGCGGAGCTGCAATTACAATAACCACGTCCTGCTCAGAGGGAATTCTGCTCTCCCTGTAACAAGAACCTGGCAGGTCTGAGAATGTGCTGTTAGGCTCTGATGGGTCCCCACCCATTCCTCATCATATTGGATTTGGGATCCAAACCCCTTTTCTGAGCCTCCACCCGTGCCCATTCTAGTGAGCTACTGAACGTGCGGGGAAGCTCATGCGACAGCGCAGGCCGCACAGAGCTGGTCCTTCCATTCAGGCCCAGATTTAGGTATGGACAACACAGGCATTTGCCTAGGCCCTAGGGCCACTAAATTTCAAATCCAGGACAAAGAGAGATCCTCCTTCTCCTTGCTTTAGAGCCGTGAGCTGGAACAGCTTCAAAGGAGAGCAACCGTGGCACTCTGCCTAGGGGGGGTGCCAAAATCTTAAATCCGGGCCTTTTCCCATTCAGAGCAGCACATATTTGGGTGGAGCCATCGGCCCTGCCGCACCATAACCCCAGCCAGCTACCTCGCTTCTCTGGGGGGCGGTGCTTTCTTTCAGGATTACAGGGACAGCTCCTGGGTCCTGGCCCCTGCATCATTACGGTGGCGCAAGGACACAAGTACAAAAGCTTCCGTGCAGGAGACAGCGGGCCAGATGGTAAGTGAACCAAATTAAAAAAAAAAAAAGATGCTTCGGTCACAGGAGAGAGAGAGGGAAATCGGTACTTACAATGTCCCACATGGACTGAACGGGCATGCAGGAATCGCAGTGCACCAGCGACTCCGTGGACTGCGGGAAAGTATTAGGAACGCTGTAGCTGAAACACTGCCCCAAGCAGGCCCTGTCAGAGAGAGCAGAGACACAGAGGAGTGTCCTCAATAGACAGCACCACAGGGCAGGCCAATGAGAACCCAGCAGTACAGGAAGAAAAAACGTGAAGCTGGTTAGGGAGACGGGCTGCTTAGAATAATGGGCTGGGAGCCAAGAGGCTTGGGTTCCAATCCTGCTTCACCCCTGACCCCGGGCACGTGGTCTCCTATTGTCTCAGATGTTCACGTTGGCTGTAAGCTCTTTGGGGCAGGGACTTGCTGTGCCTGTATGTAGTTTGTGGTGAAGGGCTATATAAATTTGGAAATAAAGTGAACCCTGGTGCTACGCAAAGAGGGTGGGGGCTGCATCCCCTGCTGGTAAAATGCACAACGTGCGGGAGGCGATAAGGAAGAACAGCAGGTGGGACAATGCTTGTGACATTGATGGAAAAAACAAACTATTCCTGCCTGCAGCCTCTGGGGGAAACCAGGACTCCAACCAGCATTATATTCACCGCAGGACTACGGCACATGGGTATCATAAGATCGGGAAGAGAGGAGACGCAGCGGTGGATATTCATCCGGTCCTCGGGAAGCACCCAGCCAGTCTGCTTCTCAGGGTATCCACAGTGAATATGCACAGGGCCGGTGCTAGCTTTGCTGCTGCCCTGTGCCGCCCCTCCCCCACCTCGATTCATTCAGCCTCTACCCCCCTCCTCTCCACTCCTCCCTAGGGAAACCTTACAGCCTTGCACCCACTCCCACACCCTCTGCAGACACACAAAATGTAATTATGCACGTGTAACGGATTTTACATGAAACAGAACACAAGTGCAGTCTTCTGAGGCAAAATATCACTTACAACATATATATTATATTTACATGCACTGCCGTGGTGCCAAGCAGAAACCTGCAAAAGAGATACGTGGAACGCCTATGGAATTTATAACGGCACCTCAGAAAGCCATGAATAAATATAATTTCCATTAGAATATAGTAAACCTCCCATACAAAACCTCCCTCACAACCTTATCTGTGAAAAGGCAACACTGCACGTATTAACCAATACAGCTCCATTTGGGAAAACGGACCAAGCCAGGCTGCTATAAGAGCCCTACACAGAAACTACACGCCAGCAAAATAGCTCACCTCGGTCACATGTGCAGAACATAGAGAGACCCTGACCAAATACAGAATAAAGCATCCAGAAAGTATAAATAGAAACGTGCTGAGAACTGATGGGGTTTTATATATAGAAGGGATGAGCTCCACCATTGCCCCGCAGGCTCCTCTTCTCATCAGCCCCACCACAACCCGCTGGCCCTCCTGCTCTTGGGAGGGGTTGGCGCCGACGCAGGAAAAGTTGCGCACGGGCGCGCACGTGGCATGTTTCAGGGAACACCGTGGCAGCGGTTGAATTTTGCCGGTGGCCGGCAGCCTCTCTTCCTTTTCAGCTGCTAGCGAGTTTGGCTCCGCTGACGGCCCTACGCTCTCTCCTATTGCCTCCGCCCACCCCCACCCCCGGATGTGCCGCCCTGTGCAAATGCACAGTATGCACACCTGGTCACACCGGTCCTGAATATGCATGAGATATATGTGTGTATACAGTGCATATACTGTATCTCCATACATATTCATGCCTTCAATCGTTATGCTCCAAAAATCTGGAACGAAGTACCACTACCCCTATGCTTCGAGCCTTGCTACCTCACTTTCAGGAGAAAAGCTAAGGCATGGCTTATTGGCCATACTTCCGTTAGAGTCCCCTCGGCAGAGACAAGCAAGGACCATACGTCATACATCCTGGGTCCCTCAACAGATTGGATTCCGCTGTGACTGTAAATGTACTGTGCCTGTTGGCTGAAACTTGTTTTGTAATCCACCTTGTGTGGAAGATCAAATGAAAACCAGACTGGCCGGGTAGTCCCAGAGAATCAGGGTGAGAAACGCTGTAAAAGATAACCCCTGGCCCCTCCCCCCTCAGGAACCTGCTGTGTGTGTGTGTGTGTGTGTGTGAATGAGAGAGTGTGAGTGTGAGTGTATGTGAGGTTCTTCGCTATCTTGGTGCTCAGCTGAATACCACTATCTGTTGCAGGCTCTCAAGAGGATAGGTAACCCTGGTGCAGCTCTCCCCGCCTCTTCCACCCCTCCACCTCTCAGTTCTGGATAGTCTCCACCAGCCTGCTACAGCTCTGAGGCCCAGAATGCCATCTCCTGCAGTGAAGACCCGCTGGATCGGAACCCAGCTGATCTGTGTGGTCGCTGCTACACATCTGACCAATATATTACATAGCCCCTGTCCTTCAAGCAAATTCTCTGAGGACACCTCCAGAGTTCCTTTTATTCTTTTACAAATGCTGAAACATTTGTAATGCATTTCAATCTTGTTCTTTTGGCTGGCATGGGTGAGTGTTTATATGTTCTTACAATGACTAATTTTCCTTCAAAATGTCAATTTTACTGCATAAAAGAATGGAAAAAAATGCTCATGGAAACATACAGCCCTAATTATCTCCCATGAGAGATTTCTCTTACGCTTAAATTTGGCTCTTTTTACCACTATCCCACAGACTAATCAGCCTCTGTGAAAAACAGAGTTTCCGTACAGCCTGCCTTGTCCACTCTCTTTCCTCCTCGAGTGCTTTAATCCTTCAGCACATGGCCCCCCTCCACGGACCACATGGACTAGTGGATCCACTCTGTCAGTTCCCTGTTGCCACCTTACCCACCCCTCAGTCTCTTCAGCCTTCAGAGAAATCTCTCTTCTTTCATTTATTTAACTTCCATTTTAAACCATTCTTCTGTTATTTTTTTTATTAATTCCACCATCTAACCATATCACTGGCTTGCGCCACACGGATTCATTACATTTGTGCTTGATCAGAGGACGCTTGGTACCTGTTCTGGATGGACTTGGACTCGCAGCCGCTGTGCCCCACGATCTGGGTGATGTTCTTAGCCTCGCACCAGGCGCTCTTGTCCGGGAACAGGGCCAGCTTGTTGATGGGAGGCGGTGCCGCCAGGGCCAACGCGGGAATGAGGAGCCAGATCATCGCGGACAGCGCTAGCAAAGTCCTAGAGCTGGGCCAGAACCAGAACAAAAAAAAAAAAAGAATGACTGTTGGCATTTATCACTGGCTGTGCGCTAGAGCAGAGGCGGGAGCAGATACACGCAGCAGGTGAGACACAGGCGGTTCCTACCCCTAAGGGCTGACTCCCCGGGTGAAGGTCCATAGCTGCCACGAAATACAATGGAAGGGCCTACGAAGTGGGGTGCACACTCAGCCCTGAAAAAGGCAACTGCTGGAGAGGGGAGGGGGTAATAACAGGGAGGCAATCTTCTGTTGATATCCATTCTGGGAGTCTCATTCACCTCTGAACACAATGATTTAAAAAGAGAAAAAAGAAACAGGAATTTGTGCCAAATCTTTATTGTGAAGATTTCCTTCTGTGCTGCGGAACCACCTGTGTGAGGGGGATACATGTGTCGTAGCCTCTCTTGTAAAGTATCATTCCACTCTCTCTCTCCTCTCACAGTAATGCCATTTAACATCTGGTGGGGAAAGCTGCAGCCTTCTCCGGCCATTGCACTGCTTGTCTCGTGTCCCCACCCCCCCCTTGACAAGATACAGCCGACTCTGAAAGCCAAGACTCAACGGAGCAGGGTAGATACGTTCCAAGAGTTCCTCGTCTTCTGCCTGCAAAAGGCAGAGACAGCAGATAAAAAGCAGGAGCTCTTCAGCTAGGAGGGCAGAGGTTCACAAAATCAGGAGTAGTAGTAGTAGAACAGGTAAATAGTTCTAGGACTAGGGGGACACTCCTGGAAAACTAGCAGGTGGCAGATTTAAAACAAATCCTTCACCTGATGCACAATCAAGCTGTGAGATTTGGTTGCCAGAGAACGTGGTCCAGGCAACTAGCATTGCTGCGTTTAAAAAGGGTTCGGACAAGATCCTGGAGAAAAAGGTCTATAAACAGTTATTAACCAGGTGACTCCAGGAAAGACCTGCTGGGGGCGGGCAACAAGAAACCGTATCTCCTTTCTGGGACTGGCCACTGTTGGAGACCAGTTGCTGGGCTCAATGGACCTTTGGTCTGACCCAGCATGGCAAAAACTTGTGTTCTTGTGTGCATAAGACATAGGCATTCCCTGGGGGGGAATGTTTAGGTCGGGGGAGAAAACTATGTATGTATAGTGGATTTTTTCCCCCATTTCAGTCCAACCACAGATAGAGCTGGAACTTTGTGTCCATGTAACTCTACATGGATTTGCAAAGAGACCCCCTACTTGAGTAAGCAAAGCAGCTTACTTAAAAAACTGTCCCCCTAACCCTCCCCCCTCCCTCGCTCCATATGTACTACAGCAGGACCTCCAAACCTGTTCTGGAGACACACACCCCCCTCCCCTCCCAAAGCCAGTCCAGATTTCTGCAGTGAATTTCAAGATTTCAGCAGTGAATGTGCAGAAGATTAATTTGCGTGCACTGGAGACCCAGAATACGTTAATTTACCTCCTGCACATTCATTGTGGATATCAGGAAAACTCGGTGGGCTGTTGAATCACCAGGACAGGTCTGAGAAGCCCTCCAATAACGGAGTTTCCGTAGGGCAAAAATTCCTGGTCCACCTGACCACAAATCTATCAGCTACTGATGAGTCTTCCTCACTGTGGAAATGGATGAAAGGCAGAATCAGTAACACACACCATGGTCTGCTTAGGAAAAGGTCACTATTACAGGGCACTTCTTTTAGAAGTGAGGGGTATTCTACAGGCGACACTTATCCAGTACGTTTCCTTTTCTACTGATCTCAGATAGTGAAAAGGGAAGAGCATTACATCGTGCACGGGGAACAGGGACGAAAGTCTTCATTTCAGGACCCAGCACAAAATACAATGGGGCCAATATTGAAATGCTACTAAGCCAGATAAGTAGGACTTATCCGGATAAGTGGCAGCCGCTGAACATCCAGCTATGATTAGCGGATGCCATTTAGCTGGATAAGTAGATAAACAGGTATCTTGGGGTGGATCGAGGCAGGGCAACTTATGCAGTTATCTTAACCGGATAAGTGCCTATATTTATCCTTATCTGGTTAAGTTAACCGAATAAGTTAGATCTGCTGAATAGCAGGTCTAACGTTATCCGGATATTACCTATCCAATTAACTAGCACTTATCCGGTTATATTCAGCAGCGTAGCCAGGTTGATGAATATCCATTCTAAGCGGATAAGTTATATCTGCATAATCATATATCATATAATAATATATCAACAATCTGTTTATGTCTCGCTACTCTATTGTTTTTCGTTGACTAATTTATCACTCTCCAGTTGTAATCGTTTAAAATCTTTCCTGTCTTCCATCTCCCATGTTTTTGCTCCCTGTTTAATGTAACTTTACCTTCTATATAGTTGTTAATTGGTTTCCCCCAGTTCCATTGTAAACCGGTACGATATGACCTGGTCTTGAGTATCGGTATAGTAAAAGAATTTAAATAAAATAAATATCTGGATAACTTAGAGAACTGGATATCTTTGAATACTGGGTCCAATTATTTCAAAAAGGAGTTTGCCTGTGGCATTCTTCAAACATTAAATGGGATGCTGCATGGGGTGCTCTATCTCCCATCTTCCCAGACCCACCAGGACCCAGTTTAGAGGCAGCTGGATTGTGCCTAAAATCAAAGTCCTATGCATTTTCTGTTCTGACCACCAGATGGCGATGTTTACCTTCTTTCTATTCTCCCAAAGCGTTTGCTGCACACTTTACAGCCAGACTTCCTCAAAAGACACATGTGCCCTTAGAAACAAAATCTCACAAACTATTTCTTTTATATAGTAACCAATACAGCCACAAATCTTTCGCTGCTAACTAAATATATGTGCTTTGGACAACCACAATGCTGTGTTATGTCTACTAATGCTTCACAAATGATACGTTTTAATGGTAGTAATAGTAGTAAAATAACACATATCTAATTAGAGTCTGAGAAAGAAAGAGACAGACAAAGCTGCTCCTGCAAGCACCAACTGTCCATCACAACATGGACACATGTGACTGTGGTCATACCAGCTCATTTTCTGAATTTCCATTACAAGGTGAACATGTGCGACTGTGATCACATCAACTCAGGCTGGGAGTGTTCCCCACAACATGCACACACGTGGCTGCAGTCATACCAACTCAGGCTCCGAGTGTCCCTCGCAACATGTACAGGTTCGGTTGCAGTCATACCAACGCAGGCTCTGAGTGTCCCTCACAACGTGAATTTGCATGGCTGTGGTCATACCAATGCAGGCTCTAAAATCTCAGAAGTAAAACAGGGATGGGACTGCACAGCATTTGGGTTGGAGACCCTCGAGGACCCAGGGTCTGCAGCAAGACTTGTTAGAGGCCTTCTAGGGGACCCTTTTCTCTCTGAGGTAGTGCTGAGTGTAATTACACTACTGAGAGGCAATCCTTTCAGATGAGATATCAAAACCAAGAGCCTCTATCTACTTTTGTTCCCTTGCTAATTTTCAAACTCCAGTTGAACAATCCAGCACCTACCAAAATGTATCTTATAGTAAAAAACCCAACTAGACCCAGAAAAAATCCCCTTATAACCTTCTACCTTGCCCTAATCAATGCAAACTGTATAGCAGGTTAAACCCAAGACCTTTATGCATTCATAATGGTAACGCCCCACATCCCAGACAATGTAGGTGCTGTCCTTCACAGTACGAATATACTAAATAAATCAGTTCTGTATTTATAGATCACCTTCCCAATTTTCCTTCCAAGTGATTTATAATATTTTGCCAGATAATAAATGTAAGAATCTAACTGGATGCCCCCGGCAGCAAGAGATAAAGTAACGCGGCTTCCCTGGTTCACAGCCCCATTGCTCTAACCATTGAGACCGTTCCAATGTCCCGAGCCTGCAGCAGGGGTCTGAGTGGCCAACGCGCTGCTGGGGGGGTCACTGGGGACTGTGGCCCAGTGAGAGAAGGTCACAAGGAGGCAGAGCTGTCTGGTTTTTTTTTATTTGGAAGAGGGGGGTCGGGGGGGGGGGGAGTTTTTACTTTTCCCCCCACCCTTTTGTAGTTAATGATTCTGTTAGGCAATGAATAGTAAGTGAAGGAGAGACTAAAAGTAACTTTTAAAGGAAACAGGACGGCAGCACGAAGAATGGGTGGCTTTCTCCATTCAGACCCAGCAGATCCCAAAAGGTCTGTTCTTCATCCATAGAGAATGTGCTCTTCTGCTCTTCTTATTTTAACTTTCATTCATTAAAAAAATGTTGTGACTTTTAATGTTCATGAAAGCAAGATAAAAGCAATGAGGAGAGGCAGATATATCACAGGCAAAAACAGCTCAAGCTTCCCTTGCTTATGCACCTCAGTGACCTAACCTGAAGTACCCTTTGCTGTTCCAGTACGAAGCCCTGCATACACCTCAGTCCTGATCTGTGACCCCCTCCCCCTATTATTCCAGAACGGAGCCCTGTACACACCTCAGTCCTGATCTGTGACCCCCCCCCCCTATTATTCCAGTAGGAAGCCCTGCACACACCTCAGTCCTGATCTGTGACCCCCCCCCCCCTATTATTCCAGAACGGAGCCCTGCACACACCTCAGTCCTGATCTGTGACCCCCCCCCCCCCTATTATTCCAGTAGGAAGCCCTGCACACACCTCAGTCCTGATCTGTAGAACTCCCACCTTCTTCCAACAAACAATATTATGCTTTTCCTTTTGTGCAGGGAGCGATATGTGCATTATTTGTTGATCTTTATCTTGAGTACATTTTTTTTAAAGTCATATGTGGAAAGATGAAACCGAGCTAATATGTCAGCACTAGGTATCCTGTTGTATAGCAAAGGTAAAGTATTTGGTCACTGCAGGATATGTACAGTGAGGGAAGGGATCAGAAAAGAAGGGAGTGTCTCATAATCAAGGGAGATATGGCATCCAGCTGCTGCGTTTGTTAGGTACAGGTACCAGGCCTGGTGCATGGCTATATCGGAAGGAAGAGCTGAATGAGGACCAGGTTCTGAGTCTACTAGTGGTTTGTGCTGGGACCGAGCTTCAGGACTAGTTTGTGGCTGCATTTGGTAAAAGCTTTCAGTTTGATTTATTAATTGTGGTTGGTACAGCCTCTGGGCCTAGTGGATATTTCTATTGAGACTCTGGGTCTGATTGTTGGATGGGTTTGGTACAGGCTGTGGTTGTTGGTGCCAGTGGTGTTTTATTCCAGGTCTAATCGTTGGTCGTATTTGGTATAGACTTTGGGTCTAGTTATTGGCTGTGTTTGGAACATTTTGACAGAATACTTGGGGGCAGACAAGGGATAAGGTAATGGAGAGCCCATCAAAGAGGAAAATATAAGAGGAAGTGATGTCACTATAGCCAAAAGGCTGTTGGATGATGTAGTTCTAAAGGGACAAGAACCTTGGAGACAGATATGGCCAATTAGGGAATGGTTTGAGGCAGAAGAAAAAGCCTTGGAAAAGCTGGAAAAGGCAGCTGATGAATGGAGGATCAAGTTGCTGCCAGATGGAATCAACAAGGGTCAGGAGTTAGCCAGGGAGGCAGAACAGCCAGAGAAGCAAGGCCTGGTGAGAGGGTAGCTGTGGTAAGCTTGTAACAGTGATTTGCAGAACTCTGGTCATCTGAGAGGCCATTACAGGGAGTCCACGGGAGAGAAAGATTATGTGTGAGTTCCCAAACTTGCGGGAATGAGCCAGAGGGGCAAGAGACTGGCAGAAGCAGCTGCTTGCATGGGCTGGAATTTCAGTGATGAGATCAGCAGAGGCAGCTACCCAGGTGCTGGGAAGTCTGACCAGATGAGGGTCAGCCCAGAGGGGCTGGGGGAGAGAGAGAAAGAATTATGGGGAGGTGCTGGGGGTTGGAGGATAGAGAAATTGGTGGGGAGGGGCTGTAAGGGACAGAGAGAGTCTGGTGGGGATGGACTGGGCATCCCAAAAACTTTTGATAGTTGAAAAAAGGGGTGTGCAAACTCAAGAAGATTGGGGACCCCTGACCTAGAGGCCACTACTGGTGGGCTTACATAGAAACACAGACTATGATGGCAGATGACTGTAAGGCCCATTCAGTCTGATGCATCTGGAGGTCCTCTGAGCTCCTCCCAGACTTTTCTTAATCTGTTTGCCTTCACCAGCTCCCTTGGGATTCCATTGCTTGCACCCGTCATTCCGTTCCATGAGAACAAGCTTTCTGATGTTGCTCTCGAGTCTACTCCTTGCAGCCTCATACCATGAACTCTTCTTCTCCTTGTGCATTGTTTATACCATTGAGGAGCGTGGCTGCCTCTGTCTTTCACCCCATCGCTCCTCTCCACTGCTGTATATTTATTAGACCTTGCACTGTTTTGGCAGCCCTTCTCTGGACCGTTCCCAGCCTGGCTATATCTTTTCACAATATTCTAGGTGAGGTCTCGCCAGTGCCCTGTACAGATGCATTCTCACCTCCTTTTCTCCTTTGGTCAAATACCCTCTCGCTAGGCACTCTAGCATCCCTCTGACTCTGGCCATGGCCTCATCCTACTGTTTTCCTAGCAGACACGATTACTTGAGGACTCCGCTCTTTGTATCTCACTTGAGCTCTGGCTTTCAGAGTCCCCGGGTTTAGCATTAAAGGGAGTTATAGGCTGTCTGAAGAAAGGAACTGGATTGTCATCCGTGAAGCAGCAGACCCTTAGAAGGTATAAAGGATGCCGTTTCTGAAAGTTGCTTGACTGCTTGGTTGATTTTTTTCTTGCCTGGCAGCAGTCCAGGACAAGGCGTGAGCAGCGTCTTAGCACAAAGACGCTGTGGTTCTAGTTGACTGTGCGTGTGCTCTGGGCCCGGGGTGGCTGGTTGTGTTTCATACAGGGTTTGGGGCTTCTTGACTGCGCTAGAGGTTGGACATCTTAAAAGCCTTGAAGGGAAGACTCTGTGATTTAGCTTGTCAAAGAAGGAATGCTGTTACTGTTCTTATCTGGGCAGCTTGTTAACCTGCCACAAGCTCCTCCTCTCACCTTTTCTTGGTCTCCTTCCAGGAGAGAGAAGAGATCCCACCTCCTCTTTTCCTCTGACCTGAGGCATCCGAGGGGTTTCTGGAATGGGTGATTAATCATGGACTTGAAATCCACTACTGAATGTTGTGTTATTGCATTTCATGCTCTAAAGAGTAGCAATCACTTAGTTGGCTCATATTTTAAAATGAACTCAGTATATGTAGTGTACTTTTATACCAAGAGTCCAGTGGGCCAGCAGTTAGTGGATGTGGGCTCAAATGATTTGCCCCTGAGGTCAGTAATGGAGGTACATGCTAAGGTAGTCAGATAGCCTAACAGGAGAAACTGGCTCGAAAAATCACAGTGCCAACAATATAGAAGGAATGGCATAATCCCTGCCTAAAACATCACAAGACGATCCCGCGAGGTATTTAACTCCACAAAAATAAGCAGTGAATTCTGCCTCTGAAGCAGTATTGCCAGAAATGCCTCCGCTAAGGCCATTCCTAGGTCCCTGCCAAGCCTGGAATTCATCTTGGCTTCACTTCAAGGGAATTCTACAGGAGACTTCACTGCATCTTACAGACAATCCTGAAAGGACTGTGACTGGACATGGAAGTGACACTGCAAGCAGTCTCTTTCCTACCCAGAGACAGCATGCAGTCACATAAGGATAACCAAGGGACATCATCATGTTCCTTAGATAAAAATAGTCATGTTGTGTAAGCACAGGTTCTGCAGTCACAGCACCAGTAACAGAATAATGGTAAAGGTATGCATCTGATCTCCTCCCTAGGTGATGCTGTGCACATCTGGAATGGAGCAGAGGACTGGAAGCAGAATAGACATTCTAATCCTGGAGAGAGATGCCCACGTGTCACACAAGGGCACGCTTGTTCTCTCTCTTGTGCAACTCCATAGGAATCAAAAAGGCAATAAGGAATGTGTACTTGCAGAAAATAAATTATTTATTCTTTGCTAACACAAAAATAAAAGTATAACACCATAATATTTATCTCCTCTTTAAACAATTTAATGCAAAACATCTTTCACAAATTACAGCTCTGGAAAAAAACAAAAACGTTTATGTTATTACAGTTTCTCTGGACATGCCACTTAGCCTACCCTGATGCACACAAACTACACACACAAAAAAAATCTAAACAGCAAACCACAACTAACATTAACAGTCTACTAACAAAGACAACAATTCTTCGCATCGCAGCTGCCGGGATGCTTTATTCACTCTTCCTCTCCTCTGAGAGAATGGACTGAGATCTTTCCTTACACGGCTATAGAACACACTATCAGAAGCTCTCAAATCTGGTAAAGAAAGCGAAAATCCTGCCCCAGCTATACCGAGCCCGCAAACACAAACCACAAAAATGACAACTTGGAACATGCACTGGTCTAACACCCAATCACTTTACAACAAAATTAAGCCTTCAAGGACCATCGTTTGAACTTCATCCAACCACTTATCCGACGTCTTCCTTCACGTATTGACCTGAAGGAAGCACTGGATTCTTAGGGACAATTTTAGACAGCCCCCAGATTGTTTTTAATAGAAGGAATCTATTGTATCTTTCTTGCCATAGTGAACACCGAGCACACTATTGTGAATAAACAATTACAAACAGTGCTGGAATCATTTCTGCCGGCAACATTAGGATACTACACAAAAAAAAAATGCAATAGCAATATTTCAGCAGAAACAGAAAGTAACACATAGGCCTAAAACTGCTAATCACTCTTCCCAAAGGCACAAAACGTGAGAACTCATTAAGAGCTCATCAGTCATTTCAATAGTGCTATCAGATGTACACAGCACTGTACAGACAGTCCCTGCTCCATGGAGCTTACAAGCTAGTGAAGACACACAGAAAGGCAGTTTACTAAGCTTTTCTCCCACAGACACAGGATTGGAAAATGAGCCCTGAATGTGGGTCAACTCCTGGGTGTAACAGCCACCTTACAAATTCCATTTAAAAAGACATTTTGGTGACGTGAGTGAAACTAAAACGTTTTTTAAAGCTAAGAACTAAAAGGTTTATAATAATTTTTCCAAAGATGATAAAATAAAAAATGTAAGTCAATGGCTTGTAGAAGTATTTATTAAGTTAAATTCTTTCTTCCTTTGCAACAAGAACAAATGATAACTTGAAGCAGTTCCTTGAAATCTCTCTTTTGTTACAGAGGAATGCAAATGCAAAATGTTCCCTTTGAAAGACAACAGAATGGCCATTAACACTTCCTTGTGATGGTCATTATCTTCTTTTGATGTCAGCAGGGGGAACTCCTGTGATTTGAAATCAATGTTGTATTATTTACTAGACTAAACTTACACCAAATGGACATTAATGGAAAGTGGGATATTAGAATTTATTTTAATTGACTTTTCTTAGACAGACTATGAGACACTTTTATATTTGGACTGATAAATGCATCACAAATTGGGTGGCCAATACCTGCCTGGAGTCAATGAGGGATAAGGGATTGAATACTAATGAGTTTTTTTTAATTAATTATAAAAGATAAGGCTGTTTTTGTTTAAGCTGAGATGGAGAGGAAGAGATACAGGGATGCAGTCATGAGATGAGACCCTAATTGTAACCTCTAGCTGGCTATGTATAACAAAGGAAAAAGCAGTTTCTGGTAGCTAGAAGTTTTCTTGTAATTGTTATATATCTAGTAGTACTCTGACAGCTAGTTATTTGTTATTTATTAGCATGGGAAAGGAAGGTGATTTTTTTAGATATTCCCTGATTTTGTTTTATTTCAAACTGATAAGAACTGTACCTGCACACTTTTAGTATTAGGCTAATTTAGTGCCAGGAATCTTTCAGAAGATTTGTCACGATTTTATTTAGAATGCAAAGGAAATATTTCTTTTTGTGTACGAGTTCAGACTTTTTCATGAGGCAAGTTGATTGTGGACCCACTAGAGTAGTGGAAACAACTGTGGATCTATCAAGCATCAGCAACTGTATCATCAACCTTCTGAACTACAGAGAAGTTAGTCTAAAGTATTCAATAATCACGAGATTAAACTCAGAATTTATGCTAATATTCTGGCCAGAATTTAGAAGGGAATTGTGAAACCCTAATTTTTTAATAAGCTGGAAGTTAATTGGCCTGATATATAGGTGGGGTTGGTGGTTTTCTGTTACAACTTACAAAAAGCTAAATTTCTTAAGTATCCAATATTAATAAATTATTTTTACTATATGGTCATGTACTTCTGTTTCTTATAAAGTGTAAGAATCTAACGGCTTGATTAAGGCAGTAGATGTGGTACGGAAATATGCATGTATTGATTTTGCTCATGTTACTTGCCATAGTAATATTTTATGTTTATTTTATTCTGCCTTGTTCTTACCTTTTGCTCCAGCTTCTCCTTTCCACCCCTGAGAAACCCTTTAGTTGTGTGGATGTGCCACACGTGCCCATTCTAACCCACATGGCTGAGAGGGAGTGGTTTATGTGGGCTGACCTGTAAGTGGGGGTTCACACAAACAAATAATCTTACAATGAGTCTGCCCAAACTCTTGGATTAGCCAAGCGCAAAGAAATTAATCAGGTCTTCAAAAAGGCACCAGTTCACCTATTACATATTGATCTCACTAATTTGGGAATAATGGCAATTTCACTTCTTGTGCTAGAGAAATTCCTTAAGTAGGAGAGAAGCACTGGGGGTGATCAGCTTGGGTACATCTTCCACCTGCAGAAAACAAGTGAAACCCAGAAGTCCTGAATTTCTCATAAAGAGGTTCCTAGCTCTACATCTGCGGGGCGTGAAGAACCACAAGCCAGAGATGGACAGACCCGAGGTCTTGCTCCCAGGCTACTCGTTTGCTGGGTGGCTTTATGGCCAGTGGGAGGCAAGCTGGGCTAGGGTTGCTGCTAACCAGCCGCTCCCAGGCAGGAGCTAGAGGAACCCCTGTGATTCCTCCGTGCACCAGTGTCTGCCCCACCTGAGGGGCTGTAAGGAAGCACTGAGGCTGAGGAGCTGGTAGGGAGGGGGATGGAGAGATGAACAGCATGGAAGGCTGGACAGGGAAGTTTTTCAAAGGCAGTTTTTTCTTTGAGTATTCCTTAAAAGGTAGTGGCAAGGTTTTATGAAACTGCCTGGCTATGGTTTGGGATTCTGTCTTCTTTCTGTGGCACTAGGGGGTGATCACCTTAACTGGTGCATTTCCTTGCCATGTACCTATGGCCAGAATGATGCACATTTCCTGGCAGTCAATACCTCCCATCCTTAATGCACAAGAGCCTTCATAATGGGAAATACTCAACAGTGGAAGCTATTAGTGCTAGCAGAAATCTCCCACAGGCGTTTTAAAAAGTATACAAGTGCTTAAAAACTCATCAATTTAAAACTCATTTCCGAACTGGTGCAATGAGCATTAGGGTGGTCCACACCAGAGGGATTATGGGCTCCTGAAGCAAACCAAATGTTGGACAAAGGCCTGCCAGAACACAGGATTCATGCCCCAAAGGCAAGGCCACGCACGTGAAGAGCATAATTCAACCTCAAACGCCTCCCTCTAATCTACACATCCTGCAGTCCCCCGCTATCAGCAACTGTTTGACTGGCTCCAGTCCTGTTTAACCACGAAAAGCCTATTTTTATAAACTTGGGCATAGGAGTCGGATGCACTCAACGTTACTCCTATAGATTCACTAAAAGATTGTATCTAAAGGAGCAGGAATGTACGATTCCCTAGATCCACCAGTGCTGTGACATTACTGCATGTTCTGAGGGTGAAACAGCTTACACATGTGGAGTGTTACTAGGAGGGTGAAGGTCAATGACCCATTACCCTTCTGGAAAAATGGCCTGGTATTTTTCTAGAAACGGCCTCCCATCTCAGTCGCTGCAAAACGAAAGTCCTAAACTTTGCAGAGCTACACGCAACACATTACTGCTTCAGACTTTATCCCAAATGTAAATAGCTCTGTTGCAAAGGTGTGTATATATATATATATATATATATATATATATTTAAAGATAACAATTATAAAAGGGAATGCCATGCACCGCTGAAAAGCATTTCACGTGGCACTAGTGAACTGCCAGGGTGGATCCGAAGAAGCTCCTGGATTCCCAGCAAGGAGACCTCTGCCTTCCCCCGCCTTTTAAACTCGGCTCAACTACCCCGAAGGGGGGACATTCTTTACTCCCCCCAGTTCCAGTGCCGGCACTATTTATTTATTTATTTAAAGGCTTTTATATACCGGAGTTCATGCACTTGTGCATACCACTTCGGTTTACACAGAACAAGGAACAGAAAATTACATCAAACAGATTGAACAATTAACAAATATACAATTACATCTTACTATGAGAATATATTATATTACTATGTAATACACAATTACAATTACTATGAGAGGTGATAGGAGCACCACAAAGAGCCCCTCAAAGGAGAAATAGTAAAGCCAGGAGACTACAAAGCAAGGACTTGATGGCTTTGACCTCTCGGATTTTGAAAGGCATTAGACAGATATCCCCCTCTTCCTGTAGGAGGCCGAGGCAATATCAGCGCACGAAAAATGAGCGCCCGCGATTGAGCGCCCGCGTTCCTACCGTGCGCCCATCCACCTCTCCCCCAGGCACGCGATGCAGAAGGCAAGTGGACTGCTGCGTTAAAAAGGAGGCGCTAGAGTGCGTCCGTAGCGCCTCCTTGGCACCGGGCGCCCCGGAGGAGCGGCCGCATGCGTGGGTTAGGAAAAGGGGTGCTCAGTTTTACGAGTGAACGTTTTCCTAACCTGAACACCCGTCAAGACTTTATTTTCACCACGGTGCTGTGGTTCCTCCTGCTTAGTATCGATGATATTAAGTGGGTGGACCCACAGAAAAGCAGTAGTTTCTGCTTTCCTGTGCAGGCTTTTTGGGGGGCGCCTCAAGGCTTAACGCCGGCTCCGGGGCTGGCGTTCATTTTTGAGGGTTAAAACGTGCACGTCAGGCGCGCGCATTCATTTCATGCGTCGGGCGTACTGGCTAATGGCCTCACCCACATGGCATTTATATGTGATGAGCGCTATTAGCTGCGCACGTTTTGGACGCGCTGATCCCCCTTTACTGCATCAGGGGTTCTGGACGCGCGTCCAACCGCAGTTTAACCCGTGCGCCGGCCTGGGGATATTCCTTTGACCTGGCTTAGTTAAGGACCTTGACCTCTCCCGGTGCCAGGGGCTTCGGGGACGCAGTCTGAAGCGGGACGTGCATAGAAGGGAAATGCCTGGCTAAAGGCCACCACCCACCCACACAAGAGGGGAAGAGATTATTCCGAAGGGAAACGGGGGGGCTCAGAGGGGTCCGTAGGAGCTGGAGGGTCCAAGATTTCTGCCGTTGCCGGTGGCCGGGATTTGGAGGAGAAGGCAACAAGCGATGCTGAACTCCTGTGCCCGGCAGCGGGGAAACCTTTCCATGTCAGAGAGAGAGAGAGCCCCTGCTCACCAGCTCTCAGTCGCTTTGGCTTCCATGTCTCCCTCCTTAACATGTTCCATGTGCCTCGGTCAAGGCGCAGTGTCCCTTCCATCCCACCTCACCCCCAGCTGCTCCACGCCTCTCCCCCCTCACCAGCCAGGTGCACATCCCCCCCTAGCAAAGGACTTAAAATTCTCTCCCTACCTTCTTTCCTTCCCAAGCTCCTAGTGTTAAGCCCATGTCTGCTTAATATCTTCCAGTTTGGAGGGCGGCGGGTTGAGGGGATTTGGGGGTTACCAGGATGAATAAAGTTATCCTAATCCTCTGCCTTTGGGATAAAGTAAGCGCCGGCTCCTCTGTTGGATGAAGGGGTCTGGACAAACGCGTCCCTTACGGCACTGGAGTACGAAGCAGGTTTTCCAATGAATAATAGGAATTTCATGCCAGGAACTGGAAAACAATCCGTCTCCCCCAGGGACCCCCCAGTCCCGTTAGTGGAGGGGGGGGGGGGGGGTCAGACGTCTTCTAACCTGTGGAGGTGCAGGAAGGAAAAGGAAAGAACAGCAAATGCTCTTTTTAGGGTGCCAGCAGCTAAAAGGTTTCCTTCAGCAGAAGAGCAATGGGAAACCCTTTGTAAAACCAGGCTCCTGGAAGCAGAAGAACCGAAGAAGTGCCCTGCAATTAACGTCTTTTACTGACGTCTCATCTGCAGCCGATTTGGGCTTTTTTTTTTTGGGCGACCTTTTTCTCATTGCAAAGCCAGCAGCGAGGGGCAAACGTCAGTGGGAGAGAAACCGAGCCGATGTTATGGTCTTCAGCCCAGGCACGAAGCTCACTTACCCTGAAAGCGCGTTCGGGTCGCTCCCATCCAGAGGGGGCTTGCGCTAGGGGCTGCCGGGGGAGCGCTCCATGCAGAGAGGGTCTTCCGCCTGCTACAAACCCCAGCGCCCTCCCTCCTGCCCACAACGTAATCCCGGGGGGAGGGGGGGGATCTCCTGCTGGGAAGAGGAGACGTCAGGACCGGATCTCCTCCTCTCCAAACAGGGCAAGCAAATCCCCTGCCCCCCCCCCCCCCCTTCCAGAAGGACACAAAAAAACCAAACAAACAAAACAAACTAACTACCCAGCAGAGAAGCCGAGGAAAAGCAGAGGCAGCAGAGCAGGGTCTGGGAGGGGTCCGACGCAGGCGGGCGCATTCCCCAGGGCGAAAGGAGAGCCCGCGCGGTAAAAACGACCAGAAGTGCGAAAAAAATCGATCAGCAAAATCCGAAACTTTCCAACGCGAAGATCTGCAGAGAGGGAGAGAAAATCTCCAGTTTCAAATTCCTGCGACGTTTCCCCGCAGATTCTCCTACAAAGGCAATAAATTAAAGTGGCAGAGAGCCCCCTCCCAAGGAAGCGGTAATGCGGGCAGGCTGGGCTCTGCAGAGACTGCGCCGAAGATGAGAAGAAGAAGAAGAATGATGATGATAATAAAGCCAAGAGCTGCTCCCCATCCGTCCTCGGGCAGGGAGGAGACGCAAGTGCCACAGGGGCAGCGCCCCGGGCCCACTCTCGCCCCGAGGTCACGTTTCCCTCCGCGCAGGCAACGAACAGCACAGCCGCACCTCCCAGAAAACCTCCCGGGCCCTGCTGGAAGTCTGCAAACAGCGGCAGCACCTTCCTTACCTTTATTTGTTAGGTTTGTGGATGGGCGCTCACTGTGTGTTATGCACCCCCCCCCCCCCCAAAAAAATAGCTGGGTTTGTGGGAGATTTTGGGCTTGGTTGAATTTCCTTAGGCTCTGCACTCACAGGGGCCAGTGCTAGTCTTAGGTGCTGGAGGCCCCGGTGCTGCACGGTCACTGGCTGGCTGCATACATGGGTGGAAACAGTTTGTCAGCTCCCCCGCTAGAAAAATCCCAGGCAAAAGCCTGCAGTACTAGGAGAGATGACACCGGGTCCTGTAGGACTTCACCTAACAGAGAGCCATCGCTTCTCAGGATCCCTTTGCTTAGCTACTGGAACAGGCCCCTCCATGACCAGGACCCTTCAGGCTAAAATAGCTTCAATTTGTTTCATCCTGCAGGTTCTGGGAAAAGCCGAAAGGGGTGAGTACCCCCGACGCAGCACCTGGGCCTAACCCCTTACCTGGGCAGGCCGAGCCAGTAGAAAGAAATGAGATCCCCATTCTGCAAGCTTCATTTTATTTCTCAGGAGAAAGGAGCAGGTGACGTTTTTGAGACCGGCTCCCCTCGGCCGCTGGCTGCCAGTAAAGTGGGGGAGGGGGTGCTGGGGGTGCTTGGGGGGGGGGGGGAGGGAGGGGTACTGTGCTGATCTCCATCCTTGTACCACCTTGATGCATCTCTGGCCACATACTGTAGGTCAATGGAGGAAGGGAGAGCAGCACCCACGCTCCACCGCCGCCTCTGCTGCTCCTCCTCTCCCCTTAGAGCTCTGCTCGTGAGCTAAGTAATTGGAAGGTTGTACTGAAGACATGAATTATGAGGGTCCCGGTAAGCAACCATTTCAAACTCTAATAACTGAGTAAGCAAGCGTTGCCCTCTGCGTGCTCACCCGCATGGAACCTAATCCCGTGGCTATGAGGTTTACATCACTCGTCTTCTGCGCTGACATCCAACCAGATTTAGGCCCCCATGAAAAGGCATCTAAACATTTGTACGGATAAAATGTTTGTAGGTCATAGAACCTTTATTGGACCCGCAGAAGAGATCACCTTTAATCCAAATACAAAAAGTCTGTTCACAATAGACAAAGGATTAGTCTTACACTGCTCAAGCACACACTACCATCTTCCGCTCGTTAATCTTAAGAGTGATTGTCAATAAATAGAAGCAGCAAGTCTGAAACTATAAAGGACCAGATTCTTATAGACTGATTTGGCTGAGCACCACCACATGGCATAAGAACTGCCCTACTGGGTCAGACCAAGGATCTTTCAAGCCCAGCATCCAAGGGTGGCCAATCCAAGTCACAAGTACCTGGCAAGTACCCAAACATTAAATAGATCCCAAGGTGCTAAACCTGCAACAAGCAGTGGCCATTCCCTATTGATTAATAGCAGTTTACAGACTTCTCCTCCAGGAACTCATTCCAACCTTTTTTAAACCCAACTATACTAACTGCCTTAACCACATCCTCTGGCAATGAATTCCAGAGCTTAATTGTGCATTGAGAGAAAAAGACATTTCTTTGATTTGTTTTAAATGTGCTATTTGCTAATTCATTGAGTGCCCCTTAGGTTTTCTATCATCTGAAAGAATAACCAATTTACATTTACCTGTTCAAGTTCTTTCATGATTTTGTACACCTCTATCATATTTATTTTGAAAATTTGTATTCCACCAATCCACAGATCTCAATGGATACCAAACTCACATGCATAATAGAGTACAGCAATAATTTAAAAACAAAATAAAAAATAAGGTACAGATACAATAAAATAATACTACTCAGTACATATCTTCCCTCAGCCATCTCTTCTCCAAGCTGAACAGCCCTAACCTCTTCAGCCTTTCCTCATAGGGGAGCTGTTCTATCCCCTTTATCATTTTGGCCCTTTTTCTGCACTTTCTCCAGTGCAACTATATCTTTTTTGAGATGCGGCGACCAGAATTGTACACAGTATTCAAGGTGCGGTCTCACCATGGAGCGATACAGAGGCATTATGATATTTTCCGTTTTATTAACCATTCCCTTCCTAATAATTCCTAACATTGTGTTTGCTTTTTTGACTGCCGCAGCACACTGAACCGACGATTTCAATGTGTTATCCACTTTGATGCCTAGATCTTTTTCCTGGGTGGTAGCTCCTAATATGGAACCTAACCTCATGTAACTACAGCAAGGGTTATTTTTCCCTATATGCATCACCTTCCACTTATCCACATTAAATCTCATCTGCCATTTGGATGCCCAATCTTCCAGTCTTGCAAGGTCCTCCTGTAATGTATCACAATCCGCTTGTGATTTAACTACTCTGAATAATTTTGTGTCATCTGCAAATTTGATAACCTCACTTGTCGTATTCCTTTCCAGATCATTTATAAATATATTGAAAAGCACGAGTCCCAGTACAGATCCCTGAGGCACTCCACTGTTTACCCTTTTCCACTGAGAAAACTGACCATTTAATCCTACCCTCTGTTTCCTGTCTTTTAACCAGTTTGTAATCCACGAAAGGACTTCGCCTCCTATCCCATGACTTTTTAGTTTCCTTAGAAGCGTCTCATGAGGCAAGGACCATCGGCTAAGCCATTCTCTTTAGGGCTATTAGGAGCAGGACCCTATGGACAGAGGAGAAAGAAGGAAGAATTTGAAGTCATTAAACACAGCCTCTGGACAATAACATGATGGTAGAGACAGAGGCTGCTTTGGTACCCCTACCATTCCCGTAGTTTCCCCTCTATCTTTTCAGTTGGTCTGAGAGCAGGGCTTCTCAAACTTTTAGCCAATGTGACCCCACTTTAGCACTTAAAAATCCATGACCCCAAAGGAAGACCTAATCAAATTAGCAGGGGTGTGGTTCCCCTCCAACAATCACTCCTTCCCATCCTTTCCACACCAGCAGAGCCCCTCTTAACCTCCTCAGCTACAACGGGCTCCCTCTCACAGCTTCTCTCTCCCCCCCTTCTCTGACTCCTTCCAGCCCTTTGTGCATCTTCCCAAGCTGATCCTTTCTCACTCTAAGCCCTTCTTATAATCCCCGATTCTCTGCCATCCCCTCCCTCTTACCTCTTATCCTCTCTCTCACCTCCCAGTGTCATCTCCTCCACTCCAACCCCTCTCAGTTCCCCCCCCCCCCCCGCTGATCCCCTCTTATATCCCCAAGTTGATCTTCTGTCATTCTCTCTCTCATCCTCCACAACCAATCCCTCTCCACTTTATCTGATCCTCAAACCCCCTCCTGCATCTTATCCCTCCCTTCAAATAACTCCTTCTCCAAAGATCCCCCCTGGCCTAGATCAGCAGCAATATTTTGCTTTGGGCCCTGGTGGGGCAACATTTTTTGCTTGAGCAGGTTCAGTGGTGGGCGAGGACAGAGGAGAAGTGGAGATCTCCACCGATCAGTGCACACTCAGCTCTCCCCCCCCCGTGGCTGGCCCCGTGAATTTGCGGCGTTACTAATGAAAGTCAGCACGGGATCTGTGGGCTGCTGATAGCGCGTGGGCCTTGGAGCAGCCCCGATCCCTCCCCACGCCGCAGAAACTCATGCAAGGGCAGTGCCGCTGGCTCACAGGCCCCACGCTGACTTCCATTACTAATGCTGCTGGCACCTGGAAAAATGCTGCTGTTGGAGACACTCGAGACTGCAGCTGAAAGCTTTCTGAGCCCCTCTGGCCAACTTCGTGGCGAGAACTTCCAAAATGATGGATTCAGACTCCGCCCCGAACGATGTGGATTTTCCCACATCTTGTGGTCATGGAAAGGGAAATCTGGGCAGCCTGGGTGATGTGTGGCAGCCCTTCCGCTGGACACAGAAAGCTCGCAATCCATCTTTCTGTCACTCCTGGCAGGAAGCTTTCACGCCACCTTCGGGAGCAGAGTTTAAAGACCAGAGTCTGGCTAGTTGCACAAAGGAGTGCATTTCAGATTTGGAAGAAAATGATGTAAGACATAAGAAGCCGCTAATGATTTCCAGTTGATAACTCTCACGGAGTTTGTTTTATGTTAGCAATCGCCCTCTTGTTGCAGCACAAGCAGGGGACTTGCTGTTATTTATATATTATATATTATTTTATCTTGTTATTTATATATTATTTTATCCTGTTATTTATATATTATATATTATTATATATATTATATATTATTTTATCCTGTTATTTATATATTATTATATATTATTATATATATTATATATTATTTTATCCTGTTATTTATATATGCGTATTTTGTTACTCTGTGTGCTCTCTTTCGGCCTCCTCTTTTCTCCTGTCCCACCCCCAGCCCCTGTTTTATGTATTTTCCACCTTTAGTTCGATTTTGAACCGGTATGATGTACCCACTAATGCCGGTATAAAAAAGCTTTAAATAAGTAAATAAATAAACTTGGGCGTGAAGCGGCCAAATAGTTCCAATGAAATTATATGGTTGGGGATGGGGGCTACTGTGGCAGTATGGGGCCAAGGGTGGTCACCCCTATTTGCTCCTCCCCCCCTCAAGGATGGCCTGATGAGGCCCAGTGTTTCCATTTCAGGATCCAGAAGGACCATTCCAAAGACTCCCACTGTGGCCTTCTTACTGGTTAGTAATAGGGAATCACTAAATATTTAAACCAAATGTATTCAAAGATATATTTTTTTTACGCTAGCACCCTGGTGAAGAGGGGGCACTGGAAACGGAATCTGCATGGCTGAGAAAACCAGATGTGCTGGGGTGGGGGAGGGTGCAGGGAAGAAGAAGCCGACCCAGTGGCCCTTTTCTATTGACGACTGTTTCTTTAGAAAGAGTGGCTAATTATTAATGAATCCAGGTTTAGCTCCTGCCTTTCATCGGTGGCTCAAGGCAAGGTAGAAGGGATCGACTCAATGCTAATGAATGTTTAAAGGTGCAAGCCTTCGGGGACTACTAAGGTCCCTTGCTAGGCAATGTGACACACACTCACATTAACAGAGTAATTGACCCTAAATAATTGGCTTCCTTTTTTTTGGGGGGGGGGGGGGGGGTGGGTGAGAGAGTGTATGGGGAAAGTGGGAGACAGCGCACGTAAAATGCACCATTCACCCCCCCCCCCCCCAAGGAAAGATTTAGATGCTGAGGAAGGGGGGAAGCAGCTGGTAGGGTTCCCTGGGGTAATGGCAGTTTGTCTTGGGGGGGGGTCAGTAAAACTATTTCTATCTGCGTTACCCCTGGGGGAACCTTGCCCCCTCCCCCCTCTCACAGTATTTCAGTCATTGAAAGGGACAGAGTCCAAGGAAGAACCCCCTCCTCCTCACCTGAGCCCCCAAACATCCAACATCCTCCCCCCCCCCCCCCCCCAGTGATCTGAAAGGTTGCACGTGTGCCCTTCCCTTTCAACTTTAAAAAGAAAATAATTCACTTCTCACACCGGCCACAAGCTAAACCTTCTGCCTCTATGTCAAGAGTCTCCCCTCTGCCTTCCTCCTCCATTTACCTTCCAGCTCATGGCCAAAAACCCGAGCCAAACCACACGAGCCATGATCTCACGGAGCCATCGGAACAGCTAGCAACAAAACAGACTTTAAAACACTGCAACCATTCCCACGCCCACGCAGCCTGAGAAGTGCATTCCATGCGAGGGAAGCCATCTCCCAAGGCAGGAACCAACACATCCAGACTCGGCCTTCACACTCAGAGCCGCAGGCGCCCGCATGCACGACCTGCGACAACCCCTCCCCAGCAGGTCCTCTGCACAGGCCGAAGCAAGCTGGATCGCGTAAAACCTCATCATTTGAAGCTAGGCTTCAATGTTTCTGTCCTCCCCATGAAACCATTTGGTTGGGCAGATTATGCACCAGTGGAGCAGCAGCCTAGTGGGGAACCTAGGAGACCAGGGTTCGAGTCCCGCTGTTGCTCCTTGTGACCTTGGGCAAGTCACTTTACCCTCCATTGCCTCAAGTACAAATTGATATTGTAATCCCTCTGGGGATAGGGAAATACCTGCAGTGCCTGAACGTAATCTGCTTTGAAGTGCCTGAAAAAGCGGAATATAAATCAAAGAAATATTTGGATAGTACTACTGAATGATTCTAGCACTGTACAATGGTGACAAGGATTTAGAAATATGCTAAGTACCTTCCAAAGAGTTTACCATAGAAGTGGGTGGCTGAGACAATGGGAGAAAAGTGATTTTCCCACTGTCCTAAGGAGTGTCAGGGATTTGAACCCCAGTTCAGGCCACTCCTCTTTGCATCTTGTCCTTGAAAACTCGTGCCTCACTAAATCAGTTAGTGCAGAGGTTCCCAAACCTGTCCTGCAGTGCATGCAAATTTATCTCATGCACATTCATTGTGGATATCCTGAAAACCTGATGGGCTGGAGTTGCTCCAGGACAGGTTTGGGACCCTCTTGAGTCAGTCTGTAAGGTGCCACCAGCCTCTGTCATTTTTAGGGCATGTTCTGAAATAAAGCAAGCTCTTACCAGTCCATCCTTCCTGTCTCCGATGCCAGAGACGATGCCACAGGTGGGCAGACTAAAGTTAAAACAGAAGCACAGGAGTCGGAGCTGCAGCAGAGCGAAAAAGAAGCCTGGCTAGCAGGGGGTCCAGGCCCCCCTAACTATCCCAAAGACTGGAGGACCAGTGGCTGCAGTTAAACAAAATAGTGGGCGGGAGACCAAGACACCGGAGGAGCTGGCTGCTGAAGCAGTGCTGCAAACATCCAACATTGCATCGCCTCCCCGTGGCCTCTGCTGTCGGCTGCAATGCAAAAGTTGGGAGGTAGAAGGTAGCAAGCCAGGAGGTGGTGGATGGGTCTGCATGGCCGGTAGTTGCTTCTTTTATTGTAAGGCATCACATCTAATATTCTTCCTCCTTCCACTCTAACCCTCCCGCCTCACTCAGGCCCTGAATGGGCTGTGCGCGCATTTTAGTGAGTACAACTTTACTCTTGATTTAACCAGGAGTTTAGTACACAAAAAGCAGGCACACGAATGTGAGTAAAACTGAGCACACAATTTAGCATGCCTCTTATGCAAAGTCCATGTTATTCAAGGCATTAGCTATTCCTCCCCAATGCAGAGGGATGCACAGGCTTATCAATCATTTTTATAATGCTGGAAATTTAACTCGGGATTTAGGTGCATAAAGCACCATTTGTGCACAAATCATGGCTTGTGCATGTATTTTCAGGTTGGCGTGCATTAGCATACCATTAGCTTACTGCATCTGGAGTTAATTTTTATTTTTTTTTTTTTAGCAGATGGGTAATGTTAACATTGGCCATTAATCTGCGTTTCTTAGCTTGTGTTAATGTTCTATGTTAATAAAATGCAAATGACTTTTGCATTAGTTTACTTAGCATGTTAACTTTGACATTATTCCAAAACCTTAAGTGCATCTATCAGAGAGATAGTTCATTTTCTTTTTTTAGCATTAATGGGGATGTTTACGTTTATGAGTTTTAATGTGTTTTTTCCTATGCACTTATAGATAAGCTGTTGTGCATCTCATTACCTTGATAGCAATTATTTTATGTTTTTAATATGCTTGTAACTATGTATACCAATTATCTTGTAACCCACTCTGGGTTTTAATAAGGGGCATAATCAAACTGGCCAAACTAAATAAACTAGATTTCATGTGTTAACAGAACGTTTATTGCAGATTAACACTTGTAAAAGTGTTAGCGCACTTTAGTACGTTGGCCTCTTGATCTGCGGCCAACAGGAGAATCCATTCTACTAAATTGGGTGGGAATTTGGATATGGAGAAAGCATTTCTCAAGTGAAATATCAACAGAGTATGCTTTATATAAACACCTGCAGACCCACAAATCTTTACTAAGTTTAAAAAAAGACCAAAGATACATCAAACCACCTGCAACCAAGCCCCTCGGCACCAGAAAAGACAATTCACATGGCCATGGAGGAAACGGAAGAGATATAGCAACCCTACGGTGAGAACCAACCTGAGAATGTACAGAACCACAGTGAGTAATCGCACCGGGGAGGGGAGCCATCAGACAATTGTAACCACATGTTAGCACTGACTCCATCTACATTATGTCAAACCAGTTCCAGCAGAGATGGAAGAGGAAGGATTTCCAGCAGTTGCTGGATCTCCAGAGCAGGAAGCTACATCAAAACAGGGGCCAAGGACTCACTCTGTCTCATTAAAGTAAGGCTCAATAAAAGCAACTCATACCTGAATTCTGTAAGAGGAAAAAGAATACAGCTCTTTTGGGCGATGATCGCGTAGCATAGGATACATTCTTAAACACTGGGGAAATGCGTGATCTGTCATACAGGATTTAGAGACCAGACAATATTTTACATGTGTTCCATCTTATGGTTCATATACAAAGCAGTTATATTCTTATTGTTGTTGAGTTTGGCGGTCCGCAGGCTAACCCCACCAACGCTGCCTTTACCTCTGGGCCCAGCCAGCTACGCTGGTCCCCAATGCCAGGAACACCGCCAGCTCGCCACACAGCAAGATGGTGCTCCCTGACATGCCGAAACGCCACCAGCTCACCACATGGCAAGACGCCGACAGTAATGCGCCACACCTTTCTTTAGGCACGTGCCCAACTTCTCTTCATTTAAAGGGACTACAGCAGGAAAGTCCCCATGGCCCCTAGTGATGAGGTTATCACCACTGCCCTATATAAGGGTAGCTCTCCAGAAGCAACTTGCCTCAGCTACAGGTTCAGCTTCTATGGGTAGTGTGTGTTGCTTCTCAGCTTGTTCCAGTCCTCACTTGCCCTGCCCGTATTTTTCCATCCCTCCTCTTCTCCTTCAGACACTTTGTTTTGACTTTTTTCCTAGACCTTGGCTATGCCTGATCACAGCCTGTCCTTGACCTTTGCCTGGACTCCGGCTATGCTTGATCGTTGCCGGCCTACAACCTTAGCCTGGCCTTGGACCATCTCTTCACTTAGCAGAGACCATTGCCTAAGTTCTGCCAGCCCCGGCACCCAAAGGCTCAACTTGAGGGGAACGTCGGCTGGTAAAGATGAAGCTCCTGAGAGGTCTCTGCTTCGCCTGGGTCTGCCTACTGACGGTGAGAACTTGCAGGGCTTCTCCCAGCAGGCAGAGTCAATCTGGCCTCAACCCAATGTTTCCACGGACACAAGTGCAATCTGCTTTGAGCTTATCATGGAAAATCAGAATATAAAATTTAAAACATCCATACACATCAATGGCTGCATTGCAATTACTCTCTGAGTTTCAGCAGAGAAAGGTTTTGATAAAGGTACTCGATAGCTACTAGTTCTGCTCGATATATGGGCAGCTTTTGATACCCTTAATCATAAAATTCTGCTCTCACGCCTTGAAATGATAGGAATCTCTGGTACATTTTATCATTTTCCTTTCTTGTACGGATGCTCATTCAAGGTAATTATAGGAAATTCATCTTCCACTTTACACAGGAATTCCTCAAGATTCAGCAATTACTGAAGCTCTTTTTAATATTTATTTAGCTCCATTATGCACAGTTCTTTCCCATCTTGACACTTCCTTTAAGGTATATGCAGACGATTTACAATTCTTCTTTCCTATCTCATCAACCATGGAACATGCTTTTCATAAGTTAACCTCTTGCCTATTACTGATAAAAATAAAATGGTTATTTACAAATAAGTTAGCTTTAAATATCAACAAAGATTGTCTTCCGATCTCATGGACCACCACCTGACCATCCTTGGAAACTTCATCTTTGAAAACCATTCTATTCCGATCAAATTTCAGGCCCATGATCTGGGTGTTCTGGTGGCTTCCTTCCTACCAATGTTATGTCCCTAACGAATCACTTGTGAGGTCATACTATTACAAATTAGGGCTTCAATGTTCCATCAAACCTTTCCTTTCTTATTCTGATTTCCGAAGTCAATCCATCTTTCGTCCTAACCACTGTTGACTATTGTAATGCTCTGTTCATTGGAATGCCAGTTACACACAAAAGTGCTACAATTAATCCAAAATGCTGTGGTCCATAATAGCCAATACTAACCTGCACGACTGTATCTCCACGTGTAATTGCAGTTGTATGGAGAATAAAAATTTAAAATGACTAGTTTTTGAAGCACTGCATGATTGTGCTCTGTCAGAAAAACAATCTCCGATTCATAAATAGACACCTTCACGGCATCTTAAGATTCTCAGTCTAGACAAAGGATGTTCAGTGTTGCTCAGTGGAGCTAGGCAAACACTCTGGAATTCCTTGCTGGAAGAAAGCAGAAGAACAAGGATTTTCTCCAGTTCAGAAAACTACTAAAAACACACCTTTTTGAAGCAGCATGTCTAAGCTGAGTTTACCAATTTAGGATTTATTTTGAGGCGCTTTGTCTGTTTTTGAGTTGTGTTTGGTTTTAACATTGCGTATATACTTATCAATATTATAAAATCTTTTTTTTTTTTTTTTTTATTATGGATGTAATGTTGTAACCTGCTGAGATTGGTAGATCAGCGGGCTATAAATCGTATAATAACTAAGTGACTTGATGAAGCTTGCACTGCAAGCACTAGATGGGAGAGCTGAACGAGGATGTCCACGTTTTCAGAACTGTGCTTCGGCCACCTTCCCGGTGCAGCGAGCGGATAGGGGAACTGTCAAATAAATCTGAAATCAGAACACAAACCGCATCCTTGAAAAACGAGCTTGTGCCCCCCTCTCCTCCCTGGGCCCCTGAACTGGGCCTAAGGAGAGGAACTTCTTGGAGCCCGGGTCTGTCGGGGCCATCTCTAGGCATTTTCTGCTCAGAAGATTCTGATTTGGTCCCGAGGGGGTTCTCAGAACTGGGCTCCATTGTACTGCACCGGGAGCGGCGGCTGGTGAGGAGCACGAGCTCTTATCTTCTTTCCCCTCGCCCAGCTCATCGTGCACTGTCTGGAAGGAAGTCATAATTTCAACAAGCTCCGGGAACAAATACTGATGCTTTCCAGATGAGCCGCTTATCCTAAATTTAACATTCCTTTTGCTACTTCAGAATGACCCACTTTTTTTCCTTTTCCAGTTCCCCAACTAGGAAAAAAACAAAACAAAACCAAGCAACAGGAAACTGTTTCGGCTTCAGAATAATTTAGCAATGGAGCAGCCGTTGCCCCCACAAAAGACAATTCGTAGTCTGTGCTATTGGTGGAAAGGGTGAGCAGGGTTTGTTTGGACAGTTACAGAAATAGTTCTTACAAAACACTGCAATTACAGTAAATTACAGCAAAACAATGATGAGTTTGTCCAAAACAGTAAACAGTGAATAGTGGGACACAGAAAACCAAGCAGAGAAAGGGGGAAAAACTGGGAGAAGAGAGAAGTAGAAGAAAGAGTGGGAGACGAAAGGAGACCTAGAACTACTCCTCCTACTGCCCTACAGTACCCTAAAGCCAAACCACTGGAATATTTTTCAAACGGAAAAGGAAAACAAAATGAAGCGAGAACAACGCTGTTAAAGTCTTCGGCTGCTTGTGAAAGGCCTTGCTGAGGGTGGTACATCACAACCCCGAGTGACCCTCTGCTCTTGAAGGATCCTCACGCCCTAGCTCTGATGCTAAAGCACCAAGTGCCCTCTTCTGGGGAACTAATTAAAGCTGGCGAACCAACAAAATCCACTTAGCAAATCTTTTCCTGCTACTACTAGAAAACAATCCCTCAAACTGGCATCCAGCAGGCCCGATGTAAATTAGCCAGACTCGGAGAGCGAGATTTTGTTTTAAGGGCTCGTCCCAGGAAGGCTAAGCAGATGTGCACAGGATGCCTGGAGCAGATAAGATGACCTGAGCACAATACATTTTCTCCTGTCCTGAGGGGATTTCTCAAGGCCAGTACATACAAAAAAGGCTCTTAAAGTCAACACAGATTTCAAACATAGATGGTTTAGGGTCAAAATGAAGCATCGGCTGGAAGTACACATTTATGTGCTGGCATCATAGCTTTCCTGCTCTAGGGCCTTCCATCCCGAGACCAGCCTGCTTCCTGCTGCTATTAAGAACATAAGAAAATGCCATACTGGGTCAGACCAAGGGTCCATCAAGCCCAGCATCCTGTTTCCAACAGTGGCCAATCCAGGCCATAAGAACCTGGCAAGTACCCAAAAACTAAGTCTATTCCATGTTACTGTTGCTAGTAATAGCGGTGGTTATTATCTAAGTCAACTTAATTAATAGCAGGTAATGGACTTCTCCTCCAAGAACTTATCCAATCCTTTTTTAAACACAGCTGTACTAACTGCACTATCCACAGCCTCTGGCAACAAATTCCAGAGTTTAATTGTGCGCTGAGTAAAAAAGAACTTTCTCCAATTAGTTTTAAATGTGCCCCATGCTAACTTCATGGAGTGCCCCCTAGTCTTTCTATTATCCGAAAGAGTAAATAACCGATTCACATCTACCGGTTCTAGACCTCTCATGATTTTAAACACCTCTATCATATCCCCCCTCAGTCGTCTCTTCTCCAAGCTGAAAAGTCCTAACCTCTTTAGTCTTTCCTCATAGGGGAGCTGTTCCATTCCCCTTATCATTTTGGTAGCCCTTCTCTGTACCTTCTCCATCGCAATTATATCTTTTTTGAGATGCGGCAACCAGAATTGTACACAGTATTCAAGGTGCGGTCTCACCATGGAGCGATACAGAGGCATTATGACATTTTCCGTTTTATTCACCATTCCCTTTCTAATAATTCCCAACATTCTGTTTGCTTTTTTGACTGCCGCAGCACACTGAGCCGACAATTTCAATGTGTTATCCACTATGACACCTAAATCTCTTTCATGGGTTGTAGCACCTAATATGGAACCCAACATTGTGTAATTATAGCATGGGTTATTTTTCCGTATATGCATCACCTTGCACTTATCCACATTAAATTTCATCTGCCAGTTGGATGCCCAATTTTCCAGTCTCACAAGGTCTTCCTGCAATTTATCACAATCTGCTTGTGATTTAACTACTCTGAACAATTTTGTGTCATCTGCAAATTTGATTATCTCACTCGTCGTATTTCTTTCCAGATCATTTATAAATATATTGAAAAGTAAGGGTCCCAATACAGATCCCTGAGGCACTCCACTGTCCACTCCCTTCCACTGAGAAAATTGTCCATTTAATCCTACTCTCTGTTTCCTGTCTTTTAGCCAGTTTGCAATCCATGAAAGGACATCGCCACCTATCCCATGACTTTTTACTTTTCCTAGAAGCCTCTCATGAGGAACTTTGTCAAACGCCTTCTGAAAATCCAAGTATACTATATCTACCAGTTCACCTTTATCCACATGTTTATTAACTCCTTCAAAAAAGTGAAGCAGATTTGTGAGTCAAGACTTGCCCTGGGTAAAGCCATGCTGACTTTGTTCCATTAAACCATGTCTTTCTATATGTTCTGTGATTTTGATGTTTAGAACACTTTCCACTATTTTTCCTGGCACTGAAGTCAGGCTAAATGGTCTGTAGTTTCCCGGATCGCCCCTGGAGCCCTTTTTAAATATTGGGTTACATTTGCTATCCTCCAGTCTTCAGGTACAATGGATGATTTTAATGATAGGTTACAAATTTTTACCAATAGATCTGAAATTTCATGTTTTAGTTCCTTCAGAACTCTGGGGTGTATACCATCCGGTCCAGGTGATTTACTACTCTTCAGTTTGTCAATCAGGCCTACCACATCTTTTAGGTTCACCGTGATTTGATTCAGACCATCTGAATCATTACCCATGAAAACCTTCACCCATTACGGGTACCTCCCCAACATCCTCTTCAGTAAACACCGAAGCAAAGAAATCATTTAATCTTTCTGCAATGGCCTTATCTTCTAAGTGCCCCTTTAACCCCTCGATCATCTAACGGTCCAACTGACTCCCTCACAGGCTTTCTGCTTCGGATATATTTAAAAACATTTTTACTGTGAATTTTTGTCTCTACAGCCAACTTCTTTTCAAATTCCCTCCTAGCCTGTCTTATCAATGTCTTACATTTAACTTGCCAACGTTTATGCTTTATCCTATTTTCTTCTGATGGATACTTCTTCCAATTTTTGAATGAAGATCTTTTGACTAAAATAGCTTCTTTCACCTCCCCTTTTAACCATGCCGGTAATCGTTTTGCCTTCTTTCCACCTTTCTTAATGTGTGGAATACATCTGGACTGTGCTTCTAGAATGGTATTTTTTTAACAATGACAACGCCTCTTGGACATTTTTTACTTTTGTAGCTGCTCCTTTCAGTTTTTTTCTAACAATTTTTCTCATTTTATCAAAGTTTCCCTTTTGAAAGTTTAGCACAAGAGCCTTGGATTTGCACTGTTCTTCTTCCAGTTATTAAATCAAATTTGATCATATTATGATCACTATTGCCAACCGGCCCCACCACCGTTACCTCTCTCACCAAGTCCTGTCCTCCACTGAGAATTAGATCTAAAATTGATCCCCCTCTCGTCGGTTCCTAACTTAACCCATTGATTTCTCAAAAATTCACTGTATCATAGAGAAAGAGACTGTGTTCTGTGGAAAGCGCACCATGCCAGAGCATGAATATGGCTTCCTATTTCTTTCCCATCCATTGTACATACACAGCGAGCCAATGAGGATTGGCCATTGAAGTAGAAATCCAAAGGCAGCGGGTTCAATGCAGTTAAAGGAGGCAATTCAAATGAGAATGCTGTCCAGATGTAGCATGTTAAAATATAGCAATTCTGTGTCTTCTAAAAGGAGCAAGATTTTGGTATCTTTTCCCATCCCGAGCTGTGCTGCTATTGTAACAGCTGCCCACTAGGATCCATAGGGGCACTAGGCGGCTACCAGGTACCTGGCATTCAACACAATACCCCATTGGAGGAGAAATCCTTTATTATTGCTGCTGAGAATGGATATTTTGGTGTCATGACCACTCCCCTAAAATCCCATTTTAACTGTTCATATTATCTTCTAGAACCCAAACATTAAAAATATGTGGCAAGCAATTTAGGGATGTACCAGCTTGTCTAGTGTTCTCAGCCTCGCTGCCATATTCCTTTCATTGGCTGAAGAACCTGGTCGTTGCTTCTGCTGGGCTGCCCTTAGAACTACCCATGGTATGTTTTCTGCTTGAGTGCCCAATGGCCTAGCAGCTGGATCTACGGTATTTTGGCTCAGAATATCTAGCTGAATGTTCTCCTGACCTACAACGTGCGGCCTGAATCATGCACACTCTTCTACAGAAAAGAAACCCTCTCAGTCATTGGCATCACAGTGGCCCAGTGGTTAACCTAAAGCTGCCACGCAGGAGATGGAAATGGGAGGGCTCCTGAGTCCTAAGCTAGGACTTAAAGGGGACATGAAGAAAAGTCTCTCAAACTGCTTTAAAGATTGTGAGGGACACAAATATAAAAGTAAGAGAAACTCACGATCAAGGGGGTCATCCTCCAAAGGAACATGAGAAAATACTTTTACACTGAGAGGATAGTGGACATCTGGTGCAGACTTCCGAGGCGAGACACAACCGTGGCAGAATTCAAGCATGGCCGGGGAGTTACAAAGAGGGAGTAGTAGCAGAGGAAGGGAGCCGACCCCTGCTTAAGATCTGTGACAACACAAAAGGGCAGAGCGGGTGGGCCAAGGGGTCCTTTTCTGCTGCTCTCCACGGTGTTTGGACAGTGGCCTCGGCTCTGCTCTCTGTTTAGCATCACAGAAACAGGGCTTGATTTTGTTTCTCTACTGCACATTTCCCATCAGAGGAGAAAGAATGAAAACTAAAACACTGCTGTTTCACCAGGCCATCCCAGACATCGCTTACACTAGGGGGTTTGCATCTTCCACTCTTCCATACAATTTTAAGTGTCTTTTGATTGTAGTTCTGGTCGGAGAACTGCCAACAGCTTTGAACCTAATCCTTTCACTTCGTTCAGGAGAGAGGAACCTGCAAATCTGATTACAGATGACAAGTATGGGCCCATCAAGAGCACGACTGAAGCCTGCTTGATGGAAACTGCTAGACCCCTCCTGTTTTCAGGCTTGGAAGGGTGCAGTGTTTCTCACTGCATGTACAGGAGGGAATGCAAGAAAAGCAGGGATAATATTAGGGATGATTAAAACCATCAGAAAGCAGTAGAATCTTGTGATCCATATCCAATCAGATATTGATCACAAGACCCAGCCACTTAGGTCCATTTCCTTTCCTGTGGCAACGTCGTAGACCTCACTCAATCTCCAGCTTTAAAATTAGCTTTCTTATAATCAACAGTAAAAACAAACAGATACCTTGCAGAAGAGGATACACAGAAGGGAGGGGAAACCCCCTCCAAACAGGCGAGGAATTTTCAGAACCCTTATGACCCAAAACAGCAGCAGCAGTACAACACAGTCAGCTTTCTGAGAGGGCTGGGACCAGAATTAAAACCCAAACTCCACAGCAAGTTTTTTGGGGTTTTTTTTTCTTTATAAGAGCCTCATTAAGCTTGGTAGCTAAGGCGATTATTACAAAGGTTGGTAGAAAGTCATAGGAGGAGGTTTGGGTGTTGGCTTATGTACTGGTCTTGTAAGAATCAAAGTTGAAAAGGGTAAGGCCTACTAGCAGAGGTGGTGGTGGTGGTGACTCAAGATCTGTTTGGACATTTCAAATTAGTTTGCCTGGGACAAGAAACAGTGGGCTCGAGAAGGGTTGGGAGCTCAGGTAAAAGACATGGGGGGAGGGGGTTTGATGTTGTGCATATAAATTCCCATACTCAGCCCATCTACCAAAAGTAGTCTCAATTGCCCAGCCTGAAGGGACCATGTTGGTCTCAATCTCCTGTCATGTATTTTTACTGTATTAATCCCAAGCAATATTCCCAAACTCAACACAGTATCTTTGCAAGCCATAACTACCTTCTACAAGAGAGACGCAAGGGTAGGTGTAACCCCACATCTCAAATATATTTTTGTGCAACAGCTGGCTTGTTTACAGAAAAAAAAAACCCATGCTGGGTTTTAATGGCGCTTTGTTGCACAGCCAGGCTCCCCACCTCGCAAAGATTAAGCCCGGTCTCCAGCAACAGCATCACAACGCAGTGAGCTTTGTGCTGCCAGATGTGACAAGAGTCCCATACACTCAGCATTTCGGCTGAGTGCAGATGAATACAACGCAGCTGCTGTGACAGTTACGGTCCCAGGGCTTCCAAGCAGGTGGTTCCGGCTGCTGGATGTTCACATTTGCCTCCTTCCCTTGAGTGTTTTCCATCTCATACAATAACCCCCCCCCCCAAGAAATAAAACACACGGAGCAAATGCATGTCTCCTGTTTATTACTCTTTCGGTTTTTTGAGAACCCCCTTCCAAACACACACAAAGAAGAGGAAACAAATCCTGCCTTCTAACTTTAGGCCAGCTTGTTATGGTAGAAAGAATTCCTGATAACGTATCAATGGACAGGAATGTGAGCTCACTCCTTAGGCAGCTCAGTATTTAAGAGCAATAAATACAAAAATCCCAATTAATCTTCTCCACCGAGAAAGAAAGTGGGCAGGTGGTGTCTCGTCAGAAGATCATGGGTCCTGAAAGATAGGAATATTCATTGTCAGTATGGGAGAGGAGTGTGACTAACAAATTCATACCAGCCACCCTGAACTATATCTTCCCCTAAAAACCGGTCATTGCCATAGGTTGATTGCACTTCACTTGAACAAATATGCTAAAAAAATAAAATAATTTATATTGCTTGAGAGAACAAGGCTTGCAAAAATTAGGCCACATAAAATAACACCCCAAGAGCACTACTCAACTAATCCACAGAAATGTGCATTCATTCACAAAAACACTTATGATCTTATACTCTTTTTAAGATGCATGGTTTCTCTTGCTCACATTGGTGCATATAAAGCTGATAGATTGTAGGCACCGAAATGGTGAAATGTAGTCTTACCTGTTATTTTCCTTTCCTTGAGTCCTAGCCGACCAGTCTGTACTCATGGGATTCCCTCTTTCACTAGCAGGGGATGGCAGAGAATTTTTTGTTGTCGTCACTATATTATCCTGGGATAGCAGGATCTCTATCTGTAGCCTACTGCCCTAGCCAGAAATAACCTACTTATACACATTTTAGGAGACAAAGCTCCTCCCCCTAGAGTCTCTCTCATGGCTGCGTTTCCATGCTCTCGCCCTCCAGACCCCCTGTCCCTACCGGGGTAGCCTCCCTTGGCAGGTCTGAGTCACACTATTGGAAGAAACAGTCCACTCTGCTGCTCTGGTTGCTGCGGCCGCATTAGGAGCCATTATAAAGACCCGCTCACTCCAGGCTGGAGCCTAGCACCCCCTCGGCATCCCCTTCTAACAAATTGCCCCAACTGAGCTCCCCAGCGCTTTGTGGGGGGAAAGGAAAACCTTGCACCAAGGGCATCGGCACCTGCTCTCTCCTTTTCTCCTGGTTTTGAGGTTTGTTTGTTTGGTTTTTTTTCCGTAATTCTCACTATCCCAGCCGGAGGCAGAGAACCTCTGCCAGAGTCCTGGCTATCCCAGCTTATATAGTGAGGAAAATGAAAAGTTCTCTGCCTGTGAAAGAGAATCCCAGGAGTAGAGACTGAGCTGCAGGACTGCTCCTGTTTTACCTCATGAGTTACAGTCCATCACCCCCTGCAGAGAAATCACCACTAGAACCCCCCCTTTTAAATGTGCCCTTCGGCCAAGATGCGCCCAACAATTCCCTATGGGGCTGTCCCTATGCTTGGAACTCTTCCTCCAGCCATAAGAGAACCAAGGGCCAAGCTTTAGGACCAGCCTTTCGAGATTGGGTTTTGTGTTTCTGTAATTAACATTTTTATTAGGAATAAATTGTACCGTACACACAAACTGTTGGAACATAAGCAAGATGTACAGCATCCCATCTCTCCCCCGGCTCCCACACCGACAGACAAAATAGCACTGAGAGAACAGAGAGCACCGTTTCCCTATGGACCATTACACAGCATGGAAGAAATATGCCAGAAGTATTCAATAAGGAAAAGATGTAAGGATCCCAAATAGAATGAGACGCATTGGGTTTGTGAGGGTTTGATGTGGATCGTTTGTTCATTCTGCAACTTGTGAGCTATTTGTTTTACTTAATCTTTCCATAAACTTCAGGTTATCATCATCTTTATTTTCTCCCTGTATTGCACCTGGAACAACTTGTTTTGAATCAAGTGGACTAGAAGACATTTTAAACAAGCCCCTTCCACTAGCTCTCCCCCATGAAAATGCATTTTAAGAAGGGGGAAAGAAATACCTAGGGGCTCTGGCCTGCACCCAAGCAGGTTCTGGCACTTTGTTCTCGATTTTATAGGGAGGCACATGCAGCAGTTACAATATTCTGATCTACGCAACGGCAAAACAGTCTTCCAGTACGTGGACCTAATCCTGTGCCGTAACGCCTGACCGGCATTTCCGTTTTCCAGGCTCCACCTTTGAAATGTAATACAGAGAGAGAGAGAATTTGTGGAGGCTCAGGGCTTGTTTGGACATTTCTAACTTAGTGTGCCCAGGACAAGAAAAAATATAAATCATAAATGGAGAGGATACGGGGTGAGCTGCTTTCTTTAATAAGCAAGACAGCAAACGGCAAAATGCAAAAATGCACAAGTTAAAAAAAAAAAAAACCCAACCCAAACACTTCCTTCCAATTGATTCCCGCGTTGAACAAAAAAGTGTCTGTGTGAGCTGGCAGTGTCCATAGTGCTTCCTGCCAGACATCAAATAAATAGATTGATAACAAGTCCAGAGTTAAAGCATTTCAACACATTTGGATGCAATTCTGATATTAACCATTCAAATGCTCCACCATACTACTACTGTCCTCATTCATTCCCGTCTCCAGTACTTGTTTTTTTTAGAAATAGGATGGCAGAGAGAGAGAGAGACCATATGGCCCATCTAGTCTGCCCATCCGTCTAATTTATCCAGCCCTAACAATTCCCACCACTCCCTCCGAGATCCCCAGAATTTATACCATGTGTTCTTCAATTCCAATACTGTAAGATTACTGGAAGCCAATGCTGCCCATTCACACTGGTTCACCCAAGAGTTTAGAGGTGAAATGGTCTTCATCCAATCCAGTCAAAATAATTGGCACTGTATTTCAGTATGTTGCTCTGAAAGGTTTCCTCTGCACTTTTTTTTTTTTTTTATATATATGGACAGGGGGCACTTTGCCAAAACCAGCTCTATCCTAAATATCCTAATGCTCGATAATGTATCCCAGCTATCAGACCAAGGCACACATCTAAGGTATCAAGGAAATCACCTCAGGAATTCTCAACTGGGGGAGGGAGCATTTGCTATCAACACAGGAGAGCAGGGCTTTCTTTTATTCAATTTTAAATTCTCCTTCCAAAAATCGGAAGCAATCCCCATAGGGAGATGCACGTCCACCATCTGCTGGAGACGGAGAATACTGGGAGGCTAGGGTCACTGCAGGAGTATATAATCCTGTGATGATGTCAGCTTGCTCCGACTCCATCTGCTGGCAGTAGAGCATAACCCACTGCTCCTGAGTCCATTTGTTCACATGCTAGGAAAATTAGTTTTTAATCCCTGCATTGGGCCTTTGCAAAGCAAGAATGGTGTTTAAACCTGACAAAGGGACTGGATGCCTCTATGCTCTTTATAAATAGTAGATATTCATCACACACACAAATGCTTCTGTGGGAACAAGAGTCCGATGCTTACTTTAACAAATTTTCCATGAAGAATGTAAGGAGACTTGAAATCATTCTGACAGTTGGAATATGCCATGCCCAAGCCCATTCCAGAGGCAAGAGTGATGGGCCATGTCCTCCCTAGGGATAGAAGGGAAAGACAAGCTCACTGTACATGTTTTGGTTCAAGCTATGTAAACAATTCGCCAATAAACCTCTGAACGGCTAATACATACACATCCTCAATATTTACACTCAACAAATTTGGCCTCCGAAGGTAATTTAAGACAGTCAGATGTTTTGCAATGTTTATTCCTGGGGGGGAATTCTGTGCAACTGCACAAGGCAGAATTTGCACAGAATTCCACCTGTGTGCGCGCGCGCAGAATTTGCTCTGCGAGCCAGTGAGAGAAGGAAGTGCCAGAGTTGGCCGCTCATGAAAGGAGAAGCAGCTGCTGCCATCGGTTCTTGCAGGATTGAGATCTTAATGTGAGAAGTGCGAGTCTGAGAACAGCACGGGAGTGAGGGCATCACGCCTCGCTCAAAGCAGCAGAGTGCAGGAGGACAGCGATGCCAGGTCACTGATGGAGGCCGACAGGAACTGCAGGGATGGGGGTCAATGTGAGAGACTGGGGGAGGGGATGAGGAGAGGGAGAGAAGGTTCAGAGGAAATGTGGTCTACTGCCTTACGATTAGGGCGCCTGGATGTCAGGGATTTTCCTTTGGCCATCAATGAAGCCCAAGAGGAGCTGCAGGCAGTGCAAGTCTTTCAACTGCTGCCATTTGTAGCTATAAGTACAATTGTGAAGGAGTGAAAGGTAAGTTAAGGTGATAAGGATGCAACAAAAGGGCAGAGTAAGGAAGCAGAGTCTCGTTCTACTGTTTTGCTGCAAAAGGTTCGCTGTAAGGAAAAAGTCTGCTGGGCATGTACTGATATGGAGATGGCTTAGATTTGTTTGCATTATTTTGGATTGTGATCTTAGCCTGCACGTTGCCTAGTGCTACCGCTTAGGCAATTAATACATTTTAATAAAGATAAGGCCCTGCTTGCAGCTCCAAGCGTCCCTCAGACTGAGGATTACTAATCGGAAGCCCTCTATATGGTGCAGTATTACTGCCCTCCTGGGAGAATTCGGCATCAAAAACTTAACAATTGTGCATATTTGAGCAAGAACCTGGTTCTATTTTGAAGTTTAAACTAATTTACTACTCAAAAGATAGCGACCTCATTTCAATAAATATGAAACATTTAAAAATACTGTATATAGAATTTTAATGTTTTTTACACGGATTTTTTAAATTTTATACGCACAATCTCCCCAGGACTAAATGTTGTAAGGAGACAAAATGCAAGACACATAAGCATGCTGTCTGCATGAACACAATCAGTTGGACATCCCTAGGCTGGCTTCATAGGCTACTAAGCAGTAATATGATAGGAAAGAAATCCTACAGTAAAAGCTGTTACTATACCTTGCAAATCTGACACCATAAACCAGATTTCCTTGTAACTGTTCACCTTCCAACCTAAATAAAGCTCCAGGATGATTGGGACATTTTACACAAATAAACTACACGAGTCTCAAGAAAGAGAAAGTTTTCTTTGAAGCTTGCAATCCACAGGCAAGCAGCTTTTGAAATGCAGTCAGAATGGGGCCCGAGCTCTCTCGCAGTCACTATCACAGGGACTGGTCCGAGCTCTCTCACAACCATGATGTACCGGGAGCAAGCCTGCACCTTTCTCAAGCTCAGCGCACGCCAGAAGAAAGGTTCAGGTCCCTGCTTCCGTGTTATTCGTGCACTGCAAGAGAGTCCCGCTAGTACTGTAACATCCTAAAGCAGTGAAGAAAAGCCCCACTGCCAAGAGAATGGGCTGGTGTTAGGCCGGGGTGGAAATTATCTAAATGACGCGATACATTTATTGGACAGACGTTCTACATTTCTTGACAGAGATTACATTAGAATGGTGGTTTGAATGGGAAGAGGAAGAGAGGGTTGTGATGGGAAGATTTTGAATCCCACCTCCTCACCATTGGGAATCACATATTATATTCCTTGTATGTTCAGGTAATGTCATCGTTCACTTTGACCTAAGGAAGGGAGAGTCAGCACCCAGGGGCAAGTCAAGAAATGTATTAAGTTAGCTCAATAAAAATACCTTATATACATTTTTTGTTGTTGTTGTTGCTGTTGCTTGACCTCCGTGTTCAAGCAATTACAAGGACAAACACAGCAACCACTGCTTTATCCTAGTTGGATCTGGAAAAAAGACCCAAGACCCCAGATGTGCTCAAGAGGCACAGAATGAACCGCTCTCAAAATAAAGTAATCTGATTAAACTAGTAAGGGCAAAGTAACATGCTGAGCATATAACATGGACGATTTCAGAGCTCACGCACCTTGTGCTGTACTTACGTTTAAAGAAAAAAACCGAAAAAACTATTCCCAAGCCAAGCCCGGCACCTGAAAGCAGAGAAAACGAGGAGAATGTTAGAGCACTTTTGGGTCACACATGAAAGCACGACGTCATGCAGAAGCCACAGCTGCCGTACGGGGCACAGAATGAACTTTACCAGAGGAGAAGAGCGCAAGGCTTCACACCTCAGAAAGCACAGGGATGAGCCCACCCGTGAGCGGGAAAGCCATCCGAGCAACTTTCAGGGGAACGCTCCCGGATAAAAGCAGGATGATAGCTTTAGGGTTCCCACACTCTAGAACTGCTAAACTGGGAGTGGATGAGTGGGGGAGGGAAGACCATTACATCTTGGGATTTGTGGCCATCACCTGGTCAAAGCCTTCTGAATATTTACCAGGGTTGCAGAGGCAGGCAAGAAATGCCCCAAATGCTGCTGTTCCCCCTTCTCCCAGAGACCACCGAGTACAGAGCTCATAACCACTGCCCCCCCATTTTCTACAATGGCTCAAGGGTAGATTCTGCGGCAGAACTGCAAATTAAATAAGGTAAAGCTGGATTTTCTAACATTTCTTGTGTGCCTAGTTATTTTATTCTTTTTTGGGAGGCTGGGAAGAGAGAAAGCTGATACAGAATAGGAAAGAAGGGAGGAGGGACATGGAGGCAGGGAAGAGGACTCCCCCCAGATCTACCTCTTTATGCCAGACATTTCACTACCGTATGAATCCAATTCCAACCTTTCGCCTGCTTATCCTACCACCTTAACATGGCCAAGACAAGACTTCACCCCCCCACCCCTTTTTTCTGTCTCTTCCTAGCTCCCTCAGCCCATAATCTTGGGGTCACCTTCGCTTCTTCTCTATGCACATTCAAACCATTGCTAACGCGTGTCGTTTCTTTCCCTAAGACTGCTAAAATCCATGCCTGCCTTCCCGAGCACAGTAGCACTCCTCACCTACCGCTTAGACTATTGCAGTTTGCGTTCATCCTACTGACCCATCTTTCTCTAGTGCACGACGTCTCTTCCTTCAGTGTCCCTATGACCACACAAGTCCTCTTCATGAGTCACTACACTGGCTACTGTACACAGGTCAAGCTTCTCTTACCAGTCTATAAATACATTCTCCCTATTACATTACCTATTACCTTCTCTTCCCCACGAACTCCATTCATCAAGCAAGTGCCTCTTCCTTCCACCACGACTCTGCTCTTTCCACTCAACTACACCACATGCATGGATCCAACTTCCTGAGATGGGGGTATCCTGCTCCCTCACTGGCCGCTATCAAACGCAATCTAAAACTGCACCTTTTTAACCCTAACCATTTCTCTACAATAACACTTCCCATAGGCTTGCTATCATGTATGTTTGCCTTGGCGAGACTAATCTCCAAGGAGGACTATCTTGTGTACCTGCACAGTGCAAGGTGTCTAGCATTGTAGAAGGATTACACGGGGAGAGAGGATGGTTGAGAGGAAGGAGCACAAAAGTCATGAAGGGAGGATAGGGAAAGAGGATTCACTCCCACGCACCCCTTCAACACGGATCCCTTCTCTCACTCACACCTCTGCACATCCCCTCTGATGCCCTCAGTAACTCACATGCCTGTCAAAGCCCTTCCTATCCCCTCTCTGATCCATGTCACCAATGTGGACTTGGTGTTAGGAGGAGAATAAAGTTGGTGCCTCAAGCTGCCTCGTCATGCCCTAGGGTCAGGGCCGAAACGATGCAGTTTGAGTCACGGGGAATACTGTAGTGTCACGCAGCTGCACCAGGTAGGGAGGGGAGAGATGCACAAACTGCCGCCACGTTTTGGGGAGGGAAACGGCAGCCCTTTTGTCAGAGCTTCAAGGGAGACCGGGGCCCTGCTCTTAGTTAAGAACATAAGAACATGCCATACTGGGTCAGACCAAGGGTCCATCAAGCCCAGCATCCTGTTTTCAACAGTGGCCAATCCAGGCCATAAGAACCTGGCAAGTACCCAAAAACTAGCAGTGGTGGAAGCAGAAGTGCTTTCTACCTTTAGGCCTTCTTGTCCAGCTTGCACTGCAGCATTCCCCATGCAAGGGGAGGGAAGACAGAGCCAAAGGGGGGGGGGGGGGGGGGGGGGGGGGAGTACAAAGAAGGATAAGAGAGTGCGCCAAGGGCAAAAGGAGGAAGCGAAAGGGAAGAAAGGAGCCAGGCCCTTCCCACTAAGACTGGGGGCTCACCACAAGGTAGAAAGAAGAGCAGAAGCAGAGCTAAAGCAAGGAAGAGAAAGAAAAATCTAGAAGAGAAGCAGGTTATTCCTCATTTCCTGGAACATATGGCAATGCCAGAAGTGGAGGGATTTTCTGTCCATTGTGAAGACGGAATAGCTTAGTGGCTAAAGAACACAACTGTGAAGTCTGCAGGGAGGATCGAATTTTACCCCGTGTGTATCGCACCAATTTTTCTAAAGTACACTTGGCACTTAGTGACACTTAAATCTAAAATCTCATGCCCCGATTTAACTGCACTAGCCAATATACAGTTTTACACTCTCATTTGCAGCGTATGTGAGGGGGGAGGAGGAAAAGGAGGATTCAATCGGTCTTGTCTGGAAAACATTTGGTTTTATTAACAATATATTTTCACTTATGCCTAGGCACTAAGCAACATATACATAATATTAAAACATACATCATATAACAGACGAGTTGCAATTATACTAAGGAGTGCATGCAAGGCCTCTATCATCTTTAGGGACACTAGCCTTATCTTTTGTTGTCGAGCAAAGATATTAATCAGGATCCCAATGTGTAATGTTTCCGATTGTGCTTTTCTGCTGATGCGCCTCACATATTGGTAGGTAACCACCCAGCAAGGCAAGGCGAAGGGAAACGAGGGGAGACCAATCTCCGTGGCATTATCTGTCTGCACACAAGGCACATCAGCACAAAAACTGCATTATCTCAAGCTGGGCTCAAAATCCTACAGTTGTGCATTTCACTAGAGTTACTGAAACATAACAGGCAAAGCAAACTTGGCACTTGATGTGCATGCAAGCTCACATTTACTATAAAGAGTCTAGGAATCCAGTGAAACCATATTTTTTTGCTTTTTTCTGCATGATTTCACCTCTTTAGCAACAAAGTTATTCCAGGGGAACATTCGAGAGGTAAAAAAAAAACAACCACCTTGTCCAATCCAAGCCAAGCAGTCATTCTACAACTTCCCATGGGTCATCTAACTCTTCAGCATCAGGTCAAGGGTCTGACCTCAAGTCACGGCTTACATCACTAAAGAGAGAGTTCTCCATGAACCGTGTTAAAGCTTTTCTAGACCTTAGTGTGTCTGCGTGTGGGTGTAAAGCGGGCAGGGAAAGAGGAGAGGCTGCAACTACGATGAGGTTCAAACAATGTCAAATAACTGTTGGGGATAAACTTCTCTGAATAATGATGTAGCGTTTCTGCCCATTCAGTGTCCTCCTGTTCTCTCTCAATAGCACATCTCAGTGGAAAGTTTATGCTATCAGGGATAATTGCTATCTGTGAGATTTCATCAAACGGACAAATTGCCTGACCTCTGAACCAGAATTCATTCCAACTTGACTTTCTGCCATGTGCGGCAGGACTGCTTTGTCATTTTGTTTTGATTTGCTCCACTATAAAAACCTGAGCTGCAGTCGATCACTTTAGCAGCAAGCCCGACAGGCCTGGGAGCCTCCAAGGAGTCGCAGACTCTTTGCTGCCAAACCGATGTTAACTCATTCACCTCTTCGGATCAGGTTTGGGTTTTAACGGATGATGTGTCGGAGGGGGGAACTCAGGAGTCTCAGTCAGAGAAGTCCCTTGATGAGAAAGGGGTACTATTGATTTATAATAAACAGTCAACCCAGGGCTGGACTGACCAGTCTGGCAACAGGGCAGTGCCCGAGGGCCCACACTCTCCTTGCCTGGGATGGGTGGTTAAAGACCAATGACCCTTATTGCCCGGATGCTCAGATCATCGTCAAAGTGCCCCTGGATCAAACCTTCACCACTACCAAAAACACATAATCAAATGAAAAATCCTTTGGGGGACGTTTTGAAAAACGTGATCCTAATTTTAAGAGTACACATCTTTTACTCCATTTCTGGAGGGGAAAAAAAAAAAAAAAAGACATTATGCTAAAAAAAAAAGTTCATAACTCGAAAAACAGTTTGCTGCTTGAAAAAAAAAAAAAAATTCACATCCTTAGATTGAGATCTCTTTCAAAAGACCTCAGAGGTCAAATACATTTTTATCATCACACTCAAATCTAAAATTCAGAACTATACAAGAAAAAATAAAAACCCCATCTTGACCAGGTGCATCTCTTCTGCAGACTCACAAATCCCTCTGGAGGGCTATTTCCGACACGTTTACCCCGACAAAGGATCACAGCACACACTGCTCTAATGCTTACACGTTGTACAAGCGCCAACACAACAGATACTGAAATAAGAGCATCCAAAGCAAAACCAGATGGTTTGGAAAGCACTGTACCTTTACATTTCTCAACGAGTGGACCAAGCAGAATATAGCACGCGATGTAAATGTCAAAAGACTACGGCAAAACTTTAAAATAGAAGAAAAAAAAAAAAAAAAGGGTTCCAAGATACCCCTCCCACATGGACAGCAAACAAAGGAACAAAACTAGAGATTAATTTCGCATGTCAATTTTGATCATGGAGTGTGGTTGCTGTTTTTGTCCACTTGAATGCATGGAAACAAAGAAAAAGCAAACAGAACGCGATACCTTTTTCCTGGACTAATATAACAGATTTCAAAGAAAAAAAAAAAAAAAAAAAAGGGCTTTGACCCGATGAAGGGCATTTAACTCCCTAAAGATAATCAAACAATGAATTAAGTTAGAAAGCGATAGCTGTGTTATTGGACCATTTTTTAAACTTCTCCTTTCATTTCATGATCGAATATACAGAAGTTAATAACTAGACCAGCCCAATCTGCAAAACCCCAGGAAAAGTTACAGACTGGGGATGCAAAACATTGTGTTCTGCGCATCTATTCAGCAGACCCGTACCTCAATCCCGACCGGAAGGGACTGTGGTCCGAGGAGGAAAGATATTTAGGGAGCTTAGGCCCCAGTCAGAAGTGCTTAGGCACCAGGGAGATTTCTGTCTCTCTCTCTCTTTTTTTTTTTTGTAATTGCTATTCTGCTTAGCTTTAATATATCTTTTGCCTTTATTTTATGCTTTTCTGACTTTTAGGCAGCCAGAGGCCACGGCTTACTAATTTGTATTTCTGGTTTTCCTTTCCAATGGCTGCGCAACGTGAACTATGACAATTTAGCAAACGTTATTAGTGGCTGTGGTGTGCAAACAGTTTCTCTAGATGCCTTAGCCCTGCAGCATCCTTGTAGGAAGCCTGCCATGTCCTTTTCACAAAAGCAACAAACTCTGCTTCACATATCTAAGATTTTCCCATAAAAAAGAGATAAGGAGCACTCAGTAGGCCGATGGCTTTTCCAGGTTCAAGTTCTCGCATGCTTAAATTTCTTTAAGAGCTAACATGCAGCCTCCCAGGGCCTGCCACTTGATCAGGGCACACTAACCCCCACAGCTGTTTTCACTAAAAGCCGGCACCTCCAGGCCAGGCTTTTACTTTACAAACAATAAAACATGAAAGGTTTATCTTACAACAAAAATAAACCAACATGAAAAAGTAAGAGAGCTTGCTCGGCACTGGATGAGCAAGGCGGGGGGGGGGTGCACATGAAAGAGTTCAAAGCATTTTTCACCTTGCCCGTGACAGCTTTAAGCGTTTAAAGTGGAGAAACAGCCTCTCCGGCGCGTCCTCTATCATTCCGGCTTTAACCGGCCGATTCCCACCATCCTGCATGGCAACTTGACGGTGCCGGAGATCTTACGCAATCCTAACGCCCCCTCCATTGGAAAGTGGGGGCAACAACGGAGGGCGGAAGACTTCAGGGACCCATCCCAGGATTTGGGAATAAACCGAAAAGGAGGAACATCTGTCTAAAGAACGGATTAAGTGAAAACCGCTGAATATCTAATAGGGCCTCCGAACTGACAGATGATGTTCACATTGTACAGAAAGTTAGCAGAGGACAGAGCTTTGCTAAACTCCCCATCTCCCCCCGTGACTGTCCGTGAGCCATTTAAATCCAGGCATTTGATTTTACAATCTAGCAAAATTAAGCAATTTTCCCCCAAGGGCAGCATTTTTGGACCTGGAGAATACAAATCATCTCGCTATTTATTTGCATTGGCGTGTTCAGCTTTTTTTTGTCTTGACAGTCTGAGCAGCATTTGGGGCACTCATCTCCTTTAAGCATTTCACGATCTCCATTCAAAGTGGCGCTCCTTAATATTCCCGCAGTACAGAATTACAGCACGTGATTGTTGTAAGGTTTGAGCAGGTAACATTTTATATTCGAGGAGAAACATTCAGGACTGGGATGCCAGGCGTTCGCTCTTTCACCCGTGCATTACCAGAGCTCCTCTTTTCTCAGTGCATGCGGCCACAATGGACAGCAAACTGGGAACATTTCTCTGATCTTCATCCTGGGCTTTCACCAGACTTCTCCTTCAATGCTCTGGCAGGGGTGTGCAAGTACTGCCCTGCAGAGCAGAACTGAGAGAAAGATTATACAGAGGGTGGGATTGTGAGCAGACATTCTCAGTCCCCCAAGACCCCACCCTCAGTGGATTTCCTTCTTATTAGTTTGAATTGCCCCAACAGCTACAAGCCCTATGTTTTCCATGCTAGGAAGAACGCAGTCAGTCAAAGAGCAGCTTCCAGAGCTCAGACAGCTGTTTCAGTGAGAGAGAGTAATACTCACACACAGAATACACGTGAAATGTAGATAAGATCAGGAAACACATATGTAAAGGCCAAAAGCAATCTTACAATAAACTAGTTTTACAGGACCTGGGCTTCTAAAAGCAGCATGGAAAATCCAAAGTCTTACAGCTTAAGAGAGTTTATTCTGCTGTTGAGCAATTAATATTAATTGATCACTTCCAAACAGAAAACAGGTGAACCCAGCATATTACACAGAGAAGGCACAAGAGAGATAGAGAGCGGGAAGGCATGATGTGTTTTGTTTTTTTTATTGGTCTTTGTACAAAGCAAGGATTTTCAGCAGTAACATTGTAGGACTAGAGGACTGACCTAGTGATTACAGCAATGGGCTAAGAAAGATGGAAACCAGGGCCCCAAACCCACTACTACTCCTTATGACCTTGGGCAAGGTCACATCACCTTCCATTGCTCAGGTGCAAACATACTGTAAGCCCTCTGGGGACAGAGAAACACCTGCAGAATATAACTCACTGTGAGCCAAATATAAATATATTAAAAATGATGGCAGATCAAAACGGCCAATACAGTCTGCCCCGTTGAGACCTATCCACTTTCGGGAGATGTGGATATAAATTCTCATATGCAAACACTAATGCCCCCATCTTGTCTAAGCAGACTGCTCAGCCCTTTTTTCACCATTGCCCTCCACACATGCCCACAATCTGTCATTGTGTAGCCTTCACTACTTCCACTAGTAGGCCATTTCAGGCCTTGCCATCTCCAAATGTGCTGCTTACAAGACCAATACTTATAGCGACATTAATGCCTCTTATGTCCGATTATTCAGTTTACTGAGGCTGGTAGAGGGGGGGGCTACATCCAGCCGCTCCATACTCATTGAAGTTTGCATTTTAACCATGATCTATGTAAGAGAGAGAGGTCTGATTTCCGAGTCTAGGAATTGGATCTTCAGCACAGCAGCCCCTAGTTTATGGAACAAACGCCCTGAGATGCTGAGAACAGAGAGTGATATGCTCTTCTTCAGGAATAGTCTTAAAACTTTTTATTTTGGCCTTCCCTAAAGCTTAGCTCTAGTTTATGGCCTTTATCTTGATTAACTGGGTTCCTTATCTACAAAATGCAGGATGTACTTAGAGTGTAAGTAAGTAGTTTTATGTTGTCAGCGAAATGTGTTTTGATATTATGTATATTTTGTAATCCACTGAGAATGGTGGCTCAGCGGAATATACATTGTTGAAATAAATAGGCAGGGTGCGCCATCATTGGAAGCCCAATGCTGTTACCATTGAATTTAGGGTTGGAACTGCTGCTCTGTGAAGACTAGGCCAGTACTGCAATACCATCCTCCTGCTACTAGGAATCCTTTGTAGCTTAACAAAACATGTGCCCGCAAGATGGTAGCTGCAGGGAATCCACAAATGAGATGCTCTTCCATAACTACCAGGAGTTGCAGCTGATTGACAAGAATCAAGGTGTCACGGTTTGGCAGGCTAGAATTAGGGAGCACCCCAGCAGAAGCAACACAGGACTGGAGATTGTCTTCTGCCTAACCAGCCCCCTCAGGTTCTGGGGGCCAGCAGGACTTTCCTCCTGGACCGAGGCACAGACAGTGGGGGCTGATACTGGCAGGGCTTGGGAAACAGACAAGGGACAGGACTAGGCAAGACAAGGACAGGCCTAGGACACATAACAGTAAGCCAGAAAGCTCAACAGGGCACGAGAGAGCTAGGTAACCCTAACAGGCTCGAAGGACCAGAGCAAGGCAGGGGGCCCAGGTAGGCCACAGGACAACGTATAGCAAGACAAGGCTGGCCAGATCAAGGAGCTGAGGCGACTCCATGAAGAGGCACTACGGGAATGGACGGGCTGGAACGGAGGTGTCATGTGATCAGCAAGGAGGTAGTTTGGGCAGCTGTGAGCGAGGTTTGCTGAGGAACCCTGGTGGAGGAGAGGCTGCATAGCCAGCGGAACTGTAATTCAAGGAAATGCTGATATCAGTTGCAGTGGTAGCAATTTTCTTCTCGTTGGAGCACAGCAGCAGCTCTCTGCTGTGGTCGTTAACTCAATGCCAGCAAAAAAAAAAAAATGGATTGGAAGAACCTCTGCAGGATGAGGCAGAAGAGGAAGTGCTATGATGCAACTTCTGGTTTGAAGCCACCTATTTTAATTCACACTTCTCAAGCAGTAGTACCCAGGTCATGACTACTGGGGAGTGTAAGAAAGTGCAGTCACACCTCAGTCTTTTCCGTTACTGAACATGCCTTTCTTCTTGTCATCTCATGTCTCTACTCGATGAGACATTTGAGACTGGGTAGATATATCCTAAAACACGCATTCCAACAGGATACCAACTAATGCCTTCCCAAAACAGCCGCTGGGACAGTGCCTGGCGAGAATGTACAGTCCCCCCAAACATTCCATGCTTGGGAGGGATATTCCAAGCCCTGCTCACAAGAAAATCATTTCACATGTCAAGCAGAACACACAGGAATGTTAATGGGGCTGGACCTTTTAAAGAGAGCTTAAGATGTGCCTGAAGACAAGGCTGTCTCCTTAGCAATTCTGCAAAGACAGAAGCAGCGGTTTGGGGAAAAAAAAAAAGTGGGCATGGAAGTCTTAAAAAAAAAATAAAAAAACATGCCATACAACATGGCGGGGGGGAAAGAGGCAGGCACATAGGCTGTATTCTTGTTTGATAGGGGTTAACTAGTTACTAAAGAACATGGCTGCCACACCAAACAATCCACTGATGGAGAAACATGAGTCTAGCAGATTAAGCACAATAAAAATACAATTTTAAAAAGCTTGGCTAAAATTAGCTTTTAACATTTGAAATCTTACCTCCTCTTCTCTCCTTTTTCCAACCGTTTCATTATTTAAAGCAGTAGTGCTTCATTCTACCATGAATATGGGAATTTAATAGATTTCTAAGGATTTTTTTTTATAAATATAAAACAATTAGTAAAATTACAAAAGAAGTTTGCAATTGGAGGTCTTTATTCTTCAAAAGCAGCTTCTGTTCTCATATCCCTTATTTGTCAAACACCACATGACAGCTGGCTCAGATGCTAACTGATGGCCCTGATTCAGACCAGGGATTGAGGAAGTGAGAGATGTGGCCTAGCACTGTATAAGACATTCACTCATTGAGAGTTGACAGGGAAAACATAATTTGTTTCCTAGCCCCCTACCCATGACAAAATTAATCATCCAAACAAGGTTTGTATTCTTAGGAGATAAAGCTTACAGTGAGCAGAGTTTATGAAATAGCCAAGTGCACCCTCAACACTATTTACGGTAAGGCAAACTAAAATGAATCCAACAGGTGTTAGTGTACGAACACTACAAACAAGGCTAATGAACTCTACAGAAACACACAAACATTTCTAGAGGTAAGAGCTTATTTACAAGTTTAAAAACGAGCAAATCCAGAAGTCTGTGGCATACATGTTAAAAATGCAGAAAAGTCAAAACATAAAATAGAAGAGTAAAATATAACAAAAACTAGTGTGTAAGCAATAAACACAAAATAACTAGTACATAAAACAAAGCATCAGCATTACTGAGAATTATGCAGCTCTTTCTCGATTTCCAACAAAAAACCAATATGTACATGCCTGGTTCCTTAATATTTACCGTGCACGCCACCAATCTCGGCACAACTAACAAGCCATGGCCCGGACTCTCCATTTACCAAATGTACTCTGTTCCTGCAGCGAATTAGGGCTTCCAAATCTAAACTTTTGTAATACTCTGAGGTCCACACAGCACAAGCCTAAGACCTACACTACCTTTCCTCGTGCAGGTGATTTTAGGGTTGGTGTGGAGCCGGGTGTCCTGAGCCCAGGCATCTCCACTTTTCTGCAGGTCACAGCGGGGTCTGCAGAAAGCCTCTAACATCCAGGCCTTTCCGCTCTCTGACACGCCTTTGCCTTTCCCTCCCTTCTGAATACCTTGCTCCTTTTTTTTCCTCTTCCAGAATGAGCTGCTTTAACAGTTCCCACTAATTTTAAGAAATATTATCCTTGGTTTATCTCAAGTTCAAAATGTCAATATTTGACTTCAAACAGCAGAATGTTGGCTGCCTTTGCCAGCGTGATTAGAAGAGCAGAACTAACCGGTACTTCAGTCTGAAAATGTTCTGTGCATTGGATGCGACTTCTGCTTTCTGAGCCAATAAGTAGAGAAAGAATTCGGCAGTAAAAAAGGAATTAAAGCGGCTGAGCTCTCCCTCCTCTGCGATGGTAAATACCAAGGGAGAATTATTTCCCAAAGCAGCAACTAACAGCACGCCATCAGCTTTTTCAAAAAGTATTTTAATCATCTAACTGTACCACAACCTACACTTTTATTGCTTTGCAAGTCTGCTTCAATATTATGGCGCCTGGCAAAGACGCAGAAAGCTGACAGCTGAAGAGGAGTCTTTCAAACACAAGAGAAACCATCGACGCTCATCGGAGACTTCATGGTTTAACAGGCACAAAATAGCAACCTGATCTTACGACAACCAGCGACGCCAGAGCAACAGCAAAGAAGAGGGGTCAGGAAGGACATCCTGGCGAGCGCCTCTAAGAGAAAGAGGAGGGATAGCCAACCATTCAGGCAACTCGAGATTTGTCATAGAAACTGTAATTGTGATTACAAAAAACTCACCCCAAATACATAGGCAGCAAAAGTTGCTGCCATGCCTGGCTGCTGCTCTCCGGGCCACCTGGGAGGGTGGTGGAGGCAATGTTCACGGCCATCGCTCGAGGGCGACACCAAGTGGCCGTGTTTAGGGTGCATGTATACCAGATTTCGGAGGGAGCAGTACTTTAAGGTGCCTGGTGGAGAGATGCGGCAATGCTTGGGCCGAGTTGGGAGGGGGATTCCAGATAGTTGCAAACGGAGGCTCTTGGTGCCGATTCTGATTGAGACAAAAGTCCAAAACAGCAATAGGAAACTGCTGGGAATGCCCTCCCCCACCACCACCACCAGAATTGCATATCTGGAGTTGTGCGATGGGAGACAGTTTGGACCATGTTAGACGCTCATAAAACAATTCCATTATCTGGATTAGACATAAGGAATATTCTCTTCAGGGTCAAACAAGCATTCAGAGAATATTTCCTGATCGATATTGATCAGCAACTGAAGGCGAAAGCTTTCACAAAGATCGGGATTTTTATTCTTCTTGGAATTCACAAGGGCTGCAAAATAAATAAGCTTTTGGTAGGGTTTTGCCAACAACCTCCTAGAGAGCGTGAGGTATTTGAGAAAGGATTTATAATACTTTGCTGGAAGCAAATTTGTAGCAGAAGCTTGGGTTGGTTAAGGAATTAACAGCTTTATAAAACCTCTTTGAAGCTGAAAGGTGCCTTCAGTACTTAACCCACCCAAATCTGTGGGGGAGGAATCTATTTAACTAGAGCCACAATTTTTTTTCCCTTTGACTAATTTGCTGCACTATTTTTAAATTTCTTTTGTTTCGTTCCCTTTATTTTTGGTTTGTTTTCCTCACTGCCCCCTCCAACCCACCCCCGTCCTCCAGGCTCTCACCTACATGGTCTAACAGTAGGACCCGCTATAACTTGGCATCCACTTCACTCTCCCTGGCCACTGTTTGTTCTTCCTGGGCTGGACCCCACTGGTTTCTCTTCCATTGGGTGCTGGAGCCCAAGTTTTAGGTTCTCAGATGCTTGGGAATTCTCCAGTTCTGCGTACAATCAGAGAGAAGATATTTCTTGTCCTGACCTGTCAAAAATAGCTAATGAGGATGGTCAGTGTGTAACAGCTTTCGCCTTATGTCTGTGCATTTTTACAATGGCACGTTATGATTTTGGAATCTCTGTGCTTGTCTCCCAGGATTGTACGCAAGAGGTCAGCTGAAGCGGGAAGTTATGCTTTAACATGCCTTTATATCTAGCAGTCACAACACAATCTAAGGTGATAGACACAGAAGACAGAAAGGACATAGGCCACAGATTAAGGCCAATTTAGAAAATAGGCTAAAATTCAAAACACTTACATTGAGTGCAGAAAAGAAAACACATTTTTAATGCCTGAAACTTCAGAAAGACTGGGATGAAGATTTGAAAGTATTAAAAATTCTCCTTGACAAATGACGGCTGCATAGAAGGTCCCGCTTCAGGCAGGAGTAAAAATGGGCTCATCCTTGGGAATAAGTGCAAATGGCACAAATACCTGGGAGACCTGCTCAGATTAGGAGAGAGGCTGTTAATACAGTGCATGTGCTAGCTCAGCCTCTTACACAGCACACATTAATGGCTGTTGAAATTTGGGCACACACACACACACACACATTAGCTGGCCTTCACTTTTTCGGGAAATTTGGGACCCTCAAAAGCTTTCTTGCGGAGACAGTCATTGACCACAGCAAAGAAGCATTCAAATCCTGGTGTTTAAAAAACAAAACAAGATAATGCACAGAACCCTTGATCCGTGCATCTCAGCAAAATGAAATAAAGTACTGGTAACCTGCAACAGGGGCTTATCAGCAGCATTACAATATGCATGATCTTCCTCATCCCTTTTTGGATACTAAGTCTTTCCCTTGATGTCACCAACACCGGGACATGAGCAGAGCAAGCCATGGGAGCAGGTTTCTGCCACCACGGCAGCTCAAACTAAGGGCAGTAAGCCAAAACGTCTGCCCACACTTCAGTCACCATAATCCATCGTTTAAACATGCTGCAAGCCAATTTTATTTGATTCACTGAGGATAAAGTCAAATTACAAGAAATACAGAAATCAACCATTTCTCACCAATGTGTTGTCAGTCAGGAAGAAATGAAAGGCAATGCTTTACAAGGAGTTAGGGAAAGGATGCTGAAGTCAGAAAAAAAGGATCTCTTCCACCGTCAGCAGCAATGCACAGCAAAAAGGACCATTTCCCTCACCTGCTTCTGCTTTACATATTCTCCATGCTACCCTTCCTAAGATAGCATCCACTCATATCTGTATTTATTTATTCTCATACTCTGCTCTTCCAAAAGTTGAATAGCATCTATTTTCCTCTGCTTTCATGTACTCAACAAAATTGATCATTAAAGAATAACTAACTCTGTCATGCACTTGTACATCGCACACAAATCTACCTCCCAGATGGAGTCGGTAGGAAATTCATATTTACAGCACTTAGCTGAAATCTGTCATAACTGTCAAAAGTGCAAGGCCCCCTTAAAATCCTCTCCAGTGCCTCCCTTGTATACATATCAGTTTTTTTGTTGCTTGACTGAGCATTAAGATAGCAGCAACTAGGATCCTTAGTCATACTGTGACCTAATGCCAAATCTGACCCCCCCCAATTCCCCTACACACACATTTTAAACTGATGGTCTGGAGGCCACTATCTGAATTCATGTCCAGGAAGACTGGATAATCTCTCTGCCTACATCCAAGAACTTTTCCTTGGAATATTATGGCCAGTATCCCATCTAGGCATGCACATACTGACCATCTTTGAAGAGAGAAGCTTCAGTAAGACATAATTAAGGGACTGATTTTACTCTCATGACCTGAGTTTATTTTTCAGACTGCTATAATTATGCTGCTGGTGCAGGAGACCAGTCAGGGCACCCTGCATTTTTATATCCATAAAGTTACATTGCTTTGCATCTTTCATTACCTGAAAGACATTGTGGCTCAGAATAAATGGACTGAAAGTGACAAAATGCCGTCTACGTTTTAAGTACTCTTTTGAAGGTTACTTGGCTTCCAACATATTTCCCTTTTCAATCAAGCCAAATGTTATGGCTCTAGTTATCATATATACTCAACCTGCTTCGATGTTTGACCGCTGAATGCTGCAATAGCCATTTCTGCAGTTTCCATAAAGCACTCCAAAACCTGGCAAGAGAGGCCACTGCTGAAGTCTAAATATAAAAACGTACTTTTCTAGTTACAGAGGAATTCCGCAAAAGGATCCCCCTTCTATAGCAGTGGTCAGAGCAACTACCATCAGATATTCTATACCCTAGAGAAAAGTACACAAAGTAAAAAGATGCTGGGACTGATAGTTACTTTATCAGACAGAGTCAAAAGCTGACTGAAAGCCAGGGAACCCCAGAAAGTACAAAAATAGATGGCAGGGTTAAAATAATAAATACAGGTTTTCAATTACTTTAAGACCAACATTCTTTCTTCTATCAGACTGGGCTAAGACATTTAATATCTATAACCTGTCAGTGAGCAAAAAAATAAATTAAAAATGTTACTTATAAAAAGACCATAAGACTTCCTATACTGGGTCAGACAAAGGGTCCATCAAGACCAGTATCCTGTTTCCAACGGTGGCCAATCCAGGTTACAAGCTCCTGGCAGGATCCCAAATATTACAGATCTCAAACTACTATTCCTTATTAATAGCAGTTCATGAATTTTTCCTCTGGGAACTTATCCAAACCTTTTTTATACCCAGTTCACTAACTGCCGTAACCACATCCTCTGGCAATGAATCCCAGAGATCTACTTTCAATGCAGGGTAAGAGCTACAAGTTATTGTCAAAAGGTGAGGACCAAACATGACCAATATAGATGGAAAGAGTCACTGGCAATATTAGACATGTGGTAAAATGTAATATAGAATATGTCAGCAGACAACCAGATGCAAAAACTGGACCTCCATTCACACAAAACAAGCCAGGTTTTTGTTTTTAATTATTATTACAGGGTTGGAAGTGTCCTAAAAATTGGTGCCTGGCACTGGCTTAGTTAACCTTGTAGTTGGAGGCTGCTCCCTGAGCACACAGAAGGCTGTGGGGGAAAAGGATACACACAGGTACAAAACCAAATTTAAAAAATAAATAAAACCCCAAAGTGAACAAGTTTTGCCTTAGCTCCTAAAAATGGATGGGGCCCCCCCTGTTTTCTAACTATTTCTCCGCTTCTTTATTATGCCAAGGCGAGAACACATACAACAGGGCATCATTTGGCCACTCCTGAACGAGAGAATCTATGCCCATCATTTTGGGTCCCACCTGCGACTGAAGGCGCGTGGAACTTTCGCGTTGTTGAAATTTGCCAACAAGTCTAGATCCGGTAGGACCCATCAGGAGCTGAAAAGCCTTGTCCAACTCCCATTCTCCTGGGTCCAAGCTTCGCCTGCTGAGGAAATCGGCTCTGATATTGTCCTTTCCGGCAACGTGAGATGCGGATATGCTTAGGAGATGCTGCTTTGTCCATACCATGAGCGCCTCTATCTCCTCCGACACCTGTCAACTCTTGGTTCCACCCCGATGATTAATATAAGCCACTGTTGTCGCACATTAGCCTGACCGCCCAAGCCTACAGTTGCTCGGTGAACTGCAGGCATGCCAACCGAACTGCTCCTACCTCCAGTCTGTTTATGCTCCACTGCATTCCAGCACCCCAGCCCCGAAGGCTTGCATATATCATGAGTAACAACCAATCTAGCGTCATCCGGGAAATTTCCTTCCTGAGATGATCCACAAGTAACCACTGGTCCAACTAGAATTTCACCTCTAACGAAAGGAGCAGCCTCACCACAAGGTTCTGCAAGCGTGGACTCCGTCAGGAGAGCTGGGCGCACTGAAGAGGGTGCATATGTGCCCTTGCCCAGAGAACCACTTCCAAGGTGGCAACCATCAACCTCAGAGACCACACAGTCGGACAGAGTTCCACAGGAATCGGACTAAACATTGAGTGGATCCAAAACTCTGGCATATGAACTCTGCCTTGCCACATATCGAATCAAACCCTGAGATACTCCAAGGTCTAAGACGGCTGCAAATTTGCTCCTTGCCAGATTCACCGCCCAGCCTAGTTCCTGTAGCAAGGAAACCACCCTGCAGGAAACGCGAAGACTCTCTTCCAATGTCTTGGCTCAAGTCAACAAGTCGTCAAGATAGCGATGAACTAGAATGCCCTCCTTGCGAAAGCCACTGCTACCACTACCATGACCATGGAAAAGGTCCTGGGCACTGTGGCTAACTTGAAAGGCAAGGCCTGAAACTTGTAATGATGATCCTGCTGGATGGCAATATGCAGATATGAGACCCAGAGACTTAAGGTATTCTCCTGCATGAACCACCAATATGATAGAGCACACCATTTCCATCCTGAAATGCATGACTTGTAAATGTTGAATGACATTCTTGAGTTCCAGTATGGGCCAAAATGACCCTTCCTTCTTGGGCACAAGAAAATAAAAGGAATATCGGTTTGTATTTCACTGCAATTTGGGAATGGGGATCACTGATTTCAGAATCAGCGGTTGTACTGTCGCTTCCATTTCTACCTTCTTCTGAGGGGAGTTGCATGGAGAGACCGTGAAGGCATCTGGAGGAACGCAAAGAAGTTCTAGGGCATAGTAGTTCTGAACCATTTCAAGCACCCATTGATCCAAAGTAATCTGGGCCCACTTGTGGTAAAACCAGAATAGACTATCACTTACCTCCTGCACCACCAGGTGAGGGGGAGGCCACCTCCACAGAGCCCGTATCCTTTTGAGGGCATCTGGGATTAAAGGACAGAGCTGTAGAAGGGACGTGATCTCTGGGAAGAACCTATAAGGCCAAAAACACCAGTAGTCTCGAGAGCGACCACTCACCCGAGAATCCCGGGAAATGCTTCTTATCCTCCGGCAAATGCAGGACCTGGGCCTCTCCCCATTTACTTGCCATTTTTGCCCATTCACTGCCAAACAAAAGCAAACCTTTGAAAGGCAGCTCAGTCACATTGGACTTTGAAATATCTGCGGACCAGTTGCGCAGCCACAGCCCACATCAGCCAAGGTGGCGGCACCCAATTCTACCATAGGCCCTATATCGGACCCAACAGCACCGGACTCTTGACAAAGCTGCAAGGGAGCCTGAGCTACCAAGGCACAACAAGAAGCAATTTGCAAGTTCACTCTCACTGCCTCAAAGGCTTGATTCAGGATAGCCTCAATCCTGCTACCCTGAGCATCTTCAAGCCACAACGCCCTCTACCAGGATGGTGGTACATTTTGTGACAGACACACCAGGATATCCACCTTAGGGAAATGCAACTGCTCTCTGGCCTGCGGATCCAAGGGGTATAAACCCTTTAATGAACGCTTCTGGCCATTCCATTTCAGATCGATCAACTCCTGGATTGCATCCAAGAGAAGAAAGAAACTAGAAGCCTTGTGCAGTGTGACTAAACTAGGATCCTTCTTCTGTGTCCCCAAGGAGTCAGGCCCAGCCACTACAAGGGTCTTCAGGGTCTGAGATATCAGACCCAGGCCCAGCCACTACAAGGGTCTTCAGGGTCTGAGATATCAGACCCAGCAACTCATCTCTCTGAAAGAAACAAGGAAGAGTTCTATATGGCTCCAAATCCAGGGGAATGCCCCCTTCCTCACCAGGAGAGCCCCCATCATCATTGGTGGTATCATGATCCACCTGCATTACTGCTCTGTCCGACCGCACTGTGCTACAGCGCTTGCCTGTGGAGACAGGAGGAGGAACACTGAGTGCCTGGACCTACCTTAGTAAAAAATCCAGCTTCAGCAGACCGGCTCTGTAAAATTTTCACCCAGGAAAAGGAGGTCAGGTCCATTCCAGGCCCCATAGGTCCTAACCTGTCGTCCTGCGAGCCAGTGTCCCCTGAAGATTCGAGCAGTGGACCAATCAGAGGAAGATACACCCATGAAGTGTCTCCCTCAGTCCCACTCCCCTTGGACTGAGGAGATGAACCTCGGCAAAATCGGAAGGAGTCAAATCTCCCCAACCATCCAGTTAGCATTGATACAGGTTTAAAGAAAGCTCCAGTTGAATGGCTAATGTGGCAGGCATTACAGATAGATGCTTGGGTTTCTTTGCTATGGGCGCCATGCTATAAGTGCACAGCCCAAAGAAGGCTCACACCTAGCTTTCCCATATACATAAGTGCGCCTAATATGGATGCACAAAAAATGTGAATCCAAGTCCACGTGCCTAGGCGCTCGTCGCACTGGACACTCAAACTGGACACCCAGGACCGATGCCTAAACTGGGTGCCCAAGATGTGCATCCGGAAGAACGCCCAAATGCTCACAGACGGCCTGCAGCAAAAAAACACATGAAAGTAATCTACGGCCTAGCGCGCACCAAACAGGAGCAGTCTGGAAGTGGGGCCTAGCCAAACAGCTTCTCAATCCATCCTGCCTGCATGCTCTCCTTACAGAACTCCCCAGATGTGAGCGTGAAGGCTGAATGCTGAGGAAACAGACCCTTCATCTGCTCTCTGTTGCTAACTTTTTAACTAAAAAAAAAACAAACACAAAACTTTTACTTAAGCTCAGTCCTCCCTGGCTGAGAGCAGGAGCAGGTTCTGGCTGCGGGGGAAGAGGGCTAAAGCCTTCACTGTCAAGCCTCTCTCTGACTGCAACCTCTAATTGTAATTTAAGGCCACCCAGAAGGCTACCAGACCAAAGCACTCAGAGGGACAGCACAGTATCACCCCAGGAGGCAAGTGGTGGTATATAGTCAAAAGTTTATGGCAATGAATTATTTTTTTTTTTTTAATTGAAAGAGCTTCTCAAACTCCCCCCCCCCCCCCCCCCCAGAGGCAATCCCCCAAAGGGAATGCATGTCCACCATCTGCTGGAGACAGAGAATGCTTTTCTTGGGTACTATTATTGTTTTCTGTCTTATGGGTGTGATTACATTTACCTCCTCTTTCCTTAGTGTTCAAGCAGGTCAGTTCCACCAAGTGGGTTATGCACCTCTGCCAGCAGATGGAGAAAGAGCAAAAGCTGGCATCACGCTATATAGTCCTGCTGAGACATCAGCCTGCCAGTATTCTCTGTCTCTAGCAGATGGTGGACCTGCATTCCCTTTGGGGGATTGCCTCTGAGGAGGGGGGGGGGGGGGGAGTCTAAGAAGCTCTTTCAATTTAAAAAAAAATTAATTGCTATAAACTTTTGAAGTAGTACTTTATTTTTTATTTTATGATTTTTCAATTTTTTTTTCTGATTCACTGTATTTAAAGTTCAAGGTTCTTATTGAAAATATTGTTTTTTACGTTACGTTATGCTTTACACTCCTTGTTATTTGTAAACCGGGTTGATGTGATGCCTATCATGAAACTCGGTATAACAAAAACAATAAATAAATAAATAAACAATCTTGCCATATGTAATATTATGAAAACATATATAAAGGTAATACATACAATCACCTTTTTTTTAGTAACTGAATAATCTCTCATATGCAAGTCTTTTACCAAAACCGAAGATAAATCTAAATAACCACAATACAGAGCGATTTATATTTAATATACAGAAATCATTTATAACAAAATGTACAATTTACTCCTACTTTACTATCTAACTGGAGTTAATCTACAAGAAAACCCTTAAGATGGTCAGGATCAGTAAAGAGATATTTTTCCCTTTTTAATCTATGGCACACCTGCATGAGTATTTAAATAAGTAGTACTTCAACCGAGATTTATTTATTTGGGAAAATTTATAAAATCACCTTACAGATATGTCTCCCAAAGCAGTGTACATCTCAAAAAACACTAGACATTGAATTAATAGAACTGAACAAAAGTTTGAAAAAAAAAAAGGAACAAGGAAAATAAATATACAAAGCAGATGATTTCTGAGTTGTTCAAGTGCGTTTTAAGCATATGGGGCTAATTTGAACTGTTTAAATTGCCAATATGCTGCCACACATTTTGAATTTATATGCTAATTGGATTGCATTTCAGTAAAATAAAAAAAAAAGTGCATTCACTCCTTCACCATCACATATAGCTTATGAAACTCATTAAGAAAACAAAGGAGAGAACCATGTTCCCCTGCCAAAAAAAGCAGTTAAAAGAAAACTAAAACAGTTCGGTAACAATGAGTGATCCTGCATACGCTTGCCTGCTCATAGGAGCCGAGAAACAAATCAAAGTGACTTCCCTTACAGCTACAGATGTTTTTTTATGCAGTAGTATTTAGATGGTATGTATTCTGGCAGTGATAACTCCCTTACCCCCCAAACCTACCAATAATTTTGTTAATTTTCCAACTTTGTTTTTACTGAATAAAAATGGGGCAGGAGGCACCAATGTTTGAATTAACACTGCTTACGTACAATATATAACTAAAAATTATTTTAAGAACTCAGTCACAGTCTTACAAAAGTTAAAAAAAAAAAAGTGTGTAAGGCATGAGGTAATGAAAATATGGGATTGAAATCGGATGTCTTCATTATCCCATGGCTAAAGCGGCTTAGAGACCGATAATAACGCGACCGAGCTTTTTAGCTCTAGGCCACCGGCTCAAATTCTAGTTAGGGTGTCCGCTGAGAAACTAACACCAACCTACCAAGAAATCTCGCCAGAAATATGGGACGAATGCTCGCCAGGCTTTACAAGCCTATGGCTGCCACATCCCCCAAGTCAATCGGACAGGCCGATCCAGTCCTGGCTTTGCCCCACTGCATGCACAGAGCTTTAGTTTCGATTGTTTCCCATTGACCTCCTAAGACTCCATGCAAGCAAGGGGTGGGGGTGCAAGACCAAGACTGGATCAGTCCGTTCAGGTAACAAAGACGGAGGTGGCTACCTTAGGCCAGGGCCGTGTCACCTTCCTGGAGGCCACTTGCTCCAGAGGTTATTCCGCCTTCCGCAGGGGGCTTCTTCCTCCTCCCTCCCGCGAGAAGACGTGACGGCCGCTAGTCGTCTCCCCCCCACCTTGGAAGAACGCCCAATTACCTAATTTTATGGTCGCATCGGCCATACACCGGTCCCATTTCTTTCCGTGCTCGTTCTCCGACATCTTGCTTTCGCGCACCGACTCCCACCACATCTCGCGAGAGTTCCTGTCGCAAGCTTAGAAAACTTGGTGGTGGGAGGGTGGGGGAACTCACAAGTATCGCGAGAACAGGGGAAGCCGAGCGGGCGTTTCCTGCTCGTAGTCAAGGTAACGTTGAGACCATGTGGTGCCGAGCTTGGCTCTGGTACTTGCTGTTTGCGAGGCTGTAAAATTATGCGTTAGCTTACATGCTTAATACCTGGCACGAGGAGGTCATTATTTTTATGCCAAGTATGTTAAAGATAATAACTTTGCCCACGTGAAATAAGGTCAGGTGACGTCGTCGACGGGACCAGACGTACCCACTTTCTCCCAGGTCAACCGGATATGTAGAGCCAGCCCCAGTCTTCCCTCCGTTGCGTACAAGATTATGTAGTTCTGATTGCTTACGGAAGTTACGGGAAATTCAGCCCCACGCGCAACAGGACAAAACCAGGTCGGGATCAACTTGTTCAGTTGATGCGGGGTAAAGTGGCGGCCCTATTTGTACATCTGCTGTGTTATGAGTAGTTTGCATCCCCCCCAAAAAGCATATTCAGCGGCTAAGAATCCTTCTAATATTGATTCCCAAGCCCTTCGGCTCATGTTTTCAAAAAATAATTGCAATTAGCAAACTCTGCTGCCATAGAAACATAGCAGAAACAACCACGTGCACCACCTAGCCTGCTCATTTGTGCCAGTTTAAGATGCTGTCACAGTGATTTAATGGGGGGGGAGGGGGAGGGGCAGAGAGCAGTCACCCAGAGCCAAAGGCTAGAGGGGGCGGGGTCCACACAGGCTTAGGTTAGACCAGTGGTTCTCAACAGGTATGTCAGGTCACAGAAGTAGTGTCGCAGACCCAGCAGAAGGCTGCTCTTTCCTCATCAGGCTGGACAGGAGTTGGCGGATTTCTCCTTTATTGAGTATGACAGGAAGCTGCTAGTGCTTTCTTTTCTTCCTGGCCTAGTGAGAGGTAGTTCCCTCCTCCACCCAGATCAGAGTGAGATACCACCCACTCCTGTTCATATGGGCCTAGCAGGACACCAATTTTATCTTCCTCTGCCCGGCAGGGAGGCTGCTGATGCTCCCTTTACCCCAGAGGGCTAGTAGTGAAAGCAGGAGCATAAGTGAGAGAGGTGCATGCTCTGTGGATCCACTGCTGACTTCTGCTGCTGCCTCATCTTCCTCTCCTCAATGCTTCTTGCCCTCATCTGCTGCTGGTAAAACTGGAGGGAGTCTCTGGATTGAACGGAAGCTTATGCTGGCAGGGAGCCAGGAGGAGGGGGAAATGTGCTGGGCAGGAAGGCCTTGGGAGGTAGGGAGGCCTTGGGAGGTAGGGAGTCAAGAGTCTGCTGGTTAGGAAGGGGTGGGGGAAAGGAGGTTGAGGTTGCTGGGGAGGGAGAGGTGGAGAAGGGAGGGGCTGCAGGAAGGAAAGATGGAAATGGAGAGAGAGAGATGGAGATGGAGGTGGGGCTGCTGGGTTGGGGGAGAGGGGAGGTCAGGGGATGCTGAGCAAGAAGGGGTGGGAAAGAGGTGGTCAGAGGTATGCTAGGGAGGGAAGGGGAGAGAGAATGCAGGGAGAGTTGAGCAGGGGAGAGAGGGAGCACAGGAAAGAATATGTAGGGATGGGGAGTCACGAATATTGGAGGGGGATATGAGCATAAGAAAGGACAATTGAGTGGTTGGGAGAAGCAATGGCATGGAGGGGATTACAAGCGTCATACTATGCCAGTTTTGAGAATATTCATTTCTTCTCTTTTTGAACTTTGCTTAGTGTAGGAGGAAATATATTTCTCTTTCTAGTTCTCCAGTTTTGTACTGCATGCAGAAGGTCTTGGTGTTTCCATTCCAGTTCGTGTTTCTCATTTGTAATTTGTGGTATTTTATTCTATATTAGGTGAAGGTAGGTCTGTATGTGTTAGACTGAGATGTAGCATGTAGGGATTTGTATCAGTCTTATTTGTATTTTCTCAATATGATTGTGCACTGGTGGTGAACTGCTGCCTTTTCATGGGTAGGGCTATTGCTGTTGTATTTCTTGGAGTTAGTACTGCTTCAGAATGGCAGGTTTGATAAACATGTACAGAGTGGGGCTTGTTTCTTTTGTCCAGGTTTTGTATTATTTTACAGTGCAGCTGGTATTAGAGGGAGTGTGTAATGCTGTTATTGAGATGATACCAGAATCAGAATATCTTTTTTGTATGGTGAGTTGTACAGGAAAATGTCTTAGTTCTGCTCTGCACTCCTTGTTAGGAAGCAGGAAGAGTAAAAGGGTAACTAGAGGGGCAAGGGACAAGGATACCACCTAAGACCATAAATGTCATGCTGGGTCAGACCAACGGCCAGCGAGCCCAGCATTCTATCTCCAACAGGGACCAATTCTGGTCACCTATTGCCCTTAATCTATTCCTGTGAGCTGTCCCAGGTCTCATTTTCTCCACCTTTATGCTATGTATACTTGAATTCTGCTATTGTTCTGACTAGTGTCTTCAGCTAGCCATCACCCTTTCAGGGGAAAAATAGTATCTCACAGCTCTTTTGAGATTTCCTCCCTTCAGCATTCTATAATGACCCCTGATCTTTTTATGGAATGAAAAATGCTACCTTCTAGTACTTTAGGAAAGTGTTTTGTATCTCCCCCTTTCCTTTTTTTTCCCCCCTGAGTATAGTTTTATCTCCTTCAGTCTCAGGCAATGCCCCATTCTCGTGAACCTCCAGTTTTATTTTTAATTACATTTCCTAGCTGAGTATCTGAAATTAAGGATTTTTCTCAGAATTCACTTGTAAGTCTTATTGGATACATTAATAGGTCCAAATCTACAATGTGGGCGTTACTAATTTAATACAGTTATAGATAACCTTAGTTTCTCAATGAGCTACATATAAGAGTGAGTCAAATCTTAGAATTTTAACCATTTTTACTTTAGATCTTCCAGATGCAGTCTGGGTCTTCTCCAGCCTCCCCATCACCTTAATTTTGATTGCAAGATAAGTTTCTCTGTGGGGTAATTAAGGTACAGTTTAAAAGAAGGATTTGTCTGAACATTGCCGTACATGTAGATCTCATTCCAAACATTTTGTCGCCTTTATATCCCTTCTACAACATGCTGTTGCTCAGGGAGCAGGAGGAAGGAGAGCTAGCAAAAGGGGAGCAGAAAGGATGAAGCTCTGCCAGCAGCAGTAGAAGAGGGATACGACAACTACCTTGGCTTCCACTATTTGATGTAGACATGAAAAGAATCCTTAACAATGACTTGTTACACGATAGTGAAGGAGTAGTGAAAGTGAATGGATGGCTTAAACTATAAAAGTAAGTGTGGTTGTGGGTGTTGTAGCAAGGGGCTCTTACTGAGTTGGGTCGTGCGGAGGGGTATATGTGCAAGCTTCATTTAGTGCAGAGTAGTGTAAAGTTAAGAGCAGGAATGGCTAATAGGGATTTGCTGAAGGAGGAAAGATAATGGTATGCAAGTAAGGACAAAGGTAGCCATAAATCCAGCTCTGAAGGACTCTAGAAGTTGGACATAGAAAGTTAAGGTAAAATGGAAGTCATCATGTGACCATTGACTGATCATAGCTGGGGTGTAGTTAAACTATAGATCAAATTAAATGTACTGTGATTCAAAATATTCTGCTTTAGTTCACTCAGAGAGATCATTTATTTATAGATCCCCCTTTTTGAAAATGTATCCTTTTTATCCCCCCCCTGTTGAAATATGTAAACCGTTGTGATGGCATTACCGAGTGACGGTATATAAAACTCAAATAAATAAATCATTCTTTAATGATCGTGGATGCAGGGCACAGGCTACCTGTGGAAGTGGTGGAGATAAGGCCAGAACTGGAATTCAAGAAAACATAGGACAAGTGCAGAGCATATCTGAGGGAGAGGAAGGGACTATAAAGCTGAATGGGAGATGCAGATGGGCCACATGGACTTTAGCTGCCATCATGTTCTACGTTTCAAATAACAAAGGGGAAGAGAGAGAGAGAGAACAGAGGAGGAGAATCTGGGTTGCTTCAGGAAGGAAAAGTTTGGGTCTGGTGCAAAGGAAGAGGAGCATAAGAAGACCATAAGCAGGCATGAGAAGCTACAGTGGGGAAGGAGAAAGGAGAGGGAGAACAAGACAGGAGAAAAATCTAGGAAAGAAAGGGCATTAAGCATGCCAGAAATCATCAGAGACCAGTCTGGTTCATAAGAGATAAAAACTGACCCACAATAACTAGCAGTCTCCCCTCTAGGAACAAAGATTAACACTACAAATTTAAAGCTGATTCTTCACCCAACAGGGAGCCAGCATAAATCCTCCAAGACCAGAGTAATCCGGTCATGACAGCCATGCCTAGAAATGACCTGAACTATTGCATTCTGAATAATCTGTAAAACACAAAACAGGGAACTAGGCAGATCCAAATATAGTGCGTTATAGCAGTCCACCTCAGACAAGACCGATCTAAGATCTGTAAGCTCAAAAAATGGCTTAAATCTAAGCATTAATTATAGCTTATAAAAAGCAGCTATGATTGGAGATTTGAAAGGCAATTCCTCACTTCTTGTGATATTGGGATAGTAACATCTTCCATAAGCAAATAATCCAGAGGCCCAGCCTTCCTAGAATGATGATTAGTCCATCTTCTTGCACTTCAGGGATAATTTATTGTGAGACAGCCACTCATCCACTACCCACGGACACTTAGACAAAACAACGCTTCAGCAAAATTAGGCTGTATCAGTAAAAATAATTCAGTGTCATCTGCATAGATCCTAAAACCAACACAAAACTCCCTTATCACCCAGCCTAAAGGATGCAAATACACATTAAACAAAATTGGAGAGAGAGGGAAGATCCCTGTGGAACCTCCAAATTCAACTGCCTCCACCTGAAAAGCATAATTCACCATAAAGGACTCAAATGAACTAAGTTCTCCCCTCAATCCTAAATCCTTCAACCATGATAACAGGATCTTATGACTCAGAATAGCAAAGGCCCCTGAAATATGCAGCAGCATTCCCCTCCATCCCATCCCCGTCCATTCAGCCTCCGATGAATGTCATCTAGCATGAAGACAACTAGTTTTGATGCCATGGCCTGGAAACTCTACTGGAAAGGATGTAGGATTTTATTGTCCTCAAGGAAATTCTGAAACTGGGAGCCTACTGCCTGCTCAATCATCTTTCCCAAGAAAGATTAAGTTGGAGATCGGTCTAACTATTGACCAACAAAACATCCAGCGAAGGCTTTTTAAGCTACGGCATGCTGTTGCCTTCTTAAGGGGATTGGGAAATATCCCCTCCTCTAAAGAAGAGCTAAAAATAGCAACCAAAGCTAAGCAGACAAGTTGGGCAGGGATCATCACAAAAGAAGTGGATTTGATCTGCCCTAATATTTGAACTACAAGTCACAGTCCACCCCATCAAAAGATTTCCCAAAAAAACAACAGACAAAACTTCTGGCACTTTCTAAGGAATAACAGTCCATGTAAAAGAGGCACAGATAGCCATAACCCTATCTACAAAATGAGAGACTGAGTCACAATCCAAAACAGGACAACCATGCACCTTAGATTTTTTACTACGGTAAATAATTCACATGGCTTATTCAAAGATTCTTGAATCCAATGGAAAACACAGGATTTCCTGGCCTGATAAACCACTGACTTAACTACTCAGCTGCAACAAATACAGATTTTTGTCAATAGATATCTTAGATTTCCCTCCATCTTTGTTCTGACCTCCCCAACACCCACTCAGCCTGAATGATCTGTGAATACCAGGGCACAGATTTTGCAGTTGACCTAGGTCTTTCTTTCAAAAGGGCCACGAAATCCGTCACCTTACTATCACAAAGTCTATTCTCTGTTTTTCTTGTCTGCTCCATACGAGACAAATTTTACAATGACAGGGTGGCTAAGGAAACAGATGTAGTTTTCTACAATGCAGCTCAATCTGGCCACTGGATGCAACTCTGACTCCGGCACTTGACTGAGCATTCCATACCATGACTAACTAAGCGAAACCTTATGTTCCGACTGTCGCTGCCCGACGTCTCCACTCCACCCTCCTTACCTCTCTGGTGACTCCTCCCACGGTTGATGGATGTTTGGCTGCAGCGGCATCTGCCATCCGTCCTTTCCGGCGTCCCCAGTCCGGCTTGGGCGCTGCCGCCCGCCATGCTGTCCAGCTGCCTTAGGGCGCGCGCGGCCCGGCCCTGCTTCAAATACTTTCTTTGGCGCGAACCTCGGGGGCGTCCCCCTGTGATGACGTCACGCTTCCCGGATACAAAAGGCCTACACTACTGCTAGCTAATTGAGTTAGTAACAGGTATTCATACTGGTGAACTCCTTACGGATGGGATTCGCTCTCCGTACCTAGCTACTCTGCTTCTCCATTATTGGACTTACTCTATTGGGGTACCCGCTCCTCGGGGGCCTCTCTTCTTTCAGGTCGCTGTCTGGAACCGGTACTCGCTCAAGGGCCCATGTTCCCGGACTTGCTGCCTGGACGATAACTCACTGATGGTGTAAGCAGCGGTACTATCTACTTCTCTCTCAGAGCTGTTCCCTGGAACCAGGTACTCGCTCCTCAAGGGCCTGCCTCTATTCTAGCTCCTGTGATTCCTACCGAGAGAAGCTGCTGTGTGAGTACTCAACCAACGAGGCTCTATTCCAGAACCCTGAATATACTTCATTGTACTCACTATCTCAGTTTCTCTTCACTACAGCACAGCCATTGTGGGATCGCTGTTCCAGAGCCCTGAGGGACTACAAGCCCAGCCGGGCTTCATCTCTGCTCACTACTGCCACCTCTGGTGGCTCCTCAATACTATTAATAAAAGATCTATGTGTTGTGTGTCCTAAAGCTGAGCCTGACCTGTGGCCCCTCACGGGACTTCTCCCCGTGGGCGTGGTCAGCAGCCAGTGTCCAAGGGTCCACCCAAAACCTTACAAACAATAACACCTTAGAAACACTCTCAACCATGGCCAGCCGTGAAAGCAGAAACTTTGAGAATCAAACCCAAGTGTTCTACCTGGCAATTCAAAGCACTAGCTCATTAGGTTGGCCTATGATTTAATTTTACAGATAATTTCCTTTTAACATACTTCTTATTAGCGTAATGGGGTTAAAAATGTGGAACATTCTCCCTAATGAGGGACAGTTAAATTTGCATCTCTCTTTTTTTTTTAATTTACAATTAAGTTCTGTTCCATTGACTCCTATCCTAGTAGAAACAATTGTTGAGAATGGAAGGATAAGAACTTTTTTTTTCTCTGCTGGATATATTCCTAAACCAAAGCAAACTACAAAACATTTCTATAAATTTCACAATTCAATTCACCATTTATATTTAGTTTATCAGCTCTATCCAGGAATATTTCTACATCAGTCAACATCAGAATCTTCTTTTCCTTTTCTTTCAATCCTAGTACCCTCTTTGCTAATTTATGCAACTGAAGAATTTGCTGTATTTAACAGCCTCACATGTATATAATCCTTTCCTCCCTGACCCTCCCTCTATTTCTCCATCAAATTAAGTTTATTCCTCCCCACTAATCTCTTCCTACAGTTTTCCTCGTTCCTATATTAAGTTGTACTATTATAGCTAATCCCTGTTTTTATTATCTATATAATCTTTTCTGTTACTGCATTTAACTGTTTTAATGTATCCTTTTTTCTTTTGTTAACATACTGTTTTATGTACAACGCAATTGCGTATTTTTCGTTCTCTGTACACAGACGTGATTTCTCTGATGAGCGGCAGTATACATCAAGAAAGCTGGGTGATTTGTCAGCCACATACATTTCCAAATGAATTTGTAAAAAATAGAATTGGTGGAAAGTGATCAAAATCAGCTGGCTTGAGGTGATCTGACACATAACATGAACAGATGTTTTCTGATATTCTGTCAGAATTGAATTATGTTGGTAAGCAGCCACCGATCATAATGTTTTTTAAATAAACAACCTTCCTAAATGTTGATGTAAAAAGTTATTTGGAGATGCTTCATCCGTATGAAGCAGGCACCGATGTGATCAGAATAGTTTTCTGTACAGCATAAAACAGTTGTTTATTCTTGTACAAATCAGTAACATTTGCTTTTTGCTACAAAATAATAACATCCTGTTGTCTTATAGCACTAAATATAAAATGAAAATGTATTTTGACTTACTTTAGTGTCATGCTTGAGCTGTGTTGATACACTGTGAATGGTATTAGCTATCGATACCATTTATTATATAATGGGCTATAGCCTTCTCCTAGTGAGAGTGGGGTGGTTTGGGTCTCAATGCTAGATTTTTACTGTATTGTTTCACTAAGATGTTGTATTTGAAATGGGTGTTTATGTATTATTTTGTATAATGAATTTGTATTTATGAATTGTGTGTATTGAATTGTTGTATTACTTTGCTTTTGTATTTTTAATCCATTTTGTAACATGTATTGAGAATGAGTTTTTCCATTAAAAGGCAAGCCCAAACTGAAAGTAGATTAGACTAGTTACTGAAAAAGCGAGGCATTTATTTGCTCTGAGTTTTTGCTATGAAACTATTCATTCTTAAAGTTAAAGCTGTTGGAGCTTAGTCAGGATTGTTGATCTATTTAGAGTTAGGCCTTAAGGCCCAGTTTAATTTTGTAGAATTATAGTGTGATTTTTTTGTACTCAAAACTGTTTACACCTTTATGTGAAGCTACAAATGACCTGGTTTTATTAGCTAAATTTCTAATTTGCTCTAACTCGCTTTGAGAGAATCTCGTATTCAAAAGGGCAGGAAATAAATCCAAGTAATAAATAAATAAAGTCTCTCTCCATTGAGCATTGGCATGCCTTCCTGCATCATGAGCACTGCACGGGACCCCCTTCAGTTTTTGTTTTTCCTAGGAACCCAGTGGTTGTTGCTCCTCTCTCTCTAAAGATAATTTTTCCAAATTTCATGAGTCTTGTTGCTGTTTAGCTTTATTTTATCCTTCTTAGGTTCCCTAAGTAGATTCTTGGTCATTTTTTAAGTTTTCTTATTTTTTCTCATGTGACTTTTTTTTATTTAGACTTGAGTTGTTTGATTTTGTCTTGCTTATGTTTTGGCTGATATCCCCCAAAAAAAAAGGCCCACTGGCTTCAACAACTACCCTTGGTGCAGTCACATCCTATCACAAATCCCCATAATAGATGTGTGCTCTGCCTGGGCCATGACATCTTGGAATGTTCTACATGTAGGAAAATGATTCCCGGAGAACAGTGTTCCACACTTAGAAATGATGGAAACGCTTTTCGAGAAAAGCAAGTCTGACCCATCAGCACTGGAGGCTAGTGGCATCGAAGCGCCCAGGTACTGCACCAGAGGCTGGTAATGCATCAACATCAAGAAAGCACCAGTCTCTCTCGATATTGTGTTCCCATAGAGGCCAGGGAAACAGACCTTTAACATACCGAGCATTGGACTAAGGCTGATGCATTAGCTTCGGTCCCTGTTGGTGCATGATGTCAGCAGTAGGGAGATTCTTGCCACATCCATAAATCCTCCTGGCTATTCTTCCATTTAAAGGAAGCTTCTACTCACTCAAAGGTATTTCTAGATCAACGGGAAGTATCTCAGATTTGTAACAGGGAAGCACCATCTCCATATTGCATACTGCTGTTTGGCCTAGCATCAGCACTATATATACGCATCAAATGCCTTGCACGCATTTCCCTATCTGGGCAATTTTCTGGTCAAGAGCACATTTCAGGGAGATGCAATAGAATCAATGAGGAAAACCACCTGGGTGTTGGAATTGCTAGAGTTTGTCAAATGTTCCCAAAACCTTATTTGAGCCCATCATCTCAACTGGAGTTCATAGGAGCTCTGCTAGATAATGCTCAGTTGAAAGCCTTGCTTCTGTTGGAAAGTACCATCCACTGATGTCCATAGTGGAAGAAATCAGTCAACAGGTATCAGCATGAGACACGTTGAAGCTGTTGGGCTTCATTATATCAACACCTCGCATCTCTCCCTTGGAGCATCAAGAGCGAGCCCATTGCATCTTATGATTACAGTGGATCTTCGAGACAGCATCCAAATCACCCAGAAGTTAAAGGACTCTGTCCTGGTGGCTGAGTCAATGAAATCTGGCCTGAGGAATCTCCTTCCAAATTTCTCCATCTCCAATGGATCTGTCCAACCGGGGGGAAGGGGGGAGGACTTCACACCCAGGGCCTTTGGTCTATTCAGGAAAAACTCAATTACATAAATTTCCTAGAGCTAAACGTGATACCAAGCATTCCAGAAATCAGTTGGCCAACAAATTGTCCTCATTCAGACAAAAAAATCAGGTAGCAATATTTTGCATGAATAAGCAGGGAGAACAGGCATATGCCTCCTGTGTCAGGAAGCCAGGAGGCTGTTCAGATGTGGGCCCACACCATTTCTCAAGGAATGGTCTTAAGGGCCACATACCTGGCAGACTAGGAGAATGTTCAAGCTGACAGAGTCAAATCCTAGAACCATATAAATGGTCCCAAAAGAGGGGACTAACAAATCAGATATTCCACAAGGAACTCTTGTATATTTCTTTCCATCTCCTCTTTCTGTTAAGGTCCTAAGCTTTTGCTTCAGAAGAGGGACTTGAGACTAACTAGACACTTCTGCCTAGATTAGGGAGAGGGTCTTCTGTATGCTTCTCCAATTCTTCTAGAGGCAAAACCCTTGCTAAAACTCAGAAGAGACCTCAGAAGAGCCCGTATTCGCGAAGACAGATTTGGTTTCCGCTCCTGTAGTTGTCTATCAGGGAACCAGTAAGGTTGGGGAACTCCTCAATTCTCATCACTCAGAACCAGGAAATACTGTGTCATCCCAACATCAGATCCCTAGTACTCAAAGCCTGGATGTTCAGAGGATAGCATTGAATTTCCCTCATATGGTTTTAAATGGAGGAGGGTTGTCTTCTGGTGTGAGGGAAAGGCCCTAGATCCTTTCTCCTGTTGTGCACAAAAGCTGCTTGAATACCTTGTGTATCATTCACTCTAGTCTGAAGACTTAACACCATTAGGGTTCATCTCAGTGCAAATGGTGTTTCTCATCACCATGTAGAAGGTACATCTATCTCTATACAGCCTTTAGTTATTAGATTTATGCAAGGCTTGCATCAGTTGAAGCCTCCCAAGCTTCATACTGTACATTGGGACCTAAACTTGATACTTACTCAGTTGACGAAAGTTCCCTTTGAGCTGCCATACCTGACGTGGAAGGTCATATATTTTGTGGCAGTCACTTCAGCAGGCAGAGTCAGTGAGCTCCAAGCCCTAGTGACTTATCTGCCTTATATTAAGTGCTTTCATAATTGGGTGGTTCTGTGCAGTTCCTAAATACCTAATTAGAGTAGAGTTGCACTTCCACCTAAACAGTCAATCATCCTTCCAATATTTTTTTCCCAGGGCCATGTGTCCACAAAGGTGAACAAGCCTTGCACAATATGGATTGCAAAATAATTTTAGCCTATCTGCACAGGCTGAAGCCCTTAGAAAGTGTGCCCAGCGTTTTGTTTCCTTTGACCTCGACAAACCTGGAATTGCCATTGCCAAGTGCATCCTAACAGAAGATTGCATTTCTTTCTGTTATGCTCAGGCACATCTAACTCTGGATAGGCATGTCAGGGCTCAAAGTGTTAGAGCCATAGCAGCCTCAGGGGTCTACCTGAGATCAACCTCCATGGAAGAGATTAGAAAAGCTGTGATGTGGAGTTCAGTCCACATATTCACATCTCATTTTTGTTTAGATGAAGATGCCCGATGCAAGAGCAGGATTGGTCAATCTATTTGACGTTTAGAATCTAACCATGCCCTCTAAGACCTGTTGTTGTTGTTTCCAGACTGTCTTTAAAAAGAACAGCAGCAAAACAAAGGCTTGCTGACACCAGCACTATTTCTACCCGTTAGCACTATTTTATGGTTATACTTTTTGAAGGTTTTTCATTAGGGGTAGCCCATGTAGCTAGGAATTTCCCACTTTGTGAGGACCTCACATCCTGCTTGTCCTTGGAGAGTGAAAGTCACTTACCTGTAACAGGTGTTTTCCCAAGGATAATAAAATTGAAGTCCTCACAGAACCCACCTACCCTACCTAGTCAGGCTAGTACATTCATTTTGTTAACTTTATTAAGAACTGAAGTGGGCCCCGTAGGATGGCACACACATGCTCAGTGGAGTGTGCCAAAAGCTTTCTAGAAGCTATGAAGTAAACTGGTTGATGTCACCTATTTGTGAGGACTTACATCTTGCTATAAACAACTGTTGCTATCCTGCTTGCTTCTTGGAGTTTTATCATGTATTGTGCTTGCTTTTCCTTTTGGTCCTCTATCTTAAATATACCCTTTTTGCTCCTAATGCCTACCTAGGAGCAAAGAGATATCCTGTTGTTGTACTTTCTCCTATTCCCACTTTTCTTCCCAACCTCTTTTCCCGTTTATTGTTCTTCCTGTTAAATCAGAGCAATATGGGCCAGGATTTGCTCTAATTTTATTCTATAGGGAAAATACCTAATAAATCTTGCCTGCCCTGTGTCCTTCAGAAATTGTAAGCTTCCCCTTCCCCGTCTTTTTGGTCTACATCCTACCAGTTCCCATAAAGCTCTCTAATCATTTCAAGGGCAGGTTCATGCAGCTCTCTCCCCAACCACTAACAGTTGCCCCCTACTAGTTTCTCTCTACCTATGGCACTCTCATTTCATTGCCACTGACAGAAGCCAAAAAGCAAGACTTGATGAACACATACCTATGCTGCAGGTCTGAGAATTGCCGGAACAGACTGTCTCCCAGGGCATGAAAATGTTAACGACTCCAGTAATGTGCAAGGCTGCATGTAACAGGCCAAACTACCTACAGTCCTACACTAACACTGGTTCAAGTCCCACTTCCTTGGCTTTTACTGCACTGAACGTAAATTAAAGCGCGCGCGCACCCCCGCCTCCCATGGCCGCCGCGCCTTCTCGCGCTCCATACTTGGCGATGGCTCGCGAGCCGCGTTCTGATTGGGCGGAGACGGCGCGGGGCCGGGCGAGGCGAGGCTGGCGACGGCGGAGGCGCTGGAAACCACTGACCCGGATGTTCACTCCTAGGCACGGAGGAAGTGGAAGCGCCAGGCCTGCAGAAGGAGGCAAAAGGGAGCCTGGAGACCGAGAACGAGAGAGCGGACCGAGCTAGCCAGCCCCTCCGAGCCGCGCCTCCGCCACACCGCCGCACTGCAGCCAGGCAGCGAGTGCCGGAGCCATGGTGAGAGGCCGCCGTGAAGCGCCGCAGCGGTGAAGGAAGCGAGGGCGGGACGGGAAGCGCTGCCTCATTTGGCTGGGAGGGGGCGGGCAGCCGGACCGAACCGGGCCCACTTTTCTTTAGAGGGAGGAGGTCGGGTCCGATTCGATCTCTGTTCCATTCTCTGTGACAGTCCCCCTCCCCTCTGATTTCCCGGAGCTCCAGGCACAGGGTCGTCCCTTGCTGCCCTGCAGCCGAAGGGGGAAGTTATATTTGGATCGGAATTTCAGAGGCTGGGGGGGGGGGCAGGGAGTGGTCAGACCTTCCCGGGAGAGGAAGCGGCTATCTGTGCCTGGAGGGGGAGTTTTTGTTTCTCATACAGGCCCTTGCACCCCCCTCCCAGAGGTGAGGTCATAAAAAAGCTTTCAGACGTCAGTAACCGACACTGCTGAGATTCTTTAGGGTCGTGGTGAGCAGGGCTGTGACAAGAAGGGACAGCAAGGCATCTCCTGCTTCCCCAATATGGTGAGAAGCTACTGGGGGAGGGGAGGAAGCTCTATGTTTTGAAGTAGGACAACTAATCTGAGGACAAAGTGATCCTTGTGAGTAAGCATTATGATCATCATAATATAGTATGAGGTGAATTTTCAAAACATTTTCATGTGAAAACTTAGTATATATAGGTGTAAGTGGTTTGTACTTGGGCACACACTAAACATATAAAAAATGTGTGTATTTTTGTTCTTGCATGCATAATTATGTGCAAAAAAAGGGGGTGGTCTAGGGGTGTACCAGGACAGGTCCAAGATGTGTGTATGCAAGTTGCTATTATATAAGTGACTTAGATGTTCACGTTTGTCAACTTATTTGTGTAATTTTACACCTACTGATTATCTTGTTTAATTGATATGGGACATATCTATTAGAAACACAGAAATGTGGCAGCAAAAAGACTATAACCTATCTAGTTAGGTCTTGAATGAGTAGATGTGACTCGGTTATTTTCACTTTCGAATAATAGAAGGACTAGGGGGCATTCCATGAAGTTAGCAAGTAGCACATTTAAGACTAATCGGAGAAAATTCTTTTTCACTCAACGCACAATAAAGCTCTGGAATTTGTTGCCAGAGGATGTGGTTAATGCAGTTAGTGTAGCTGGGTTCAAAAAAGGTTTGGATAAGTTCTTGGAGGAGAAGTCCATTAATGGCTATTAATCAATTTTACTTAGGGAATAGCCACTGCTATTAATTGCATCAGTAGCATGGGATCTTCTTAGTGTTTGGGTAATTGCCAGGTTCTTGTGGCCTGGTTTTGGCCTCTGTTGGAAATAGGATGCTGGGCTTGCTGGACCCTTGGTCTGACCCAGCATGGCAATTTCTTATGTTCTAGTTTGCCCATCTGTCTGTCTAATTTAGTTTTACAATTCCAGTCATGCAATTAGAGATCCCTTGTGTTGTCTCATGTTTTCTTGTATTCAGATACTGTTTTGTATCTACAACTTCCGGTGGGAGCCTATTCCATGAATCCACCAGTCTTTCTGTAAAGAGTTGAGTGAAGAACTAAGATTGTCTTGATGACCTGGAGAAGGACTGAGTAAACTTGGAAGTTTTGGCAAACTGGTGATTTTCAATTATGTGCTCACGTTTTAAAAAATAGGCGTTAATGGATAAATAGGGTTTTATGCAAGCAAATCAGATGTTTTTTTTGTGTGCACGTAAAATATATGCACATAATATTCTTAAAGTAGGTAAGAAAAGGCCACATTTTCCATGCATTGCAGATATTAGCACATAAGGAACCATTCACACGTATGTTAGGGGATATTTACTGTAGTAGAACTCCATGTGGCCTTATTCATGCATATATGGTGCTAGATGTTCTCTATTTATAGTGTATTAAGACTAGAAGGGAAATGCATTTTTAATTGGCCTTTAACAGGAACTTTTAATGCAAGGGCTTTGCATGCACTTTTTATTTACTGCTGTGCTACCTGACACTTTTTTCTGTTTTTCATTTGATATTTTGTTATTGGCACTCTACATTTACAGTCTAATTTACCTGTACTGATTGTGGAATATAAAAATATGACACTGTGTGCTCTTTGGGTTTCTGTGGTTAGGTTACTGTACTGTCACTGTGGACATGTGGCCATGATGTCATTGACTGTTGCATAACTCCAGTGACTGAGTGGGAAGTGAGGTTTCCTAGATCTGAATGAAAAGTGGAAGGAAATGCTTTGGAAGAAACTGTAAGGAGAGGGGCTTCTAAAGTTGGCCCTTTTGAAGAATTTTCTTTATTTGTGTTGTCTATACATGATCCATTCTGTGATGTAAACAGTTACAAATATTATGGCACATCATTTATATCAACAAAAAGCAAATGAAATACCAAGCGTTCTTGAATTCTGTTTCTATACCTTTTTCCTCCACGTCCATTCAGGCCGATTCAGTAAACCGTGCGGGAGAGCTGGCGCTTTGAGGCGAGCGCCCGCTCAGGCCACTCTCCTGGGCGCGCGATTCGGTATGCAAATGAGGGCACGCGCTAATAAGGAGGCGCTAGGGGCACTAGTGCATTCCTAGCGCCTCCTTATTAGCGGAAGCGGCGGCTGTCAGCGGGTTTGACAGCTGATGCTTAATTTTACCGGTGTAGGTTGTCGAACCCGCTGACAGCCATGGGTTCGGAACATGACGCTGGCAAAATTGAGCATCTGTTTCTGGGCCGTGGGCAAATATATATATATTTTTTTTTTTGGGGGCCTCTGACTTAATATTGCTATGATATTAAGTCGGAGGGTATACAGAAAAGCAGGCTTTTTTTTTTCTGCTTTTCTGTACACTTTTCTGGTGCTGGCCGAAATTTAACTCCTGCCTTTGGCAGGAGTTAATTTCTGAGAGTAAAATGTGCGGCTTGGCTGCCATTTTACTTTATGTATCGAGCGGGACTAACTAATAAGCTCAACATGCATTTGCTCGGCCTGAGCGCACAGTGCTGAATCGGCCTGATTGGGAGGTGGTTCCACATGTTCATTCCCCTTTTTGGGAAGACATGGAGTTTCCTTTTTTCTGGTCTTGCATGATCACCCATGTTCTGAAATAGGGATTTTAAAACTTTGTTTTAGGCTGGAAAACCCTAAACTTTAAACCTTATCTGTCAAACTTTGTGAATAATTGTACTGTCAGCATATTGGTTATAAAATACTTTATCCTGTTTGTTTTTACACTGTCACTCAGATCTTATGCATATCTAAATATTTGCTGTTAAGTCTCTCTCTCTCTCAGATATATATATATATATATATATAATCTCCCTTTCCTTGTCCTGCAGTGGCAGGCCAATCTCTTTTGTGGTTCCCATACCTGCCTTACTCCACTCTGCAGGCTGCCTTGTGCCTCTGTTACTCTCTCTGCCAGGTCCCCCTAACAGCAGATTGGCCTCTTACTTGGTTTGCCTCCCAGCTACGGTATTATCAATACTGGAATAAACCTTTCTGTGACGTTGCACCCTGCCGTGGTGCTCCAGCCTGAATATAGCGTTATCTAGTTTTTTAAAAAAATTAAAATTTGAGTCCAAAATCACCCAGGACCTGGAGATTTTTGGTTTGTTTTTGGAAAACAGAAAAATATTTTGTATTGCAAGAAGGATGCATGGGAGGGGGGGAAAATGAGGAATGGATGAAAGGGGAGTGGCAGGAGGGAGACATGGTTAGAACAGGGAGCAGAAGCAAATGAAGAGGGAGAAATGTTGGTAGGGGAGTGACTGGCTGTAAGGAGACTGGGTAAGGAGAGAGGGGGAGGAACATTTAAAACCAAAAAGGAGAAATATTCGGCCACTTGCACTGAAAGTGACATACAATTTTTGTGCACATTAAGCCCTATACGTGCAGCTGCGTACAGGTTTGTCACAGAAATGGCCCCAATGTGAGAGATTTTGCTGCAGAATTTTCTAATCCTTGCCAATTTGCCCTTGGGCTGCTACGGGAACTGGGGAGGACAGGCCCTTCTTAATAGCCTATTACTCTGCTGCCTATTTGATAAGGATTTTACTGTACTAATAAATATCTGATGTGAAATTTAGCTGTTTTGCAGAAGAACATCGGTTCTTTACTTTACTTCGGAATTACATTTTGTCAGTTTCAAATGTCAGTGGAGAAATTTATAGGGGACATTTCCCTGTTCTAATTAAATTGGCTTTCTTTCTTATACTTTAATGACTTTTTTTTTTTTCGTGTGTACCCTCTCTGAGTTGATCATAACACGGGATGAATTATTCCATAATCTAAACACATTAACTGCTGTAGCTCAGACATGTTTTCGAGATTGTAGTAAATATTACTACAATCTCATTTGTATATTTACTACTGAAGTATTTTTGAAATAATTGCACCATCAAGATGATGAGCACCCAGCTAAGTACATTTTTAAGACTATATTTTATTTTTTAAGACACTGGATCAGCTTGTAACAATTGTTTGCTAAAAATTGTCATACCTTCTTCCTATACTTTCCTGCTCTGGACAATGACACTAAAATTTGATAGTGCAACATTCCCAGGGCCAGATTGTTCCTGGACATAATTGAATCCTTTGCAGGCTTTTATTTATACCATGATAAGAATTACACAAAGATGGCATTACTTTCAAGATCAAACAGGTTTTGTATTCCTCTGTGAATTTGGATTTAATTACTCACAGCTCCAAACCCAAGCTGAAGGCAAATTATAATTCAGGAGGAGTAGGTAGGACCCTGCCCCAGAGTGCTTATATGTTTGTACCTGAGGCAGTGGAGGTGAAGTGACTTGTCCAAGGTCACAAGGAGAAACTCTGGTTCTCAGCCCACCACTCTGATCTCTGGGCCACATCTCCACGTGGCATTTGCTTTTGCTGATTGAAAACTAGTATTTCAACAGCCACAGTCCCCTTGGGTTCTGTGTCCTTCTTTCCATTATTCTGTTTTTCACATTTGTCTATAGCTTACACTGCATGTAATACTTTCTGGCTGGCATTGGGGAGAAGAACTCTGCACTTCATGCTAATGGATCCATCACCAAGAAATTAAGTATTGAGAATAGACTCCACTTCACAACGCTTGGAAGTCTACAGCCAACATTTTAATCAGTTTGCATCAATTAGCTGCCCTCCATTGAAAGTATCACTACATATGTAGAAAGCGATTGTGTCTTACAAACTTGATGATAGAAGCCATGTTATGCATAATTAGTCACAGCTAATCCAGTCTCCCAGAATTACCTTTAGATGCTAAGCCAATGTTGGTATTTTTGGCAGAAAGTTGAAGACACATGGCCAACTTGAAATCTAGAATTTGGTTAATTGTGAAGATTTTGAGCCCTGGGACTTAAAGTTGTCTTCATTGAGTGCCACAGGGGGGTTCCATAATGCAAGTAGTAATGTGACTGATAATAGACTTAAAAATCTAATAGTTTTTAAACAGCCCTTCTCTTTAGAGAGAAATTCATATACATTCCTTATTTGCAAATTAATTACTCCTTCCTTAGCCTTTCCAGGAAAACAAGAGCAAAATAAGGGAAGAAGAGACCTCCATTCAGTATTTTTTTCTGTATAATCTGAAAATTTTTAAGCATAAATTCCACAGTTGAAAACACAAAGTTAAAGTTGAACTTATTAGTAGTGATTAGATCTTACTTCTTTCTCAGCTCTGTTACCTTCTCTTCTTATTTCTGAATATTATTTTTACTCATTTTGGAATCTGTGTGCACTTTTTTTTTTTTTAATTGCCTTCCCTGAATACATTCTTCAGACATTTTTAGCACGCGGGTGCTTTACTTTGTGGACTATCTTTAAGGATCAGCCCAAGAAAGACTGCCCACCCCTATCCTTTTTCTTACAGTGGTGGGCATGGCTGCGTGGGAAATGTTTTCAAAATCTTTAAAACTAGTATGGAACAAGATGAAGACAATAAGAATGATTTTAACTACCAGCTTAATTTTCTTTAAAAAAAAAAAAACAAACCAAAAAACAATTAGTTGTCAAGATCTTGTTATATTTCATCAAAAGCATTTGTCAATGTAAGCAAGAAACTTTATATAGTTAAAATTCTGATTAAGAAGAGCAAATTTCAGCAGCTTTATTTCACTAGCACTTATCTAGAGGAGGTTTTAAAGTTAATTAATGGGATTGCATCAGACAAAATAAAATACTTTCCTTAGTGTTGGGGTAGATCAGTCCCAACGAGTAGGTTATTTATCTCTGCCAGCAGATGTAGATGGAGCAAATGCTGACATCCCGGCCATATAGTCCTGCCCTGACAGCCTGAGAGTATTCTCCTTCTCCAGCAGATGGTAGACATGCATTTCCCTTCGGGGGATTGCCTATGAGGGAAAAAAAGTCTATGTAGCACCGCTTGCCTCCTGAGGCGATACCATATGGTTCCTCTGTCAGTAGAGTGTCTTCAGTACAGTAGCCTGGACTGGCATGGACCTAAATTCCAATTAGTGGTTGCATGCCGAGAGCTTGCCTGTGAAGGATTTAGCCCTCTCCCCCCATAGCTGGGATCCATCCTTTTACTTCAGGTAAAAGTTTTTAACTTAAAAAAAAAAAAATGAGTCACAGGAAGGCAGCAGGAGAAGGGTCTGTTTCCTCGGCGTTCAGTTGTTCTGCTCGTGTCTCTGGGGAGTTCTGTGAGGAGAGAGTGCAGGCATGGTGGGTTGAGCAGCCATTTGGCTAGGCCCCATTCCTAGTCATCTCCCATTTTGGCATGCGTCAAGCTGTGGGATACCTTTCACATGCTTTTTTGCTGCAGACCGTCTGCGCATGCTTGCACTTTCATGTGTGCACCTATTCTTGTCTGTGAGTGCAATTTGGGCATTCTTCCGTCTGGACACACGTCTTGTGCATCCAGTTTGGGCATCCAGTAGGATAAGCAGCCTAGGCATATGGGCTTGGATGCACATTTTTTTGTGTATCCATGTTAGGTGCACTTGTATGTGCGGGAAAGCTAGGTGTGAACCTTCGTTGGGCTGTGCGCTTATAGTATGGGACCCGTAGCAAACCCAAGTGCCTAACATCATTGTTTTCTTAGATATTTCCGCGGCTTTTGATACTGTTGATCACCAAATTCTCATCTCCATTCTCAAATCTATAGGTATTTCGGGTGCTGTATTACAATGGTTTATTTCATTTTTATCTGATAGCATTCAACAAGTCAATATAAACAATCATTCTTCTGAACCATACTCTATTGCATCGGGTGTTCCACAAGGTTCTTCTCTATTCCCTATTCTCTTCAACATCTATCTACTACCTCTTTGCCGCATCTTAGCCTCACTAAACATACAATTCAAAATCTACGCCGATGACATACAGTTTATGGTACCATACAACACCTCTTGGACTCGCACATTATCCTTAGTATCTTTATACCTCACGACTATTGACACATGGCTCTCTCACAATAGACTAAAACTAAATCCAAAAAAACCAGAAATAGTCCACCTCTCATCAATTACAGATTCATCCATAGGTCCCCCCCCTCAATTAGTATTTAACGGTATCACTATCCCCATCTCCAAATCTGCAAAAAATTTAGGTATAACCATTAATTCAGATCTTTCATTAAAACAACACATATCCATAATTACCAGAAATTCATTTTATAAGCTTCAACTCTTGAAACGGCTTCGTCCTCTACTTTTCTTTCACGATTTTCGGACTATACTTCAATCACTCATCTTTTCTGGGCTTGACTACTGTAATTCTCTTTATATAGGTCTCCCAGATAACACACTTCACTCACTTCAACTGATCCAAAACGCAGCAGCACGTATCTTAACAAACTCTTCCATAAAAAAATCACATCACTCCGATACTTCAATCATTACATTGGTTACCAATTAAATACAGAATACAATTCAAGATCCTGTCCATTATACACTCTCTCATCTACACTCCTAATTCAATTACCTTATGTTCCATTCTCCGGATTTACAAACCCACCAGACATCTAAGATCACTGGACAAAAACCTCTTAGACATCCCATCACCACGACAGGCCCGTCTTGACATCACCAGAAAAAGATCATTCTCTGTCATTGGACCAATCTTATGGAACGCATTACCAGACTCGTTAAGATCCATATCCAACTCCAAACACTTCAAAAAATCCCTAAAAACACATTTATTTCAATCTGCTTTCCATATATCACACACTAAATAACATAACCACTTCTCCATCACACAGGGCACAACATTATTATATATTGATTTATTTTTTATGTAAACTATTCATTGTTTTAGATTTTTATTTTTATTATATATTTTTGTAATTTTGAGCTTTTATAATTTGATAATCTTTATGTTCTTTTAAATTTAAATCTTTATTTACATTTGTTTTTTATTTAGTTATGTAAACTGTTTTGATTAAACACTGTTTGTAAAGACGGTATACAAACACTTTTAAATAAAAATAAATAAACTGTGCTGCCTGCCACATTGGAGCCATTCAGCTGGAGCTTTCTTTAAGCCTGTATCAGTGCTAACTGGATGCTTGGGGAGATTTGACTCCTTCCAGTTTTGCCGACGATGGTCCATCTCAGTCCGAGGGGAGTGGGACCAAGGGAGATACTTCTTGGGTGTATCCTCCTCTGGTCCACTGCTCGAGTCCTCAAGGGACACTTGCTTGCAGGACGTCAGGTTTGGGCCTATGGTGCCTGGAATGGACCCAGCCTTCTTTTTTCCTGGGTGGAATTCTTCCAGGGAATGCAGACACTTCTACATGGCTGGTCTGCTGAAGCAGCAATTACTAGTAAAGTAGGTCCAGGCAACCTGACTGCTCCTCTGCCTGTCTCCACGGTCAAGTACCGTAGCTTAGTACAGTCTGACAGAGCTTGAATGCAAATGTATCAGGATGATGATGGTGGGGGCTCTTCTGGTGTGAGAGGGGATATTCCCCCAGATTTGAAGCCATAGAGAACTCTTCTACGTTTCTTTCAGAGAAATGAGTTGCCGGGTCTGAGAGATCAGACCCTGAAGACCCTCAGAGTGGCTGGGCCTGACTCCTTGGGGATGCAGAAGAAGGATCATATTTTGGTCACACTGCACACGTCGTCTTGATTCTTTCCCTTCTTGGATGCAGTCCAGGAGTTGATTGATCTGGAATGTAATGCGCCGGAAGCATCCTTTTAAAGGAGAACCTGACTAGTGGGTTTATACCCCTTGAATCTGCAGGCCAGAGAGCAGTTGCATTTCCCTAAGATGGATGCCTTGGTGTGTTCTGGCACAAAATATACCACCATCTCGGTGGAGGGAAGTATGACACTGAAAGATGCTCAGGATAGGAGGATTGAGGCTATCCTGAAGCAAGCCTTTGAGGCGGTGACACTGAACTTGCAAACTGCTTCTTGTTGCGCCTTGTTGCTTGGGCTTCCTTGCAGCTTTGTCAAGAGTCTGGTGGTGTTGGATCCGATTTAAGATGTATGGTGGGGGGGGGGGCACCACCTTGGCTGGCTGTAGGCTGTGATTTGGTATGCACAGCTGCCAGAGGAGCTGCTTCAATTATTGCGGCCAGTTGACAGCTGTGACTCTGCATCTGGTCCTCAGATACTATTTCAAAGTCCAATCTGACTAAGGTGCCTTTCAAAGGCTCACTTTTGGCAGTGGCTTGGAAAAAATGGCAAGTAAATGGGGAGAGACCCAGCTCCTGCGTTTGCCGGAGGATAAGAAGCCACTTTCCTGGACGAGTGGTCGCTCTCAAAACTACTGGTGTTTTCAGCCTTATAGGGGAGGTTCTTCACAGAAAGAGCGTCTCTTCCGTAGATCTCAGTCCTCTTGCCCCCGAGGTCCTTGATAGGATATAGACTCCGGAGGCAGAGCCCCTCGGTCTTCCCAAATGAAGGTTTGAGGGCTCACCTGGTGGTGCGGATAGGTGGTAGTCTACCTGTTTTATTACAGGTGGGCCTAGCTTACTTCGGATCAATGGGTTCTTGAAGTGGCTCAGAACTGCTACACTCTAGAATTTCTTTGCATTCCTCTGGATGCCTTCATGGTCTCTCCAATCAACTTCCCTCAGAAAAGGGTAGAAGTGGAAGCGACATTATAATGGTCTCTGAGCTGCAGGCTCTTTCCTGCCGTGAACCTTTCCTCCGTATTACTCCTGGTGCGGTTCAACTTTGAACTGTGCCTTCTTTTTTTGCCCAAAGTGGTTTTGGACTTTAATTTGAATCAGTTCATTTTTCTGCCTGCCTTGGACAGGGATAGAGATGACGCCGAGAACCGCCTTTTGTCTTCCTTGGATGTCAAGCGTCATTTACTGTGGTACTTTGAGAGGACTAAGAACGTTCAGAAGTTTGATCGCCTGTTTGTGCTCCATGGTGGAGATAAGCAGGGAGCACCAGCGACGCAGATAACGATTGCCCACTGGGTTAGAGATCGTTACGGCAACCTACGTGGTTGCTGAGGTTGCCTTACAGAAGCAGATTAGACCGCATTCCACGAGGTCTTCGGCAGTATTGTGGGCGGAGCTTTGTTTGTTCTTGCTGAAATTTGCCGAGCGGTGAAATGGTTATCTTTGCACACCTTCTCCAAGCATTACCGCATGGATGCTGCTTTTGCACAGGTGTCTTTGACTGGGGTGCTGGCAGCCTCCTGCCTTTTTCAGGATTAGCTTTTGTACATCTCACTGGCTGGGATTGATCTACCCGACTGCTAAGGAAGAAGAAATTACCTGATAATTTCCTTTCCTTTAGAGATGGGTAGGTCACTCCCAGACCTGCCCTTGGCTTCTGGATTTGGATTTTGTGGTTAGCCTTCTTAGGGCGAGCTATCCAGAGTATGATTTCTGCTTTTTGTTGATAATTGGTAAGTGCTTCTCTAGCCCTTAGTTTGCTAGATATCTTCCTTCTTTTGGCTGAGCTCAGTGTTCCTATTGGTTGAGAAACACGAATGGCTGCCTGTTGCTAATAATTTTCGAGTTTAATCAGGTTTGTCCACAGTTTGGCTTTTCCAGAGAATACTGACAGGCTGATGTTGTGGCGGGACTATATAGCCTTGATGTCAGCTTTTTGCTCCGTCTCCATGTGCTGGCTGAGGTGCATAACCCACTCATTGGGATTGACCTACCCTTCACTAAAGGAAAGGAAATTATCAGGTAAGTAGGTATTTCTCCATTTTTTTTTTTTTTTAAATCCCTCACATTCTTCTTTGTACACTTACCACTCCCCCGTATTACTTGTTTCTTGGTAATTATACCTCAGCGCTACTCCTTTGGCCAGCAGGCTTTGCTGCAGGTGTTTGTCTGTCTGGCCCAGCAGATCAGTGACCTGCAGCAGAAACCTCCTGTCAGCCATACCGCCCATTCAGTATGATTTTGTAAGATCATCATGCCCACGGCTGAAAAATATGTAGGAAACTTGGGCACCAGCCTACATTTTTTTAGGAATAAGAACAAAAATTTTTCCTTGTCACTTTTTGGCTCTTTTTTTTTTTGTAGCTTTTCACTTTTTTTACATTGGCTATATTTGGGTTCTTTTTTGTTTTTGCTTTTATTTTACATTTCTTTTTGCTTGCTGTTTTCAGATTTGTCTAATTTGTTTTACTTACACTTTTCACATGTCTTCGACATGCCCAAAACTGAGAATCCCTTTTTCATTTTCTTTCCTGTAAAGAAATGGGCCAGTTCAGTTCATCTTGGATAGGTTAGAGCACATTGTGATGTCATCCAACATCTTAAAAGCTGCCCTGCCATTGGACAGTAGTCATACTGTACATGTAAACGTTTTGTACCGGAGGAGAAGTGTAGGTGCATCCTGCTGAACTATAACTCATCTTCTATGATACTATACTACTTTGTAGCATGTGCACAAGGACACCGCTCTTATTCTTCTACAGACCTGCTTACACATAAAAGTAAAAATGTGCACCATGGATAGAAAATGAAGTGTGCCTGTAGGGAATGAAACAATGCTTTGTCAGTGTCTCTGTAGCTTGCACTGCTGTATAGCTACTGTACTGATCTGAGACAAATGGGGATGGGTAGAGAAATACGTAAGTGAAGATATTGGCTTTGGTAGTGTTATTTCTGAGCTGATACCGTGCAACTTTCTATTGAGTTATAGTGATAGACTAGTGTGCAATTCACAATATCAGGTTAGGGCTCATTTTGACCAGATATACAGTCAAAACACAAAATTAAGCTTTTGCAATGGTTAGTACAAAAAACTGTGGACGCTCCCAAATCATCCCCCAATCTCTATAAAATGTAACCATCTCCAGGGCTGTATCTCTCCCTTTAGAACTAGAAGTTGGGGGGTGAAAGAGAGAGGAAAAAAGATGACATTTTTCTTTAAAGATGTTTACACTGTGTGGTAACCTAGATCTAGGTTCTGCCACTCTTCATCTACAGCTCAGCCTTTTCATTTCCTATACAGCGAGAAAATATTTCATCTGCTTTTTCTTGCCTGCTCTGCATGCCAAGGGCACTACTTGGACTGGATCAGTGACAGACTGGGTTTCATTTAGGTATGCAGCCCTGCAGAAATAACTGGGATAGGCAGGTAGCGGGATATCAAGTTTAAACTCAAAACCTCAGCCAGCTAAAAAGAGAGGACTAAGAGATACCAAAAATAATCCAAAAGGCCATTTATAAGGAAGCTACCCACCCCCACATTATGTAGTGTTTTCACAAGATGTACATGTCAAGCAGTAATAATAAAAAGTGAAAAAAATGACTACTTTTAACAGCTGCTCTGCAATTTCTCTCACTTCTAGACTCGGCCACCTTAAGAAGAATTGCACATTACCTTGTATTTATTAGCTCGCTCTGGTTCAGGTCGTCATTAATGGCATCACACACGCACTGCATTAGCCAATCAGATCCCATTCCTTTCATAACACACTTTTCAACATGGCTGCTCACAATATTTCAGGGTAGTTGTGGAACAGTTAAAGAATTTAACGACTAAGCACAAAGTACAGCTTTAACATGGTAAGAATTATCATTCAATGCAATGTTAGAGTTCCCTCAACTCATACAGGATGTGGGTGAACTCCAGACTGCTAATCATACCCAGGCCTGCAGAATGCTCCCCTTTAAAATCCACTGGGCCGGGTTTATTTGGCAAATGTATATGCAAGAATCAATTTGACCCAATTATTTGAAAGCATTCATCAGATTATGCTTTCTAAATTCTATAATATATATTATATTATGACCCACCACACTAAATTGATAAGCCCTCCCAAAAAAAATTCTGAAGCCAATGACCTTACACCATTTATTTATTTTTATTTATTTAACTCTTTTCTATACAGACATTCATGAATCATATCGGTTTACATGGAACAGGGGTATTATAACATTAACATTAAGGAAGAAGATAAGTTACAATAAACAAGGGGTTATGGAAACTTGGGTAACTGAAAGTGCAGATGACAGAGGTTTAACAAAATAAACTTAACAAGGTAAATACTGGTTGAGCCATGGGTCACATATAGAACACTCTATAAATATAGAATTATATACAAAGGAGTAAGTATGGCTACAATGCAATGCAGTGGCAATACTGGAAGGGGAATAACAAATGGATAGGGTTGTGACTTTCCAGGATCAAGGAATTAGGAGGGGGGGGGGTTAAAGGAGGGATCATGAGTTAGGATCAGGTTATGGGAAGGCTTGTTGGAACAGCCAGGTCTTGAGTTTTTTCCTAAATGTCAACAGGCAGGGTTCCTGTGTGAGGTCTGGAGGCATGGTATTCCAGATGGATGGCCCCGCTGTCGAGAAGGCCCGTTCCCTGATAGATTTGGTGGTGGGGGCGTGAAGGGTTCCTTTATAGGCCTCTCTTATAGGTCTAATAGAAGTGTGCAGTCATAACAGGATATGTAGGTCGAGTGAGTGCTGATTGTGTATGGTCTTATGAATAATGGTGAGGGACTTATGCAGGATTCTGAAGCTTATAGGGAGCCAGTGGAGATTCCTGAGAATGGGCGAGATGTGATCTCCTCGGTTGGATGTCAGAATTCTGGCGGCAGCATTCTGAAGCATCTGCAGGGGTTTTGTGGTAGAAGCGGGGAGTCCCAGCAGGAGGGCATTGCAGTAGTCTATCTTCGAAAACAGGGTAGCCTGGAGGACTGTCCTAAAGTTGAGGAAGTGGAGGAGTGGTTTAAGTCTTTTTAGAATTTGTAGTTTGTGGAAGCAGTCCTTGGTTGTGGTGTTGACAAATTTCTTTAAGTTCAGACGGTTGTCTAGAATCACTCGAAGATCTCTTGCTTGGGTCACCATGGTGGTGGAGGGGGGGTCGGCTGTGAAAAGTCGTTGTGATCTGGGGAAATGAGGAGGAGTTCAGTCTTGGCTGAGTTGAGGACTAGATTTAGGCTGGTGAGGAGGAACTTGAGGGTTTTGGGTAGGGATTCTGTTATGGGAATCATAATCTGCACGTCATCAGCGTATAAGAAATGCTTTTAATTTCAGATTTGATAGCAGCTGGCAGAGGGGCAGTAGGTAGATATTAAAGAGGGTGGGGGAGAGAGAAGAGCCATGACTAGAAAGATTCAAGCACAAAAAATGGTTTTTGAACTGAATACTGAAAATGTGTAGTTATGACATCTGACATCACAAACGGATAATCCATAATCTAAGACAACTAGAACAGGATAGGAGACCAAGGTACATGATATGAAAACAGGAAAGTAAAGCTATTTCAGCTTGATGTCTTTCTGCCTTACTAGTATTATACTATTCATTTACAAAAGTATTATAATAGTGAAAAAAGCTAAATAAATGCCAAGTTATGGCAGAGAGTAAACCTCTTTTAAATCTTGCTGTGCTAGTCACATTGAACATGTCCTCTGACAGATTCCCCAGCTTTGAATTTTGTCTCATCTATAAATTGTCATCCCTTTTTCCAGATTATTCAGGAATATATTAAACAGTACAGGTCTCAGTATCAACATCTGTGGAACTCCGAAAACTACTCATTTAGTCCTACCTGTTTCCGATCTCTTTTTTAACCATGTTCCATGTTTTTTTGTTTTGTTTTTTATTTCTCGAAGAGTCTCGCATGTAAATTTACTTTTGATATAAATAATTGTGTGCATCACATTTCTTTGAAATAATAATTTAAGTAAAAATATGTAATGTTTGTATATACCATGTAATATATAGCTAATCAAGTACAATTATTTTCCAGTTTTCCTTTTTCTCCCTGTTTTTTTTTTTTTAAATTCTGGGAAAATTATCATCTCTGTTTGAGGAAGGCTGTGTGCCTTCCTCAAATAAGAGATTTCTATGGGTGAGGTTGGAACCACTTCAGATTTTTCTTTTTCATGTAATCTTCAGACATGTTTGAAGTGATTTGTAGTCTCCAAGAATCTACAAGCTCCCTGTGTCTATGAAGCTGCAGTTTACTCCTCCTCTGCTGTGTTCCTAAGGAAAAAAAACAATCTGACAGTTTGAGTAAGCAACAAAAATAGCTGGTTTTCTAAGTAACATTAATTTTGCTTCTGAGTAAAATGCGCACAGACTTGGCCAGGGTTTGATTTTCTAAGTGGGATGTGGATGTGCAAGCCGAGCATGGAGACTTATTAAAATCTGTTCATAAGCAATAAAATCATATCTCAGAAAAAGGTGATGTTGCCTCTGTGCAGGTCTTTGGTGAAGCCTCACCTGGAGTACTGTGTTCAATTCTGGAGACCGTATCTCAAAATGGATAGAGACAGGATGGAAATAGTCCAGAGAAAGATTCCCAAAATGGTGTGGGTTCTGCACTGGAAGACTTATAAGGTGAGAGTGAAGGACCTGGAGAAGAGGAGGGATGGGGAGATATGATAGACTTTTAAATATCTGAAAGGTATTAATGATGCACAAGGATGAAACCTGTAGAACAGGGGATCATGATATGAAACTCTGAGAAACATCAGGAAATATTTCTTCACTGAAAGGGTGGTGGATGCATGGAATGCCCTCCCAGAAGATGTGGTGAGGACTAGAATGGTAATAGCATTCAAAAGGGCACAGGGATAAACCCAGAGGATCCCTAAAGACTAAAAGATGGAAATGAAGACTGGGGGTAACCCATATGGAGTGTCATGGCATTTACAACCCTTAAGTTGCTGGGCAGACTACATGGACCATGGGGATCTCTCTTTGCCGTTACTTATTATGTTACTATGTAAGAATCAACTATTTATTTCTTCTGAGGCAGCTACAGATGCATTTATTTAAACATAATTTGACCCCTCTTTCATTTCAGATTTTTGTGGTTTGGTGCACAGTACTGGGAATGTCTTTGCTTTGGTACTCTGTTTTGTGAAGTACATGTTTTAATAACAAATGCCCCCTCCCCTTTGTATTTTAGATGTACTAAGCCTAGGAATTGTGATTACAGTAGTGAGTTACATGGGCATCTGATCTTCAGCAAAGCAGAACCGCTTTGGAAAACAGTTTCCTTGTCCTCCTTCCTTTTTGAGTTTCCAGCTTAATCGGAAGCAGAGTTGGGATCTGACGTCATAAACTTTCATTCACAACTACCGCAGCATCCTCAGCCGACTCTGGGATGAACTGGGGACTTTCTGTAGGACCGGAAAGTAATTTTGAGGTGGAGATATCAGAGTTCCAGAATCTGCGGATGCATCACTTTTTTGAAAGCAAGAATCCTGCTTCTCAAACACCAGACACAAATTAGTCATACCCTCTGTGTTCTGTGCAGTCATTCAAAAGGACCAATACTAACTGTAGCAATTAAACCTTTTAAACTCTGGAATTTGTTGCCAGAGGATATGGTTAGAGCAGTTAGTATAGCTGTGTTTAAGAAAGGATTGGATAAGTTCTTGGAGGAGAAGTCTATTACCTGCTATTAATTAAGTTGACTTAGATAATAACCACTGCCATTAGCAATGGTTACATGGAATAGACTTAATTTTTGGGTACTTGCCAGGTTCTTGTGGCCTGGTTTGCCCTCTGTTGGAAACAGGATGCTGGGCTTGCTGGACCCTTGGTCTGGCCCAGAATGGCAAGTCTTATGTTCTTATTGTTTCTGAAGCTATTTACATAGCTCTTTCAATTCACGTATGCCTCTTGGGAGTTGCCATGTTAAGGTGTCACAAATGATATCATCCAGTTGCTTTACATACTGCATAACCCAGATCCCATTTAAATGCGAGGCACTTTGTGCTGTTCTTCCAAACATTGCTACCCCACGTGCTTCAGGTGAACTGTAAAGAAGGAGCACAAAGAATTTCCCAAATGAAGACTTGCCTGTAAAAGCCAGGCATTATAGCCATCTCTGTGCACTTTGAAGAACTGCACATTAAACTGGAAAGGTATAGGCTTGATCTTTGATTTTAAAAGAATATCCTTCCTGCAGTACTAGAGTCCCCTGCCTCATAAGGAAAAGTCTTAACTGTCTGTCTATCTTTCTGGAGTAAAGTGGGAATAATTGACTTCCTGATTTGTCTTTGAGGGTTCAAATTGAAGGAGATAATTGGGCAACATCTCTAGGAGGTCACCTGATACTTTCTCTTTTTATAATATGAAACCTCTAACCAGTGTTTAAGAATCCAAAAGATGTTCTTCATACAGGAAATGAGATCTGTTCATTCTTCCCGTGGAAACTTTGGGTTACAGCAGCGTTTCTCAGCCACTGGTTCATGGACCAGCAGCAGTCCCTAGCAGCGTTTTTGTCGATCTGCAGAGTGGCAGTCATTGCACGAGGAAGCAGAGCTGCCCTGCCCTGCTCCTCCAGACGCGCGAGTGGGACCTTCCTAAGCCGCTGGGTCAGAATGTCCTGGTAGTGGCTTCGCTCCAGGCATGGGTTGCCGCTTCTGGATATGGGGACAATTTGCTGGCACTGAGCAGCTGATCAGGATGGTAGACTAAACATGAACACTGGGCTCAGACTGCCTCCACTCCATCTCTGTAAACAAACAAAACGCTTGCTGGGAGCAGGCCCTGACTGCCACCAGCAGAAGTATTTTTTTTGCCCTGGTTACGTTGTCCTCTGGAATGAGAAGTTTTTTGTTTTTTTTCCCTCCCCTCCTTCTCTGGGTGCAAGAAGGTACAGTTCCTTTCTCCTAATTCTTAAAACAGTAGGAGGTAGCTGGGTCGAGACTGGCGGGGAGTCCTGAAGGGACTTCTCCCTCCACCACACTTCGGCTGTGGAAGGGAACCAATGTTCCCTCCAAGGAGTGACAAGGTGTTTGCAAATTTTTGTTTTCATGTGAGCAACTTGGTTTAAAAAAAAACCCAAAAAACTTTTTGACGCCAGTATTGGCATTGCGTTTCTGTATAAGGAACAAGAAAACTTTGAGTGACCTGTGAGTGGTGCTCCGAAATGTATAAGCATCGCTTCTGCGCTCATCTTAGAGGGAACTTATGGAGGGCTTCCTCCAGACTCTTCAGCCCTCCTCCATCTTCAGGAGCCTTCCCCTAGCTCCACCAGCGGTCTCTGGAGATTGAGCAGCAGTGGTTTATAGTAAATGCAGAGGCTTAAGAAGCCATGGTGCCTGCTCCCAGTGTAGAGTTCTGGAAAGTCACTGACAATTGCAAGTTTTGGTTGAGACTGATTAGAAGAAGTTCTATCCCAGATGGCTCCGATTTGTCAGTGAACTTGAGTTCAGCTGCATCGTAACTCCTAGTAACACTTCACTCTTTTCCTTGCAAATATCTTCATTATGGCAGATGTTAAAATGTGTTTGGAGGTTTATTCATAATAAATCATGTGTATTTGAAATGATGTTAACCACATCCTAATACTGACATGCAAGGCTCATCTTGGTTGTGTCAAACCTGCAGATCTTTGTGTTTTTAGGTAGTTCTGCAAGTGATGGCTATAAATAGAACATTTTTGGAAGGTCGGATTATATGAACATAGTTGCAGCTGTTTCCCACTTGGGTATTAAAAATGAATGTGAACCATAAAGAGAGACTTGAACCTCCTCTTCCAGTATTGTTAACGGTCCAACCAATTTAAATTTGGATCTTCACGAAACCAAAAAAATAGTTTGGCTTCCTATACATTCTTTTCTTCTTTTTGTGTTACTTAGTATGCGGAAATTCATCAATTTATTGCTTTGGCATACATTCGCAGTGATTTGTTATGGAAGAGTTTGGGTTATCGGGTGGGTGGGTATGCGGTTGCTAGTTTTATTATTATTTTTTTTCTCTGTGTAACTGTTGAGGCTTAAACTGCAAATGAAAAACGTATGGCGACTCCAAGGGTCGGCGAGAGGAACCAGATGAGGGAAATGAAGAGGAGAGATATAATGCCATCCTGGAGCAGAGTCAGGAAGATGAAAAACTCCAGGAAGAGCAAATGTGGGTGACCTATCTGTATAAGAATGTTCACTATATAAGAATATCAAAGTTCAGATGAGTCTCTTAAATCAGCAGTAAGATGTGATTAGGTCGGTGATGATCTGCAGATTGTTCTGGGAATTGGAAAGAGCTAGTTGTAAGAGCTTAGAAACCTGGTACGTTTCCATCCTTCAGTTTTGCTCCGTGATCTCATGTCTGTCTTAAGTTTCCAAATATTTTGTGTTTGCACCAGAGAATACTGTTTGCAAAATAAGTTACTTGTTGCCAGTGGCATTTAGTTATAGAAAAAGAAACATGCCTCTGAAGGAAGTGTTCCCTCTAATTATTTTCTACACACTGCAGTGTGGTTTGGTGTGTGGATACATCTTCCAGAACTATGTCGACTTATGTGCAGTGTTATGCATGCCACCTTCAGAACTTTTGAAAGAGAGAGAGAGCTAGTTGTAATCTAACAGCTTGACTCAGTTGTTTTAAGTTACTTAAATTATATAGCCTTGAAATCTTTATCGTATGCATTTTGATTGATTTCTTTTGCCATTTCTTCATTTGGTTTTTCTCTTCGTCTGTTTTTCGTACATGCTGCATTTATTCCTCACCTTTTTTTTCAAAGGGCACTTTGAAAAATCACCGTGTCGGGTCACGTAACCTGTTGCACTCCTACTTGGAAAGAGGTTCTCTACTGTCACTTAGTGGCACGAGAACTTCATGAAAGTCCTAGAGCAGTGGTTCCCAAACCTGCCCTGGAGGACAGTAGCAAATTTAAAACTCACTCAACGCACAATTAAACTCTGGAATTGGTTGCCAGAGGATGTGATTAGTGCAGTTAGTGTAGCTGGGTTTCAAAAAAGGTTTGGATAATTTCATGGAGGAGAAGTCCATTAACTGCTATTAATCAAGTTGTCTTAGAGAATAACCATTGCCTTTACTGGCATCAGTAGCATGGGATTTGCTTAGTTTTTGGGTACTTGCCAGGTACTTGTAACTTGGATTGGTCACTGTTGGAAACAGGATGCCGGACTTGATGGACTCTTGCTCTGACCCAGTATGGCAAGTTCTTATGTTCTTAACCTGTCAGGTTTTCAGAACATCCATAATGAATATGAATGAGATAAATGTGCATGCACTGCCTCCATAGCATGCAAGCAGTATATTTGCATACAAATGAGGCAATGCAAGAAAGTCCTTGTTATGCATGGTCACTGACCGGGTGGGGGAGGAACCTGTGGACAGTTGTCCGAGCCACATGTGGCACAGAGTAAGGTTGTGCTCTGCTCTCCTCTGTCCCTCTTTTCAGCCACAGGATCTGTTTAAACTTTTGGGTTTCTCAGTCTCTAGCTTCTTGGTCTTCCAAAATTTGTTTTTGTTTGTTAGGCCTCTTTCATTGTTTTTGTTTTGATTTGAATTTTTCTGTGCTGACAGCATCACAGTTCTTTGCATCACTGACATTAAACTGGAATGTTTTTTTTAATTTCTTTTGCTTTTTTATATCTTTTCTGGTAAAACATGCATTTTTTGTACCAGTAGGTCAGCATTCAGGCTAGTGCACTGTGGATGTGTGTAATATTCACTTTTAAATTAAACACAATCAGAAATTATATCTGCAAGCCTGTAAGTACTATGGAAACAGTTTTAAAGGTGAAGGCTTTTACCTTCTCCCAGAAATTTGAAACAGATGCTGTAATGAGCTTCACGGGATGTTTTCTATCTGCACTTAAAGACATCTTGAAGAAACCACATCCAGAACTAACATGGAGAGCTAAAAGTAATGTTTAGTGCACTCAGAAGAAGTTGAATACATATTTTAGTCCATTATCAGTCACAAAATATGTCATAGACTAGCAAAATGATAAACTCCATACGAGCAGCCTGACTAGGGGTAGAGAATGCTAGTGCAGGCTTTTGTCCAGTATCTATTAGAACAGAGTAATTTGAAGAAAGGTGGTTATGACCCTTATAAATTCTGCTCATTTTTAAAAGTGGGTCAAAATCTTTGGTAGAAAGAGGGTATGATTGAGAAGTGGAGATCTAACAGTGGAGGGTGATTAAAGGGTGGATAAATGACAGTAAAGCATTTTATCCAGCTCAAAAGTTGGTTTTAAGACTAACCAAACTCTCTTTTATAGTAACATAGTAAATGGCAGAAAAAGAGCCACGTGTCCATCCAGTCTGCCCAGCAATACCACTTTGTGCAGGTTACCCCCAAAACTTCTGTTAGGGGTAGTAACTGTCCCTCTGTGCAGGATTCCCCAGTTAACACAGGTTACCCCTTTTCTTCATTTCCAATCTTTAGGCACTAGGGATCTTCTATGTTTACCCCACACCCTTTTTTTGAACTCCATTCCATGCATCCACCACTCATTCTGTGAAAAAATATTTCCTGGTGTTTTCCCCGGGCCTACCTACTTAGTTTCATATTGTGACCCCCTAGTTCTACAGCTTTTCTTCCACTAGAAAGGTTTGATTCCTGTACAACATTTTTATTTAAAAGTCTGTATTGTATCTCCCCTGTCTGTCATCACCTCCGTAAATCCAACTTTGAAAGGTAGCAGGTTTGATTTGCCCTCCCTTTTTTGAATTTCTGAGAGAGAGTGAGATAGCAGAGCAATCTGGACCCATCTGCATTACAAATCTGAATCAAGTGTGGCAGAATTCTGTTGGAAAATGTTAATAATTTGGCGTTTGATGTATGTAAAACCCACATGCAAAACGAGATTCCAAGGGATTTGATCAGCGGCATTGTACTACAAGACTTGCCAAAGAAAAATACAAATATATGCAACTTATTTAACCACAGCTTGAAAATATAAGTGAAGAGCCTGGGGGTAGTAGAGAGAGAATGCACGCACGGGGCATTATCACATGTCTCTGTTGCCTGGATATTTGTTGATAATAAGTACAGTGTATGATTTCACCATATTTAAATAGTCTGGTTTGTTTAAAAATCATGTTTAAAATTCAGTAATGACCCAAAGCAAGAGATTCTCTGCCAACTAGAGACTCTGAGGAACAAAGTTTTCTGACCATATTAAAGTTGGAAAATAACACATGTAGAGGACATAGAAATGTCAGGTTTTCTTTACTGCTAACAGTATTTTGCTGTGCATCAAGGGATTTTGAGAGCATGCAAAATATAGCACCTGTAATATAATTCCCTTTAAAATAATAACTTCTCAGACAGCATATGTTATAACTGCACCCAAATAGAGGCAAACACTGTGGCTGAGCAGTACAAATTGTATCCAAAACGCCTGCTACCCAAAACACCTTAAATTTCATACAAAGCCAAAATCATCTTGTATGAACATATACCATGAGAGAGAGCATTATGGGGATGCTGTGAAATAAAGCCATCGGTATTTAATGAGGGAAGAATAGTTTAGGGTTTTTTGTAAATATTTAAAGGCTGTTTAGGTTTTGTCTAATGCTTTTCAAAGATGTTTTGGGCGATTTTTGCTTCTTTGCACCTATTAAGTCAGCGTGAAGTTATTGGGACTGAAAAAAAGTTTGAGTTAAAGGCCCCATAGTCAGGAACTCACATTTTTAATTGATTGCAAAATAGATTTTAAACTTGAAACAATAGTGCAACTTACTAAAGACATCTTCAGTGAACACTCCCCCCCCCCCCTTCCTATGGTTTCCTCTTGTTCCTCTGCTCTTCCAGCTCAATCAGAACCAGCTTCCGTTGGGCTACAGCATCCAGCGTCGTCTTTTGCAACTATACAGGATCTCACAAACGATGTCTCTCTAGATAATGGCTGACATGGACCCCCAAGTCCAGTCACAAGGTGTTGCCATTGAGCAATAGAGAGATCCCCCACCCCTTAGGGGGCTATAAATGTTACCCTTTGCAGCATTCCCAGGTGGCCTGGGAATCAAAGCCTGGGTCTTCCACAGAGCTGCCAGGCCGGCCCTCGGTCAGCACTTTTTAGAAAAGAGAGATGGCCTTTGGGTGAGAGGCAGCTCTGTCATGAGGCAGGCTGTGCTTGGCACAAGATCTAAGCAATTTGAGATCAAGTGTAGCTGTCGTCAAACAGCATGATATTATTTTGCTATTACGGGCATCATTTCAATGTTTTCAGTACAAAGGCTTGTGACCTAATAGTTGTCTTCATGGAAATGGATTCACTGTGAGGTGGAGTTTAATATTGAATTCATTTTGGAATGTGGCTTTCTCAGCATGGCACCCTGATTCATCTCAACATTTTATTTTAGCTTTTCAGTTGAATTTGTATATTTCCTAACACGTAGCCAGATGGACTCAAGACCAATGGGTTATGTGCTCCCCTGCTAGCAAATGGAGACTGAGTCAGGTTTCAAAACCGATGTCACCCTAGATACACCCCTGCAGCGACCTCAGCCATTCAGTATCTCTCCGTCTCCTAGCAGATGTGGATGTACTATCCCCACACCAACACTGGTGGTTATCGGGATTGCAGTACTCATTAGAAGAAGGAAAAGTTACCTTTACATTGGAGAAAGATTGAGCCTTGCTCTTCTGCAGTGAAAGTGATAAGAGTTTTCGGATGGTTATTGCCACATTTGTAAGGGTACAGAGAGGTCTTCCTAATCGGTCTTGGGATGAAAGGGAATGACCAGAAACTGCAGCTCAGCTGGATTTGGAGAGGTTGCACTAGTGAGGAAAAGATAAGGACACGTTCAATATATACAAGGTCTTTATTTCTTTTATTCCTTAGAAAGAACTTTCTTAAAGCTTATGTACAGAAAATATGCATTTTTGGGGGGTCAAGTTTTGGATCCTTGAAGATTAGATATTCTAGTCACCATGATTTAGTTTTCCTAATTATTCAAAGGATGGAAATTTCAGTAAATTGGGTTATAGAGCTACTAAATAGTATTTAAAACATGATATGCCATGTTGGTTCACACCAAGTCCATCAAGCACAGCACAGTGACCTGGACAGTGGCCTGTCCAGGTCACAGCATCCCTGGCACTTCTCTTTGCCTGATAGTAGGCATCCATGAACGTGCTCTATAAGACTTGGGCATAGCTCTCAGCAACCATTAAAGTGCTATGGTCCCTTTGGTTTTTTTCATGTTCAAGGATTACATATTTACATCTTTTGCTGCTCATTTATCTAGCTGATGTTTTACTGTTCATGACTTTTTAAAATCTTGGCTGTTCAGTATTGTGAATGAGTTTATTTCGTACCCCGATCATTTAGCTAGAGTGAGAGAACGGACAAACAAATGTATTTTTCATTCCAGAAAACCAACTTTGAACAGACATTTACATTCAGTGAGGGTTTTTTTTCTCTTAATTGTGGACTACTTTATCTTCCAAACTTCTTTCCTTAAGCTCTGTGTTCAGTTGGAAAAGCAAGGCTAACTCCTATATTTGCTTTCCCATGGCCCTTTAGTATTGAACTTGACCTTACAGCCTAGTATTATTTTGTTTTGTGTTTTTTTTTTCTTTGATGCCCAAAAGTGGGAGATAAACCCTTATTTAGATAGATCCCCTGTCAGAGCTGTGCTCCTATAGACTAGCGAAACTCTATCTTCCCCCGGGACTTGCTGTTGGGTTAGGAGGAAAATGTGAATCAATTTCTTTCCTTGCTCCGAAGAACAAGACTAGCCCTTGATGCTTAATAAGCTGCAGTATCTGCCTGCAAAGTCTACTGTGGGACCTGTTTCTTGCAAACTATGGGCCGGATTTACTAAGGCTTTTCTTCCATTCTGTGCTTAGTATATGCCCCCCCCCCCCCCCCCCCCCCCCCCGTGTATGTACAAATGATCAGGCTAATGGTGCTGCTTAGGTTTCTGATAAGGATACTGCTATGTTCTGTTTTGGTAGAAGCTTTTATTGCTTTTTGGAGTTGTAATCCGATCGGTGACAGGCCTGTGCAGGTGCATGAGGCTTTATACACTTAGGCCTCGAGGTCTTGAGAATCTGCTGACTGGTTGGTTTTTCCCTCTCTTAACTTCCTCCTTTCCATCCCAACACTGGGTAAGAGATTGTTTCTAAGTGAATCTCTTGAGGTTTGTAATTCAGTAAGGTCCAAGTTCCTGTCACTTGCCCTGTATCTTTTGATTTTCTTTACAAGGTAATGGAGTTTTTTGTCTTATTATCCAAGCAACAGGGCAACAAAAATATCCTTGGGACATTCACTTGGCAATCAGAACAAACACATGCTCTTTCCCTTCTGATTTTTGTATTTTTACTGGATAGTAGAGAGTGTTGAAAGTTGTTGGAAGCTTACTGCTCAGCAACTCCAGCCATTATATATCTTCGTAAACTGGGGCTTTTTTTTTTACTGAACCACAAACATGAAAGCCATGTGAAGGCATGATTAGAAGAACAAACTCTCTGGAATCCAAGGATGTGGGAAATAGCCCTTATAAAAGGTATATGTATATCTTACTGCAACCTTCCATCCCAACTTAAAAAAAAAAAGTTAAATTCTTTGAGACAAAAATGTTAGGCCTGCATATGAGACCAAAATAAATGAAGTTGGTAGGTAGAAGAAGCTAATTAGTACTGCCGCTTTAATTATTAGTATAGGCAATACAGAAAATCTTATTGCCAAAACTTGTCATGTGCGCCTTCCATGCATAGAAGGCGAGCTTCTTTCAGTGGAAAAGAAGATCTAGAACAAGGGGACATGGAATGAGGTTGAAAGGGGATAGACTCCGGAGTAATCTTAGGAAAGTTTTCTTTACAGATAGGGTAGTGGATGCATGGAACAGCCCCCCCATGGAGGTGGTGGAAGCAAAAATGATATCTGAATTCAAGAAAGCATGGGATAGATACAGGGGATCTCTGAGGGAGTGATGGGAATTGCAAGGGCTAGATAGTTTGGATGGAAGGGCAGACTAGATGGGCCATATGGTCTTTTGTTGCCGTCATGTTTCTATTTGTGGAATCGGGGCAGACAGAGAATGAAGGCAATATTTCACTTGCAAACTTAATTGTTAATTAAGGGGAAATAGTCAATGTAGGGAGATCTGTGGGTACTTTTAACATATGAGGATACACTTTGCTGAGGAGAATTCTCCTGCATCAGTTCATAATGGTGACTTGTGTGACATTTCACTTCTTCCCATGGTAAAAGACTGGACATTTTGTAGAAGATGTGAGGTATAAATATCCCCTGCAATTTAATTTCTAACTTAACAGGACACAATTGATCTTCTGTGGCACTAGGCACAACTTTCAAGTAACTTGCATGTCTTAAGGAAGACTGCATTAAATGTACAGTACTTTTGTTATACATTATTTACTAAAATGTCCCCTAGCTTTTGCCTGCCTTCACTGCCAGATTTTGTTTTAGTAGAGCAGAAGGGTCTTATGCGACTAGTAGTCTGGGCATCTGAATGGAAGATGACATTTAATGTAAGCAAGTGCAAAGTGATGCATATTGGGGAAAAATAATCCTAACTGTAGGTACTTGCTGCTGGGTTCTGTATGAAGGCATCACTTAGGAAAAGGATCCTGGAGTCATTGTGGACAGTAGCGTGAGGTTCTGAGCTCAGTGTGTGGCGGCAGTCAAAAGAAGAAATAGAATGTTGGGAATGCGTCGGAAAGGAATGGAGAATAAAACAGAATATCATAATGCATCTCTGTAGATCTGTGACCACACCTTGAGTATTATGTGCAGTTCTGGTTGTTCCATCTCAAAAAAAATTATAATTGAACTAGAAAAAATATAGAGAAGGGCCAAAAAAGTGATAAAGGGGATGGAACAGCTGCCTTAATGAAGGCTAAACAGGCTCTTCAGCTTGGCTCCCTGTCCGTTTCTGCATACAGTTCAAGTTCCTCATATGTGCCTACAAGAGCCTTCACTCTGCAGTTCCTCACTACCTCTTTCTTCTCTTCCTATCCTCTTCTCGTGAACTGTGCTCATCAGGCAAGTCACTCCTATCTGTGCCCTTGTCCTCTATTGCCATCTCCATGCATTCCACCTGGCTGCACTATATGCTTGGGATAGAGTTTCTGAGTTGGTGCATCATGCTCCCTCTCTTACATTATTCAAATCCAGTCTAAAAACCCACCTTTTTGAAGCTGCTTTTAAATCTTAACCCCTGATTATCCAGTTCGCAGCCTTGTTGATTTTAACTATCTTCTTATGAATGAAATTCTCAAGCTCTTCTGAGAAGGGACTATCTCTTATATGTATGTGTACAGTGCTGCATACATCGAGTAGCACAATAGAAACAATAGTATTAGTAATAATAGTAGTAGCATCTCAATACATAGTGATTATGTGGAATTCATTGCTAGAGGACATGATCAAGGTATCTAGCATAGCTGGGTTTAAAAGGGGTTTAGAAAGTTCCAGGATGAAAAATCCATTTACCATTATTATCCAGGTAGACTTGGAAAAGTCACCACTTATACCTGGGAATGGGCAACAAGAAATGGATCTACTCTTTGGGATCAGCTGAGTACTTGTGTCTCACACTGGATGCTAGGCTCGATGATCCTTTGGTTTGACTCAGCATGGTGGTACTTGTGTTCTTAAATTAGTCTGAATACTTGTATTTTTAATGTAACTCTTTTTAGATTACTGTTTTGCTTGATTTATTTTTGATGTGATGTATTACTTTTCATATGCTAGAGCAAATTTTGAAAGGCAGTTTACAAATGTAATATTTGTTGTGAGAACTCCTGATTAGATATATTTTGATATTTCTATTTCTTCCTTTTACCTAAGCCAGTATAGTAGTCTTTTTATAACAAAGCTTTACCTGTAAAAAGTTGATGTCTAGTAAGTTTTGTGCAGCATGTGTTTTTTCTGACTAGATTTGACAATACAGAGCTCTCTTCCCAGCCTAATTTTTAAGAAGAGAGAACTGTGTAAATCTTTCTTTAAAGAAAGCATGGGATAAACATAGGGGATCTCTGAGGGAGTGATGGGAATTGTAAAGCTGAATTAGTTGGGTGGATGGGCAGACTAGATGGGCCATACAGCTTTTATTTTTTTTTTCTGCTGTTGTGTTTGTTTAAAAAAGAATGAAATATGCAGAGAGGGCAAACGGCTTGCAGATGTACTCTGCAAAACTGATTTTCATTTGCAGTGATATGCTGTTTTTGGTTTTTTTTTCCCCCATAGAGTGACCAGCAGCTGGATTGTGCCTTGGATTTAATGAGGCGTTTGCCTCCCCAGCAAATCGAGAAAAATTTGAGCGACCTCATCGATTTGGTAAGGATCTTTCTAAATTGGTGGCACGAGGTGTGATGTGTGTATGAGGGAAGGATGCATGGGGATGTACGGTACTCTGCATGCATGTACTGGCATCTGTGCTGTGGCGGTTCTTGTATTTTGATAAGCATTTAATATCTGATATACTGTGTGCTCCTTCAGCCATCAGTGTGTTCCTTCAGTTGATATTTGCAGATTAGGATAACTTGACCCTAGTCTCTGCTCCCATCATGTGAAGTGGATGGATGATAGGGAAAAATAGGAGGCTAGTTTATTGGCAAATACTGCATAATACCCATGTGAGAAATCAGTTTGATTCCGAGGCCTACTTTCTTTTCTCTGGTTTGACTTGGGTTGGTGATGCTGCTGAGGCTAGAAGTCCTATCAGAAATGCTGGTACTTGTATAGCCAAGTCCATCTCGCAGACTTTGCAGAGCACCTAGGAGTCTGGATTTATAGACAACAGTCTGGTCTTGTTTAGCTATTTAGGTTATTATTCAGGGGTGCTGAATATGAACTGAGTTGTTGGGGATCTTGTTTGCTTACCAGTGTAAGAGGGTGGACTACAAGAGAGGAACACCACAAAATCTGTCCTGGATTAGGAGCTGTATCTTTTATAAGTGGTCACATTCTGACTGGTTGCTGGGATATATATCTTTGCAGTGTGAATAGGAATATCTGGTCAAACTGGATGGGCCAGTTGGCCTTTTTCATTTGTCAGCTACAGTTTTCGGAGCTATTGCAAGAGGTGGGCAAGCAGGGTGTGACGGTCCTGGATGCCAAACTTGGGGGGGGGGGGGGCAAGAGAGGGGTGGGATGCTGCATTGTCCTTTTGAGTCTCCAATCACGCAAGCGTGAAAGGGAAGTGGGGACTCCGTTAGCCCAGTGACTGCCCTGAGAGGGGGAGGCTCAGCTATTATTCAGTAGTGACACTTGGCATCAAGGCTTAGGATCCCTGTTAGCTGGGCTCTAGAGGGAACTGCAGTTTGTGGCCCTTCGCCAAAAACTGATGCTGCAGTGGCTGAACCAAGTTGGAAGAGGAGTATAAAAATAGGTAGTAAGCCCTGGGTAATTGCGAATGATGGCTCATGGTGCCTGTAGTTTGGGGTAGGGCCAGTTCTGATGGTTGCAAGCTGCAAAGAGCCAGAAGGAAGCTGCTGGATAGGAAAAGGAAAAAATAGGGGGAATGGATGTTGGGGTCTTTTCAATATGGTTTTTGCTCAATAATTTGAGGTAGCCTGAGTGGCGTGTATTGATGTTAACACACATGAATCTGTTGGGGGAGATCCTGGAGGAATAGGAGGCCCTCAAATCCAACACGTGAGAACAAGAATTTTATTGAAAGATGTTTAGAAAAGAAGGTCAATAAACAAGTTATAGGCAACTTGCATGTCATATTGTGCCAACATATTTCTCATTTTTCACCATAAAATTAATCTAATTATAGTTTAGTGCTATGCCCAATTGGTTCCCAACCTTTTTCATATTGAGGCACCTGGCACAGAGTTCACGTCATTGCTGCATACCATCACCTTGCACCCCCCACCCAAAATCTGGCACCATGACCTTCCCTTCTCTTCCCTCAAAAACAGAGGAAAGCCATCAGAGGAGGAAGCAGCAGATGCTCATTGACTCTTGCTATCCCCCCCCCCCCCCCCCCCCCCCAAGCGAAAGGGACATCCCAGGCCAAAAGGTGTTGGGGGAAGATTGAAATGGTGGTGCCGGCTCAGGCCAGCCTCAGCTGCTGTTCAGTTTGGGCTGCGGCCTAGCTGGAGGAAACTTTTGTTGCACACTTGTGCTTCAGCTGTGGCACACAGGTTTGCAAACGTTGCATACACATGGCATTTTGTTCTTTAACCTAGTTTGAAATGCTGGTTTATTTATTACATCATTTATGTACCACGGTACGCCATAAAAATTGTCCAATGCTATTTACAATGAAAACATCAAACAAATATATTAAAAAAAGAGAACACAAATGCATAGCTTAAAAGAAAACACACTAAATGAAAGAAGGTAATAGGGAGGCAGAAATGTCATAGTTTCTGGGACAGGACGGGCCGTTTTCAGTCTGACTTGAGTGTGTTTTGCATCAGATTATTGCCTGATTTCTAACCCTGAGCCTAAGATTTGTTCAGAAGTGAAAGGGGTGCAGCTTTTGGTGGGTCATTGCCCCTCCATAAGCCCGAACACTTTTCATTCATTAGCCGAGCTGTTTTGTGGTTTGCCCTTTCACCACATCTGTTGTTGCTTTCTTTGAGGCTGCAAACCCCGGCAATTACTCTTCTTTAGAAAGCCTGTCTCGCTCCTCTCTAGCAGGCCTGAGTGCAAGGAAGCTTAAAACAGCAGGAGGGAAATGAGAAGGGGAAGCCTATAGTTAGAAAGAGGCTGCTTTATCTTTTAGAGCCTTAATTAGTAACCATTTGTAAATAGATTAAATGCTGGTATTCTTAAGGCACAGGCCACAAATAGTTGTCCGATTCCATTTCCTGTTTTATCATGCAGAGAGTTTTGGGTTGGTTTTTTTTTTCTCTCCGAGGATCAGGCCAATACAGTAAAAATCGTGGGAGAGCAGGCAAGCGCCCGCTCTCCTGTGCGCGCGATTCAGAAAACAAAATTATTCAAATTAGGGCCCGCGGTAAAGAGGCGCTAGGGACACTAGCACGCGTCCCTAGAGCCTCTTTTTGGACAGGAGCGGGGGCCGTCAGCGAGTTTGACAGCTGACGCTCAATTTTGCCGGCGTCTGTTCTCAAACCCGCTGACAGCCACAGGTTCGGAAAACGGACGCCGGCAAAATTGAGTGTCCGGTTTTCAACCCGCGAGACGCGGGCCAATTTTTAAATGTTTTTTTTTTTGTTTTTGTTTTTTAATTTTTGATTATTTTTAACTTTTGGGACCTCCGACTTAATATCGCCATGATATTAAGTCGGAGGGTGCACAGAAAAGCAGTTTTTTTTGCTTTTCTGTATACTTCCCCGGTGTCGGCAGAAATTAACGCCAGTCTTTGGGCAGCACATTTTACTTACTGAATCGCGCGAGAATAACTAATAGGGCCATCAACATGCATTTGCATATTGCGGGCGCTATTAAGTTTCGTGGGGGTTGGACATGCATTTTCGACCCCTTACTGAATAAGGGGGTAAAGCTAGCGCGTCAAACGTGCATCCAAACGCGGATTAACGGTGCACTCCACCTGAGCGCACTGTACTGTATCAGCCTGTATGTTATGGTAAGAATTTTATAGAAGGTGTAGAGAGGTAGGGCTGAAATCTGATGGCCACCCTGCACTGTGGATGTGAGAGGAGGAAGACAGCAAGACAGAGGGCAAGTGGCTTATATTTTCTGCAGCCAAATCCCTTTTTCAGTTAGTCATTTTAAATCTATAAACTCGTACTTTCTCCATAAGAAAACACCTCCAGTCTAGGTCTGAAGAATTCCTGTAGTCGGACAAAAAGCTCTCCAGTCTCAGTATGGTGTGTGTAGTGCACAGGCATCTCACTCACTGTACTTAAAATAAAAAGTCTCGTCTAGCTCAAAAAGTAAATGTTTATAAGTGATAGTAATTTTCTCCTCCTAGTAGACAGATATCATGTGTCAGTGGAAGTGGAGTCCTAGATCTGTCGCAGATCCAAGTGCAGGACGAGCACCTTTTGCAGCTGACTGCTCCTATGTCGGAGCATAGTGGAGAGAGAAATCCTCTGCAAACATTAAATACCACGCATGCTGGAAATAGGAATCTTTTCCAGATACAATTCCCAGGTATTCTGAGCTCTTTCCCTATGCTATTTCAGTTACAGCTGTCTTAGTAGTTCACTGTTACGTAGATACGTGCTTATCCTTTCCAAAGGGAGCAATCTAGCAGGAGGTGGGTCTATAGTAACAGTGAAAGCCAGTGTATGCTCATTCTGGAGCTGTCAGGACCTTCAAAGGCACCAGAGGACTAGCACTCTGTGATCTTCCTGGTGCCCAGCCTGGTGTCCACCCACAACCTGCCATTAATACTGATTGCCTACATTTCAAGCATCTCTGAGCCAATGACCTTTTTCTGCTCTCTTCCTACGGCGAATAGACTGACCAGCTTTCTTCCGTTCTTCTTTGACATGCTAAATATTCCGTTCATGCACATGAATATCTTTAGAGAGACTGAGTATGCAAAACTGTTGATGCTGAGAGAGTGTGTTTTGCAGATTTAATCCTATAGTTATGTTTTGGGTTTTGGTTTTTTAGGATTGGTTACCTGGTCCATGCCTTTCTCTTAGCTCTGCATATGCTTCTGATACTTGTATTAACTCTTTTTGTAGCAGTACGTTATCTGCCTTTCTGTTTCTCAGTTCTGTCTATCTTGTAAGAGAAAAATATTATGGGTTTTTTTTTTGTTTTTTTTAGTGGGGCGATTCCTTGCCCTACTGTTTACCCTTTGATTTTGAGATTGTGGTAGAAGCTGAGGGAACCTGGCTGACCTCTACATTCTTGAAGATACCGAATGTCACCAGAAATCGGAGCTGGCTGGTTGTGCCCACAGTGCTGACATTCCCTCCATTCCAGAGATGCAGAGCAGATGAGAGTTGACGTTACAGGCCTTGCAATAGTCTCTGTAATTAAAGAGCTTCCTAGCCAAGTTCACAGCTCTTCAGCCACAAAGATGTGGCCCAGAAGTCTGTGTTACTCACGGAGCTGTAAGGCCGCTGGTGGAGCATGTTCCTAATGGATGGAGGAAGGGGAGCTTTTTGCTTATTTTATGTTCATTGGAATTTTATCTGCATGAGTAACTTGCAGAAAAATTACTTTCATATTCAAGATGAAAGCCGTGTTTAGAGCAGTCAGAAACATAAAAAAAAGATGTAGCCCAGATAATACATTCTGCAATCCTAACCTACCCATATGGAGGCTTTTGGCTGCCTCCATATTTCTTGCTGGCTGTCTCATCCCCTTGGCTTTATGGTAATTCTGCGATTCGCATTTTAACAGATGAAAGAAGTTCTCCCCGAAGCTGAATGCTGAACACATGTGGCATAGGAGCCTGATGTGTGGAAATAGTTGCTTACTTTTTAACTCAAATTCTGGTAGCCTCACACCATGTTAAGTGCATTGCTTAGGAGTCCTGAAATGTGAATGCTGATTTTAGCTTATATTCCTACAAGGAAATTAGCCTTATAAGCGCATCATGTCTGTCTGTCTCTCTCTCCCCCCCCCCCCAGTCTTCCACAGAATATTTGCTCAGTCTCATTCAAATTTCTGCCATAGGTATTAGAGCGTCCACTAAGCTTTAGAAAAGTTGCCCTGCCGTTGGTTGGTTAGCAGCCATAACTACATAGTTAAACTTTCCTGCTGAAGAAGAAGATGGCGAAGTGTTCACATGCTTCCTTGTTATAGCGCCAGCCTTGCCCTTTCAGTATCATACAAGGCAGGTTGGGCCAGTTTAGTGTGAGACCAAAAGGACTACCAGATAGATAATTCTCTGTCCCCTCGCATCTAACCCCAAACTGTGCCAGATGAAATCTACCAAAGCTGATCCCCCCTCCCATGGAGAAATCTACATTCTAGCCAAACAAACGGCCATATCTGTCAGAAGGGCTGGGCAGTACAGCCACTGCTCAGGGTGCAAACATGTCAGATCACCTCCACCACCAGTTAGCCTGGCAATGGGCTAACAGATGACCACACAGTTTTTATCAAGAGGCGATTTTAAAGAGAAACTGAGAAAAGTAGCTCAAAGGACTAAGTACCTTCAACGTTATATTTAAGCTCCAGGGAGTTAGGGGGCCTTTCAGCCTGCAAGTTCTCTTCCACCCTCATCCCATCCCCAGCCTGGCTGGTTAAACCAGCAGATTTCTATCAGAGTGGAAGAGCTGGCAAATCTGCTCGGCAAGTGATCCTACAGTAGCACAGGGAAGGGCATTTTCTTCCCAGCACACTGACAACTACGCTGGTGATGGCGAGGAAGTGGTTATGCTAGGAAAAGGGAAAGACGGCGAAGCTAAACAAACTTCATCCCAGCAAGTAACCCTGTATTTATCAGATCCAGACTGTTGTGAGATCTAGCAGGAAGGGAGTCTGAGTAAAGTCTCTGCAGTTGACATGAGACTGCCATATAGTATATTATAGAATAAGGAATGGACCTTGCTTGTGACTTTTCACAAGGCCAGGCAGTGGAAGTGAGAACTATGTACACTGGCTATCGAAGGTTTCCACATCATGTTGTGTTGTTCCATCAGCCTCACATGCATTTAAATGAGGCGTTTTTCTTTTTTTGCTGCTATGTGATGAGCTTGTCCCAAATATAACGTTTTGCATTCAGGCCAAAAAGTTCTATTTTAGTTTCATCAGATCACAAAACCTTTTGCCACATGGCTACAGTAAGCTGCATACTTCAAACGGGATTCAAGGTGCACTTTCTTGGGGTAATGGCTTCCTCCTTGTCACCCTGTCATACAGGCTGGATTGTGGAGTACTTGCAATAGTGTGGTCACTTGTACATTTTGAACAGTCTTGGCCATGGAAGCTCTGTAGCTCTTTCACAGTTGCCATTGTTCTCTTGGTTGCCTCACTGATCACTTTCTTGTTTGGAGGGAAGGTCTGATCTAGGGTCAGGTCTTGGTGGTGCCATACGCTTGCCACTTCTTAATTGTGGTGACTGTTCTCAGAGAGATGTTCAGGGACTTTTCTGTTTTTATTTTATTTTTTTAAATCTTTCCACCAGGTTGTCCTGGAGTTCTTTTTGACAGCAACTTGCTGCTCATGGTTCAGTCTTTGCTTTGAAATGCACTACCCAGCAGAGAACACCAACAGGAACTGCTGAATTTATCCCATCATGTGAATCCGTACAAGTTAAGATAAATGGGGCCAAGTCATTTGATTTATGCTTTTTGAAGGCAATTGCTTACATCAGAGCTTTAATATTTAATATTGCTACAAAAGTACAAGGTGGGTGGATTCTTATCCAATCAAGCTATTCCATGGTTTTATTTCGACTTCTTTTTCTCAGGAATTGTGGAATGTGTTTCTTACTTGACAGTTTTGGTGTAGGATGTGTGGGTACATGGAACAAACACCATTTTAATTCATTTAACTTCAAGGCTAAGGAAAGAAAAGGTGAACATTTTGGAAGGGGGTGTAGACTTTCTATAGACACTATACAGTCTATGAAGAAACTGAAAACGAGTGTGTCCTGAGCAGATGTTGCTACAATTATTTAATCACAGCTCACTTTGTGCGTTCTGCAGCGTCCGAGTCACACCCCCAGTCTTTTGTTTCTCTGGGTAATGATCTATATGTGCAAACAATTCCAATAAAATTTTGAACGTGTGGTTTCTTGATGTAGAGTAATGTGTGTTTGCACGGACACATGCCTTTTGTGCAACCTAAGTCCAAAAGTTCAGAGCTCAGTCTTTTTTACATCCACTCAAGCTACAACTAATGCAACTTTAACAAGCCTTTTTGTCAGTTAGCAGTGACCTTGGGTGAAATTTGCCTATATCCTGTATTGTTGTGGAAACCTAGCATAGGAGGCTGGCTGGAAGCAAAAGCGTTTCTGAGCAAAGATTCTTTGTAGAGCTTCCTGTACTTCCACAGTGTGGTGTGAATTTATACAATCCAGCTGCCCCATCAAAGTATATATCTTGTGCATTGAATGCAGTGATGAGATCTTAATGGAGCTGTATGTATTTGAGTTGTTTACCTGCAAGGCATTCAAAATTAACAATTTATCAGGTCACGTTAATCAGTGGGATGATATTAACCATGCAAGGGCAGCACTGGTAACCATTTCCTGCGACTCTGTTTCCATACACAGAATATGCTAGACCATTGCTGGATAACTAAACTGTACATGACCTGGAGAGAGCAATGCCAGATACCTATGCTCTGCACTGCTGGATTCAATTTTGTTATGTACATGCACGATCCTTGAGAATACGCTTACCTTTTAAAACTAACTTGCAATTTTTGTACGCCAGGATGGAAGAATCCCTTCTAGTTAATTTACTAGGGGATTAACATCATGTTCTGTGGTTTTACCATTGATTCCATTGTGTTAAGACATTTGATTCACTTTCCCTATGACCTAGCTAGCCCTGCTGGCTGCTATGAGACGTGTAGAATTTCTGATGGGTAAAAACCAATCCCTATATTTCCGGAGATGGAAATGGTTAAATTTTAATTACGTTCTTTTCCAGGTACCTGACTTACTGACCAGGGTGGGCTCCTGTTACAAGTAGGACAACGGAATCTTTGTTCAGTAGACCTATCCTTAAAATGTGCTGATCTCACTTGCTTCATTCACTTGGTCTTCTCTTTGAACTGCTCCTTCACTGCATACCTGCTTTGAGAAGATACACAAGGACCTTCTCCTCTGAGATTGTTCTTTGTTTATTATTCACTTTTGGGTGGTCTGGTTATAGGAAAAGCATCGTGCTGTCTGTTTAAAAAAAAAAAAAGTAAAGAAACATGAGACAATGAGATTTAATGACTTTGAAGAGGAAGTAAGTGAAGGTTTTTGTTGGCTTGCATAAAGTAGTTAGTTATGTGTAAGGACAGTGTTTTGTAAATGGGAGCAGCTAGATAATGAGGCCATCATACAGCAAAGACAGTCTGAGGATCTCCCAGCGAAAATCCATGATCCTTAACTTATCACAATTACCAGGAGCCTTGGTGCTGCAGTTAGAAAATTATAAAATTAAGTGTAGTCTTGGCGTGGATCAATTGTTATTGCAATGATATATCTTTTGTAGTCTATTCTGAAGAACTGTAGAGACAGCTTGCCACCTGCTGGCTCTTAGTTGCCTCTGCATGTACATTACTGTATAGTGTCCGTGTAGAACTATTGGCTTTCTCAATATTTTTTGAAGATTGTGTCGGCTTGTCCTGTCTAGTAGAACAGTGATTTTTCACATTGAGAGGTCATGGTGGGGGTGGAAGCCAGCATAAATTGGATTCCTGGGATGGCAATACAGCAATGACTGCAGTCAACAGCAGAGCATCAGAACTGGGAACGAATGGAAGAAATTGGATCTGCCGAATCTCATTTTCTTTCCAGGATCCTCTTGCCCTCTAAGATAACATCCAGATTGGTTTAAAGCACAAGACACTTTGAAAGAAACTGAAATCCCATTTATTTCAACAGGCATTTGGTTAAAGACTGGCCTTGAGATTTCTTTGGGGGGGGGGGGGGGGGTTGTGTTAATATATTGGTTTTATAATGTTTTTTACATTTTTAAACTGATTATGGATGTGCTCTTGTAATCTGCTTAGACTGGATGGATCTGATATAGGTGGAAAATGTTATCTTAAATAGTACTAGCTAGATTCCTCAAACTATCACCTTAGCAGTTGCTTCCTCTTAGTTTTATTCCTTGATGATATAGGTTTTGAGGTAGTGTTTTGTGTCGGACGTTTCTGCACCTTTTTGGAATTAATTTTTGGTGTCCTTTTAAAGGAATTAAGATTGTGTGTACGTCGTGCGCTTGGCAGCTCCACTGGAACCGGCCCCGACTTTAAACCTGCCTTTACAGCTACTTAAGGATTTTTCCCCATGTTATTTCCTAACCCCTGCCCTCCAGCTACCAATATGGCAGCTCTCAGAAGAGGGTCCCATGCTGCAGATTCCTTCAAAATCCCGGCCGGAGGAGTTGCTGATGTGCAGTGACTGGGATTGTCTCTGCTTGGCCCTAATGAACAGAAGCCATGCCAGGAATCTAATCCTGATCCATCTCTCATGGCAGTATATGGTACTAATAGTAGGCCATCAGATCAGCCTCAGGGAATGAAATGTCTTAAAGTAATTAGGGGCTAGTGTTTAAAGTCAGTCCAATGATATTTCTTCCTGCTGCAGAGGAACTAGTAGGTTCCTTTATTGTTGATTTATGCGAAATAAATTAGCATCTGCCATGACTCAGATTGGGTTAATCCAAAAATCTGGCCAGCATATTAATGTTGGGGATTGGACCAGGGGAGTTGGCAGTGCTTTTGAGAATGGGTTTGCAGTATAGAGGCTGTAATAGATTTGAGGAACGTGAAAGTGAAGGCAAACTCATTGCATGCACATGCAACATGTTTCTGCTGTATATGAACCAGAAAGGCTACTTTCTTTTGAAGTTCCTTAAATTGTGTTCTGAAATATTGCCAGAAGGAATAGCTTTAATCTCTGCTGCCTATTGACTCTATCCAGTTATAAATCAGGATTCAAATATCAGCAATTGGATCCTTTTTTTTACTTCTCTGTATTTTATTCCTTGTACTATTGGATAATGATCTCAGCATAAACCATGGGTAGCACTTTGGTCTGCAAATTCAAGAGGTTTAATTCTGTTTTGAATTAAATGCTGCCTTTGAACCCCAGGAATGAGGGAAAGGTAAGGCTAATTGATTCTAAATAAAATGTATTCCCTGCCTGACGTATATTCCGAGGCATCCCTTGTAAGCATTCCCTTGGAGCGCACTGTTAGCCAAGGTTTGGACGTGCTAGCTTTACCCCTTATTATACAGTAAGGGGGTAATAGCGCGTTGAAAACGTGCGTCCAACCCCCCCCCCCCCCCCCCCCCCCGAAACTAATAGGGCCATCAACATGCAAATGCATGTTGATGGCCCTATTAGTTATTCCTGCGCGATACAGAAAGTAATATGTGCAGCCAAGCTGCACATATTACTTTTAGAAATTAACGCCTGCCCAAAGGTTGGCGTTAATTTCTGCCGGCGCCGGGAAAGTGCACAGAAAAGCAGTAAAAACTGCTTTTCTGTGCACCCTCCGACTTAATATCATAGCGATATTAAGTCAGAGGCCCCAAAAGTAAAATAAATAAATAAAAAATAAAAAATGTTAAATCAGCCCGCGGCTCGCGGGTTGAAAACCGTATGCTCAATTTTGCCGGCGTCCGGTTTCCGAACCCGTGGCTGTCAATGGGTTTGAGAACTGACGCCGGCAAAATTGAGCGTCGGCTGTCAAACCCGCTGACACCCGCCGTTCCTGTCAAAAAGGAGGCGCTAGGGATGCGCTAGTGTCCCTAGCGCCTCCTTTTACCGCTGGGCCTAATTTGCACAGGCCACCCTCCTGAATCGCGCGTGCCCAGGAGAGTGGCCTGTGCGTGCGCCGGGAGATCGGGCGCTCGCCAGCTCTCCCGCGCATTTTTCTGTATCGGCCTGATTGTCGGTGAACTGGACTTGAGACAAAATCCCTGACAGCTTTCTGCTGGCATTCTCTGTCATGCTTACTTAGAGAAGGCAGCAGAGTGGTTTTTTTGTTTGTTTTTAATGTGAATCTAGTGTGTGCAGTGACCCTTGCTATAGTCTTGGCATGATCAAGGATTATGTGGTGTGAAGCAAGCAATAGTCAAAGACTATCGATTTGGGAGAGCCCACAGGGGATAGTCAATACAGTATGCTGTGCCTGTGGCATATAATAAGTTTGATTTGAAAAGAGGTGACATCTTATCTATGTGCCTACAGGTATATGCTTAGACCAGTGTGTTCACTGATGCGCTGCATCTCAACACTTGTCTCAGATGTCCTGTATTGGCAGTAGAGTCCTAAGCTTAGTTAATCTCTAGATGAAAGAGCCAGAAGTTTGACCATCCAAAGTATTTTTATTAAATGTTAAATATTTTCTTGCTCGCCAGGCAATTATGCTAAAGAAATCCAACTATTGAACCACTCTTGAGTTTCAGTCCATGTAATATTTGTGCTAGAAACTGTTTTTTTGGTTATAAATCTAAGCGAATAACGTGTGCACTGACTTTTTTTTTGCAGTTTTTAATCAGTGCTAAAAGTTCACGATCCCAACTTGTTGGATACTTCAACTTGTAGCCAGTCAGTAACTGGTAGAAAATGACCTCCTTTTGGTCATTATTACATAATTTACTCAAATTCCACTGTATGCTAAACAATAATCTTTCTTGGTGTTCTTCCAGCATTTCTCTGGCATCTAGCCACCCAAATGACAGAATTAGTCCATTGAATGTGTGTGCAAGGGTAGTAAGATCCCGGGACCCCTGGGCACCTAAAAGTTTGGCACTCTAGTGCCTGTGTCCATGCGGAGCTGGGCTGGAGAAGGTGTTATTGGGATCTGGAAAGAGAAGAGAACAGAGCCTAGGCAGGAAAAACTTTTTTTTTTTTTAATTCCTTTCTAAACTGCCCCAGATCTGACATTAGCTGAAGGCGATCAGGAAGCAGTTTCTACAGTCCTGCCCCTGAAAAAGCTCAGTTGCGGGTCTCTGTGAAATGAGCACGCTTAGGAGAAGGAACTTCTAACACACCCTCATTAGCCAACCCGAGTGAATGAAAGGCTTTACAGTATATCTTCAAAACAGAATTATCGGTTTTGTCGCAGGAGTTGGCAGTGAATTTCCTGTGTCATCCTTCCCCATCGTGGTCTCTGTCTCTTCTCAACTTAACCTTGGTCTCTCTTATCTGGGGCTCTGACCTCTCTGCTCCCAGCACTAAAGAAAATTGATGACAGGAAATGCTGATAGAGCAGAAGGTTGCAAATGGAATTTTTATAACTTTTTTCACTATTGATTTATAGCTCTTTTGGGGAACATGATACCTGGTAATTGAACGTTACAAAGTAAAGCACAGTCCAGGATAACAGCATCCAACAATGACCACCTTTCAGTCTGATGCAAAGTTAGGAAATTTTTCTCTTTGCAAAAAAAGTTAATTTGGCCAGCAAACTCATCTGATATGGCATGAAAATCATAGAGCAGATGCACATAGGCAATTTAGCAATCTCATATTTATAACATCTTATAAACCTGCAGATGTTTAAGAACCTGTTGTCTAGTATGAATACTGGCACATAATGGACTAGTTGCTTCTACTCATAATATCGGATTCCTATTAGAGGATATTCAGATACAGTACCAAGATTTTCCTCTGTTGAAACAAATTAATCCTAATTTCATCCAGAAAAGTTCATAAAATAGCCTAACAAGTAATTAGTGACTCTCTAGCAGCTAAAGTTGAACACATTCAAATTTCTCACCTCTGTCGTATTGGCAGGTTCCAAGCCTATGTGAAGATCTTCTGTCCTCCGTTGACCAGCCATTGAAGATTGCCAGAGATAAAGTGGTGGGGAAAGATTACCTATTGTGCGACTACAACAGGGATGGCGACTCGTACAGGTGAGCTCACATAGAGGGAGCAGCAGTGCAAAAGATCCATGCTGCATTGCCTGCCCTCGATGGTGGAAAAAACATTCCTCAGTTTAGAGGTCAATATTGTGACAGATCGTTTCAGGAAGTGTAAATCATGAGAGTTGAGAGGGAAGAGGATTTGGGCCCTATATGTCTCTTATAGATATTGAACCGTATGGCATCTTGTCACAAGGTGTATGGGCTAAACTTTCCCATGCAAAGGTTTGCTGTGTAGAGTCTTGCTGAACTGCAGGATAACAGATGGCACTTGGGGAATTCTGGATAGTATTGTGTGTTCAGTGATCTCACTTATTTAGACATTAAAAGTAAGTTCCTGTTCGTACCCCAGATCAGTCCAGACAAGTGGGTTTATGCATCCCTACCAGCAGACGGAGGCAAAGAACAAAACTTTGAGGCACTGCTACATAACAGAGAGTGCCGCCTGCAGTCCCTCAGTATTTCTGTCTCCAGCAGATGGTAGAATTGAAAACTTGCAGTTCTGATTGAAAGTGTGGAGATAGTGAAAAGAAGTTGCTGTAGCTCCCTGAGGTGTCTGGCTCCTTTGTGGCCCATCCTTCGGGTTGAGCTGGGTGTCCAGGGGGGTTGGAAACTCCTGTCTGTCGTAGCCTGTTGCTTCCAGAGGTTTTGATAGCCAGGGCACTGGTTCCCTCTTACCTCCATCTTCACCCAGCTGCTGCTCAGGAAAGTACCCTTTTTTGGTTTGTTTTTTATTAAGTTTAAAAAAAAAAAGAAAAGACATTTTTAGGAAGTGGAAACTAGAGCAGGATTGTTTGTTCCTGTGAGGCTGAGACATTCATTCTGAAGCCGGTGTCTGGGGTGCTCTGTCGGCGGGAGCTGTTCGGGCCTGCAGGCGGGTGAGCTGAAGGAGTCTGCTGCCATTTGCTTTTTTTTCCCAGCAGGGAAAGCTTGTGGAGCACTCAGTCTGGGGCACGTGTCGCTTTGGCCGCTGAGTCCTGTTACGCATGGCTCGAGTCGATGCGTTTCGCACACTTTCACCGGAGCAGGGCGGCAGCCACATAGTGCGGCCTACTTCAGTGTCTGCTCGCTCTGGCCGCGTTGCGCTTTTGTGCCACATGGATGGCGCCTAAACCACACATGGCAGCTTGCAGAGCCTGCAGGCTCTGGCCGGCTCGTCTTAATTCCTGCTTCCTCTGCACAGGTTGTGCCTCAGGAGCAGAGGGAACCTCTGCGGGCAGCTTCAAGGAGAGGAGAGCCTCCTGATCCTCGGGCTCTATGGGTTCTGCCGTGACCGCAGGGGATCGAGTCCTGGGGTCTTCACCCCGCGCCCCCCCTCTCCTGTGGTGCAGTGGGACGAGGAGAATCAGGAAGGCTCCGATAGCAGTCTTCTCTCACATGGGGCCAAGGAACCGTAGGAAGTTTCTCCTGCTGTGAAACAGAGCCTTCCTGGCGAGAAAGGGTGCAGGAGAGAAGAGGTCCGGGGAGAGACTGACTAGTGCCCCGTCTAAGAGGCTAATTTTGGCAGCGGGAGGTTTAGGAGATCTGCTTGAGCACCTGGGCTTGCGGCATGCTGGCGCAGAGGGTGATCCTGGGGATCTGAATGATCCTGTTGATATGCATGATGATCCTGCCTCCCCTCAGGGAGCGGACTTGGACGTGAACCCAGATGGGGGTCAGGATCCTGATCCAGGCGAGAGGCCCGTGGCAGAAGGTGATGACCCTAGGGTGGTCCATCTGTTTAAAAAGAAGGAGCTCCATACCCTCATGCCTCCAGTGTTGGAGGAGTTGGGGGATGAAGATGACTCAGGAAGAGTCTGACAATAAGGGAGTGAATCCTGTTCTTGATGGGCTGCGTGGCCCTCCTAGTGCCTTCCTGTTGCCTAAGAAGATTCAGAAGCTGATCACCCGGGAGTGGGATTTCCCAGAAGCAGGCTTGAAGGTCTGTAGAGACCTCAGGGTATCCATTACTCTTTGTACGGACCAACTGCACTCTTACTCCGTCTTCACCCGAATCAGCCAATCACCCAGATATGGATGGACCAGGATTCCCTCTCACCATGGATCAGTCCAGAGACCCATGCCCATCTTTCAAAAGACTTCCTTGCTTCTGGATGTTGTTGAGCTGATATGTGATATATTCAGAGTAATGAGAGGTGTGCATAGTTTCAGTTGTGCATTCTGTCAGGTTAAGAGGGCCTAGTTTTTTCAGGGGGCTCCAACCTTTAAGTATCTATTCGCCCCAGGTTTATTGGGGTTTAAGGTAGACATCTTGGCTTGGGTACAGGTCAATACTGAGGAACTACAGGTGGCACTCTTGGTTATGTAGCAGTGCCTCAAAATTTGTTCTCTGCCTCCATCTGCTGGTATGGATGCAGAAACCCACTTGTTTGGACTGATCCGTGGTACTTCAGGAATGTACACAGACACACACACACACGTGAGTGTATGTATATATACCAATGTAAAAAAGGCAAAACAAACTTACTTTTATGTCTAGATAAGTGAGCCACAGGGAATGGGTCTCCCTGCTGGGCATTTCCAAGTGATGCGGTTTGGATGCTGTCAAACAGGGATACTGGGCTTGATGGATCATTGGTCTGACTCGGCATGGCTTCTCTTATGCTCTTAAGAGTTAATTCTTTGTTTGGGGACTTCATCCAATTTATTGAATTTATAGTGTCTGATCATGACAATCTTGACTCTAGCAGCTCCTTGGAATAAAGCTGGGCTTTCTGATTGCAGATTTGATTATTTTGGCTAGCCCTGGTCTGTAGTCTGACAGAAACATTTCTGTTCTCTCAAAATAATGTTCTTTCATGGGTTCACACCATTTACCCTCCTTCCTTTTGAAGAGTTGCACACTTAGTTCTTTCTAGACTTGTATTAACATGGATATTAAAAGAGAAAACTGGCATGAACAGATGATAGCTATGGACTTTCAGCCTGGGAAAAATCTCCTGTGAGGTTTTTCTTAGTTCCCTCAAAGAGAGCGTTCCCGGAGGTGACAATTCCAAGCCACAGGCAAGTGTTCAGCTTCCCAACTACACAAACCAGCCACGCTCTACTGGAGTTCACATGCAGCATTGGCGCTAAAAAATGTTATGGGCTTTATTGAAACAGTAATACTGAAAGTTAGAGCCAACCTCACAGTAGTGGCCAGAACACAGACCCCAGTGGGCAGTATGAGCAAATGGCTCTTTTTCAAGCTGTATATTTTTCTTACTTTTGTACCAAATGTGTTCTACCTTTTAAGCTTCAGTGCTGCATGTGATTTCCAGTAGAGTGTACTTGAAACTGCTCATGCTAGCACAAAATATATTCATTTTGGTTTAATTTCCAGTTTTCAAATCTAACTCAAACCTTGCAGCCAACCAGACTAGATTCTGCCAGGAGTAACCATGTCTGTCTACCATGATCACAGATGCCAACTTTATCATATCCATATCATTTCCACAGGTATAACACCCCCCAGAGTGTTTGCAGTAGGGATGGGGAAGGTCAACACAAGTTGCCTAGTATGGACAGAAAGCTGGAGAATTTTAAGGCCTTCAGCTTTCTCCACATATCTCAATTCTTAACTGGGTTTGATTTTTCTCATAAATAAATCCTGATGGAAGGAAGCCAGAAGCGGCAGCACAGTTTGAAACTTCTTAGCTGTAGCACAAAGCATTCTCTCGCCAACTCTTGCTGGGGGACTCTTGGCAACTTACAGATGTGGCTTTCCAGATCCTGACCCCTTTCTGTCTTTTTTTTTTTTTTTTTTTCCTTCTAAGCTTTTAAATATGTTAGGAGTACCCTTCCAGAAAAAATTCTTTCGGGTGATTTTCAGTATTTGACACAGACATCTTAAAAAAAAACCAACTTATGGGCTGTAGGTTGTATGCTCCTTCTCTTTAAAGCCCCAGCCCTGGAGCCTACAGAACTGTGGCAAACTGCAGAGAAGGGTTCATACCAGGAAAATGTAATTAAAAGCTCTTTTAATAAAGAGAAATCCAGAAGCCTGTAAGAAGATTACCCATTTGAACAATAAAAAAACCCTTCAGATACTTCATGCAGCCTGTTACTGTAATCTTATTAAAGTAAAGCACTTGGGTTGAGGAATTTGGATGACATATTTACCTCTTGATACCTGTAAAGTCAGTTGTACTGGAGATCAAAGGGTGCAAATTTAGACTGATGTGCCTGTGGGGTACGTCAAACTCATATAATGGGAGTCTTAACATAACTGTACAAATTATATCAGATCAGAAGTATCTTTTGTGTTTTTGTAGTCAGGGTAGAAGACAGGTTCTGTAACTTTTTTTTTTTTTTTTTCTGCAGTTTGGGCAAAAGCTTAAACACACAGGTTTTTGTCTATTCCTGCAGAATGGCTGAGGGGGAGGATTGGGACATTTTTCCCTGGTCTATTTTTTTTTTTTCCTGACCCAATGGTTTTCTCCTTCCCTTTCTGCTTCCAATTAGAATCAGTCTCACTCTCTTCGGCAGACTTGTGAGCCTTCTGGTCCTTACCTGCTGTCACCTAATCTGTATCTACCTTCATTTGTTATTGCTAAGGGTTTTCCCCAATTTTTATAATCCACCCATCCCATCTAGCTCAGTTATCGAATGGACATTCCTTGGCCAGCTGTTCCTGACCACTTTTGGAGCCTGTACGTGTGCGCCCCATGTTGACCACTAGGTGTTGCCGTTGCGCAGTAGCAGAGACGTCCTCCACTGGGGCTGTGATTGTAGTTGAGCCCGGGTTTCCTGGACTGGTTTGAGTAGAACTGATCTTGTAATGCTGGTAACAGAGATGACCTGCTTTTGGCAAGCCAAGCCCAGAAAAGGGGGAAATGCCTCGGAGAGGCACACTTGCATTCTGCCCCAAAGGTTGCTCAAACTGTAGAGAATGTGCAGTGTTTTTCCTAGAAAGCTTCAATATTTGGAGCATGTGTGGATATTGCAGGTTAACATTTTGAAGTTCATTGCTCAGCTCCTTATTGATGTGTCCCCTTTTTTTGGGGGGTTGGGGTGGGGAATTGTTTATATTAGGTCACCGTGGAGTAACAAGTATGACCCGCCTCTGGAAGATGGAGCCATGCCATCTGCCCGACTACGGAAGCTGGAAGTCGAAGCCAACAATGCCTTTGATCAGTACCGAGACCTGTAAGTACTGTTTCTCAGTGTCTTTTATAGAGCAAAATGAGAGCGGGAGAATGAAAGGGACCCATGGTGGCTGAGTCAAGAGGCTGCAGAGGGAGTTAATTCTTTCTCTTCTCAGGCCCCTGGGAGATGATCCCTCGAGCCAAGCAGACTTCCTCTTTCCTATCCAACCTTGGGGTGTGATTCTTGGACCCACCCCAATCTTTTTGTCCTGGGGAATGGACCCTCAAGTCCATGTCAGTTCGGGTTTTTTTTTTGTTTTTTCCCTCTGGACCCCAGGGAAGGGAATTCCTAGTTCCACATAAACTACCACCTTCTGGAGCCTAAGGAGGGCCCCCACACTGACCGTGTGATAAAGGAGCCGGACTCCACTGAACAGCAACCATTTTACAGTGCTTGCTGTGACAGCCACCATACAGACTGTTTGTTTGTTTTTTTAACCATGTCATTTAAAACCAAATTATTTTCAGGAAAACTCCATGTTACCATTTTAAACACTACCTGAGCCATGTGTATAGGGTAACAGGAAGTGCTGTAAGAAATCTTCCTCTAGAACTGGCAAGCTCCTTATTGGTATATGGTGTTACCAAATAACCTCAGGATGCATCATTCTGAGACAGGCATACAAAAAGCTGAAGGTTCGCTCTCCTGAAATATGTAACTTTAAAATAATAATATCACCTGTATGGGAGCTCTTTTTCTGTTCTAAAATGGACCTGTTATACTAATTTCTGTTGGTGTGCGGACAAGTGTTTAAAAGACTGCTTTTGGTAGTGGGATTGTGGGTTTAGTGTAAATATGGTGTTATGCCTCTTGCTATACCAATTCATTGTTTTTAAAAATTCAGTGTTTTTATAATTATGCAATACCAACCTAAGCAGGTAGATAATACCCCAGCAGGAAGGGTTGAGGACTTGAGGTGATTGTGTTGGAATATTATCAAATGGTAGATTCCCTTTCAAAAAGATCATGAGGTTGATATTCAAGGCAGTTTTGTCCAGATAACAAACTGCAGAGCCAGGAAAGGCAGCCCACCTGTTGACTGTCCCCTTTATGGTAGCTGCAACTCGTGGGTCACCGTGTGTCTGCATTTAGCACAGCAATGGTCTTTCTAGCCATTACATCCGCACGGGTTATTCCTATTTGAAGAAAATGTCTTAAATGTTCCCGTAATTGTAAGTGTCTGTTTTTCTGGCATATGAAATGTGAAAATATCACTTATAGTTCCTTGCTATGACATTGTGTGTTGTCTACTTGTTAGGGTTCAAAAGGGACACGCCATTTCATTGTTAGGTAGGAACACTGGTCTGATTGTTGTGAATCTTCAGACTAGGGGAGACTGAGGAGAGCAGAGACATTTCCATAAAGAGGTTGTGGTAAACTTGATGGGCAAGGGCTTAGAGGGTTATCTGGGTTATGCTGCAGTGATGCCCATGGTAAATATCACATTCTTTGGACAGCAGTGCAAGCACGAGGGAGTTGTACGACCACCGGACTCTGATCGCCCTCAAATTTAAAAAAAGAAAAGATTGTCTGATGTCCTTTCATTCCTCTGCGCCTTTTATCCTGGTCTGTCGCGTGTTGGGAGAAGAGGAGCAGGTTTTGCAGACATTCCAGGAGGTAGCTTATCTTTTTCATGTCAGCAGTCACCAAAGGTCTGGGAGACATCAAACGCCAACATCCGAGGACAATGCTTTCATACAAGAACCTTCCTGGATTTCTGTAGATTTATTTTTCCTGAAAAATTGCATTAAAATAACATCACGAGATGTAGGGAGCAATAGTGTGTGTGATTGGGTGAGAGATGGGGTAACCTGGGGATTTATGTGGCGGTAGGTTCATTACTAATCAAGAGAGCATTCGGTGCTATTCAGCATTTTAATTTGTGCATTCCTTGTGTCCCTGATTAAGGCTTCTCATTCATTTTAAGATCCGTTTGCTAGATACAGTAAAACAAAACTGAGAGCAGGAAGAACTATAGGAATCCAGGTTGATTTCCAGTGGTCCATGACTCCCAGATTGCTATATTGCATCTCCCTGTACTGCGGGACAAGAATATAATCATATAGGGATTCTCTTCAGCCAGGAAATGGACTGTTTTTGTTTTGTTTTTAAGAAGAAATTAAGCAAAACCTATTAGAATCATTGAAAATGACAGCAATTACCAAATGGTAGGGCAGCCTGTTAGGGGAAAATGACTGCCGTGTGAGAGATTCCTCTGCAGCCCGCTGACGCTTTCCTCCTCTAGGCTTCCAGTTCAGTCAGAGCTGGCTTGTATTGGGTTGTGGCGCCATAGGATTTACTGGGTCTCTGCTTCTTAATCTGAACTGGGATTGAGGGTACCAAGTAGTGTTGTGGCAGTAACATCTAGAGACTTAAGTGGAAGCTGTTGACTGAGCTTTTCTTTCTCAAACATAGGATTTCTGCTGTCTTTGCTTTCATGCTGCTTAAAAAGAGGGAAGTAGAAAAATCATGAGAGCTTCAAAGCTTTGGTCTTCCCCCCCCCCCCCCCCCCCCCAACCCCTTCTTTCACTGCGTCATGGCAGCTGCCACAGGTAATGCGCAGGAATGACTATGGCCTCGGGCGTTGGAAGTAGCGTACGACTTAGGCAGGTAGTTCCTGTTGCGTCTTTGAGGGGAAACATGGAAGGAATAAAGGATAATCCACAATGTTCTGGGCGTCAATAACTCTACCTGTTTTAGAGCCATGGATGATTTCAGGAAGCCAGGAATGGACTCCTGCGGAGCAGCGAAAGTAATAAAATACCAGGAGAATGGTGAATGCTACATAGGGCATGCAGAATAGGAAAGCTCTAGTTTTGAAAGCTGAGCACTTACAAGTGTTTCGGATTCTTGCTGGTGGCTATGTTTTGGTGGTGTTCAGGCTGCTGCTTTTTCACACTCATCAAGCATCTCTCTCTCTGTGTTAGTAAGCCAGTCATAATCCAGGGTAGGGATTGGGGACTGTTCTAGATCAGTGGTTCTCAACCCTGACCCGGAGTCACACCTGACAGATATGGTTTTCAGGATACCATAATGAAGATGCATAGGCTGCAAATCTCTCATTTATTCATGGTGTTTTTGTATCGCCTGTACCAAAGCTTTAGGTGGTGGACATAAAAACATACTTTTAATATGTAATATCAAGGAAACTCAAAGAAATCTGTCAGGGGGAGGGGAAAAAAAGAGATCTTGCACGTATGCCTACCTAAATTGGGATAGCTCTTGCATGTTCATCACCAGGATAGGGTTAAGAGTTACTATTAGACATGCGCCAGTATGTGAAGCCCCCAGAAACGTTTGCAGCAATAGTATTGTACCTGCAGTGCCATGGCAATTAGTGTAATTAAAGTGGACATATTTGCTTTTAGTGTGTCCTTCCCTTACTTGCCTGTTCATTTCACATCTTTGTTGATTTGTGTTTCACAGCATCTGTGTTAACCTCCTGCAGACTTGCCAAAGATTCAAAGATTAAGGAAAGATGCATTTCCTATTGTAAGACAGCTTTCTGGAAGGATTTATTTACCCTTGCCTGCTTTTCTCACCATGAGCTCTCAAAGCAGGTTACAGCAAACCTTGTTTCAGTTTTCACATTCTAAAACAGTAAACCTTCCCTCCCATCTACTCAGTTCCTAACGATACAAAAATATTATGCCCCCTACAACAACACAGACTGTTCTTAACATGTCGTCTGCAGAAAGTAATGACCCAAAGCAACGTAACAGTTCCCCAGCCTCTTCCCTCCCCACCCTACCATTCCTTTATCCTCTTTCCCAGTCAGTCTTCCACCCACCCACCCACCCAGACTGAGCACTCAAGTAGCAGTAGGGACTTTCATTTTCGGTTTTTATTGTATTTTCCTTGGAAATGTCAGTGTTTTATTATAATCAGCCAAATGGCAGAAAATGATTGGAAAACGACTCCTTTTCTTCCCAAAAGTTTTTCTCCTGTTTTTTTTTTTTTTTGGCTGTAATTAACATTGATAAATTACTGGGGAAAACAAAATAAAACCCGAAAACGAAGGTCTCTAAGTGTCGGATAAGAGGTGACCATTGCACTCTACTGTTTATCCATGCCTTTGTAATAAAAATAAAAATCTTCGTGCTCAAACTGTCTACCCAAAAACGTGCACAAATAGCCATTTTTGTGTGGAACAGCAAAAGGCCTGAGGACAGATAAGTCTGAGATCTTTCAAGAGAATCACAATTTTTTTTTTTTTTGCCTTTTTAAACATTTATTTAATGCAACAGCAGAAAATCAGTTTTTTTCTGTGTGAGCACACAGTTATGCCCCAAGAGTTATAGACTTTTTCTTGAGTCACTGAAGGAGAAAGGTGTGGGCTTCATCTAGAAGAGGTTGAATAATACAAGCCCACCCATTTCTTTGAAATAAGATATGTATTTCATACATTAGTTATATGAAGAATCTGAGCCAATGTATTCAACAGAAAAGGTCGTCTAGATTCACTAGAGAAAAGTGGTTGTACTCCTAAGAAGTTGGTTCATCGGGGACGCACAATTATTCCTTGAGCTGGTCACTGAAAGCAGTTTTTCCTTAATTGTGGCCGTTAGCATGCATTGGCAGGATTTTCTTTGTGAGTTTTCTTTTATATGGAATTCCAGAATAAAACCCTTTGAAGCCTCTTATATACCTATTATATCTTGTTGAGCGGCGTTAATCCTTTGATGTCATTTCTGCAAGGTGAATGGCAGGCGCTGATATCTCACAGCTTTCAGTGCATCTCCTTGCTGATTCGCTGCAGTGTGTCTGGCTTGGCTTTTCTCTTTGGTCGTACAATTCGAAGCTCTACTTTCTCTCTAGACTGCAGATTGAAGTCAGATGGCTTTGTGTGGCCAAGTGCAGCACACTGGTCTTGGAAGCAGTACACAGGGTGTGACATCATGGAGATACCGGTGCAGAGCTTACTTCACGCCTACTGATTGATACAGTAATGAAGAGCAATGTAGGATGAGACACTGCCATCACTGGAATCTCCTGCTCATTTGCTGGTAGTTAACTTTTTCCTTGCTTCCCATGCCAAAATCCACAGAAGAAAACCAGACCAGCTTAGACCAGTGGTGCCTAAATCTGGTACTTGAGACTGGTTTTAGGCACGTCCATCATGGACGTATTCATGAAAGAGATTTGCCTACATTGGGTCTGAGATCTAGATTAAATTGCACATTTTGATTTATCCTGAAAACCAGAGCTGCTTATGAGACTCAAGGACTGTTTGGTAACCATTTGGTTTAGGTAATGGTTTGTGGTGCATTGACTTGTCAAAAAAAAAAAAAAAAGACAGGAAAAGGAATACACGTGTCTGCACTCACTTGTTCTCGACTTTTGTCTGCCGTGTAAGTGTGCTGTGGCTGTAAGCTGTTGCTCCTTTTGCTTTGCGTTCAAAGCCCCAGGATCTCATTGACAGTCAGTGTTATGTAACCCTGGAATTTGAGGTTTAGGTGCTGCTGTTATACAAGGGCCTTAGGTAATATTAACAGTACAGAGCGCTGTTAAAGTTACTTCTGATAACCCACCAAATACATTCATTAAGAAATACTCCTGCTTAACTCCTTGTGTGGGGCTTTTGAGTTACTGGAGGGACATATTTGAAGCTGTTTCAAATATGCACAGACTTATCAACCAGTGTCTCCTTGCTGCCAGGCACATAGTTGTGTTGTACTGGAAGGGTGCTCCCAGTATATATCAATGGTATTCTCAAATGGTGGAGATTGCGACCATTGAGAAACTTATTCATTAAGGAAAAAAAAATTGAATAAATACGAGCGCATCTGGAAGACGTTTTGGGATTATTTGCAAAAATAATGCAATGTTGATGGTGGTGGCAGCGAGGTGGGCAGTTATGGAAATGTGAATTGATAGTCTCTTGTCTTCTGTGTCTTTGGGTGGGTTCGGCATTGTTCAGTACATCTCTGGATGTTGTATTTTGAGCTTAAGGAATTATGTTAGCTTCCTTCTGTAATTATTTATGCAGTATATTGTATTCTTTCTGTTAAAATAAAGTTAAAAAAAAAAAGAAGAAATACTGCCTGATAAAAGGTTTGGTTTGCCCAGCAAAGCAAGTGTGAATGTTGGGGATGTCAGATCAATCTATTGCCTTTTATTTCTCTTTGCTTTTGAAATTCATTGAAAGAATCTGGTGTACCCGAGATTATTTCCATATTCTATAAACTTTCCCCCTCCACATACACACTTAGCTCAGACATGACGACGACAGTCCTTGGCCAGGTGCCACTGGCCCGCAGTGTGTGTGTGTGTGTGTGTGTATATCCTCAGTCCAGCCAGTGGAAGCTTGACGGAGACTCCCTACCTCCATTGCTGAAGCACATGCCCCAGGAGTTTTCCCGTCTCCTAGATGCATTCGGTTGTGCTGCAAAGGTATAAGTTAACGTTTAGTCTGTCCTATTTGGAGCAGGGGCAACTGCATAAATGACGTTTTTGTGTGTGTGTTATCCAGTCTTCATGACGGCAAGAAGGTCTAAGGAGGTTTCTCTCCCGCACGGGAGATCAGCCACTGCCGAAGTGTCTTCTGTTGAGCACCATCTTCCTTTGCATTGATTCTTACCTCAGGAAAGCAGCGAGGCAGCCGCTCTCCAGATGTGCTCTTTTAACAGAGACTGGCATTAGAACCGCCCGGACCTAAGCGGATTGGCATGTTTACTCTAGGGATACTTGCACCTGTGAGGACTAGAAAGGATTGCTGCCGGATACTTCCCCGGAGCCCACAGGAAGATTGAGACGTGTTTAATAAACTGTGGTAAAATAAAAAATAAATCGGCATGCAAACTACCCAAACAGTTTTTAGCTTTATAAGTATTTTCATAGCATCCTTGGAAGAGTTTTACACGGTGATTATTGGAATGAGGCATGAAACGTGTTCTTTTTTTTTTTTTTTTAACTTGAGGATGACTTTTATTGGTTTCATGCTTTTAAGATACCTTTTGGAAGCTAGGAAGAAGGAGGAGGGAATGGCTAAAGATAAGGGGGAAAAAACACAGAATAGGTTTATAGTGCTGGAGCCCTAGTAGAGTCGTGACTGAGCTGGAAGGCCAAAAAAATTTGAAACCAAGACAAGTTCTTCTGCATGTTATGATGATGATGGTGCTAAGCTTTCAGGGTCCGTAACACCCTGGGTGAAAATTTGAGACCATTTTAAGTCAAGCTTCAATCTCTGTAATTCTCTGAATTTGAAAATCATCATCATAAGCCATAACGTGAGAGGACTGCCTTCGAGGCAGGAAACGTGAACCCTTCAACCCTGATCTGCATACAGCAGGGCTTGGTTTAACCTCGCTCCCAGCGTGCACCAGGACAAGTGACTGCCCTAATGTGGAAAGATTCAGAAATCCGGGCTGGCAATGGCAGAATAACTTGCAAATAGCATATTGGGATTTGAAACATTATTAGTACTATTTGACTCATTAAATATACAAAGGGTGGTCAGAGTGTTTCCATGTGTATGCTGTTAGTTCTGGCAGAAGCCTCTTTTCTAGGTTTCATGTGGTGTGAAGCGCGCTCTTAAAATGTCCGTAAAAACGTTTATACAAAAGTCCAATGATGTGAGCCACATCAAAATGATCATGATCTCCTTCCCCGTTTGATGATGTTAGGATCCAAAGTCTAGTAAGTAAGAACTTTCCACCTACTTGTCAGTCCTCCTAATTAAGGCTGACATATTCATAAACTGTTTTTGAGCAGCAGGGGACTTTGGGGAGAGGGTGGGGACTGCCAAATGGTTGCAAACCTTGGAAGAGTCTTGTTCTTTCCATCTTCATTCGAGTTGATGTGCTAGAGTTTAAATCTTTGTTTTGGATGTTCAGTGATGCTTTTGACACCCACCCAGTATCCTTTCATCCTTTTGTGGGATAACTCTGCTATGCTGTGAATGTAGCAGTTATAGCCTTAGGTGATTTTACTGCTTTTGGTGGCATAACCTTTACTTTGGAAGAAAAAAATGCTTTGTGTTTAACGCCTCCCAAGAAGCTCTGTTCTTACTGGGCTTTCAGCGTTGTTGCGCTAGGAGGGACTTATTGGTCGTCATCACTTGGAAGATAATTACTCCAGCTGGGTACTCATTTCTGCTAACAAATATCCTGATTTACAAACGAATAAGTGCGGTATTTGTGGGACATAAAATGTTGCTGGGTCTTGGAGCTAAGATTCCAGCCGTGTTCTCAGGAATCTTGTCGTACAGATGCAGTTGGAAAATAGTGATCTCTTCCTTATTTAGCACATTTCTACTGACTGTTGTAAGCAATACAGAAAGTATACAGAAGGGTAAGTGACATGTTTAAGGAAATTTGGAAGAGATTAATGGTCTCTCTTGGGTACTGCAGAAATGTAGGAAATAAAACCTTTCTGGAGGACATTAACAAGTATTAGTCAGGCAGACATAGAGATTGTCATCTCTTATTCTGAGAGTGAGCAATGGGGAAGGGATTTGCTGGGTACTTCAAATGACCCGGATAGCCACAGTTGAGGACAAGATTCTGGGCTCAATGGAACATTGGTGTGACCCAGCATGGCAGTTCTTATAGTACGAAAGCATTCAGGGAAGCATTTTCTAAGAATCTCAACTGAGCTGGAGCTGCTTGAGTAAGGACTGCCAGGCCAGGTCCCAGCAGATGAGATTTGGTGTTGAGGACATGGCAACATTCATTTTCTGCTTGGTGCTTGAGTCATTGCTTGATTTGGCTTTAGGTAAGGTGAGCAACTGTCTATAGGTATGACCAGAGCTTATGTATACGCTCCCGGTCAGCCTTGTAACAACCCTCTGACTTGTGAGGTTGTGAAGAGGTAATGAGTTGGGGAGATCCAACAGCAAGGCACCATATTAAGCAAACTTAAATCATAAGAGTCTGATAAGCATGCGCAGGTCCCGTACCTTGTATTAGGTTATGATTTGGTTCGTATTTAAATTCATTCTGTTCTTTCTCTTACAGGGAAATTTGGTGTTTGATCCCCAATAGCAGTTAAAAAGACAGGGAATGAAGAATAGGAGCCTGCATCTTGTATAGAGCCTGGTGGTTTTATGGGAGGGAGCTTCTTGCATTAAATGTTTTTAGCATTAAATATGTGGGTTTCTGGTTCTTGTCTAATCCTGTGGATATATTGCCAAAGACTAGTGCTGGGAAGCTGGAGGCCAGACTCTAATTCCTGGCACTCTGAACCTAAATATTGCGTCTTGTATGGAATGAGGTGGTGGATGCATGGAACAGCTCCCTCATGGAGCTGGTGCTTGGAGCAAAAAGTGTAATGGAATTCAAGAAGGCGTGAGGGCCAGCCCAGAGAGGATGCTTAGAGGTGGGGAAATTAGGATACGACCAGAGATGAAGTAAGGTCTGTGGTATTGTAGCACGTGGGGAAAATGAACCTGCTGTCTTTGACGCATTTCATGTTTCTAGGAGTTGATTTTCCTTGGTTTTTCTTTCTTTTTCAGTTACTCAAGAGTTCCCAGGGTTGTGGATTTATATAAACCTTTCTCTCTGTTTTCTCTCTTCAATGTCAATCCAAACAACAAAATGAAAATTTAAATGAACTTTTCATTTTAAACCCAACCATGTGTGGGTTCGCAGCAAGAATGGTGTGCTTAGGCTCAGAGGAGAAGATGGCTATTGCTATTGTGCCCCTTGAGCCAACAAGGGATTGCAGGCTGTCTCGGAGGGGAGAAGGAACAGGAGCAAATACTCCCTGAGAGAGTACCAAGCATGTGTAGTTTTAGTTCCTGAACATTTCATAGGAATAGTAAGACTCCATTTCATAGTTAATATATTCAGGGTTTTGTGTGCTTCCCAGTTGAACCTGCGGCCTTGTGCCTCGCAACACACTCAGGACATGCAGCAAAATCTCTTCATACGCTTTGTCATATGTTATTGCTTTCTTAATAAATGTACTCAACATAGTACAGCCACATGAGACATGCAAAGTACGTGTACTTAAATACATATGCCGAACACACATGCTTGCAGTACTCCTAACCTCTACATAATTCAATGCATGTGCAGCGTATCTAGATGCTGCACACGAGCAATGGATGTGCTCAGTGCATGGATAGCATACATGCATGAGGGGAATAGTCTCTGCATTCCCCAAGACACAGGGAGACGCATGTACTGGGTGTTCACATGGACATCCAGCAGTGCCTTTTTAAACATTGCTTAATTAGCTGAGTGTGCTGTGAAAAGTTTCCAAATAGTTCTGGGTCAGTACTGAGAGTACAGCAAAACCTTGACACAAATCTGCCTCTGCCATCTCCCTGTGTTGCTGGCAGCCTCTGTGGCTGCTCGGCTAGCAACTACTGAGCTTAATTAAAATCAGAAGGCGTATTGCTGGGCTTTGTTCCTCACGTGATGGGGAACAGCAACATTTTGTAGATTAGGTGGTGGCGAGTGTTTGCATTTACGAAAAAACAAAGTTTGATAAAATTGTTTTCCCCTTCAGTGGGTCTTGTTTTCGGTCTCTAATACCCATCTTTCCTCTCTTGCAGGTACTTTGAAGGGGGCGTATCCTCTGTCTACCTTTGGGATTTGGATCACGGCTTTGCGGGGGTTATATTGATTAAGAAAGCAGGCGATGGCTCCAAGAAGATTAAGGGCTGCTGGGACTCTATCCATGTTGTGGAAGTCCAGGTAAGGCAGCCGGCAACCCTTGCGGCTGGAGAAACGGCAGAGCCCGTGCCTAGCCCTAAACCCAAGCACAGGTGTTCTCCCAGACAATGCCGCCCAGTGTGTTCAGAAGAAAGCGGTTACAGCTCAAGCTGTTCTTAGCTTGGAAAATGCCCCGGAGCGATTTGGAGAAAGATAAGTCGGAGAGCTGTAATCAAAAGTATGCTCCCAAAGGGACTGAAAGAAAGGCTTCATTCTGAGCCTGCATGTTCTTCATTAAAGAGCCAGCAGACAGTCGGCTAATTACTCATTAAAATGAGTGGGGGTGCAGCAGTGCTTTGAGGAATGTACTTACCCTCCTCTTCTCTTTGTTTCGGAGTAATCCATTACATTCTGGATTCTCGGAGCATGTGTTCTTACACACATTTGCTCTCCATGCTTTGGATGTAGTACCTCTCACACACCCAGCCTTTTGTGTTTTTTTTTTCTTTCTTTTTTGTTACTGGTTGTCCTTTTGTCTCTGTTTCAGGAAAAGTCGAGTGGCCGCACTGCCCATTACAAGCTAACGTCCACAGTGATGCTCTGGCTGCAGACCAATAAGACTGGGTCTGGCACCATGAACCTTGGGGGCAGCCTCACTAGACAGGTACAGAGCCAGCAACATATCGGCAGTGGAGATAAGTTCTGAGCATTAACCCACCCTCAGATGGTGCTCATTGGGGCCCACTAGAGATCAGCAGATGAGTGCAGTGATCGACACACTGCCCCCATGCAGTCCTGTTTCAATGGCTAATGCTGACCAACACTTTTTCACTCGCACCCCTCTAACGTGATACTGTCTCCATTCTTTGATTTAAAAATGGCTTGAAGTTATGGCGCATCCTGTGCCTTTTGAGTGCATAGGTCATAGACCTGTATTTGAAATTGTCTGTTGAGTGAAAGGATGGACTTAGATCTGTGCTTGCTCCATAACTCTTATCACAGTTGCTTCATGTGGTCATAAGCAGTTATTGTAGATTACTAATATAGCTGGTTAAGGAATATGTCACAAGCTGCTTCATATACCACGAAAATTTGTTATAGGCATTGCAGAAGAAAGGACTCCAAATGCCCTCTAGACAGAACCATTGCTATTGGTGACACTACAACAGAGATGGTGTAGAAGTGGATTGGGTTTATTTGTGGCAGAAGCATATAGGCTATAGATGGTATTTTGCACAGTGGGCAGACATCTTCTTGCATTCAACTATAATTGGCACATCTGGATAATACTCTTTACAATCATATGAAGGCATGTCTGGAAGGGATCTCGAGAGATTATGCAGTCCATCCCTTCCAATTCTAAGCAGGCTTCTTCTTAAAATTCCCTTGTTGCAGTTAAAACCTGTTTCTTCTTTGTGCCATCTCCAGTGGAGATGGAAAACTGGTCACTATCTTTATAATCTTTGAGCCCGATATTCAGCCCTATTTAACAGGATAAGTTTCAACATTTTATTATCCAGCTGTGTTCATCAGCCACCACTTAGCCAGATAACTACTTATCCAGGTAAGTGGTAGGCAGGACAGGAACGTAACGGGGAAGAGTATTTATCCAACTAATTTAATCAAATACGCCTTCAGGCGTACCCCTCTCAATCCTTCACGAAGAAATCATAAGACCCTAAAGTCCCTACCCTTGAACCTGTGAGCTACCATGACAATACAAGTCTCCCCACAATATTACTTTCCTCTTAACAAATCCCTCTCGAATGACCATGAACTGCTATACCTTCTGTATTATAGTTATCCTTATCCATTGTTATTGTTTGGTTTGATATGTAACACATTGCTACTTGAATTTAACATTTAACTTGTAGTTCTTTTATTGGTCCTGTTGTCTCCTATAGTTGTCATTGTTCCATGTAAGGGCTCTGCCTAAATATAATTGGCTCTGCTTATATGATCCATGTTGTATGTAAACCGATACGATGTGCAAATGGCTATCGGTATAGAAGAAGCTCCAAATAAATAAACAAATAAGTAGCCATATTTAGACTTACAACTAAGGCCTAGATTCATCATTCTGCAATATTTATATTTCTATAAAGGGGCAGGGGGCAATAGTGTGTGGCAATGCGGTTGGCTGCACACTATCGCCCCAATAGCGCCTCAGGGAAAAGGTGTAAGTTATTTCCCATGGTGCTGCCGGCGATAATGTGAAAAACATTATCGCCTGCAGCACTACCAGGACATAACTCTGCCCAAACCCTGCCCATGTTCCTCCCCTTCCCTTAATTTGAATAGTACCGCCGTGATGCGGCTGGTATCACGTGCTGTAGGGCGTTATCTCACGCAATAAGGCCACATCGCAGCTTGATGACTGACCCGGTAAGTTAGCCAGATTAGATCTGCTATTTAGCAGGTCTAACGTTAGCGGGATAAGTTATCTATTCAGTGGTACGGCTGTGCCACTGAATATCCTGGCTAAGTTGGCTGTATATGTTTATCTGGTTAACTTTCCTAGTCCCCTGTCTTTTGAACAGGGACCATTTTATATACACAGTGGTTTACTGACCCCCTAAAAAGTCAGCAGATTTGTGTGTATTACAAAAGAGACATAGTTTGTTCGAGACAGTAAGTTTATTGTAAACCAGTATGCTCTTAAAGTAAATTTTCAAATTCACAATTCATTTCTCTGCATTTTTTTGAAAATTAAATTAAAAACTAAAAAATGCTGCATGCATATGTATTCAACCCTTGTGCTATAGAAGCTCCAAGTTTACACAATGAAAACTATTGTGCGAACAATTGACTTAAAATTGGCCTCTACCTGTAAATCATTAAAAAAAAAAAAAAAAAAAAAGTCAGCTTTTCCAGCACCTTTGGTCAGACTGTGAATCTGAAGGAAAGCTGAGAAAAGGAAGACCAAAGAGCTTTCTAAGGAAATTAAAGATAAAGTTATAGACATGCACAAGATGGGAAAAGGCTACAAAATAATATCCAAGTGCTTGGATATCCAGTGAGCACTATTGGATCAATTGTGAGAAAATGGAAGTTGCATCATACCAACCAGACTGACTAGTCAAGGCCGTCCCTCAGCCTCAGAGCAAGGAGGAGACTCGTGAGGGAAGCCACCGAGAGGCCAACAATCACTTTGAATGAGCTACAGAATTCTTTGGCTGGGACTAGACTGGAGGTGCACCAGTCCTCCATATCAAGAGCTCTGCATACAACTGGCCTGCATGGGAGGGTGGCTAGAAAAGAGACCATTACTGAAGAAAAACCACATCAAAGCATGTCTGGAGTGTGCCAGAAAGCATCAGTGACCTAGCTAAAATATGGATTAAAGTTGTCTCATCTGACCACAAAAAATGGATCTTTTTGGCCAAAATTCAAAACACTGTGGTGCAAACCTAACACCGCCCATTCCTCAGCAAACTCCATCCCAACAGTAAAGTATGGGAATGGTAGCATCATGTTGTGGAGATGCTTATCCTTAGCGGGGACTGGCATCTTGTTAAAAACTGCAAGATGGATGGATGGTGCAACAAATAGGCAGATACTGCAAGACAACCTGCTTCAGTCTGCTAAAAAAGTAAAACTTGGGAGACAGTGATCCCAAGCACCAAAGCAACAGGAGTGGTTGAACAATAAAAAGGTGAATGTTCTGCAATGGGCCCCGTCAAGATCCAGATCTCAATCCAGTCGAGAATCTGGCAGTCCATAAGCATCATCCAACCAACCCGATCAACTTGGAGCACATCTGCCAGGAAGAATGGGCAAAAATCATTCCCAAACAGTGTGCAAAGCTGGTAGAAACTTACCCCAACAGACTTTAAAGCTGTTATTGCAGCAAAAGGTGGTTCTGCCAAGTACTAGTCTGAGGCGGTTGAATACTTATGCAAGAAGCATTTTTCAGTTTTTTATTTTACAAAAATGCAGAGAAATAATGAATTGCGACTTTGAAAATTTACTTTTAAGAGCATACTGGTTTGCAATAAACACACTGCCTGGAACAATCTGTATAAGTGTCATTTGTAATCCACACATCTGCTGGCTTTTTAGGGGGTCTAATACTTTTGCAAGCCAATGTATATCAAGTCATCTCATCAGTTTTCTCTTTAGTCATTAATATTCTACACATGTGGAAATACAGCTTCGTATAACCAATAATACCATTCACATCTGGACACAGTTCTGCTCATTTCTTCATGGCATTTGTCTTATGCTACTTTAGTTATGCTTGGTTTATAGTGACCAGGACAAATATTTAATCACAAGCTTTTCCTAATGATCCCAATTCCAGCTGTGTAGTGCATGAGTGCCAGAGGTTGACTCTGCCCATGGCCTGGTGCTGCTGCCGCCTGCCAAGTAAAACAATAGCCTTCTGAGAGTGACTGTCCATGCTCCTGGGTCTCAGCCACTCAATTTATATTCACATTCCCCTCTGAGCTCTGAGGTAATTTGAGCTTCTGTCATAATTTTAACAGTAGATCATATTCATACAAGATACATTAAACTGGAGGCTGGCGTCCAACATAAGTATGAAAGCAAATGCAGCTAGGGGAATGATGCACTTGCTTTGCATAAACGAGCCAGATTTCAGTTTGCGCTTACTCTCGGGTACTGCATGATCTCCCCCAATCCTAGCAGAGATGTGTGGGATTTGCAGGAGCTCCAGGTATCCTGGCAGAGAGACATTTTAGGCAGTCCGTGTCCGCTGATGGGACAAAAACAGTACATGGTGGAGGAGCTAGGAGGAAAGCTTCAAGCAGAGAGCTTGCTTTTCTTTCTGGGTACACTGTTGGGATGAGATCCTCTACCACAGGGGTGGTCAACTCCAGTTCTCAAGAAATCCAAACGGGCCTGGTTTTCAGGATATCCCTAATGATCCTGAAAACCAAACCTGACTGTGGCTTTTGGGGACTGGAGTTGGCCACTCCTACCCTACCATATCCAGACTAAAGTGCCAAAATGAGTATGAAATAGGAAGATAGCACTATACATAGAGAGGTTATTTACTTGTCAGCATCTTGTGTTGCTGGGTCAAGAATGGGATCAGCTGCCTGGGACAATTCATAACCAATTCTCTTGCAGTCATCTCCTGGAGGAGATACACAGTATATAAAGTGCAAACAGAACTGAATATTTTATCTGGAACTGTCCTTATGAACTGGAAATCAGGTGCTGAAAAGGAAAGAGTGAACGATTGTGACGTTTTAGCGTCTACTAACAGAATTGTTTGTTTGCATGCACTGTTGAAAAATAGCTTGATCCCCCCTCATTGTACTTATTTTGCAGTCCTGGCTGAAATGGGGAGGGGGGGAAGAAGCTGCAGGCTGGTGTAGCGTCTCATCTAATGCAGGGGAGAATAGTTTATCAGCTCTGGCAGAGAAAAGCAAGCTAGAAAAACTCCTGCTCAAATATAACGGTATTGCAGGCTGAGAGCGAGGAGAATTTTTGAATTATTTGAGAACATGTAGGTAGGAATGGAAATGTTTGCCACAGGAGAGAGGTTCAGCAGTGTCTTCAGCTTTATTAGGGGCAGAAGGCAGGCAGGGAGATGGAAGTCCTAAGAAGGCAATAGACATGCATGCTCATGGAGAGCTGCAGAAAGATGTATAGTCAACCTGGGTGGAGCAACTTCTTTTCTCTGGAAATAGAAAAGGAAGTAGTCCTTTTTCAGCGGAAGGGAGGCTCTAGAATAAGAGGTCATGATATTGGAGACTGAGGGAGTAGTCTCGAGAGCAACCCCCAAGAAATATTTCCATGGAAAAAAGTGGTGGATGCAAGGAACTGCATCCTGGAGCAGATGGTAGCAGCTAAAACAATAATGGGCTTTAAGAGTACGCAACATAAGGTAATGTCATTTCAGTTTGGGACATGCCTTTCTACCAGTAAACCAGTATGGGATAATCACACAGGATTCTTAGTTGCAAAACATGGAAGAGTGCAGAAGCATGACCTAAAGGCTCGTGTTGAAGTGTCTAAAGTGTCCTTGCATGATTCCACTAGTTTTGGGGTTGCCAGAATGAATAGAAGTCCTAGCGAAAACGTGCAGGCTCACATATCCCAGGTCTGGCACTCATGCAGCGAACTTATAAGGCCGGATGCTCAGGCAGCTGTAATGCTGCTGTTGGTAGCTGGTTAGATTAGTACAAAGCTTTAATAGGCACACGAAAGGACAGGTGCTGGGTGTGAATTAAGAGGGGATCTGCTATGGTAGAAGACAACTGTCTCGGATAAGGAGAAATATCTTGCACATGGCCATGCTTGCTTTCTGGCAGCTGGGACATATTTCAGTATGAACAGGTATAACTGGACAGACTGGATGGGTTGGCTGATCTTTATCTACCACCATCTACTATGCTACTAAGAGGGGCTTTTTGAAAATCCAGATAAAGCTATATTGAGCAGCTTGCCTTTATCCACATACTTATTTACACCTTCCAAGATTTCTAATAGAATAGTTCGGTGGTTCTCAACCCAGTCCTTGGGACATCCCTAGCTAGTCAGTTTTTCAGCATATCCACAGTGAATATGCATATGAGAGATTAGCATACACTGTTTCCTGACTGGCTAGGTATGTCTTGAATCGGATTGAGTTGCTTACACTTAAGTTAAATCCATGCTGTCTTCTCTCCATTAAGTCATGTTTATCCATATGCCCAGTAATTCTGTTCTTAAACTATTAGTTCCACCATTTTGCCCTGCACCAAAGTCAGTTCACTGATCTGTAATTTTCAGGATCGCCCCTGGATTCCTTTTTAAAAATTGACATTGGCTACCCTTCAGTCCTCAGGTACAGTGACAACTTTTAATGGTAGTTTAACAGATTGTGAGTTTCTGATGTGCAGTTTCATATTAGAATTCCTTCAGAAGGCTCGAGTGAACATCATGTGGTTCCACTTTAGTTTGTCCGTTTGCTCTAGCACCCGTTCCAGATTCACAATACTTTGCATCAGTTCTTCTAAGTCCTCACTTTCAATCTAACCACCAGCCTCTTCAGTGAAGACCAAAGTAAAGAATCATTGTTCTGCAAGTGCTCCTCTTATCCCCTGGTTGTCTAATAATCCAACAGACTCCCTTGCAGACTTTTTTTATATTTCATTTACTTGAAAAAATATGTATTAATTTTTGCCTCTTTGGTAAGTTTCTCCTCAACTTTTGTTAGCCTGCCATATTAACATGATAGATCTAATTTGCCAGGGCTTATGCTGTTTCCTGTTTTCCTCATTAGGACTTGCTTTCCATTTGGATGGCTTTTTGACTCTGATAGTCTCTCTTTCTCAGTACCATTTAGCCATGCTAGCAGTATTGAGAAGTATAGAACCTGCTGCGTTTCATTTTTTTTTCTCAAAATGCATAAAGTGTCATTGGGAGGACTCTGTTTTTTTTTAGTTATATAAACAAAGATGTGATCTGACATTAAGCCTTGTGGAACCAGGTTTGGACCACGTTCAAGGCAACCAGAGTTGAAGTTATGCAGGCCAGGACGGATGAAGCTTCTCAAAAGACTTAACATCCGCCGTTGGCAGGCCTCTGTAAATAAGGGCAGCCTTCCATGCTTCTGGTGGGGCTCGCTTAGTCCGCCAAGAGTTTGCAGTCTCAGCTCCTCGGAGACTAGAAGTTGAGGTGTTTTCATGACATGATATAAAAAGCTTCAGTTTCTTAGGTCAGAATGTGCAATACAAGTGTAATTCTAGTGATGGAGAGAAAAGGAAGACTTCCTATGGTTTTAGAGAGTAAGGTTAACATTAAAAAAAAAAAAAAAAAAAAATCTTCCACTGTCATGACTGTGTTTTATGGTAGATGTATTACCTAACTTTTCTCTGTTGTGGGCAGGAAGGGTTGGACAGACTTTGCATCATGGGTGGGTAGATTCAAGTAGATGCTTGCTGTGGAGCAGGAAGGGTCAGAGAGAATACTACAAGGGGGAAGGAATGGACAGATAGGTTTTCTACCCTCAGCACAAACCAAGGGGCCTGTTTACTGAAGGTTTTCTCCATTACGTGTCTATGGGAAAAATGGTTAGTAAATGACCCCTGAAGATTTGCAAGTGGGAAGGGCCAAGTAGAGCATATAGAGCAATACTGCATGTGGCATGGATCAAAAATGTGGCAGGTGCCGTGGGTGGGAATGGAACAGCGGCTCTCTTCTGGGAGGGGTGCAGAGGAATGTCACGTGCTAAGTAGATGGTTGAGCTCCGTGTGATGGGAGGTGGGCGGTGCAAGAACTGTGCATAAACCTTGCCTCTGTGATGGAGTTCATAGAAAAAGGAGTCTGCTTACTGACACTGTCTGTCTGGGTCTGGAATTTCACTTTCTAGACACGTTAATCCTGGCTTCCTTTCTGCAGCAAGTGTTCCATTGTTAGGGCCTTGGTGTAAGGGTATGGAGTGAGCCTTTTTGCAGAGGGCAGCATAACTGTGATGTGTACCCCCTATTCTGCTGGCCATAGAGAATGTCTGCCTATGTGCATATACAGACTAGAGTTACATTCCTGGCCACTTCAGGCTTTTAGGGACATGTAATAATAGCATGTACTTAAATTCTTTCTGGATCATCTGACTCTTGATGATTTAGGTGTCTGCCAGGGTTCTCCTCCCTTCCCATGGGCCAAATGCTGGATGAGGTCTGCCAAAATGAATGCACCTTATGAAGATGGCATCGGGACAACTTAAAAGCAAAAACAAAAAAAACCCCATGTTTTTATGAGATTCAGTGCTAAATGTGTGAGTGAGGGGGATGAAACCCCAACTCCAGTTCTGTATTTGCTTTTCTCCTAGGACAAGCAGGATGGTAGTGACATCATCAGATGGAGCCCGGCATGGAACTTTGATCTCAAAGATTCTAGAACTCTCAAACATGCCCTACTGAGCATGTGCAGCTGTATTCTTCACCCTGCCCCCTAGCAGAATCCCTCAGTCTTTTTTTTGTTTTTTTTTCCCCCCTCCCACTGAGCCATATGGTTGCGGAAGCCATGTACTCAAAGAATTCAGCTTTGCTCTCTTCTCACAGTTCTTGTAAGTGACGTTTTCTAGAGCTGCAGCTGTTTTCTTTCCTATTCCTGTAGTTTTATTTCTTCTTTCCAAGTGTTTGCTGGCTGCATGGGGAGCTTCCCTGTGCAGCCTGGAAGAATCTGTTTTGGGTTTTTTTCAAGTAAGAAAAAAAAACTGTTTTGCAGTTTTGTATCTCTCTTCTCCTTGGTCTGTCTGGTTTTTCTCCGGTGCTGACCGGACTGACTTCTGCAGTCCGTTTGTGACTTATGTAGGCTGCTGAACCTGAGGACTCGCCCGAGTTCTACTTGGGCTGGAATTCCATGTTTCATCGATCGATCGGTATCAGTGGATTCAGACACTGGCGAGATCAAGGACCATGCAGTTCCAGGGGGGTGGGGAGGGGGGCGAGAACTCATCCTTCCCACAACAGGTTGTGTTCCACAGCCAGAGGACTGACCTAGGATTGCGTTTCTGGTCTGACCCTGAGGGGAGTAGACATCGGGAGAGTGGTTTGGGATTCCTCTTCTCCCTCGGCAGAGGAATGTCTCTTGACTCTCCCATGTCCAAAGCCACTTTCTTGTGAGCTTGAGGCTCTGTCCCTGGCAAGTTTTTCTCTGAACCGGGGCCTTCATTCTTTGAATCGGAGGCACTATAGTTCAGTCACTGTATTGACCCTGTTTATAGTGTTGTTTGTAATGGACAGGATGGACTGTGATTCACTTCTCTGTCACTGCGTAGCCTCCTGAAAATATTCTCTCCTTTTCTTCTTCCTCAGATGGAGAAGGATGAGACTGTGAGTGATTCTTCCCCACATATAGCCAATATTGGACGACTGGTAGAGGTAAGTGCAGCGGGATCATCGTGACTCCGTCCTTCCCGGACACCTAGCACATGGTGCTCCTCTCGACAACTGTAAACAAGTTTGGAATAAGAGAGGAGATGAACTAAACCATTATTTTAAATAAATCAGCTGCTCAAACTCCATCAGATCCCTCATTTTTCTTTCTGACTCTTCTTGGAGGATGTTGGTGTGTGTAACCTTTATTTTGAAAGCTACTTTTGCCTTGGTCATCGCGAGCCAGAGCAGTGCGGCACTCTACTGTGCTTTAGATCTTCATGGAAAACAAACTCTGCAAAAGAGAACTGTAAAAATAGAGCATGGCTGTACAAATATGAGACTTAAAATGTCTTATGCTGAAAAAGAAGACCTAGGAGTAAGATCAAAAGAGGAAACCTGGGGGGGGGGGGGGGGTTATTTTCATCAATCCAACCAGTGCTGCTGCTTTAAGATGTGCAGAGTCCAGTTACTTCCTGTATCTGACTGAGCATGTGCAGCAGAGACTGTCAAGCTCTGAATAAAGCAGCAGCAGCTATGGTTGGACTACTTCTCTCTCCCCCCCCACAGAGCACACCTCTCCCTGATTACTGCAAGATGAGTCTTCTGCCACAGGACAGCTTGCTGTGTGATTCATTCTTGTAAATAGTTTATCTCCCTGATTACTTGTCCAGCCATTGTTTAGGCAAAAGTATTTTAAACTGATATGCTGGCTTCTACAGCTGCTTACTGGAATGTATAAATGTTGCACATTCTTGAATGCTCTGTGGTTACATGAAAGGTATATGTTCTCAAGTCTTTCACATAAGACGTGCTGGGATAGGTTAGTTAAGTATTAACACACAAGACGTAGCAAGAGAGAGTTTGCTAGATATAAGTTGGATGACTAGTAATTTTTAACAATATGAAAGAAACGAAAGTTTTAAAAAAAATAAAATTGGGATCCCAAGAAAGCGTATCTGGCCCCATTGGAGACCATTAATAGTATTTGATCCACAGCTTGTAATAACCTAGCTGCAGTGGGGTGGAGGGCATTAACGTGTACGTCTTCCCAGTACCTATTGTTGCTAGCAAGATTTTCAGATTCAGGGGACATGATCAGGCACATAATTAAGAATCGCACAGGTTATGATGGTTATTCCATGGTGGCAGCAGCCATTGATGTGGCCAGTGTCGCCTGTAGACAACTCACACATTGTAGAAGCTCAGATTACAGTATAGATGCTGGGAAAGGGCACAGTGTCTCAGTGATGTCTGTCTCTGGCGACATATAAATAGGGATGGAGGGCTTGGTTTGTTTGAATCCATTATAGATGAAATTACAAGGACCCCCCTGTGGTAAGTTCGATGACCGAAAGGTTTCTTCCTCCGTGCTGTGGGATTAACTCTGCAGCAGAGACCCAGCAGCACAGAAACTTACTCATTCCCTTTCCTTCTGTCCCAGGACATGGAGAATAAGATCCGAAGCACACTCAATGAGATCTACTTTGGGAAAACCAAGGACATTGTTAATGGACTGAGGTAATGTGCCTGGCTGTCTGAATCCTCGGCCACCCTTTCCTCACAACCATTTTATAGAAGTCCTGTCTTTATTCTTGCACCTCCCAATTTATCGCTATTACCCATTTTCCTTGACCTGCAATCGTGTGTGCATTATCCATTCCTTACAGTAAAGGTCAGTATCATCTTTCCTCTTGCCTACAGTGGATTCTGGAGTATCAGTTACTCGCTACCATGCATTCAACCCATTCCCCACAATAAGCCCGTATTATCCATACTCCTGTCCTCTATAGTATGGTCTACAGAAACTATCTCTCTTTCCTACAGTAAGGTCTACCAACTCTATTCCCTTCCCCCACTTCCTATGGTAGGATCTGCAGTATCTGTGTACTTTTCCTAAAGGTTGATCTGCCTTGTTGTCTCTCCAATTAAAGATCTGCAGTTTTCCATTTCCCTACAATAGTCTGCTGTGCCTGTCCTCCCTCTGAATATAGCAAAGCCTGCAGTGTCTCCCTGCCCTTATTATAGTAAGGCCTGCAGTGTGTGTATTCTCAGATGCCCCTCAACCTCCACCTCGGCACCTGGTGAGGTACACAGTGTCCACACCCTTCCTCTGTAAACACGTCATGCTCAGTTGATCTATAGTTTACATCCCTTTTCCACTCCTTGCTTTCTTTTGTCAGGAATTGTTTCTGATGGAGCCTTTCCAGTTTCTTATTCATATCGTCCGTGTGTTATAGCTAAATATAGTCTACCTGCCTTTGATAGAGAGGTGCACTCAGAAAACAGCCATTGTTCAGAAATCTTGCTGAAAGCATTTAGCTCAGCTTGTCAATCTTCTCTTCTTTCATGGGCAAATGTATTCTTAGATTGAGACATATTCTGGGTTTGATAGTTTAGAGGATAACGCTAAAGTAATTTGTGCTTTGTACTTAACCTGCGAGTGACAACATGGCAAGCAGAAGCAGAGCCTGTGATTTCCTAGCGTGTAGCCGGATTGACTCGGGACCAATGGGTTATGCTCCCCTGTCAGCAGATGGAGACAAGGTCAGGTTTCAAGGCCAACGTCACCCTAGATACACCCCTGCAGGGACCTCAGCCCTTCAGTATCTCTCAGTCTCCAGCAGATGCGGACATGCTTTCCCTATGGGGATCGCTGTACCTTTTGGAAGAAGAAATTCTACTTTTAAATTGGAGAAAAGATTGAGCCATGCCCTCCTGCAGTGATACCTAAAGGTCCCTCCCCCAGTTGAGAATTCCTGAGGTGATTCCAGAGATCCCTCAGAGGTGTGCCTTGGTCTGGTAGCCTCTTCCCGGCGTGGACGCAGCTGAAAGGCAGCGGGTGCAGGAAGCCTAGCGCGGCGGTGATGGCCAAAGCCCTCTTCCCCCGCCGCCGGAGACTATCTCTGTACTCAGCTGGTAAGCGCTGATCCCAGGTAAGGTAAAGAGAAAAGGACTTCCTCCCACTTCAGAGACGATGGAGGGGTTTCAGTAAGACTTCCTCCGGTCTCCTTGCTTGGTGCGCCATACCGACATCATTCCCGATCCCGTTGGGGTAAGGGGAAGTGGGCTTCCGAGCGGGTTGAGCGGTCACCTGGCCGCTTTAGGCTTGGTTGGCGCACAGATGGTGTGGAGCTATCTTCAAGTCCTAGGTTTGATGGCGGCAACCCTGGAAGTAGAGCTGTGGGCGAGACACACATGTGACCACTTCAGTTCTCCCTGCTGTCACGTTGGAACCCACTGTCTCAAGACTATTTGATTCACCTCCACTTACTGATGGAAATATGTTCTCTGCTCCAGTGGTGGCTGCAGGAAGCTCATCTTGGCAGGGGTGTACCCCTGTCCCCTCCGAACTGGCTGGTCCTCACGAGAGATGCGAGCCTCCGGAGCTGGGGAGCTCACTGTCAGGAACTGACGACCCAGGGGCATTGGAGCAAGGAAGAGGCCCTCTAGAACATCAGCTGCCTGGAAGCCTGGGCAGTCAGATTGGCATGTCTACAATTCAGCCACATACTCCAGGGTCAAGCAGTCCACGTAATGCCTGACAACGCAACAACTGTAGCCTACATCAACCGTTAGGATGGAACCAAAAGCCAGCAAGTGTCACAGGAGATAGATCTCCTTATGGAAAGGGCAGAAATACATCTACAGATGATCTCAGCCTCCCACATAAAGGAAAAGCCAACGTCAGAGCAGACTTTCTAAGCAGGGAGATTCTGGATCCAGGAGAGTGGCATTGTTGGCCAAAGCCTTTTAGCTGGTAGTAGATTGCTGGGGCTTCCTGTTCATCGACCTGATGGCCACATCTCACAATGCAAAGGTTCCCCTATTCTTCAGTCGCAGAAGAGATCAGTTGACCCTGGGAATCAACCCCCTTGTTCAGACCTGGCCAGAAGAGGAGCTGCTTATCCGCCTTCTTTCTGTGACCTCTTCTGGGCAGAGTCATTTGCAGAATCGAGCACCACAGGGGATTAGTCCTACTAGTAGCTCCAGATTGCCCAGGCATCTGTGGTATGCAGACATGCGGAGACTCCTAGTGGAGACTCCCCTGTGCCTCTCGCCGCACAGGGACCTGCTACAGCAGAGACCAGTTCTTCACGAGGATCTGACTTTATTCTGTCTTATGGTCTGGCCCTTGAGAGGGCTTGCCTGATGAAGTGAGGATATTCGGTGGCAGTAATTGCCATCTTACTCCGCATGCGGAAGTTCTCTATGTCCCTAGCGTATGGGCGGGTCTGGAGAGTATTTGAGGCTTGGTGCGAGGAACGCGGTCTTTCCCCTCGGACGGTCAAAATCCCACTAATTCTGGAATTTTTGCAGGATGGCTTGAATAAAGGTTTGACCCTGAACTCCTTGAAGTTCCAGGTAGCGGCTCTCTCCTTTTTTCAGGTGAGGTGAACGGAACCTGCTTGTCATCTCATCCGGACATGACCTGTTTTCTGAAAGGGGTGTGAAGCACCTCCAGCCACCTCTACGGTGGTCAGTTCCCTTGTGGAATCTTAATCTAGTATTGGAGTCTTTGGCAGGGGCCTCTTTTTGGCCACTGTACAGTCTTTCCTTGCGTTTATTAACCCTGAAAACTGTGTTCCTGGCGGGTATATGCTCAGCACTTCCCATCTCTGAACTACAGGCACTGTCATATTGGGAACCGTTCCTCCGGATGATTCCAGGAACGTTACAGCTTCTTTCCGTTCCATCCTTCTTGCCCAAGGTAGTCTCTGAGTTTCATTTGAATCAATCCATTTCATTGCCATCCCTAGATAAGCACAAGAAAGCAGAAGAATGCCGCCTCCTCCGCCATTTGAATGTCAGTAGGCTTTTGGTGCAGTATCTGGAAGTTTCAGAACCGGTCCGAAAGACAGACTGCCTGTTTGTCCTTCACGGTGGAAGGAAGCAGGGCAAACCAGCTTCGCCGGCTACCATAGCTCTCTGGATTAAGGAGGTGGTCATGGCGACGTAATCCTCCTTGCACACCTTCTCCAGATTCTATTGCCTGATAATTTTGTTTTCCTTAAGTGTAGACAAATGGACTCTGCATCCTGCCCATTGCTGCCCAACAATGGTGCTAAGGATTCACCCTTGGAGTGGATATTGATTCCAAGAGATTGAGTAAGCCATCATCCGTTCCCTAGATCAGGGCATCTATAGTCTTATTGGGGTTCAGTATTTGTTTGGTTATCTGTGTTTAATCGTTTTTTCAATAGTATGTCCAGAGTGGGTTTTGAAGAGAATACTGAAGGAGTGAGGTCACTGCAGCGGTGTATCTAGGGTGATGTCAGCTTTGAAACCTGACTGTTTCCATCTGCTGGCAGGGGTGAATAACCCATTGGTCCTGTGTCCATCTGTCAACTGTAATTTCTCCATTCCATGAACAAGGCGGATTATAGGTTAAGGCAGGTGTAATAGCACAACTGGCAGAGCTTTATGTGGAGCCCCATTGCACCTCGGATATGGGCTGTAACAGGAGAAGGGAGGGGGGGGGAATATTAATCCTTCAGCCAGCATGCTTCTTTGACATGGAAGTTTACAGCAAATATAAATTGATTCCTAAACTGAACGTATGCTTTTTTTTCAGAATGTTTTCCTCCCAGTTGTGAGCATTGCCACCACTTATGAGGCAATGATACATTTCTCCTGTGTGAGAACTGATTCTGTCAGTTATTGATAAGACCTGGATTGGGCTCCAGTACATAGCAGTGACTGATATCACAGGATCTTGGCCACTGGTTTAATCCTCTTGATACTCAGAGCTAGGGCCAAGCGATGCAGGGTTGAACAATTGGTGCTTCTACTAACACCATGGAGTGAACACCCACCGTGCTCCCTGGATTCTGCTTTCAGATGCCATTGCGGTGAGAACGGGTGCTGCTAAATTGCAAGGAAAATGGAGGCAGAAAGCAAACTTTTAATCCCTGTGTAATTACTTCTTTCCCTCAGCAAGTCCACTTACTACAGGATCCTTCCCAGCACATCTTCCAACTGTTTGGGGGGATTCACTGCTTGCCTCTCTTCTTTGCCTCATTTGTCTAAACTTTGTTCATTTTTCCTCTCACTTTTTGGAGGTATGCCGGTGTTTTCTTTGCAGTTTTCCAGATTTCCAGTGCCCTTACTGAAGAGGTTTCTTAAGTCCAGCTCCCTTCTCAGAGAATATTTGGGACACCAGAGATCCATCTTTCTGGGCTCGTTTTGTTCTTCTCTCTTCTGTGCTTCTCTCACTTCTAAACTACTCTCTGTAGATCAATTGATGCTATCCCCGACAACCAAAAGTATAAGCAGCTGCAGAGGGAACTTTCTCAAGTCCTGACTCAGCGGCAGATCTACATTCAACCTGATAATTAATCCAGCCAAGGTACCCACTGCCTGAGAGGTGTGAGACCCTGCACTAAACCAGAACTCACCCAGACGGGAGGGGCTGCCTGACTGCTGCATGAAACCATTGGATTTTGCCTTTTGTTTTACCGTTGTGTTTAAACCAGAACTAACTTCTAATGTTCACCGATTTCTGCAAGCACCTTGAGCACAGGGGAAAGGGGGGAGTCTGAACCATTTTACACTGAGAAGGGGCGGGGGAAGAGGTGGTTACATGCATGTGTGTATTAGATGATTGGGTGGCTGACACTTGTGTTTTGTGTGCGCCCATGGGTACTTTTAGTCTAGAGCAGAGAATTGCCCAAATCTGTTCCTACGTGATGCATCGAGCATATTTTATTGAAGTTTTGACTCCTTGCGGAATCTTGCCGGCTATAGTTTGGTTTTCCTTTGGCTCAGATGTGGCTACCCCAGTGTGAGGCTAGCAAGGGAGAGGCGCTTCTGTTGGTTGCATCTTCTTCCTGCCATCTGCTGCTTTCCCATGTTCCTACAGAAAGGAGGATTGCTTGCCTTCAAATGGTGTATAGTGCAAGACAGTTGAATAGCTCTGTGTACAGTGACATAACATTTCCACCTGACTAACCTTTGATGGTTTGTGGTCCCCTATTGAATAATGAAAGCAAAGCACTGGTTGTAATTCTGGGAGCAGAGCTGCTGATCCCTACTCTGTGCATCTTAATGCGGAAGACTGAAACAGAGCATTTATGTGAAACTCTTGACCTTTTGATCTATATTTGTACTTTTGTACCCCCCTCCTACCGTACAGCTCATCATGCCTGCTGGGAGGTGAGGAGGAGGACTCTTGAGGGCCGTTTGCATTCCTTAAAGATGTATGTTAGAGCCACGCACACTCAAGTTGGGAGTGTCTGTCTTTCCAGAGTTATTAGATATGGTTAAAATTGCATGGAAGAGTGCTGTTAACCTACCACTCTGATACTCAATTGGTTACAGATGTCTCTTTAAACATGTTGAGCTAACAGGGAAGAAGTAGCACTGTGGGGGTCTTGTGTAAGAACTATTGCTTTGGCATTCAGCAAATACAAACCCAAAATGTCTCATTTTTTACTAGTGCATAGATTGGCATTTTTGTAAAGATGCAATCAAAATAGCTCTGCCTACTCCACAGCATTCGTTTGTACGTGTGCCTTGCAGTGCCAGGAGCATGCATGCACATATGTAAAAACTTTCTGATGACAATGGGTAAAGGCACTGTGTCGACCAGTCCATCACTACTCCATATTTACGCAGTGGTTCTATAGCAGAACTTTACGCAGCATGTGCCTGAAAGCTTGCGTGATCTTCTAGGTATAATTTGAACTTTATACAGAAGCGGAATCTTGAGTCTCCAAAGGGATTTTGCATGGACCTGCTGCTGGTTTGCCCAGAGACCTTAAGCTTTAGAGATTGAGTTTTAACCAGCAACAAAATACCATTTGTTCATGCAGTGGACTGCTTGACTCTCACGTTTCCAAGAAATGGTTGAATTTGCTCAAACTTGTGAGCCTCAGTGCTAGTTGCCAGCCTTAGCCTCTGAGCATTCCTGAGTAGTGCTATTGCTCATAAGTTTGACTTGTGCTGATTCAGTGGTTTTTCTGTATGTGTTGCCTTATCTCCAGTTATTTGCTCATGAACATTGCTGTGCGCTTCAGCAAGAATTTTATTTCAATTTGATGGCTTACCTTTCCTTGCACACCTCAAGGTGAGTTGCAACATAAAATTTTGACACCATGTATACAATTTAAAATATTAAGTACAAACTCATAGTACAAAATGTGCATAGCAAGAACACAATTAAAATTCAGCCTCTAATCCCAAGCCTTCCTTAATGACCAAACACTTGTGTACATAGCCAGCAGTTGAGTTTTTTGCAACAGTATACAGTTTCCCATCAGACCTCCAAAGTAAAAATGTTCCACCGCAATGGAGCAACACAACCAAAGCCCACTATTATGTAAAAGTAGTCCATCTTAGGTTTGCATCGCATTAAAGTACTTGCCAGAAGCATAGGAGTACCCATGTAAAATCACATGAACACCAATAGAAAGAACCTTAAACTTCAGCCTGTGTTCCAAAGATAACTGGTATAACTCCTTCTAAACTGACGTAAATCTCGGTGCCCGACAAACGTCTAGCTGCTTCAGTATGAAGGAGCTGCAGGCGTTTTCAGGTCTGAGCAGGAAGACCTGATACATGGTTACTGTAATCTACCCGACTCATGGCTAGGGAGTGGGTAATCTAGGCCAGATCTTTTTTTAATGAATGGCCGAAGTTGACTAAATCTTCCGCAGTTGAAAAGATTGCGCTGTGTACCTCCGATGATGATCCTGCATAGAAGGTGATGAATGGAGCTGCAGCCTTGATCTTTAGACCAAGTCTTTCAGGCACAGGATCATTCCTAGCATTTGAAGGGAGTACAGCAAGACTGTATCCTCGCCTCCTGATCTGGAGGTGGGGGCGAAGCTTCAGGTTGAACTTCTCAGGCCACTTCACTACAGCTGTCAAACATTCATTTAGGCTTGATATCTCTGGTATTTGTTTAGGCCACAAGCAGAAAAGAGACAACAATCTGCGTCAAAGCCCTGGATCAAAGAGGCTAGGGTAGAACGGTACAAATTTAAAAAGATAGGTTATCATCCTTGGGGTACCCTACAGACTAATGGTCTCACAAAAGAGCAATGACTTTTGTTCTATTTTTTTTTTAATATGTCTTCAAAATTGCAGCTTGCTGTTAATTATTTTTGTCTTTCTTTGGGGGTGGGGGTTTTTTTTTTGGGGGGGGGGGTTTGCCTTTTTGTTGACAGAATTTTTGGAAGCCAGTTTGAGTGAGGAGCTGCCAGAGGAGCCACCGAGCACCTGAGAAGGAAGTGGTTTGGCTTGCCGTCGGGGTCATTTCAGTTAGATTTTACGCTGCTGTGAAATTTCTATATGCTTTTGCCTGGTGGCGTGTTCGTGAGTGGATTCCTTATAAGATACATCTGCAGGTGTCTGTGGCACTGAATGTTTTCACGGTTTGGTGTCTCGGTGTTATAGGGTAGCTTTAATTCCGTGATGCCTTGTCTTAAAGCTGACTGGTGTCTCTGGGATGTATGTGTACCTTGAAAGTGACCATCTCAGTTGTGCTTTTTGTGAATGAAGGGATCCATGGGGCGATGGTGCTTTGTTGCTGACTCTTGGCAAACCACCAATGACAAAGTCTTATCCTGTTCCTCCGAGGCTGCAAACAACAGTATTCACAGGGAATATTTTTCTGACATATTTAGATACTTTTGAACTTGGATACCTAAGGAAACCAGACCAGAGTTGTGCACATCTTGTCTACCTCAGTCCTTTGGCATCTCATGTCATGGCACTTCATTTTTTTTTAGTCTCAAATGCCAAGGATTTTGCTAAAGTCATAGAAATGTTTTTAGCTTCAGAAAGGCCTTCTGTTGCCACTGGTGCCTCAGTGATTAGTATCCGAGACAGCTTCCTTGATTCAAGTGCCTTGGTAGTTAATAGGAGCCAGATTTCTGCATCTATGTAATCCACTGGGTCCTGAAATCATATATTTGGGCTGAAGGTGTTCTGTCTTGGTAGAGCAGTGAGTGTCCTGAAGGGATTTGTACTTTTAAGATTGCTTAGGAATCGTGGAAGCAAGTAGGCTTTTGGTTGTCATTACTATCCTGGTGCTTTGAGGCTGCTTCGGTATCTTATGGGTGTCTGTCTGCTCAGCATCCCATGAGTCTGTAAATAGCTCCAGAGGGCCTTTGTGCAGCAGCACATCATAGTACTGCTCTTACCTAGAGACTCTTGGAAGTACCTCTGAAGCATCTTGCTATTTTTATGGTGCCCCTGAGTGCCGGTATTTCTAGAATGAGTCCGTTGTGGGTTCCCGTTAACATCTCAAGAAAGCTCCTCTGCCTCCAGAGAATTTGTTTGTAATATGCTGCAGAAAACTGGGAGCCTTTTAACATGTATCGCCCATTGAATGTGTCCTGAACTCTCAGGCTTGCTTCTTTTGTCCCAGTACTTCTTCCTTCCTTCTAGCTCAGTCAGAACCAGTGCTGGATTTATTCCCAACTCTCTGGGGCTTCTCCCACTGTTTCCAGTCTGATCACTGCAGCAACAGTCCTGAGGCAGGGAGCCTTGAACCAGGCTGACTGCCAGAGCCCTAAATCTGGCCACCAGGTGTCGCTCTTGTTGATGATCATGACTCCCTCTACCTGAGAGGTGGTGGATGTTGCCTCCGCAGTTGAACCTAGCTGGGAATTGAACCAGGGTCCTTCCACTTGGAAATGCACAGCACTGCCACTGGGCCGGCCCCTGAACTCTCAAGTACTTTGACATGGTGAGTGTCACTTAACTTGAGATTGCCTTTAAACCCATCATCCTGTCCTTACTCGAGCTTCCCCGGTGCTAAACACACATGGAATGGGATTGCCCATGCAGAATCACAATGGGGGAATACCCACTGACTGCAATTGACACTCGTGCTGCCGCTCATTGAGCAGCCAGGGTGATGCATTTCCTGCATCTAGAATGCTCACAGCACTTCTTCCTGGGTTTTCAAACAGCAGAAAGATTGCTGACCCATGCCCAGGTCATGCAGAAGCACCTTTGTTTCCTATTGCAGTTCCTAAAAGCACAAGAATGCAAGCAGTTTTGGCTGCTTATATATTATCAGGTGCCCACAATTGGTTCTATGGCCACATTCCGCTTTGAGATGCTAAACTGATAAAGAGATGGGTTTTTTATAATTGGAGTAAAACGTTGGTCGGTCGGTGTTGATGATAAGACTTACGTGCACACACCCCTCGGGGGGACACGGGGGATGGCCTGGATTGCATCTTTCTCTCTTGGAATGGGGGTACAAGGTCATAACACATGCATCCTCACGTCTACTTCCAGTGCACACCCTGTCATGTCACTGCTTACACGTTTTTGCTTTAAACATTTTTCTTTTTTTTTTTTTTGCCCGGTATATTTTGCCGTGTAGTAGTGAGGCAGCTAATATCCCTCCCCCGCCCCTTTGTGCCAAGGTGCTGTGTTTGATGCTCTGAATTTCTTTTGCAGTCTCTCCAGCCCGAGGAGAATCTTTTTCTTTAAATACATTCTCTCTAATTGCTGTCATTTTTTTTTCCACCTTTCCTCTCCCCCCCCCCCCCCCCCCCCCCCCCCCCACAGGTCCGTTCAGACGTTTGCAGACAAATCAAAACAAGAAGCTCTTAAAAATGACCTGGTGGAAGCTTTGAAGAGAAAGCAGCAAAGTTAAAACGGTCTCCATGCAAACCCAAGACATGCCATGCACTCAATTTACTTTCTTAGAAGACTTTGTTTCTCTCCACTTCTCAGTTGCATCTTTTTTTTTTTTGTCATGTCGGTCTGCCTCAGATTATCCATCCAATGCCATTCAATCCTATTAATAAAGTTGTAGAAACATTTTTCGGTCTCTGCGGTTGCTTTACGCCATGTCATGGTGGAACATCACATGCTTTCTTTTTACCACCTTCACCTCATTGCCCCCAACATCCCATTCGTGTCATAAACCATGTTAGTTTTGTGTCTGTCTCTCTGCCCGCCTCCTTTTTTTTTTTTTGTTACATTGGTGTAAAAAATGTAAAAGAGAATTATTATTAGTGGGGTGTGAAAGAGAGAAGCGGGGGTGGGATGAGGGGAAAACAGATTTTGCGGACTTGCGGGAGGGGCTGATGGGGTGTAGGTGGGGGGTGGCCCTCAAGAGTTGTATTATACAGATGATCCTTTTCACTGATGATCCGCCTGGCGCTTTGTCCCCCCCCTTCAGCCTTGGCCGCACAGTGCTCTTCTGGAGATTTTTAGAGAATGCAAAGGGGGGGCTTTGGGGGGGAAATTTCTTTTTTTTGTAAAGCTTATACTGAAATCAACATCTACTTGAGCCTCCATTATACTAAAAATAAAATGGTAATAAAAAAAAAAAAGTAATAAAATAAACTGGGACGCAGTGAACCCTGCCTGGTCTGTCCTGTTTTATTTCAACCTATTTTCTTTTCTGGTGTTTGGAAAAGGGTGGGAGTGGTGGAGCGAGAGAGAAAGGAGGGGAGTGGTTGATCTCGAGCTAAGGTCTTGGTGGATCCTTCCCAGGCACACAGACTGTATTGTTTCTGCTTCAGTTTGCTCTCCTTCCATTTATGAGCTACAGTAACACACCCTGCACCACCTGGCTGCTGGCCCACCTCGTGCAAATAAGAGGCCATGCCCAGGCTGCCTGTATCAGCTACAAGACTGTTTACTCAGCCCTGCCACCTGTGTGCACAGCCCTGTTTGACATTTCATTGGTTATAATATCTCTGCTCAAAAGAGCCTGCCATCTGAGTTTTTGCTGATGACTGTGACCTGGGGGGTGGGGGGGGGGTCATCCTTGTATCTAAATTAACTTTAAAACAGCAGATAAATGTGTGATGATTTTATTTTTTAAATAAGCGTCGATTACGAAGATGACTCAAATGTAATCTTTCTAAGGAAGATTTTTGCACCTTGATCCAGCTTTTGAACTTGCTGTTTTAGATTACTGTAATGCATTGCACTGTGGACTTCCTAAGTGGTGACTATTGCACAATGCTGCTGCTACTCGGCTCTTCCCTCACAAGGATCATATTACTCCTCATGTGAGAGCGCTACATTGGTTACCAGTCGATTTAAAGAATGAAATTGAAGAGAAACTCTGGTTTTTAAGATTCTGATAATAGGCCTAAATATCTAGCTGACTTGTTAAATGTAATTGCACAACTGGGCTCAAACTTTTATCTGACTTCTACCTTCATACGGACCTGTAAATGCTCATTTTCTGTAGATGGAATGCTCTTCCTGTTTGTATGTGAGACATTGATAATTATAAACTGTTTAGGAAATGGCATAAATATTTTATTTTCAAGAGTTATTTTAGTTCATTTACGATTCATTCTTTGGAAGATGTTTATCAGTGTTATCTGGTTTTTGTTTTATACATTTGATGTTTTGGTGTAGTCTGCTTATGGACAGAATATAAACATTTTAAAATATATAAAGAAATACCTTAATTTGACTAGCCAGAAAGTATGGGCACCTTTTGTTTGCCCACAGCACCAATGTCTCCCAAGGAAGAAAGGGCATGCCAAGAGGAAGAGAAAAGTGACCCTCCAACCCTAACCTTTCTAATTACTGCAATAAAGGTCAGTAAGCAGCTGGTAAGGTATTTCTTTATATTGTGACTTAGCTTTTGAAAGCTCTACTGACAAGTTCAAGATCTCCCAGTCATTGCTAGGAGGAATAGTGTTTAGTAATTGATCTGTAATAAAATCTCATAATTAGTACATACAGCAGATACAGTACAGAAATAAGAATGAAACTAGAAAATCTTAGTTCACTTTTCTATTTGCATTACAAAATAATCTAGGCAGAGATAACGAGACCCCCATCCACTGTGTGTTATGAAAGTGAACTGAGCCTGCAGAAAGCAGCTTTCCTAAAGTGCATTCCCATTTGTGGATTAAAATCCAGACTTGTTACAGCTAATCCATTTTTGACCAAGTTTTACCACTGAGCAACTGTTTTTATAAAACTGCAATTCCTCTGCTGCTTGCCTCTCTTTCTCTCCCCACAAAGCTGTAACTTTCCTGAGGGCAAAAATGGCATTCTCCCAGCAACTGAGCAGGAGACCTCACCTATTGGTAGGAAGAACTTCCTGCAAATTGATGTTAATTTTCCTGAGAGCAGACACGGAATCGTCTGACCTCTAAAATTCTTAAGTCTTTTGCCCATACTCGGGGCATTCTTTGTATTACTGACCTGGTCTGGAGTAGATTCTCTCATACATGTCATGAACATCTTAAAAAGCCTGGGATTAGTGTGGAGGAAAAAAATACAAAACCACATCTTCTGATCCTCAGATCATAAACCCATCTAATTCTTACAAATATAGGTCAGAATTGTACGCAGTGGGCCGGATTTTCAAAGGGTTACGCAGGTCAGGCCTATTTTTTAAAAGGCCCGGCAATGCATGTAAAGCCCCGGGATGCGTGTAAGTGCCGGGGCTTTACTAAAGGGTTGGGGTCAGAGGCTCCAGGCACGGCAGCAATTTGCTGCTGTGCTAGGGATCGCGCGCCAGCAGTTGACTGGCGCACGCAACTTCAGCTCCAGGGCTGAAGTAAGTTTTGAAACAAAAAAGAGAAAATAGGGGGGGAAGGTAGGGAATGGGGGAAGGCAGCTTGGCGCATGCAAGGTGCACAATTGTGCACCCCCTTGCACGCACGCTGACCCTCTATTTTATAACCTGCGCGTGTAAGTTCTAAAATCGGGCGTACGTGTGGGCGCACATGTGTGCATGCTGGGTGTTGCGCGCACCCTTTTAAAATCTACCCCAGTATTTGCAATATCGAAGTGCTTGAAAGTTTCCTAGCCGTGTTTTGTTGCAGTGTTTTTTGGCCCAATGATTAAAACAATCAGATGGGCAAATGTTATCTTTCCTGGGAATGAGGAGCATACACAAAGGTGTTCTGCATCTAGCTGGCTATCAGAAAGCAATCAAATGAAGTAATCTTGAAAAGGAACAGAGAAAGGGGAGAGCTGAGAGGCTCTCCTTAGTGGGGGGGGGGGGGGGGGGTGTTACCTTTTCCCATATAATTGGGTTCAGATTCCCTAGAGGAGGACTAGTCAGCTGGCTCAGTGACTGCCAGGCAGCAAAGCCCTTGTTCCATCTAGGACGCTGGCCCTCTAGGGCTCTGGCTGCTGCTGAGTCAGTGTTTACATCTCCCACTGGGGAAAAGAGGTGTGGTCATTGCCTAAGGCTGACACCTAGTAGCTGGTCCATATTCAAAAGCCTGTAGTTGGATAACTGATAAGATATCTGGCTAAATGAAAGTATGGGCACTTATCTAACTAGAATTTAGCTGGCTAAGTAACAAGCTAGAATTTAGCCAGATAAGTTAAGGGTGTTCCAGGGGAGGAGTTGAGTTAAACTCTGATATTCGGTTAGCTGGGTGACTTGTGTGGCCTATTCTGGTTGGCCTAAAGACCTGTCCTAAAGCTGACCCGATAAACTTTAAGCTGCCTGGTTATATTTAGTAGAGCAGTTGGGCCGGTGACTAGGCCGCACTAGTTAGCCAGATAAGTTCATCTGCACAGCAGCTGACTGTGGACCTCTTTGCTTGCAGGGTTGTGAAAGGAGCCTTGGTGCATGGCTCCTGGTTCAGAACCTGGTATGCAACGACCAAACTAGGTAGGGTGAGAGAGGAAAGGGTGTTTGAATATCAAATATGGAAAATCCTTGAGCAGTTGGGAATAAAGGCTTCTAGTACCCAGGGTCAGTTCTTCCATTAGATAAACTAGGTTGTCACTTAGGGCTTGAAAAACATTTTTTTTTGTTTTTCTTGAGTGAGGGGTAGCTAAAATCCCTGGAACCCTCCAGGTGTTTCCTACCCACTTTTAAGGCACAAGAGAAAAGGGAATGGAAGCTGGATCAATGTGGGGGATGGAGAGGGTGCTGGGCAGGTAGTGCTGGAAAGGGAATAGTTGCTTTTTGCAAAAAGGTGCCAGGCTGGGGTGCAGAGCAGGGAGAGATGGGGAGAAGAGAAGGAGATGCTTGACAGGAGGATTGGGGAAAGGGATGCTGGGCACTGGATAAGGAGACAGGGAGGAGGATTGATTTATGTAAAATATTTTGCCTTCAACTTCATATGTGGGATTTGGCAAAGGGTGAGAGGTGGATGTTGAGCAGGGCAGCAGCGAGGGGAAGGCTTTGATAGATTAAGGGGTAGGAAGTGAGATTAAAGGTTTGCTTGGGGCATCTAATACCCTTGCAGCAGCCCTGATGGTGCCAGATCCCAGCCCTCGCGGCGACTGATCTGGAAGCCCAAAGGAAACAGCCAAGCACCAAACACTCCCTAAGCTTTCTTAAATCTTTGCCAGCAGCGCTATCTTCGGTGAACACAACCCCCTGGGCAATGGTTACAGTTGGCTGCATGGCTCCTGTGCCACCTGCCCTCCCACTCTGCAGGCTGGGCTTGCTTTTGGGGACTCGGGGGGGGGGCATATCCAGGGATGGGAGGAGGAGCATGGGGTGCAGCTTTCCTCTTTCTCCTCCGCCACCTCGCTGGCATGGCCTTTTGGGCATAGGTATAGATTCAGCATTTAAAAAAAAATCTCCAGTGGATTGAAAAGGTTGGGCCTTTGTCTTGCTTTGAATGATGCGATGGTTCCCGGCAAGATGCTGCTGTGGTGTAGCTTTAAATGTTCATGACCATTCTGTTTATAATCTCCCCTCCCGGCTCTAATGCCAGGTGATAGCAGCACAAGCCTTTTCCTCTTTAATCGTTGTGCACTATAAATATTTACAGCAAGTTGGTCAAAGCAATCTGGCTTTGGCACGCATCCTTTGCTGGGAGTCTCGGCAGGGGAGGGGAGGGGATGTAACCACTAATGGGAAACACTTGTGTTAATCCCAGTCCAAAACAACAAGCTGCATTCCAGAGGCACAGAAACACTGTCTTTATACAGTGCTCTTGTAATTAACACAGTTAACAGAATTGTTGACAGCAAAAAAGAGACCAGTTGGCCCAAGTAGTCTGCCCGGTATTATGGTCCTCACTGCCAGACTGGTGTAAGAAGCTTGACCACTTGTGGGATCTCGTGTCTTATTCGTGTTCGCTTTTTGGTTCTCTGCCATCCTGGGTAGATGAGCATGTAGACTCCTAGACTTAATGCAACATCTAGCATCCTTTTCTCCCTTTATACCAAGCTTTGTAATGTAAACAGCTCTCAAAACTAGGGTGTGCACCAGCTGGGACGTGGTTATTAGCTGGCAGTGTATTAGGCTGAGAAGGAAGGGTAAAGCAAGCCACCATGGGAGAAGATACCCTCTCCATAGTGTATTTGACACTATCCCACCTCTAAGCCTGGGCATGGAGTCTTAGGGCAACAGCCCACACAGTGTGATAAAGAGAACTTTCTCACAGAGCATTTGAAATGTGGCTTTTATGTAGGGCTCAAACCAGAAGGTCCTATGCCATTAATGCAGTATCAAAAACTCACAGATTGGATGCAGATAGAAAGGTTAGATGTTAAGTTTACCAAACAACAAGTACCAGTAGAGTATATGAAGCTTTGGAAATTGATGGATAATCTGTTACCCATGTCATTGGGTGGATGTTATTGGCAAGGGGGCTAGGATGCTCGCTGTATAACTTGAGCTTGAGCAGTGGTTTTTTGGTGGTTGTTTTTTTTTTTTTTTTTAAATGGTTCTGGTTTATCTGTTATGGTGCAGTGTGGAGGTGGAGATGATAATTGAGTTTTGTGTGAATGTTAGTGATGGGAAATCTTAAACTTTTAACACAAGCCTGGGACATTATGGAATTTAATGGTGACCTGGCTTTGGCTACCCATTGCTGCAGTGTTCTTGTTAGCCATGTTATGGCATACCTTTTTGTATTCACTTGCTGTTTTTGTATCCCTTGTGTAAAATGAAGAATAAAGAAAGAAAGAGAAACCCAATAAACTGTAGAACAGAGCAAACTGCCAGGAAGAATGAACAAAGACGAAAGGAAAGAGAAAGATGGGGGTAACCTGCACGGAGCGGCAGTTACTAGCATAAGGAAATTGCTGGGCAGCTGCGAGGGGCCATCTACTCTTTATCTGCCACCATTATTATGTTACTATATAAATTGGAGCAAGAGAGAATTAAAAGACCCCCAAATACGAGAGAGGTCGATGAAGGTAAAGACTTGCTGTGGGACTGGCACGCATGCCTTAGGGGCAAATGCCCCTCACGGCTCTAAGATGTAACCCCTATGTCTTTATGGCCCTGGGGAAACAGCCATTGTTATCCTACAAGGATGACACCCAGTGGCCGCGTTAGCTGGATGTGAAGACTACTGCCATGGCAGGGATATGAGCATGATTTAATTAAAAACCAAGGTGAGACTTTGAGATACATGAGTCTAGGTTTTAAAGCTGGTTTGCAGGATTCAGAAAAATGCATTATTTTGAAATGTATATTAATGGTGTATAAACTCCCCTACACTCCTATCACTAAAGGGCTCAGTCAGGACAGCTCTGATTTCCAAGATCCCTCTCCCCACCCCACCCCCAAAGGATTATTCATCAGGTATATTTGGTGTAAGACCACATCCCTCATAATTTACTTGTATGATTTGGTTATCCTGAGAAATGCCTCCCTGTGGCCCTCCTCCTATTTGATGAGCTCATGGTGCCTTTGGGACAGATTATTTGGGCTGTGGGTTTTCAGGGCTTTCTTGATGCTGACCATGTCCAGCTATTGTATCCCATCAACGCTGACCTCCTCACTGCTTCTGAAGCGGTCACTGCTGGCCTGGGAGAGTGATTGTTGACTAGACATGAACACATTGGTTCTTAATAAGAACAAAACAGAGCGGATGCATGTTTCTGGATCTGTAAATGTCCAGCATAATTTGAAGATTTAAGTAATTGGAGGTGAGAAATGTTGGAGTAGTAATGACTGAGGAACTTACTTTAGAATTACAAATCTCTGATATGCTTAAGAGGTTATATTGCAAGCGCCGTTAATTATGGAAACTGGGGGGGGGGGATGCCGAATTCCTCTGTTTTTTTGTACAGTGGTACAGGCACTGGTGCCACTGATTTTAGATTGTTATAGTCTATTAATTGGGCTTCCAGGCAAACAAATTCAGCATTTATAGGTTCTTCAGAGCATGGTAGCAAGATTGACCTGTTTCGTCAGCTTCACCGGCTCCCTGTTAAGGAGAGATCACAGTTCAAGATCATGATCCAAATGTTTAAAGTGGTTTGGGATCAGGGGGGACAAAATATCCAAAGGTGGTGGTTTCTAGTGACGCTCCCAGACGTAACCTTCGTTCAAACGCAGGTGCCCGCTGTGTGTGAGGTCTGGAGGGCCTTTTCTCTGGTGGGGCCAGAAACTTGCAATGCTGGCCCTGTAGATATTAGATTGGAGTCGAATTTTTTTACTTTCCGTAAGAAGTTTAACACCTGGTTGTTTCCTGAGAGATTGGGCCAGCAAAGGGCCGGAGTTGTATTCAGTTATTGGTTTTCTTCCTTTTTTGAGATTGTAGAATTGCTTTATTATGGTGTACGATGTGTTAATGTGAATGTTGTATTTATATTTGTATGATTTTAAGAGGGTACACTGTTCTGATCAGGTCTGTATGGACAGTATATAAAAAATTGGAAGTATATAAATGAAAGTATTAACATCCCCACATAAAGGAATCTCCTCCAGCTTGCTCGGTGACCCTTCTCTCTAGGTATACAAGTGGACTTGCATAGCAACCCCAACTACTTGGCTCAGGGCAACCGAGAATTTGACAGCAGATAAAGTAAGTCGTCGTCGTCCCCCCCCCACCAATTTCCTGCTGCATTGCCATAGACCTCCCTATAGCCATCTGTTTCTCTTCTCTCCTTTAAAACCTAAGAATCCTATGGGCCTGTCCCAGGCTTTCTTGAATTCTGTTAGTTTTTTTTTAGTCCATTACCTCCTGTGCATGCACCACCCTTTCTGTCAAATTTTTTTTCCTAATTTTCCTCCTTTCTCTGGTAAGCCAGCTGTGCAAAAGTGACCTGGTTCTTAGAGCAAGTGTTTGCAAATATACCTCATGCATAGGCAGGGTCGGGCTGCTGTGTTTTTCAAGGAGTGGAAAGGCTGAGCCAGGCTGCAGGATATGTGTATGCAGATTTCTCAAAAGGCAGCCTAGACTAACCTAACTGGAGAAGGCACGTCGGACAGCTTTGTGTCTTCCAGTCTGCAAGAAAACCTTAGCCTGCGAAGCAGGCACTGGTACCGGGTGCTTCTTCCATCCTGCATTGCTGTCTCACAGAACTGAACGGGAACAACTTGGCCTGGCTGCAGGGGGGAGTGATCCAGTTGGGTTGGGGGGGAGTGAACGTTAAGTATACCTCCTTAGTTCTTGAGGTTATACTGCCCTCCAGTGGCTAAATAGAAAAAAAAAAGCGATTCAGGAAAGGGGATAAAATTCTTTCCCAAACAGCTCGAGCATATAGAGCAGAGCAGAACTTCTTAGCCTGGCAGGTTTTTAGGATATCCACAATGAGGATGCAGGAGAGAGATTTGCATACAATGGAAGCAGTGCCTATCCACTGTGGATATCCTGAAGATTGGCTGGGTGTGCCCATGGGACTGAGTTGAGAACCCCCACACAAGAGCTGTACACAGGCAATTTTTAATTATTTGCTTTATATTCTACCTCTCAAGTTCTTCAACCTAAATTGTTGGTTTTCTTTCTTTTTCATTTGAAAGACAGGAAATAAAGATGAATAAAACCTAAACAGAAAAAATGTCAGAAAAGAAAAAAAAATACTGCCACAGCTTTTCTCCAATTTTCCTTTCTTCACCTCCCTCAACCCTCTTTTAATCCTACTGCAGAATCTTCATGGGCAGCCATTCCTTTCGCACCTGTATTGCAATTATGAATGGTGCCGGCAGACCAAAGCAAGCGCCATTGTTAATTTATTCTGTACAAAATGATCCCAGCCTGGGTCTAGGGCTGGCCAGTGCCACTTGTAACTGCAGTACAGGCAGGGGGACAGGAGCAAGCAGTGATCACCTATAAACAGGCCCAGTGCACCAGTAACCCATTTAGATGCGCGTTTTTAACGCACTGTTACCCCTTATACAGTAAGGGGGTAATAGCGCATGGAAAAGGCGCATCCAACCCCCCCCCCCCTGAAACTAATAGCGCGCTCAACATGCAAGTGCATGTTGAGCACGCTGTTGATGAGCCTATTAATTAGTCCCGATAAATACAGAAAGTAAAATGTGCAGCCAAGCCACACATTTTACTCTCAGAAATGGCTGGCATCGGGAAAGTGTACAGAAAAGCAAAAAAAAAAAAACCACCTGCTTTTCTATACACCCTCCGAGTTAATATCATAGCGATATTAAGTCGGAGGCCCCAAAAAATAAAAAAAAAATCTTAAAAAAAAAAAAAAAAAACCTGCCTGCGGGTTGGAAAATGGACGCTCAATTTTGCTGGCATCCGTGTTCCTAACCCATGGCTGTCAGCGGGTTTGACAACCGCCACCGGTAAAATTAAGCGTCAGCTATCAAGCCCACTGACAGCCGCCGCTTCCGCCAATAAGGCGCTAGGGTCGCGCTAGTGTCCCTAGCGCCTCCTTATTAGCACGGGCCCTCATTTGCATACTGAATCGCGCACCCAGGAGAGTGGCCTGGGCAAGCGTTGGGAGAGTGCGCACTCGCCTCGAAGCGCCGGCTCTCCCGCGCAGTTTACTGAATCGGCATGAAAGATTCTTCAATACGATAGGAGGAGCTGGTTGGGGGCTGTGGGGCTGGATTTAGGAGCAGGATCCAACTGTGTGTATTTTTATTCTTCTCTGCTGGGGCCAACATTTATTTTTAATGAAACAAAGAGGCAAAATTTTTGTTTTTCGTTCATTTCATTAAAAAAAAAAACAAAAAAACCCCATGCACATCCCCCTCCTACAGATAGCATTCAGGGGTGGTGCACAACAGCCTCCCCCTGGGAGTCAAAAACAGTAACAGAATTAAAAAGAACCAGAGGATAGGCATATAAGATCTTTAATAGCAAAGAAAGGAAGGGAAAGAAAAGATTTGGACGAGTTTCTGGAAGACAGGCCCATTCATAATTAACAGCCAGGCAGTGTGGAGGTTCACCACCTCCTCCATCTGGGAATGAGCTTCAGGGACTTTCAAGTGAGCCGGATTGGCTACTGACAGAGATGGACTGCTGGGCTCAGTGGAATACTGATCTGACCCAACAGGGCACTGTATAGCCTTACAAAAGTTTGGAGATCGGTCTATGGCATTGCAAAAAAAAAAGCAACCTGCACAGAGCAGGTGGGCCCTACAGTCCTTACCTGCTGTCAGAATCTCCGTTTCTTCTGCTAGTTTTCTGACCAGAGAAACCTGATGCTTTGCATCTGGCCCCTATCTTGTCTCTGCATGATAGCCACCTGCCTTCCTCACCCTGCAGCTTGGAAGCATTTCAAACAGGGTTCAATCATCTGAAATCTGTTAGTAACCCCCCACCCCACCCCCGCCTAACAAAGGCCTGATTCCAGCAGAACAAAACAAGGAACAGGGCTCACCTACTGGAATGCAATGGACAAGAGGCCTTTTGGGGAGATGTAGATCCCACTTAAAAATTAAAGTGCAAATGCTTTGAAAAAGAATAAAGAAATGGATGATGACACAAAAGAGCCACAGACAAGCAGAGAGAACGAGAAAGGAGTAATGGGAAAAAAAGTTAGACACACACCATTTGTAAAAAGTGTTTTGTTTTTTTAATTATATTTTGTCTGCATTTGCTACCTGGTTTTCACCTCCTGTGCAGAATTCTTGCATAGCAATCACTGCTATGCACTGCTTTGACACAGCGAGGGTAATCGGCAGCAGCGCTCACAGGACCGCAGATTGTGCACAGAAAGGGCCCACAGACTTTAGCTGGAATTTTCAAAGCAGATGTGCCCAGCTGGGCAGGGACACACTGGCTGCATGCATACGTGTAGATTTACCAATGCAGGTTGAAAAAATGAAGTGTGCAGGTAAATGGTTTTCCCCCTCCCAGAAAACCTCTTTGAAGTGCACCTAATCCTATGCATGTTATCACTCTTATGCACAGTTTTACACACACACACACCCGTGCTGTTTTCAAAAGGCCATTTACACCCAAAAAAATCAAACTTTAATGCACGTTAATTTTTCCCCAAAATATCCCTATCGTGTAAACATAAAAGGAGCGTTACAGAATTCTTACGATTAACCCCTTCTTGACTTCAGTGATTTAAGCAGCTGGAAGAGTGGGGCAGGTTTAGCTGGGTGAGAGTGCAAAGAGCCAATAGTAGAAGGCAAGAAGAACCCCAGCCGAGAGAGAAAGAACAACTACCACCCGTGATTTTAAAATAAACCTCCAGAATTGCCCGTGGAGGGGTGTTTACACTCTCCAGCTTCCCTCTGTGATCCACGGGAACCCAAGCTCGCAGGAGCTCATCCTCTCCAGAATGCAGTCTGTGCTGCTCATGCCATCCCAGGGCTGCGCTGAAGGCACAGCGGCCTTGCTTGGATATAATTGTATGAGAGGAGCCCAGTTTCCTGTCCTAAGGGCACTCAGTGAGAAAGAGGGGGGGGGTTTGTTAACGTGCATCTTTCAGTGCCGACCAGAAAGGCCCTGCCGAGGCCCAGCAAAGCACCTTGGTTATCAGCTGAACCCCCTGTACTCTGCTCTGTCCTATCTTGAGGGTGCACCTTAAGAGTAGCAATGAGGTAACTAAAAATCTGATTGCACTTTACCCCTAACTTGCCCAAAGTCAGTACAGCGCATGGCAATGGGAAGTGGGGGGGTCCACTTTGGGCTACATTTGTATTTGCTTTACTGCCTAATCCACTGCCCCACCAGTAGCTTCTGGAGGTAGTACCCTAACCTAGCAGAGGTGAATGTTAAAAGCCCCGGTCAAAAGTCACACCGGCTGAGCAGCTGCCCCGTACCACAGGGTTCAAGGAAAGTCCAGGGACCAGTGAACTGCAGAACAAGCCCAGACAACAGAAGGAAGGAGGCTTTGCCATCGACCAATGATGCTGAAAACACAATCTCCTCACTGGTCCATATAAAACAAATTATAAATATTTCTTTATGGGAAGAGTGTCCATTTACCACTACACTTGGCATTAAATGCTATTTCCCCCAAACTGTCCCTTTTTTCCTCCCCAGCTTTAGGGGTCGGGGTCGCTGTTGTCCAGCAGGGACTGCTTTTCCTCAGGGCTGTCAGCACCAGCATCGCTTCTGGCTCTGCTTTTCCGATAGGCAAAGAACTGTATTGAGATCTAGGGTGGAGTTAAGGGTGAACTCTTATCACACAAAAAAACAGTTTCTAAGGCAGAAGAGGGCATGAGTTACATTGGTTTAACAATACAGGTGAAAAAGCATATTGGGGAAAAACCAAACACCCTCCTGCACAGCACCGCTCTGCTGGCACTGAACATGTTTAGCATTACGTGTGCCCACGCAAGGATTGAGAAGGATTCACACTCGCAACCTATTATTCCATGCAGGATTTGAAACTGCAACCTGCAGGCTCCAAGTCTGGGAGTCTGTTTTCAAGGGAGCAGCGCTTGTGGTCTGAGGAGACATCTCAAGCCTGGTTGCTTGTTTCCCTCCCTCCTCCCGTCACACACACACATCACAACCCCTTCCGTTCTAGTAAAGCAGGAACCCAATGGCATCTGCTAGCATCGTTACCAGCATGGGGATTCTTTTATACACTATAAGTCTCTGCTCCTAAGAGCTGGCAAGAGGAGAGAAAGTGACTTAAATGGCCACAAGAGGTGGGATTGGAACCCTGCATTCTCTACCCATTCTCACATTATAAGAATAATTGTGAAGTATTGTAGTTAGAGGAGTCCCTGCTCCTGGTAGGCAAACTGAAATGCTACAGCAGTGAATCTAAAGGGAAGGCCCATGCTTTTGTTGGGAGCGGTGGTGGGATTTGCAGTATTCTTTGTGACAAAAGCCGGGTCCTCCGTTCCATGGGAAGGATACAATGATATCCAGCGACAGCACCCCCAGGCTGCCAATTAGCCAGGGCAGGTGATGGAGCACATAGTTACCCTCCGTTTGCCCCTCTTCCGGGTTTTTCAGCAGCACACTCAGTCCATACGTCATGTTACCCAGGATCACAAGAGCGAACAGGGAGTAGGCGAGCCCTTCTGTCGACTTCCTCTTGAACTGCAAAGGACCAGCACAAATTAAGAAGCAACACAAGAAGAACCTGTTAACCGGAGAGGCCACCCGAGTCGCATCCGGTACCTGTTATATTCAGAGTTACCAATGAGCTCTAATGCCTCTTAGAATAGGCTGGGCCACTCCTGCTTTTACTGCACTGCATGCAGGGGGACTTGGTTCTGATTTACCCTAGAAAGTCAGGATTAGTGGAGTCAAGCCAGGAACGGCCTCTGCCTTTCTTAGGCAACATAGAGAGAAGTGTGGACTTGCAGCTCCAATGTCTCTAAGAACGACAGAACCTACAAGCCCATAACTGGTCCATTAGGACCTGGAGCTGGTTGGCAACTCTGATCCTGGAATGCTTTTGAGCAGGCTTTCATGAAAGATGATTGGTCGGCAATCTGCTGGGGGGGGGGGGGGGGGAAAGAGTCTAAATTATTTTCTGAAAACAAGGAGGGTCTCACAGAGTGCAGTAGATCTGGTGAACTCCCTTGAGCACTGCTGTGACTCTCACTGTCAAAGAAAAACAGGGGGCCACAGGGAAGCATCTGTCCAATTTCATGATATTGGACATTGCCTCGGGCCCCTGTTGATCTCTTTTTTTTACCCCTTCACTCCTTCCTAATTATCCCATCCCTTTTTGAATATCGCTCATGTTTTTGCCTCGGTCACCTCCCCTGGGAAGCCGTTCCACGCAGTCACCACCCTTTTTGAGAAGGAATATTCTTGGACTTTGCTCCTGAGTGGACTCCTTTCAGCCTCATTTTATGACCTGGAGCGTGTGTTCCTCTGGGGCTCCATAGCCAAAGCTCTGCTTCGAACCTGAGCCGAAGAAAGAGAATTTCGGCTTCGCATGGCAGAAAGCAGAGCCTAATGGCGTCAGCACTGCTCTTCTCCTCATGTATGGAGAAACGAGGAACCGGGGCACCCTCGAGCAGGGCTGCAGTGGAGCGGGACTTACGTTTGTGCAGATCTGCGGCAGCCTGGAGGTCAGGTAGAATACAGAGGAGATTGAACCGATGACAAATCCAATCGTCTCCTTGGTCGTGAAAGGCTGGAAAAGAGAGAGTGAGGGACAGGGAACATCAGGAGAAGGTCCTTATCACCACAGTTCCAGGGCAGTCCAAGGAAACTGCCCCCTAATGCAGATGAACCAGCGTTTAGGAATCCTTTACAAATAAAAGCACTCCCAAGAGGGTAATTTTCCAAATGGCTCAGGTGAGAGTAGTTGTGGGGTTAGGAGCCTAAACTGGGCCCCTTGAAAATAGACGAGGGCCGAGTCCCTAAAGTTGGCAGCCTAAAATGTGGCAAAGTACAGGGGGGAGGGATTTAGGACGGGGGAACAAAAGTAAGAGCTTAGCAATCATTTACAGCACCGGGCACCTAACGTCTGCTCCTCACTCGAGGCTTAAGCTTAGGCTCCTAAATTTTGGTGAAGTTTCAGCTGAAAACTTAGGAGACTACATTTCAGGAGCTCAGCTTTTCTGAATAGTGGCCCCTCGGTGCCCAGAAACAAAAAACTGAGCATTCTCTGCCCATGGTGCCCTGGGATGGAGGGGGCTGCACTCCCAGAGAAAACGGCCTCCGCCTCCCATGTCACAGCCAGCGCATCACTGCCCTTGGGAAAATACAATTAATTATATTAATACGTTTCAATTTGAAAAATCCCAAACTTCAAACTGGTGCTTCCGTCGCGGCGATTCACAGGATCTGGCTGGCAAGATCATGCCCGCTAGATCTGCAAGCTGATTGGCTGCCAGAACATTCCATATTTTGGTGTCATAACCCCCGCCCCCTTCGCCACTCACCTTATTATGAGAAGCAGCAGACAGAAGTGTTCTGCTCCTGAACGCTGCTGCCGTTTCGGCCTGCGGACCGGAGCCCCACCGTGAGGCAGCCACTGAAAGCGTGCCCAGCACGATGAACCCAAAGCCTATGTTGATGGGAGTGCTTACTGGGGGGAGAGAGAGAGAGGGGGGGGGGGGAACATGAAGGTAACACAGTGAGACCCACCATGATGATCAGTCCCTGAGCCTCTGCCCTATAACAGGTCTTATCCACTCCTTTTCAGCCTTCTCCCTCGCATGGTACCAAGTCAAAGTCTTGTTTAATAGAGCCCGTGACTGGATCCCAAAATATCCATGCCGGCTCAGACTGCGAAAAGAAAACTAAGAGCATTTATACTAATCCAGACTTCTGCCCTGAAGATTGAGATTCTGCCGTTTGTATCCAAGGGCTAAGGATCACGTCTACTGAAGGCGTCACCCACGGCCTTCTTTTCCCAACTGTAAAAACACTCCCGCCCTGCATTGGAAAGCAGCCGCTCTTGGCTCTTTTGCTTTGTCGAGGTCTCCAGTCTTTTTTTTTTCTTCTTTCTCTTGCCCTCATGAACGGGGGGGGGGGGGGGGGGGGGGGGGTGGTAACTGTGAAAGACGTTTCTCTGGGTAAAGCTGCGTTCCTCGGCCTTTTCCAGAATTGCCCGCCTGATATTTAATTTAGCATTGTACATTCTGCAAATCCCACAAGTGCAGCGTGACTGTCTGGGTAAAGTGCGCACATACGCGCCATTCGTATGGAGATTTTCCCCTAGGCTGTGCATGGGCATGTCCTGGGGCGGGGTTCGGACCTGCGTGCACACTTCTGGACCTTCCTGAAACTGTTCCACGTGCATCTGAGCGGGTGTATGTGAGCACGGGGTAGATGTGGCAGGAGAAACTTTCAAAGCGGGCTTATGCTCACAAGATAAGATAAATCTGCTTCGCAAATGGGTGTCACCTGCGTGCGTATTTGCGGCGTGATTTAGGCGGGCTGTTACAAAAAAAAAAAAAATAATTGAAACTCCCATGTTAGCTGGAAGAGCACTCGGGGACCATCAAAAGTCCTTTTTTTTTTTTTTGGTTTGCCTAACACTAATCCAGAGCAGTGTTCACCAGCCCCGTGAAATAGCCCCTCCCCCCCCCTTAGAATAACAACAGTCAACTTACACTCTCGCGTCCTTTGGTTCCTGTACTTGTAGTAAAGGTAGAGGGACAGCATTAGCAGGTCGGCCAGCACATAGTAAATGGCTGTGTACGTCTAGGAGAGAAAATAATCACAAGCACTGAAGCTGCAGGATACCAGAAGAGAGGAGCGAGACGTGGGGAGGGGGAAGTGCCTCTGAGAAACCACTAAAAAAAAAAAAAAAAGGTCGAAGACCTTTAAATTCTGTGTGCACCGGCACCATGACCCAGTGGGAGCGCCAGGTGCAGGCTCAGTTCCTGACTGGACTCGCCGCGTAGGCAGTGTTCCCAGGAGGAAGGCCTGCAGGTGGCACCAAAGCTCAACCACCCGAGGGATAGCTCAATGCTGCCCTCCTACCTGAATTTCTTTGTTCCGGAGGCTTCCCCCCTGGTTCAGCTCAACTGAAACCTGCCCCAACTGGGGCAGTTTCATTAGGTTTCAGACACACCAACATGGTTGGGGGGGGGGGGGAGCATTCCCCTCCCTCTCTTCCCTCCTGTCTACCTCAGTCACTGCACTGACGGCCCTCGGGCTGAGAGGTATGGACTGCAGATACCTACAGGGCCCAGTACAAAAATGCATTCTTCAGCTGGCCTCTAGTCGTCACTTTTGGGTGGCAGCTGCCAGCCTGAGGAGGAGGAGGAGGAGGAAGAGCAGGGTCTGGGAACTGAATGGGAATCTCCTTCCCAACAGCGCACAGCACTCTGCCAAGAGACCTGTTGGGCAGGGCGTTCTTGTCTGTGCTTTGAGACGACTGTCGCTTCAGTATCCAGGCTAGTGATGAGGAGGCGAGGAAAGCAAAGGGAGAACCATAATCAGCTAGGACAACTGCAAAACTATAAACCCTTGGCTTTAGATCCCATGATAAAAGGACAGGGAGTGGGGAGTCTGATCAGTCCAAAAAACACAAATCTAATGTAAGGAGAGCATATGCCCCTTTGCCCCAGGAAAAGGTGAAAAAAGAAAAGAGTCGGTATGATTCTGGGGAGAGAGCAGGGCCATCTTTAGTCTGGAGGGTGGCCTAGTGCGATAATGAAAGGTAGGACTCTGCGCACACCGATAACCTGCCACGGCCATGAACGCTCCCACCAGTTTGGCACAGAGCTAATGTAGGGAAAAATTGGGGCCCGCACATCTAACCCAGCTCCCTCCTCCTGCTGCAGGGCTGTTCTTAGACCTGTACGGGAGAACCATCCTAGGGCCTCTTCAGCTGTGGGACCTGGCGCGGTTGCACCTTTCAGTAACCAAAGAGCGTCTTCCAGGAAGCAGGAAGATCTGTAATGGTTTTACTCGTCATGGTCATACCCACTGCAACAACTCTTTGTGCTACAGGAACAGTAGCAAATAAAACAAAACAAAACCAAACAAACTTCAAAAGAGCTCTGAAGAGCACTGCATGGAGAAGGGCTGTATGATATCTCCAGCAGGAAAAACTGCTTCCTTTTGCTCTGGGTTAGTAGAACCTGGAATGAAGCCTCCAAGAATTCTCCTTCATCCCTTTGCATCCACAGTCTGAGCTGATGAGCTCCACGTTTTCCCCTTATACTCTGAATTCAGTGAGCTCAGCAACCAAGCCAATGAAACATCAACCATCAGCCCCCTCTACCACCATCCTCAGCTGGCTTTGTTCCTTCATTTCGTTTCCATGCCCTCAGATGAATAACCCCCTACTTCTGGCCACCTGTTTTAGTTCTGCAGAAGCAGAATGCTCCGAAATCTCAGAGCCTGTAAAATCTCACTGAAAAACTTGAGGCCTCCTCAGCATTGTGCCATCTGTCTGCCACTGCGTGTTGTAACTCAGGTTTAGGAAAGGAGACTATTCTCTGCCCTCAACCCCAGGCACATTTCATGACCATTTATCGTCAGCAGAGAACAAGTGGAACACATACCTGGAGAGGTAGCTGATCGGCGAGGAACGCACCAACAAAATTACAGGAATCTCCAGCAAGCCATCCCAGCAAGAACCAGATGGACAGAGCTTGGTCCATGTTACCCGTTTTACAGGATCTCCAGTACTGGCTACAGAAATGAAAGGGGCATGAAATATGTCACCTTGATCACGTGCACTAAATCCTAGGAAGGAGCTCTCGACAGAATGCTCTTATGGAGCTTAGGCATCCACATGCACGTCCACAGAGCAACTCATTTTTAAATATCAGTTGGATTGCAGAGGGTTAAGTCCTTATTCATTTAGTGGGGAAATGCAGGACCCTGCCCTGGAACAAAAAGCAAGGCAGATCGGGCTCAAAGCTTGCATTCTGGATAGCGGCAACACAATGAGCCGGAGCTGGAACCTAAAAGATGAGACCAGAGAGCTGCAAGTTACTTCAAACCTGCCCTGGTGATGCCAGAGTCTGGCGGGTCTTCAGCACATCCACAATGATTTATGCATAAGATAAATTTGCATGCATGGGAAACTCGGACTATATACATTTATCTCATGGCTGTAGGGTCACCAGGACAGTTTAGGAAACTTATGCTAAGTTAACAGGCATTGGTAAATTTTGGGAGAATGTAAGGAGCTGTCTGTAATGAAAAGTGCAATAAAAAAAAAAAATGATGCAGATATGTTTTATGGCAAAAAAAAAAAAAATTATATTTGAGGCATCTTTAAGAAGCATTTAAAAAATACATATAAAAAAAAAGAGTTGCACTTTTAAAAACTAATTGAGAGAGAGATCTAAGCAGAAAGATCCTTCCAGTACAGATAGATCTGTCTGTAGGCTGGAGTGAAGCTTGGTCCAGTAAGGAAATGCACCCACTCACTCACAACCTGCCCTCATGAAGCTTTAACAGCAAAAATGACCCCAACAGCTTTTCCTGCTTTGAGAGAGAGCTGGTGTGGAAAGGAAGCTTTTTCTGCCCGCTACTGGCCTATGTTACAAGCTTTAGGCCTGCGTGTGCTGTGCCATCTCCATGAGGCTGGTGAAGTTATAGTCTTGGGTACTGGTTCTATCCTTGAACCCCTTTGTAGATATCTTTTTACGCCCATTTGGATGTACATGACACCAGCCATTTCATTGCTGTGCCATTTTTCCTTGTTACTTTGGATATTGCTGCTCTTTATTCTAATATTCCCCAGGAAGACGCTATCAGAATTGGGAAGATGACCTTAGGCCAACATGCCTATCCCCTAAAATTCCTATGTCCTTCCTAGTGGCCTTCATACGGTTGGCACTCACCCAAAACTATTTTGTTTTCTGAAATCAATACTATCAGCAAATAAAAGATACAGCCATGGGGGCCACCAAGGCTCCTCCTACTGCCTACCTCAATGTGGCCCATTTCAAATCCATTCCTCACTATTCCAAAAGTTCTTCCCGCTCTGGTTCCCTCACATTGAGGCCATCTTCCTCTTCTGGACCAGGGTTATTTTTATATGTTAAATCGATTGACTTAATTGTGATCCAATCCGTCAGTCTGACTTTCATACGCATAAATCGCAAGTTTCATTTCTGGACCCATAAACCAATGGATCGCAATACTTTGCTGCATTACTCCTCTGACTGCACTACAAAAGGTGTGGGCTATGGAATTCTGTACCCTTACCCTCTCATCTATCTAGGGAGGCCAATTCGGTCACTTAAGAGTCAGGTAATTAAACACAGATCTCACGTTCGTTCTGTCTGCTCAGAAGCCTGAAATCTAAATATATAATAAACTGCAATTCCATTTTCTGGCCCATGCAAACAACATTAAGTTTCCTGCCAAAGGGCCTGCTCTGTACTTGTACCAATGCCATGATTGAATGAAAGAATGCAAGTAATTGAACAGTGTCCTGGAAGAGTTCTAGATGGGCACAGGAAACTATAGATAAGTTGTTTCCTCCTTGTTCTTTGTAAGACATATCTTATGTCATTGTTCGTTTGATGTTGGAATGTAAACCGAAGTGATTAGTAACTCTGTTACCTGAACCTCGGTATAAAAAAAAAAGTTATAAATAAATAAATAAATAAATTTGTCTTTGTTCTGAAACAATGCCACAGTCCTGAAGCAGAACCAGACAAATGGGGAAAATCATGCAACACTGGTCTCAAAATGGCTCATGCTTAACCTCACCCCATAAAAACAAAAGGCTGCAACATCAGAATGTCATTTCACATTAGACAATGGGAAAAGTGAGCTGAATAATGGGAAACGGTAGAGGTAGGGAGTGGTACAGTATAAGTGTATAAGGTGTATAAGTATTATGGTTTGCAGACAGCAACGTTCAGGTAACCGGAGCACTGGTGATGCATTGGGAGGTCTCAGTTTAATTTTGCTAAAACCAAAAGGTAAGGCTCCTTCTTGGCTTTTGCCCGAGACTGAGAAGTGAATGTACACAAATTTGGGGGGGAATGTAGGGTCTAAGAATTAACGCACTGCCATACAACCCTCATTGGCCACATAAAACCATTTGCTCTGCGAGAATCTAAGCTCCCGCAAGCAGGTCACGTGAGCCCTGACGTCACGAGGGCAGGCACCTCAGGTGCCGGCAGGTGAGCCCTGATGCCACGGGCGTGAGCGCAGGCGCAGCGAGCAGAAGGAAACCCGGCGCGCCGGTACTTACGGGAGCGCCGCCCCCATGAAGCAGAGGATGGAGAGCAGTCCCAGGGTGACACTCGCCACGTCGCGGTCGTCCTGGGCGCATTCGTGCAGCGCGCGCCAGATCCAGAGAGACCCATTCACGCAGTCCGAGAAATTCCCCATCGAGAAACCGGAGACCGGCTCGCCCCAGGATGGCGGTACGCTCATAGCAGCAGCAGCGTCCTCCTCTCCCTCCCGGGCGGCGATCGGGCTCCGAGTGTTTCTCTTCCTGGCCTTTCCCGAGCAGTGTCTTTCTCCGAGCCGGGGGAATCTTTCCCGTCACATGACTTCGCCCTATCAGCTGATTCCACAAGCCCCGCCCCAGACCGGAAGCAGTAACTGAAGCCTCTGTATAAACAAACATAAATCTTCATTTGCTGCTGTTGCTGCCCAGGAGCTGGCGCTGTGACTTGGAGGTGAAGGGGGTGCCCTGAAAAGGGAGACTTTGGACAGGAGGAGTTGGCTCCTTCCCCATCCTCCATCCCATCCATCCTATGAGGGCATTCCATTTGAATCTGGCCAGGGCACCACTGGAAAACAAAATAGTTCTCCCCAAACTAGCTACACTAGGTTTCATAGAACATACAAGTTAACTTAGAAGGAGCTGCCGAAAACAAGAAACAAAATAGACAAAAATGAAGAGGACAGAATAGGTACTAGCCTCTAAGAACTACAGGCTACCAATGATTTAAAAAAGACCAGCCAGCCATAACAGAAACAAAAAACCCAACCAGAGGGCTATTCCAGATTGTTAATAGTCTCTTAAATGCCTCCACAACTTCACAACAATGCATCGGAAATGCTCTAGACTGTGATCAACTCACAGAATTTTACAACGAAAAAAAATCTAGACACCGAGCTTCATCCAGGTAATAAATCAACCACAATAACAGCAGGTAAACCACATTAGAGGAAACAGTGACAGAGAAAACAGACATCCTACACTCTGTGCTAACCACGGAGAGGCAAATAACAGTGACAAAGAAAGCATTCTGGTGACTCTGAATGGCGAAGCAACTTCTCCCTTTTCTGCTACTAGTTCCAACCGACCTCAGAACAGTAGTGCAAGCCATATTACTTGTACACCTAGACTACTGCAATGCCATCTACACTGGGCTACCATGAAAAGCAATGAACAAACTACAGGTACTACAAAATGCACTGCCAGAACAATTATGAGCAGCCAAAAATAGGAACATGCTTCCTCACTCTTAGTTGACTTTCCCTAGCTTCCCATTTCACTACGCATTAAATTAAAAATCCTATCGCTCATTCTCAAGGTACTGAAAAACAGTGGCTCAGAGTATTTTATTGAAAAAGGATATCATCCAACAAAAAAAGTTGCTCAAATCATCATGCCCTGCCCCTGAAAACATTCTGACTGAAATAAAATAGGTTCAGAGGTGGCAGCACCAGATCTATGGAATGCATTTCCTTCCTATCTACAAGAAATTGATGACTACTTGGCCTTCTGGTGCCAGCTAGAAACATGGCTGTTTACCCAAACAGATTGATGCCCTCTATAATTGATTGGCAATAGCTAATCACTAAGAAACTGAAATGCCCAGGGAACAGAGAGACTCAAGAAACTTGATTTAATGCCTCTAATGTAACACCTCTCCCCCCAACTTTGACCTAATATACCAAAATGTAATGTAATACGATGAATGTAATATCCTCTAACTTTTGGCCTATTCTCCCTCACTGTAATGTGCCTCATTGCAACAACCTCAGTGTAATGTAACTCCTCATAATGTAATATCCCCTAACTTTGAAGTGGCTGACCAGCCACAAAAGACAAAATAGAAATATTAAATTGTAAAGTAGGGTTCTTTTCTAGATTAATTGCCCCCTACCCAATAATTATTCTCTTTTTCTAGTTGCTCATCACTTTCTTTTTACTATATATATATATATATATACAATCTTTAATCTTTATTAAAATTTGTGAATCGATTAATGTAAATCTAAGCATAAACGTGGAGACTCACAAAACAATGACACATGAAACATAAATCTCTGTATCAAATCTTAGGTGTTACTCTGCTCTTAAACATTGAATTAACAAGCAAGATTAATAATAGATCTGCTTAAACAAAAGCCTTAAATGTTTTTAAACTGTCTGACAGGTGAAGTGCCTCAGGCAAAGAGTTCCAGAAAATAGGGCTGCAACTGAAAAAGAACAGTCCCTTGTATTGAGCTGAGCATGTTGTACTGATGGAATATCCAAGAGTCCTCTCTGGAAAGACCTCAGTGGATGAGAAGGGCAATGCACATGTAGCAGTGCCTTGCATCAAGGAGAGGCTAAGGAAGAAATCAATCTGAAAACTGTAGTGTCAGTCTTATACTGTATCTGCTGGATAATTGATAACCAGTGACGGTCAATAAAAACTGGTGTAATATGGTCCTTGCGCTTGTTACCAGATATTAAACAAGCTGCTGTATTCAAGAGTAACTGCAATGGTTTTAGTGTCTTTGCAGGGAGTGTATTATATAATCAAACAAAACAAAAATACCTTTAACAAAGCCTTAACTATACCTAAATTATTTATTCACATTGTTTTATATAGAAATGCTTACATATACCTACAGAAACAGAAAACACTTTATTAATTTCATGTATCGATCATTAAAGCACCTCCACTATTAACCCCCACAACCAATCATTCTACAATAAAAAATAAATAAATAAAAACACCCACAACACTATATTCCAAAAACCTCATAGAATATTACCTAAAAGGCCTTCTTGAATATTTGTGTGTGTATGTATGTATGTGTACTCTATCAACCTTTTGGGATCCTGCCAAGTACTTGTGACCTGGATTGGCCATGGCCACTGTTGGAATTTGCCATACTGGGTCAGACCAAAAGTCCATCAAGCCCAGTATTCTGTTTCCAACAGTGGCCATGGCCAATCCAGGTCACAAGTACCTGGCAGGATCCCAAAAGGTTGGTAGAGTCTAGTCTGCAGCTCCACCTTAATAATGGTTTATGGACTTTTCTTCCAGGAATTTGTCTAAATCTTTTTTAAACCCAGCTGCACTAACAGCTTTCATCACATCCTCATGTAAAGAATTCCAGAATCTAATTATGTGTTGAGTAAAAAATATATTTTCTACTATTTGTCCTAAATGAATCACCTAGTCTTTGTCCTTTTTGAAAGAGTAAACAACCAGTTCACATTTACCTGTTCCAATCCACTCATTATTTTATAGACCTTTATCTTATCTCCCCTCAGCCGTTTCTTCTCCAAACTGAAAAGCCCTAACGTTTCTCTATATAAAATGTTCTTATAATGAAAGCTGCCGCTCCTGTCCAAAAAGAGGCGCTAGGGACGCGCTAGTGTCCCTAGCTCCTCTTTTTACCATTGGCCCTAATTTGAATACTGAATCGCCTGCGCTCCCGCGGACTTTACTGTATCGGCCCATGAGTTTGTTGTAGGCTAGTTTTTAGTCTCATATACTTGTAAGATATGAATGCCTTCATAATTTTTTCTTACTGTACTCATCCAATAGCTTACAGATTTGACCATGAGCATTTTGACAGCTCATGCAATTATACCATATTAATGTAATTGTATATGGCTAGATATTTTAATATTTCATGTTCAGTAAGAAGCTTTTTAATTGAAAATTCACAATTGCATTACAACAAGATGAAAAAGAAGGGATATAAATGCAGAGGTATGACCTTTCTTCCAGGTTACATAGAGGTGGTATCTTTCCTTATAACTCTGAAATATTGCTGACAAAGCTCTCTTGATGTAGTGGATAGCTTGTATCGTTTTTCATTTTGGAAGGGGTTTACATATGTTTCTTGATAGAGACTATGGGAGCCAGAATTGGCTTCCCCCCCCCCCCCCATTTGGTATCTACAAAGGCACAGGGCTTCCCAAACCTGTCCTGGAAGACCCCACAGCCAGTGGGGTTTTCAGGCTATCCACAAATGAATATGCATATCAATGTGCATATACAGAGGCTGTGGGGTCCTCCAGGACGGGTTTCGGAAGCCCTAGCCCAGTGGGAGACCCTGCGGTCCCGCCGGTTCAGGATGAGCCCTAACGCTCGGGAGAAGGGCCGTGAAATTCTCTCCCGCCCCTTCGCCCCATATCTAACTCCCGCCCCAGCAGGCGCGACCCGCGTGATCGCCAAGGAGGAGCATCGCGCGCCCTCGGTCATGTTGCACGCGACCGCCTTGGCCTCGCGTGCGATTGCCCCCGTCTCCTTCGTGGCTCGCGCTCCTCTCTCCCTCGCTTCTAAGCCTCGCGCCATGGCGCAGCCCGCGCGCCCGCTCCCTGCCACCGTGCTGGGCACCATGGAGTTCGGGCGGCGGATGGACCAGGGCGCCAGCGGCGAGCTGTGTCGCGAGTTCCTGGCGCGCGGCTACTCGGAAATGGACACGGCGTCCATGTACGGGGACGGCGAGTCGGAGCGGATCCTGGGCGAGCTGGCGCTGGGCGAGCAAGGTAACCCGTGCTGCGTTGAACCCGCACTCGCCTCCAAACCCAGGAGCTAGAAAGTTCGGCCACCCCTCCCCAGGGCAGCCGAGGCAGCTTTGCTTTCGCCCCCTTGCATGAATGGAAATGTAGTTCTGATTTTCTTTGGGACGTCAATTGGATACTCAAAACTACAACTGAATACGTGCAATAAAGGAAAACCAGGACTGGATCAGCCTGTTCTGCTGATTTGGGGGCGAGCACCCTATATTGGGTTTTGCTAGTCCCCTTGTAACCGAGTGCATTCTGGTATCTGTAATAAATAGTGGGAAATGTTCAGGTCCCTCTGGTCTACAAGTCCCAGGACCCATTTGTTGAGCTGGCAGTTGCTCTGCTCCGGAGTTAGATACTTGTCACTTTAAAGAACCTCCGTCAAGCTGATTTAAAGCCCCCAAATCTCTTGCTACCTCTGTCACCTTGTCAGAGTCGCCAATCAAAGTAGCAGATACCCAGGAAAACTGCAGACAGATCCCTTAACAAATGGGTCCATACTTTGTGTTATTTGGCTTATATGGGACTTAAAAAAAAAAAAAATGAAGACATTCTGATAAAACACCCGTGAACTTAACATTTGTAGTCACTTTGTAGTACAAACTATTTTTGCTTAGCAGGTCCCTTTTTCCCCTTTGGTCTCCCAGCTCAGCGGAAACCAGTCCCTGCTTGGGGTAACAGTGCCATGGGCTTTTCCCAACTTTAATCCCCTACCCATCTAACCCAGCCATTACGGTGACAAACCTCGGGAACCCTCTATGGCTGAGGCTCCTTCATTTCACAGCAGCTGTGAAAGCTCTCTCCGCAGCCACTCCGTCCCTGACTGGCCCGAGATTCAGTCTCACCCCATCAAGTCTCCCTCATGGCAAAAAATGTGCAACACCGCCACTGGGCTTATTCACTTTAAAAGTGATGGCGGGTAAGGATCCACAGAGGAATAATCCATCTGCAGTTCTGCTTTGTGTGTTGGTGCCGCCCTAGTTAGAGAATGGGTACCTGCCAGCCAGTTGAGCGCACTGGTTTGCTTGAATGCCCTGTGATGCTTTTTGATTAAGAAAAATACAGTAGGCACTTGTCTGACTGTCTCTGTGGTATGGGCAAGGATGGAATGAAAATGGTGACCGACCTGAACTGCACTTTGCTACCCAGAGGTGTTGCCCCTGGAGCAGGATGGGGTAATAACAACATACTACAGGGAAGTTTTGGACTTTGTGCATTGACCAGGCACAATGAGCGCCACTTATCGGTTCTGTGATTGTTGACATTACTGTACATGCCCTGTGTTCAAAGTGATTGTGCCAGAGCCAGTGTGACACCCTCTTATTCATTTCATTTGAGCCCTGCCGTAAAACAGTAGCGAGGGTGGACCTTTGTGTCTCCCTCTCAGATGAACACTGTAACCGTCTGATTGGCATGATCAGCACCAAACCAATGACTGTGAGTGCAGCTGCTCATGTTGGCAAAGACACTGCCACCTGTATATGTCAGCTTACACGCTGTGGCTTTCGCTGAGGCCTTAAAAAACCTTTTTCACATGTGCCAAACACTATAAAAGCACTTTCCTGTTAGTGCCGACTCTCATATATTGCCAGGGCATGTGCCAGTGTAGGCAGTTACACTTTATTTTTTGCTTGTGCGACATTCATAATAGCACCGGTAGGTTGCACAGGCTCGCACAGGCGGCAGGTTGCACTGACTTCGGGCACTAGACAAATGCTTAACGCAATGATGTGGTCTATTGGTGCAGTGCATGCCAGAACCAAGTTGGGAAGATTGTCCAGGAGCCGTTTCTTCTGTGCTGTTCATTTTAAAGATAAATATTGGTGTTTTTCTGGACAGTGAAAATTGCCACTAAGGCGAATCCATTGGAAGGAAAGACGCTGTCAGCAAAGAGCATCAGGTCCCAGCTGGAAATGTCTCTGAGGCATCTGAAGGCTTCGAGCGTGGATCTCTTCTACTTGCACATGCCTGACCATGAGACGCCCATTGAGGAGTCGCTGCGTGCCTGTCAGGAGCTGCACAAGGAGGTAAGAGACTGGCGTAGCCTGTGCTTCGGAAGCAAAGGCGCTTCCCTTCACCTGGGGGCCTTAACAGGTTCAGAGAGTTCCTCCCGCGGTTTGTCAGGTTCACTGCGTCCATGGCACGAGAATCATTCCCTTTCTGGGACTGAATAAATCCCCTATGAGGCGCGTTGAATTTTGACCCAGCTAAGTCCTCTGCTGTTCAGCAGTACTTTTTATGGCTGTGTCTGGATTGACCGTTGCTGTTCACGTGCTTCAGCTGAAGCAGGTCCCAAGTGCAGGTTTTCAAGAGAATATGGTTAAGGCTCTGATGGCCTCTGCAGATAGTTTAGTCTTGGCCCCGTTTACTTCCTGGTGCAGTGCCATAGGCCGCAGTGGATCTCATGCTTCTTCACAGCTAGGGATCCTCTGTGCCTAACCCAGGCTTTCTTGTTCATGTTTTGGGTTTTGTTTGTTTTTTTTTATCTACCACTTCCGCTGGGAGTCCATTCCATGCATCCACCACCTTTTATGTGAAGAAAATTTTGGAGGTCAAGTGATATGCTCAGTTGCTATCTGGAACTTGTTGCAGTTTATGATTTTTGGCATGTAAGGAGTCTGTTTATTTTTATAAAACATGATTGGTTGTGTTTATGCTGTAACCCACTTCAGGTTATGGATGAGAGTGGGATATAAATATTTTAAATCAGTTTAGTTCATTCAGGTGTGGAATAACCTAGGCTCCAGGTCACCCAGGTGCCTAAGAAAACACCAAGTCAGCCTCTCTCTTTTAAAAAAAAAAAGTATTTTTTTTCAAAATGTTTTAGCAATACAAAGCACCTCTTGTGTTCGCTCTGTCTGTCTATATTTGTGTTTTGGGGGCAGGGTTCTCCGTGAACCAGTTTCTCTGAAATCTGGTAGGCAGGTCTCTTCCTGAGATGACAGTCCTCCTGCCAAACTGGTGGATGGAGACCTCACAGGATGCAGGTGGTGGTAGAGCCAGGCCATCCAAGGAGCAAGCAGAAACGGCCACTTGCTCACCATGTTGGCACATTTTGGGGACTGGTCTGCTCCATCAGAGCTAGAGGTGGCCAGTGGCTGCATGCCACAGGAAGAAAAGGACAGTTCAGACCGATCGACCACACCGTGCACTGGGCTCATCTTACTTGCCTCTCCGACCAAAGGCCTATGGAGTGCACCCTCTCCGCACTATTGCTTCTCCAATTTGTTAACATATAAAATGCATCAGCACTTCTCTGGCTGTAGCCTGGTAACCGGGTACATTTCTAGGAAACTGCAAGGGGACTCGGAGGAATGGTTCCGAACCCCCGATGCAGTGATGTGCCCTTGTGACCTGCCAATGGGAGACTTCCGTAAGAAGAGCCATTGAGGACCTTTGACTTGTCTTTTTCTTAGGGGAAGTTTAAGGAGTTGGGCCTCTCGAATTATGCATCCTGGGAGGTGGCTGAGATCTACCACATCTGCAAGAACAATAACTGGGTGTGCCCTTCTGTGTATCAGGTGAGTCAGCGGTCTCATTTGTGGTGTGGTAAATGATTTGCTTGGGGTTTGGTTTTTTAGAAAACCCTGACTCGTCCAGTCTGCCAGAGTATTCCTATCCACACTGCCAAGGACAAATGTGAGCCCTAGAGCATGATGGACCTATGGGATGTGACGTCCCCTCCAAGACTGTCTGTCTTCCTCTGTTGTACTCCAGCTTCCTGGTTGGCTCAGCATGCCAGAGCCCCTGCTAGGTCCCACTAGAATTCAGAGAGCCAGAGACATAGGACGAATGTTCCCCGAACATCTGGCCTCCCAGGTCCCTGTGGCCTTTGCAGCTGCCTCCTGCTGCACTAGCTCAGTCAACACGAGGAGCACGCAGCCTGCTGGACTCTGCTACACGAGCACCTGCGTTTCTGCCAGGACTTCTAGTTAGCACTGTGCTTGCAGCCTGCCAGGCAGATCCTAACTGCTAATTAGTGCTCTCATTGCAGCCTGCCAGACAGACCCAGTTACATGAGTGCCTGCATTTCTATGAAAAATATTTCATAATCTGCACACTAAGGTCTTACTCCCAGAGGGCTTACAGTTCAGATTACATTACTTGTAGGTGCTACGTAGAATAGAGGTGGGTGGCGCTGTTCCCTTTCTATGTGGATACACAGACCACACGGGCGGCAGCGTGATACCCTTTCTAACACGTGTGTCTGGGTAAATCTGACTGGTGGGTCATTCATGGGGTTTTAATGTATAATTTTCTCTTCTTTGACTAATTGCTTACCTTTCAGGGGATGTACAATGGCACCACGCGTCAGGTTGAGACAGAGCTGTTTGCCCTGCCTGCGTCACTTTGGGATGAGGTTTTATGCTTACAATCCTTTGGCTGGTAAGGAGCTTTGGTTAAGGGAAGGGGTGGGGAAGTACAGTCCTTGTGCAGTAAAACGTTTTTCAGTGGGTACTGCTGGTGAGAATTGCATTTTATCTCAGGCTGGATGTTTGTTTACTTAAAAAGATTTCTAAACAGTCTGTCCAGTCCAAATCGGAGCGCCCCCCCCAGGTGATGTACAGCAGTAAAAATTACAATTGATCAGTAGAACTAGCAAGCAGTATGAAGTTTGATAATTTGGTACAGCTCGGGATGTTTAGGTCCACGCTGCCATATAATGAGACTTGGAAGGGAAGGGAGCCTGGAGAATTGTTTTTGGATAATGGATAAGCACTGCCAGGTCAAGCCAAAGGTCAGCCAGAGCGGAGTACATGGGGCAGCCCTTTTCCAGCAGGAATTTTCCCCTAGTTACTATTCAGGTCCCACATCACCACCAGACACCAAACTGGATGTTTGTGTGGTGTCTTACGTGACCTAGGCCCGTGTTTCCCAATCCTCTCCTGTAGGCATCCCTAGCAAGGTTGGATTTTCAGGATATCCGTAATGAATATGCATGAGAGAGATTTGAATACATTGGGGGCCCAGCATATGCAAATCTATCTCATGCATATTCATTGTGGAGATCCTGAAAACCCGACTGGGTAGGGGTGCTTCCAGGAGAGGGTTGAGAGCTACTGACCTAGGCACCAGTTTGTTGAAACCTGCTCCCACTCTCCAGCTCACATCCCAAAGATCGGCGAGATGGAGGATGGGTGCGTGGGACAAGGCATCTTAAGGTCACGGATATGCCCGTTTTGGCTGTACTTCTCTGATCTGTTCCCTGCCTGTGAAGAAAGGAGCTATGGGATCCAAGGCATTTGGGTAACTCACTTGCGCAGCTAGAAACGGAGGTTTGTTCATCTTGACCCTCATTTTAAAAAGTGAACGCTGACCGGACAGGAAAATGTTAATGTTCTGATACCTTCTCTGCAGGAGGTCTGCTGACCGGGAAATATATGTACGCAGATAAGGACAAAAGCCAACCAGCTGGCCGTTTTTTTGGAAACAACTGGGCACAGGCATACCAGAACAGGTGAGCATCCATTTTAATTTTCCCTCCGGTCTCTAACGGCCAGGTTCTACAATCGGGGATGGCATGAAGGGCTGCCAGCATTTATTGTATTATTTGCAGAGGACTGAGTGTTCTTTATTTGTTATAACACCTTTCCTTGCAATGTCAAAGCCGTTTACAAAAAAATATATAATAAAACATTTCATGATCTGCTAAGTAATAGTTATCTTGTTTAAAAAAAACCCCAGCAGAGAGAGATCTTTTTCTGTTTGTTTTTAAAATTTCATCTCCCATGGCACATCAGTTCTGCAGGAGGGCCCCGAGGTTCTTCACAAGCCATATTAATATTAAGCATTCATATATCAGCCAGGGCCCAGAATTTCAAATGTACAACAAACATGTGAATTGTAGTACTAAAATAGGTTTTACCACAACCTCTGGTCTAAAGAAATATGTTTTTGTTCTGTGAATCTTGTGTCGGATTCTCCCTCCTCAGTCCAGTAGGTGGAGACAGAAGTCTCATAAACCACAGGTAGGCAACCTTATGGGGCTTGGCCCCCATAAAAAAAAAAAAAAAAAAGCAGCCTTGCTATTCGTGAAGGAACCAGCCTGCTAGCGCTAACTTTTGTCCCATCCATGCATTGAGACTCCGGAGCTCTGCCTGCCTCTGGAGACCTGCATGTGGAACAGGGAGCATTTCAGAGAATGCCCCCTAGAGGTTCTGGATTTCAGCTTTCTACTGAAAATGTTCAGATTACTTACCTGGTAATCTTGTTTTCCTTAGTGTAGACAGATGGACTCAGGACAAATGGGATAGTATCCGCGTGCTAGCAGTTGGAGACGGATCTGACGTCAGCACGGGGGCGTGTATATATCCCCACAGGAAGCGCAGCTGTTCAGTAATCTTCCTTGCAAAAGCTGTTATGGATGTGTGTACTGACGCTCAATGAAAAGTAAAGAAAAAAGTGAAAACAGGCCTCCCCTGACCGATTGACAGTGGCCGGAGACCGCCAGCCTTCCCAACCGGAAGGCGTGGATATAGGCAGAGTGTACGCTCTTAGGAACACAAAAGTCAAAGGCGTACCCGGAATCAGTGAAACCCATGGACACAGGCAGCTGGGCGGGATGCTGAGTCCATCTGTCTACACTAAGGAAAACAAGATTACCAGGTAAGTAATCTCAACATTTCCTGGCGTGTAGCCAGATGGACTCAGGACAAATGGGATGTACCAAAGCTTTACACCCCGCCTGGGCGGGAGGCTGCCTGAGGACCATGCAGTACCGCCCTCGCAAAGGCCGAGTCCTCCCTGGCCTGGACATCCAGACGGTAGAACCGAGAAAAGGTATGGAGAGAGGACCATGTCGCCGCTTTACAGATGTCCGCCGGTGACAGCATCCGGGATTCAGCCCAAGACGCCGCTTGGGCTCTGGTAGAATGAGCCTTAACCCGAAGAGGCGGAGCCTTCCCAGCCGCCACGTAGGCGGCTCTGACCACGTCTTTAATCCAGCGGGCAATGGTGGGCCGAGAGGCCGCTTCACCTTGCTTCTTCCCGCTGTGTAGGACGAACAGATGGTCTGTCTTCCGCAGGTCTTGAGACATTGGCAGATACCTGGGCAGCAATCTGCCGAGGTCGAGATGGCGTAATAAACGGCCTTCTTCAGATTTCTTCAAACCTACCGTGGTAGGCAAGGATATGGTTTGGTTAAGATGAAACTGTGAAACCACTTTAGGGAGAAAGGAGGGAACCGTCCGAAGATGGATAGACTCCGAAGTGATACGTAGAAAGGGGTCACGGCAGGACAGCGCCTGTAGTTCAGAGACGCGGCGTGCGGAGCATACGGCCAGCAGGAATACCAACTTCAGGGTTAGAGACTGTAGAGACAAGCCCCGAAGGGGTCGGAAGGTGGATCCCGCAAGGAAATCCAGAACCAGATTAAGGTTCCAGAAGGGTATAGGCCACTTTAGTGGCGGACGAATATGCTTGACGCCTTGCAGGAAACGAGAAACATCAGGGTGCTTGGCGATAGTCTTGCCACCTCTCCTGGGTCCATAGCACGATAGTGCCGCTACCTGAGTAAGGCCACAAATGGCGTCCTCCACAGCTTGCCACGCCGCCGGTCCTCTAGATAGCGGAGACCTGGGGGAAGAGACGTACGCCGTACCAAATCTGCAGCGCTGCCGGGCAGGATCACAGGCGGTCTCCGGCTGCAAGGGGAAAGGGCCGATACCTTTCACCGCCGCGGTTGAGGCACTGCACCCGCTACCTCGTCCACGCCGGGAGCGAGGGCCTCGGCTGAACCGAGGACTTACACCTCCGGGGGACCACGGGAGTCACCCCAGGAAGCTCAACTGGGGGGCACGGCCAGAACGGCCCCTGAGGAGCGCGGGGCTCAAAAAGGTGTTGAAGAAAGGTAAAGTAGAATCTAGAAGAGAAGAAAACAAAAATGAAAGTAGTCTTGGAAAGCACGCTGAACCAGCGTGCAGGCACTCCAAACTGCTTTGGAGACGGAAATTACTGAACAGCTGCGCTTCCTGTGGGGATATATACACGCCCCTGTGCTGACGTCAGATCCGTCTCCAACTGCTAGCACGCGGATACTATCCCATTTGTCCTGAGTCCATCTGGCTACACGCCAGGAAATCCTAAATTTGGCTTCCAGAACCTGCCTCCCACATTTTCCTATGTCTTTAGTGCCCACATGGTATGACAGCCGGCTCCTCCCCAATATAGTCTAAACTCCCATCTAGGTGACGTGTGAGGTCCGCCACCTTCGCACCAGGCAGGTAAGTTACCCGGCGGTTCTCAAGTCCACCAGCCACCCAGCGGGGTTTAAACGTTTGGACAGGAATCTGAAGGAAAAGTCCATAACGCATTATTAGCCAGGTAGACCAGAGAAAGCTATTGCTATCCCTAGGCACGAGCAACCAGAAATAAATCTACTTTGCGCTCGGGCAGCTGCTTAGCACCAGCATGGAATTTTATTCATGTTCCTTTCTTTATATTATAGATACTGGAAGGAGAACCAGTTTGAGGCTATTGACCTCCTACAGCAAGCCCTGATCACAGCTTACGGGGCCAAAAAGCCCAGCCTGACCGCCGCTGCTCTGCGCTGGATGTATCATCATTCCAAACTGCAGGTATGTCCTTTCTGATCTGCTGCAGCAAATGAGGTGCGACACAGTACAGGTGAAACATAAATATTATAAGAGGTGGCTGGTGATAAAGATCTGGACTTCGCTGTGGCCAGCCCTTAATGAATGTCTGAGATAGGAGCGCCCCGCTGGAGGGGGCTGTAAATCCAGCTCTATTTTCCTGAATTGGAGCCTTGGAATCATATAGTCCAGGCTCCAGTTTGGCCAGAGAGAACCTGGCCCTTACGTCTACGCAGAAAAGAGGAATTGATCTTAGATAATTTTCCTGTGGCATCTTCAGCGCACTTTCCGAGGAGGGAAACAAAATGGCGGAGTCTGCAGATCTTGAGGAGCCTGCGGCAGGCCAGAATACGGGGGGGGGGGGGGGGGGGGCGCGGGCTGTTTCCCAACCTGAAGACCGCCGCTAACATGATTGTAACACTCCTCTGGGTCTGAGATGCCAGAGCTCAGGAACGATCTTACTGATTTTGGCAGATGAGGTTTTCCTAGCGCTGATACCAAATGCCTCCCCTCCCCCCTCAGAGCTTTAAGCTCCTGTGCTCCCCTGCATGGATCTAGAGAAGTGGAAAAAAGTGGTTCAGGAGGACTTTGAAGGAGAGAACTCGGGGGGGATTGTTATCCTTTTTCACATGCCTTCTACCATGTGTGAGTTCTCCTGGAAGGACTTTGTGGCCCAGCGATTTGAAGGGTCACTTTTTTTTTTTTGTCTTAAGATTAGTTCCCCCTCCCCCCAGGGTGAAAGGAGAGCGTAGGGTCTTGGTGCATGGCGAGTAACGGTCCCTTCTCCCTCCCCCCTGTTCCCAGGGCATGTCTGGAGATGCAGTGATTGTGGGCATGTCCAGCATGGAGCAGCTCCTGCAGAACCTGGATGCTGCCGAGGAGGGGCCTCTGCTCCCTGCCGTCGTGGAGGCCTTTGATAAAGCCTGGCATCTTACAGCAGCTGATTGCCCCAATTACTTCCGCTAGAATGTTCCGTCTGTAAGTGCCAGAGATTTTAATACCAAGGAAGCTTGGATGTGCTTGCTCTCCCCCCAACCCCCCCCTTTTTTTTTTTTTTTTTTTTTTAAATCTTAAAATATTTTGTGATTGGAATCAGAAGTAGCCTGCAGGTCAAAATAAAGCATTTCCTACTTCAGTCTAGCCTCTCTTCCTACCCTAGGAAGAAATGTCAGCTTGTGGATCAGACAGACCCATTTATAGATAGTCTCTATATTTACATTGTGGCATATTTGTATACATTTGAATAATTTGCATATTAAATCTAAATTTATTTTGCACAATAAAAAGTAGTTTTCCAGTTTTGCTTTGTATAACTTTTGTTCTTCTTGGAAGTTGGGGGTAGGGAGAGAGGACCCCTGACTCCTTTTTAGCCTGCAAGGCTCCCCCCTTTCCATACTGATAGGTGGTGATGCCTCAGGCTGTCTCACTCAGGGCCTGCCTTGTGCTTTGAGCTGTTCTGCTGTTGTGCTGCAGGGTTCCTAATGGCAGGCCAGCCCTGTCTGGAAGAAGAGGGTGCAGAAAATGCATAGCCAGCCATCATCTTCCAGCTGTGGCTGTCCCAGGCGCCTGCAGGGACTGCCCAGTTCGATGGCAAGGAGCTTCCATAAACTTTTCTCCAGTTATAGAACTAGGGCTTTTGATCCTAGAGGTTTATAAATTGCAAACTTAGGATCTTTTTTTTGCCCAGGCAATTTGGGGGTGGTGGTGGTGGTGTTTTTCAATCATAAACAATATCCCTAGGACCCTTTTTAGATATTCAATTTTATTAAAAAAAAAAAAATACAGAAATCTACCACAAATTCAAAACAAGGGGGTGGTGGAGAGAGGAGTGGAAACGGATGTAGTGGTGGGGGTGAAGCTGGATGTAGCTAAGAAGGGTCCTTTTCCATTGCAGTCCTCTCTGCTTCACTCCCTCCAAATCATGACCACTATTGCTGTCTTTTAGGCTCGCTCCTGGCCTGTGCTTTTCACAGCTCCTCTGTTGCTTGGGAGTGGGGAGAGCTGGGGCTTCAGATCAGCAGCTGGTTGTTTTTTTTTTTTCCCCCATGGAGCAGCTGCTTTTGGGCTCCCTACATCTGGCTACTGAGTCAAGAAGAGGCTCTCCACCCTATACCTATGTTTGTGTGTGTTGGGGGGAGCCCTGGACTTGCTTCTAAGGAATGGTATATGCAGTAAATGCAACCAAAGGAGGCATGGGTACTCTTCACCTCCTGTACCTTTATGGGAAGCTTAGACAGAGGTCTGCACAGAATTGCCAAGCACTATGTTTAGGGCAGTAATGCCATTTATTTAAATCAGAAAAGATGACAGTGTAGAGGAGGCAGCACAGGACCCAAGTTGGATTCCTGGGTTAGGGCTTCTGTTTCCCTGAGTTGCAGTCAGTGTTTGCAGCCCCTGGGTGGAAGACGTCTGCACTCTCTCTCTACAGTGATACCTATGGCCAGCCACAACCCGATTCCATGCTATATTTCTGACAGAGCCATTTCAACCTAAGATCATTGTACATGAAGGCTCAGAGAACTATAGCACAACAAAAGGCTGGATCTGACTGAGCTGCAAACCCAAAATAGAGAACTACAGTGCATAAACAACATAACCAGGAACGATGACCTACAATCAGTGGAGATTCCCAGCCCCTTCTCCTCTTGTCCTCTCCAGGTGGCCTGCAGCGGGCTTTATGTAATCCAAGTTGTTGCACAGTTCAAGTTTTAGTTTAATAGGCAGGACTCGCAGCTTACTAAGCAGAGATAGGGCACAGTACACCCATAGCTGCTGGGAGAAGGGAGTTTTCTTCCTACTTACATACTCTCTTTTCCAACTACTGTGAATAACTGTTCATAGTGCCAAAGCTTTCGCTAGAGGCCAACTCCAGTTAAGGTGCAGGAGAAAACTGCAGGACCAAGGAAAACAAAAGTAGGCTCATATACCAATATATTTTAATGAACTTTGTGATGGGATTGTATATTTTGCCATGTAAAGTCCATCCAAATATCCTCTCTGAAAAGGGCTTTATGAAGAGGCAGCAGTGGCTGATTTGGACCTAAAGCTCATGCACTGCCAGCTTTCTTCTACTTTAGCCACCCAACCAATGAAGTATATCGAAGGCATTTAAACAATAAATATTAAGGTCTGGACTGAAGCTGGTGGTGCCAGCTCCCACTCTACAGAGGACTCCCTTTGCACCAAGTGCAGCTGCAGTGAAAGTGTCAAGAGATAGCACAAGGCCTGAAGTACAGATTGCAATACAATTGCAAACCTGAAGATTTCCTTCTTGTTGGACATTTAAAGCCTCTGCCTAGCAGAGTCCCAGGTAGTCCAACCTGTCCATAGGAACCTAATCATCCTCTTCCTCTTCCTCCTCATCCTGGTCTTCTGTCTTTTCATCCACATCTTCCAGCAGCTGTTTGAACTCCGCTGTTTCAGAGATCCACACTGACTTTATGGTAACAGTAAATTCTGCCATCTGAAAGCCAAACAGTTTCTAAAAAGGAAACATGAGCCAGGTTAATCAGTCACAATAGCCGAACAGATCTGATTTGTTGTATTTGTTTCTATAGTGCCACATAGTTATTGTATTTTGGGCTGCCCAGAAGCCCAACCTTCTTTAAATAACCTGCACAGAATCGTATTTCAGCTCCGCTGGGACCACTTTTGCTGGTAACAGCATGCAAGTTCTATAGCAATCAGCTTCTGTTCTTTATTCCTGACCTGCAGCGCCAAGCATTTGATGCAGATTATGGGATGGATCGGTAATGTGCATAAATCAGAACTGAATGATTCTGGGGAACATGAATACTACATTACACCAAATAGGTCCCTCTTGTTACTTATTTGAATAAAGCCTCGTTGTTGCTTGCATCTCATAGGCTGGAGGACAGCATTTAGCCTTTTATCCCTCCTTTACATCTTCAAACCCCCCACCCCCATAGACAGCATATTCTGGGGAAGCGCAGTGGTCCATCCAAAGGTTGGAGGGGCATCTGCTTCGAGGTACAAGCCTCAGTAATCAGGCAGGGCCTACCATAATAGCAGCCATCCCTGGGCACATCACTCATCCAGGTCCAACACGGATAGGATCAGACATCAGCTCCCTGCAATGTAGCCCCCATGGTCTGACCCCCAGAACTAGTCCCACAATTACCTTGTTAACCCAAGATACAATTTCAATGGCCAAATGCAATCATAAATCATAGTTAGCAATCTTCTGCTGTGTGTATGATACTCACTAGGATGCGTGCTTGTTCAGGGGTCAGTACACTCCCCTCTTTACACACTTCATAATCTGAAAGTAGTGTTACTATTCCTGGAAAGAGAAGAAAACCAGAGGTAGGACACTGTATCTTGGGAAATAGGCCAATTAATATTCCCTGTACATACCTGCATCAGTCCAGGCTCCTGGGTTTATGCATCTCTGCCAGCAGATGGAGAAAGTTTCACTGACCCTGCTTGATAAACCGTGTTGCACCAAAAGGTAAGTTTTACCCTTTTTAGGAATCTGGATTTCCCCTGCACGGGGACTACATGTATGTTTAATTAATTTGCGTATGCTTAAAACGGTTCACTGCGTCTTGTGCAAATGTTCAGGATTCATGTACAGAACTACTCCAGTTAGTTTCTGCATACAACCTCATTGCTGGATCAAGGGCTTGAACCAGGACCTTTCCCAAGTAAGATCATAAGCAGGAAAACTGGCAAAAATGTAGATTATACAACGATTGAGCCTATCAAGCTATACCAGATTTTCCTTCCTGCAAAGGCAGAGCTAAAGTGTTCTTGCCTGTGCCAGCACAGTTAAAGTTCATAATACAGCTTAAAAGGGATGACAAACTTTGCTAGCCTTAATATTTTCCCAGTCCTTGCACGACAGTCAAGTCTCCCCTGCACGCTTCCCTCACCTTTTTTCAGCGAGGTCGGCAGTCCCAGTTGCCGTAACTGAGGCTCCATGGAGTGCGGGAACTGCTCTAAAGGCCCTGCATCCAGACTCACTGTGAATGTGGCTCTGTTTCCCGCCCGTGCATAGTCTGTTTCTTTAAACTGAGCAAACCAGCTGTGAGAGGCAAAAAGAAAACAGGATGAGCCTGCAGTGATGACCTGTTTTGTTTGGAATCGGTTGAATCAGTCATCAGAAAGGCATGCAGAGGAAAGGAAGATGAGGCTCTCTCATTCAGTCCATGTCGCATGCCTTCACTAGAAGCAGGTTTGATAACTTACTCGTTCACTTCTTCCTTTGTACGATTGGTGAAAAGCAAACCAACTTCCCCTCTCAAACACTTGCTCAGCTAGGAGGAGTAAAAGAAGGGATTTATTAGGATATGAAGTCACATTCTTGTACTTTTACTAGAGGATGGAGGTGGGGTGCTAATGTCTCACAAGTGAATTGGTAAAGAATGAAAATGTTTTAATACAAGATACAGCAGTCACACCTTTTAGGGAGGCAAGATCTAGTGTTTAGCTCTTAAACGGTTAGGAATCCACAACTCCTAGATTATAAAGCCAGAGACTGTAGTACCTTGGTTACAAAATGTGTAATAGTGAGTGTTTTATTTGTTGGGACAACCCCCCCCCCAGACTGTCTTCCTGATCCTTTGGGCTTTTAGCCCACTCAGAACTGGCCTCTGTTGGGCTATATGACCATGCCCATTCATTTGCAACTGCCTGAGGGTTTTCTCCTATTTTATGTCTCCTCTCCACATACTTAGCCAGGCATTGGAGCAACACTCCTCAGCGCAGGGCCAAGCACCAGGGTGCCGTCTGGAACCCTGTGATCATGAGCCCTAAATTTGGCCACTAGTTGTCACTGTTGCATAACAAATGGGCCTCCCTCCCTCCCTCGGGCAATGACCGCATCCCCAAACCTGGCTGATCTGGGTGGTGGAAGAACTGCCCCGGGAATCAAACCAGGTCTATCTGCATGGCAATGCTACTGAATAACCAGGCTAGCCCACAGATTTTAATTGTAAAACGCATGTTATATAAGCACAAGTGTACCAAAGCATAAAGCACAGGAACCTAACCTAATGGGTGAAAGGTGGTATCTGACTGTCCCCTCCAGACACAGGACCTGCCCAATATGCAATAACTGAATTAGAATGGTCGATGACCAGGAGAAGAAAAGAGACAAATAGGACTCACCTTGTGCAAATTATCTTTGTATTCATCAGCAGGACTTCTCCCTAGTGCCACCATCATTACTTTGTTTTTGCCAAAGAAAATCCTTAAATTTCAAAGAGAGAAAAATATTTTGAACCTATAGTTAATGCACTTTAGGAATATGAATAGTGCTCTTAATGTTGTTGTGGACAATTGTACATCCAACTATCCTGAAAGAGCATGACATTAGCAACGGTTTATCATAATAGATCTTCCACCGACCAGGAAACACATTTTAACAAACCCCTGAGTTTATTAATCAGACTTATTTTAATTGGCTTTTCTTACATCCATGGTTATGTTCTTTACTAGGGATGATACACTCAGAAATTCATATTTTTCATCCTCAGCTGTAATCTTTTCCAGATGAAAATCAAGGAAATAACTTGTGCATGTTTGTGATTTTTGTTTTTCTTTTGTGTTTTATGGATTGTATTTTTTATTTTAATTGTACATTGTTTTATGAGTTTAAAAATATTAACTGGAAAGTGATTTATAATTGTTCTTAAAAGGTGACGAGAGACCATTCAGGCTCTCCACCCAAAGAATCAGTTTTGATTATAAATCCTGAACATAATCCCGAAGGTCACAGCAATAGGATAGGTCAAATCTCATTCACATTAAGTATCTGACTCTAGAGAGAAATAAAAAGGGAATTTATTTTCCCTGTAAGCCTAGAGCAACAAAGGCTTATGCTATGATAAAAAAAAAAAAATAATAATCAGAGGTGGAAGATTAATTAAATTGCTGGCACTGCTCTGCCCATGCCACAGAAGAGAGATTAATATGGTGCTCCTCCGTAAACACCAGTAAGACACTAGAGCACAAAGATGCCTTATCATACACACAATGGGGCCAATGCAATACAGTGCGCTCAGCTCAGAACAATTTGCAATAAGGGGATTAGCACCTATTCAACGCACATCCAATGGAGTGAGTCAAATATTGCTAATCACATGCGATTGTGGCTATTAGCATTTTTTGCACTCCAGATGCAAAAAAAAAGTGCATCTAGGATGCATATTTGGTGCTCAGAAAAACAAAATTAAATAAAAGTTAGAAAAATAGAAAAAAACTCCAAACAACAAAACACTGGCTGTCAGGCGCAGGAAACAGAGCTTTAAATGACAAGCATCTGTTGCCTGAACCCCCTGGCTGTGCGGCGTTTAAGAAACCGACGCCGATAAACTCAGTGTCAGTTTTCCTAACCAGCAGACCGCCGACGCTGATTGGGTTTGCATTAGCAAGGAGGCGCTAGGGGTGCGCAAGCAACCCTAGTGCCTCCTTACTAATGTGACTCCTCCCCCTAATTTAAATATTGCATGGCACGCATTAAGAAAGCAGGCGCTGACTGATCAGCGCCCGCTTTCTGTGCATATTTATTGCATCGGCTTCAATGTATACACCCAATCAAAACATTTCTTTCCAATTCTTTGTGACTAGGACCATATTTTCAACACACATGCGCGCGAGCACACACGCACACTAAACTGTGGACAATGAGTTACACTCAAGCACTCTAATCACCAGCCAAATCTGCCACTGAAGGGAACATATCAAAGTGGCAATGGTGTTGCCCTGTGCTAATGATATAAGAAATCTGCCACCCTCTGCCAACATTTTTTTTTTTATTGGAATAACATCTTAAAAAAAAAAAAAGTCCAACACATCAAGCAGGCTATAAAAACATCTTTCATACTGTCCACTGTTTGGGTCTGTGCACTTAGGATGAAAATGGCACTGACACCACAAACACTGAGAACTGCATTCATGTTTCTACTTCAAGAGTAACACACTATAAGTATATTTGTGATTTTTATATATAGCTCTCTCATTCAAGCAATAAGCAAATGGCAAGTTCTCCCTACCCAACTCACCTACTGTGCTTCCAGGCATTCCTGACCTCCTTTAATTTGTTGTTTCTCATGTTTCCGATAGACAACACAAACAGGTATTTGTATGTATCCACACATTTCCGCAACTACAGGGGAAAGGATTTTTATATTTGTTCAGCACATGCATATCAATATCCAGCACTGTTCTGTGCTTAGTCTTTACAAAGAGAGATTCATCTTCTAGAATGGGGATATTTTACTGGAAAGGCCAGGGATTGGGACATTGCCTCCCCTGACATGGAAACATTGAACATGGTTATGTGTAGTGGCTTGGTCATCCCTTTTCACATTGAAAATTCACCAACACAACATTGAAGTGAACAAAGGTCACTTTTCAAAGAAGTGAATTCAAGATACATGAAATGTATTGCTGATTTCCTTGAGGACACAAACCCTTCTAAATATTTATGTACTGCTGTGGACATACATGCACTGCTTTAGTAAGAGCAAGATGAACAGTAAAACAGCATGTTCTTACCTCTTCTATTAAATTCTGTTTCACTTGTAAGCCTTTCTTTGTGGTCTTAGTTAAGGACACTGGAAAAGTGAGAAGCAGAAATCTCAGAGGTTCCCATTAAAAAAAAAAGTTACATACAAGGAAAACCTTTTTTTTATACTTTTAAACAAAGTGCAGAACTTTAGCTTTCAACAATCCCAGTAGATGGAAAAGTGTAACTGCACACAACAGATAAATCTTAAGTAAACTGAATGTCAGTATTTGGGAAGATGTATTATTACATTATTTCAGCTTGGAGAAGAGACGACTGAGGGGGGATATGATAGAGGTGTTTAAAATCATGAGAGGTCTAGAACGGGTAGATGTGAATCGGTTATTTACTCTTTCGGATAGTAGAAAGACTAGGGGGCACTCCATGAAGTTAACATGGGGCACATTTAAAACTAATCGGAGAAAGTTCTTTTTTACTCAACGCACAATTAAACTCTGGAATTTGTTGCCAGAGGATGTGGTTAGTGCAGTTAGTATAGCTGTGTTTAAAAAAGGATTGGATAAGTTCTTGGAGGAGAAGTCCATTACCTGCTATTAAGTTCACTTAGAGAATAGCCACTGCCATTAGCAATGGTTACATGGAATAGAGTTAGTTTTTGGGTACTTGCCAGGTTCTTATGGCCTGGATTGACCACTGTTGGAAACAGGATGCTGGGCTTGATGGACCCTTGGTCTGACCCAGTATGGCAATTTCTTATGTTCTTATGACATTAAATAACTTTTGAGTTAAAAAAAAATAATCATGCATTAGTTTTATGAATATGGGCCAGTTTAAAGCCACAATTCAAATTAGCTGAATTTGTTTTTCCCCTCTAATACACCGGCTCTAAAAGTACACAAAATAATCAGAGAAGTGCTAAAAACACACAAAAGGGCAACTACTCCAACTAAAGTCAATAGACCAGAGATGAACCCTGGCCGTGCAGCGAGCGTGACAGCCAGGTCAGCTATTCAGAATAATCAAGTTATTGAAGTTAAGCTGATTCTTGGATCAAGATGTATGCAAACATATCTCGAGAAAGTTCATTATGGAAAGCAAACCCATGTACAGCACTTGAGGACCAGAGTTTGTCATCTCTGTATCAGACTATAAGAAACGTTTCTCAACGGACGTGGTGGTGAAGAGAAATAGGGGAAGGAATAAGATAAAGAATGTTGAGTAGAAGAAATGTTGGGGGGTGGGGGGAATAAAGAGATACCATGGAAAAGGAGAGAGGGACAGAAGGATTTCGAGAGCGATAGGAGTGGAGAAGGAGGTAAGAATGGTGGAGCGGGATAAAGGTTGTGGGCTAGGAAGTACTCGAAAAGGAAGGGGGGGGGGGGGGGGGGGGCGAGATGGGGACGGCCAGAGGATTAGAAAGAGAGAGACCAAAAACTGAAGTGGAAGGAATCGGCGAAAGACTTGGCCTCGGGACATTAGCTGTCTCCCCACTTCTCACTCACCCTTCTTGTCTCGCTTGGATTTCGGCATGGCAATCACGTTAACGCAGCAACTGGGAAAGAAAGACCTCTTCCGTCACCGCTAAGAATTATGGGATGCGTAGACGTGTTACAAATTGCCTGACAGTGAATCCGAACTTTCTCCCAGAAACAGCACCGGAACTAGCTCAAACTTACACTTCCTTAATACTGCATAGCACTGGACTATGCTAAAAAAATAAAATAAAGGCCTGCTCTACCATTGATAGACTGATGATTCCAGTTCAGGCACAAATGCGGGCATCACTGGGGGAGGGAGGGTCTTTCCAACGTGCAAGTTTCCTCCTCGCCAAACGGACGCTCCTGCCGCAGTTCTTTATGGTTTACGCTGTCTCTATGAGGTTGTGCTTCAGGCGCTGTGCATGCTGGGGAGTTGGTGGACGTAAAGTTATGGCGGCGGTGAAGGTTCTATTTGGGTCTGTTCTCTTGTCTCTGAGTGCCGCTGTCTATGAGGATCAAGTTGGGAAGTTTGACTGGTGAGTCCCGAGGGCATTTTAACCGAGAACGAACCGGGGTTGGTGCCCGCTAAGGGGGGGCTGGAATTAGGGTTGCCAACTTTTCCCACAGACCATGACTGGACACTTGAGTACTCGTGGGGAGGGAATGACAAGGAGGCGTGTTTGTTCCCCTCATTTGCATACATTTTAGATCATCCCCCTTGATTGTAACAATCATTGTTTGTGGGCTTGGCCCTCAAAAAGCCATTAATAAATTACATTACTATTATAAAATGGTAAACTTCCCAGACAAAAACAGGATGCACTGCCAGCACTCAAACAGTAGCAACCTTACTCATAAAAAGGCAACACTGCAAATATTACACCAACCCCTAAAACATCAATACACTTCCTATTATGGAAAAAGAATAAACCAAGCTGCAATAGATTCCTACACAGAAGCTACATGCTAGCTACCTCTCCTTAGTCACACATGCAGAGTCAGACACTTGCCAAAAACAGGATAAAGAGACCATAGTATAAATAAAAACATATGACAAGAACTGAAATGGAAACACAACTCTACAAGCAGTGCAATAATGGAAAAAAACAGAAACTTCACAATTTCTCATAAAATAATTAATAAATCAAGAAATGTAAAACATCAATTGTAATAGTAAAACCATATTAATAAATAGAGTAAATAATTCAAAACATGTGATGAACAGTACCTCTAATATTTAAAAGCTCATTTCAACTTAAAAACTTTATACAATTTCCCAACCATCAATAAAATATTTAAAAACCGCAAACTAATAAAGTAACACCCAACAGTTAAGGATTTAAAAACCTCCAACTTTCTATACCTGGGAACTTTTAATTTTCACTCATTCTGAGATTGTCATGGATTACTGGGGAGCGGAGGGAGGTGAAGGGGATGCACAAGCTTTCTTTTCTCATATGCACTAGCTACCTGCTTGTGTTTGTGGCTCATCTGAAGAACGCTGTCATGTGTAGTTCCTTATATTCTTACTACTCTAATTTAGGGTCTGCAAGTTAGATGTTGTGACTTGCACTCATAGCTTTGACATTAGCCAGGCCAGATGCAGCTTGTTAAGCTATGGTCAATTAAAACTCACAATTGTAATAAGATTTATGGCTGTTAGGGAGGCATCCTGTCACTACCTAACTCCAGGCACCAGCCTTCATTGGTCATATCTGACAGAGAACAGGTGTCTCCTGCCTTATCTTTTAGTTCATTAGTACCAAGCAGCATGCTACACTTTCTGGCCTCAATGATCCTTATGCTAAGCAATGCACATATATTGATCCACTTTGTCAATTATTGGGAATTGTTTTGATCCACTATCAGCCCCATCTTTGCATACAATAATCTTCCAGGAATCTAAAATTAACTCCCTAAAATCTTAATACACTCTGCCAGCTAATGGTGGAGATCTGTAGGGCTCCTCACTGCAGGTTACTCCACACCCACCATATTTGGCCACTTTAGGTGGGATTGGACACCTGCTCTGGCTTCCTCCATGTGTTTTTTGGGCTAAAAATTGTGATTGCTATGTTGGCCTACGTGCATATGTGGTATTAAGGATCAGTAAACAAGTTGTAGGACTAATTTAATATTTCTGTGCTTAGCTTTCAAGAGTTTGCCTTTCTTCATCAGGTCAGAGAAGAAAGAGTGCAGGTCTGCCCATTTTTCCTAAAAATAGTCCTCTCCATCAGGTCATGTACACTGGTTAAATAGCACAGAGTATAGGTCTTAAGCTGCCTGCATGTACTACTATAGCTTAGAGAAGGGGGGCATGCCAGAGATTACGAGACAGTGAAACTTTACAGTTGAAATGGTCTTTAGCTGAAAATGGATGAGAAAGTCAAGGTCTTCATCAAGTCCTTTTGTGTTTGTTTCACAGTGTTTGATCAGTCTAATTTCAAATGTTTTCTGTTCTTGTGTCCTCCTAAAGTTCCCTTTAAGTACCCTGTTTATGAATTCATTAAGGGAACAATCTTCCTTTAAGTAGGGTTCATCTGCTGAGCTGTCATTCTGTTTTTCCTCTGTATTATTTTGTGTTGTCTATAAAGATTGATGCTTGTCCTTAATTTTTTTTTTTGTCTTGTTTCACCATTGTAGTATCCTTCTTCACATTTTTGTTGTATTGGATCATGTACTCAATATTCATAAAGATGCATGAATGGGAACCTTTTATTATGAATTACTATTACTATTATTACTAGTTATTACTACCCTGTTTTATTGTAACTGCAACCCTTAACTTTCACTTGTATATTGTTACTATTACTACTACCTTTTTTAATTTTTGTTATTTATTGTTATTTATGACCTCTTGTTACCTCTTCACTTGTTAATTGTAAACCGACATGATGCAATACCCATCGCGAATGCCGGTATAGAAAAACTTAAAATAAATAAATAAATAAATGAATATCTTTCCCATGTGGGTAGCTATAGAGTCCTGTGACATGTGCTAGCAAAACTTGCATCATGGTGGCTTGTAGGGTTTGGTGCCATTTTTGTCTGTTTAGAAATATTTCTTGCTCTCCCTAGTTTTAGCCTTCCGACAACCACTTAACCTTGGTTTTTTTTTCTTTTTGGTGGTTATTGGAAGTGGTGAGCAGGGGATATTTCTTGCAGTAATTCATCCTCCTGTAGTAGTGGTGGCCAATCTTTTGTGATTTTCCTTAGATTTTCTAGTTCTGGTTTGTGTATGTTATGTAAGTACTGGCTTCATGATTCTCCTTTCCTTGTATTGTAGCAGGTTTTCCCTGAGTGTTTTGGATGAGGATTCAGCTTTCTTGCAGGTGATTTTGGGGTGCTAGCCCTTTTATTTGAAGGATTCAGTTAGAGCTTTGAGGTGTGTGTTTCTGTCCTTATACCCGTAGCCTGGTATATATAAACTATATCCCAGTGAATACCGCCTTTTCAACTCTTCCATAATTCTACTTAGTTAAGTGATACCTGTACATTAGTCATCTGTACATAGTCTCCCTCTATTCTATTTTATTTTCTCCCTTTACTTCTTTTTAACTATGCCTTTCTCCCCTTCCCCTCCTCATCCCCCCTTTTCCCACCCCCCTCCTACCCCTTCCTCTCCCTCCCCTTCCTCTCCCTCCCCTCCTCTCCCTCAAATCTCTGCTCCTGGGTTCATTGTTTTATTGTTTTATTTTGTTTTACTTTGTTTTGTTTTGTTTTTGTTTTCATTTTGTTAGTAATATTATATTGTTTTAATGTTATATTGTTTTACTGTATCTCCCACCTGAGTTCATTGTAAACCGGCATGATGTGCTTCACGAATGTTAGTAAATAAAAGTTAATAAATAAATGAATAAATAAATAATGGATTTTTTTTTTTAATATGTGGAGCTGTGAAGGTAGTTGCATCTGTCAGTTGACTTTCTCTCTACTGATGTTTGTAGGTGTCCATTGTTGATTGAGAATCTGAAGGCGCTGTAAACTTGCTTAAGGGTTTTTTTTTTCTCCTTCAGTCCAAATCATGTACCGGTAATATTTGAAAGCATCCAGAAATGTTTCTGTTTCAGTGCTGAGACAAAAAGCTTGAAACCATAGTGGTTTCCATAATCTGTAAATAGATGTCGTCATTGAAGCAGCAGTAGCTTTGGTTTTGGATTAATTCATTTGGTTTTGCTGTGTACAGGTGGACCAGCTATGCCATCTGTATGGGGGATGCTGCTGTACAATAATTTCATGTCCACCGGGAGAAGGAGGTTGTCAGGTGCCATCAGCTAGGTGTTGAACCTGTTTAGAAAGTCTATGGTGTCTTGTATGCTGTTGTTTGCGGTTTTTTGTTTCTAGGGCTTTGAGAGATTTCCTCTGCGAGTGTGCAAGTATTGGGTAGAATTGGTCTGCTGAAGTTCTCGGGTTTGTGGATTTTAGGTTGCTTGTTGAAGATGCCAGTAGAGGAGTGGATTGGTATTCCTGAGCGGTGTGAAGCCACTGGGTCACTGACAGGATCTCAGCCTCCCTGGAAGGCACTTGTATGCTTCACTCTGTATACTCGATTAACAAAATCAGGATCTAGTGCTCCGTGGCTTTGAGTTACCAGAGAACATTTTTTTTTTTGTTTATTGAAGAACAGAAAAAATTGTGGTGGTGGTCTTCGTTTTTCACCCACCCGTTTTGCCGGCTATGCTCTTTTTGCTTTGCGATTGAGCTGGTTTTCAGCAATGAATCTCAATCAAACCCGGGAGAATGCAGATCCCTGGAGAATGCAGATTCATTTTCTATTTATTTTGTGCTTTGTGTGTGTTCGGTGCCTGTGGAAGTTGTTTGATTTAGTCATGTGGATAGTAAGCAAGATGAGAGAGAGAGAGTGATTCAAAATTGTAGGTCCAGAAGAGTTCCAGAATTTCCCCTTCTTAGACTTCATTGCATTTTTTTTATTTTTTTTTTAACAATCTCATTTTCTTGCATTTTTCTGAGGGGTGTTTGTTTTGTTTTGTTTTATTACCTTTGTCTTTTTTTTTTTTTTTTTTAAACTTCAGATCATGGAGGAAATAATGAAACCTCACAGGCAGCGCTTGCAGGCCCGGGGATCACTTTGTATCTGTGGGGCTGCAAGCACATTTTCAAAAGGGAAAACTCCCTGGGGAGCATCCCTTTGAATATGCAGGGCCAGCTGGTGATGCGGGTACTTCAGTGCTCATGGTCTTTCTCGCGTACGCCTACTGGCCCTGCCCCTTTGCAGTGCGAAGTAAAATCTTTTGAGAATTGCTGGATCAGGCTTCCGCGGAAGTTGCTTGGAATGAACCTCCCAATGCATTGTGGGATTTGTAGGCCTGCTTCCCTTTTGAGATCAGCACTGCAGGTATCGGAAAGCATAATGCAGGGGGCTATAAAGCCAGGACCTGGGTCTCTGGAAGTTCTGCTCCAGGCCGTGCCTTCTCACTGAAACCGAACGGACAGGTCACGAGACTAAAGAGCAATGGCCATGACAAGAAGTGATTCTGTTGGAAACTGGTCTAACTCCCCACCCCAAATTTAGTTTTCCCACAGTTTCCACAGAGGAGTGATTCCTCCCCAGCCAGCGATGGGTGCCAGGAGCTGCTACTTGGGTGACCTGGCACCCTGGAATTTTCCACTACTCCCACTAAATGTGGGCTAAGCTCTCTTTTACTGGATTAAGGTAGTAGCTTACTCTGATTTAAAGAAACCAGTTTGGGTAGAAAAAAAATCTATAACTAGCTATGTTATTGGCAATGGTGCAGAGAGAGCCAGGAATGGAATTTTACCACAACGTTGTGCAGTCTGTCGCCCAATCACAGCTTTTTGCTCCGAGTGCCGATTGTTGCCCAGATCTTCACCTGCCGGCCTCATGTCCTGTTTTCTTTTTCAGGAGGCAGCAGTATGTTGGCAAGCTAAAGTTTGCCTCGCTGGACGCCTACCAGGGATCCAAGAAGCTTATCGTTGCCACAGAGAAAAATGTAATCGCAGCTTTAAACTCCAGGAACGGGGATCTGTGTGAGTTACAGCTTGCTTTCGGTTTGCCAGTGCAGAGTGTTTCAAATCTGCCACTCTGATCTTTACAGAAATTATTTCTGTGCTCGTAGGACTTGAAGAAACAACTAAAATGCCTGTTTTCTATTGTGGGTCTCTTAAATAATGTGCCGCATTAGGAATGGGGCTGGGATAATTTGGGCCGGTTATTGAATGGCTAGAGAGATGAGAATCCAGATTTGACTTCTCTTGCTTTTCAGTGTGGCGTCACGTGGACAAGGGAACCCCTGAAGGGGCTGTGGATGCCATGCTGACCTATAGCCAGGGTAAGTGATGAACTGTGCCATCTGCTTTAATCCCCACCTGTAGTTTCTTCACATGGACTTTTGTCGTTTTAATTTTGTTTTTTTGATAAAGTTGTCTGATTTTATTTTCATGTCCCTTCTTGCTGTGTCACCTGGTCTTTTGAATCCCATCTCTTCCTTGGCTGGTTTTCACTGGGAAAACCACAAATCTCCTTTGTTAGATGCAGTCACTGTGTCCGGTGGGGGCCGACTTCTCCGATCCTGGGAGACAAACATAGGAGGATTAAACTGGGAGACGTCCTTGGAGGCTGGCAGGTGAGGTGCTTCTTTTACTGTGTGCACTCCTCCTACTTCTTTGGCTGACTCTGTCCTTTCCTCCTTTGTGTGTGTGTGTGTCGGTGACAGGTTTTGGTCCATTTGATGTGTGCATGGGAGCCCGTGCGTGTGAGACTTTGCTGGAAACGTTGGTGTGTATAACTTTGAAAACCGTTTTGAGACGTGGTTTTTGGTGTAACCTCTCTGGTCTGATTCCAGCTTTCAGATGGCCGCTTTGGTTGGCACCCAGGGTATGGCGAGGTATGTGGCCGTCCTGAAGAAAGCTGCACTGTCCCTGCACTACCTCTCCAACGGACACCAGAAATGGGCGGAGTCCTTACCTGAAAGGTAACGAGAGCATCACTAGGGCTGGCATTGTGTATTCGGGGATCTCTCTTTAGAGTGGACCTTGCTTCTGCTGATTGCCCTGATAAAATGTAACGTCGCAGTGGCAGTTTCCGGCACTTAGTTTTTCTTGGAGATGGTGTATGATTTCTGGATAGCGCTGGTTAAATGAATGGATACATTACCAGCAACACTGGACATTGTTATCTGATCTTCATACCCATTTTACAGAGTTTTCTTTTTTTTGGGGGGGGGGGGGGGAGGGTTGAATGTAGACTTCGCTACAATAATTATTTTACAAAAGTGGAAATGTATATGAACGTTTCACCAAAGCTGCAGGAAATATCCCCCTGTTCTTGTGGCGTTTAACTCCTGCAGGCTTTCTGCTTTCGGGCTGAAGCTTGGACAGGTAATCCTTGCATCCCACAGTGCTGCCCTAAAAGAGAGAAGGTTAGGGTTGCTCGAGTTTGTGTTTGTGCGAGTGGTGTTTGGCTTCTGCAGTCACTGAAGCTGAGACACTATTGCGTCAGAGTAGCTCTGCTGGGCTAATAAGGCTGAAACACTTCTGGTAATTTGTTCAAGGTAAATGGAAACTTTTAAAGAGGCTGCTGGATGACGTGGTTGTGGTTCGCAGTTATACATCCTTTCCCTTCTGTTTTCAGCATTTATTCCTCTGTCTAAATTCAGTTAGTGCAGAAAGCTGCTGTCCAGCGCTGTAGGGTAAAGGGCCACTGTCTGGGATGGTGGGTGAGGGGCAGCCCAAGAGTTTCCCTATACCCAGAGGAGCCTTTGATACGAAAGGTCTTGGGCTTAGCACGGGAAGGAGAAGGCTCCAGTTCTGTGGTGGGAGTCGGAGACCCTGAAAGTTACTAGTTTTGTGTTTTATGGGGGAGGAGGAGGAGCAAAGTGTGAATGAAGGCTCTTGCTGTGGTGTAGGTTGAAAAGAGACGCCGAGTCTATCCTTTAGGAACGCACTTGTCGGGCTCGGATCAGGGAGATCCTGAGAGTAGCGTTCAGATTGGAGCGGGTGAGGTTTTGCTCCACGGTACACAAGGCAAGCTTTCTCTCCGACAGTGAGGCCATCCAGTACCAGCTGATATATTCTTATGGGAAGGGCGTGGTCCATGCGCTGGGAGTACTTCCCCGAAGTCACTTTGACATCGTAACCTTCAGCGTGGAGGATGGAGAAATTACCAGACAGGTAAGGGCGCATGTTACTTGGACTTGTTGTTGTTTTAAAAAAAAAATAAATAAATAAATGACTTGCACCTAGAAGGGCCATTTATATTCCCTGTACCTGGTCCCCTAGATACCTAGCCTTGTCATTGTAAGGACAGTCCTCAGTCAGGGGCCATGCACCAGGCCTCTTTCTGGAACCTGGCAATCATGGGATCTTAAGTTCAGCCACCAGGTGTCGCCATTGTACGATGGCTGAGCCTCCCTCCACCACCACCACCACAGGGCCGCCACAGCATCCTCTGCTGAACCTGGGCAATGAAAGACCTGCCCCGGAAATTAAACCTGGCTAACCTCAAATACTGCAATTTTTGAGCATGAAAGGGTGCTTAAAAAGTACTTATTTTCTGGTGGAAAGGAAAGGTGTATGTGTGTGTTTTGTTTTAATGCCTATAATGCTAAGACCGGGGTTGTCTGCGGCACGTGCTCTGCGGACGCCCATTAGTGTCGGGTGGCTAATGAGCTGTGTATCCTGTCTGTTGCTCAGGTCAGGGTAGCAGCTCCATGGATGACCACCTTGCACGGCGTGTGTGGGGTTATTGACCAGGGCCTCCTGGTATGTGCGGACCGGGGGACCCACTCTCTGTACGCCTTCTTGTTGGAAACCGAGCAGGAGATGAAAGCGATCCCACTGCAGGTGAGGCTTTGCTTCTTCCAGCTTTGTCATTTTTCAAGAGAAAAGTTATTTAAAAGGAGCTTGAATAGAGCAATCTGGTTCTGTTAATTGGCATTATTAAGGTTAAGTTAGGAGCAACTCAAGGGACCTCTGTGACTGCATTTTCCTTAACGCTGTTTCATGACTATAAATCTTCTGATTTAAACCAGTTTTAGGGGCCGATCCATTAAAGGTTTTCTCCCATTTTGTGTCCATGGGGAAAATGCTTCGTACATAGGGCCCTTAGTTGGTGGGATTTATCATCTTGTTAGATACAAAATTCTCATATTTTAGGGGTCTGTGTTTTGTTCTCTGCAGGTTGTGATGGCCTTTATTGGACCAACTCTAGGCTTATTCAGAGATGCCCTGAATAGGCTTGTGAGACTAAATAAGGGGGGGTCATGGAGATAATCCTTGGATAATTCTCACTTACATTAGTGCAGTGAAACACATCCTGGACTGCCAAGAATCTTGTTTTGACTAGAACCATGGTGAGAACTTCCTGGATTCTCTCCCTGAGCTTCCTGTGGTTTTGGGGCTATTGCTTCCTCATCGTTCACCTACTCAGGACTTTCTGGAAAGAGAGCCCCTGACCACAAGTCTTTTGAAGCATGATAGCTGATACTTACCAGCACCTGACTGTGAAGGTCTGCATTGTGCCTCTTTTGCAAGAGGGATTTTGGATTACTGTAAGAGTTTTCTCAAATGAAGACCTGCTTTCTGGAGGTCGGTGGCCTCATACTGTGCCCTTTTTTGCTTCTGCAGTCCCTTGACTTGGAGTTTGCTACTAATGCCGAGCCACGGATCATCACCACGCAGCCTAATCCTGCCGGGGCCTCCAGGGCCCAGTTCTTCCTGCAGCTTTCTCCGAATCGGTTCACTCTGCTGCAGTACAGAGATGGCCTTTTCAGCCCCCTCCGAGACTTCCACCAGGTACGGTTGCCCTTTTTCTTTCTTTTTACCCGCAGAGTAGTACTCATCGAGAGTGGCTGCTGTTTATGTTTTGTTCTAATGTTGTCATCACTTGAGCCATCCACCACTTGCTCAGTCTCGGTGGGAGAGAGAGAAGGCAAAGCCAAGCCGTAGTACCACGTGCAGCGCGCGAAAAGAAAGTGAAAACATGACGGCAGATAAAGGTTAAACAGCCCCTTTACGATCCCTTCTTCCTCTGAAAGAAACAAGCCTCGTTTATAAACCTATGCAAAATTATTCAGATAGATCTTTATACGTTTCTGTTTAAACAATAATGAAGTAGTTTTAATATTTTGTCTGAAATTCTGCATGCATAACAGTTTCATAGCAAGTACATTGTTGGGTGATGGAGGCTTAATGATTTAAGATGCTGGAGTTTGTCGAGAAGCCCTTACCAAGCACCTGTTTGGATTAAGTCTCTGGCTGAGAGTCTGACAGGGTGGTCTGTACTTTATCTCAGTGTAATCCGAGATGAGCTGGTGACAGAGAAAGTCAGTATTTGAAAAGGAAAAACCTACAGGTTTAATTGGGTCCCCCCCCCCCCCCCCCCCCCGCTAACTGGATATGTTTATTTTTTTTAGCCAGGTAAGTCATAACCTGGCTAGATCTTATCTGGATAAAAACAGAGGTGCTCCAGGAGTGGACAGCACGTAATATCAGTGCTTCCCAGCTGGTTGTGCTCACAGTGGGCCTAAAGGTTGTGTGTTTTTTTGTTTTTTTTACTAATCTGTGTGCATGTATCCGGATAAAAGTTAGCTTTAAATGGCTGGATGCAGCTTATAGCCAGTTAAGTGACGAAGAACAAACAAAAATATGTTTGTGGGCCTGCAGGCCTGAACCTCCCCATCCTAAGCTCCTCCAAATGATGTTTACAAAGCTTGCAGGCCTGTTGGTTAGAGGAGCCTCCTTATCCCACCCCCAGTTCTTAAAATATGTCTGGCCTACGAGCCCCTTACCTGAATCCTCCCACACCCCCCCACAGCTATCGGGAGTGTGATACAACCCTTTGTAGCGGTGCACTGCATAGCTTCAAACCTAACTGATGGCATTCAAATATAGCTGATTGGGTTTGAAAGTTACTTGGGAATCATTACCTGGATAACTGTAGGTGGTTATATTCAGCGGGAGACTTATCCTGCTAGTAACCGTGACAAGTTATCTAGCTAAAGTTAGCCAGATAACATCACTTATCCACCTGCTGTTTTTATGAATAGTGACCTCATGGTACGCAAACCTCTGTACGTGCCAGAAAAACCGCCAGCAAAGTTGTCTCTCTTTTCACAGCATCACTGCCTCCTGCTTTCTTTTGTGTTTAGACTGCTTTGGTAAGCTTTGCTACAGTTGCAGAGAAGACGGTAGCTGCTGTCCTCCACTGTAAAAATGAACCAGTGAGTATTGGAGCTTTGAACCTTAGCAAGCTGGAGAGGGTGGGAGCATTCGGTGGAGCACATGCAACTCTGAGCTGGAGTGAGCCGGGGAGATAAGGGGACATTCGGCAATTGTGTCTGGAATTCTAGCTGGTATAGTACTGGTCTGGAGCTGTGAACTGGAGCAGTCATGGGGTATGGGGCTGGAGAGTGCCCAGCAGAGCTGCCCCAGGGGATGGGGGGTACCTAGCAGAGTTCTGAGCCAGAACAATGAATGGCAGCTGTCCTTAGGGATGAAAGAGGGGGGCACCCAGCAGAGTGCATGGAGCTCTGAGCTGGAGCTGTCAGGGGGGTGGCGAGAGTGTCCAGAGCTGTCCTGGGGCGCTCATCGGAACTGTCTTGATGGCAGCCAGATATGATCTGATAGTATTAGTATTGTCTTGTTTTCAGGTTCAGCAGTCTGGATCTCCTGAGAGTTCTGCAGAACAGCCCAGTCCCCAGGTATGGAAAGACTACTGCCCTCATCTCCCAGAGACCACTGGGGGAGTCTTGACTTTGCCCTGCCTGTGGGATGATGCTGATTCTGTGGAGATTTAAAGAAATTCCCTCTAATTTGCAACACACTGTACTGTTGCAGTACAATGAGTTACCACTTTTATTTATTACATGAGGGACATTACGCTTCAAGCAAACTCTCAGTGGATGTTCCTAAAGTTAGTACATACAGCAAAGACATATATAAGTTCTAAAATACAGAGTCAGCAATACATGTCTTGGATCATAATCAGTTTAACAGATCAGCTTGATCTAAGTCCTAATTAAAATTACAGTTGGCTTTACGGCAAAAAACAAAACAAAAAACAGGAAAAGGGTGATGAGTCCCTATCTATTTTCTAGCAAATGCAATTAATTCTTCAACTTTGGCATAGTGGCACTTTGCATATCTACTGACTTCAGCATCTTTCCTTTATTTTTTTATTTGTAAAAATTTATGAATCGCTTTCCAGAACTTACAATAAATTCTTCCAAGGTGATTAACAGTAAAAATAAAACAATCATATTTTATTTAGTGCAGGGATCAAGTTTTGCAACAACTGTTACATATCTTTTATTCTTATTAAAATCTAAAATAGTGTTCATAGCAAAAATCAGTAAAGAGTATTATAAGTTGAACTATTTTGAACAGAGATGCAATAAACCTTTGACATTGTCCACTCTTAAACTGAACCTGCCAAATTCAAATGTAAACATACTTAGAGGATGTAGCTATTTTTTTTTGTTTGTCGGAGCCTACAAATACAGGAATAGAAAAAGGAATCCATGATTAGGAAATATATTACTTTTCCCTTTTTGCTCCTGTCTGTATTGTAAGCTACTTTATTTGCATGATTTCTTAGAAAAGGAGATTAAAGTGCAAGTTGCAGTGACGAGTGTCATGCCTGAGAACAAGCTGTCATGCTGTCAGCTACAGAAAGTCCCATCTCCAGGACTCCTTAATGGGGACGGATCTTTTAATGGGGGGTTCAACTTCCTTTATTTTCTCTAAAAATTAGAATAATAAAAAAATATCACTTTTCGTCTCTGGGTGCCTTGTCCTTCCTTCCTCCTCCTCGCAGGAGGCAGCTGTAAAGCTTCTGAAGCACTTTGAGGTCCTGTGCGGAGGGAGGAGTCTGTATTTGTAAGTGTTTTTAAGATTAGGTATGTGTTTTGGTTTTTTTTTAATTGTAATCCACCTTTAACTCTGGATATGAGCAGAATAGAAAGTTTTTGTTTTTTTTAATAAATCTAAATAATAAATACCACAAGGTCTGTCTGTCTGTCCTGAGTACTAGTCAGGTTTCTGTAGAGTTACCAGAGTTGTCTACGTGTGTTACAGGCCATGCGATCAAGGCTGTTTTCCCATGTGAGGGACCATCCGGAGATATTTAGGGGGGAGGGGACTAGCAAGAGGAGAAACCAAAGGGGGTGCCCCTGGTGATCCTTCATAGCATTGTGAACAGGAAGAAATTGTTGGAAACTATTGGCCCCAGGGAATTTTATAAATACCTGACTTGGATATCAAATTACACCAAAATCAAAGGAAATATGTTTCCTCTTAGCCTCTCCCTCAGCTTTGGGTGCAGCACTTACTTCATCTGAAGAAGTTATCCTAGTTTTCCCTTATTCTGTTCCAGGGGTCTTTGATATGTCCGAATGAGACCTACAGCACTAATCTGTACTTGGCAGAGACTGGACGCAGGTTACTGGACACAACCATCTCCTTCAGCTTGGACCACACTGGTGCCGTACCAGAGCAGGTAAGCCCGGGAGCTGTGCTTTTTACTGGATATCATCGATTTTAGCAAAACAATCCATGCCATCAATGAAATGTCTGCAAGCCAAGATTGCCATGTCAGGCGCTTTCAGAGCTGAATGATTTTGTCTGTTCCAATGTAAGGATGCTACGAAGGGTTCTGTGTGTAGTGGTGAAGAAGCAGAAACATAATGGCAGCATAATAAGGTTGAACTGAGCAGACCTGTGGAAATAACCAAGGCTGTTGGAGGCAGAGAATAAAAACTTTTCAGGCACTGCTACATAAACGAGGGTGCCACCTGCAGTCCCTCAGTATGTCTCTGTCTCCAGCAGAAGGTAGAGGTGCAAACCTGCAGTTTGGGGGGGGAAAAATAGGAGTTAGGTTAGAACGAATGTGCTAAATTAGAAATAGAAACCTTAAAGCCCAAAATACCATTGTAAGTGAAGTAAGAGACCTAGGAGTTCTTCTGGATAGTGAAGTAAATATGAAGAATTTTATCAATATGTTATTAAAAGATGGTTTTTTTTTTAAACTTCATACTTTAAAAAAATTGAAGCCCCTCCTTCATGCCAATGATTTTAGACTGGTTTTACAAGCCCTTATCTTCTCTAAAATGGACTATTGCAACGCCCTGTTATTAGGTCTTCAACTACTTCAGAACGCTGCTGCGCGACTTTTAACAAACATCAGGAAATATGAGCACATAACCCCAATTTTAAAGGAACTACACTGGTTGCCAATTACCTTTCGAATTAAATTTAAGACTTTAGTTTTAATTCATAAAACAATTTTTAACAAAAAAAATGGAATGGTCTAATGCCGCTTCACATTTTCATGCACCTCAGCGAAATCTGCGCTCTGCAGGCAAGGGACTTTTAACTATCCCGTCCAGTGTAGAGGAGGCTGGGGTACATCCCACTTGTCTGGACTGATCTGGGGTATGAACAGGAAAGGAAAACTGGTTCTTATCTGCTAATTTTCCTTCCTGGAATACCACAGATGAGTCCCATCCCCTAGATTCCAAAAGACTGATATGGTTGCAATAAGTGTTTATGCAGAGCTTAATTTGTAGATATAATAGTTGGAATTTTTAGGGCTGAAAAGTTTTTTCAGTTCATTTGTTGGATGTGAAGGATTCGCTTCAGAGGGCTCCAACCCTGGTCTGCCATGTTCGCCCTAGTGGGGGAAGTTGTTTGTTGAAGTTGGCTTGGGTACAGGTCAATACTGAGGGACTGATGGTGGCACACTCGGTTATGTAGCAGTGCTGCAAAAGTTTTATTCTCTGCTGCTAGAATGCAAAACCTCCTTGTCTGGACTGATCAGTGGTATTCTAGGAACGAAAGTTAGCAGGTAAGAACCAGTTAGCAATTGTCTTGCAAATAAAGGAACTAACCCATTGGTGTATAGCTTTGGAGGAGGTGACACATAGAACCTGCCGCATAGCTTCTGAGCCTTGAGCTCTGCATGTACTTTTATTCTGGTGTGGTATTTCACGTTGCTCCACAGGATATCTTGCTAATAATTCCTCTTTGCCAACTGTTGGTGTTCAGTGCTTATTCCGGCAGTGGGACAGCGTTCATGATATTAGCTGTGCAGGTTGACCTACCGTAAAAGCGTCTTTTAAAACCTTTTTATTTCTAGCTCTTTAAACTAAAACAATATGGAAAAGAAGTTCTCCTCTTTAGGACAGTCCACTGGTGGGTTTCCTATCCACAGATCTCAGGGGCTAGGACAGTTACTCATTCCAGGTCTCTCATTGGCCAAAAGCCCTCATGTACTTCATCATTGCAGCCCAAATGGTTTAAAACTTAATCTTTTTCCCCATGGTAGAAACTGTTGTTCTAACATCAGCTCAGTAGCGAGTCTGGCAGATGGCTATGGAGGACTAGGCCCACAAGCCGCAAGCACCCCTGCTGCTGCCTTTCTGTGGAGGAGAGCTCTGTACTGGGGTGTAAAGGCGGGGGCTGCCTTCCCTGTCCCTGGTTTCTGGAGGATATAAAGCCATGGAGCTGATTCCTCCTGGTCAGGGACAGAGTCCCAGTGCATTACCCTGAAATCAGGTACATTTAAATGAGGGAAGTTTCAGGACGCCACCTCCACTCTAGTACTTTAACCCGCGGACTTCTGTTCCAAGTCTCACATGTACCTTCCCTTAGAAATCTGCCTTGGGGTAAAAGAACCCCGAGAGATTTGCACCTGCGGATACTTTCTATTTCCCCCTGAAAAACACGTGGGTAGTTTTTGAAAATAGGGAAAATCACGTGCATTGCTGCCTCCCCTGGGCCTATCCCCAATCGTCTGAGAACGCTGCCATGAAAATGTGGGTAAAAGCTACTGCTTTTTAACCAATTACAGGGTGAACAATTAAAAAGAAAATCCCTTTTACCTGAGTAAATAGCCATTTCCATGGTTAAACGGCTTTCCAAAATTTGCCCTTGAAGCAGAACCTCTGAACATGTCCACGTATTGCACGTGTCTGCTAGACGTTTTCTTCCCCTGTGTGTTGCTTTTGGCAGCTCTACATCCAAGTGTTTGTGAAGAAGGATGACTCTGTGGGGTACCGCGCTCTGGTGCAGACCGAGGATCACTCGCTGCTCTTCCTCCAGCAGCCAGGTAGGCTGGGGTGCAGGGTTTGGCTGACTCTACTCCTGGGTTGGGAGTTCTGCACCCCAAAATATATTTTGCACACAGTGTGTTTTAAAATTCTGCGTACTTTATTGTCAAAACAACATTCCCTGTACGTACCCAGATCAGTCCAGACTCCTGGGTTTTGCCTCCCTGCCAGCAGATGGAGACAGAGTTTCACTGACACTGTAATAACCCAGTGTGCTACCTGCAGTCCCTCAGTATTTCTCTGTTTCCTGCAGATGGTAGATGGTGTAAAACCTGCAGTCTGGAGAGAAAGGGGAAAAAAAAAGATTAAAAGACAAGAAAATTTCTGGATCCTCCCATGGGGGTTGTTAAGTCCTGGTGGGGCCATGCCCCCTGGTTTGAAGCAGACGAGCAGGGGATTGGTGACCCTTCTGATAGCTCGGTCCAGAGGTCCTTGGAGTAGACATCTGGTGGTCCAGATCCCTCATCCCCCATGAGACAGTGATGGAACCTGCTTGGCAGTTCTGCACTGCAAGCCCAGTGGAGCAGGGAGGGTATCCCTTTTATAAGGTTTGTCTTGGGCTGGGTCACTAAAGATTGGCAAAAGGAGACGGATAGAGCCAGTGTGGCCTGGCTCTTTTCTGATCTGCCGTGTGGCCTGCGCTCCTGGAAAGGGAACCTCTGCACCCCAGGAAAGAATTGGTTTCCATGTATCTTTATTTGTTCTCAGAGAGACAAAAAAAAAAAAATGAACAAGGAACTAGTTAGAGGAATCTGTGCAACAGTGGGGTTCCACGGTGGGAGCAACCTCAGCAGCTCGGGGAACTCAGTAATGGGGTTTTTCAGCAGCTTCTCTGCCTGCGGAGACCAGGGAAGGATGGTCTCCGCAGGTGTTGGCTCCGAGGCGCTGAGGGACTGTTCCCTTTCCCTTGAGGTGCTGGTGGTGCCGCAGGTGAGCGAAGGAACGACATGCACGTGCAGCTAAAGCAGCATGGCGTTTGGGGTCTGTGTCGAGCATGGCCGCACTGGTAAAACGAGCCTCCCGGGTGACTGGGATCTAGCGCTTTCCCCGGCAGCGCAGAAACGGAGGCCATTTTCGATTCCCTAGCAGCATTAGCGGGAGAGGCAGGGGAATCCCCTCCTCCACTATTGCCGGCAGTTCCCTGTCCTGCAGAGGTGCAGGGAGGCACTTGCACTGAGGAGGAATCTCTGGTTCTGGTAGGCGTCTTCTGCCAGTTTTAATTTGCTTATGTGCAAAGCTTGTTTAGCGGAACAAGCAGTGGGGGATGCTGGCTCTCAGCCCCAGTCTCCATGGAATCTCAGATAGTCAAGAGGCCTGAACTATTGAGAAGCTCTTCAGGCCTTCAGTCCCTTTCGATGCCGGACGTTGAACGGATCCAGGCTTAAACGCGCTGAAGGTGCAGGCAGGCTTTGCTTAGTTGGGTGGTAGGCTGCGGCAGTGGTTCTTTTCCCGCATGCTTAGGTGTGTGCTCATTATCACTGAGTGGCAGTTGCATGCACGGGGAGATTCCTCCTCAGTGCGCACATAAAGCCACGGCCTAGATTTGAGCACGTACGTCTGTGACCTAGACTCGAGCGCATATTTGCACAGATACTTGTGCGCGTACCGCTGCATCCTAGATTGGATTGCATATTTGCGCAGGTACTTGCTTGCATAAGACTGTGACCTAAACTTGAGCACGCTTATGTGCATGTACCACAGATCGGTCCAAAGACCCGCCCATTTACAGAGTGGAAGAGTCTGCCACTCATACTGTTGCTTTGTATATAGGGTGGGGTTGGAGGTTTACAATGCTGATAGCTTATGTTAAATTTGGGAAACAAATTTTCTATTGTCTTTTTGGGCAACTTCACCTTCTTCCAGCTTATTGGAGGGGAGGGAGTTTGCTTACAAGCTTGCTTAGAAATTTATCCTGCTTGCTGTCATCTTGACTTGGGTACAGGTCAATACTGAGGGACTGAGGTGGCACGCTGGGTTATGTACAGTGTCAGTGAAACTTTCTCTGTCTCCATCTGCTGGCAGGGAGGCAAAACTGTGGAGTCTGGGCTGATCTGTGGTACTACAGGAACGAAAATTAACAGTAAGAACCAATTTTCCTGTATAATCACTGTCTTGGAGTAATAACTTTTCTGTTTTGCAGTTTAAATGTATTTAAAGATGCAGGCTTCCCCCGAGAGTACTGTAATAGTGCATGGGAAGGCACCGGGCCACGTCCTCAGTCCGTCCCCTCCACTTTCTCTTCACCCTACCATTCATCCTCTTGCTCACTTGGGCCATTTGAGGGGTCCAGACCTGTGAACCAGGTCTGTGTTGTGCAGAACCCCCCCCCAGGTGTAGCTCTCGTCTGACTGAGCCAGAGGTGCAATTTTCCTTTTTTGTAGGAAAGGTTCTGTGGAGCCGGGAAGAGTCGCTGGCGGAAGTGCTGACGATGGAGATGGTGGACCTGCCCTTGACGGGCGCGCAGGCAGAGCTGGAGGGAGAGTTTGGAAAGAAAGCAGGTACGGTGCGACTGGAACAGTACGGTTGGGTCATCACTGGCGCCGCTGTCCAGACGGTCTGCACTGGGACAAAGTTTGTGGGACGAACCCTGTTGCCAGTTTTCAAAGAGGGCGGGCACGCTTTCACTTTGAAGCTTGCCACTTTTGGTGTGGGTGGAGCTCCTTGCCACCAGAGCACACGTAGGCTGGAAAATAAGTACTGGGGCCAGCGATGGTCAACTCTCGGTCCTCATGAGCCACAATACGCATGAAAGAGATGTGCATGCAAATCTAATCACGAAAACCAGGCCTGCTTGTGGCTCTTGAAGACCGGACAGAGCTTTTTTTTTTTCCCGATCCTCCCCTAAAACGATCCCCGAGTGTGGCTTACAGCGCGCTCAGCGTTCCACAACACATGTACGTCGCGCCGCATTTAACTCGCTCTTGACCTGCGAAAAATTCCCTCGCTGCGTTCCCCTGGGGAAGAAAGGAGCTTCTTGTATTTCTCTTTTATTCCTTTTCCTGCCGAGCAGTGAACTGATATGTGCTTGGCAGGTGACGTCTCGCCCGCAGACCTTCCTGTCCGTAATGGGCTGTGTTTTGGTGTCCGGGATTTTTTCCCCCTCCCGCACTTCAGGCCTGGGCTTGGAAAGCTTCAGGGAACCCTGGAGGATGGCAGAAGTAGAACGAGAGAGAAAAACCTTGTTACTTAGTCACCATTAACAGCCCAAATAATTCCCCCCTTTAGTGCTGGCTAATACTGAGCCCCGGGAAGGTGGGGAAGTTAACCCTCCTCGGGGTACGTCTTGGTTTCTCTTATGAGATTGAATGACATTTTTGCTGTTCTTTTTTAATTTTTTTTGCTGCATTGGGACTCAGCCATTCAAGGTAATTTCCATTTTCCTCACTTTCTCCTCTTGCCAATCTGCTGAGTTGTTCTGTCTTGCAAGGCTCCTTGGACTGTGCCTGCCTTTACTGAGCTCTGGGATGAGCTGCTTTGTATTAGGCCCTTGGTAGCTTTAGAGTTGGTGTTTGCCCACCACTTCTGGTGGAATTTTCTTGTAAGACTCCGTGCTCATGATGCAGACTTCATGGCTTACAGTAAAGTGATGAAGCATTTTTATCAGCAATTACATTAAAGCAACTTTTAGTCACGGACTTGGAGAAAATTATTCTATTTTGTTGTATTTTCCCCATTGGGATGTGACATAAGCCTCAAGTATGAGTGGAAAGAATCACTCTCATTTCCTGACATGAATTTTTTTTATAATAAATAAAAATAAAAAGTTTGCCCAGATCGATTTCTGAAAGTTGTCTTAGTGTTTAAATAAATGTTTTTAGCCATTTCAGGTGTGTAAAAAATTGTATTCCTGTTCAGTCCAGACAAGTGGATTTTGCATCCCTACCAGCAGATGGAGACAGAGAGAATAAAATCTTTTCAGGCACTGCTGCATAGCGGAGCGCGCCACCTGCAGTCCCTCAGTATGTCCCTGTCTCCAGCAGAAGGTAGAGATGCAAACCTGCAGTCTGAGAGAGATTCCAAAAGAAGAAACAAGAAAGTCAGCATTAGAAGAGGTGCTTCCTGAGGTGTTAGGCACCTTTGTGGGCCATCCATCAGGTAGAGCTAGGCAAGCTGGGAGTTGGTGACCCCTGTCTGGTCACCTGTCCGGAGGGATTGATAGCCAGGAGACTGGCTCCCTCTCTCCTTCTGTGATCTCCTCCCCAGAGCCATCATCCTGATTCAGGGAAGTATGCCTCTTTACTGAGGGTTATCTACTGAAAGGGAGCTGTGCCTTTAAATCATTTAAAAAAAAAAAAAAATCTAGAAGGCTTATCAGCTTGCAAGACCTGATGGGCGGTGTGAAGCTTCAGCCGTGGGGGAAGAGAGTGACAAGCCCTCGTCAGCCCCGGGGTCCGGAGCAGTTCGAGGAGGGTGGCTCGCACCGGCGGCAGGACTCCTGCAATTGCACATCTCTGTGGGCCTTTTTAACTGCATGGTGCTGCGATCGGGCCTTGTGCACAGGGACAATGGTGCCAACTTCTCACTGGCAGGGGATCCTGCAGGGCATGCAGCTTGCGGTGCAGCCAGTTTAATTCCGCCGAGATTTGCACAGACTGCCTCGGGGGGGACTGGATGGACCTCTGCCAAGGCAGACAGCAGGAGGAGAGTCACCAGGTTGGCTGGTGATTGAGGCACGCAGTAAGAAGCAGGAGGCTTCCGGAGGGCCTAGGGACTCTTTCCCCCCCCCCCCCCCCCCCCCCATCTCCGATGGTCCAATCTGTAGAAAAGGACCAGGAACTGGGGGGGGGGATCTGAGGGCAGCCTATAGGTTCAGGATTTTTCGGAAATGGAAGATTTCTCAGCAAATTTTGTTCTGCTCCTTCACAAGGCCTATTTGGCTTCTTGGCCTTGGAATCTGGACCACAGGTCATTAGCAAAAAAAAAAAAATCCCACCTACACAGAATTTCAAGCAAGCCAGAATAAAGGGGTCAGACTTTACTGCTAGGGCACTGTGATTTGGGGTCTGATTCTTGTTGTGTTCTCCTTGCTCCGTTAGGATTTTGGCTAAATCGGTACCAGCCTACCTTGGGCCCACGGTGCTGTGAGCCTTCATTTACAGCTCCCCAGGCTTGTTTTTTGTTTTTTTCCTTTTCTCCTGTTTGATAATCCCACCCAGAAGCCTGCAGTCTGGCTACCAGATGTCACTGCTGAATGATGACTGGGACTCCCGCCCGGGGCTGTGAGCGCTACCTCTGCTCCAGCCTGCCAGGCAGCGGAAGACCTGACCCGGGGAAACTGAAACCAGGTCCTCTGCGTGGCAGAGCACTAGATCAGCCACCGATTTTTGTGGAAGTTTTTAGGACACGGTTAAAACATCAGATTCCATTTGTATCATCAATAACAAGGGGGAGGGCTTTTGTTATCAGCCACTACAACACATTTGCATCACTGGAGACTGATTCCAGGGAATAATGCGTTAATTAATAGGCAGAAACATTTTACCTGAGGCGGATTTGGGCCACCCTCCCCCTCCGTGCCCCCCCCGACTGACTTAAGCCCTCCCTCTGTCCTCCTGCAGATGGCTTGCTGGGGATGTTCCTGAAGCGCCTGTCCTCCCAGTTCATCCTCCTGCAGTCCTGGACCGCCTACCTCTGGAAGATGTTCTACGATGCCCGCAAGCCACGCAGCCAAATCAAGAACGAGATCCACATTGACACGCTGGCCAGGGATGAGTTTAACCTGCAGAAGATGATGATCATGGTGACAGCCTCGGGGAAGGTAAGAGCTGGTGGAGGGAAGGACGCGTGCGGCAGGCGATGGGGAAGGGTCATTGAGTTGATGGAGTGCATAGGGGGTGTATGAAATGGGGACTGGGAGTTAATGGAACATTTCTGGGGGGAGGAGGGAAGGGTGCAGCAGACTTGTGAATGGCGTGGTCTCATCAAAGAGGAGAAGTTTTGTATAGAGGAACTTGGCTTTGGTGACCAGTTCCAGGTAATCCAGAAACAGTTTTGCCCTGGGTGACATGAAGGGTCAGACTCCGGGCGGGTTATGCTGTAGAAGGTCAATGTGTGTCTTGGCTTCAAGGGCGGTGAAGGGTTTGAGGGATGAGATGTGGGAGGCACTAGAGACTTTTAGCCTTAAGAAAGGTGGGATATTGGAGCAAGGAAGTTCCTCCTATCTCTCTTTACTTTTTTCAGTGAACTATTCTGACGTATAATATTTTTGTTTGTGCACTTCAGTTATTTGGTATTGAAAGCAGCTCTGGCACGATCCTCTGGAAACAGTATTTGCAGAATGTCCGTCCGGGGTCATCTTTTAAGTTGGTGGTGCAGCGGACAACAGCCCACTTCCCCCACCCTCCTCAGTGCACCCTTCTGGTTAAAGATAAGGTGAGTCCCGTAGGCCTCGCTGCCTTCTTGTTAGCGTTCAGATTCCTCCAGGTAAAACCTATTGCCTGCTAAACCGGGCACACTTGGCTGGCACATCAGCGTCCTGTGAATTGTGATAGTTTGGGTTTTAGGCAGCTGCAGAGAGAGGAAAGACAACGTGATCAGGTAGCACTGGGGAGAGAGAGGAGGTTAGTTGAGAAGGTGGTTGTGACTGAGCAACCTCGTCGTCCTGGGAATTCAGACTGCCCCAGTGCTGCTTGCAAGCGTTTTGTGATGGCGATGGTCCAAGCATGGTTCTTTAACGGCCCCACAAGGACTTTTCCAGTCCCTTCCTCTATAGCACAGCCATGGAAGCAGCAGGGGAAGGCCATGTCTCCTGGAACCTGGCACAAGGGGCACTTTTGAAACCGTAGCTGTCACTGTCGATTGATAGCTGGGATGGGGGGGGGGGGGGAGGGTATGATCACTGCCCCTGCAGCATCCCCAACTCAGTGAGTAAAAAGACATTGAGCCTGGCTCCCTCTCCCTGCCTGTCGGCCTGGTCCATGTACCGTTCTGTAGGAGTCTGCAATCGCTTTTCTCTGTGCAGCAGCAGCATCTGGCTCCCTGTCATGGTCTCGATTAATGTCTCCGCCTCCCGGTGTCGGCCTCGTTCTCTCCATGTTTGCCTTCTCTCTGCATGCCCGTCTTAACGTTTGGCTCAGCAGCGAGACCCCCTTTTCTGTTTCCAGGAGTCTGGATTGAGCTCGCTCTACGTCTTTAATCCCATCTTTGGGAAGTGGAGTCAGGTGACCCCTCCAGTTTTAAAGTGCCCGGTCCTGCAGTCCCTCCTCCTGCCCATCATGGATCACGACTACGCCAAAGTACTTCTCTTGATAGACGACGAGCACAAGGTAAGGGCCTGAGCAGCTCCAGCCTTCCTCTCATTTACCTGTAGTTTAATACTGGGGATCGGTTTCCCTTTCCCTGCTGGATTTACAGTAAGAGTTGAGCGACTGTACAGCAATGTGCTTCTTTAAAGAAATGTGGGTGACCTGTTACAGTTCTGGCCTATAATTGCCTGGCACAAAAAGCCTTTTAATTTCTCATCTAGTGCACCAGCTCCTGGGAGTGATACCTTCTGCCCCGGTTCATTGAAGACGGGGGCTTCCTCGTCCAGACAGCGTTCTATCCTCTTCTCCTTTTATGTCGCTGTGGCGGTATTCATTTCTTTTTCTCGTGTTTGTGATTGTCTTGGTCTCCAGGTCACCGCCTTTCCGGCTACAAAGAACGTCCTCCACCAGCTGGAGGAGGTGGCCCCCACCGTGTTCTTCTATTTGGTGGATGCCGACCAGGGCAAGCTGGCGGGATTCCGGCTGCGCAAGGTAAGATGGAAAAACGTACCCTGGAAAACGGAGGACCACGGCTGCCTGTTTTTCAGGGGCCGCTCTAACCCGTTCGGATCGAGACAATTCGGCTTCCAGCTGTCCTTGAGTTGCTCCATTTATTGCCCGCTTGAGTTGAATTGTTCTTATCTATAGCGCCCACTCTTCCGTGTGGTAACTGACCGAGACCGTTGCTTCTTTCCTGTTCCTCGGTGATTCCCTTCATTTATCTACTGTATTTAACCTCTCTTCATGACTGGGGAGGTCTGAAGTACCTAGAGCCGTGTCACTTTAGCAGTATCGGACCAAGCTTCTGCCTGAACCCTGTTGTGTTGGCACAGGACCTGACCACGGAGGAGATGTGGGACGTGACAATACCAACGGATCTTCAGCGGATCACCTGCGTGAAGGGGAAGAAGTCCAATGAGCATGTGCACTCGCAGGGGCGGGTGATGGGCGATCGCAGTGTGCTCTACAAGGTACGTGTGCTCCCGAGGACTGGAGGGGAGAAGGGATCCCCCTGACCACTGCTCCCAGAGCCACGTGCTAGAGAACCACAGAGTATTGTGTAAGATGTGTGGGTCTGCGGGGAGGAGCGGCATTGCAGCTTGTTCTGTAAAGCGGCACGGGAGGAGCAGGTAGTGCATACTGTGGTACACGTGTGCTGACCGTGGTCTGTGATGCAGTGGGACTGTGGCATCACACTAGGATGCATGTACGAGCATGTCTGGCAGGTTCCTTTGAATACATTTCCTCCACTTTTTCCTGTTGAACGTTTTGCTTATTTTCCCCAGGTTTGTAACGTTTTGCAAAGGATGCAAGACTTGAGAACAGGTGGTACATTCGGGAGGGCTAAGGGTTAGAGGACATTTTAGCAAGGTGGAAGGGGATGTTCTTGGGTGATTCCTGTGAAGGTTACAGGTTATCTGGGGCAGAATGTGAATGCTGGCGGACTCCAGCGTATGTTTGATAGAGAGTGGCAGGGCTCATGGATACTACAAGGCTCCAGCCTAGGTTACAAATTAGACAAGGAGGTAATGGGACTGACTGCATTCATTGTACCATTTCATGACTTTTCCCGTCTCTTCCCCCCCCCCCCCCCCTCCCCCAGTATCTGAACCCGAACCTCTTGGCAGTAGTGACAGAGAGCATAGATGTGCACCCTGAACGCACCTTCATTGGGATCTACCTGTTTGACGGAGTCACAGGCCGCATCATCCATTCTTCCGTGCAGAGGAAAGCAAAGGGGCCCGTCCACATCGTGCACTCTGAGAACTGGGTCGTGGTAAGAAGTCGCATGCTGTATCTGACATCTCCAAGTTCCACTCTGTCTGCCTTCCACTGAATGTGTCGGTAGCACTTCCTGAACACACAGACCTTTGCCACAAAAGCATGCACAGCACCCCTAGACAACATAGATCCAACGATGGGATCTCCTTACTGAATTCTTTTATCAGAGTAAAAGGTTTTATTGAGCAGAGCAGAGCTGCTGAAAGAAAGTAGCAGCATGTCAAGGCATGGATGCCTGTAGGTCTGGGGCTATTCGTTCGAAGCTGTCCAAATTCCTGTAGCCTTCAAAGTGAGCACATGGTGCAGGCGAGGAAAGATAGGGGCTGTGATGAGCGGCTGACCTCCAGGATTGCCTCACAGCGCCACCAGAAAGACAGTCTGTTCTGGTTTGTAGGAAGCGAGCACGGTGTGCATTTAGAACTAAAGTTTCTTGCAAGCAAAAAAAAATAAATAAATAAAACGGGGGAAAGATTGGTGCAATTCCCTTTGTACTCATCAACCAGCTGGCAGTGTCGTCCGTTAGCTTGCTTGGTAATTTTGCGCCTGCCAGGGTGGGATCACGTCTAAAGTTATTGAGCCATGGCCACGTGACTGTCCTGGCTCGCAGAATAATGCAAAGCTTGCCCGCTCTAACATGGCGGATCTCCTCCCTTCAGTACCAGTACTGGAACACCAAGTCGCGGCGCAATGAACTCACGGTTCTGGAGATGTTCGAAGGGGCAGAGCAGTACAACACCACCGCCTTCAGCTCCCTGGACAGGCCGCACATGCCTCATATCCTGCAGCAAGCTTACATCTTCCCGTCGGCGATCAATGCCATGGAAGTCACCATAACCGAGCGAGGCATCACAAGCCGCCATATACTGCGTGAGTAGCAATCTGGCACTGACATTTGGGGGGGGGGGGGGGGGGGGGCAGAATTTGGGTTTAGTAATCTTGAGACTGGCACTGACCCCCAGTAGTCAACCTAACATTCAGTAAAGATACTAATTTTAAAGAAGGCAAAAAGTTTAATAGTAATTTAGGGACTTACTTTCTTGAGATTGCCTGTTTCATTTATAAAAGAAGAATTAGCGGATGTACAAGGGGAGACAGAGCGTAGGGCTTCTCGTGAGCGTCTTGCCAGAGAACTGCTGCTACGCTGTATCTCCCAGGGATACCTGTACTGCTTATTGATATACAATAAAAAAAAAATTCAGATTTGTTTCTACAAGATTTTGGTGTGGTAGCCTTGGGTCCATGGAGAAGCGCCTTAAGCGTGTTTGGCGCTTAACAGTAGGATAGAGAATGTGCTAATGATGGCTTTTGTACGGGATAATACTCTGCCCCTCGAGCCTGATCAGTGGACGATGGAGCTCAGATCATCTCTAAGGCCACCTTATGGATGACTTTTATAATCTGTTATCCAAGTACTCAAACTTTTTCATGAGTATTGGTACAGTTTTGTTTTTTTTTTTGTTTTAATTCAAATACAAAGTTAACGCAGATGCTAGACTGCCAGTCTGCAACACGGTCCTTCGCTTATCCCCAGGACAGATCTACCACAGGCAGTGGCACTAACGCCACTACAATGCTGAGTGGGAGACGCTGGCCCTAGCGCTGCGAAGGTGATTCCAGTTCCATCCCCGCTTAGGGGTGAATTTTAAAAGCCTGGTGCGGGCCGAAACTGGGAGATACACGCACAAGTTGGGCCGGCACGTGCCGTGCTGATTTTAAAAGGCGTCCCAGTATGCACGCACAATTTCCCCTCCCCCCCCCCCCCCCAAAAAAAAGGGGCGGGGTGTGGACATTCCAGGATTTATGAAGGAAACCAGCGCGTAAATACTTTCACCCACAAGCACGCGCCGGGATCCCCTACTGAGTAACTTCAGCTACGACTGGCGTGCAAGTCCTAAAACAAACTAGGCCGGTCAGCAGGGAAGGGGCTAATGGGGTAAAAGGGAGGGTAATTAACTAGGGAGAGGGTTAGGAAGTCTTATCCTTTTACCCGGGGAAATTGGTAATTGTGGTGGCGCGAGTGTCTACTAAAATCCCCCCACTTGAGGTAGAGGCGGCATTTGTGTACACATGCACGCATCCGTCTAAAATTGTGCTCGCACGTACATGCGTACAGCCTGTTTTATACCACGCCCGCGTGCTTTGGCGTGAGCTGGCAGACGCATGTCCAAGTTCGCATACCTGCCTTTCCAGGGCCTGCACAATAACAGTACCAACTTAGACTATTCTATGCCATAAACACTTGTCCATTGGGAAGTAGCTAAGACTATCAACTGCTCGCTGGCATTGTACTGAATCCCTACCCCATCGATTTCCACATTGTCTTGGGGAGAAGAAATATCTCCACAGCTTGATGCGATCCTGTAGAAAGAGAGAATAAGGAACGGACGCTGTCACTACTGTTTGTTTCATTTATTTATTTTTGCCTTTTTTCCTTATGCAGTTGGACTTCCCTCTGGTGCTATTTTCTCTCTACCAAAGGCATTGCTGGATCCTCGTCGCCCTGAAATTCCCACCGAATACACCAGGTACCGCAAGCAGCTTTCCGCATTCTTTTTATGCACAGAGGGTCCTGAGGGAGCCTGAAAGCTGTTGAGATTTAGTCTGTCAATACTTCCTTGGTATATTATAATTTTACAATTTTGCTAGAAACATAATAGATGCAACTCTTTTCTGATTATAGTGTGTAAGTTAAACAAGGTTACCTGTAGCTGAAAAGTTTTTTTGCATAGCATGGCTTGCCAATGGGGTAACATTCAGTTTCTCTTCCAGGGAAGAAAATTTGATCCCTTATTCTCCAGACCTACAGATCCATGCTGAGCGCTTCATTAACTACAACCAGACAGTCTCTCGTGTGCGGGGCATTTATACAGCACCCTCCGGCCTGGAATCCACCTGTCTAGTGAGTAGAAGGGTTGAATAGAGGAACGCAGGCCCAGATCACACAAAGGGCATCTCGAGCCAGGCTAAATATCTATGTAAGATTCAGCATTGTGGGCACCTGATAGTTTTCTCTCATGCCCTCTTGTATGCATGAGCTGCTAGAGGTTCTCCAGACTGGCAGGTGCCCAGTGGTGCGTGGAACAGCTTTTGGCATGCATGAACAAGGCCTCCATCTCTCCCAGGGGGTTATGCCTGCTTTTGGATCCACGTTGCATGTGGGTAGTGCACGATTGATCTCCAGTACGTGGAAGGTGAACTAATCTTCCTAAAGCAGTGCTAGTCGCTTCCAGGGCTGCAACTGGGTCAGGTTTTCAGGATCCCCCCTACTGAATATGCATGCCCACTCTCTAGCCTGGATGTGAATCTCTCCTCCATCTTCAGGAGGGGGATATTGAAAACCTGACCCGGTGGCAGCCCTTTAGGTCTAGGCATGAATACCATGTCCTCTTGTAGGAGCTTAGGTAATTATGGGGTAACAATAAAACAGTGAGGCTACTGTTCAGAAGAGAAGAGGATATTCAGTGGGATAAATATACACAAAGTTATCTGGATAATGTTTCTTGGATAACTTTCAAACCTAACTAGCTATTTTTAAATAATATTAATCCTACTCTGAGGCCTGTCCAGACTTACAGCAATAACTTGTTGGGCTAAGTGAACTCCACTCTGGAATGTCTTCAGTGTATCTGGATACAGTTTCAGTTAATCGGATAAAATTTATCTGGATCAACCTTTTTGTGTCTAACTCCGGTGCTGGACTAACCCTACTGTCTCTTCTAGGTTGTTGCATATGGGCTGGACATCTACCAGACCCGCGTTTACCCATCCAAGCAGTTCGATGTTCTGAAGGATGACTATGATTACATTCTGATTAGCAGTGTGCTGTTTGGGCTCGTGTTTGCCACCATGATCACCAAGAGACTGGCTCAGGTCAAGCTGCTGAACAGAGCCTGGCGATGATGGCACGTAAGGACCCCGGGCAGAAGAGGTGCTGATTTGGCATTTGAACCATCATCATGTCTTACTCCCAACCACATTACTGGTCAGAGCTGGACCACCAGCCTCCTTCCCCACAAGAGAAACCAATTAGCGATTTTCGACAGGAAGATTCAAACACTGAGACTATACCTAGAGTAAAAGAAAATGATCTATTTATGAAGAACATTACTGAAATTGTCATGGCCAAAGCACCATGGGAAGCATGATGGCTTCTAGCAGTCCATGTACCTCTATTGGGAATAGGAGCTGGCAGGGAGGGGATAGTGATAGAATCAAGATAAATTGCTCAGAGGTTTTATGGCTGGAATGAATACAAAAATGACTTCTGGGCTTTTTCCTCTTGTTTATTACAGATTTTTTTGGTTGCTTACTATTTGAATATTTACTGTAGCCCTGAAGAGAAGTAAAAATACTAAAGAGGTCAATGCAGCAACTATTTACTACCAGGATAAAAATGAAAGTTTGCTGATATTTTTAATGGAGAAAAATGCCCAGCTGCACCAGGAGCAGTTCCTGATCATCCCCCAGATCAGCCCAGACAAGGGGGTTTTGCATCCCTACCAGCAGATTGAGGCAGAGAAAAAAAACTTTGAGACACTGCTACATAACTGAGAGTGCCACCTGCAGTCCCCCAGTCTTGAGACTGTACCCAAGCTAAGATGGATATACGGCACCACTAAAGAACACCCCCCTTCCACGCTGAACAGGAATCAGATTGCAAGGAACCAAAAACCTTCAACCAAACTTGTCTGGACTGAACTGTGGTATTCTAGGAACAAAAATTAGCAGGTAATAACCAATTTTCCTTTTTTGCACTGGACCGCAGATGAGAATATTTTATTTTATGGTGAAGCAGGGTTTGTTTTTACACTGTTAGGTGTGCAGCTGCCTCGTAAACCTCTCAATCGATCACTAGTTTGTTTTCCTCTCCTTAATTTTGTACAGCGCTGAATGCTGCTGCTTCTCGAATCAATGGCTAAGACCTTTCCTTTGATACCCTTGAGTCAGGCAACGTCCATTCTAATGTATTTCCAGTTTGAGCTCTTCGGTTTAAGCCCCTCCCCTTCCCCAGCACTGGAGCCTCGGCTCTTTTTTGATAAACCTTGGTCCTTGCACTGAAGTACTTACCTTATGCTCGGTGTTGCGGAGGCACTGAATCAGGGGCTGAGCTGCTTGGAAGATGCTCTGATTTTATTCAGCCTGGGCCATGGGAAGATAAGGCAGTAAAGATAAGCTGTTACTACAAGGTCTTCTGAATAAAATGCCATTGATTAATAGTGATAATCTCTATTTCAAATTACTTTAGGCTTAATGGGGACAATTCCTGGACCTTTTTATTTTTATACTTCCCATTCTAGCATAGTAGATGACAGCAGAAAAAAAAAGCAGGTGGCCCATCCATTCTGCAGCCTTAATCCTGTCCCTGCTAAGGATATGTAAGAGCTTCAGCTTTTGTGCTCTGCCATCCAAGACCCCCTCTATTCCATAGCTTTTGTAGTGGGGCAGGGGTTGAACTACAGTGTCGAAATGGCCAAACAGCTGAGGCTTACATCATTGCAGATTTAATGTTGTTTAAAAAAAAGATACTTACCCTGTTCCTCCTGACTACATTCAGATCCTGAAAGACTTAGCAAGATATTTTAATGCAAAGGTGAGCATGTGGTATTGAGTTTCCTTTGATTAAAGCAAAATCAGTTTCTTTGGTAAATAGCACCTTTTATTAAAGAAATTTAAACAGTAAAAACAGGAGTAAGCAAACAGAGGCAACAGTGTGTGTGTGTGTGTTTTGTGAACCAGTCCCAGGTTCCTGGTACAGGGGCCAAGGGAGAATGACACTTGAGGTTTTGGCTAGCAGTACATTTTACAATCATAACAACACAGTCGCAGTTAAAGCTGTACCTCTTCCAGATGTTAAAACTCCTGTTTCTTTCCCACTGTCCACCCAATCCCAGGACCCTCCTTCTTTTCCCTACCTCCAGGTACTACAGTGATGGGTCATGGCTAAGGCAGCACTGTTTGGCATTGGCTGGGCACTGGGCGTCACTGCTTGGTTCAGTCATTCCTCCAGGGTCTAAGAGTGGGAAGCAGATAGCAGCTGCAGCATGGGCCGTGGCACCATGGTGCTCAGACCGCAGCCTCCCAGGAGGGAATGGCCTTATGAAATCATGTTTTTTCAAACATTAGAGAAAAAAAAAAAAGGTGATACACCCAGGCGCAGATTGATTAAGAGGGATGCTGCGTCCTACAGTGGGTGACGATCATGCAGTGCTTTCACACCCTAGCACATGACTGGGATCAGCCAGTCCAGTCCTATGGGTTGGAAAGGAAGGTTGGGACCACAGTATGTCTTACTCTCTGCTTCACAAACTGGCCTTATAGCACCAAAAAAAAAAAGTGGATGTTATGTAGTAAAAATGGGCAGTCTCCAACGTGGGATGTAAAAACAAGCAAAGGCAGCACCATGCAGACACGGAGAGAGCCCTGGGTAACAGCTGAGGCTGCCCCAACCAGTGCAGGGCAACATTTTGACAAAAAACCCGCCCGGAAAAGATCATCGCTCACTTCAATACACGTCGGCAATCAGCTTGCTGGCTGGCTGCATCTCAAACAATTTTACAAATATAAAAAGAAAGTAGGCCGTTCTGCACCAGAGGAGCTTCCAAAAGTTATATCATCGTCCAATAAAAGCAGCTCAGCCTGGTTCTTTGACATAAGCGACCAAGGGCATTACACATCTAAAATCATTTCAAAGAAACAGGAGTAAGATATAGCTGTAGTAATTCCTGCAGTTTGTGTTGTAAAAGTCAATTTCATTAAAAAAAAAACCTCTGTACATTGATTAGAACTCAAAGTGTCGCATGTCCTACTCGCATTTTTAGTCAAAAGGGCTAAAATGCCTGTCACTGAGGAATCTGACATTGTGCTGCAAACCTGCCTCCTCTACTTGTCTAACCCCAGCCCCTGTCTCGACTCCTCACAGCTTGAGCCATGAGACTGCGCTAGCGTTAAAAAGAAAGAAACAGTTCTCACCCGATGTTGAGAGGAAAAAGCCATTATATGCAATATGTAAAGAGAGAGCGCCATAGTTTTCTTTAGAACAATAAATAGCAGAGAGTAGATAACATTATAGGCCAACAGGTGCATTCCTCTGGTCCGCCCTCAGCTGCAGTTTTACTAATCTATATGTAAGCTCAGCCTGCCGGGCAGAAGAGTGACCCTAAAAGCATGGACACACCTTTTAAAAAAAAAAAAAAACAAAACAAAAAACTTTTTTAAACTTTGATATTCACATCACAGTGTTCTTGACACCTTATCTATAGTATATTTGCCAAACAGCAATGAAAGGAGAGCCTGTAAACATTTAAAACATTAGAAGGCCATCCCTCGGGTGCTGCTCCCTAGCAAATTCCCTGGGCCTTGCCAATACAGTCCCCATGCCACACCAGAACTCCTACTGCATGCCCAGCAGCCAGGCTGAAGGGACTAAGAATTGCTCTGCGTCCACATTCTTTGCAAAACTGTAGCAAAGCAAAACCAGAGTTGCACGCTAAAACCACCACCATTGGCCCTGAATCCCAAATTCTTGAAGACGAGGGAGAAAGAGCGCTGGATATTGAAGCATTGCTGGCCCTGTGAATCGGTCAGTCTGGGTTGCCATGGCTCTACCAAGAACTGCAGTCATCTCACCCAAGGTGGGGAGAGGGTTTTTGTCTGTCTGTCCTTCCCGCCTGCCAGCCACTGGGCATTTGCTGGCTAGGTCCACAATTTGGCGGACAGTTGGGGGCCATGCTCAAGGTTTAGCGACAGCGTGGGTCTCTTCCTATGAGCTGCTTGGAGATAACAGACACTGGTCCGACTCTCCCCTCTTCCCAACCCTGGCAGGGTATGTAGAGTGGTGGGCAGCACACAGTGGCACACAAGTTTCAGACACCGAGGGAGTAAACAAAATATTTGGGGGCAATTTTCAAAATCTTTGGCATGTTTTACATGGCTGAAAATAATTACCTCTCTGAAGTCAGCCATAATACGCGTAAGTGGAGTTTTAGCTGCTTGAAAGTCAGCGCGTGCTTTTGGTTCCTTAGACACGCGGTGTTCCAGAGCTGCCTGTCTTGTGCATTGTGTTGTGCAATATATAACACTGTAAATGCTTCACTCTGCGGATCCTACCTGGGAACAGGACATATAGACATAAGTTTCAAAACATAGGAGGTGGGCAATTAAAATTTTTTTTAAAAAGTCCATTTCTGTGGGTAAAACACTGCTAAACCCATAGCAATGCCTTTGAAAATGCCCCTCCCTATTACTCACAATGGGGGAACCTCTGCTTTTGCTTTTTCCACCACCTGCTATAATAGAGCATTGCTGATCTTAGGGAGGGGCAGTGGCCAGAGTGTACCTGAAGGCAAGAGGATGCAAAGCCTTCCACCACAGATCCCGTCTTCTTAATGAGGGGAGAGCCCGGACGTCTGAACGCCAATGAAACACGACTGACGTACAAGTCCAGATGTAGCCCTCAGGAGCTTGATCTATATTCACTATACCCACTTGCTAAAATCAGCCTCTCCCTGCCCCCTGCAAATACCAGAATAAAGCTGCAAGCGCGGGGGTCTTACCCCCAATTCTTGACACATTCTGAGGGTCGATCCTCTGCTCGAGTGTTGCAAGCAAGGACTAAAACGTCCGCTGTAACTTCCATCTCGAACCCAACGGTGACCTTATAAACATAATAGGAGTTTGACCAAGCTTTCCCTCTTAATACTGTAATAGTTTAAAAAAAAAATTTAAAAAAATGCCTTGAGGGAGGCAGGGAGTCCTAACTCCCAACACTAAAAACTTTACACACGAGGCTGAGGCAGGATCCATGACCACGAGGCAGAGGGTCCCATTGTATGAATATCAAGACCAAAGAGAGAGCCAGAGAGGTCTCCTTCAACAAAGCTATACAGTTCAGTAGTATCGAGAGAAACACCGGCCATCTCGGGCCATTCAGGGGGGGCTGCCTACCATGGTAAAGGGATTGACAGGCAAGGTGGTGCTGTGCTCAGCTTGGGCACACTTCAGTCATTAAGGGAGAGGACGCTGTGGCTGTAGAAGGTTTCCCCCCTACCCCCATCCAGCTGAATGCTTCTCCCCCTGCAGAAAAACCTGGTTGGCTTATCTACAATCACATTTTTTATTTGATTTCACACCCACTTTTTTTTTTTTAATTTATATTACAGTGAGTGATCTGATGTGTGAACTGTGGCTTCTATTCTGCAATATTCATGAGTCGTAAAACTGGCTAAGTGATTGTCAATATTTAGTTCATTACAGATATTCATATTTGGGCCGACCCTAGGTGGGGGCTGAGGGAGCTTTTCTATTCTGGCCCTCCAGAGATTTAGTCTGGGCACAATTTTTGGCATATTGCTGTGGAATACCAGCCTGTATGATTAGGTGCCAGCCTGCCTTCTAATTAATACAATTCCTACTGAACATGTACTCACAAGTAAATTAGAAAGGCTATTGTTTTAATTCAGTTCACTGCAGACTTTAAACTCGGTTAAAGAGGGATGGATGAGGCAAAGTGGTGATGGGATTATAGTTTATAAACATGGAGGTGGTCAATGAAAGGTATCGATAAGATACCATGTTTATACAAAAAAGGCAAGACGACATTATTCAAAGCTACCGAAAAAGGGAATTTAATTTTACGGATGGACCATTTTACTGTTGGGCTGAAGAATCCTTAATTGAGTCCCTCAAGAGGCTGTCTCTACACCCAACTCCCTGGGCATACAGGGTATTAGTGAACCTGCTGGTGAGACAAATGGATGGAGAGCTTACGGCAGTCTCCTAGATGCAACCCAGAATGACATTTAGTAGAGTTTTACAAAGAGGGTAGAGGCAATGCAGTAGTGGTCCCATGCAACAAACAATTTTCTTTTTCTAAGATATCCATGCAGATCCCTAACCATCTCAGCCCCTTCGGGTATGGCTAAGGTGAAGTATTCACGTCTGTGTAAAACCCAGTTCATTCCATCCCCTTATTAAGACAGTAAAATTTAAATTCTCACCACTTAGAATTTGCACACTCAAGACCTCAGCCTAAAAATGCCGGTGGATTTCACCTTGGCCCTGGAAGAAAACGTCACCTGCCCTGCATCGGAAAAGCAGGGGTGACAAGTAGCACCATGCACCTTGCATCAATGAATACTGCCGAGTCCTTAGTTTTGAAACGTAAAACTTACATTGGGGCTTCTTTGGCTGCTAAAAATACTGACAGTGGTAAAACAGAAACCAGAAACTGGAAGCCTAGGTCCTTCTAACAATGATTCCCTGTGCCCATGCGGCAGGTTGCAAACTAAAACATTTTCGGTGTAACATTTGAGACTAGTCCTTTTCTTCCCATATAATTCAAGATCATTACACTAATATTCACTCATTTTTACAAAATGCATTTCCTTGAGAGGAAATTTTCTATTACAAACGCTCCCTGCTGGTACAGAGTCCATTTTTACACCTTGATTGATAAGGATGAGCTTTACCATTTTGTGTGTCATGAAGTGCTGCGCACACACAAAATAAATGACTGGGGGGTGGGACGGGGGGGGGGGGGGGGTGGTGATGGTCGCCAGATCCAGTGAGACCATTGTGTCCCTCAAAAGCCGTGATACACAGCCTCAAGTGGCACTGAGCATGTGTGATTCAATCTTCCCATCACCGCTCTGGAGCTGGTGGCCCCACCTGCGCACTTGTTGGCAACAAAGCTACCAGGTAAGGATGAAATGATCCCGCATTCCCTCTTGTAACCCCTCCTGAACTGGGTGTGGGTAAAGTTTAGAAAGTTTTGCAACAAATAGCCGCCCTCGGCATCCTGCAAGGACATGCTCTGGCTGTAGGACACTTAAAGAGTTTTGGCGTGCATAAAATACTGTGATCTTTTCCCATTTTAAGAATAAAAATGTGAACCCCCATAAATCCTTGGCAAATCGAATCTCCAACGCAAATAAATGACTTTTAACTATCCTTAGGCCAGCAGAATTGGAGTGATTTGACATCTTCTCCCCAAAATTGCCTTTCCATTCCTAAGAAAATTATTTCCTTCCAGTTGATCGTCCCCCTGCCACCAAATAAAACGTAGCAATGGAAAAGCATGATCAACAACGCGGGCCTAACCACTGGATTTACTGAGCATGCTCACAGCGCAGGATGTGATTGGCCAGTGCAAGGACTTGGCATTCTGAAGTGTAAACAAACACCACCCCAGAAAGCCCAGTGGTACCAGGGCCACACCTCTCCCTCATCACCATAGCTGAGTGACTTGGGATTGCTTCAGGGTCTTCTAAAAAGCAAATGACACTTCACATCAGGAATGAAGTTTTCTTGTGGTTAATTAGAAGTAGAATCAGGAGTAGGCATACCATTCCCCCCCCCCCCCCCCCCCCCAAGTCTAAAGCAAAAATTCACAAACTTCTTTTGTCTTTTAAAAAAAAAAAAAAAAAAGGAGTTCTCGCTTTTTCAAGGACTGAGTCTTTTCTGCCCCTGACCCACCCATCTTATCAAAAAAAGGACCATTACTTGCCTAAAATTGTCATGGACCTGCCAGAAGTTATCCAATTGAGAAATAGGAATGGATGGATACTATTTGCTTTTATTAATATTTTAGTTCCAAAAACATGCTCCTTCTAGCCCCTGGCATTTTACTCGGAAACCCTGGGCAATTTTGTCCCATGCGCTCTGCATTTTTCCAGTGATTCTGGCTTCTTCAGCCACCCTAAGAATCGCTGTGAAGTGTCAGCAAAATAACTCTGCGAGGCTCCAGCAAGATCCCTGAAAATCCTCAGGCGTGGCCCTGGAAGCCCCTGGAGGTTGTGTAACAATCACAGTATGGAGGACAAGGCCGTCCTTAAATGTGCCCGATTCATGCACAACTTATACGGTCGAACCACCTTATCAAAAAATATAAGGGGGGGGGGGGGGGATGACAGGCTTTTAAAAAAACAATACGCCACCATCCATTTTTTTTTTTTTAAAAAGCAAAAAAAAATTTTTGGCGCACATCCTCCAAGGTAATGGGAGTCAGAACCCGGCACACCAAAGGAATCCGAGCCATGCTTCACGGAGCCCACCGCGGGTTGGGGGGAGAAGGGGAGGGATAAGACGTGTGGAGTTTCTCTCTCTTTTTTTTTTTTTTTTTTTTTTTTAGAATCATCAAAACCTCACACATTGCAAAATATAAAACCTGTAACAATATCCTGCTCCCCTTATAGCACAAAGGATTTTTTTTTTCTTTAAGAAAGCACATTTTATGTCACTGGGTTCTCCAAACCTAAAACTTTTCCTTCATTTAAAAATGGTAAAATATTTATCATGGAACTCTCCAGAATTTTTTTTTTTTTTTTTGTAACAAACCATCTCTCTCCATTTTTTTGGTAGCAGCAAGGCACCACATTTGTCTTTGCGGACTTTTTTTTTCTTAAATGTCTTTTGATTGGCCTGATGGTGGAGACAACACATGGCCGAAGCCTATGAAGGGCATTCCTTGATGTTATGTCCCGCCTCTGCATGATGCTTCAAGTCGATTGGCTGATGAGGTTCGTGTCCCAGCCTGCTATTCATCAATATCACATTTTTTAAGCAACCTGTGATTCCAGAGAGATACTTCCTCGCTGTCAGGGTTTTCACCTGGGGGGCCCCACCTGGGAAGAGCGAGAGAGAGACCTTAGCTTATCGGATCTTTTACATCATCTGGTCTTACCCACAAGCTCATGCTGAATTTATTGCAGATGGCCTCAAGGGCTCCTGAGTTAAACATTCCAAGGCCCAGGATGGAAGCGACAAAGTGGGATTAGCCAACGCTAAGAGGACCCTGAGCAATTATCTTGCTTCCCCTCCCCTACGGCCAACGGAAGCACATGATGTACAGCATCCAGGTAGCAGGCACCAGCATGGCCCTCTAAATATTTGTCCAGATGTGCACACATCTGGTCATGTGTATCTAATGCCACATGGGTAACAGATAAGCACCTGTTCGGCTCCATGGATACAAATTTGTGGGTGTATCTGCTGATGCTGTAGTTTGTACAGCACTCAAACAATTCAGTACTGGCTTAGCTTCAAAGACATCCATGAAACTCAGGAAAAAAAACCCAAAACTATGGCCAACCAGAAATTATCAAGATATTAAAAGATTTATGAATTCCTGCATAGTTTATTCCAACGCTGCAAAGTCTGGACTGTATTGAAGGGCACTTGCTCATTGGATTCTTTTGCCTTGATTAAAGGTTCTGAGTTGGAACCAAAACACAGGACTAGACTTCACGGCAATTCATATGGAAGAATAAATAGTCCATTCGTATTTAGGAATCAGAGATCAGATAGGTGGAAGGACTCCAGGTCCACCACAGGAGCAGTCTGTGCCACTATCAAGCCAACCAAAGAGTGGTGGGGAAGAAAACGGCTAACAAAGGGTCAGAGTTTCTGGCCATTATGGAGACCGACAACATGAATCGGATTTGTGCTGGGGGAGGGGGGGGGGAGGAGGAGGACGAGTCCCTAATCTGGAAAACTGGGAGCAGACAGTCAGGCGGGTGCCAACGGCTGACCCTTTTTCTTACCTAGGTAAATGTGGCCCTTTGTGTTCACCATAACGTTGTTTCCAGGAGACTGCCCGCTCACCGTATCTTCACCATCCACCTGGATGGAACCCACCTTCCCCTCCCTGCGAATACCAAAACAAAAAAAAAGCCAAATTAGAGCATCAGTCACTATCCTGGGGGGGGGGTCAAGTGCCACGCAGGCGAGCAAGCGCAGTGCACCACATGCCCAACACCGTCTCTTCACAGGGGGTTCCAAGATGGAGGCGGTCAGTTTAGGAGAGCAAAATCTTCAGACAGGCCTCACTGGGGGCGGAGAGAACGGTTATGTAGCGTCCACACCCTAAGGCTATGCTGGCGGGGAGCAAGGGGCACAGGAAGCTTTGGGAGTGGGAGTCTGATTCTCCCCAGCAGCAAGGCAGAAGGCATGGAGCATTTTGGCCAGTGCGATCCGATCCTGAAGACTAATACTGTACAAGGGAAGTCAGTTTGGTGTTTGCTGCTGGGGTGCGGTGCGGGAGGGAGAAGGATGATCCTGCATCCTGGGTTTAGTCACACAAATCTAGATTCACAGGACCAAGTTGCAACAACAAATAGTACACCCACATCCCGATTATGAACTTTTAACTCCCCAAATCTATTCATTTCACCTCTCAGAGTTCATTCACTTGGGTTAAACCAGCAGCTCCCTGCGTGGAGATTTGTTATTTATCCTTCCCCTTTTTAATTCACTCCCTGACAGTCAACAGCCCCCCCCCCCCCCCCCCGCCACGTCCCCCGAGTCCTCCGTCCTTACCGGACAGCAGTCACTTTGTGCCACTCGCCATCGTTGATTGGGTCTTCAGAGATGATGTTGGCCTCGCCGCTGCCCAGCTGGTAACTGCCAAGAGACAAGAATTACCTTCGAGGGGGGAAAACGCGGATGATACCTGGAGGTGGTAGAGCTGTACCTTCCAGGCAATCACATTCAAAAGGGCGGGATGAGGGAAAGCCAGTTCTGCCTATCATATGTTCACCTCACCAGCCCCATATCCCCACAAGCTCGCCCCCATCAAAAATCAGATCACCCGCTGTGTTCACACTTGCACTACGCACCCATGTAGGAGTACATAGATGTAATGTATATCACTGCTGTGTCCGTCTGACTCTCCAGTAGCGCCACAGCCCATACAGGCGGACACAGGTAAAGCAACTGAGTGTGCACTCATGCACCTGTCCCCCCCTGCACCCTGCGCTTGTCCGCACCTGTGTGTAATAGACTGAGCCGCGAGGAGTAAATCCGGAGCAGAGGATGCTGCTGAACTGGGGCGATAAAACAAACGAGGCTTTCCTACCTGAAGACGAGGTGTCCATCCTGGAGTCCAATGCTGATGAAGTCTTTGGCCTTCCCATTCTCCTTTTCTTCCTGTCATTAAAACAGGGTTTTCTTCACTTCATTTCACTTTAATAATTAACTCTGTGGTCCCCCCTGACAGGCCCTTGTCAGAGCTGAAAGCACCCCTGGGCTGGGCCCGAACTAAAGTCCGAAGATAGATAAATGCGGATGTTGAGCTCGGATGAAAATACTGCAGGCTAAACTGCAGTTTTCTTTTAGCAAAAGAGTTCCCACTCCGTATCCTGTACAATATCAAAAGTATCACCTGACACACAAGAATGCTAACTCTGTATCAATCAAAATGTTACCAAGTCATCTATTGTTTTTTCAAACTATTGAGCAATTAGCTTTCAAATCCTCTGAGTTTAGGAGGGCAGCCAGGTCATCAAAATATTCACAAACTACCTCACACTCATCCCTTCTGTTAGATATGAGGTCACAAATGACAACACAGACTGCATGAGCCAATCAGAACCTATTCCATGTGATGTAATCTGCAACATTCTTCCATGCCTGGCTGCTTTCAGGTATCTATAGGAACTACTAATATTGGCTTGGTAGTAAAATAATTATACCAGAAACAATAACTGATAATGAGCAGATGATTACTCTAAGCTGTTTGCACTTTTCAAAATGCAGCACATCATATAGAAGGTCACAGATCACTTTTAAGACAGCCTCTGCCCCTTGGATCCAGTGCATCAGCAATGAAGCGAGCACGTACACACACACTCCCCCGCCCCCCAATATGCATCTCATCCTCGCCACACAGTTGCATGCACACACTCTTTCCTGTCCCTCCACAAACACTAGCAGACACACACCTGCCAACACCCAATTCCTCCAAACACAGTCGCATGCACCTCCATTCTCTCCTCGCACACGCCCATCCACACATTCCTTCCCACACACTCGCATGCACCTCCATTCTCTCCTCGCACACTCCCATCCACACATTCCTTCCCACACACCCGCATGCACCTCCATTCTCTCCTCGCACACGCCCATCCACACATTCCTTCCCACACACTCGCATGCACCTCCATTCTCTCCTCGCACACTCCCATCCACACATTCCTTCCCACACACTCGCATGCACCTCCATTCTCTCCTCGCACACGCCCATCCACACATTCCTTCCCACACACTGGCATGCACATAAACAGCCCTCCACAGACATACACACAGATATATGCACATTCATTTCTGCAGGTGGGTGCATTAATGCCATGTGAATATTTGTACTTTGTGAACTGCCTGGAACAGCCAAGATTTTGCTGTTTTAATTTATTTATAATTCTCATTTATATGGTATTCATAGCACTGGACAAAATAAACCATATTTAAAACAAATCAAAACTAAACATTTTATTTTGTAATAGCAATAATGCTCCCCGGATAGGGCCGATAATGTGAACGTAATGATCCAGGTGGGCACAGAGTACCAGCATGCCCATCCAGGATTTCTTGCTCACTAGCGAGCAGACCCAGAAGCATTTAAACTCATTGTCGCAGGCCTACGGCCATACCAAGTAAGCACAGTTCAACCTGGAGTGCCACTGTGATCAACTCACCACGCCCTGCCATAAGATGATGCCATTTGAAGAGGTGGTACGTATTTCCAGCTCAATGGTTTCAGGGGCTGTGGGGTGGCTGTAACAGGAAGAGCAGCAGAATTAGTGCTACCAGCGTCAACTAATTTACTTATCAACTTGAAAAATGATAGCACAACACCTTTAGCAATTATCATTTATAGGAAATGTATAATTCCCAGTTACCTATTAAAACACAAAGTCAATGCACAGTACTGAAATAACCTAGCAGTAGTGGTGGAAACCAGTACCATGACAGAATTCAAGCTTGCTTGGATCTTCTAGGGGGATAGTGGGAGAGACATGGTTGGGAGGTTGCAATACTGCAAATAGCCCCCCTCTTCTCTCCTTCAAGAACAGGGGCAAGGTGATAAGGAGAAAACAAGGGACAGATGAAGGAAGCATGAGTTTGTGACACCCCAGGCCATGGGCTAGCCGAGTTGGAACCAACGGGCTACAACCTCCCAGAAACCAACCGGGATGATGCCAGCAAGGCCACGGGATAAAGGTGGGTCAGAGGTTCAGGTTAACAGCCTCACTCGTTTTGGTGACCGTACATGGGGGGGGGGGGGGGAATGAGTGTTGGATTTAGTGTGGACACTTGCATGCTCATCTACCCAAGATAGTCGACTCAAAGAGAAGACAACAAAATCTGAATAAAGAGCGATACCTACAAACACACAAGTTTCTATGGGTGGTAGTTGGGATGTATCCTTTGCAGTGTGGTTAGCAGTAACTGGGCAGACTGTTATTTATCTGCTGTCATCTACTATGTTACTATCCTTCTCAGTTACCATTGGCACCAGAACACCTGGTTACCTAGCTGCTACAGCACAGAATATGTCACAGTTACCTTTTATTCTATATAGACCGATAATTACAGGCAGCTTCCCATTACCTCTTCTCTACACGATCTGTGCGCTCTAGGTTCTGAGTCTACTCCACATCTCCCCACTAAATGCTAACTGAAGGTTTCTCCTCCTTTTCCCTACATGCCAACATTTGGACTGACTGAAGAGGAAAAATCAGACATGCCGCTGAACAGATTTTCATGTTGAGAAATTTCGGAATAATCTTTTGGTTTGAAAGCTCATCATCGCCACCTATCACAGGTTAGGCAACGGTGCCCATTCTGGCTTCATTATAGGTCACGTGTGTCCATCTTTCGCAAAGTCTGCCTGAATCTCGATTGCCTGCAGGTCAAATTTCAAAGCTCTTAATGCGGAAATACACTGGAGGGAGAGAACTTTTAGGAGGGATGCTGTGGGGGGGCAAACATTTGATTTTCTTGAACTGAACACGGAGGAATCCTTTTCATTCAAGCATTCCAGCCATGGGATGGAGACCTGCGCCATCCCACTGACCCTGCCTTCTAGTGGCCACACCAGTCCTGGAGGAAATGAATCAAGGATGATGTACGTGAGGCATCAAGACCTCTGTCTGAAGAAGGGACCCTATGCAGATCATCAACACTGGATAATTCTTCCGTGGGGCCAATAAAACTTTGTCACTCACCTCCTGGGGAACATCTGTCTGGGAAGAGCAATGTAAGCACCATCTGAGAAATAGGCTCCGTACTGCCCAGGAGCATCTAAGGAAACAAAGGCTTAAATAAATCAGTTTGCCTGATGTCATTAAATATCCTTCCCCCCCCCCCTCCCCAGAGCAGGTTTCCAGTCCCATAACACGCACGTCGCAACCTAAGCCATCAATGTGCTATTCCAAGGCAAAACATTTACATTCAACTGTTCCAACTGCAGCGTTCCTGCAAAGTCCTTTACGTTCTGCGGAGGGAGATAAACAAAAGAATTCCGAGGAGGAAGGAGCGACCACTATGGCATTAGTGAGGAAGGAAAATATAGAACATAAAAAAAAAACCCAGGACAGCACAAGATGTTAGATGAGAAAAATGAAGAAGAAATGTGG